>NC_092045.1:12760368-14187514 GCF_003086295.3 Arachis hypogaea
AATCAATTTTTTCAAAAGAAACTCTCAAAATTCTAACCTAGTTCTTGCAAAGAGTAACAGAGATATGTCATATTTAAAATTAAAAAGTATTCTGCATAAATTATAACATTGACTAAATATTTTAATTTTATAACCGTTATGCTTCAACTCTCATGCTAGGTCATCAAGATACGAGCTCAAATTAAGGTTGTATCCCGTATAATAGAACAAAATTAGTTAAATTCTCAACCACCAAAAATTATAAATACTAGTGACAAACCAATTTGGGTTGGTCGAGTGGTCAGCTCACTCGTTCGCTTAAACAAGTGTCGGGAGTTTGAATTCCGCCTTGTGCATGTAGCGACTTATTAGCCAGCGGCAGACCCTTAAATAGAGCTCAGATCCGCGACAGATTAGTCCTTGACCTATCGGGTTGGGAGATACTGTGAACAAAAAAAAAAATAATAAAACTACTAGTGACAAGATATCTCTATCTCGTGTATATTTTTTAACCCTAATTCTAATATCTCTTAAATTTTAGACTAATTTGATTGTTAAAATTCTTGTTATACCCCCATCGGCTCCGAAGTGACTATTGATTGGTAGTTCTAGACCAAAACAATAATAAAAGTGATAAAAATTTAAAACCGAAAAAGGAAAAATATTGGCTGCTAAACACACATAATAGGGCACATATGAAGTCCAAGTGACCTGGCAATTTTGGCATTTTATGTGAAGAATAATTGAAATCCGATAATTATAATCACAAAAGGTTAGATCTACTTCCCATAGATGAAGACTTTTGTGCCTTCACTTTCTTAAAAGTCATTTTGTTTTAAAGTCCATCTTTATTTAAAAATAGAAAAATTATTACCATTATTATGAGTCCTGCACAACCTTGACAAGTGTGTGAGTGTGTATTATGCATTATTTAGATATAGATATTATTGTCCTTATTATGCCTTTCGAGGTTTATTCTTTGCATCCAAAAAAGACTTCACCAAACAAAACAAGAAGCAGAAGAAAAGTGACTTATCAAACAGGACAGTCTAATTTTTGACTCAAATTTTTCGTTCATGGAACTTGGTCGGAGAATGGACTAGAGTTTCCCCTTTATATATGTTTTTATATTTATAAGATGGTAAATAATTATGGTCAATTCCCACCGAAAGTACAACCTCAATAATAAAAAGGACAGCTCAGTGTAAAGTATCTCACATGATGTAGAATTTAGAGAAAAAACTTAAATGGTATAATGTGAATAATATAATCTCATACAAATATTAATGGTTGATATTAAATATATAATTATCTATGTATTTTTTAATAATTTAAGATTTTAAGATAAATTATTTTATGACAGTTGATTTCATTTTTTTTAACTCTTAATCTTTGAATCACATACAAAACAACTTAATGGTTATATCCTATGAGAATTCTTCTAAAACTACTATAATAATAATAATAATAATAATAATAATAATAATAATAATAATAATAATAATAATAATAATAATAACAGAAATTAATAAGTATACAAATCCCATAAAACTTATGATTAATTAAGCAGATATCTTTTACTCTATAAAAGATTCATTCATAGGATATAAATTTAATGCCTAAAACTTTTTTTAACACCTAATATATGCATGTCTTTCAAATGTTAACTGATGGCAATATTGTTGAAAAATTTAACATTATTTTAATCCTTTAACAAGATTATCTAGTCCTTTTTTTTTGATAAAGTATAAAATTTTAATTATTTTATTTCAAAAAATTAAAAACTATTTGATTCTCATTTTTATCTTTTACAAAGTTCTTCCTATATTGATTTCTGTCATACAAAACAACTTCTTCCAAAAATTTATACAGATAAAAGAAATATTTAAATTATTATATTTTTAATACATTTCTTTATGTAAAATTTTTTTAATTTGTGTAAATATTTTGTATAGGTCTTTTTTTCTTTGTTATTTGCTTTATATTTACATTATTTTTGGATTAATAAAAAAGTTTAAATTTTTAAATTATAAAAATTTTAATATCATATTGTAAAATTGTTTGTTCTAAAAACTTAAACTAATAAAAAAATCAGATAAAACCATAAAAAGAATCAGATAAAACCATTTCTAATATCTCTTGGAATGGATACATTTGATATTACATTTTAATTTTATGTGTGTGATATACCAACAACTTTTAGAGACGAATTAATAGATCTTTAAAAGCGTGATATTATAAGCTAAGGGACAAGTGGACAGTAAAGTCAAGAGGATCAAAATTGAAAATAATAAATTCTTATCATCCTAGAAGCAATTATGTCAAGTAGAAGTGCTGCTATTTCTACAGTCTTCCAAACTGGGAGGTACATATGCTTTTTATTTTTCATAAATTATTAAGTTCAAAATCAAGAGAAATTGAATAAAGTTTAACCGTGCTGGAAGCAAACAATGACTTAAGGGATTAACGAATAGGTAACAATAGACTAATAGGAACCATTGTAACACACACACACACACACACATATATATATATATATATATATATATATATATATATATATATATATATATATATATATGAGGACTCCAATAAAGATCCTACCCAATACTGTATATGTTAGTGGATAAGAATTGATACGATATGAGATTTTATTTTTTATTTATTTTAACTCTCTAAGAATTAAAGATTTATGAAGTTATGAATTACTAGTTTTCACAGTTGTGTATGATAAAAGGAGAACGATGAAGCACAAAGCCTAAAAAATTTATTATTGATGGAGATATAATTATTTATGTTATTTTATTTATTGATTTGAATTTTTATGATGAGTTATTTTATAGAGTAAATTTTTATAATAATTTTTGAAATTTAGGTCATTATTTAATGTGGTAGTCAAAATTTTAATTTTATTATTGTAGTCTTTTAATACAGCTCCAAATATCATAATGGTTTTTGGACATTTTTTTAGTGATGAGTTACTTATCGCTGCACTGACTTGGCATTACGTTGCCACGCTGAATGGTGCAACAATTGGTTTAACTGACAAGATTTCAATTTATAACCAATTCAGTCTCTCTCTATATTTAATCCTAATTTCACAAATCTTTAGAAAAGTTAATTTTTTTTCTTTTTCTTCTTTGTGATATCCATGATAGGTGATGGAAGCACTACAGACAGAAGCTCTATCTGTTCACCATCTAGTGGATACTAAATGAGAACACAAAATAGGAGCAAAAAATTACAGGTGTCGAAATGGTAAGGTTGTAGTTGTCATTTGGTTTTCAAGTAATTTGGGACAGATTTAAATCCAAACAAACTATTTTTTGGTTATCCCAATAATTATAATGTGAGTCATAATTATTACCTGTCTCTTTATTATTGTTCTTCTCTCACTGTTCTTCTTTTGTTGTTCTTTTTTGAGGTTTAAGCATGCTATATATATCTTTACCTGACTACAAATAAGTGGAAAGAGTTGGTATGAATTTTTTGTTTGGGCGAAGAGTGGGCAAGATGAAACTATTGGGAACCACAATCTTATGGAGGCAATTATGAAGTGAAAATAAACTTTGATTGGAGACATGGGAGGTTAGAGAAAGATGTTCGATATCAAAAATTAGTTTTCTAGTTGTTAATATTGATTGTGTCTCTATTAATAGTCCTGATTGTGATTTTGTATTATAAATCATGAGTAAAAAAAGTTGATGGTGCCTACCCTGTATTCATTGAATGAATAATGAATGAAAAAATGAAAATGAACTTGTGAAAATTAAAAACTGATGAAGGGTGTTTATTAATAGAATGACAATGATGAGCAGATATTTTATACACTTTTTGGGGGTAATTTCATGTAGATTTTAGTATGTTTTAATTAGTTTTTAGTAGAATATTATTAGTTTTTAGGCAAAAATCACATTTCTAGACTTTACTATGAGTTTGTGTGTTTTTCTGTGATTTCAAGTATTTTCTGGCTGAAATTGAGGGAGTTGAGCAAAAATCTGAATTAGGCTGAAAAAGGACCGCTGATACTGTTGGATTCTGACCTCCCTACACTTGAAATGGATTTTCTGGAGCTACAGAAGTCTAATTGGCGCGCTCTCAACGGCATTGGAAAGTAGACATCCAGGGCTTTCCATCAATATATAATAGTTCATACTTTGCGCGAAGATAGACGATGTAAACTGGCGTTCAACGCCAGTATCATGCTGCTGTCTGGCGTCCAGCGCCAGAAACAAGTTACAAGTTGGAGTTCAATGCCAGAAACAGGTTATAACCTGGCGTTGAATGCCCAAAACAGCCCCAGGCACGTGAGAAGCTTAAGTCTCAGCCCCAGCACACACCAAGTGGGCCCCAGAAGTGGATTTTTGCACTATCTATCATGGTTTACTCATTTTCTGTAAACCTAGGTTATTAGTTTACTATTTAAACAACTTTTAGAGATTTACTTTGTACCTCATGACATTTTCAGATCTGAATTTTATACACTTTAACGGCATGAGTCTCTAAACTCCATTGTTGGGGGTGAGGAGTTCTGCAGCGTCTCGATGAATTAATGCAATTACTTTTGTTTTCCATTCAAACACGCTTGTTCCTATCTAAGATGTTCATTCGCGCTTAAACATGAAGAAGGTGATGATCCGTGACACTCATCACCTTCCTCAAATCCATGAACGTATGCCTGACAACCACCTCCGTTCTACATCAGATTGAATGAGCTTCTCTTAGATTCCTTAATCAGAATCTTCGTGGTATAAGCTAGAATTGATGGCGGCCACTCTTGAGGATCCGGAAAGTCTAAACCTTGTCTGTGGTATTTCAAGTAGGATTCAAGGATTGAATGGCTGTGATGAGCTTCAAACTCGCGATTGCTGGGCATGATGACAAACGCAAAAGGATCAATGGATCCTATTCCAACATGATCGAGAACCAACAGCTGATTAGCCGTGCTGTGACAGAGCATAGGACCGTTTTCACTGAGAGGATGGGAGGTAGCCACAGACAATGGTGACACCCTACATACAGCTTGCCATGGAAGGAGCCTTGCGTGTGGAAAAGGATTTCAAGGAAGAGTTGTAGTTCAGAGGACAAAGCATCTCCAAAACCCCAACATATTCTCCATTAATAAAGTAACAATTACTTATCCCAAACACTCTTACTTCTTACAATTAAATCCAAATAACCTTGTTGGCATCCTGACTAAGATTAATAAAATAAACATAGCTTGCTTCAAACCAATAATCTCTGTGGGATCGACCCTTACTCACGTAAGGTATTACTTGGACGACCCAGTGCACTTGCTGGTTAGTGGTGCACGAATTGCAAAAACTTGGTGCACGAATTTGCAATCCATACCACTAACCAGCAAGTGCACTTGGTCGTCCAAGTAATACCTTACGTGAGTAAGGGTCGATCCCACGGAGATTATTGGTTTGAAGCAAGCTATGTTTATTTTATTAATCTTAGTCAGGATGCCAACAAGGTTATTTGGATTTAATTGTAAGAAGTAAGAGTGTTTGGGATAAGTAATTGTTACTTTATTAATGAAGAATATGTTGGGGTTTTGGAGATGCTTTGTCCTCTGAACTTCAACTCTTCCTTGAAATCCTTTTCCACACGAAAGGCTCCTTCCATGGCAAGCTGTATGTAGGGTGTCACCATTGTCAGTGGCTACCTCCCATCCTCTCAGTGAAAACGGTCCTATGCTCTGTCACAGCACAGCTAATCAGCTGTTGGTTCTCGATCATGTTGGAATAGGATCCATTGATCCTTTTGCGTTTGTCATCACGCCTAGCAATCGTGAGTTTGAAGCTCATCACAGCCATTCAATCCTTGAATCCTACTCGGAATACCACAGACAAGGTTTAGACTTTCCGGATCCTCAAGAGTGGCCGCCATCAATTCTAGCTTATACCACGAAGATTCTGATTAAGGAATCTAAGAGAAGCTCATTCAATCTGATGTAGAACGGAGGTGGTTGTCAGGCACACGTTCATGGATTTGAGGAAGGTGATGAGTGTCACGGATCATCACCTTCTTCATGTTTAAGCGCGAATGAACATCTTAGATAGGAACAAGCGTGTTTGAATGGAAAACAAAAGTAATTGCATTAATTCATCGAGACGCTGCAGAGCTCCTCACCCCCAACAATGGAGTTTAGAGACTCATGCCGTTAAAGTGTATAAAATTCAGATCTGAAAATGTCATGAGTTACAAAGTAAATCTCTAAAAGTTGTTTAAATAGTAAACTAATAACCTAGGTTTACAGAAAATGAGTAAACCATGATAGATAGTGCAGAAATCCACTTCTGGGGCCCACTTGGTGTGTGCTGGGGCTGAGACTTAAGCTTCTCACGTGCCTGGGGCTGTTTTGGGCGTTCAACGCCAGGTTATAACCTGTTTCTGGCGTTGAACTCCAACTTGTAACCTGTTTCTGGCGCTGGACGCCAGACAGCAGCATGATACTGGCGTTGAACGCCAGTTTACATCATCTATCTTCGCGCAAAGTATGGACTATTATATATTTCTGGAAAGCCCTGGATGTCTACTTTCCAATGCCGTTGAGAGCGCGCCAATTGGTCTTCTGTAGCTCCAGAAAATCCATTTCGAGTGCAGGAAGGTCAGAATCCAACAGTATCAGCAGTCCTTTTTCAGCCTAATTCAGATTTTTGCTCAGCTCCCTCAATTTCAGCCAGAAAATACTTGAAATCACAGAAAAACACACAAACTCATAGTAAAGTCCAGAAATGTGATTTTTGCCTAAAAACTAATAATATTCTACTAAAAACTAATTAAAACATACTAAAATCTACATGAAATTACCCCCAAAAAGCGTATAAAATATCCGCTCATCACAACACCAACCTTAAACTGTTGCTTGTCCTCAAGCAACTAGATAAATAAAATAGTATGAAAAGAAATTAAGAAGTAATAATATCTTAGAGTTTTAAATGGAGCTCAGATTCTTATTAGATGAGCGGGGCTTGTAGCTTTTTGTTTCTGAATAGTTTTGGCATCTTCCTCTATCCTTTGAAATTCAGAATGATTGGCATCCATAGGAACTCAGAATTCAGATAGTATTATTGATTCTCCTAGTGTAGTATGTTGATTCTTGAACACAGATACTTTATGAGTCTTGGCTGTGGCCCTAAGCACTTTGTTTTCTAGTATTACCACCAGATACATAAATGCCACAGACACATGACTGGGTGAACCTTTTCATTGTGACTCAGCTTTGCTAAAGTCCCCAGTTAGAGGTGTCCAGAGCTCTTAAGCACACTCTTTTTGCTTTGGATCACGACTTTAACCACTCAGTCTCAAGTTTTTCACTTGGACCTGCATGCCACAAGCACATGGTTAGGGACAGCTTGATTTAGCCGCTTAGGCCTGGAATTACTTCCTTGGACCCTCCTATCCACTGATGCTCAAAGCCTTGGATCCTTTTCACCCTTGCCTTTTGGTTTTAAGGGCTATTGGCTTTTGTTCCTCTTCTTGATCTAATGATTCCTTGTAACTTTTTTTTTGTTCTTGCTTCAAGAATCAAATTCATAATTTTTCAGATCATCAATAATATTTTTCGTGTTCCTCATTCTTTCAGGAGCCAACATTCTTCAAATTCAGGATAAAATATGCACTGTTCAAGCATTCATTTAGAGAACAAAAAGTATTGCCACCACATGTAATTAATTATAATTTTTATTATTAAGAACTCGAAAAATATAAATTACTTCTTTATTCTAAAAATCTACTACTTTATTCATGTCTGATGATGATGAGAAAAATAAATTATAACTTAATTGGAAATAAAACCAGAATAGATATGCTAATTACTACTACTACTATATATCTTCTAAGGTAAATTTCTATAATAATACTATCACAGAGTTAAAGCTAAAATTAGAACTCAACAACCTGTGTTTTGGGAAGTAGATGTTTCTCTGATCTGTGGGGTGCTTGGTCCTTCAAGGATTAATTTCTGGCGCTTCAGCTCCCTTAAATCACGCCCTTGCTCTTCTTGTTCCTTGAGCAGTTTACAAAGCATGCTACTTTGATTGTTCTGTTCTTCCTTTATTTGGTTCATAGCTTCTTGCAATTTGGAAATAGATGCCTCAAGGTGTTCCCAATATTCGAATTAAGGAAGTTCTGGGAGGGCTTCTTGTGCTCTCCTCCTGATTGGATCATCCTGCAGCTGTTGTCTTTCCATTGATATTTTAGTGATTGGCCTCTCAACTGAGATATACTCTATTATTCCCATCTTCACTCCGGCATCTCTGCAGCTGGTTTGAGATCTTCTCTTTTGAGTTGAATTGGGATGCCAGTTGTGCTGGTAGTCCACCTGGCTTCAGGGATGCATATATCCTCTAGAATCTTGTCCAGGCCTTTGTTTACCCTCATCATTCTCCTATTAAAGGAGTCTGGATCATCCTTCAGTTGAGGAAGCTTAAAGATCTCTCTGATTTTGTCAGGATGGGTGTGAATAATCTTTCCTCTGACTAAGGTCCGATGATCATAGAGGGCAGCTCCAATTATTCTTTGCCTGTCTGTCTGCCATAAATTAGCATAGAACTCCTGAACCATGTTCCTTCCCACTTTCGTTTCAGGATTAGCTAGGATTTCCCAGTTCCTGTTTCGAATTTGTTCTTGGATCTCCGGATATTCATCTTCTTTCAGATCGAACTTGACTTCCGGGATCACTGATCTTAGACTCATTATTTTGTAGTAATGGTCTGAATGTTCTTTAGTTAAGAACTTCCCTTGATTCCAAAGTGGCTTTGGAATATTCTCTTTCTTGCCTCTTGGGTTGGGTTGTTTTCCTTTAGGGGCCATGATCAAAGTGGGTATGTTTTTGTGATCATGGATAAGCACACCAAACTTAGAGGTTTGCTCCTCCCCACCATCCTGGCGTTAAACGCCCACTACTGCACGTTTTGGGCGTTTAACGCCCAATTGATGCTTCTCCTGGGCGTTCAACGCCCAGCTGTTGCTTCTTTCTGGCGTTGAACGCCAGGAAGTCCTTTGTCACTGGGCGTTTTTCTAAACGCCCAGGATGCTGTAGTTCTGGCGTTAAACGCCCAGAAGGTGCTTCTTTCTGGCGTTCAACGCCCAGAAGATGCTCCTTTCTGGTGTTTAACGCCCAGATGGCTACCCTTACTGGCGTTGAACACCCAGTAGGTGCTTCTTTTGGGCGTTCAACGCCCAAAATGTTTCTTACTGGCTTTTTCACGCCAGTGAGCTTCCAAATTCCCTCGTAACTCTGTGAATCCAATCAATTGCTATTTTACCTTGAAGATACTTTGACATATACCTGTAAAAATCAATTAATTAATCAAAACGAATAAAATTAAATTTTGTGATTGGCTGGGTTGCCTCCCAGCAAGCGCTTCTTTAATGTCGTTAGCTGGACTATTACTGAGCTTTAATTAAGTCTCAGTTTTGAGCATTCTTGCTCAAAATTGCTTTCAAGATAATGTTTAACTCTCTGTCCATTAACAATGAACTTTTTGTTAGAGTCATTATCCTGAAGCTCTACGTATCCATATGGTGATACACTTGTAATTACATATGGACCTCTCCACCGGGATTTTAATTTCCCGGGGAATAATTTGAGCCTAGAATTAAATAGCAGAACTTTCTGCCCCGGCTCAAAGACTCTAGATGACAATTTCTTATCACGCCATCTTTTTGCTTTCTCTTTATAAATTTTTGCATTCTCGAAAGCATTGAGTCTAAATTCCTCTAGCTCATTTAACTGAAGCAATCGTTTTTCTCCAGCTAACTTGGCATCAAGGTTCAGGAATCTGGTTGCCCAGTAGGTCTTATGTTCCAGTTTCACTGGCAAGTGACATGCCTTTCCATACACAAGCTGGTATGGAGAGGTCCCTATAGGGTCTTGAATGCTGTTCTGTATGCCCACAGAGCATCATCTAAGCTTTTTGCCCAATCCCTTCTACGGTTAATTATAGTCCGTTCCAGGATTCTTTTAGGTTCTCTGTTAGAGACTTCAGCTTGCCCATTTGTCTGTGGATGATATGGAGTGGCTACCCTGTGGCTAACTCCATAACGAACCAAAGCAGAGTAAAGCTGTTTATTGTAGAAATGAGTGCCCCCATCACTGATTAATACTCTAGGGGTACCAAATCTGCTGAAGATGTGTTTCTGAAGGAATTTTAACACTGTTTTAGTGTCATTAGTAGGTGTTGCAATAGCTTCCACCCATTTGGATACATAATCCACTGCCACCAGAATATAAGTGTTTGAGTATGATGGTGGGAAAGGTCCCATGAAGTCAATGCCCCATACATCAAACAACTCAATCTCCAAGATCCCTTGTTGAGGCATGGCATAACTGTGAGGCAGATTGCCAGATCTTTGGCAACTATCACAATTAAGCACAAACGCTCGGGAATCTTTATAGAGAGTAGGCCAGTAAAAGCCACATTGGAGGACTCTTGTGGCTGTTCGCTCACTTCCAAAATGTCCTCCAAACTATGATCCATGGCAATGCCATAGGATTCTCTGTGCTTCTTCTTTAGGCACACATCTACGGATTACTCCTTCTGCACATCTCTTGAAGAGATATGGTTCATCCCAAAGATAGTACTTTGCATCTGTGATCAACTTCTTTGATTGCTGCCTACTATACTCTTTGGGTATGAATCTTACTGCCTTGTAGTTTGCAATGTCTGCAAACCATGGCACTTCCTGGATGGCAAAAGTTGCTCATCCGGAAAAGTCTCAGAGATCTCAGTGAGAGGGAGGGACGCCCCTTCTACTGGTTCTATTCGGGACAGGTGATCTGCTACTTAGTTTTCTGTCCCTTTTGTCTCTTATTTCTATATCAAACTCTTGCCGAAGCAACATCCATCTGATGAGTCTGGGTTTTGAATCCTGCTTTGTGAGTAGATATTTAAGAGCAACATGATCAGTGTACACAATCACTTTTGATCCTACCAAATAGGATCTAAACTTGTCAATGGCGTAAACCACTGCAAGCAGCTCTTTTTCTGTGGTTGTGTAATTCTTCTATACGTCATTTAAAACACGACTGGCATAGTAAATGACGTGCAGAAGCTTGTCATGCCTCTGTCCCAATACTGCACCAATGGCATGGTCACTGGCATCACACATCAATTCAAATGGTAATGTCCAGTCTGGTGCAGAGATGACTGGTGCTGTGACCAGCTTAGCTTTCAGGGTCTCAAACGCCGGCAGACACTCCTTATCAAAGATAAATCGCGTGTCAGCAGCTGCTTAGAGGTTTGGCGATTTTTGAGAAGTCCTTTATAAACCTCCTATAGAATCCTGCATGCCCCAGAAAGCTTCTGATTGCCTTAACATTGGCTGGTGGTGGTAATTTTTCAATTACCTCTACCTTAGCTTGATCCACCTCTATTCCTTTGTTCGAGATCTTGTGCCCAAGGACAATTCCTTCAGTCACCATAAAGTGACATTTCTCCCAGTTTAAAACTAGGTTGGTCTCTTGGCATCTCTTTAGAACAAGTGCTAGATGGTCAAGACAGGAGCTGAATGAGTCTCCAAATACTGAAAAGTCATCCATGAAAACTTCCAGAAATTTTTCCACCATATTAGAGAAAATTGAGAGCATGCACCTCTGAAAGGTTGTAGGTGCATTGCACAGGCCAAATGGCATCCTTCTGTATGCAAATACTCCAGATGGACATGTGAATGCCGTTTTCTCCTGATCCTGGGGATCTACTGTAATTTGATTATAACCTGAATATCCATCCAGGAAGCAGTAGTATTCATGACCTGCTAGTCTTTCTAGCATCTGGTCTATGAATGGTAAAGGAAAATGATCCTTTCTGGTGGCTGTATTGAGCCTTCTATAATCAATACACATACGCCACCCTGTAACTGTTCTTGTAGGAACCGGTTCATTTTTTTCATTATGAACCACTGTCATGCCTCCCTTCTTAGGGACGACTTGGACAGGGCTTACCCAGGGGCTGTCAGAAATAGGATAAATAATCCCGGCCTCTAGTAATTTAGTGACCTCCTTCTGCACCACTTCCTTCATGGCTGGGTTCAGCCGCCTTTGTGGTTGGACCACTGGCTTGGCGTCACCCTCCAATAGGATCTTGTGCATGCATCTGGCTGGACTAATGCCCTTAAGATCACTGATGGACCACCCAAGAGCTGTCTTGTGTGTCCTTAGCACTTGAATTAGTGCTTCCTCTTCCTGTGGCTCTAAGGTAGAGCTTATGATTACAGGAAAGGTATCACCTTCTCCCAGAAATGCATATTTCAGGGATGGTGGTAATGGTTTGAGCTCGGGTTTGGGAGGTTTCTCCTCTTCCTGAGGGATTTTCAGAGGTTCTATTATCCTCTCTGATTCCTCCAAATCAGGCTGAACATCTTTAAAGATGTCCTCTAGCTCTGATTCGAGACTCTCAGCCATATTGACCTCTCTTACTAGAGAGTCAATGATATCAACACTCATGCAGTCATTTGGGGTGTCTGGATGTTGCATAGCTTTGACAACATTCAACTTGAACTCCTCCTCATTGACTCTCAGGGTTACTTCCCTTTTTTGAACGTCAATGAGGGTTCGGCTAGTTGCTAGGAAAGGTCTTCCTAGAATGAGAGTTGCACTCTTGTGCTCCTCCATTTCCAGCACCACAAAGTCAGTAGGAAAGGCAAATGGCCCAACCTTGACAATCATGTCTTCAATCACGCCCGATGGGTATTTAATGGAGCCATCAGCAAGTTGAAGACATATCCGGGTTGGTTTGACTTCTTCAGTCAAACCAAGCTTTGTGATAATAGATGCAGGTATTAGGTTGATACTTGCCCCAAGGTCACATAGAGCTTGCTTGGTGCAAGTACCCTCTAATGTGCATGGTATCATGAAGCTCCCGGGATCTTTAAGCTTCTCAGGTAAGCTTTTCAGAATGACTGCACTGCATTCTTCAGTGAGGTAAACTTTTTCAGTCTCCCTCCAATCCTTCTTATGATTTAAGATCTCTTTCATGAACTTAGCATAAGAGGGTATTTGCTCAAGTGCTTCTACAAACGGAATCTTTATTTCAAGAGTCCTGAGATAGTCTGCAAAGCGGGTAAACTGCTTATCCTGTTCTGCTTGGCAGAGTTTTTGAGGATAAGGCATTTTGGCTTTATATTCCTCAACCTTAGTTGCTGCAGGTTTATTACCTACAGAAGTGGGTTGGGAAGCCTTTTTAGAAGGGTTGTTATCAGCACTTGTATGTGACTGATCCTCCATTGGCGTTTGAATGCCAGGGGTGGAAGCTGGAGTGGTGTTAGACGCCAACTCTTTATCTGTTACTGGCGTCTGAACGCCAGAACTCTGCTTCCCTTGGGCGTTCAACGCCGGATTCATGCTTGTTTCTGGCGTTGAATGCCAGGAATGAGCATGGTCTGGGCGTTCAGCACCAGCCTTATTCCTCTCTGGGCTCTGATTGTCCTCAGAGGGATTTTGAGTAGCCATTTGTTCATTTCTTGGCTTCTTGCTGCTTTGAAGTGAGGTATTTAATGTTTTCCCACTTCTTAGTTGAACTGCTTGGCATTCTTCTGTTATTTGTTTTGACAGTTGCTTTAACTATACTTCCATATTCCTGTTATCCATTCTTGTTTCCTGTAGTATTTCCTTGAATTCGGCTAGCTGCTGAGTTAGAAAGTCTAATTGCTGATTGAATTCATTAGCCTGATCTACAGGACTGAGTTCAACAGTTACTGTTTTAGCTTCTTCTTTCATGGAAGATTCACTGCTTAGGTACAGATGCTGATTTCTGGCAACTGTATCAATAAGCTCTTGAGCTTCTTCAATTGTTATTCTCATATGTATAGATCCACCAGCTGAGTGATCTAGAGAAATCTGAGCTTTTTCTATAAGCCCATAGTAGAAGATGTCTAATTGCACCCACTCTGAAAACATTTTAGAGGGGCATTTTCTCAGCATCTCTCTGTATCTCTCCCAGGCATCATAAAGGGATTCATTATCTCCTTGTTTGAAGCCTTGGATGCTTAGCCTTAGCTGTGTCATCCATTTTGGAGGAAAATAGTGATTCAGGAATTTTTCTGACAGCTGTTTCCATGTCTTTATGCTGTTCTTAGGTTGGTTATTTAACCACCTCTTAGCTTGATCTTTTACAGCAAATGGAAACAGTAATAATCTGTAGACATCCTGATCTACTTCCTTATCATGCACTGTGTCAGCAATTTGTAAAAATTGTGCCAGAAACTCTGTAGGTTCTTCATGTGGAAGACCAGAATACTGGCAGCTTTGCTGTACCATGATAATGAGCTGAGGATTCAACTCAAAGCTACTAACTCCAATGGAGGGTATACAGATACTACTCCCATATGAAGCAGTAGTGGGGTTAGCATATGACCCCAGAGTCCTCCTGGACTGTTCATTTCCACTTAGTTCCATGATGGAATAAAGGAGATAGTATGGATGTTGATATTATTTATTTTATAAAAATTTATTTTATAAAATGAAATAAAAATAAAATAAATAAAAACGAAATAAAATAAAAATTTGAAAATATTTTGTGAAGATTTTTGAAAAATTTGAGGAAAAGGAGAAAGTGGTTAGGATAAAATTTTTGAAAAAGATAATAAAATGTATATATTAAAAAAAAATAAGAATTGAAAAATTTTGAAATTGAAATCTAAATTTTTTTTATATAAAAATTTCGAAAATGTAGTTTAAAATTAGTTAGAAAAGATATAATTTTTTTTTGAATTTTGAATTTTATGATGAAAGAGAAAAACATACAAAAGACACAAGACTTAAAATTTTTAGATCTAATGCTCCTTATTTTCGAAAATTTTGGAGGGAAAATACCAAGGAACACCAAACTTAAAAATTTTAAGATCAAGACACAAGAAAGACTCAAGAACACCTTGAAGATTCACAAGAACACCAAGAACAAAAGAAAGAACACCAAACTTAAAATTTTTAGAAAACCAAGATAAATTTTTGAAATTAAAGAAAGATCAACAAGAAAACACCAAACTTAAAGTTTGGCACAGGATTAAATCAAGAAAAATTATTTTTGAAGAAAAGATTTTAAAAAGAAGATACCCAATTGCCAAGAACATAAGCCAATGCTCTAACCAACTGAGCTAAAAATGTAATGTATTTTAAAGATGTATTATTTTTTTTTTAGATAAGAATAATTTTTTTGAAAACTAATGTTTTGAAAAAAGCACAAGAAAAACAAGAAAAGACACAGAACAAGACAAACCAAAGATCAAACAAGAAAATTTGACAAGAACAATTTGAAGATCAAGGAAGAACAAGAACATGCAATTCGAAAAAATTAAAAGACAATGAAAAACATGCAATTGACACCAAACTTAGAACAAGACACTAAACTCAAGAAAATTAGAATTTAATAAAGAAAAATAATATATTTTTGAAAAATTTTGAAAAGGGAATAAAAGACTCAGAATTTAATGACTCTATAACAAAAAAAAAATAGATTATTCCTAATCTAAGCAACAAAATAAACCTTTAGTTGTTCAAACTCGAATAATCCCCGGCAACGGCGCCAAAAACTTGGTGCACGAATTTGCAATCCGTACCACTAACCAGCAAGTGCATTGGGTCGTCCAAGTAATACCTTACGTGAGTAAGGGTCGATCCCACGGAGATTATTGGTTTAAAGCAAGCTATGTTTATTTTATTAATCTTAGTCAGGATGCCAACAAGGTTATTTGGATTTAATTGTAAGAAGTAAGAGTGTTTGGGATAAGTAATTGTTACTTTATTAATGAAGAATATGTTGGGGTTTTGGAGATACTTTATCCTCTGAACTTCAACTCTTCCTTGAAATCATTTTCCACACGCAAGGCTCCTTCCATGGCAAGCTGTATGTAGGGTGTCACCATTGTCAGTGGCTACCTCCCATCCCCTCAGTGAAAACGGTCCTATGCTCTGTCACAGCACGGCTAATCAGCTGTTGGTTCTCGATCATGTTGGAATAGGATCCATTGATCCTTTTGCATTTGTCATCACGCCCAGCAATCGTGAGTTTGAAGCTCATCACAGCCATTCAATCCTTGAATCCTACTCGGAATACCACAGACAAGGTTTAGACTTTCCGGATCCTCAAGAGTGGCCGCCATCAATTCTAGCTTATACCACGAAGATTCTGATTAAGCAATCTAAGAGAAGCTCATTCAATCTGATGTAGAATGGAGGTGGTTGTCAGGCACACATTCATGGATTTGAGGAAGGTGATGAGTGTCACGGATCATCACATTCTTCATGTTTAAGCGCGAATGAACATCTTAGATAGGAACAAGCGTGTTTGAATGGAAAACAAAAGTAATTGCATTAATTCATCGAGACGCTGCAGAGCTCCTCACCCCCAACAATGGAGTTTAGAGACTCATGCCGTTAAAGTGTATAAAATTCAGATCTGAAAATGTCATGAGGTACAAAGTAAATCTCTAAAAGTTGTTTAAATAGTAAACTAATAACCTAGGTTTACAGAAAGTGAGTAAACCATGATAGATAATGCAGAAATCCACTTCTGGGGCCCACTTGGTGTGTGCTGGGGCTGAGACTTAAGCTTCTCACGTGCCTGGGGCTGTTTTGGGCGTTCAACGCCAGGTTATAACCTGTTTCTGGCGTTGAACTCCAACTTGTAACCTGTTTCTGGCGCTGGACGCCAGACAGCAGCATGATACTGGCGTTGAACGCCAGTTTACGTCATCTATCTTCGCGCAAAGTATAAACTATTATATATTGCTGGAAAGCCCTGGATGTCTACGTTCCAACGCCGTTAAGAACGCGCCAATTGGACTCCTGTAGCTCCAGAAAATTCATTTCGAGTGCAGGGAGGTCAGAATCCAACAGCATCAGCTGTCCTTTTTCAGCCTAATTCAGATTTTTGCTCAGCTCCCTCAATTTCAGCCAGAAAATACCTGAAATCACAGAAAAATACACAAAATCATAGTAAAGTCCAAAAATGTGATTTTTGCCTAAAAACTAATAATATTCTACTAAAAACTAATTAAAACATACTAAAATCTACATGAAATTACCCCCAAAAAGCGTATAAAATATCCACTCATCAGACAACATGGTTACTTATGAATTTAATGTATTTGTATTTATTCAAGGAATGTACCAAGATAGTAGATTTATTTGGAGAATATTCTATTATCCCTTCATTTTTTTTGAAGTCATCCCATGATGAAACATGATGTATGTCCAACATCTTTTTCATCTACAAAAAAAAAATTCAAAATCGATTACTTCATAATCACCCTTAACTCAAATAGATTTTTGTGAATTACGGCAACAGTTTTTTATCGTTGCAAAAATCTTTATTTGTTGTAGTGCATTTGGTTAAAATAAAACATTGACACAAAATTCCAACCTAACTTAAACACCATCAAATCCTAGAAACTAAACTAGGGGTGGCAAACGGGCCTGAACTCGCCGGGTCGGCTCGCGTAATCCGCCAAAAAAGGCGGGCTGGACTGGAAAATTGGGATTGCTAAATAGCAAAAGCCCGCTTAACCCGCACCGCTTAAATCGCGGGCTTTGGCGGGTTTTGGCGGGGCGGGGCGGACTTCCCCGCCGGACTTAGTATTTTTTTAGCAAGGGGGTATTTTTATAATATTTTTTACCAAAACCCAACTTCTTCCAACCCAACTTACAAGAGAAGAAGATGAAAATTGAGTGTTTTGGATTATGTTTATTTTGTTTTAGAAACAATATTTATAATTATGTTTTGGATTATGTTTATTTTGCTTTGGGAACAATATTTATAATTATGTTTTGGATGAAAACTTAATTTATAATTATGTTTATTAGATATTTATAATTACAAAGACTTTAGTGTTTGTGAATATAAAAATTATAATTTGTTTATACTTTTAGAAATTATAATAGTTAAAAGTAAAAAATAAAAGAGATTTTTTTATTTCTTTATATATATTATTTAATATTTAAAAGTAAAAAAGAGGATATTTGAAGGGCTTGGCCCGCCGGCCCGCCAGCCTGCCATTAGGCGGGGCGGGCTGGGATTTTGGGACCGTCTCACTAGGCGGGGCGGGGCGGGCAAGCCCGCCTAAGGACGGGCTTCTAGCGAGGCGGGGCGGGGCGGGGTGGACTTCCCCGCTTGCCACCCCTAAACTAAACTGACAAAAATAAAAGAAAATCCCAACCACACTCACAAGACAAATATAACGAACAACCATTATTGTGTTGCAAAAAGAAAAATTACCTTTGCTAACAATAAAAATGGCAGAACCTCTTGGTTATAGTAGAGGAGACGAATGATTAACTCAGTCCTAATTTCTAAGTCGGATGTTTTCTTGTCTCAAAGCTTTTGATTCCATAATATAGTATCTGAATTTTATATCTAATAGATCTAGAATTTGATTCTTAGTAAACCTAAAAAAAATATAAAGCAAATAACAAAAAAAGAAGGTTTATGAAAAAAAATCAAGCAAACTCAATAAAAAACTCTTGTTTGTGAAAACGTAATATCTTCTCTTATTAGTTTAAAATTTTGGGATGAGTAGTTTTATGATAGTTATTACTAAGTATATATTACAACGGTGTTTGTGTTGTTGTTTGGTCACTCGTCAATTTTATTAAGATACACTACAAAAAAATGTTGAGTATCATCAAATTTACCGTCGGATCTATAAAAGCAATCACCGCAAAATAGATTATTGTCGTCCTTGAGTTGACAGTATAAACGTCGCCAGAAACTGCTTACCGTTGGATTTATTTTGTCCAACGCTAATTACCAACAGATTTTTTGTCGGTCTTTTCAATGGATTTGTTCGTTTCACATGTTTAGGCGCCATGCTATCCGACGGTAATATTAATTTTATAAAATCTAAATTTTTGGCACAGTTAAGCCACAATTAGGAGACTCTTGTTAACAAAATTATTAGCATAAATTTAACGTCCCCATAAATCAAGAAATTACTTTATTAAAAAATAAATGGTCTTAATGAAATAAAATGTCACAAATGTAGAATACAATGAAGTAGACAAAACAAATACGTACAACCCTAAATCTTATAGATCCCGATAATTTTCAATGTCGTTGTTGTTGTCGGCGTCGTGGTACCCTTACTGCGGCGACGAAGGAGATACTGTCGTCGATGCCCCACCGGCGGTGTCACTGCTGAAAGCAGCAGCACCGCTGCCCCCAGAGTGCATCTGCTGGCTGTACTCTTTCATCTGCTATTGCAACTGATCGAATTGCTCCAGCTTTTCTGTCAGGTTGGAGCTGACGACAACGAGTGCAAGAATCCTTCGATACCTCTGCTTAGATTGCTCCACCTGCTGGTGAAGTTTTTGTGTTAGCTTTTGCACCTCCTTCCTCAGGTCGACAACTTTCAGTAGGGATAGTGGCAGAAGCAAATGCATAGGAAGCCGCCAACAAGGAGGAGCGGATACCACTGGTGAAGAACGGCCCTAACCCAAAGTGACGATTCTTGTGGGGTTCAGAGCCGGTCTCGGGCCAAGTCCTATGGGATCCACCACGAAGGTCTCAGAGCCGGCTTCATTGGCCCCACTAGGCGGCTAAAATTGCTGGGTCGCAGCCGTCCAACCTCTGTGTGTACTCCTCCTGTGTTACACACATAGTTGTGATTAGGATAATAGTTAAATAATTAACTTTGGATTAATTTAAACTCACATAATAGGCCGCAGACTGCTTGTCAGCAAATCTCTCATTGTTTGCCTTCAAAGTATGGGTATACTTGAAGGTCTTCATCGGTGTCGCCTCACGATCCAACGACTTAAACTACAAATTAATATATCAAACAACCAATAAAATAAACGAACAAATTAAACAATGACAGACAAATATAAGCATGAACCAAAATCTTAATTGTAATTTCGTAAACATAATTTTAATTTTTTCGATTTCACTGAAAATGTTATGAAAATTTTGACAGAGTCTCCCCTAAAATTTGAATTTAGCCACCCTTAAAGAATTTCATCCAACATTTTCCAGCAATAATCTCAGAGCCTAATCTAACATATTCTAACATATCCTAACCATCTCAATCCACTAAAATAGAAAATTAAACTAACATTTACTCTGCTAACTAATTAATTAATTTGATAATAAAAAAGGAAAGTAAAAAACTAATTCAAGTAACTACTAAAACATTAAACAATGCCAAAATTCTTATCAATCTGGTTTTCATTCTCATGAAGGTCGCTGACCCACCCGTATACCTCGACGACTTGGGCGAAGCCCTGTTAGCGACGTTTGTCAGATGGTGATGCTTGAACCCCTCATTATCTCTAAAATAAGCCTCCAACTCACGCTTGATGTTTGGACGGATCCACCATGTCAGGTGGTCTTTCTCCTGACGAACGTCGCTCATCATTTGCTGAAACTACTTGGTGGCGCAGTGGTCATATCTCTTCGTGATCATGACATTGTGCTTTGCATCCCATATGAATTTTACCAAGATTAGTTAGTCAAAATGAAATACAGTTCATATAAAATTAAGTAATTCAAACGAAATTGGGTTCTTACCGCCCACTTCTGAAACCACTGCTCTCTCACATCATCTGAGATCTGCATGTAGGTTGGCCACGGGTGGTCATACATGGACTTAATGACCTCGGATATCTCCTGTGTGCATGCATTGGGGTTTGGTGCAAACCTATTAGAGAAAAAATCTCACATTAACAAATACATAAGAGAAACAAACTTATGATAAACAAACTTAATATTATAATATTGAACTCACGACTGCATGCCATCAGGTCAAATCTGCAGCCGGATGACGGATGGTGGGGGAGGGGCATCCTGCTCTGGGGCATGGGAGGAATCACCCACTGCAGGCTTTGTCGACGTCATCGCTGCATCTACAGGGGAGTGTAGCAGGAGGAACCAAGTTCGGTTTTGGGACCATGATGAATTGCTGGTTTAATGGACCCGCCAGTGACGTCAAGGGGTCGACGGGGTAGAGGGCGATGACTGGACAGCCATGGGAGATTCGGTGAAAGCCCGCTTTCTACTACGACCACGTGACCCACTCGACCTATCTCTGCTACCTATTGTCATATCTGTACAATGAATATATTAGTAACATATTAATTACATAACAAACACCAATAAATAATAACATAAGAATAAACTTAAGAAGTAATAAATAATTCTAAAAGTGTTTTAGTTTAGTAAATTTTTTTGAAAAAGAAAATTACATAGTGTTTTAGTTTCAAAATAATTAAATTAGAATAAATAAGTGTTTGGGTTAGTTTAGCAAACTAACAAGTGCGTATAAAGCACTAAAACACTAATTGCAAAGGAGAAAAGTTTCTTTCATAAGAACCAAAATGAATATATACATATATAGTTCTCTTGTAAATGCCATAAATGTTTATCATATCACCAACTTACCAAAATAAAAAACTTAAACTAAGATAAAAATAATTATTCAAATTAAAAATTGTACAAAAATACAGCAACCCAACAATTAATTATAACAATTTCAAAAACATAATTTTAGCCTTTTTTTTATTTTGCTAAAAATCGTATAAAAATTTTAACAGAGTTTTCCCTAACATTTGAATTTTTCTACCCTTCAAGGGTTCTATCCAAACCAAATATCCATCAACCCCTCTCAACCGGTTAATTTTTTCATTCATTATTAAGGTAACATACAAACAGCTCAATCATTATTAACACAATCAAGCATTTTTCTAATAATTTCAACTTCAGAAATCAGCAAACAGCTCAATAATCCAACATTTTTCAACAATCTTAGAGTCTAATCTAACCTATTCTAACTTATCCTAACCACCTAAATTCACTAAAACAGAAAATTAAACAAACTAATCTCTACTAACTAATTAGTTAACTTGATATAATAGAATTTGAAATAACTAAAGTTCAAACAAAAAACGTTGAAGAGGGGGGTGGAGGTGCAGTAGCGGCAGAAGCAGAAGCGGTGGGAGCGTTGCAGCAGCGGTAGCAGGGACGTTCAGGAGCGGCAGCCGCGTCTTCAACAGTGGCGGCAATGTCTGAGGCAGCGGTAGTAGCGTCGGAGGAAGCAATGGAAGCAACTGCGGTGGCAGAGGAGGTTGAGGGGAAAGGAGAAGTTAGAGAGAGTGTGGGAGGGTAAGAGGAGAGAGAGGGACGAAGGGGAGAAGTTAGAGAGAGAGAGAGAGAGAGAGAGAGAGAGAGAGTTCAAAATGAGGGGAAGGGGTTTGCGGTTCCAATTTAGGGCACGATTACTGTCAGATTTATCGGCGAATATTTCTAATGGTAATGCAGTGCGGATCACCAAAATGCAGTGTTACATTTCATTAAACGTCTCTACCATTAGATCTATCCGACTGTAATTCTGACGCTAAAGTTTGGCATCAATTTGTCGTGGTTTCCTGTCGATCGAAATTTATCGATGGATTTAACGTCGGAAGAGACTATCCGCCGGTAATTATTTGACATGACGAATTCTATGTCAAACGCGTCACTAAATCCGACACTAAGTCTAATGGTTATTATCATTGCTAAATTCGACGATAAATTTGATAGTATTTAACGGTTTTTTTGGTAGTGATAACTACATTGTTTTTAGGTTCTATTTGATATCTCTGTTAGAATAATAAAATTAAATATAATACTAAATCTAATAGTATATGATTTAATACATTAATATAATACAAAAAGTATATTGTATAATTTTTTTTGACAATCAAATGCGGTAAGTTACATAGAGTTGTGTAATTTTGTTTTATCTAATTTTATTTTATGTTATCGTATAAATTGTATATGATAACTTCATTTTGTTAAAAAAAAAGTAAAATAGTCGTATAAATAAATGTATTAAAAATTAATTTTTAGAAAAATTAATAAAAAATTACTGAAGGTTATTTATGATAAAAAAAATTATTGCTTTTAAAAATTGAATTTTTTTAAAAAAATTATTAAGCAATTATAAGTTTCCATGTAAAAAAAACAAAGAAAATCATTATTGAGAAAGTTGGACTATTCAAACTTTAAAAACACCTTTTTCTTCCCATGGCAATGCATGGGGCCTCCCACTTTTCAGTTATATATTTGCTCTGCAGCATGCACATGCCATAATAATTATTATTTATTAGTGTGCTTGTTTTTTCTATAGTAAAATTGATTCTAGATTAGGTAAAATAATTCTGGAAAATAAATTTGAATAGAATTGTTTTTTTTTTTAAGGTAAAGTAATTTAATTTATTTTTGACAATTTTTCTACA
Organism: Arachis hypogaea; assembly: GCF_003086295.3. Lineage (NCBI taxonomy): Eukaryota > Viridiplantae > Streptophyta > Magnoliopsida > Fabales > Fabaceae > Arachis > Arachis hypogaea. The sequence continues at coordinate 12,783,566 of NC_092045.1, forward strand.
AATAATTTAGATAAAATAATTATATCTTTTTTTACAAATAGCATCAATTCTCTAGATGCCACAAAAGCAATTATATAATTAATTTTTTTAAAATCAATTTTCCTCCACCAAAATTGATTCTACATGCTCCCACAGAATTTCCATACGAACAATGAACAAGAAACATTGTTCTATTCCTTTTTCCCTGGGTTTTATGTGTAACCCTCTTTTTGGGTTCACCCTTGTCCTTTTCGGTTGTTGGGTATTGCATGATTATACTGATAACCGTATTCCATTTTTCTTCAACATTATTTATGCATTTATGTGAGTTAAAACTTTATTCCAAAATTTTTAACAAGATGATGATTCGATTTTTAGCAAAATTCCTCACCACCAGATAACTGCAAATTTCATGAATCACATGAACGACAAGTCATAATGTTTGATTCCTTATTCTATAATTTGTTTCACTTCTTTATGAAGTTATGCATTGTAAGAATGTAGTTCCGAATGTGGTTGTGTTAAGGGAACAAAATTCATTCATCAAATCATTTTTTGGACCTATATATTACAGTGCATATATGCTTTCTTTCTTTTTCACATCGAACTCATTGATAACATTATTGTTTGAGTCATTATAGAGGTTCTCTAATAATGTTTTTAATTTTCAAAAAGATAAAGTATATTTTTTATTTTTAATGTTTTAATTCGATTTAATTTTGTCTTTAATATTTAAAATAGTTTTAATTTTATCTCTGTTGTCAAATTTTGACCGTTAATTGTTAGTTATTTTTTTTTAATTTTAACTTTTATCATTCTTTATTTTTTTTCATTTCCTAAAAATCTCAAACTCCCTTCCTCTTATGTTACCACCGTCACGATCTCCCCTCTATTATTACTTTCCCCAACAAACGACAGTAACAACCATTCACACATCTTCACTACTATTATCACCACCTACAAAACCAAATCAATATTGTATCTTTCAAATTTAAAATCATCGCCATCATAAAAACCAATATCCACGTCGTATAGATTTTTCTGAAAGAAAAAATATAAAACAGATCAAATTAAAAATAAAAAGATCGAGAGAGAAGGGGAGAAAGAGAAAGAGAGAACGAAGTGGTAGCAATAATAACTCATGATAGCTTAAAAAATGGCAAAGGTTACGGTTGTGCAAGGACGACAACAACCACGACAGGAGCATCACAAGTAGAACAGAGGTATAGAACTTGGTGGTAGAACAGAGGCGAAGCTTGGCGGCAGTGTAGCTCGGTCACAGTGACAACATTGGCTCCGGCCACAAGCCTAAGTAGTAGCAACATCAACAGCATTACTCCTCATCTAATAAATAGGGACATGTCTGAAATCTTAACGTATCTGTGTTCATAGCGAATACGACACAGATACTCTTGCAATAAGTTAGATACATAAGTGTACACTACAAGAAAAATCATTTTTAGCAGCCATTTATTTTACTTTTAGCGGCAATAAAAATAGCTGCTAATACATTTACCGGCAATTAGACATTAGCTGTCTTATGCTTTGTCACTAAAAGATTTTAGTAGTAATTATAACATTCGCCGGTAAAGATTTTTTTTAATGGTTGCAAAAGAATGTAATTTTTAGCAGCCGTTTTCTTAGCAATTTATATGGCCACAAAAAATAATTCTAAAATTGCAATATTATTCATTTTTAGCGGCCATTACTATTGCCGCCAAAACCCATTTTACCGGCAATTTATATAGCCACTAAAAATAATTCTAAAATTATAATATTATTCACTTTTACCGGCCATTACTATTGCCGCTAAAATCTTAAGACTTTTTTTTAGTTATATTATATTCATTTTCTTAGAAGCAACGAACTACCTTTTTTCTTTAGTATCTCAATTATTTTTGCTAACAATGATTATTGTTATGTATAATACAAATATATTGAAATTAATTACTACAAAATGAAATATTTCATTAAACTTCAAATATTGATACACAAATTTCTCTTGAAAAGTAATAAACTATGTTACAAATCTAAACAACAAAAAATACTACAAGCCTATACACTCAAAATGAGCTTCCTGCAGAGTTGCTATGTTCCCTTCTATCTCAACAGTAAGATCCATCATCCTTTTCTGATGCTCATATTTTCCTCCACATTTCATGCATTTTATCTGCAAAGTATGAGATGCATGTTTACTCTCCATATTATTTGAATTAATAGATCTTAAAATGACAGGAATTTATCTATTGCAAAAGTATGACAACACTGTAGTACAACATTGACATAACAGCTGCAAAAATAAATGAACAGATAACCTCTTTGAACTAATTATCTTATCGAATATTTCTAGTAAAAAATCATTTCAAATTACCTGTTCCTATAATTTATAAGGCCATGTCTAGCTTGAATTACATCAATAGTCTGTCCAAGAAGAATTAGAGGAAAAAAAACTAAATTTATTGGTAAATTAAAAATAAATGTTTAAGGAACAATAATAAGGGGAGGCCTAAGAATGATTGTGGAGTGACCTGAATGCCAAAATCAAACTGGTCGGTCCATTCAGGAGGAAGCTGCAATAAATAAGGCCAAAAATAAAAAAAAAGATTGGGATGAATCAATCAATCATGAGATAGGTATACATAAGCAATAGAAACAAGATTTAAATGGTGGGTTATGTTGTTTTGTTTGAAGCTAATAGCAAGGGAAGAATAATAAGTAAGGTAGAGAGAGAGAGAGAGAGAGAGAGAGAGAGAGAGAGAGAGAGAGAGAGAGAGAGAGAGAGAGAGAGAGAGAGAGAGAGAGAGAGAGAGAGAGAGAGAGAGAGAGAGAGAGAGAGAGAGAGAGAGAGAGAGAGAGAGAGAGAGAGAGAGAGAGAGAGGGAGAGGGGTACAACATCAAAAGAGCTCTGCTAGTAGTTGGAGATATTAGGCTCACATTCTGTGGGCTCTTTGAAGACCCACTTGTGGCACTTATGAGATGCCCCAAACATTAAGATTAAGATTAAGATTAAGATTAATTTGTTGACACCCAATTAAAGACAAACACAACATGGAGATTTTCACAAAACAAAGACCTACCCAATACCCACCCTTCTCCATAATTATATAACTGAATGGACATCTTGCTAAAGGTCTTTCTCACTAGATCCTCTCCTCCTCCGTCCATGTCTTCCACCAGACTTGCACTCCTTCCTTGACAAAACTCATCTTCCCACATCAGCATCCTGCACCAAAGATACTAACTTTCTTTTCAACTTCAAATCAAATCCCATTTGCATTTTGCAACAATAACATATTCGTAGATCAAAGTGTAGTAACAATGGTAGGACTAAGACATATAGGCTGCCGTTATCGTCTCAAACCTTGCAACCATTGCCACCTCTAATAACATATTTCTTCTGCACATACATGTTGCTTTACACTGAATTAAACATTCACTTGCATACTGAGAAATTAAATAACAACAGTTGATATAAAGATCACATAATTTTCAAGCTAAAGTTGAAATAGTTACTTGATTTATCTGTTTAGCCGTTCTCTTAACAGAAAAGTTGCCTCTTTTTGCAATGGTAGCCCAATGCCCTTCACCAAATCTTTGAACAGCATCTCGTAGCAGATTGTCCTCTTTCTCTGACCATGCTATTTTCCTCTTTTTAGAAGTCATGTTGCTACCATCTAATCCTTGCTTTTAATATTATCTGTCAATGATACAGCTAGTAGTGTCTATCTCTTAATATTAACAAAAAAAATCTATGTTCCTTGCATCAAATTAGAGGATTGTGAGCCCTTATTAGAAGTTTTAGATGAATTGCAAACTGAAGTATGTATAGTCAGTGGAGCCTCAATTGTTGAACTACTAGGTGTTGATTCACTTAGTGAAGCAATCATTACCTAAGAAATGAACAATTCATAGAAACATGCTAGTGAAATGTTAAAGAATAGCACAATTGCTAGTCTTATATTTGTCCAGTATGAAACAGATTTGTAAAATATTGTAAAATATATTATAGACTTCTTTCAAAAGTAAAATATGAAAATTAAGGTAGGGATTAGATTCAATAAAATGCAATTTAATCATGAGAACATGCAATCAAATAAGCACTGTGTAACCATCTAAGGCAAGAAATCTATATATAATGTATAATTGGAGAAGGTGTAGGACAATGACCTTCATCTTCACACATGCCACAGTCTCTTATGCTACTTCCAGACTTATTAGGGAAAATACTTCAACCTTATATTCTAGGTCACTATCATCATCCTAGAGTTTCATCATAATCACAATCAGATTCAGATCTTCACAAAACAAGCAAAATTCAAATAATGTAGTAGAAGAGCAACACTTATATTATATCAGAGAAAAAAGAAGAGCCGTACTTATTTGTCATTTTCCTCGTCACTTAATACTTTGATTCTATGAAATAATAAAGTTAATAACCCAAAGTTAATTATTTCCTTATAACCATGTCTAGTATTAAAATAGTTGCATCCATTACTCACTTTAAGTTTGAATATAATTAAACACACAATAAAATGAATCCTAAGTGAAATGTTATAATACTAGTTAGAAGTATAAATATATAGTTGAATGGTATCATTTGTAAGAGTTAGTGAACTCTAGTTCACTTAAATCTTTATATTCTAAGTCCCACTTAGTCACATTTTTGTTAATTTTTCACTAATCAAACTCCTGTTTGTAACATAATCCATGATTACCATAAGAGCATGTACTTTACCTCAAAAACTTGTGATGACAATTTGTGAGGATCGGTGTTAAGATGTTTCAAACAATCAATCATGTGACTAAACAAGTAAATTCTTAATATATAGATGATAAAGATTCTATCTTAAAAGAATCCAATAGAAAATATTATTAAGAGAGTAAATATTTTGTATGTTCATATATGTTCCTATTCTATCTTAAAAGCTGATAGTATATATAGAAAATGATAAAGATTGATTATTTTGAATAAAAATATATTTTATATGCAAGTGCAGGTGCTATAATAAAATAATTCATCTGAGAAGAACTCAACAAAAATCTTAAAAACTAAAAGACTTCACAAGTAATTTAACATTAAACTATAATAACTACTACTTTTCAAACTAAGGAACATAGGAAGTTATTAACAGGTAAACTGGAGGAGCACTAGGTGAATTTGAGCTAGGAAAATTTTTATAGAAGGCAGAATCAATTAGGCGAACTCAAAATACAAATTTGAATAAAATAAACAAAAAATAGAGAAACAATAAATGCGTAAGTAGATGGCAATACTAAGTGAAGAAATGTTACCACATTTTCTGGCAATTTCCTTTTGAACTAAATTGAACAGCATTGGCTTTCATATTTGAAAGGTACTGAATAAAGAGAGAAACAGAAATTTGAGTTAGATTAACACATAAAATAAGTGAAAACTTTAATGCTTATTGATTCATTAACAGAGTTAGAACATGGCAATGTTTGACATAATTACAGTGATGCACATTACAAGATGTGTCAGGCCTTTATGAGCTCGATGTGCTCAACACTGATGGTGGATACCACGACTATGATGAATTTTAAAGAAGTTTGAAAAATTGAAGGGAAAAATGATATCACAAAAAAAAAATCAAATTATCAAAATCTGAAACCGATAATGTATTGTTGAATCATTGAGCGAAGAAAACCCTCGAAATTTTGATTCTAAATCAATGAATTACGAGTTCAACCTGCAATAAGTGCATGCGATAGGAATCAGAACTAAGAAAAGCGGAATCCAATATGGGAGAAAAATTAACTCAGATAAAAGTAAAATTTGATAAGAGATATGGAAAAATGATGCAATAGAACACAAATTGGGAGCACAAAAATCAGAATTGAGAGAGAATTAAGGAACTCATACCTAATTACTAGAGCACGATTGAGATTTCAATCGAAATCAGCACAAGCTTGTCCGAGAAAAAGAATTTAGAGCGCGATTAAGATTGAGATGAAAACTAGAAAGAGATTTGAGCGACGAAGAACCTGGAATGATGGAGATGTGAGAGCGAGACCGAGACCGAGAGTAAGAAGACGGAGAAGATTGGTGTGCAGTTCTCACTTCTCATTGAGAATAAGGCACTGAGAGTGGTTTTGTGTGAGGAGAGTGGTGAGGCACTAAGAGTGATGTTTCTGTGTTTTACGGTTTAGGGTCCGTTTGTTTTTTTGTTATTTTTTAAATTTTAACTTTTTTTAGTAGTAATAACTGAAATGGCCATTATAATTTATAGTATTAATGGTAAATATATAATTGCTTCTAAATAATAGTTTTAAAAAGAAAAATTATGGCAATAATACTATTACCGCTAAAAGTTTGTCGCTAAAAATTTTTTTTCTTGTAGTACTAGAATGTTTACATCTATGTTGATCTATTCTTTTGTTTTTTGATATGTGTACACACATTTTATCAATAAAAACTTTTAATTATTTTAAATGTCATTTTTTATTATAATTTATTAATTATTATCCATAATAATAAAATATTAATTATTATTTATACATTGTATTATATTACATGATGTATTGCATCATATTGTATCATATCTTATATTTTTATTAAAATAACGTATCATCGTATTTGTGTCATGCCGTGTCCGTATCACGTATCATATATCTCACTCTCTCCCTGACCCTTTTTTCCTCTCTTTCAATCTGACAAAAATGGCAATGGCAGCCTCTCTCTCTCTCTCTCTCTCTCTCTCTCTCTCTCTCTCTCTCTCTCTCTCTCTCTCTCTCTCTCTCTCTCTCTCTCTCTCTCTCTCTCTCTCTCTCTCTCTCTCCTCATTTACAGCATCAGTGATAGCTTCTTGTCTAATCAGTGACTCCTCATCCCCCTTCTTACTTTCCATCCCTTTCTATACAGTCTCTCCTTCTTTCCTTCTTTCATTCTCTTATTCTCCCCCTTATGTTCCTTTCTATTCTTTTCTTTTGGTTTATAATTACTGTTATGTATCTTAAAATTTGAAAATTAGAGATACGATTTAAGATGAAGATAGAGTGTGTTGAAGAGAATGAAAATAATCAATGATAAAATTGAAAAGGAAAAGTTGACTAGCAGTTAACTATAAAAAAAATGATAGCAGGAATAAAATTAGAATATTTTAAATGTTAAGGATAAAATTGAATTAAATTAAACATTAAGAATAACTTTAAAAAATTTAAAAAATATTAGGAACAAAAATTAAAGCATGCAACATGCACATAAATCACACACTTTTTCTTTGCGTTCCTTCTTCTTTTTCGTGCATTTTTCTTTTATCGTCGATCTTTTACTACTTTTATTATTGCATTTTTTATTTCTTCTCCTTTTTCTTCTCGTTCGGATATTATGGTAACATTTTTTAATTCTTTTTTTTGTGTGTAATTTTTATTCTCTTTTTTCTTTTGTTTTTATTATTATTAACAATGTGAAATAAGAAGAATGATGAGAAAGTAAAATAAGAAGGAGAAGAAGATGACCATAAAGAAGAAGAAGAAAAAGAGAAAAAATTTGAATTGTTGAAATTTATCTAAAAAATAACACCGAAATATTTTAACTATGACACAAATTCTTGTTAAGTAAAAGGGTGAAACAAAAAGAATTATGAGAATGTGAAACAAGAAGGAATAAGAAGAATTATAAGAAGGTGAAATAAGAAGAAGAAGAAGAAGAAGAAGGAGGTTTTGAATTGTGTATAAATTATCAGGAAAATAACATCAAAAATTTTTAACAGTTACATAGAAAGTTTTTTAATTTTAACACAAGAATTTCTTAACCGTGATAAAGAAAAATTTTTAACCAATTAAAAGTTATCAGAAACAAAAATAACACCAAAATTTTTTAGTTGCGACACAATTTTTTTAACCGTGACATATGAAATTTTTTAACTAATTTAAAGTTATCAAAAATAAAATAGCGTCAAGATTTTTTAACCGTGACACCGGAATTCTTCCAACATATCTTTTTCTTTTACTTCTTTTTTTCATATTTTATCTTTTTTTTTCTTCCTCCCGATATGTTCTTCTTCCTTTTCATGTTTTATTATTGATAAAAAATATTCTGTATCTTCTATGTTTTATTTTAATATAAAAGATTTTATCTAAACAAATTTATTTTAAAATTAAATTTGTATATTCCTAAGTTCTAAATAATAAACTATCTTATAATTTGATATAGAAATTAATTCAAATTCTGTATTTATTGTGACAATTTTTTTTGTATTTTACATAACAAATTTTTGTGCTTTATATAAAAATTTTTTGTTTTATTCTTTTTTATCATCACCATTATTATCATATTTTTTGTGTTCTGTTTTTTATTTTTTATTTTTACCCTTTATAAAATTTTTAAGATTATACACATAAATAAATAAATAAATAATAGATAAGAAGAAAAAAGAAATAATGTTAATAATGATGATGAAAAAAAAGAAAAAAATAAAAAAAATAAGGAGGAAAAAAAATAAAAAATAAAAATAATCGAAAAAAAAAGCGCATATATGTCATAATTTAATTAGACCCAATTACTTAAATGATAAGTTCAGTAATTAATAGTCTAGAATTACTGTTATTTGTAGAACCGATATATAAAACAAGTTATTGACGTAAATAAAAATGATAAAGTTTGAAGATGATTTATCTTAGGGGTGTGCATGGTCCAGCCCAGTCCGAGACTCGACCCGGCTCCGAATATGTTAGGGACTAATTTGGTGTGATTTTATCGGATTTAGACTGGGTAAGAGTCTCAAAAATAGACCCGGTCATTATTTCGGGTCGGATCTGGGTCATGGTTCGGGTCACCCGAAATCGGTCCGGTCGCCCGATCATCATACACAATTAATATTTTGTGTTATTAGCGATGGATGATGACTATTCTTATGTGGAATTTAAGTATTGTAAACCTTAGTATTTTGTGTTATTAGTTATTATAAGACTATAAGTTAATGTTTTATGTTTAAAATGCATAAAATTTTAGACTAATTAATGCATAATATTGTGTTATTTGTATTGATTTAAATATTTGGTGTTATTAGACAATATTAGTATTGATTATGGTTATGCTTTAATTTTAGAGATGAGTTGGTTCTAGTTATATTTTTCTAAGTGAATTTTACCATGTCAAATAATGGTTGGAGTCTTGAAAATTTGGATATTTTCACATGCTAGCTTATAAGAAGGTATCAAGGTAATGTAATGTTGATGGCCCGGTTTTCACCTGGTTTTTACCGATATGATCGTGGCCTGAAAGTGTACAGGTTTCATCGAGTTTAGGGTCAGGTTCGGGTCTCATAAATAGGCCCGGTATATATTTTAGGCCGGATCTGAGTCACATCAAATCCGGTTTCACCTGCCCCTTGCACACCCCTAATTTATCCTGCCACAACCACTCAACAACGTTTTTATTATTTTTTTTTCCAAAATAGCCCATTTTACCCTTCAGTTCCAGTTTATATTTATACTGTTGCTATTCGTTCTTCTGTTCTCCCATCATTCTTTCTTTCCATCTATTTGCTGCTTCAATTCCTCTTCACTTCAAGCTTATCGTCATCTCCTCTTGACATATCTACATTGTTTGCAAAGCCCATGCTGTTGCAAGCTTGTAACCGACATATTGATATAATTATCTATGATTTTTTTAAAAAAATTATATATATCCATCCGATAATGTTAAAAAAAATCAAACTTATATTATTTAATATTAATTAATTTTAATAACAATTAATAAATATTAAATAAAACAAATTTTAATCGTTTTTTACTATCAAATATTTTTTATATCTATAATCAGTTAATCACACGAAATTAATAAATGTAACATTGTTGGTGTCTCTCTTGATATATAGGAAGCGTGACGGTGTTACTGGCCTCGAAAGGTTGACTTGATCTGTTGACTAGGCCTCGTGGGGTCGAAGGTGAGGGTTGATGCTTATTTTGATTTTCAAGATTATTTTGGTCGAATTAGTAAGGTTATTATGAATTACAAATATTCTAGGAAGACAATTTAAATTTTAACAGATAAAAGATAAAGTTATCAATTTGAGAGTACCTTTATACAACTTTTATGCAAAGTTAGTTTTACAAGTATTTATTTAGAAGTATTTTTTTTAATTTAGGAGTTACTTGAATAAAATTGTAGAATATTATAAAAAAATATTAAGTACCGTTAAATTTGTTGGTGAATTTTAACGTCGCGTGTTACCGTAAAATTTACAGGCAAAAATGGAAACTATTGTGCCGTGTCAAACTTTTACTATCAAATTCGCTATTCCGACGATAATATCGTTAGTAATAGTTAGAGGAAAAGTAGGAAACTTGGCGCGGATTAGTAATTATCGGATTTATTGGCGAATAAATTCGACGGTAACTCAATTTAGTGTGACGCAGTATTTTGGTCACCCGCAAAATGTTAATTTCGAATTTATCTGCAAGTAAATTCGATGGTAACTAGCCCTAAAATTCAAAACGCGAACCTTCTCCCCATTCATTTCAAATCCCCCTCTCTCTAACCCTCTCTCCAGCCCCTTTTTTCATTCTCTCCCCTTCGCAACCCAGTATCAGCCGCGAAACCTTCTCTCTCTGTTCATCTCGTCGTCAGCTACCTCAACACCGACAGTGACCACTTGTGCAGCAGCTCCACCAGAAGCTGTCACTGCATCTCCGTTCTCTGAGTTCTTTTTGCTCTATTCAAAGCTCAAGTTCTACGATCACTCGTTTTCTCTATTTTAGTTAATTTAGGATTTAGTTATATGTTAATTTCTAGTTAGTAAGAGGAATTGGTTATTATTACTTTTGCTGGTTAGACGATTTAGATTAGGATTAGGACTTTTCTAATTAGAATTGATGTTAGTTTATATATAGTTCTTCTTGCCCTGTTGTTTGATGCTTTTGAATGCTAAGTGCTCGATTATATGCCTCTATGTCTAATTTATGTTTTAGTTGATAATTAGTATTATGCTTAAGTTAAATTTAATTTTTAGTTTTAGCTAGAGGATTTAAGTTGTTATATTTAAAGTATTAGGTATACTATGTCAATATATGAGCATTAATTTTAGGATTATTCTAATTCATATGTATAGTTATTGAAGAAATCATTTATTTTAATGCAACAATTAACACTCATTTTTTAAATCTTGGTGAAATTTAACTTAATTTCCTATATTTTAAATAAATGTCTAATAATTAACGTTACATACATGACATTCTTTGATATTTAAATATCAATATATATGATGCCCTTATTAAAGTTAATATATTCTGCTAGAAATATTGTTAATTTAATTGAGTTTTGACTAATGTTGTGGATTGAGTTTAGTTAAAATTTTGGGAACCGTAAATGTGGATATGTATCTAATTTTAGGGGAGGTTATGCCAAATATTTTTTGAAATAATATAAATGTTGAAGGATTTATGTTGTATATGTGTTTATTAGTGTTAATTGGTATTCTCTTTGTAGACATGACGACAGGTAACAGAGGTGTCACGAGTCAGTCTCGTGGTCATGGTAGATGGAGGATTTCTACCGGTACCCCGTCGATCCCTGTAATTTCATGGGCGGGTTCACCAGATAGTAGTTCATTATAGTTTTGAACCCCAACTACGTGGCTCATTCTACTACGCTCCCTCCAACTCCAGCGACAGAGATCGCAGTGGGTGATTCCTCTAATGCGTCTCAACCACATGCCCCTCCACTAAGGAGAAATTTGCTGATGAGCAGTTTGCGGCCTATTATGAGTTTTAATTAATTTTAAGTTTGAAATGTATTTGGTTTAAAGTCAATTAACTATCATCCTAATCACAACGTGTGTTATATAGTAGGACTATACGTAGGAATTGGAGGCCGCGACCCAGTAATCTCAGCCTAGTGGGGACGATCCCAGCTTCGATGCCTCAGTCATAGATCCTGACAGGGTTTGGCATGAGACCGCCTTTGAGCCCTACAAGAATCGCGTCCACAGGTTGGGGTTGTTCTTTGCCAGCAACCTCCACACCTCCATATTGGCGGTTTCATCTGCCTTTGCCTCTGCCACCAGTCCTGCCAATCCCGAGGAAGTTGTCAATTTGAGGGAGGAGATGCATAAGCTCACACAGGAGCTTGACTAACAAGTTTAATAGTCAGAGGAGAGGTACAATGAACTTCTTACACAAGTGGGAGACATCATTGCCATAATGGTGGAGCTAACAGAGAAGCTGGAACGGTTAGAACGTTTGCGAGACTAGATAGCAGTATACAACGAGTAGATGCATGCTGGAGGCAGCAACGCTACTAGTACCAGCAGCGGTTTTGCTAGTGGATCATCGACATCATCACCTAGTCCGCCACCAAAACAGGGGGAGACGACTATGACAACGATTAACGGGATCCATAGGGTTTAGAGATTTAATTTATTTTATGTCTATTTTATTGTATTTTACTTTTTTGAATTTTTATTATATTCAGATCCTTGATATTTAATAAAATCACCAGTTGATTTCTAGTATTTAGAATTTGTGCACTAATTTTGTAGAATTTTTTTTTAATTTGACTACTAATTGTGCAAAAAAAAATTTCATACCGTCGAATTTATTGGTAGAATAATTCAACGATAAATACGCGCCACAAAATATAATTTGGTGCTAAAATTATCGTCGGAAAAATATGATGATAACCAACCGCTTATTTTCATCGTATTAGTTGCAAAATCTGACGTAAAATCCATCGGTAATTACCGTCGGATGAAATAATCAGCCGGTAAATATTTTCTGGTGCCGTTTATATCGTGAAATATATTATAAGGTTATGATGTTTTCAGCTTCTCTTATGTGGGTTACTCTTTTCATGAGTTATTCTCATCATAAGATGCTTGATGCCTTATTGTGGTCTCTCTTCATATGATGCTCTTAGGCCTATATATATTCAAGGTTGTAACATTCTCCTTTAATAGTAGATGATGGTGATAATGTAATAATTAACCTCATAAAATTGAGTTATTAGAAATTAAAATGAGTTACTAGGAGTTAGTATCCTCTTTGTAACATATTCTTTGGTATCCGAGAAAATACTTAATCATCAAATCGGTTTCTTAGAACTTCTTATACTCTTAAATTCGGTTCTTGGTATTGGGCTTATAAAAATATTCCAAAATAGACCTCCAAAATCGGTATATCTTTCTTTTCGAAAAAGATTTTTTGAGTTTCAGATCTCAACTCAAGTGTCTCATCCTTTACGGTGGAGCTTTTTATTTTACTTATTTTTTTTATAAAGTCTGAACTTTGACCATAACTTCTATCAATCGTAAGTTACCACATCAATTTATGAGTTTAGGAGTTAGATTTTTTAATCAAAGTTTTCATATTGTGATTTTAGGATCAAGAGCCAACATTTTCATTCCTTGAATGTCGAAATAATTTTTTCTTGAATTTTTTATTCGGTTTCATGGACTTCCCGTGGTAGATACCCCAACTCGTAGCTTGTAGTCTCGAGCGTCCGAGTTTTTGAAAATCTGATGAAGACATATCAAAATAGATTCAAGTTGTCAAAATAAATAATTATTGAATTGATTATGCATGAAAAAATTGAATTTTTTTGTGACTAAAAATAAACTAAACAAAGAAAAACAAAACAAACAAAATAAAAGAACTGCTTAAATAGAAGGATAGTCCCGTTTAAGACTACTCTTAAACTCCTCCCAAGGTGAAGGAAGCTCCACATAGAAAAGTTATAACTTCATCGCCATTTTTGCCATAGTATCTGCCACCGTATTTGCATCTCTCATAATCAAACGAAAGTCAACACGCCAATTCCAATGAATGATATCTCTTATTTTGAGCACCAACGAATCAAAAAACCAAAAACCATCTTGAGTAACAAGATTAAATGCTTCCACGCAATCTATTTCACAAATAACATCTCGTTGACCCACATCCCAAGCTAAAAAATATACTCTCCAAATAGCAAACAATTCTCCTTGAAGAATATTATTACTCTCAATCATTCTCAAACACCCCATTTGCCAACTCCCATTATAATATCTAATAACACAAGCAAAACCAGCACTATCACCTGAATCAAAATAACTAGCATCACAATTAATCTTAAAAGTACCAATGGATGGGGGATTCCAAAAACCATTTAGAGTAGAGGGAAGGGACATACGTTGTAATTCAAAAATATTCCTAAGCTCCTTTTCTGAAGTTAATGCCAGATAAATCACTTTTTCCGGAGGCCAAGTTTCATAAGGATTAAAGATGTCATTATTCCTTGCTCGCCATATCCACCAAAGTCCCGAAAAGAACTTGAATTGATGCTCTCTGCTATGATACAAGAACCAGTTCTTCAAATCCAAAGGATAACAAGAAATATCCAACCTATGCCAGACAAGCTGAACTTTTGGACAATCCTAAATACAATGTAAAACCGATTCCTGGCTAGAAAGACATCTTAGACACCTATCCGATGACGACATCCCTCTTCTAAAGCGAAAACTTGCAGTAGGAAGAGCCTCCTTAAGACACAACCAAGCCAAAAACTTGTACTTTTCCGGAACAAGCTGACGGCAAAGCCAAAGCCAATTCTCCCGCTCCTCCCAACCAAACAGCTGCTTACACAACCACAAGTAACCATTGCGTGAGTTATAGACTTTGACAGCAGACCCACACCAATACCATCCCACTTCCGAACCTGCTTGTCTGGATTGTAAGAAAGAATATTACCTTTCAGATTTTGAGATAAAGGAGAATAAAAAGTATCCAAATGCCACCTACCAACCGACCAAATATCCTGTATCCAGAGATTCGAATCAGAAACGTGAACATAATCCATCTCATTAGATAACCGTCCTTCTCTTCTCCAGCTAGAAAACCAAAAATTCTGGTTCAAACCTCCAATACACCAAGCAAATCCATCCTTCAACACTTCCCAAGCCTTGCAAAGACTCATCCAAATGGGAGAGTCCTTGTTCTTAGGATAACTAAAATAGTCATATAGAGATGATCGGTATTTGGCATCCAACAATTGGACCTATAACTTGTTTGGCTACTGGAAAAAAGTCCAAACTAGCTTCCCAAGAAGAGCAATATTTACACAATAAGGATCTCTAATCACCAAACTTCCATATTTTTTTGGAGTAACCAGTACCTTCCAACTAACAAGATTCAATCCTCTTCCATCAACTTGTTCTTTTCAAAGAAAATTCCTCATCATAGACTCCAATTTACTAATGATTCCTTTGAAAAAAATAGAGACCTGCATCTGGTACGTGAGAATAGCGGCTGCAACAGAAGTAACCAAACAGAGTCTACCAGCCCGATTGAGTAAACTCCCTTTCCAGCTTGCTAGCCTACTCTGAATCTTATCTAGTACACCATTGAAAGCTAAACGGGTCACCCTAGAATGACTAAGAGTAACTTCAAGATACTTGCCCAAGTCCTGGACAAATCTGATAGAGGATACCCCAGTGAAAACCTTGTCTCTTTGTAGCTTTACAGAATAGAAGCAAGTCATCTGCAAACATTAAGTGGGATATTCTTGGTCCCCCTCTAGAAATAGCAACCGGATCCCACAAGGCCAAATTAACCTGATGACTAATAAAGCATGCCAATTGCTCCGTACACAACACAAAAAGATAGGGTGACATAGGGTCTCATTGTCTAAGACCTCGGCTAGGAGTAAATCCATTCAGATAATTCCCATTCCAAAGAATAGATAAGGAGGATGCAGTGACATAATTCATAATCAAATTAATTGTAGAAATAGGAAAACCAAAGCTCTTAAGGGTATGTGCTAAAAATCTCCAGTAAACTCTGTCATAAGCTTTCTCCAGATCAATCTTAAAGGCCAGTGTGCCTTTCTTTGATTTAGTATTCTTCATAAAGTGGAGGACTTCTTGAGCAATAATGATGTTATCAGGAGTTCCTCGTCCCGAATAAATCCTCCTTGAAGCGGGCCAACAATCTCCGCAAGATGAGGACGAAGCCTATTAACAAGGACCTTCGTGATGATCTTGTAAACAACATTGCAGAGACTAATCAGCCTGAAATCTTTCATAGATATCGGTGATTCAACCTTTGGAATAAGAACCGGTAAAGTCTTCATCATTCTCGGATCAAGAGTAAGACCGAAGAATGCCTACTTAACCATCTTCCAAACATCAAGACCAATGATCTCCCAATATTCTTTGAAAAAGAAATCTTGAAACCCATCAAGACTCGGAGCTTTAAAAGAGTTCATGTGAAAAAGTAGCTGTTCTGACTTCCTCCATAGTAACTAGTGCCATAAGATTATTGCAAGCTTCCTCATTCAGAGAAGGAAGAGGCATATCACCAAGGCAACCCAAATCAACATCATCCAAACGACAGAATAAGCTTTTATAGAAAGACTCTGCTTCTTGACTCAGAACTTCTGGATCAGTTTCCCACACTCCATCCTTGAGAAAAAGGCCATAAATCTTATTATGCTTCTTTCGCACAAGAGTTTGAATATGAAAGAATCTTGTATTCCTATTCTCGAACCTTACCCACTGCTCTCTGGACATTTGGAACTATAGGAGCTCTTCTTGCACTAGAGTATTATTATAATCATCAAGCAACTGTTGCTCTTTCTGATGCAAATAAATATTATCCACCACTTCCAAACACTTTTGTAAATAATTAATCTGCTACTCTAATTCACATTTCTTAACAAAAATGTTACCAAATACCTTTGAGTTAAACTCTAGTGAATTCTTCTGTACTTCCGAAAGCTTGCCATGAATCACTCTATTACCAAACCACCATGACTGATTTACAATATCCCTATACCCAGGATGAGTAGCCCAAGCAGCAACAAATCGGAAAGGTCGATTCCCTTTAGGCTGAGGACAACCTTTACAATGCATCAGAATAGGGCAATGATCAGACTGAAACCTATTTAAAACTTTTGCATAAGCCTCTGGAAAGATAGATAATCAACTACTATTTATACAGACTCAGTCAAGCTTTTTTGCCACGTCAACATAATTTTTCACCTTCCTGTACCAAGAAAACTGCCTCCCAATAGTCTTCAGATCAAACAAACCACTATCCCCTAATGAAGTAGCAAACATGTCTGCTCTTTGATGAGAAAAGTGACAGCCCTTAGATTCATGAGAAAATTTGACTTCATTATAATCACCAAGAACAATCCAAGGTCTTTGAAAAATCATGGATTGTGCAACAAGATAATTCCAAAGGAGAACCCTTTTATTAAATTGAGGACTGCCATAAATACCACTACACCTCCAAATTAAATTATCAAATTGAATCTCAACAGTAACACCCTAATCAAAAGCATCAATGAACTTACAATAAGCACCCTTTATAGAGGATAGAAACCAAATACCTCCCTTATGCCCCTCTGCTTCTACTATACCAGTAGAGTGATACCCCCACCTTTTCCAAAACAATTTTAAATGCTGAAAAGGGGAGTGAGTTTCAACCACAATAAAGGAAACAGGTCTAAATTTCCTAACAAGTTCCTTACAATGCACCCGAGCTAACTTATTAGAAGCACCCCTAATATTCCAAACAATCATATTTAAACTATCCATAAATAATAGTGAAAAATAAATAAGAACATAAACTTTAAATAGAATCACCAACCTCAATAGGTGGTTTGTCCTGCGGTACTGGCACACTTTGATCCTCAATAATTGCCACCTTCGGACCCCCTAACACTGCACCTTCCATGCATCCATCTACTAAGATTTCCTCCGTTGTGCCACCATTTTTATCAACTGGCGAGTTCTGCAGGGAGGAAGGCCGATGACACTTCGGTAGAGAAATTCTACGACGTGCAAGAGTTCTGCGCGATGGAGATGGCGTAATTTCATGTTTTTCTCGCTTCTCCATCCTAATGCCAATTGATTTGCCTCCATCACCATGCAAATTGGGCCTTGGAACCCTTTTCGAACCATACTTGTGCCGCTTTCCATCTTGGTCCTTCAAACCTGATGGCTGGCCCATTGTGAATTTTCCCTTATGCAGCACTTGTTACCATCCCTCTTCATCATTCATGCATGCCTCATTAACATGACCATCAGGCACGTGAGGAGCCAATGATTCCGTAACCATATCCTTCGCTTTAACAACTCCTAATTTCTCACCCAAATTACGAGAATTTTCACCCAAATCACGAGCTTCCGATTTAGCCTCTTTTTGAATCTCGGGGCTTCATTAGTTTTTTCATCACCAAAAGAATCACCGTTTCCTTCCAAGAACTCCTTCTCCATGCACAACGATTTATCATGCCCATACCGTGCACAAGTAACACAAATCAGTTGTAAAATCTCGTACTCCACTTCATGAGTCACACCCTTCACTATAATATATTTGATTATATGCAACCCAAGATTAATTTGAACACAAGTTTGGGCATATTTTTCTCTTTCTACAAACTTAGTGGCCAAATCTACTTTCACCGGAACCCCTATTGTAAAAGTAATTCGCAGCATTGCTTGTTCCTGGTAGCACCAAATTGGAAGTCCCGAGACTCGAATCCATACCAATGTTGATCCGAAGGATTTTTTGCATGGCCTAAAATCCACATCTCATGGCTTTACTGCAATATAGTGACGTCTATCAACCACGGGCCACCAAGAATGACTTTCTCACGATCTGCAGCAATATCAAATTTAACCAAAAAATACCCAAACCCCACATCCAACAAATCAAACCCTCCTTTGATGTGCCATACAATCCAAAGCTTATGCATAAGAGCCATGTAGCCATAATGCTTATCCAGCACCTTGATCATGATGGCTTCCTTATAAGGTTCAGCTAGACAGCTCTTTGCCTCCTTGGTAAAACTGACACTTGGTGGACGAGAATCACCCTGCTTACCTTTCACCGTCGCGATACCATTCCCAGACAAAGGCCTTATACTTTTCTGCACCAATGACTTTATCTCTAAAAGAGACCTTGGATGGCTTTTCTAAACCCTCTTGAGAAGAAGCCTCCTTAACACCGGATACACACCCACCCACGCTCTCCCTCTTATCTCTTCCGATGGCATGACCATCTTTCTCACCGTGTTTCACCCTCAACCACTCACTCCTGTTCTCTCCTTCTCTCATTCTCCTTGAGTACCGAGTACGTACTCTTTCTCTACTAGAGTTTTGTTTTTGTTTAGTTAAGTTTATGAAAAAATTGAGTTTAAAATAAAGAAATTATTTCTCTTAAAATAATTGCTTGATGAATTTTTTTATTTAAGTGCAATCTATCTAAATAAATATTTTTTCCGATCTAAAGCAATTATTTAGACAATTGAATAATGAAAATTTTCAATTTAGATTAGTTGACTCATGAATTTTTTTAATAAACAATTGTTCAGAGATTATTCCTTTATTTCTACCACAAATTCTTATATTATTTTTTAAAAATGATATGCTCTAAAAATTTCAATAAAATAATTTACATCGTTACGTGTAAGTATGAATGTGGTTTGGCTTTAAGGAGTTGAATTAGGATTTTCAACATTTTTTTTCATTAGTAGAGAACAAGTTTTCGTCTTCCAACTTTGTAAATTTCGATCTTTGGGTGTCAAGTTGTATTCTTTGTAGTAAATTTCCAAAAAAAATATTTTTTTCTTCACAACTTTTAAGTTGTTATTAAGCCTCGAAATCATCGACCATTTAATTGGTTTAGCAATTATAGGTCTTTCAAGTGTACAGTATTATGATCACAAATTGAAATTTGTATACCTTTCCATCTTTTTTGTGAAACTTTTATATTACCTGATTAAATACTTGTCTTTTGTGACCATACATTTTCTGTTTTCACTACAAGGGAGGCGCGAATTGGTGGCAGTTTGTTTCTTGATTAGCGGCAGTTTAATCAAATGCCGGCGGTTAACCGAACCGCCATGGATATAGGCGCCGAGATTGGATTTGGCTATTTCAGTGAGTGGATTTAAAAAAATAAATTGCAGCGGTTACAAAACCGCCGCAATTTCATAAATGAGCTTAAAAAGACTGACTAATTACAATAATTTATACCATTTTTATTTACTATAACCTATTTTCTTTACATCATGTTTATTAAACTTGAGATATTAATATAAAAAATACTATATAAACAATATTAAACTCATAGATAAAATGACAAACTTTGAGGAGCTGAGCAATCAAGGCTGAAAAAAATGTATCAAAAACAAGAATAATGAACCAAAAACAAAATGTACCAGTGCTCTGCCTATAAAACACATAGAGTTGCTTTCTTTCTAGCTCTGCAATTTCATCTTTAAGAGCCTCCTCCATCTTAGAATCTTCCTTTTGAAGAAAAAAATTTATTATTAGAAACAAAAATCCAAAAATTAAATTAAGACAAGTACTAAATGGAAGAAAGATTAGAACAGCAACTATACTACAGACATATCATTTTTTATTACTACTACCAATGAACCATTACTTTGGTTGATGGTTCTGCAACTAAGAAGAATAATATTATAGACTACAAACTGAAGATTAAATTTTATTCTACTAAAAGGGTATTATAACAGAGTACCTCTACTTTACATTCAACTATAGCCACCTCTGAAGAATTGGTGCATTTGTTGTATCTTGAAAGTGTTCTTTTCATTTTGGAAATTGGGACCACAATTTAAAAAAATAAATGCATTTAGTGAAAAATGAACGGTCCCCACATTTCAAACTCACTTAAGTCAATTGAATCACAGAATAAAGCAAATCAAAAAAGGCTTGAATAAACAAAGTTGTTTCATCTTAATGATTGAATAATATATATCATGCATCTATCTCATAATCTCATTCATCAACTAATCATAAATATCATAATTCAACAAAGTAACCTTTGCAATAGCATGCAAATGCAATGCATTAAACTGAGCAAGTTGTGAAAAAACCTTGACTTAAAATAAAAGGATTAACCAGCAAGAAACAAATGGACTTACAAACCCAACTCAGAATAAGATCGGGAAGTAATTGAGCCTCTCCAAACTTGAAGATAAAAAAGAGTACTAATCCATGCATAAATATTTTCTTTATGGAAGAATAAGAAGAGAAAAACAAACAATAGAAGAAAATAAAATGAGAAACATGAAATGCAAGGAAATAATGTCTGCAGCTGCACCAATAACATATTTTATTTATCTTAGGTAATAAAGCAGGCTTCTCGTTAACCTTCAAATTCAAAGCCTCCAATCCAAGATCTTGTACAAAAAATTTAGGTAACAAATTGAGGAACAAGACTAGAATTCAACATAATAGGTATGTTTATATTATATAAAATATATCCAAATTTACTATAAATTGTTGCACATAACAGCAAGGTTAAAAAAAAGTTGTAATTACCATCTACTCGTATTTGAATCTAAAATTGTCACCCTATCGGGCAATTGAGAAGGAGCATGAAGGGACATATTTTGTAATTTCTTTTGCTGCTTTAATGAGGTACTGATAAATTTCTATAAGCAGGCCAGAAAATTAAACCAAATTCAATGATCATTCACTTGCACATAAACAGTTTTCTCAACAATTTTAAATTTTTAGCTGAAAAGAGGTTTCCATTATAAGAAGTTAATACAGAATAATCTAACACAATTTTGTTTTCATATAGTCTCTAGTATAAATAATTAATTATTAATAATTGTACCTTTGTAGCTGCAACAGCAAATGAGAACCAAATAAAATAATATCATTATTTCCATGAGGCCTCAAACGAAGCAACTCACATGAGGCCTCAAACGAAGCAACTCACACGAGCAGCAGCAATCCAAAAACAGTGAGCTATTACAGGCAGTAGGAGAACTACTCTTTTCTCTTCCAAGTATAGCTTTAAACACTTTTCAAATAGCACAAAACCAAGGTACAAATACGAACAAGCACCATCAAATATTTTTGAATAATCGTATATCTAAATCACCTCTTTCATCATATACAATAAGAGTATATTACTATAATCTTTACACTCAATCAAATGATTTAACCAGCATTGTCATCATCATCAAAATATTTATCTTCACTATCATCAATACCATTTTCAACAAATTTGAGGAGAAAACAAGTGAACAAAAACAAATGAAAATTAAAAAAATCACACTTTATTTCTAATGCTTACGCAATCAAAATAAGCACAAAATGCTACATGTTTAATAGAGATTAAAAAAGAAAAGAAGTCTTTAGCAGTCAAAATCTCATATAAAAAGGAGAATAAGAAAATGAATCCCGAGTAAAGAAATAAAAGGAAGAAGGAGAAGAACCTGAGATGGTGGTGGTGGTGACGGAGGTCGAAGGTGACTGTGGCAAGAAACTCGTGCAACTGCAGCAAATTCAAACCACAGATAGAGCAAATTTGGTGGAAGAAAGGAAGCAGGGGAGCACTGCTTCAGGGTCAAGGCCAGCAGAAGCAGTGCCAATCAAAGCTCATAGAGTAAGGGCTAGGGTTAACGAGATTTGGAGAGCTCATAGAGCAATGGATTTCATAGTAAAATTAGACAAAAATCAATTAGCTAAAATAAAAATTGGACTTGTAACAAACACAATTAGCTAGTTTAATTAGACAAATTTCAAGAATTTACCTCGTTTTGCTGCTCCAGCAATGTAAAAAAATGAAATCAGTGACCTAGGAGAATAAAGAAGACAAAATAAGAAAATGAATACCCAAACAAACAAAGAAAGGAAGAAAGAGTAGAACCAGTGATGAATGGTGATGGTGGAAGGCTTGCAGTGACACAGACTAGAGGCGACAGAAGCAGGACACTCATGCATCTACAGCAGATTCGAACAACGCATGCGTAGAACGAGATGGCAAGCAAATTCGGAGGAAGAGACGAAACAGAGGAGCTCGACATTGGCAGAAGCAGCGCCGATAAAAGTTCGGGACAAAGGTCGAAGTAGATAACGACTAGAGACGATGGCGAGAGAAGTCGAGGAATGAGCAGATACAAGAAGAATGAAAAATAGAATAGAAAGATGGCAAGTTGAGGTGGGGCCCTTGATGGATTAAAAGAGTCAGGTTAGCGGCGCGTTTGTAAAAATTACTGCAAATCAGCTGCTCTTCTCAAAATCGCAGCTAGAATCACCGTTAAATTGGCAAATTGTGGCGGCTATCAAAACAGACACTAATAATTGGCCGCTATCTTCTGTTTCTGTTGTAGTGTCTTTTGTCTATATTGTTCATCTTGTGAACATGTGTTGTGTTAAACTGATCTTGGAGTAAAATTTAGAACGAAGAGAATATGACAAGCGATGTATCCCACAGATGGCGCCATTATTCGAAAGTATTTTTGCTCTTCCGAGTTTAGGAGTTACCTGAACAAAATTGTAAATAGTAGCTAGGTTGGAGACACGATGTTGCCGCCATTCTCCTATTCCGAGTTTCTAATGTCCCGATGGTGGAGGGTGTTCCTGCAAGGACTCTGACGCTCTAGTTAGCGTGGGTCACAAGAGAAACTAAGTTAGAGATCATATCTTAGTGCACGTATTTGGAATAGTGCATATATATATTATAAGATTATGATATTACTAGCTTCTCTTATGTGAATTGCTCTTTTCACGAACTACTCTCATCAAAAGATGCTTAATATTTTATTATGGTCTCTCTTTATATATATAATGCTCTTAGGCCTATATATAGTCAAGGTTATAATATTTTTTTAATAGTAAAATAATAGTTATAATGTAACAATTAATCTTATAAAATTGAATTATTAGACATTATAAGAGGAGTTAGTATCCTTTTGTAACATTTTTTGAAATTCGATAAAATACTTAATTATCAAATTGATTTGTTAGAACTTCTTATACTTTTAAATTTGGTTCCTGGTATTAGGCTTATAGAAAAGTTTCAAAACAACAATAAAAAATGTGCAAAGTGACAATGTTTTGATGCTTGATTGATTTTATTCACCAATTTCATTATTTTAAAAGAACTTATTTTTAAGATTTTGTTAATTCCTCAAAACTTCTAATTAAGAGATTAATACTTCATCAAGATCCATAAGTAAAGTGCACGTGATAGTGCTACAATGGAACACCACATATGCACCAATGACCAATCAGGCAATCACAAATAAACACATTCTCAAATATTGCTTTTGTCCTTACACCCCTCATCACAGATTATTTTTTAGGGCATGTAACACCTTTTCTAATATATAAACCGGCACCCACTAATAAAATACAGAAGATATAATATTTTAACACCTCAAAATATGGTATTTTATGGTCATTCAACTTAAAAGGTTGAGTATTACAATAAAATTATTTAAAAAATAATAAGATGAATATCAACATAAAATAAACCAAAAATTATATTATATATGTCTTCAAAAACATTTTCTTTTCAAGTTGAAATAGCAGTTTATTTGCTTATTGCTTTGCTTCCATTACTAGGGTATCTTGGCCTCTTGGGTATCACATGGAAACCCATGCGACCATAGACAGTTAGTTAGGTGTGTATACAACACAACCAGTGAGACTTACAACTAAGCAAATTCAATTCCTTGCTTTATTAATATTTTTTTCCATAGTGCATCTATGCACATATTGACATGTATATTAGAAAGTACGAAGTCACCAAATTATATATATATATATATATATATATATATATATATATATATATATATATATATATATATATATATAAGAAAATACGTACATCACGTGTTAACGTAAAAATTATAGCACGAAAATTTGTCCCCCCCAAAAAAAAAAGCAAAATAAAGCACTTAGAAATAATTTTAGCTTATTGTTTAGGGTGAATAAATTTTATACTAATATATAATAATGTATGCCAACTAAATTAGATTGGTCTAGTAATTAGTTAATTAGTCTGTTTAAACAAGTGTCGAAAATTTGAATTCCTTATATTTAAGTGAACGAATGAGTTGATCGCTCGATAAAAAATAAATTTAAATCTTAGAAAAAATTGATTTTTTTTTTGTTGACTAAAAAACTATTTTGGTGAAAAATATATAATTGTTATTATATAAACTCAAAATATCTACAAGCCTGTCATAATCTAGTGTCTTTAGAGTACTAAAAAACATGATAGAAAAATATTATATGTATATAAAAATTGGCCATAATAATACATATTTGTATATTGTTTTATTTATTTTAATATATATTTTATATGCCTGATTGATTTTTCGTATACATTTAACATGATTCATGAATGATTTTTAGTTTATGGTTATCTTTTTTATTTGTATATAAAAAATTGATATTGTTTTATTTTAAGTTTTCAAAAATAAAAAATATATTTGGTTTTTTTTTTCATTATTACAAGTTAGTCCATTACAGACTCCCTTACCAACGATTCTTCGTGAGGGATAGGTTATTAATAGTCAAGTCTTTTTTTTTAAGAATCTCGCTTTAAAGCTAATGAAATATTTGTATAATATATACAATAGATTATTTAATATAAGTTAAAAATAAATATTCAGAATAAAATATTACTAATTTTTCAAACACAATATATATCTATATTATCTAAAATAATTATCGAAACACTAAAAATAATAACATCTGATATCTTACTGAATCGAACATCCCTAAATTTTATTATACACATTGTATATATATTCTATTGGCTCTATATATTTTTTTAATTAATTTAATCGACTAAAATCTCGGTAATGTCCAGACTTTTCGGCGCCAATATAATAATTATAACAACCGTCAATGACGGTTGAGCCGTCTCTAATATTACATGCGGCTAAAATATATAGTTAAATAAGAAAATAATTTATCAACGTATGACAAACCCATAGGCAGCTTATATATGATTTCTGTCTTTTTTTTTATTACACCTGAAAGGTGAATCAACTGAAGTAGTGAGTAAGCGAACTCTAATCTAATGAACCACCCAAAGGTTATGAAAATTGAACCAGTCATTAAACTGTTTTAATTATTAGTTTATTAGTATATAAATTTAACTAATTTGATCGTAGTTGAACTAAAAAACCTTTTTATAATAAAATAATAAATAAAATATAAATAAACACATTAAAACATAATTATAGTCTAATATAAATTTTAAAATATCATTTAAATTTAAAATACTACATAAACCAAAATATTATAATCTCATTCAAATACAAACTCAAAAATTAAATAACAAAAATAATTAACCAAACATAAAATGCCAACATCCAAATTTATCATCAATCATCAAATTAAAATCCGCCATAACTTGCTGCAGTTTTGCTACATTAATCCCTCACTTATCTAAACCCTTGTGGCTTGCGAGACTTGTTTGTGGATATGCCTAACAGAACAACCAGAAGAGATTAGAGGCCATGCAAAGCTTCATGTGTTTTCTTTCTTCTTTTTTTTTCTGTCATGTGAATTTTCTATTTGTGGAATAAAGAGTGTTAGATATTAAGCTTGTGATTTATCCATACATACATCATTATAGCTTCATCAAGATGTACCACCACTCTTGCAATGAAATGAAAAGCCTTGTTATGAATGCCAAGAATGAAATAAATTGAGTAGGTTTAAGTGTTTAACATGACAGGTTTAACATGGCAGGAGTAGGTTTATCATGACAGGTTTTCATCTTCTACTCAATAAACAATTTATTAAATCCACAACAGCAAAACATAATATAACAATCAAAAGGTCAAGAACAACACCAAAATAATAATTTATCAAATTAACAAGTTAATAAGATCAATTAAAACTGAAAATCAAAATAACAAAAATAATATTCAATCATTTATTCAATCACTATATCACTATATTAGTTCACACTTCACAGTTCACAAAAAAAACTATATCACTATATCACCATTTCAGTTCGCAGTTGAATTACTTGAATCAGAGTTCACATAGCTTCACTATATCAGCCAATCATAAATTTAGAGTTCACAGAACTTCACTATATCAGAGTTCAATCATAAATTCATAGTTAATTAAAAAAATTACCTACAGAGCATGCAAGAGCCAGTGGTTCAGAGGGGGACAGAGACACTGAGAGACAGAACTAGAGACACCGAGTGACCAAGGGAGACAGAGACACTGAGAGCACCGCGGGAGACAGAGCATGCAAGACTGGTGGAGCAGACGGTGGCTTCGAAGGTTGCGATGGCTGCTGCACGAGGGAGGCTTCGAATGTTGCGTGACGGAGGCTTTGAAGGTTGCGATGGCTGCTGCGCGATGGAGGGGAAATGAGCGAGCACGAGGCGGTAGCTGAACGGAGGTGAGCTCGATGAGATTGAGACTTGAGAGGCAGCCCTCCTCCCTGGACTGAGTGTGTGTGAGAGACAGAGAAGTAAAAAAGATTTTGCAAAACTGATTATATATTGTTTTGTAAAACTGAAAGATTTTGTCAAATGAAAGAAGTAAAAAAGACTTGCAAAGAAGTCGAAAGCTCAAGGATTTGATAGACAACTTGGTAAATTCTCATAGATGACTAAGAGTTAGGGTGAAAGAAAAATATAGAGAGACAATGTAAATATTGAACAACGTGAACAACGGTTTAAAAAAAAGATTAAATTAATTATTTCAGATTCTCAATTTATTAGAATAATCAATTTTTGAATTTAAATGATTAGGTTAGACAATGTAATCTCCTCCGTCACATCACATTCCCATTCCATCTCAACCCTCCCCTCCTCCAACTCACGTTTTTTCCTTTCACCACACCGCGATGGAAATGCCGCTGTAGCTTACACTACCACAAGGTGCAGTACTACCGAACGCTGTCCACCATCGCGACTTCCTCCTCACGTGCCACAGTCACTGCCAAACACCGTCCACCATCGTGGCGCCCTCCTTGCGTGCCACAGCCACCACCGAATGCCGCAGGCCCACCCCACTATCATAGAAAGCCAAGCAATGATTTCAGGAGCATTTTCCATCATATAATAGGCCCTGAGTCTAGGTTGTTTCCCATGAGTTAAGGTTGTGCATACTTCCACTAAGCACAAAGGTCAAGTGTATATTTCAGAGATCAATTATATATTCATGATTTCATGCATTATTGTTTGTGCTGCCGATTACCGTAGCACCCTCCCTCTCTCTTGTGTCCATCTTGTTGTGGTCAATCCATAATATGTTGGATGATCATTTTAATAGGTATGCGAATAGTTATTTTAATTCTTATGTGGATGGTTATTTGATTGGAATGAGTTTAGTTAGATATAATTAAAATATGCTGGATGTTCAATTCACTAGGTATCCGAATAGTTATTTTTATCCTTAAATGAATGGTTATCCTTAAGCGCTGATGAGGATCCTTGTTGACAAACCAACGGCGGTGAGGAGGATTCTGGCAATGACGATGGGGGCTGGTTGGCGAACAAGCGACGATAGAGAGTTTGGGGGAGAAGCTGGTGCTTTGGTAAATTAGGGGATAATGGATGGTTAAAATTTTTGAATTATTGAATGGGATTTATGGTTAGGTAATTTGGGTAGAGTATTTTTTTTAACTTCATTAGGCCAAATTTTCAGCCCGTTGTTCATGTTGTTCAAATTCTCCATTGTCTACTTAGCAGAGCCAGGAAAAACTTGAAGGAGGAGACTTTGTAAGTCAAAAGGACATCTTGTCCAAAGTCAGAGAAATGAATTTTTGATGCTAAGTCGGACAAAACGACATTCATACATGTAAATAATTGTTGTAATTGTTACTTGA
Source organism: Arachis hypogaea (assembly GCF_003086295.3). Classification (NCBI taxonomy): domain Eukaryota; kingdom Viridiplantae; phylum Streptophyta; class Magnoliopsida; order Fabales; family Fabaceae; genus Arachis; species Arachis hypogaea. The sequence continues at coordinate 12,812,135 of NC_092045.1, forward strand.
ATTACTTGTTTTCTACCTGTACTTGCCTTGTCTGTTTATTTTGTCTATGCAAATCATCAGAGATGTAGGTACAGAGGAAAGATGGACATGTTAGAGTTAAGGTTAAAGTTTAAGTTAGGTTTTGAATTCCCTAGAAGACCATCCTTTTATGATTTTTGTTTAGTAATTTAATATTTATAATTTGAGAGTCGGGGTTCTAGGATTGCCTCTGGCATTCCCAGGACCTCATATATTATGTGCGTGGCACCTTTACCATGATGAGAACCGGATGTGTTGTTGTTTTCAGATGCAGGTCGAGCGGCACTTCGGTAGGCGTCTGAAGTTTTTGCAGCGAAGTGGTTTACTTTGGGATCCCCTTTTGTTACTTTGATGTATATATATGTATAGTTTCTCCTCTTGTATGTAAGATTATATTGTTTATGTACTTCTTAGAGGTTTTATGGAGAACTAGGGTTTTGAACATGTTTTTTTGGGTTATTATTATGTATATATACGTCCGTATATATTCTCCGGCTATCCTTGGTTTCGCAGGCTGAGTTAGGAGCTTGTTATTTTGTATTATTGACCCTTTACTCGTGTCATCTGTATATATTTGTTGTTGAGCTTTAGTAGTTTTCTTCTCACGCAAGTAACCACATTTTCTGAGGGTTGCGCTTTTTGATTTTGCGATTTTGTTTGTCCTATTTTTCAAGGCTCCTAGCATACTATCTCTTTTTCATTATTATTATTATATATATTTTACTTTTAGAGGTCGTAATACCTTGCCACCTCAACTTTATGTCTTAAGCATAAGACTCTGTGTGGTAGGGTATTACAAGGATCGACTTCTCCAAACTCAACCTCGAGTAGGGATACTGTTCAAATCATGACCCAAATAATAAAAGTCATGGTCCAAAATTAATTAACCCACTAGCAATAGGACCATTCAGACTACAAAAACTGGCTCAAATACTAACAAGATGTGTTGGAAGAGATGCAGGTCGGTTGACCCAACCTATTAGGAAGCACAGATACCTTAATCCGACCCTGACCCGACTTGGAGAGCAAGTCATTGTTTCCCTCCACTACTTTACCACATGAGGATACCTACACAATGTGGGAGAATTTTTTATGTTATAAGAAAAAAATTATCCACTACATAAAGATGAGAACTCAGTGAGTGAAAACCAAATTATAACTCTTTTTTATAAATATTCTATCAAATTCAGGTACTTTAAATTCTATTCTACACATAATTTGTTTAAACTCTTAATTACTAATTTAAATATCAAAATTTTTTGCAGATATTTCCACCCATTATTTTGTAGTTAATGTGAAGCCACCTCTAACGATTTTACTACATTTCTGACTTCTTTTTCAAAGCTCAATCACTTATAATGTGTTTTAGGTGTATTTTAGAACAATACCAAAAAATTTATATTACTGATAAAATAATATTAAAAAATACAAAAAACAAATAAAATGCTAAAAAATTTAAAAGGTGATAAAATAAATAAATTATATATATAGATATATTCTTAAAAAATACTTTAGATAGAGATGAGATTTTGGTATAATATTTTATAAATATAATTAAAAAATATATATTTATTTTTAAAATTTCATAATTATACACCAAATAAATTTTATTTTATCTTTTTAATATTTTTATTAGCGATATAAATTTTTTAATATCGAATATAAAAAAAAGACAACTGGCACAGAAATAAGCCTGTTCTACTTTTCTAACTCCTCAATAATTGAAAGTTTCAAATCGTTAGTTTAATTCAGCCAAGACATCAATCACAGAGAAATCTAGTGGAGTCCCATCTTTCCACGTCCCACACAAGGCAGGAGCTGTCGAAGAAAGAAGCAGTGTTTTTATCTCCGGCGTAACATTATATTCACTTTATATATACTATGAATTAAGTTAACTTATTTTTTCTATGTACATTTTACAAAATCTAAAACTAATAAAATCCTATTTAGAGTAAAAAATGAAAGAAAATGAGTCGACTTAACATATAAAAAAAGAGTACGCGAAAGAAAATAACTCTTTCATATATTATTATTATTATTATTATTATTATAAAACATCTATTTTTTAGTGGATTCCAACTCCTCATTCAACCATAACTTGATGTGGAACTTCACTTTCACTAACCTAACCGAAAGAACAAAACCTATGTCTTCCTCGTTTTCCTTACATTTCCATTATTATTCTTTCACCCCACAAAATAATTAAAGTTGGTTACTTCAAACTTAAGTACCCAATGAGTAGTCACTGTTATTAGTGTCTCTCCCTCCTTTATTTAAATTTGCCAACTTCGCTATCTACACATGTAAGATGCAAAACTTCGCTATCTAGACTATAATCCAATTATGTGTCATTACATTTTATTATATCAGGTATACTTTTGGGTACTGTTCCATGTTTAAAAAACACGGGCATGAAGATACATCTTTTGCATGTGTATATATAATATATCCATGGTCAATTCACATGACTATTTTCAATTTTTTATCACTTGGAAATCTTTTATACTATAGGTCAGAGTCCATGTGAAATGTTTTTTAAACGGTTAACCACTTATTATTATTATTTAATTCAAAAAATCATAAAAAATGTTAATAAATATAACCTTATTTTTAATAACATTTTATAAATATTGTCAAAATTATATAACTAACGTCACCAAAGTATGTACAATAAACTACTCCATGTCTCTACCTATATTCTGTGGTCTTCCTTAGATATATATTATCAAGTAATATTAGCATGTCAATAAAATTTATTATCTTTGACTAACAACCAATGAGTAATATTTAAAAATATTAACTAAAAATATATTATTACCCTGGTTAAAAATATATATATGTCATCAATTGTGTTCCATTAACGAAGTTCCAAAATCAAATGGACCTTGCCGACAAACTAGGAAAGAAAACTTCGCATCCAATGTATAAAAAAAAGTAAATAACTAAAAAAAATGACAAATAGATTTTTGATTTTTTATTCGACAGATATTTAAATTTTTAATAATTTAAAAATATATTTAAGTTTCTAATTTTTTAAAATTTAAACATATTAATTTCTTATATTCACTTAGATCTGTCAAATCTAATAAAAAAATTTAAACATAACTCCCATTATATTGATTTAGTTGATACAAATGTACATATAAAATAATTTTTAAAATAGGACAAATTAAATTCAAAAATTACTTATCCAAATTTTAAAAAATAAAAAACTTAAATATATTTTTAAATTTTTAAAAATTTAAATATTCGTAAACTAAAAAATCACCGATCAATTTGTCGTTTTTTTTTTAAATAAATAGAAAAGAAGCACGCTTCATTTCAATTTACAAATTGATAGTCATATGCCCATGCTTGGTTAAGGTTTGGTATCATTCCATCATATACTTTGGTGTCCCACCTTTTTTATATATCAACCGAATGCCGGCTTTGTTTAAGTAAAAATGTGACATAACTTTAAGGAGTAAAGTTTATATCCGAGTGAACTACTAATTTCGTCCATAACAAATTAGGTTAAGTTTGGATAAGTAGTTTAATTAAACTCTTTTTTAAAAAAATAATTTAAATAATAAATAATTATATTAAAAATAGTTTATAAATAAATTATTTTATATTTAAATTTTTAATTTTAAAAATGTTTATTTTATAAAGATGTGATAAAAAGTAATAGTATTATGAGAGAAGTATTTTTTTAATTTTTCTATAAATTTTTAAATAATTTTTTAAAAAGCTACAATTTAGTTTTAAAAATTATACCAAATATTAATACTACTACTTTTCATAAGTTAAAAGTTCAAAAAAATTATTTTGAAACTTTCCAAACGAACCCTTATAATGTCGAATAACTAATTATCAACATAAGGAATGAAATTTGCAATACTTGAAAAAAATGTATTTCTTTTTTTTTTTTAGAAAATTTCATTTTTTTTAAGAGATACTAAAATGACACTCTTCTGTCTTCTATTTATAAAATGTACATTCTTCTCTCTTATAAATTTTAAAAATATTTTTTTTAACTATTTTAAATTTTGTGTTAACTAATATTAACTTTATCCATTTTTTAAGAAAAAATAAATTATTTTTTACAAAAATACCCTTTAGCAAAAATTTTATTTTTTTTATCATTGAATTTTTCTTACTAAAATACTCTTTAATAGATTATTTTTATTGATTAAATTGTATTTTTACCAAAATATTTTTTAAAAATTTTAATAATTAAATTATTTTTTCTAAGATATCCTTCAATAATTTTTTAATTATCAAATTATGATTTTATCAAAATTTTCATTAACAATTATAGTTATATTTTATTATTAATTTTTTGATATTAATATATACTATTTTAACATTAAATAAAAAATCTTAGTAAGATTATTTTCTTATATCAATATATATTAATTGTTATACGTATTAACAGTGGTAAGATTTTATATTTAATGTTAAAATAATATATATTAATATCAAAAAATTATTAGTAAAATATAAAAATAATTATTAAACCAAAATAATTTTGATAAAATCACAATTTAATAATTAAAAATTTATTAAAAGATATCTTAAAAAAATAATTTAATTATTGTCACAAAAAAATTTAATTTTTAATCATGAACTTGATTTTTTCTATTTATGCTAATGTCTAAATAGATCCAAGGAATTTTATCAAATGAAATATATTTTTAAATGTTACGGCGAGCTTTATCTATTCTACTGGTGAGTTGAAAAATCTTTTCTTTAAATTTAGGTAAATTATTAGAATGGTATTCAAAAATTCATATTATCAGTGACAAAAATAATTTAAAAATATACAAATGACAAACAAATTTTAAAATATTTAAAAATATGATAAAAATAATTAAAAAATATTTTTTTTACAAAAACAAATATTTTATTTTGCATACAACTTGTACAATCCTAAACATTTAGATAAGTATTTATTATTTAGAAGGTGCATGCAAAAAGTTATAGCGAAATTCGGTCACTGTACCACTTTTTCATTTTTTTTTTAATTTTTGTCATTCGAAAAAAAATCATTTATCATAAATCACTAAATTTTAAAATAAAAAATCTATTTTTTAATTACACTAATAAAACATCGCATCAAAATCTTATATATCTAAAGCTGTTTTAAGAATATATCTCTAATATCTAGTTATTTTTATCACGTTCTTATTAAATTTGCAAAGATTTGTTTGTCGTTTATATTTTTTGGAGTTATTTTTTTAGTAATATGAATTTTTAAATACTATTTTAGTAATTTATTTTTTAATGTTTAAAATTTATACCAAGATAATTAGTTCTTACTAATTGACACAAACAATAAAAATTTCATAAAAAAAGTGATACATTGAATGACTTTTATACTGAAATGTTACTATTTATTCGAGTTTGTGTCTATTTAAAAATTTTAGCATGGGATAAAATTGAAATAAGAAATTTAAAAATTGGGGAGTAATTTGGTTACCACTGGACTAGACTACTTGTAATATATTATATTATTATGTCTTTTTTTAAATATACGTAGCTGTATATTATATTTTTTAATTAATATATAATTTAAAATACTCAATTAAATATTTTTTATATTTATTTTATATTCATTCTTTTTTAAATTAATTATTTTTTAATTGTGCAAAATTATTACAATAAATATTAAATTTTATAATATAATATAATCATGATAATATACCTCTATTATTTAACAATCAAGCTTTTAAAAACAACATTTTAAATTTGTAGAAGAAATAATTTTATGATAATTTGATACTTTTGATTGGAAAAAATAAAAAATAAAGAATTGTTAAGAAGTGAACTATTCAACTTTTTGACCATGCGAGTCTTAATCTCTCTTTGCGTTGGTTTTTTATTATTGTAGTACATGAATAACATAATTCAACTTCAATGCTATTTCAAGTACTCGAAGGTGTATTAGAGCATAAACAAAAACACACAGAATGTATATATAATAAGATGGAAATTTAGGTGGAATTTGACTTTATGTGAAGTTGATAATTGAGAGCCGTTATATAATTTGACTGATTTAACTAAATTTTTATCTAAAAACTTTCAACTACCAAATTTACTTAAAGTTGATTGCATTTGAATTTTTACTATAATAATGTGGTTACGGACAAAAAAAAGAAAAAAAAAGAAAGAAAAGAAAATAAACACTGACTTCAAAGTTCAAACGTTGAATCATCTATCATGTCATGCCATTCCGTTTAAGTACAACGAGGCCTAACCCACAACGCACAATTACAACTTTTGAGTCAGCTTCATATTATGCATAGCATTCAAATCTTAATCTACTAATTAGGTGGTTGACTAGGGCCATAATTCTTCATTAATGCTAGCTAAACATAATCTCCACGCGTGGTGTGGATCAGTGTTCGGGGCACAAATTGGGTATCTGTTGCAACAATTTTTGGCTTGGATTCCTTTTAAATACACTCATTGAATGCTAACTATTACAATTTAGTTTGCACGCTGCCTAAGATGATTTTACAGGTATTTCATTGGGAGTGATCATGAAATGATATTATTTATATTTTTTTATTATAAATTAAACCCATAATCTAAAAAGGGAGAAAAATTTTATGAATGACTTATAGTTAATTATATAATTTATTTAGCTTTGCCATCAAAGTTACAAAATCACTCCATCTACAAGCCTCTAACATACAAAAAGACAAAGTGTTCAAAACAGAACAAAGATATTGTAAAATAAATAAATAAATAAATAAATAAATTATAAAATAAATAAATAATAAATAAATAAATATAAAATAAAAAATATAAATAAAATATTTTAGTATTAATATTATTATCTCAATATAACTAAAAAAATTATATATATATATAAATATATATATAAACTTTTTATATGTTGCATTGTACACATAGAAAGAAGTGTTTATGTTATTGTTGTGTGCGTGTTGTCTAAGACCTTGCTCCCTATTTATATATGTACCAAGTTCTCATTTTCAAACTTCATTAATTTAATTCATTTTGAGAACCTGAACCATCTTCTTATTGAGAAAATAAGCTACCCATATTATAAAGAAAGTCAAATCATTAATGGATATCTATATTACAATACTTTTCTTTGGATGTCCATTTAGGATGATTTCTTATTAAAATCTTACTAAAGAAAAATTTAATGGAAAAAACTTTAGTGAAAGAAAAAGAGTACAATATCCTTTGTCATGAGGATTATTTCATTAAAAACTTTGTCAAGAAAAATCCAATAAGGATAAAAATCTGACCAAGGAAAAAAGAGTACAGCCTCCCCCCTCTTGTCGACATTATTTAATATCTTGAAATCGATGCTTCTCAATCTGATGTACCAATCATTCAGAGGAGGATTTCAGAAGTGACTTTGTAAATATATCTGCCAGATTATCACTTGAATGGATCTGTTAGACATCAATTGTTCCTTGAATTTGAAGGTCATGAGTGAAGAAGAATTTGGGAGAAATATGTTTTGTTCTATCACCTTTGATATATTCATCTTTAAGTTGAGCAATGCATGTTGTATTATCTTCAAATAGAACAGTTGGAGCTATTTTTCTATCAGTCAGTCTACATGATGATAGAATATATTGGATTAAACTCTTAAGCCAAAAATACTCGCGACTTGCTTGATGTATCTCTAGTATTTTAGTATGATTAGAGGATATTGCTACTATTGTCTGTTTTGTAGACCTCCATGATATAGCTGTATCAACATATGTGAACAGGTATCCTGTTTGAAATTTTCTTTTATGTGGATTAGACAAGTATCTTGCATCTACATAGCCAACTAATTATGACTTAGATTCATATGAATAAAACAGTCTCATATTAACTGTTTCATGAAGATATCAAAAGATTTATTTGATTCCATTCCAATGTCTTCTGGTTGGAGATGAAGTATACCTTGCTAGTAAATTCACAGCAAATGATATGCCAGGTCATGTATTATTATCAAGATACATTAGTGCTCCAATGGCACTGAGATACGGTACTTTAGAATCAAGGATGGAATTGATCCTTTGTCACATCTAAAGTCCTTATAATCATTGGGGTACTAAATGGATATGACTTATCCATATAAAATTTCTTCAAGATCTTTTCTGTGTATATTGTTTGATAAATAAAGATCTCATTATTTGTTTGCTCGATCAGCAAGCCAAGACAAATTTTAGTCTTTTCAAGATCTTTCATCTCAAACTCTTCTTTTAGAGCTTTTATGATGGTTGAAATCTCTTCAGGGACTCGAATGATATTTAAATCATCAACGTACACAGCAATTATAATAAATCCATATGTAGATTTTTTTTATGAAAATACATAGGTAGATATCATCATTCTTAAATCTGTTTTTGGCCAGATACTCAGTAAGACGATTATACCACATTCGTCTAGATTGCTTTAGACCATATAAAGATCTTTACAATTTGACTGAATATAACCCCTGCGAATATTCATTGGATGGCATAGATATTTTTAGTCCTTTAGGGATTTTTATACAGATATCACGATCTAATGATCCGTATAAATAAGCTGTCACCGCATTCATTAGATGCATATGTAGTTTATGGTATGCAGATAAACTAATCAAATAACACAATGTTATTGCATCTATTATAGCGGAATATGTTTCTTTATAATCTATACCGGATCTTTGTGAAAAATCTTGTACCACAAGTTGAGCTTTGTAGCGTACAACTTCATTTTTCTCATTTCTTTTTGTTACGAATACCCATTTGCATCCAACAAGTTTTACATCTTTAGGTGTACAGACTACAGGTCCAAAAACTTCACGTTTTGCAAATGAATCTAGCTTATCCTTCGTAACTTCTTCCCATTTTGGCCAATCATTTCTTTGTTGATATTCTTCGATTTTTCTTAGCTCAAGATCCTTATTTTCGTGCATGATGTGTAATGCCACATTATATACAAATATTTCATTGATAATTGTTTTATTTCAGTTCCATTTTCCTCCTGTATAGACATAATTTATCGAGATCTCATCATTTTCACAATTCTCTAAAAATTTAGATACCTAAACATCTTCTTGCATTAAAATTACATCAGAGTTTTGGACAACTGCATGTGTATTTACTGTTTCTTTATCTTTTTCAACAGGAATAGTATTTATCTCTTTTTTTTTTTTGAAGATTTTTGTCTTTAGAACTGACAGGCCTACCATGCTTCTAGTATGACTTTGTTTCGGTGGTCATTTGTCCAATTGGAACATTAATTCAAATTGGGACATTTTCAGTTGTTATTTGAATTTAGTTATCCTTTTTGTATCAGAAAATGCACCAGGCAATTTATTTGCTATTCTTTGCAAATGTATAATCTTTTGAATTTCTAGTTCATATTGCCCTGATCGAGGATCTAAATGCATCAAGGATGATGAATTTCAATTAAGTTCCTTTCTAAGAAGCTTATTCTCTCTCCTTAATGTTGGAGATTTCGATTCATCAAAATGTAAATCTACAAATCATAATTTAAAACACATCTCTTATTTGTATCTCAAGATACCTCACTATAGAGGGAGAATCATACCCGACATAAATTCTCAATTTTTTTGGGGTCCTATTTTGGTGCGAGAAGGTGGGGCAATTAGAACATATATAGCACACCCAAATATTCTCAAATAGAAAATATTTGGCTGCTGGCCAAAAGCTAATTGTAGAGGAGAGAATTGGTGGTAACTTGTTGGCCTCAAACGAATAAGTGCTACGGCATTTAAAATCATATGCCCCAAACAGAAATAAGGAGATTTGTTCTCATAAGTAAGGGCCTAGCAATTAATTGGATGTTTTAATAAGTGATTTTGCTAATCCATTTTGTGTGTGAACATGAGTTATTGGATGTTCAACACTTATTCTGTTAGCTATACAAAAAGCATCAAAGGCTTGGGAAGTGAATTCACCAGCATTATCAAGGAGAATTGCTTTGACTGGATTTTCTGAAAAGTGTGCTTTTAATCAAATAATTTGAGCAAGTAAAATATCTAAAAGATTCACATGGTGGATGAATAGGTCCACATATATTGCCTTGAATCCTTTCTAGGAATTCAAGAGACTCAAATCCAATCTTTACTGGTGATGGCCTTAAAATTAGCTTTCTCTAAGAATATGCAGCACAATGTGTATGAACATGAGTTATTGGATGTTCAACACTTATTCTGTTAGCTATACAAAAAGCATCAAAGGCTTGGGAAGTGAATTCACCAGCATTATCAAGGAGAATTGCTTTGACTGGATTTTCTGAAAAGTGTGCTTTTAATCAAATAATTTGAGCAAGTAAAATATCTAAAAGATTCACATGGTGGATGAATAGGTCCACATATATTGCCTTGAATCCTTTCTAGGAATTCAAGAGACTCAAATCCAATCTTTACTGGTGATGGCCTTAAAATTAGCTTTCTCTAAGAATATGCAGCACAATAAAATTTATCAGATTTAAGAATCTTCTGGTTCTTTAGTGAATGTCCATAAGAATCTTCAATAATTCTCTGCATCATGGTTATTCCAAGATGACCCAATCAATCATGCCAAATTATGAATTCTTTTGGGCTAGTAAACTTCAGGTTTATAATGGCATGTGATTCAATTGCCCTTATTTTAGTATAATATAACCCAGATAAAAGTGAGGATAACTTTTCTAATATAATCTTGTTATTTGAATAATGAGTTGTGATATATATAAGTACTTATGATTTTTCTCATTTATGGTTTCACTATGATATCCATTTCTATGAATATCTTTAAAATTTAATAAGTTTCTTAAAGACTTAGTTGACAATAGTGTATTATTTATTATGAATTTTGTTCCTCTGAGAAATAAAATTATAGCTCTTTTGGAGCCTTCTATCATACTGCTTGAGCCAATAATTGTATTAACACATTCTTCTTTTGGTATAAGATGAGTAAAATATATATTACTTTTGAAAATGGCATGTGAACTTGCACTATCCGTAAGGCAAACATCTTCATTATATGCCATTACCATTTTCTTCAAAGACAAATAATGATAATAAGATCATAACATAAAATGAGTAAAGTACATCCACAGTAAAATTGAATTTCTGATTGAAAATGTTTGTCACTGTACCTGAAAATAGTATCATATACTAAAAATATTATTATTATTATTTTAGAACTGGACACATTTACTGATTTTAAAATTCTTAAATATAAACAATAACATTTTATTAAATACAATAATATTTTATTAAACATTATTTATATATATCATACTTTGAATTCAAATGCATAGGAGATAAAACTTAACAAGAAGTTTCTTACATTATTTATTAACATCAGTACGAACTCAAATACTAAAATTTGTCATCATTGATTAAATAGCCAATATTTCCTTCAGGATCCTCAAAGAAATCAGATATTTCATAATGAGTGATGTAATTTTTAGCAACATTCTTTGAAAGAAAATTTGTCTTCTTATCTTTGTCATCATTTTTCAAAGATGCTTGATAAAAATCAATTAAGTGCCTTGGGATATGATAGGTATGTGACCAATGGCCATTTCCACTACAGCGAAAACATTTATCCTCTGTTGATTTATTTTTCTCTTTATTTTTTTTATCCCACTTCTGGTGAGATCTTGTAAAAATAATTTTTCTTGTTATCAAAACCTTGCCATTTACCTCTTCTGGGATTATAATTTACCGCATTTGCTTCAGAAAATGGGGTGGCACCAACTAGGCGCACTTCATGATTTCTCAAAAGTAATTCATTATTACGTTTAGCAACAAGAAGGCAAGAAATTAACTAAAAATATTTTTTAAATTCTTTTTCTCGATACTGCTGTTGCAGGAGCACATTCAAGGCATGAAAGGTCGAGAAAGTTTTCTCTAACATGTCATTATCAGTTATCTTTTCCCTACATAATTTCATTCGTGAGGTAATTCGAAACATTGCTGAATTGTATTCATATATGGATTTAAAATCCTATAAATGCAAGTGTGTCCACTCATATCGGGCTTGAAGAAGTATCACTGTCTTTTGATGATTATATCTTTTTTCAAGGTTCTTCCATATATTTGTATGATCTTTTAGTGTGAAATATTCATTTTTCAATTCTTTGTCAAGATGATGACGAAGGAAGATCATTGCTTTAGCTTTATCCTTCTGGGATGCTTTATTTTCAGCCTTAATGGTATCTCCAAGATCCATTGAATCATGATAAATTTTAACATCTGATATCCATGATAAGTAGTTGTTTCTAAATATATCAAGAGTATTAAATTTAATATGAGGGAGCTTTGACTTAATAAAAATTTCTTACTTGTGTCTTCCTAAATTTTGATCAGAGCCTCGTATTGATAACGTATTGTAAAATAAATAAATAAATATAAAATAAAGAAGTGTAAATAAAAAAATATAGTATTAATATTCACTAATATTATATATATATATTAACTTTTTATATGTTACATCATACATATAGAGAGAAGTGTTTATGTTATTGTTGTGTGTGTTGTTTGAGACCTTGCCCCCTATTTATACACGTACCAAGTTCTCATTTTCAAACTTCATTAATTTAATTCATTTTGAGAACTTGAGCCTTCTACTTATTGAGAAACTGAGCCGCTCACATTATAAAAAAAAGTCAAATCATAAATAGACATCCATATCACAATAAAAGGAATCAAAATACAACACCAATCCATACATAGTCTTCAACTTGTTGAAGATTCCCTTCAAAAATTACCTATGTTCTTGATCTTTTTGCGACATTGAAGCCAAAGCTTCATGCTTAACACATAGTAAAAAAAATTTACTCATACCTAAGTTGACAAGGACTCCTATACCAATGCAGCAAATATCTTTATTAGCTACAACAATCTCATCTCTTTATAGTTTATTAGTGCATTCCAACATAAGTCTATCTATTAGGTAGCATTTGTTTTGAGGTGTTGTGTAACACCCTACCACACTGAGCTTTACACTTAAGTCGTAAAACAGAGGTGGAGTGGTATTATGACCTCTAAAATAAAATGTGTACATATAATAGCCGAAGAATTATAATATACCGGGAGCCTTGAAGAATAAAAGAAATAAAAATCGCAAAATAAAAGTGCAATGCTCAAGAAACGAGTTATCTTGCATACTAAGAAAGCTATAGCTATTAAGTATAAAATAACCAAAAACAGGAACAGAGGGTCAAAGATACAAAGTAACAAGCTCCTAACTCAGCCCGCGAAGTCAAGACTGGCCGGAGGATATACACACACATATATATATACATATTCAAAACCTAAATGTACATAAACAAAATCCTATCTTTCGATAAACCTCTAAGAAGATAAAAAAGAATAAGTTATGCGAAGAAAAAGCTAGGTACATAAATATACATCACTGTACAACAAAATAACCCAATAACCACTTCCCTTCAGGAGTCCAGATGTCTAATGAGATGCCTCTCGACCTGCATCTGAAAAACAACATAGTATGGGGTGAGAACCAAAGGTTCTCAATATGATAAAGGTGCCACACACATAATATATATGGTCCTGGGAATGCCAAAGGCAATCCTAGAACGCCGACACTCAGATTATAGAGCTTAAAGTATTAAATAGAAGCCATAAAAGGTGGTTTACTAAGAGTATGTAAATCTAACTTAACTTAATCTTAAATCCAAGACCCGTACTGCCATTCCTCCAAACCTCCATCTCCATCAGTATTTCACAGACAAATAAACAGATAAAGGCAAGCACAAGAAGGTTACAAGTACTGCAGGTAGCATGTATACATTTAACATAGTAAATGCACTTAGGCAAACCCAGTTAGAGCACAAACAAGTAATTCAAGTAATATGCACATGATGCATGCCTGTCCTATGGCTAATGAGCTCATCTGTCGGTTATACAGCCAACCCGACAAGTCCGGTTAGCTAAACCATTGGATTGTCCCCTGACGTACATCCCTATGAGTCTATGCATATCTTTTACTCATATATATATCAAATCGATCAATGGGGATTCCCGGGAATTTATAAGTGCCCAGTCACCCTTACATCGTAGGGTCAACAGAGTATCGAGTTTTCAAACTGGCACACGTGGTGGCAAGCCACGGTACTTTATCCAGAAAATCTCGTATCTCAGATCATGTAATCATTCAAGCCAAGTATCATACATGATCATTCATTTGATCATTCAAGCCGAGTATCATACATGATCATCCGTAATATTTCGTAATCAATTCATCACTTTTCAACTTTACTTCACCTCCAAGTTATCCTCATTTTCTAGCTTCATCTTATTATCAGGTTTAATACTACTATTTATGACTAAAGGAATGAAAATAGAGGTTTAGAAATTCAAAATAGGATTTAAAACTGAAAAAACATGTTTGCTGGAACAAGGGTCACGCGTACGCGTGGGAGTGCAAAAATGCAGCTCGCGTGCGCGTCCCTTTGTCATGCATACGCATAGGTGAAAACTTCATGTCACGCGTGCATATGGGTCACGCGTACACGTGGACATGCTTGTTAGATCCTTACGCGTACGCATAGGATCAGATGCATACGCATCACCAAAATTCCATGCCACGCGTACGCGTGGATGCGTGTTCTTTAAAAAAAAAACAGATTCATTGGCAAGCTGCAGAATTATAAAAAATATAGTTTTCAGATTTAATCTTCCAACACCCATAACTCTATTGATTTAAAACATTTTTCACCCATTTTTTGAATGGCATAAACTTTATAAACCCAATTTTCATTTTAAAATTGGTTGGAAGCAAATTGAGGGTCCAAGAGGCCAAGTTATGCCTTGCCGAAGTTTGGCCCAAAACCAAGATTTTATAAACTTTCAAAACCTCTTCTTCATTCCAACCAAAACCCATGAGATCAACACAACAACCTACACTTACTACACAAAGTGTCCTCCATCCTCAATGCTACAACCACATAAAGGTCATACTTTAACCTAACAATAATTACATACACACATACCAAATCCTGCAACTAAAACCATAGCTCACAAGATACATAATGATATCCTCAATTCAATAATTACAATTTGTCAAACCATCAACTAATCCATAGCTCCACACCAATCCATATATGATAACAAGATGCTAAACAACAACACACATATACATTCCAACCTATCCTATGGTCATCTAGCCTAAGTTTTCATAGAACATTATATATTAAATGCACGAAAACTAAACCATACCTTGGCCGATTCCCACGTAGAGACCAAAGCAATTCACCCAACAAAAACATATCCATAAAGCTCAATCAAAATACTAATGCCTAGCCTCCACCAAAATTCCAACATCCACAATTTCAAGCTCCAATTATTTATTCATAACCTAATACACATTCATAACACATATATATCCAATTTAATACCCAAAGCTCAAATTCAGTAATTTAAATCAAATTTATGGTATCCTCACCTTACCCAAGCTTCACATAAGTAAGAGTGAACGTTTTCATCAAGCTAATTGGATCCTAAAACATCAAAAAGTAAAGAAATTCAACATCTCTATTCAATTTTCGAAAAATTGGTGAAAGGAGTGGTTGAGAGTGATTAATGGCTTACTTATAAAATTTTTTTGATAGAAATGTAGAGCTCGACGCGGTGGTCACATGGCCGCAAACGGTGCGGCGATTGGAGCTCAGACAGAGAAATTACGAGATTTTGAATTCACAGTAAGGTTTTCGACAAACATCTCTTCTTCTTACCCCCCCTAATTGCTTCAGCGCTGTATATTGCTGAATTGGGAAAGAGAAGGAACATGGGTTCATTGAAAGGCTGGTCTGGTTGGGCCCAAAGGTCCGGTTTGGACCCAGTTCAACCGGTTCGGTCCGTTCGGTTCAATCTTGGACCAATTTCTTCGAAATTAGTTTCAAAATTTTCATTTCGATGAGCTCTATCCTAATTTGACATAATATTTATATTTTTAATTTTTTTATTAAGAATTAATTTATCAACTAATTATTTACTAATTTAACGAGGTTTACATATTGGGACGGAGACTAACAGACTGGGATAATTTATTGGGACAGAGACTGACAGACTGACAGACGGGGTTTACATAATTTAT
Organism: Arachis hypogaea; assembly: GCF_003086295.3. NCBI lineage: Eukaryota > Viridiplantae > Streptophyta > Magnoliopsida > Fabales > Fabaceae > Arachis > Arachis hypogaea. Next base: position 12,828,226 of record NC_092045.1, read on the forward strand.
CATGTTTGTTGGTCCAGAGATTGGTACTAAAATTTTAGTCTCCATATCCAAAATTTTAGTATTTCAGTACCTTTAAAAAGTAGAGACACAGGAGACTAAAATTTTGAGGGACGTAGACAGAAACTTTAATAATATTTTATACCTAAAATACTCCAATTCCAGTTAATTAATTCTAAATTTACCCTTTGTGTAAATCAAATTAGGGTTCCATGCTTTGCAATCCATCACTCCTTAATCTTCTTATTCTTTCTTTGAAGACTTCCAGCTGCAGCATAATCAGCTTTTCTCCCCGATTTGTTCTCCAAATTGTCGTTTCCTCTTTTGAAGAATTTGCACTTGGACATGTGTTTCAGTTTGAAGTATCTCCATGTTGGTTGCAAGGCTCTTGAAGATTTCAGTTTAGAGAAATGTTTTTAGTTACAAGGGTTGGATATTTCATGTGCAAAGTTCGAGAAATTGAAGGTGGTAAGTTGTTTTGGCACGTATACTAAGAAGAGTTAGGTGAGAATTAGTGCGCTGAAGCTTCAAAATTTGGTTTGGCACTATAATACGGTGACAGATACGGGTATGTTAACAGAATTTTAAATTTGACATTGATAACCATTAATTATTCCTTGAACTACTTTACCTCAATGGTTTGGCTTTCAAAAGTCAAGGAACGAACATGAAAGAGTACATACAAGAAATTATTCACACTTTGAAGCTTACCAATGCTAACATCCTTATTTAGTTTGAAGAAACCAACTGAAGCATCACCACATAACAAGGAAAATGAATTATGTGAGGCGGTGCAATTGTGAAGCGTTGGAGACTTGCAGACTTGCCTTGCTCGTTCGGGATCGTTGGCGGTGGTGTCGGCGGTGGGGAAGACCGGAGGATTCCTTTTTTCTCGGTTAAAATTTCAGGGAGAGGGAAAAGGGGTTGGAGATTGTTGAAAAATGAAATAGGATTTGGGTTAGGGTTGCATTTTAAATTTATGGGTATTATTGTAATTTCAAACATTTCAGTCTCTACTTTTATTTCAAACCATACAAGATACCAAGACATAACTCAGTCCTTACACTTTTACATTAAATACAATATTGAGACTTGTTTCAATCTCTGTCTCTCCCAATCTCTATCTCTCAATCTCAGTCTCTCTGTCTCTGTTTCTCTTCCAAATTCTACCTTAATAACAAAATTTAGTCCCAAAATTCACGCACAGACTATTGATTATTACACCAAGTAATTCTCCTATTTTCATTATCTTTTGTAATGATCCCCCATCTATTAATGTGTCCAAACTCTTTTTCAGTTGCATGTTGAAATTCCAGCATCGGAACATCCTTTAACAAATTCACCAATTTGTTTCTTTCAAAATTGAGGTTCCAACTTCTGTTATATTTGTTTTTTGTCCATTGTACCAAAATTTGGCTCTGTGTGATAATGACCAACTCTTCTATTATTGTTATTGCTTCTTCAAGTATAAATTAAAATACCGTTTCCACTCCTTCAACCTCTGCTGCCACACTATTACCTCCATTTAAAAGTTCACTCAAGAATACTAGAGGATAATAGCTTATATTTAAAAGATATACTCCTAGTGCCGTCATTTATTTTTCTTGGATATACTCTACACAAAACCACCATTGCATTTTTCTATCTCTTTTTTCATGAACAAGTCTTCTCTCCAATCTCCTCCCTGTAGCATCTGTCCTCCTATAACAGCATACATTATTAAGTTTATCCCATTCAGACGAATGATATAATATTTCTTCCAAATCTCTTTTCTCTTGACTTCTTTATTCTCAAATATTCTTTTATTTCTCACCTTTCATATAAACCATATAATAGCAAACCACAAATTATTCTATTTCTTTCTTGCAAGTCTAACCACCTTTTGATTACACCATACATCAAAGAAGGCCTTAAATTCATTCGGTCTAACCCAGTTTATCCCACCCTTTTGCATTGCTTTTGCCTACATTAAATTCACATAATTGCAATAAATAAAAAGATGATTTTTGTCCTCAACAACTTGACTATATAACACACAGCTAGTCTTATTATGATTTATAATGTTCAAATTTACTAACCTTTTTTTGTATTTAATCTTTCAAGGATTGTACTCCAAGCCATGATCTCTTTCCTTGGAGGTATCGTTACCCTCCACACATTGTCAAAGATGTGCTTTGATTCAGCGACTCCCAGATTTTTTTTCCACTGCCACATTAATGAAGGACTTGATTGAAAAGCTTCCATCTTCTAAAAATACCATATTGCACATCCTGGATATGTGAAAGTCTGAAACTAAGAAAATAGTTTTAACAAGTAATGTAATTTCTCACAATATTTACAATCTCACTCAAAAAGACATCTTCGTCATTATAAATTCCAGTGCCAAGTTAAATCATCCTAGAAACCACAATTTGCTATTACTTCGGCTTTCTTTGATGAGATTGCATAAAGTCTAGGAAACTTGTCTTTGAGGCACAGTTCTCCCACCCATGTATCCTCTCAAAATCTTGTTTTACATCCATCTCTACACATTTTCTAATCTCTTTCCATGCAATATCCTTCAACCAGTTACATACTTTGACGCCTTTAACTATGTCAATCCAAGGCCCATTTGATTTAGGTTTTCTATTTTCTATGATAGATTTTGCCATATTACTACCATTACACGATGTCACAACATGCTTCCAAAAGGGCTTATCCTCTCAAACCTCTGTACTCCTTAGGTTTTTGTATTTGGCTCCAACTGATTGTAGGCATCATATTTTTCCCTTCTCTTTCTCCCCGAAAGAAGCTTGATTAAAGGAAATCATTCTTTTTGCCACTGGTTTCGCCAATTTGAACATGCTTAGATAATATAATGGAAGATTATTTTTCACTGCTTTTATTATGACTAATCTTCCGCTTTGATAACAACCCCACCTTCCATTTTACAAGCTTTGTTTAAATTTTTTTTATTATCAGCTTTTATGTAGACGCTCTCTTTGGGTTCGCCTCCAACGGTATACTCAAATAAGTCATTGGGTGTCTACCAACTGCACATATCATTTTCTTTGTCAACATCTTTATGTTTGGTTCAGACACATTAGGGATCAACCTAACATTTTGTTAAGAGCTTCAGCTATAAAAATAAATAGGAATGACGATATTGAGTTACCTTGACAAATGCCAAGCTTCATATGAATCGACTCTGATGGACTTCCATTTATTAAAATTGACATCATAAATGTTTTTAGAATGCCTTGGATCCATCCTTTTAATATATGTTCCCAAAACCCATGCTATCCAGAACATGATCCACAAAGAAGCTTTTTGGAAATCCAGCTTCAGCATGATCCATGTCTTCGTTTTCTTCTTCAACCATGCCACCGTTTCGCATGCACTGAGTGCACCATCAAGTTATTTGCCTATCTTAAACAAAGGTTGTTTGGACCTCACCTACTAATTTCTCCATTATCCTCTTCATTCTATCCACCAACACCTTGAAATGACTTTGTACATGCTTTCAATCATGCTTATTGTTCTAAACTCCCTCATTTCTGTTGGAACATCCACCTTAGATGTCAATGTTACCCACGTCATGTTGAGATTTGATGATAGATATTCCGTTATGAAGAAGTTCATGACATCCTCATTAAAATCACTACCGATGATATCCCAAATTCTCTTGATGACTAGCAAATTAAATTCATCTGGGGCCGACGCCTTAGTTGAGCTACAACTCTGATCTATACTGCGTGCTTAATATCTTCTATTGTTGACAATTTTTTTTAGATTGGCTGCTTGCTCCTCTGCGATTCTATTTAGTAAGCCTTCTTTGATCTTTATATTCGGAAACTCATGTTGGTAGTATAATTTCTTGAAAAATTTACTGGCCTCCTATTTTATTCTTCTCAGATTTCTAACCGCTCATTCCCCCACTCTCAATTCAACAATGTGCTTACTTTTATTTATGATTGTTGTTACTACCGTGTGAAAATATTTTGTGCTCTTATCTACTTCTTTTGTGTACTTATCCCTCGACAGTTATTTCCACAACTCCCCTTTTCTCTTACACCACAATTCTACTGACCCATTACAGCTTTTCTTCTACTCAAATTTATATCCACCTTTACTTCTTCTTCCAAATTGTCATCCACTTTTACAATTTTTTTCTCAAATTTTTTCATCTAACCGTCTATATTCTCAAATATCTCTTTATTCCACTTCGAGATATTTTTATTAAAAATATTCATTTTGTCTTCAACTGGATGTTCCCTAATTTGCACCATTCTTCTTCGATCATGGGGACAAAATTTTGGTGAGAGAACCAAAAGTCCAAAGACCGGAAAGGTCTAGGACATTAATTTTCTTCTTCCATTATCAAGCAAAGCGGTAAATGATTTGATCTGGAGCATTTAATCACTTCTACTCTTGATTTTAGGAAGCATTGAATCCACACTAGGTCAACATAAATGCGATCTAGTCTACTAGCTTGTCTTCCTTTCTCCATGTGAATTTTCTCTCCTATAGAGGGAGATCAATAAGATTCATTTCTTGCATCTAGTTTCTGAAGTCAGACATGCCTGTCAAACTGTCCCTGCCACTGATTCTTTCTTCTACAGATAAAACTTTATTATAATCACTAAAGTGATAAAAGGGGTCTGCATTATATTTTTTAACTGCAAGATTTTGTTTCAGAGCTTCCTTATTTTTCTTACAGAGTGATTTCCATAAATTATCATGACAGCCAATTTCATGTTCTATTTTTTTATTTTAATATGCCCCTCACATAAATCTATCTACTACCTTTCCACCTTTCAATTACACAGAATTTCCCCTTATCCCAAACGTACAAAATACCTCCATTCGCATCAATAGATTCAACATATTCCCAAACAAAATTGTTCTGATCCCATATTTTATTTACTAAGTTAACCATCATATTTTTTATTTTTATTTTTACTATACCCACAAAACATAGTCTTTTACTTCTAATTATGTCTCTAATACACCCTAATTTTCTCCCACTTTCTAGATCTCTAAAGTTTTAGAACACTATTATGATTGAGTTTTTGATACACCAACCTGATTTAGGGATATCTTCATTTTGTCTCTTGATCTGGCTCTGACGTAGATCCCCTCTTGCTCATCACTTTCTTTTTTTGACACTTTCCTTAGATGCTTTATTATTTCTTCTTCATTATTGTAATATATCATTAATTGGGAGTCACTCTTCCATGTCTCATGCCCTTCGTCTTCAATGCTCTCGCCCTCACTATCCTTCGATGTCCTCATATCCTTTTGCATCTCTAATTTTTTCTTCGAAGTTCTCTTATCTTTCTTTCGGGTGATTGTTTTCATACCCTTTCATTGAAATTCCTCTTCTTTATTAATTTCACCACTTTCCTTTTTCTTGTTTTTCTCCCGCTTCTTTATTTATTCTTCTATTTCTTTTTTGGATCCTATGTGCTACAATATTCTCACCCCATTAGTGTAATTTTTTGTCTCATTAAAATGCTCTTCTACCTCTATGTTATTTAATGATGGGCTAGTAATGCCCAATTCTTTCCTTATGAGCTCTTCAAAATCTGGAGGCAACCTTGGGTTAAAGAATGATTCATTGTCTATTTCTTTTTTGTATTGATTGTCTTTGTTCTTTATTGAGCCTCTTTTTTGGTCCAACTGAGTCTCTTAGATCACTTCATCACTTATCTTATCATAAAAAATGCATTTAGTAAAATTTGAACTTTTCACAATATTAAAAAATTTCATCCTATGTAAGTCAAGGATTCCTTCTCGTATTTCATGCATGGGCTTCTCTCTGTGTAACCATAAATCTTGTTTATTTATTGTTCCACTTCCATAATGATTCTTCTTGATTTTTGCTTCATCTTCTTTTGCCAACTCCTTTGATTGATCTTTCGTATTCTCACCTCTAAATGGTATCTTCATGTCCTCCTCGCTTGTTTTTCCCTCCTCCGATCTATTGTCACCTCTTGCCTTCAAGTTTCTTTGACAAATACCTCAAATTTTGCATAATCGATTATCGATGTTATTCTATCGTTGATAACTGTAACCCAGTTGGTGGTAACCAAAGTCTTTACTGAGTCAAAACTATCCCCTCACATGGATTCTTCACCTCAATTTGTAGGACTGTTCCTTAAATGGTTGCTATCATTTAGACATTATTTTTGTTCCATGCATGAATAAGAAGGCCAAAAATCTCTGTCCATGCCTGTCTTGACCTGTTTGTTTTTTCAACAAACCATTTTCTTATCTCACTAAAGTGGTTCAATAGGAACAGTGATTGAAGACCTTCATGCATATGCTCCACTAAATCAAAGCCAAGGATCATTTTAAAAAAACCCATGTAGCTTACCTCAGTAAGAGTATGCCAGTCCTTGAAAAGATTTTGGGTGACTTCTTCTCTTCTCAACGGGTTTATAGACTCTCCCACAATGGCTCTTTCAAGTTTTTCTAGCAAGTTCTTGTCTACTGTACCTTTAATCTCTCCAAGAATCACTAGTTCCTCCTTTTTTTTTATCTATTTTGTGAACGATTTTATACCATTATCCTTTCCCATTAGTGCCTCCTTGAATATTTTTTCTGGTCTGTCTTGCTGAACCCTCCCTTATTCTTCTTGTGCTCTTCCCATTTGGTTTACATGGTTTTTACTATTCCATTCGTTACCTTCTTGGCTCTCCCTCTTGTACTTCGATTCAGATAATCTAAGTGGCACACCATTCACTTCATACCTGTTTAGATTTCTAATTGCTCTCACTGCATGGTTTCTGAAAGCATACCTCACAAATGCGAATTGTTCTGCTTTTTCTTGATAAATACACATCCACTACCTATTCTTCCATGCTAAATGTCTCCCATAGCCATTGTAGACTTGTATCTTTATTTAGATTATCACCAAAAACTATAAACGATTTTTGCTCTAGCCTCTTGAAGCTTTCGTTAGTCTTCCCATATCTCCCTGGCCTAGTATTATCTCCCTGTGATCTCTGGTGTGGTTCTGGTACATGTTGCAATCTAGGTTTTCTTCTTCTAACCTCTACCCTAGTGGTGTTTTCCCTCCTCACTGTCCCTTTTATTTTTTCTCTACTCTCATCTGTCCAAGGAGGTCTCTCCTTTCTCCTCTCTCTTTTTTTATGTTTATATTATCAAAACGGGATACGTTCAATTTAATTTTATGTCTACAAACGAAATATGTGTATACATTTTTTATTTATTGTGTTGCCAGTGTTCAATGGCAAGTCAAATGTGTAATGCTTTAGTACAATTTCGGTATTCTCCTATCCTTAATCCTAATTATATTCATTTCAATTGCAATCACTCGTTAGTAACACAGCAGCACACACCATGCACTCCAGTCTCCTATTTTATACTCACTCGAACACACTCTATATTCGCCACCGCCTAGCTGTCTCAAGTCCTCAGCCTCAACTCTTTTCCAACTTTTTACTTCACCTGCTCTGTCTCCTACATGATTGTCAACTGCATGGGTCCCTCCTCGTTAAATATTATTTTATTTCTATCAATTTTTTAAAGTTTTTATTAAAAATACAAGAATAAATTAAAAAATTCATTGAATTAAATTGAATTTCTCTATTTGTTATACGAATTAGTAGAATTTTTGTGATTTTCTAATAAAAACCAAACATACTATTTGTGACATGGTTTTATTGAACATATAAATAAATATTTTAGATTTTTGTTGAAAATTAAGTTTATCGTTCTTTGTTTCAATTTGCAATAATTTTTAAAAAATTATTGAAAAAAATCTTGCTCTAAACGATTTTGAATTTTGAATATCATTTTGAAGCATCTAGCTCTAGAATTTTAATATTTTTCATTATATTTGGAATATCTTTCATTTTATGTAACTATAACATAATATATTTACATTGTGGACTTTTAATTTTTTTACTTTTTATTGGTTAAAAAAAATAGCATTCTTGACCCACCATCTAGCGGGATGGAGAGTCATTTACAACCTATATAGTTAGGCAGAGCAAACCGAGCTGTTTCATTGTCTTAAACTTGGTGGAACAGGACGAATTGACCCATTTGTCATCCCTAGACATGAAGCATTTTGAATTAGATTTGTATTTTATAATAAAATAGGTCAACCAACAAAAGTTATATATTGTTCATAGAAAATTCTTTTTATAAATTCATATTCAAATTCAAATTTAAAGTTAAACTTTCAATAACTATCAATTTGAGAGAAACTAATAGAATAGATACTAATAATGGTAATAACTAATGCAATTTGAGAAGTTAAAAAATGATAAATTCTATTTCTTATAAATAGATTAGTTAATGTCCAAATCATTAATTCTACTTTAATAGAATAAGTTATTCTACGTGTATATATAAAGTCACTTATACGTATTGTAAGAGAAGTTGAGATACATCAATACAATGTAATACAATTTACAATTCTTCGAACTCTTCTCCCTTACAAACTCTATTATTAGGAGGGATGATGGTGGTATATATATGAGAAAAACATAATTTAGAAATAGTGAATCCACACTACTCTAACTTGGTACTTTTCTTTTCTTGTTGTCTATCTACGATTAACAACAAATTCAAAAACTTAATATAAATAACAATAAGTAATTGACAAAAAGAATCTTAAAGGATGTAAACGATAAATTAGCCCCCAAAAAATTTTAAAATTTGACAAAAGTACCCAAATCAAGTTTATCAAGGAATCAAACTCAAACACAAATTCATCAAGGAATCAATCATGCATGCAATGAGATCATATGACAAGAAAAAGTTCAACAAACAAGGTTTAGTTGTAGGATTTTAGTTTTTACTTATTAATGATAAATCAAATTTATCTCTTAAGTTAAAGTCATATTTTAATCAAAATAAAATAAATTTTAACCAATGATTTCGAAAATCCATGATTGAGGATGAGTATGTGTCATATTATAATTATCCTAATATGTTTATAACGGATTATGAAAAGTAGGACCCAATCCAATCATGCACAATAAGGCGCCATAAGTCGAAATTCAAAATTGCTGAAGTTTAAGTCTAGAGGATCGATCATGATAAATTAGAGGATCTGTTCTCATGTGCTGAAGTGCTATATTTCACGCAAATTTGAACTAGAGGATTGATCCCTAGCGTTGTGAACACAATACCCTACCAAGAGCATATATTTTTAAATCATTTGCTCTCTCCACTCATTCCCAACATTTATGAGTGCTTGGAAGCCTATAAATAGAAATCTCGATTGTTTTGTTTTAGTACATAACTTTCTTCCATATTATAAGGTTTCGTTGTGATCAAATTTCATAAGTTTTCAAATTGTTTTTCATAAACATTTGAGAGATAGTTTGAGATTACTCATAATACTTTATTTGTAACTATATGCTCTTTTGAGAGAGCTTATTATTTCTAAATTTCACTATCACATTTTGTAAATATGATTTTTGTAACTCTTCTTGTTTGTTGAGAGACTTATAGATTGTTTTTTCTAAGTGGTGAGACTTGCTAAACAATATAGTTGGTGGTGATACCTAAGATCATTAAGCACTCAAGGAAAAATGCATAAAGTTGGTATTACTTTCAATTTTTAGCGAAGGAGTCTCTAAGTGGAGTGGCTTAATCGAATTGGTGATTATATATTGTGAAGTATTCATGAAGTACTCTATCTTGTAGTAGTTTATCAAGCGCCCTATAAGTTTGGTGATATAGTAAAAATCTCCGCATCTTGGTAGGGAGGACGGGACGTATGTGAAGAAGTTATACCGAACTAGAATATATTATGCTTGCACATCTTTCTAACCCTTAAACTTTTTATATTTCTTGCTATTTTACATTTCTAAACTGGTATTGAAAGTTGGCTCCTTATAAATGCTTGGAAATTTGTTCAAGCCATTGAAAAAGTTCTAGTACGAAACTATTCACATTTAAGTACGTGGTTTAAATGCTTGAAGTTCGCTTATAAGCTCACGAAAAATAGAAGTACATTGTCTTTATTCCCAAGTTTACATTTTCATAATTTTAAGTTTTCATTTATATTCTACAAAATTTTTAACTTGTCATTAATACTGAATTCACCCCTCTCTTGAGTATCTTGTGCTTATTAACTAACAAGTAGTATCAGAACACAGTTGATTCTTACTGTTAGTTTGGGTAGAACACCAATGAAACTCTCGCTTGTGACTGTGTCACCGAAGCAAGACTCTTAGCTCATTGGTATGGTGAACCGATAGAGACAGTTGTCCGCTGATATGATAAGTGCACTTGTTAGGTGACATAGTGGGATTGCTATGGTCAGTAACAAGTGGCATCAGAGCTTAACCTCTCTGAAAATCTTAACGTAGTGGAATAGCTATGATCAATAACAAATGGCATCCGAGTTTAACCTCTTTGAAAATCTTAACCGTTCGAGAGTGTAGATCATGGTTGGGACAAGTATAAACTTCAATCACTTTAAGGGATATTTATCATACCATCCATCACTCCTAGTTGGATTAAGCTAGGCCTATTGATAAAATCACATGGCCATATGGATCAAGTCTCAAGACTTGAGAATATGGGACGTGGTTAAATGTGAAAATTATGTATCCACCAAACCAGTTTTTAGAAAAGAAGGTCTTTGTTTTTTAAAAACAATGATACTTCCTTCTTCATATTCCAAACTAGTTTTTAGAAAATATGGTCTTTGATTTGCTAATATTTTATCCAAATTATTATATTTTTAGAAAACTTTTGATAAATTATTATTCAAAGACTTAATTGTTTTATGAAATCTTTCATTTTCAGTTATTGTATCAATAAAATTAAATGCTGATAATTTTTCTTTCAGACTTACAATTTTGATTTTCAAAGCATCATTTTCAACTTTCATATTAACAAGAATGGTATTATCATCTGCATCTAATTTTTCTTGTAAAGTAGACATTTTACATTTTAATGCTTTATTTTTCTTTTTATACTTAGCATACTTAGATAAAAGCTTATTAAAATTATGAGTTAAATCATCAACAATATCATCTAACTCTTTAGTAGAATAATCAGAATAATATACATAAGTTCTTTTTTCTTAGGCATAAGACAAATGTGTGCTCTTTGTTCTTCTTCAACATTTTCAGATAAATCATTTTCTAATTCTTTCCAATAGGCAATCAATACTTTCTTATTTTCTTTTTTAATTTCTTCTCTTATTTTCAGCAAAGACCATTTGGCTTTGAAGTGTCCTATCTCTTTACAGTAGTGACAATTTAATTTATTGGTTTCCTTCTTGACCTCTTCAGATGATGAGAAACTTGCTTTTCTACTTTTGTTTCTTATCATCTTTTTCGGCCTTTTTGCGAAGAACATGATCTCATTCTCACTAGGTAAATCATCATCAAATTCAGCTTCGATTTTCGACTTTAGAGCAACACCTTTCTCTTTATTTTCAGTCTTCAAGTGAGTGGTCTCATATGCTAACAACTTCCCTCACAGCTCATCATAAGTTATTTTGTTAACGTCGCTACCTCTCTGAATAGTGGTAGCTTTTGTTTCTCGCTACTTGGTGAGACTTCTCAGTATTTTTCTGACCAACTCTTTTTTATTAAAGTATTTTTCTGTTGACCATTGAGATTATTGATTATAATTAAGAATCTCTCGAACATCTCGCCTATGGACTCTTCCTCCTTCATGAAGAATAATTCATACTCTTTCATCATGTCAGTTTTGGTTTCTATAATTTGATTGGTTTCTTCATGAGTCACTTGAAGATTCTTCCATAGTTCCTTTACATTTTTACACCTGGAGAATTTTCTATACTTATAGCATAGTGCAACATGCTAACTGCCTTAGCATTTGACTCTACTTTTTCTTTTCTTCTTCTATCAATTCTTCGTCTTTTTTGGGGATGACTTGACTTTCGAGTGTTAGATTTTTTAGAATATCAAGTCCATTCATAATGATCTTTTAGATATTGTAATCTGTTGCTTGAATGAAGATCCCTATTCCCTCATTCCATTAGGAATAGTTGGTTCCATTAAAATAGAGTGGAGGGTGATAGGTGGTGGACGAAATTGTGATTTATGCTTGAATTGTTGTTCAAAATTAATTCTCCAGTAATGGCTCCAAAAAACTTGGTGCTCAATACCATGGTCTAAATATAACCTCACAACTTCGCTCAACTAACCAGCAAGTGTACTGGGTCGTCCAAGTAATACCTTACGTGAGTAAGGGTCGATCCCACAGAGATTGTTGGTATGAAGCAAGCTATGGTCATCTTGTAAATCTCAGTCAGGCGGATAATAATTGATTATTGGGTTTTCAAAAATATAAAGAGATAATTAATTTATTAATAAAGAATAGAAATACTTATGTAATTTCATTGGTAGGAATTTCAGATAAGTGTATGAAGATGTTGTATTCCTTTTGAATCTCTGCTTTCCTACTACATCTATCCAATCCTTCTTACTCCTTTCCATGGCAAGCTGTATGTAGGGCATCACCGTTGTCAATGGCTACATCCCATCCTCTCAGTGAAAAAGGTCCAAATGCTCTGTCACGGCACGGCTAATCATCTGTTGGTTCTCGATCATGTTGGAATAGAATCCCTTGATTCTTTTGCGTTTGTCATCATGCCCAGCAATCGCGAGTTTGAAGCTCGTCACAGTCATTCAATCCCAGAATCCTACTCGAAATACCACAGACAAGGTTTAGACTTTCCGGATTCTCATAAATGCCGCCATTAACTCTAGCTTATACCACGAAGATTCTGATTAAGGAATCCAAGAGATACGCACTCTAGCTTTCGCTTGTAGAACGGAAGTGGTTGTCAGGCACGCGTTCATTCGGATAGATGATGATGAGTGTCACGGATCATCACATCCATCAGGTTGAAGTACAAATGGTATCTTAGAATAGGAATAAATCGAATTGAATAGAAAATAATAGTAATTGCATTAAAACTTGAGGTACAGCAGAGCTCCACACCCTTAATCTATGGTGTGTAGAAACTCCACCGTTGAAAATACATAAGTGATAGAGGTTCAGGCATGGCCGAGAGGCCAGCCCCCAAGGTCTAAGGACTAGGCGTCCCGAGATAGCTAATACACTAGTAAAAAGTCCTATTTATAATAAACTAGCTGCTGGGGTTTACAGAAGTAAGTAATTGATGCATAAATCCACTTCAGGGGCCCACTTGGTGTATGTTTGGGCTGAGCTTGAATGTTACACGAGCTGAGGCTTATCTTGGAGTTGAACGCCAAGTTGTAACGTGTTTTGGGCATTCAACTCTGGTTCGTGACGTGTTTCTGGCGTTTGGCTCCAGAATGCAGCATGGAACTGGCGTTGAGCGCCAGTTTACGTCGTCTAATCTCGAACAAAGTATGAACTATTATATATTGCTGGAAAGCTCTGGATGTCTACTTTCCAATGCCGTTGAGAGAGCGCCATTTGGAGTTCTGTAGCTCCAGAAAATTCACTTCGAGTGCAGGGAGGTCAGATTCCAACAGCATCAGCAGTCCTTTGTCAGCCTTTTATCAGAGTTTTGCTTAGGTTCCTTAATTTTAGCCAGAAAATACCTGAAATCACAGAAAAACACACAAACTCATAGTAAAGTCCAGAAATGTGAATTTATCATAAAAACTAATGAAAACATCCCTAAAAGTAACTAGATCATACTAAAAACTACCTAAAAACAATGCCAAAAAGCGTATAAATTATCCGCTCATCAATAGGATTGTCCTTCGGTTAGGTTGAAAGAGACTAGATTGATCACCATGGATCTCTTCTCCAAGCTGTTAAACTTGACTCTAGAGCCTAAGATATGATGCCAAATTGTAGGTTTTATGAGCTTTGAGAAAGGGGGTTTGAATCTAGACACTTTTTCAAATATGAAACGTGTTACTGAGCAAGTAGGAGATTTTTTTTATCTTTTGCAACTATAGAAAGTGACAATGAGGTCTACGTTCAGTCTCTACCACAATTATGGTTGAATTTCACTATATCAATAGCCAAGATTATAAATACCAATTCCAAGACCAAGACAACGATAAACGAACCAAACTGGTTCTATAACAAGACAAATGAAACTACAATTTCGAGCTTTACAAACATACACTAAAACAAACAAAGCTAGAATTCTAACATTCACAAACAAACACCAAGATAAAAGAAGCTACAAATCCAAGATTCACAAATATCAAGACAAAATGCCAAGACTAAATCAAAACAAAATACAAAAATCAAAACTATTCGGCTTTTCTTCCTAATTCATGCCTTTTCACTCATAAGCTTTTTCTTAAAATAATATCTCACTGAAATATAGGCCTTTTTCTTATAACCAGGAAGACTTCAAAACTAAAAATAAATCATAAAATCAAAACACAATGAAGAAAACTAGTGATCTTTAAAGTGCAGGCTATATTCCTAAATCAAAACACAATTATTCTTGCTAGCTGTTGTTGTCCAAATCAATTGTCATAGTTGTCATGATTATTTCCAATTTTAACAGTGTCTTTAATATCTTTCAAATCCACATCAAATTTTGATCTTGATAGTTTATTCTTTCTATCAATAACCGAATTAGCATCAATGCCAATATCAAATTGTGAAATACTTAAATACACAAGTAATCATAAAAATTAATTGGGCTAAACTCTAACCAAATATTTGTCAGTACAATAGAAGATAAAATATTTCTGAACTCAACACCCGAATATACTGAACCTTAACCTCCATATCCTCTGCATTTTACCCATGTGGTGATACACAAACGTTATAAGACCATTCATATACTAATAACAATAAATGCGAAAAAGACTCCATCAAGCAAGCCCTAGGTACTGCAAAACAGAGCAACAAAATGTTTCACACAAATGAAAGGAACAAACAAAAATTTCTCAAGAACAATGAATCAGAAGACGTCCAATGATCGTTGTAAGAACTTTTTTTAGAAAAGCAAAGCAATCAAGCAAGCTCTAAGTACTACAAACAGAGCAACCAACTTTTTTATACACTAATAAAAGGTACAAACAAAAATTCCTCAACAACAATGAAGATAAAGATATACAACTTCTCATTGTAAGAATCAGTTTCAGAAAAGCAAAGCAATCGAACAAGCTCTAGGTAAACTTACTTTTGCGATTAAGCCTAAATGATGGTTACTGGAGTGACGACAAACAATGTTTCAAGCAGCTTCTTCAACAGTGCATGTATGCGACCTTGGCTATAGCGTCAATGGCGGGAGGATGAATATCTCGAACAATGGATATCTCACTCCGTCTGTGTGTGACCTTTGAGTGCTTTTAACAAAATGTTTACTTAATAAGAATAGAGTGATTGTAAGTAATTAAGAAATTTTAGTTATTATCTAATTGAGGTTTTCTTCATATTGAATTGGAGATTAAATTGAAAATTTTTTTATTTTTTTCTATGTCACTTAACTAAAATAATTATTAAATCCAAGTCATAGTAGGGTTAAAAGAATTTGTCATTTTAACACTTTCGATTGTCAGATAAGCATTTTTCGTTTAGTGTGATGTCATACTTTTAAGTTTGGGTACTACGGTCAAATTTTAACATTTTTAAGAGCTCTTTTGTTGTTCGCAACTTTTAGAATTTTTTTAATCAGCGTTAAGGCCTTTTAAATACTATTTTAGTATGTAGTTTATTCAATAATAATAGTATCCATGAGTCATAACCAAATAAATGATAAATTTTTAAGAATTTATAATTAATGAAACGAAAATGTAACAAAAAATAATTAACAAAAAATAAATAAAATTTATCTTATTTAATATTTATTAATTGTTTTTTTTTTGTCTGCCTTAACATTATGATTAATGAAAAGTGGGTTAACAAAGAAATAAGTGAGAGAGAGTACAACTTTAATTACTCTTAATGGTCCAAATTAAACTCGCATCGGAGTGATAGATACACAAGCTTAATTAGCGTTGACTTGTACTACTCACTGCTTAACTTATCTAATTACAACAACAAGACATGCTTTTCAATTCTCAAACAAAGACGAAAGACACTTTTGTCTTTGTATATAATTATATATAGACATTTGCATTTTCTTAATAATAACACAAACTGTCTACATTGGTTACTAGTTTACCACTAGCTACTACATATACGTCGTATCCAAACTGCACTTCTTCTTCTTCTTATTATTATTATTATGGCAGGTTGGGAATGTACTGCATACGTATATGTAATTTCATGTACATTATTATTACATATATGCCCACTAACGTGCTCGCATGGATACCTGTTTCCATTCCACCAAGCGTTGAAGAAATTCCATCACCTGGATAAAAATCCAATAAATATATTAGTAATGATAATTAAATAAATAATAAAAATATTATATATTTTGGGCATATATTTCTGGGTATCTGGATATAGTTCTGGGCATATACTATGTAAAAAAATAAAAAGAAAATAAAGACAAAAATAAAATTATATGTATTCGAGATAGATAAATATTTTATCTCCATGTTCTGTCTTCATTGTTCTCATGTTTTGATATGGAAAAACTGAAGAAATGTTACTTTATTTTAGGACAGAAAATGTTTGTTTCTCCATTTATATAGCCCTAATGAAACATGCACGTCGTGTGTGTCTTCATTTTCTTTATTTTTAACCAAACACTGTACTCAAGTGCTCATGGTGTAAATGTTTGTTAATTTGATTAATTTGATATAATGACAAATTAATGTGCATAAACGTAGTTATGCGTCTAGGTACATTAGTGTCGGAATATTATGCATGCACTTATTGCACACTTATTACATATAATATTACACATTTATTTTAGTAATAATTAATAAATACATATAAAAAAAATAAAAAAAATTATGACTAGTTTAGCTCTCCAACATTTTGGTATTTTTTTTAATGCACCAAATTTACACAAGACGAAGGCATATTTTAATTTGACACATATAGAATAACATCATTATTCTACTTGCCTCGTTAGGTTCTTGAAGAGAGTAAGAAGCACTTGTATCCTTTGGAAATTTTGAGACAAGAACCCCTAAACCTTGGCCTCTATCTCTTAATTTCTGCATGCATATGATGATATTTAAATATATTAAATATTAAATATTAATTATTATAACAATTAATAAATATTAAATAAAATAAATTTTGGTTTTTTTTATTAATTCTTTTTTGTTATTAAATATTTTCGCACTTTAATTTCTATATAACAAATTGTCCCAATCATTAAATAACTAATGTATATGTATGTATGAAAAAGCTTTAATATAGGATACCTTGAAAGCATCTTCATCGGTTCGATCATCACCAATATAAATTGGAAATACATCATTACAGTTGGCGAATCCTGTTGAAAATTATTAATTTATTAGATGCTGTTGTTCAAGTTGGAAGCATGATTATTATTAATACTATAAATAAAAACTAATAATTAGTCTCATGTTTCATTAATCATATCTTTATATATTATTTAGCACATGTTTAATTGTGACAATAAGAAGGATAAGCAAATATTTAAAGTATATTACTAGAAACTCACCGAGAGACTCTAGTAAAAATTCCAAGGCTTTGCCTTTGTCCCATTTAATAGTGGGGCGGATCTCAACTACCTGTGTTAATTAAAAAAAAAAATTACATGAAACTAAATAAGATATCAACCGTGCTACAAAATCAACACAATTTATTTATTTTTTTCAGCACTTAACCATTATATTAGCATATTTATATAAGTTGATGTTAAAAAAAACACTTAAATAGAATTTGTGTGCTGACTAAAATTATTAACTAATATTTTTTTTGATCATGTAATTATTAACTAATATAAATAAAAATTAATGACCCATAAATTTTTTCTTGTAAAATATCCCACATTTTATGTTGAGTCTACTGTAATCATTGTAATCATTATCTATTTTTATTAAATAATATTAAAACAAAATATACTTAAACTCTCAAATAGATAAACTGACTAGTTATAAAACATTTAAAAGAAAATAATTTGAGATAAAACAAGACCCAGCTTCCATTTAGAACATACACATGAGTATATAAGGATATATAAAAAAGTTAAATACCCAAGAAAATGGAAATAATATAATAAGAATAAGAAATAGAAGCATGACTACTCACCTTCCTTCCTTGTGTAAGACGAAGCTTAGGGTACTCTTTTAACACTGATTGAACTTGATGCAAAAGTTCAGTCCATTTCTATTAAAAATTATATAATTATTTGAGTTAGGCTTTTTTTATCATGAACATAACAATAATAATAGTATTATCACAATTTACATAATAATCATAAACAAATTATTATTATTATTATTATTATTATTATTATTATTATTATTATTATTATTAACTTTTAATTTGCAGGAGCACTACTTAGCTTGTATGTACCTTTTCATCAACACAACGAAAATGAACTGAGACGCAAAACTTGTTGTTCTCCACCTTAGCTCCAGGAGTTGATTTTGTCTTGTCCAACAATTGCTGGTACACCTAATTGAAAAGTTCATATTGTATCCAACAAATATGTAAATAATTATTTCCCCCAACTTTCTAAAATAATGAAAACCATTCCCTTAGAAAGGCCAAAAAAAATAAAAAATAAATAAAGTTACATGGACAACTCATAAAGTCATCCATATAAAACAACTCATATAAAGTAGGAGAGATTTTACTGAATTATGAAATTATGATAGAAAATAAAGCTTAAATTAAAAAAAGAAAAGACATATGAATGGTGAGTTTTATTTTATTTTTATATTTGTCTTATACTAAATTTTTATTTTATTTCTTTATCAAAAGAATTGACTACTTCTAATTTTTTTAGTTATAGAAATTTTAATATATTATAACATAATATTTTCTTTTTTAATTTAAATTGATAAAGAAATACTTTTATAACTTTTAAAGAATCTATTTAGTAACTAAGACAATAATAGAGACCATCGGTAGCTAACTTTTTTTGTTATTTGAAGACAAAAAAACTTCCAGTTCTTCTATAAAGCATGAAAATGACACAATTTTCGGTTTCTAATATCTTTAAGAACATATTCCAAACACTACCTCATCTATCATGGGAAGAAATTCACTTGCTGGTTGAAAAAGAACTCCTTCTGCGTTACTATCCTGCACAGCATGCCATAATACCCAATGTCAAAGAAAAAAAGTGAATTATTTTAATAAATTTAATTTTGATACGTATAAAATATTTTACACAGTCGTACAATCACATCCATTTTTTTTTATAACAATTTACATATATAATATTAGTAGTTATTTTTTATAATATAATATTTCACATATAATCAATAAAAATAGTAGTTATTTTTTATAATATAATATTATGTGATTAAATACGCGTATAAAATTGCTTTATAACGACGGTATATTAAAATTAACTTGTATTTTAATTCAATTTTAACTTATGTACTATACTACTATACAATAAATAAGATGGACGTAAATTACAAATAACTCGCTTACTCTGTTGTACTTGGAAGTTCTTGTTGGTCCTTTAATATCCATTCCGTGGCTCCCAGCATAGTATAGCTCTGCCAATCGAACAAAATTGTAGACCTTGTCTTTGCATCTTCCCGTGACTATGGCAGTTGGAAAATACCTTGCGAGTTTTCTAACCGTTTTCCTCATCTAAAGAAACAACCATATAAGAACAAATATGGTCTTCTTCAAAAATAGAAATTAAACATGATCTATGATAACAAAAAGAAAGAGAAAACGGCCAGCAGAATTTATTGTTTTTGGCCAGTACTTTTAACCATTAGCATAATTTCTTTAGTCTAACCATTTAATAACATACTATTAGTCTATATTTTTAAACCTTGTTAACTAACTTTTGGTCTGCTGAACCTCTAGTAATTCTCGATAATGAAATTAAGAAGAGACACTGACCGAATTCGACATGAAAGCACGGTCAGGGTCCTCGACTATAGGAGACAACGTTCCGTCGTAGTCAAGGAACATCACAATTTGCTTCCCCTTGGATCCTTTCATAATTTCGTCAAACATGTCCAATGCCGATGGATAGCGAAGCTGTTTTTGTTATCATCACCAATCAGGTTTCATATATATGTTACTACTAATACAAGCTAGTAATTAAGGAAGTAATAAAAATGGTGAAAATTTTAGGTGCGGTTAACTTTACGTAAAGTTGATAGCTGAGAGACGTTAAATGATTTAACTGATTTAACTAGAATTTCATCTAATAGTTCTCAGTTATCAACTTCTCCTTCACGTGAAGTTAACTGTACCTGAATTTCCACCAATAAAAAAAACCACCAAAGAAGAAAATAAGGTGCGTGTTTCGAATTTTGATGATTAAAGAGTTTTGTTAAGGTGGGTTAGTTGGGTTCTCACAATCCAAGAACTATGTTCTTCAGTCAAAGAAGGAGTGGACATGAGATGAGTTGGGGAAGAGGCTCTCATGGATTCAACCAAAGCGTTGATTCTGTTATCTCCATTGATCTCAAGGTTCTTGAGAACCCTCCTTGGCCTCCTTGAAATGGAAATGTACCCTCCACCCACCGGTGGCTTTTGCGCCGCACTCGCCGCCGGAAAAACCGACAAGTCACCGCTGGATTTGGTGTTGCACACCACCACATTCTGCTGTGTCATCTTCGATAGAATCTCACTGAAAAAAAGGTAAACAAAACAAATTCATTGGTACATTTATATTATATTTAGGTAATGATGGCTCAAAATTTAATCAGTTCTATGGTATGAATATATAATATAAACGTTTATTTTAACTAATCAAAACTGACTCATAACAACCTTTCAAAAAAATAGCACTAAGTAACTAATTCTTGTAACTGATTATTATCCTTTTCACTTAGGCTTGGAGGAAGTTGAAATACGTAACTTCTTGAATAAAAAGAAATTGAAGTGCAAAAATGAAGGGCGAGGGAGAAGGTTAGAAGAATGCAGGGGTGTTTGTGAGGGGAGAAGACAGAGCCCCCAACCTTTGATTTATAGTGGCAAACTCAAACGTCTGGGGACCACGCCCCAGCAGCAAGGAATTTATTGATTATAACTTTTTTTTTTAAAGAGGTAAAATTATAACAAACTTTTTGAAGGAGTGCGCCATATGCGTGATATTTTTTTTTTCTATCGTAAAAAAATAATATTTAAAATAATATTATATCACCAGTAAATATTATTATTTTTTGTTAATATTTGATTAGTAATAATTTTGATCAATATTTATAAGATTTTATACATAAGAATTAAGAAGTATATAATTTATATATGTATTTATCAAAATTTATATATATAAATTAATATAGTTTGTGTCTATATTTTTTTAAAATTTATACATATAAATTAATAAAATTTATTATTAAAAATAATTTAGTATTTATATTGATCAAATAATAATTAAAAATATTAAAAATTGGCTCAAGAATTTTTTCATTTTTATTTTTTATTGAAAACAAAAGCAGGATGAAAATTAAGATATATGAATTTAAAATTGGTGTAATATGGGTTTTTCGCAATTTTTACAATTTGTGAGAAAAAAAAAGTTTTCCTTGTAATTTATAAGAAGCCTTTTTGCACTTTACGAAAAGCAAACCAACTTAGACATATTCGGTTTTTTCACATTGTACGAGAAGCATAAGACTCCATACCAACGTAAATCTCCTCAAATCTCATTTTGGTGCACTTCATCGAAATCAATTCCATTTTAATATTAATTTATTAGTATTTTTACCCATTATGGGAATATAATCCTTTTAGAATTTTATCGATTTTGCCATGATATTATAAATTATGACATAAAAAATTTATAAAATTAAATTATTTTTATAAAAAAATCGTAAGAGACAAAAAATTTTATTGATTAAAAAAATTTTCGTAAATAAAAAAAATTAAATAATAAGATTTTTAGTTATTATTTTCATATGAAAGAATTTAATTTTTTACTAATAATTAATTTTAATATTTATTATCTAAAATAAAAAAAATTTAATGTATATACTTTTATATTTAATTAGATATTAAATCTGTTGAACAAATAGAAATAATTAATTTTTATGCTTGCTATTTTAAAAAAATATTTTTTCTCTATTGTATATAAAAAAAGTATATTAATAGTTATAAATTTACTCAAAATTAATTTTTTTTAAACAATTGAATCTTGATTCTAACTTTTAATCACAATCTTAGTATTCTCTCCAAATTATATGTAATAAATATTTAAAAAAAGATAAGTAAAAATATAGATTAGAAAGATAAGTAGTAAAAATTTATTATTTTGTTCATTTTATTTTTTTAGAACAAAAAGATAAAAAAAATAGAGAATAAAAGAAAAGAGAGAGAAAGATAAATACGAAGAATGAGAGAAAAAGTTTGTTAATTTTGGAAAGAAAAATTTATTTTAATTGTAATGAAAAAATATTTATTGACATATTTTAGTTTATCAAATTACTAATATAAAATATAAATTATAAACTATATATAAAGTGGAAAGGGTAAAGAGAAATAGAAAAAGGAAGATAGATAAATAAGAGAATGTAGGAAGTGAGTTTATTAATTTTGGAGAAAAATATTTCTTTTCAATTTTAATAAGAGAGTGTCATGTGACACATTTTGGTTATTAAATTAATTAGTAATATATAATATATAATATAGTTATATTTTAATTTTAGTTTTAATTTTAATTTTATTTAAATACAATTAAAAAATACTATGTTATATATTTTGATGGTCAAATTTGTAATTAGTCATTAATAATGATATATAAAAAAGATATAGTGGATAAAAAAATGAGAGAGACAGAAAAAAAGAAAGAAAAGAGAAAAAACTTTTTAATTTTGAAGTAAAAAATTTTGATTTTAATAATAAAAAAATCACTTATAACATATTTTGATTATAAAATTAGTAATATATTATAGATGTGAAAATATTTTTCACCATAATATATATGACCTTATAACTTCTATTTTAAAAGACCAAATATGCTAATAGCAAAAATGAAAATTTGGGTATTTAAGAGAATGGAGACAAAGTATAATTAGTTAGTTGATTTTCTTTTTATTTTTAATATTGACTATTTATTGACTATAAAGTAGGCCGATTAATATAACTCATAAGCTTATATTCGACATCTATTTTTGACATCAATAAAGATTTTGTTTTATTTTTTATTCTTATTTTAAAAGTTTAGCTTAATCTATTTGAACTTTGAAGTTCACAAATTTTTTTTTCAAGAAAATATAGATAAAACAATAGAAAAGATAATATGTAAAAGTAGACGTTTAGTGTCAATGAATGTACAAATAGATTCTCTTTCTGTTTGAAATTAGTGTTTGGGTTAAATTTTTCATAATCAAAATTAGTTTTTCTTAAGTGGATTAATGTTGAAAGTTTTATTGAAAAGTCAATACATAATATATAGATTTTTTAAGGCTTTAAAAACATTTTTATTAAAGATAAAACTTTATCATTTCTATTATACATAAGTTTAATTAACAATTGTCCTAAAAATGCAAATTAAACTATCTATATAAAATCTTTTTCTTAATCCTTTAAACTTTTTTTTTATCTTTTTTCGTGTAATATGATTGTTAATGAAAAAACCCATTAATATATATATATATATATATATATATATATATATATATATATATATATATATATATATATATATATATATTCTTATTTTGGGCTAGCTATCGTATTATGTCTACCTATTTTATATCAGCTGGGAAAAAATTGTATATACGTTCAAAGAATGTTTAATATTCTTCTAAAATCTACCAAAAAAACGTTCTTCTTCTTCTAAAATATTTACTATTTTAAATTTGTTATTGCATACATATTTAAACATCATAAATGAGAACAGGTGATTTTATGTTTTATGTACATGCAGTCACTGTGTTTTAAATATATAATAATAAAGCTAGACGTTCAAGTGTTTTTAAAATTAAGTCTCTAATTAAGTTGTTCAGTATTTGATCTTTTTCGTATGTACGTAGGTAAATACGTATGAGTTATTGCTACTGTTTTTTTTTTTCTCTATTTTTTCCTTTTTTTCTTTCTTACTTTTTTTTTATGTTATTGTTATTACTGTCATCACTTTTATTTTAGTTACTGTCATCGTTTTCACTACCACCATCACTTTCTTCTTTTTATTGAGTATAAAAATTTTGATACACAATACAAACTATTGGTGTCTAGTATAAAAAATTTTTTTAATGTGTCAAATAAATTTTGTGATATGTGTAAAATTTTATGTTGTGTATAAAATTTATGTGCTTTTAAACAATTTTTTGTGCTTTGTAATAAGATTTATGTGCTGAAAAAGCGCGAAAACAAAAAATCACATGATGGACGCACATTTTTTTTTTGGATTTATAGTAATTTAGTTAGACTTAGTTACCGAAAACACTTATACATATAATATTATCGTAACAATAAAGTTAGGTGACTAAGTCTTTTTTGAACCAAGTCCAACCAAGTTCCCTAGGTGTACTCATGCGCTTCCTCAACGACGCTTCTTCTTCTTTATGCTTCGTTTTAAACAACATTGTCATCTTCTTCGCACTTTAGTGCGCGAAAAGAAATTTTGCACAGCTTAACCGATAAGTGTACTGGGTCATCCAAATAACATCTCAGGTGAGTGAGGGTCGATCACACAAAGATTGCTGGACTGAGCAATAATGGCTATCCAGTTGGACTTAGCTAGGCGAATCAAAAGGGGTTTGATGAGTCAATTTGTATAAAACAGTAAATAAGCAAGTAAAGAAAGCAAATAAAGGTTTGGTGTAAAAAACAGTATGAGAAAACAGTTAAGACTTCGGAGATGTTTATCTTTCCGGATTAAAAGTTCTTACCAACTATTTTAACAACGTATGATTCATTCTATAGCAAACTGTAAATGTCTAAAACCTAATCTCTTAGTGATTTAGCCTCCTCTAATCTTCATTAACCGCCACTCTCGTGGTCACTTAATTCTGATTAGAGGGTTAAGTTCAAAAACTAGTTTATGGCCACAAAAACCCTAATACCCAAAGCCAACAGGATTATATGTCACATATCCTAATTAGTTAGTGTACTTAGCAATTTAAGAGAAATTTGTTTTCAAGTTGTAGTTCAAGCGAGATAACTCTCTCGAGAATCACAAGAACTCATGTAGAATAAGGATCATACTCTCGTTTCACCCAAATTCATAAGATTAAGAAGGAAAACAATCCTTAGAATTGAATCAAAATATTAATTAAAATAGAAGAATAATAGTTCTAATCCATAAAAATAAACAGAGCTCCTAACCTTAACCAAAGAGGTTTAGTTGCTCATAACTTACAGAGAAAAATAGGATTCTAAAAAGTGCCAAAGAGAGGGAATAATGTTCGAACCCCCTTAAGAGGAGTATCTTTTCTCTTTTATACTAACCTAATTTGATACGGAAATAAAATAAAATAATAAATCCTAAGACTAAAAGATATTGTTTGTAAATAAAAATTACAAAAGAAAAATAAAATATAATTAATAAATGCTAAATCCACTTGAGAAGCTCCAAAAGAAGGGAATTCGGACAGCTGTTGGCGTTAAACGCCACTTTGGTTGTTTAACGCCCTGAAGGGAGTAGTGGTGTGCATGCTTGTATCCATTGCTGGCCGGAGGGTTCAGCCAACTTTTTTCTTTATAGCTCAAAATTCCGCCAAATTGCTCCGAATTTCACCTGAAATCATAAAAATATCAAAGCAACTTAAAATAGCATCCAAAAGGGATTTTTTCACTAAAATCAAGTAAAACTAAATAATATATAACTAAAAACAACTAGAAAATGTCTGAGACTCGAGTTGTCATTTAAACTCAGGTCTAATTACTGAATGGGGCTTGTGACACTCTAATTCTGAATAGTTTCGCCATCTCACTATCTTTTGAAGCTCAGAAATATTAGTATCCTTCAGAAATACAACTCGGATGATATTATAGATTCTCCTCTTTAGGTTCTAATTGATTTTTGAACACATCTTTTTCTTTTCTTTGGTGCTTTGCTCCTTGAGCCTAGCTACTCTTAGTGTTTTGTCTTCAAGCTTAACTTGGGACAGAAAACACCACAAGCACTTAACTGGAGAACTCTTTGAGTTCAAATTTTTCTTTTTTTTTCTTTTAATTTATCTCAGACAGTGATGCTCAAAGCCTTTGACATACTCTGTAATTGCACTTGGTCTCGACTCTTAGTGCTTTGTCTCAAGGATTACTTGACACATTCACATCACAAGCATATAGTTAGAAAAATAACTCATTTGAGCTTTTAATCATTTTAGACCTCCCAATCATTGATGCTCAGAGCCTTGGACCTTACTTCTTATTTTTATTTTCTTTTCAATTCTTTTTTTGCTGTTTATTTTGCTTCAAGAATCAATCATTTTCTTATTTCAGAGAATCAATAATACTTCTCTAGGTTCCTATTCCTCAAGAACCAATACACTCAACTTCAATATCAAATATGCACAGTTAATTCATACATTCAGAAATAGAGATAGTGCCACCATATCATAGTATCTAGAACAACTCAATATATATATATATATATATATATATATATATATATATATATATATATATATATATATAAAACTCAAAATCTCATGTATTTTACTACTTCTTTTTCTTTTGATTTTTTTTAAATAAACATAAAGTGCTAAAATAAACAACTAACTAGAAAGCAAGTAAATCCTACTAGTGATCACGCAACTCAGATTAAAAAATAGAAAATAGAATGCAATACTAAATAACAAAAATAAGATAAAGGAAAGAAGAATGAAACTCAATCACCTCAGTCATAGTGGTTGCTGCTCCCTCCGGGGAATCCTCTATAGCACTTAAGCTCCTCTATGTCACGCCTCTGCCTCCTCTGCTCTTCCATCATCTGGTAGAGGAGAGTAGACTGATCCTGATGCTCTATCCTCAGCTGATCAACACATGATGTCAGCTCCCTATAGATGTGGTCAACTGATCCTAGTAATCATTGGGAGGAAAATGAACTCCATGAGGCATCTCCGGAAGATCCTGTGGATGTGGTGGAACTAGCTCCTGCTGCAATCCCTGTCCGAGCTCTCTAGCGTGCTTCATACCCTTCTTTGTGATCGGTCTCTCAACGTCTATTATGGTATCTCCATCAATGTGAGGTCCAGCTGCTGCACACAAGCAGTAGATGAGATGAGGAAAAGCCAGTCTCGCAGTGGTGGAGGACTTGTCAGCTATCCTGTAAAACTCCTGAGGGATCACCTCGTGCACCTCCACTTCATTGTTGAGCATAATATAGTGAATCATCACTGCTCTCTTGATTGTAACCTCATAACGGTTACTCGTAGGAAAAATGGAACGTTGGATGAACTACAACAATCCTCTAGCAATTGGCTTGAGGCATGCCTACCTAGCTGGTATGGCTTACCTCTAGAATCCCTCCTCCATTGAGCTCCAGGAGGCCAATGTCAACAAGAACTTAATCCAACCACTGGTCAATGTTGACCCTCTGAGTGTATGAATGAGAGTCCTTTCCGGATGGTAGTAACTATAGCGCCACCATCACACTCTCCGGGCTGAAATCCATGATATCCCCTCTAACCATGGTGCGCCAATTCTTTGGCTTCGGATTCACACCTCTAACATGCTTTGTAAGTGACCCAAGCATTATAGTAGAATTTCCGCACCATTAATGTTCTAACCTCAGTCACGGGGTTGGCCAAAACTTTCTAACCCCATCTCAGAATTAGGTACTGAATCTCTGGGTACTCCTCTAGCTTCAGATCGAAGCGGATCTCGAGAATCACCTTCTTCTTGTGCAGCATCTCATAAAGCTGGTTGATAGCGCGAAATTGTGATCAATACTTTTCACAAATCAAATAATCCTCAATAATGAAACCAAAAACTTGGTGTTCAATACCATGGCATAAACACAACTTCGCACAACTAACCAGCAAGTGTACTGGGTCGTCCAAGTAATAAACCTTACGCGAGTAAGGGTCGATCCCACAGAGATTGTTGGTATGAAGCAAGCTATGGTCACCTTGTAAATCTTAGTCAGGCAAACTCAAATGGATATGAATGATGATATACGAAAACATAAAGGTAAAGATAGAGATACTTATGTAATTCATTGGTAGGAATTTCAGATAAGCGTATGAAGATGCCTTCCCTTCCGTCTCTCTGCTTTCCTACTGTCTTCATCCAATCCTTCTTACTCCTTTCCATGGCAAGCTCAAGCAAGGGTTTCACCGTTGTCAGTGGCTACCTCCCATCCTCTCAGTGGAAATGTTCAACGCACCCTGTCACGGCACGGCTATCCATCTGTCGGTTCTCGATCAGGCCGGAATAGAATCCAGTGATTCTTTTGCGTCTGTCACTAACGCCCCGCCCTCAGGAGTTTGAAGCACGTCACAGTCATTCAATCATTGAATCCTACTCAGAATACCACAGACAAGATTAGACCTTCCGGATTCTCTTGAATGCCGCCATCAGTTCAAGCCTATACCACGAAGATTCTGATTAAAGAATCCAAGAGATATTCACCCAATCTAAGGTAGAACGGAGGTGGTTGTCAGTCACACGTTCATAGGTGAGAATGATGATGAGTGTCACGGATCATCACATTCATCAAGTTGAAGAACAAGTGATATCTTAGAACAAGAACAAGCGGAATTGAATAGAAGAACAATAGTAATTGCATTAATACTCGAGGTACAGCAGAGCTCCACACCTTAATCTATGGTGTGTAGAAACTCCACCGTTGAAAATACATAAGAACAAGGTCTAGGCATGGCCGAATGGCCAGCCTCCCAATGATCTAAGAACTAGATGTCCAAAGATGATCAAAGGATCTAAAATAATCCCAAGATGAAAATACAATAGTAAAAGGTCCTACTTATAGAGAACTAGTAGCCTAGGGTGTACAGAGATGAGTAAATGACATAAAAATCCACTTCCGGGCCCACTTGGTGTGTGCTTGGGCTGAGCATTGAAGCATTTTCGTGTAGAGACTCCTCTTGGAGTTAAACGTCAGCTTTGGTGCCAGTTTGGGCGTTTAACTCCCATTTTGGTGCCAGTTCCGGCGTTTAACGCTGGAATTCCTGAGGGTGACTTTGAACGCCGGTTTGGGCCATCAAATCTTGGGCAAAGTATGGACTATCATATATTGCTGGAAAGCCCAGGATGTCTACTTTCCAACGCCGTTGAGAGCGCGCCAATTGGGCTTCTGTAGCTCCAGAAAATCTACTTCGAGTGCAGGGAGGTCAGAATCCAACAGCATCTGCAGTCCTTTTTGGTCTCTGAATCAGATTTTTGCTCAGGTCCCTCAATTTCAGCCAGAAAATACCTGAAATCACAGAAAAACACACAAACTCATAGTAAAGTCCAGAAAAGTGAATTTTAACTAAAAACTAATAAAAATATACTAAAAACTAACTAGATCATACTAAAAACATACTAAAAACAATGCCAAAAAGCGTACAAATTATCCGCTCATCACTGGTCCTCACGTGTCTTTGAAAAAAACTGTGTGAAATCCCATGGGTTGGAGGTAGGAGTCTTCTCTTTCCTCTTTCTTGAGGAGGAATGAAGATAGTAAAAATAAAAAAATAGAGTGCCCAACACCAAACTTAAAAGTTTTACTCGTCCCCGAGAAAAGTAAGAAAAGAAAATAAGGATAGAAAAGTAAAAAAGAAAGAAAGGAGATATAGAAGAATGGAGAAGAAGGTCATAGCCTTGGTTAAGAAGGAGGGTGGTAAAGGGACACAGAAACTGTGTATGGTGAAGGGTAACGGAGGAGGAAATAGTAGGATGAGGTGTGGTGAAGGTGAAAGTAAAGTGGGGTATTTATAGGTGGAAAGGGGGTCGGTTTCAGTTATGGGGTGTGGGTGGGTGGAAAAGTTGAATTTGAATTTTGGTTGTTGGGAGGAGAGATGGATGGGATAGATGATAGTGGATTAGGGGGAGTGGGAGGTTAGTTAAGAGAATCAAGGGAAGTGATGGATGATGGGATGGATGAATGTGGATGGAAAAGTGGAAAAACAGGAAAGAGAATGGATAAGTTTGAATTGGTCAAATGTGGTTGGGGTTGGGGTTTAACCAATGGCTAAAGCCATTCCTTCATGCTCGAGTTCTCCCCTCTGGGGGTTAAACGCCGGTTTTGGCGTTTAACACCAGTAGGGGATCAACAACATTTTTTTCAGCATTTAACGCTAGTAATGGGCGTTAAACACCCTAGGGGGAGCAAAAAATTGTGTTGGAACGCCCCTTTTGGGCGTTAAACGCCCCAGCCAAAGCTCCTTCTCTTGGCGTTAAACGCTCTCCCTGGCATTTAGCGCCCACAGCTATTTTCCTCCAAGGCATTCTATTCTTCTGTTTAAGTCTTTCTGTCCCTGTTCTAAGTACTGTACATGATAACAAATGTTAGAAAGCCTAGAAAAACTATGAAAATTAATGAAAAATAAAATGATATGAAATCAAACTAAAATAAAATTGAAATAAGACTAAAACAAACTAAAGGATACGTATGGTTGGGTTGCTGGTGCACGTGTATGCAAAACTCACACTATTTTGTACAACAGCAGCAGTACCAGCAAGTGTACTGGGTCGTCCAAATAATACCTGAGCGAGTCAGAGTCGATCCCACGAGGATTGTGGCTTAAAGCAAGCTATGGTTGTCTTGCAGGTCTTAGTCAGGCGAAATCAGAAGTTGGATAAGAGGAAATTATTAATAATTTGTATTTGTAAAACAAGTGTTTTCAGGGGTAGGAATAGAGTTGGGAGTCGAAGTTGCTTTGTCTTTCTGAAGTAACTCTGGTACTACTGTCTTCTTTCCTTGTGAATGATCTTCTTCTATGACAGACTGTAAGTGATCAAAGCCACGCCAATGGTCCTTGATCTCCTCTACTACAGAATGAACACGATCGTGGCCAGTGGTCATGATTTTCAACCTGATGAAGGGTGAAGCGCATAGCAGTCCATTCTCTTGGTGATCCTACTCAAAACGCCACAGACAAGGTCGAATCTTCTGGATTAGAGAACGCTGCTTCTTTGGATTCTAGCCTATACCACAGAGACCTTAATCTCCCCGGAGATCGGCTGAACTGGTGTCTTAATAAGTCCCCAACGAAATCGTGGATTAACCGTCTGAGAGATGTATAACCATAGCTGTTGGCTCGTGCTTTTCTTCCGGGTGCTCACACGAACCCAAGTAAACACGGGTGTTTATCAGGCATGTTCGTCTTAATGTGATGAACAGAGCCAATTTCTCAGATCGTCCTGTTCACCACGATGAAGATCGGGATATACATCTTAGAGATAGATCAAACATGGATCGAAGAAGAAGAAATAGTACTTTTATTAATTCATAGGACTCAGCAGGGTTCCTCCCATCAACCTAGAAGGTTTAGAAACTCATACTGAAAGTAAAAACAACGAAAAATGAAAACAATGGCAGACCTCCCTAGGGGAGAGGTCTGAAGAACGTAAAAGATGATGATGATGATGATAATAAAGATTACATAAGTTTAATCCCTTAAATACTAAACAGATGACTAGTAAGGGTAAAATAGTATATTTAATGCTAAAATCCACTTCTTGGGCCCACTTGGTGAGTGTTTGGGATGAGCTTTGATGCGATCCACGTGCTATAAGGCTCTTTGGGCATGGAACGCTAGCTAGGGGGTCCTCTCTGTGCCTTTGGACGCTGGGCTCTACTCTTTGGGCGTTGGATGCCTGGAAGGGTGTAGAAAGTTGGCGTTAGATGCCAGTTTTGGGCTTTCTAATCCGAACCAAAGTATGGACTATTATTTATTGTTGGAAAGCTCTAGAAGTCAACTTTTGATAGCCATTGAGAGCGCTCCATTTAGACTTCTGTAGCTCTAAAAAAGCTCTTCCGAATTTAGGCAGGTCAAATCTGGACAGCATCTGCAGTGCTTTCTCTATCTCTGAATTAGACTTTTGTTCCAGCTCCTCAATTTCAGCCAGAAAATACCTGAAATTACCCAAAAACACAAAAACTCATATAGAATCCAAAAATATGATTTTAACACTAAAACCTATAAAAACTAAATAAAAACTATTAAAAACGATATGAAAATGATGTCAAAAAGCGTATAAAATATCCGCTCATCAGTTGCCTCCTAACAAGCGCTTTTTTACCGTCAGCTCCTTTAAGGAGGAAGATCATAGGCGCTCAAATCTTCATCCCTTATTTTGAACTTCTTTCTTGTGCTCTCATGAATCAACTCAACATGCTCCAGAGACATGATCCTGTTCATAGTATGTGGTATGATTGGGCTTCTAGTGAACACCACCTTCATGCCAGGTGAGAAGTCCTCAGTAGGAATCTTCTTGTTCTTTCAGCTCTTAGGTACCTTCTTATTAGGGCCTCATCCATCTTTGGTGGGTGGTGAAATTCCCAACACCAAACTTAGGTTTGATGTTAGGGAAAACTGCATAGCTTTCCACCAAATGAGAATGCTTAAGCACTGAACTCTGTATGCAGGTACCTCTTTTGTCAGAGATTGGTGGTGGTTTGAAAACTTCGAACACCATCTAATCCTCATGTAACCTCAACATCAATTCGCCTCTCTCAACATCAATAATGGATCTTCCAGTGGCTAGGAATGGCCTTCCTAGGATGATGGAGTCATCTGTATCTTCTCCCATATCAAGTATTAGAAAATCAGTAAGGAGGAAGAGCTCTCCAACCTTGACTAGTAGGTTCTCCACTAGCCCATATGCTTGCCTCTGAGATTTGTCAGCCATTTGCAGGGATATCCTTATTGTCTGTGCTTCTTGGATTTCTAGCTTCTTCATAACGAATAGAGGCATCAAGTTTATGCTTGAATCAAGATCACATAGTACCTTCTCAAATGTAATAGTCCCGATGGTATAGGGGATCAGGAAGCTTCTGGGGTCAAGCATCTTCTTGGGTAGCTTCCTCTGAATCAGTGCACTGCACTCCTTGGTCAAGACCACAGTTTCATCTCCTTTCAAGGCCTTCTTCTCAGAGAGTATGTTTTTCATGAAGGCCACATAGGGAGGCATCTTCTCCAACACCTTAGCAAAAGAAATATTAATGAGTAACATTTTGAATATTTCCAAGAACTGAGCAAATTGCTCATCCTTGGTCTCTTCTTGAGGTTTCTGAGGGGGTTGTATTTTAGGCTTTTGTGCCACCAATGGTGTGTGTAACATTGTGCTTCCAGCCTCTTCTTGTGTCTTTTATTCCTTCAATTCCTTAGCAGCATGCACCTCCTTAGACTCAGTCTCCTCGGTCATGATGAGGGCCTTATACTCTTCTCTTGGATTTACCTCTATGTTACTGAGAAGAGTTTTAGGAGGATTCTTCGGTATCCTCTTGCTCAACTAACCCATTTGTTCTTCCAAGTTTCGAATTGAAGCTCTTATCTCTTGTATAAAGCTGTGAGTGTTTTTAGAAAGTTCAGAGACTATTGTGCCTAAGTCAGGAGTTTTCT
Source organism: Arachis hypogaea (assembly GCF_003086295.3). NCBI lineage: Eukaryota > Viridiplantae > Streptophyta > Magnoliopsida > Fabales > Fabaceae > Arachis > Arachis hypogaea. The sequence goes on from NC_092045.1 coordinate 12,861,675, forward strand.
AGCTCTGAGAGTGTCCTTATTGCTATTGAGAGGGTTGGAATTGATGGTTGTTAAATCTATTCAGAGAGGCCATCATAAAAGATTTGCAGCCTGGTCTACTCAGAAAACATGTCAGGAGGACACCTTCTGATCATCAACTTGTATCTCTCTCAGGCCTCGTAGAGGGACTCTCTATCTTTCTATCTGAATGTCTGGACATCCACCCTAAGTTTAGTTAGCTTCTGAGGGGGAAAATTTGGTCAGAAATCTAGTGACCACCTTGTCCCACGTGTCCAAGCTCTCCTTATGCTGAGACTCAAGCCACTGTCTTGCTCTGTCCCTCATAGCAAATGGGAAGAGCATGAGCTTGTATACCTCAGGATTCACTCCGTTTGTCTTCACAATGTCACAGATCTGTAGGAAGTTGGAGATGAATAAATTGATATTCTCCTGCAGGAGTCCATGAAACTGGCAACTCTGCTGCACCAGAGTAATCAGTTGAGGCTTAAACTCAAAGTTATTTGCACCAATAGCTAGTACAGCTATACTGCGCCCATAGAAGTCAGGCGTGGGTGCAATGTATGAGCCAAGCGTCCTCCTTGATGGCTCATCAGCATTCACATTTTCGCCATTAGTGCCCATGGTGGGCTCTTCAACTTCCATCTTAAAAGTCTCCTTGAGATTCTCTCCGGCTTTGTAAGCTCTAGCTTGTTGCAAACGCCGCCTCAAGGTCCTCTCAGGTTCAGAATCAAACTCAAGAAGGGGTTCTTTATCCTTGTTCCTCCTCATAAACAAATAAGAGACAAAGAAAAGTGAGAGTCTCTATGTCAAAGTATAGAGAGCTTCCAGTGAGATATCTTATATAAAAAGAAATAAAATAAAACAAAGAAATCACTAAACCTAAAATTTTGAAAATAAGGGTGCAAAAGTAACCTAAAAATTTTGAAAACTAAAAAGCAAAAGACACTAAAAAAATCAAAAATAAAAGATAAAAACACTAAAGGGACACCAAACTTAAAGTCAAAAATTAAAGGAAAATAAATAAAACAAAATTCAAAAATAAAGGGAAAACAAATAAAATTAAAAATAAAAAATTAAAAGAAAAAGTAAATAAACAAAACTAAGAAAAATACCTAATCTAAGTAACTAGACAACTAGTAGTTGTCAATCACAAACAATCCCCGACAACGGTGCTAAGAACTTGGTGTGTGAAAAGAGATTTCTCACAGCTTAACTGGCAAGTGTACCAGGTCATCCAAGTATTACCTTAGGTAAGTGAGGGTCGATCCCACAAGGATTCCTGGACTGAGCAACAATGGCCATCCAGTTGGACTTTGTTAGGCGAATCAAAAAGGGGTTTGGTGAGTCAATTCGCATAAAACAGTAAATAAGCAAGTAAAGAAAGCAAATAAAGGTTTGGTGTGAAAACAGTATGAGAAAATAGTTAAGGTTTCGGAGATGTTTATCTTTCCAGATTAAAAGTTCTTACCAACTATTTTAACAATGTATGATTTATTCTATGGCAAACTGTAAATATCTAAACCCTAATCTCTTAGTGATTTAGCCTCCTCTAACCTTCATTAACCGCCACTTTTGTGGTCACTTAATTCTGATTAGAGAGTTAAGTTCAAAAACTAGTTTATGACCACAAAAACCCTAATTACCCAAATCTAACAGGATTATATGTCACATATCCCAATTAGTTCGTGTAATTAGCAATTTAGGGGGAATTTGTTTTCAAGCTGTAGTTCAAGCGAGATAACTCTCTCGAGAATCACAAGTACTCATGTAGAATAAGGATCATACTTTTGTTCTACCCAAATTCATAAGATTAAGAACGAAAATAATCATTATAATTGAATCAAAACATTAATTAAAATAGAAGAATAATAGTTCTAATCCATAGAAATAAACAGAGCTCCTAACCTTAACTAAAGAGATTTAGTTGCTCATAACTTACAGAGAAAAATAGGGTTCTGAAAAGTACCAAAGAAAAGGAATAATGTTCGAACGCCCTTAAGAGGAGTATCTTTTCCCTTTTATACTAACCTAATTTGATACGGAAATAAAATAAAATAATAAATCTTAAGACTAAAAGATATTGTTTATAAAGAAAAATTACAAAAGAAAAATAAAATATAATTAATAAATGCTAAATCCACTTGATAAGCTCGAAGAGAAGGGAATTTGGACAGCTGCTGGAATTAAACGCCACTTTGGGCGTTTAACGCCCTAAGGGAGTAGTGGCATGCATGCTTGTATCCTCCACTGGTGCTAAACGCCAGCTGAGAGTTTAGCGCCTGGTGGGGGGGGGGGGTTCAGCCGGCTTTTTTCTTTTTAGTTCCAAACTCCGCCAAATTGCTCCTAATTTCACCTGAAATCATAAAAACACCAAAGCAACTCAAAGTAGGAACCAAAAGGGATTTTTGCACTAAAATCAAGTAAAACTAAATAAAATCTAACTAAAAACAACTAGAAAATGCTAAGAAAAATAGTACAAGATGCTCACGCATCACACTTTTTCTTCTCTTGTTTAATTTATTCTCCTTTTTCTTTTTCCTCCTCATCCTCCTTCATTATCATCATCGTCGTCGTCGTCGTGTTCTTCATCTTGTTCTTATATATATTAAAAAAATTAGATCACATAAATTTTGATATACAAAACTGAAATTTTGGTGCATAACATAAAAAAATTTGGTGCCCAGCATAATTTTTTTTAAAGACCACATGCCTAAAACATTGTCACCTAACTAACAAAATACGCACGCACATAATGTAAATTTTGGTGTACACTACAGTAATCTTAGTACATAGCACAAAAATTTTGGTCTACAGTATAAAAACTTTGGAAGACCACATACTTATAACATTAATTCTCCCAATTAATAAAATATGTTTGCAACAAAAATTTATGTGTTATGTGCAAAAAATTTTATACTATATTGATAAATTTATATTATGTGCAAAAATTTATGTACTATGTGCTATGTGTAAAAATGTTTTATACTATATTAATAAGTTTTGTACCCTCCAACAAAACTTTTTGTGTTGTAGAAGTCCTAAAAAAGAAAAATAGTGACATTTGCATGCTTTTTTTTTGCCAAATTTATACCAACTTAGTTGGCCTTAATTACAAAATATTTAATGAAACAAGTTCAACCGGATTTCTTCTCTTTAATGAAACAAGTTCTCAGCATGGTCCATACCACACACTAGCATTCCTTCTCTTTCTCTCACTACAAAAATAATGCTGAATACAGTTAGATTTACCGTCAGATTTAACAAATAAATTCACCAGTAATTAGTTTACGTCGAATTTACCGTTGTCTTGGAGTTGACGGTATAAATAGCACCAGAAACTGTTTACCAGTAAATTATTTTTGTCCGACACTAATTACTGGCAAATTTTCCGTCAATTTTTTCAATAAATTTATCGAGACTAAGTTGCCGATTACTGTCAAATTATCTCGACGGTAACTTTGGTGCCATATCATGTGTTTTGGCGTCTAATTACCGTCGGATTTGTCTGCTGGTAAATCCTATGGTAGCTTTTTTTGGCATAGTTAAGCCCCAATTAGTAATCAAATTAAAACTATTGTTAATGAAATTGTTAGCAATAATTCAAAATTTTCATAAATCAACAAATTATTTTATTAAAAATAAGTGGTTTTAATATAACAAAATATCACAAAAGTAGAATACAATGAAGTAGGCATAAAAATAAATCCTCGAACCTTACAGATCCTGGTAGTCATCGTCATCATCATCTTCCTCCTACTGAGGTGATGGGGTAGGTGCTGATGTCCATACCCCACCAGTAGCGTTGTCGTTGGTACCAACAGCGCCGCTACCTCCAGTGCGCATCTACTGGTTGTATACCTCTATCTATTTTCGAAAATGATCTAGTTGCTTGAGTGTCTCCATCAGGTCTGAATTGATGGCAACGACTCCTCCCACACATGCAAGAAGGTCGTTGTACCTCTGCTCAGACTACTCCACTTGTTAGTGAAGCTTCTGTGTCAACTTTTGCACCTCCTACCTCAGGTCAAAAACTTCTTACGGATTAATTGACAGGGTTGATGGCAGAGGTAGAGGTAGAGGAAGCTATCAATGTGGAGGAGCAGAGGCTATTGGCGAAGAACAACCCAAACCTGAAGCGGCAATTCTTGTTGGGTTCATAGGTGGTCTCGCGCTAAACCCTATCAGGATCTGCCACTGAGGTCTCGGAGCTGGCTTTGTCGTTTTCACTAGGCGGATGAGATTGCTGGGTCACAGCCTCCAGCCTCTGCGTGTAATCCTTCTGTGTCACATACGTTGTAATTAGAATAATAGTTAATTGACTTTAAACCAAATAAATTTAAAAATTAAGAATTAATTGGAATTCACATAATGAGCTGCAGACTGCTCGTCAGCAAATCCCTTCTTGTTGGCCTTCACGGTACGGGTATTGTTGAAGGTCTCCGCCAGTGTCGCCTCACGATCCAACGATTTAAAGTACACATATTCAAATCAACCAATAAAATAAACTAATTCAAGTTACTACTAACAAATATTACCAAACTACTTACCACTCAACTCTTCATCTTCATGAAGTTCGCTGACCCACCTATATACTTAGACGACCTCAGCGAAGCCCTGTTAGCGACGTTTGTCAGATGGCGATGCTTGAACCCCTTATCATTTCTAAAATGGGCCTCCATTTCCTTCTTGATAGATGAATGAATCCAGGTCATTAGGTGGTCGCACCCCTGACGAACGTCGCTCATCAACTGCTGAAGTTGTTTAGTTGCTCGATGGTCGTAGATCTTCCTAATCATGAGATTATGTTCCGCATCCCGTATGAATTTCAACTACATAAAGTGATTCAACAACATTAGTTAGTTGAAACAACATACAGTTCAAATATCGTTTATTAATTCAACATTATTGAGTTCTTACTGCCCATTTCTGAAACTATCGCTCTCTAGTCTCAGCAAAGATCTTCGTGTAGCTCGGTTACGGGTGGTCGTACATTGACTTTGACCTTGCAGATCTCCTGTATGCAAGCATTATTGTTTCGTGCACACATATTAGAGAAAAAAAACCTAACATTAACAAACACGTAGGAACACATATACTTAATATTAACAAAATTAAGATTAAAAAAGAGTATATACTCACGCCTGCAATCCATCGGGGCAAATATTCAGCCGGATGATGGGCGGTGGTGGAGGGGCATCCTGCTAGGGGCACTGGAGGAATGGCCGATCGCAGGCTCTGTTGCTGGATTTGTAGGGGGCATAGCAAAAGGAGGCACGTCTTTTGAGTTTGAGAACATGATGAACTGCTGGTTCGCATGACCTGCCTGTGACGTCACAGGGGTCAATGGGGTAGTCGGAGTAGAGCGCGATGACTGAACAGTACTTGGAGAATCGGTGGAAACCTTCCCTCTACCACGACCTCGAGACCTACTCGATCTACCTCTCCTACCTGTCATCATGTCTGCAAAGAGAATATATTATTAACACTATTCAGCATATATATTACACGAATCATTCAACAAAATTTTCCGGAAAAATCATCCCCTAAAATTGGACATATATCCACTTTTACAGTTCTCACAAATCCAAATAATCTCAATCCACAATATCAGTCAATAGTTAACACTCAATTAATTTCATAAGAATTAACCTCAACTAAACAAGGAGCATTCATAATTCAAATCCAAAGCAATAAGATGTGACATGCATAAATCTAAAAAAAATATTATCTCTCTCTTGTTAACTAAAAATAATAATTATTAACTTATATTTTACTGTTGTCATTCAAATCTCTCTCATGTAGATATATTTTCATGATATTATTCAGTCATTCATGGAACTAGAAGCATTAGAAGATTCAAGATATGAAATTACATAAAGCACAACTAAATAGCAAACACACAAAAATTAACAAATTTTTCATCCAAGAAATTCAAAATTAGCAAACGCACATAAAATCGGCAGTCAGCAGCATAACTAAATCAATCATTAGCAAGCTTTCTATGAAACAAAATTCAGTCTCCCATTTTACAAATTGACAAATTCAAGTCTCATCATAAATTGATAACCATGCAATTAGTCAATTACATTACATACATAGCATCATAAGAGATTAGAGCTCACAAGCACACACAAAATTAACTAATTATTTTTAGCTAAATCATTTTGAACACATTATAAACTAAATGAACCAAATCACATTTTTTTATGAAAACAGGTTAAAAACAAAAGAAAAAAATTTAAGCAAGAAATCATAACTATCCTGGACCTGGTGTTTGATGACGAAGTTGGACCTGGTGGTGCAAAGACCGACAAACCCTCAACGGTGACAAGAAAGGCGGCTGCAATAGAGACTGGATTTGCAACGGCGGTTGCAATTGAGACGTTGCGAAGAAGGGTCAGTGCAAGAAAAGGAGGGAGACGGCGACAGGTGGGAAAAGCGGCGGTAGGGCTGACAGTGCAGCGGGGAAAGGAGGCCGTTAGAGAGAGAAAGGGAGAAGAGATGTTAGAGAGAGAGAGAGAGAGAGTAGATTTCGAATTGAAAGGGGGAGAGAGTTCATGCTTTAAATTTTAGGGCTCATTACCGTCGGATTTACCAGCGGATAAATCCGATGGTAACTGGTTTCAGGTCACCAAAACGTAGTGTTTCATTAAAGTGGATTTACCGATGAATTGTTCCGATGGTAAATCCTACGCTAATTTTCGTGCCTATTTCCCCCTCCCCCCTCAAATATTACTGACAAATTTATTGTAGGAAACGTGAATCTGCCAGTAATAATTTGACCTAACGAATTTCACTTCAAAACTGTTGGTTAAACCAACACTAATGTGTAAAGCTAAATCCGACAATAAATCTAACGGCATTCAATATTTTTTTGTAGTGTCTCTTTTTTACATCTTCTAATAAAAAATTTTTGTATCTTCTTTTCTCTTGTCCTGTTTATAATTTAGTTTTAATTTTCTCTTACAATATTTATCTCTTCCCTGTATATAGTGATATACCAAACACGATGGAATAACTTATAATTTATTCTACCTGTATTAAAATTTGTCGCTTAAAATTATTAACCCTTTAAACTGGGGGAGGGAAAAGGTGGTTCATTTTCAAAGTATATTTTAATAAAAAATTAGGTAAATTATTGATACTATTTAACCTACCAAAATTAACATTTATTATTTAAAAACTCAACAACCATTTATATAAGAATTTACCTACGTGAAAACAAGGAAGCAGAATTTGATTAATGTGCTTATCAGAGCATGTGAAAGAGAATGGGCTGAGGAACTGCATGATTATGATATTGATTTTAAGATATTGAAAACAACAACACAAAATTGTATACATAAGTGATAGTATAAAAGAGTATAATTAGGAAATAAATTTGTTTTTAGTCGGTATTAATTAAATTTTTAAAAATTATTTTATTTATTTTAAAATTTATTGAACCATAAATTTTTAATTTAAATCTTAAATATTAATTTTAAAAATAAGAACTTTTAAAATTAAAAAAATAGTTCATACTAACTAATTAATAAAAATATTTTGTACCTATTCTCAAATTTATACTCTCTGGTACCTATTTTCTCAAAATATTTTGTAGGTTTAGAATATAGTCTTTTGACACTTACAAATTACTTCATAAAAAATAATTCTCACAAAAAAATTCAAAAATATATATATATATATATATATATATATATATATATATATATTTCAATAAAATCAAATATAAAGAAAAAGAAAGAAAAGTATTGTTATATTATTATCTCGTAGTGCATCAATTCTCTAACAGACACTTCTACAAGAATTTATCTGAGAGCGAACTGTTAACCAAGTTTTTGAACGTTTTTTAAATGGTAACGCGACCTTTTATAAAAAAATAGTCTATTTCAATCTCTGTTTTCTATTTTTGTAATATAATGTGGTTTTTCTATGGGTTTTTTCGTTAAGTCTAAACGAAAAACACTGATATATCACGTAACATATTTGAGCTGTCACGTTTGCGTGTTGTAACATCCTATCATACAGAGTCTTATGCTTAAGTCATAATTCAGAGATGGCAAGGTATTACGATCTCTAAAATAAAAATTTAGTACGTATAGTAGTACGAAAAGAGTTTATAACTAGTTGCCTTTGTAGAAAAAGGGGTATACAAAAATCGCAACTCGAAAGCGCAACACTCCGTTCAATAACATAACGAACATAGAATAAACCAACGCGAGATTATATATATACAAAGGAGTGTCAAAAACATGAATATCAAGACTCAAGATCCGGTTGCGAAGATAACCGATCCGAGTATAGCAATATATACATAAGATAAAATAAGGAAACCCCAAAGGAAACCCAAAAGGGACACAAAATACAGAAAACCTATTCTCCAAAATCTCCTCTAAGAGAAGTCATCACAGTTTTGTATTATTTAATGGAGATAAAAGTATCTAAACAAAACAGATAAACCAAAACAGAGTCCCGAGAACAAGGGATCTTCGCTAATCCAGAAGTCTCCAGCATGTCTCAGCGAGAAACCTCATGTCCTGCATCTGAAAACCACAAAATTCGCATGGGTGAGAACCAGAGGTCCCCAGCATGGTAACAGCTTCCACATATATAATACATAATAATAGAGGAAAGCCGAAGGCAATCCTAGAACTTCCCCCAGATAATTCAAAGCTTATAAACAAGCTAAACCATAAAGGGCATCTGACTAAAGATCCTTCAGTCTAACTAATCCTTCCCTTTCCAATTCCTTCAGACCTCCCAACCACCAGCAGGAGTATAATATAGCAAACACAGTTATATCAGACAAGATATATACAAACAGGAACAAGTAAGGTATTTAGACAAATAGCAGGTAATATGTAGTCAAATAGGCAATCTCAATCAATTCACATAGTATGCATATGATGAATGCCTGTCCCTAGTGGCTGATGATATCATCTGTCAGTTATAGAGCCAACCCGACAAGTCTTGGTAGCTAACCATTGGACTGTCCCTCTGTCGTGTCTCCCCAACTCGAGTTATACTCAATATAAACTTGATCATAATCATGATCCATATCCATCACCCTCACTGGTGAATATTTACGGGGGTGAGCTCATCCGGGGCTTTCACAGTGCCCGACCACCCTGACGACATAGGATCAAAAGAGCTTCGAGTCTCAACCTGGAGCACGTGGTGGCTAGCCACTGCTTCCTCCCAGAGAAACTCTCATATCCAACAGTGGAAGTGCAACATTCACAATTCATTCAACAACATATATGCATTTATACTTAGCCATAATCATGGCTCCGCCGTAACATGGCAATAATCTAGCCATCCGGCTCACGGTTAAATCCATAACCAGCCAATTCATTAACAATTACGGCCCTTCGGCCCATAGCGTAACAAGCACTTCCACCGCCATCCTCCGCATCTCACATAATCATCTTTGATCCTCACTGATCATTCATTTTTCCCTTGCTTCACTCGCAAGTTACCACATTCCCTAGCCCCTTTTTCTCATTGCTAGGCATATCATAATGATTTAAGACATAAGTGGTGAGATCAGAGGCTTAGAAGTATGAAATTTGGCTTTTAAAACTCAAAAATCAACTTTGGAATGAAAACAGGGCCACGCGTACGCGCACTCCACGCGCACGCGTGGATGGCCACAAAACTCATCGACGCGTATGCGTCATGCACGCTAACGCGTGGATTGAAAAATAACCAAGCGACGCGCACGCGTCAGCCACGCGTACGCGTGGGTGCTCTCGTGCCCCAGACACAAATCTGGCACAGTTCTGGCACAACTCTCTAGAAAATGGCTGGGCATTGGGTGCAGCACATCGGCGCGCCCACGCACAGCACGCGCACACGTGGATGGCGCTTTCTAGAAGAACGGCGCGTACGCGCCAAGTGCGCCTACGTGCGGGGGGTCATTCTGCTAAAAATTTTCTAAGTTCAAAGCTGCAGAATTCACAGATTCAACCCCCAATCTTCCAACGGACATAACTTTCTCATTTTAAATTGTTTTTCACCCGTTCTTCGAACGGCATGGACATCCCGGATCCAATTTCATTTCTAAACAGATTTGGCACAAAACAGAGATCTGTAGTCCAAGTTATGTCCCACCAAAGTATGCCCAAAACCATGTTTTTCATACAAAACCACAAAGTGCCATTTTCAAAACAAGCCATTTTCAACTCTTTTCAAAATCAATAAAAACATGCCAATTTCATCCCTTTTCTTTGAAATCAATCAAAATATATCAAATTCATCATCAAGCCTCCTCAACTCCCACATTGACACTTTACCACAATTCACAAAATCATCATCCCATCATTTTATCCCACTTCACCCAAGTGGCTCAAACTCAAACACATTGACATATCATATACTCTTCCTCATGCCAATTTTCAATAACACCAATTTCATTAAATCATTATTGTACACAATCAATATCGTACTCACCATCAACATGGTTCTACCCACAATTCAACCATAATCAATCATCAAGCATATATCACAACATGCATATTTCTCATACATCATACCATCAATGCATCAATAATCATCATCACATATATGACCACATCATATATTTCAACCATTCAACGACATCAACAATTCAATGCCTATCTTAGGTCCTCTAGCCTAAATATTTCCTACCACATTACATATTAGATACGGAAAACTGAGACCATACCTTAGCCGAATTTCCAAGCTCAACCAGAGCACTTCCAAACCACTTTTTCTCAAGCTCTCAAGGCCTCAACACCTCCAAGAACAGATTTTTCACCACCAAATCCTTTTTCAAGCTTTTCAAAATCACCAATCAAGCTCCAATATTCACACATACACAACCTAAGCCACAATCATCATACCCATACACAACATCTCAATACCCAAACATCATAGAACAACAATTTACACTAGGGTTGAGAATCTTACCATACCCAAGATCCAAGAAGACAAGATTAACCTTCTCCTTCAAGAGAGTTGGGTCCTATAACATCAAAGAGCCCAAAATCTCAACATTTTTGCTCATGAACTCTAAATCAAAGCTGGAAATTCGAAGAGCAAAACGTGACTTAACTCAAGATTAATTGTATGGGTTTTGTAGATCTCTCCGCGGTGAACGCGTGGCCGCAAACGGTGTGGCAATCGGAGCTCTAAATCAAAAGTTATGGTGGTTTGAAGATCAAGGGAGAGATAGAACTTGAGAGAGTATTCTTCCCCCTCTCTTCTAATTTCAGCATGTTTGAGTGATAAGTGAGGAGAGAGAATTCTGAAAACTAGGGTTTTAGGGTTTAGTTATGTTGGGCCAAGGGCCCACTTTGGGTCCAGTTGGCCCGGTTTGGCCCGTTCGGTCCAATCTTGATCCGAATTCTATAAAATTGGTATCGAAATTCTCGTCTCAATCTCCTCTATCACATTTAGCCATAAAAATCACATTTTGAGATTTCTAGAATAAATTCTCATTTATGAATTAATTAGCCGTTAATTAACCGGATTTTACATTTGTTGAGGTGGTCATTATGTGTCAACGTGGAAGACCAGAAATGGACAGAGACTTAATTGTCTCTAAATTCAAATTAGTTAGGGATCTATTATTCTTATTCTTTAGACAAAACGACATTGTTTTTACATTTGAATTGGTCAATGACCTATTTATCCAAAAACATTATACAATATAATTTTTCAAATTTTTTATTCATTATATTAATTTTTTTAAATAAATTCATGAATGTATGGTATAATAAGTACAAACTAATTAATAAATTATTTAAATTTAAAAATATTATTTATTGTGAAACTAAATAAATAATTCTCAATATAATTTTTAAATAAATAAATCATAAAAATGTAAATACAGTTAGTACATTAATAATAACCCTGTTTTATATTATAAATATTACTATTTATGTAATTTTTGCAATAAAATAAAAACTAATAAACACATTATTTGACATATATGGCATGTATAATGGTAATAATAGTCATAATAATATTTATAATTATTAGATAATTATAATATTATTATTAGACATTGATATACACAAAATTTTTTGAGTAATAACAAATTTAATTTTTTTTATTTAAACTAAATTAATAATTATATTTGATATCTTTGTACTAGAATACACTATGGTTGGCTAATAATACTAAATAACATAACATAATATATATATATATATATATATATATATATATATATATATATATATATATATATATATATATATATACTCAAAACATTAATAATATTATTAATCTATTAATAATGCATATTGTCATAAGATTAGAATTCGATGAAGATTTATTAATATAAGAAATAATGCTGATTATTTAAAATTTTTCGTATATTAACATTTAATTGCTTGCATAATATAACTAATAATTAAACAGTGATGACTTATGATAAATTTCAAGAATTATTTGTATATAGTGATGTATAATGATTTTGGTTGAAATATATGTAAATGTAATAATAATTTTACTCTCTTTCTATCTCTATGTGTGTGTATTCTTTTCTCTTTATTTATATATATATATATATATATATATATCATTTTATTCTCGGCATAAAATTAGAGATGCAGATAATAATACAAAAAATAGATAAAGTTATATGTAGTGGTAGTCCGCATACATATGTAGATTAGGTGAGATGAAGTTAGATGTGATGATAGTCTGTATGCAGTTGATGCTTAGAATAAATATAGAAAAATATAAAAAAATGGAAGATGTTTATTCAAGAAAGATGGAAGAAGAAAAAAAGCTTAAAATAGAACTCAGGGCTTCTCTCTAGTTTCTCTCCCTAGAATTTGTGTATCTAAAAAATCTGCCTCAGAATGTTTCTGAAACCTGATTTTATAGACCTAAATTTTACTATTTCTACAGTACAGGTAATATAATGTTGACCTAAACTATAACCACAATACAGGTTGATAATTTACTGTTTAAATAGTACAATTTTATTTCGTAGATTATGTATACAGTATCTAGAACACTTAATCTTCTTGTAGGTTGATTCCAAAATAATCATCTTCATTTTGGTTGTAGTCGCTTGAAGATTCTGCTAAAGAATTGGGGTCTTATTTTTTTTCATGAGTATTTTTTACTTGGAGTAGCTGCAAGATGTATTACAGATTTTCAGTGAATGGTTATTTAGATTGAGACCTTGTTAGAGCTGCTACAATCTGGACCTTTTGATTGAGAAAGACAGAAGTTTTTTTATCTATGATTTTGAGAAATTTAAGATTTTCTTTGAACCATTTTCTAACTTCGTCGGAATGAGCATCTTTAGATCAAATTGAGTCCATCGTTTGATATATCCGTTTCTTTGGAAAATTAGAGCTGCTTTCGAATGTTCTAACTTTCCATATCTATACTGCTACGAGAATACCCATGCCAATACAAATGTGAAGAAGAATTTTAGGTCGACAATGTTTTCTGCTAGTCAAATTTTCTCTTAAAAACTTGAAATTTCTCATCGAAAGGTGGGGTAAGATTTCTAGTAGTGGGCCAAAATATTTCCACCATTGAAAGAACCAATTTAAAAAATGGTTGTTAATATTTTTTTAAAATATATTAACCAAGAGTGCTTGTTTTGTTTATTTTGATACCAGAATACTCTGGTCAATGCACCCATGTATTCCCAATAGGTATACCCTATCAAATCGAATGATTAAGAAATTTTTTTATTGTATTTGGGTTTTTGCCAAATTGGATTGGGATAAGAATTTTTTAATATTTGAAATATGGAATGGGTTGTAGGGTCTTTGTAGTGTTTGATAGAAACGGAATCTATGAGTGTAAAATCATAAAATTGTCTAATTTTGTATAATGCGTTTGGTTTGAAATAAAATCTGGGAGAAAAGACTTCAGGGATTACCTTATATGCTCAAAATTCGAGCTCCATTAAAAGAACTGAAGAAAATTTAATTTTAAAAATGTATGTTGTTTGGGTTCTTGGAGGTTGGTGTTGCGTGAGTGATTGAGGAAGTTTTGTTTGGGTGAGTGCCTTGTCTTTGGATTCTTGGCATATGATTTTTTGAGTTATTGCTTAGGTTAGTAAATTTATAAGGTCAATTTCTTCGTTTGAGTTGTCACAAATATCAATCCAAGATTTTTTTTAGTAATTTTGCCAGACCAGCATATTGTAAGGCAAATAAGGTCTGAATGAAAAAAGCATAATCTTCTTTTATTTATTTAGTGTTTGGTTGGTTTGCTGTTGAGTAGAGGACTCAATTATATCTTTTGTGATATAGGTAGATGACCCAGTTAGTTGTTTGGTTAATGGTGTAAAGTATTGGATAGATGATCCAATTGAGGTGCTTGACCCTAATCTTTTAATTGGTTCTAGTAGAGCTAGACAGATGTCTCTGTCTCTTAAGGAGGCTATTGTTGCCTTTTTAGGCATTTAATCCCTACAGATAATTAAAATTGCTTAAAATTGTTTGCCACCAGGCAAAAATATGTTTGGATACCAGATTTTTTATATATTTATATAATATGTCTTTAGCGGATTTATAATTCACTCTTATTAAAATTTTTTAATTTAATAGATCTTATTAAAATTTGGTAATGCATAATATTATTGGAAAATTCTTTTTTTGATTGTAGAATAATTCTTCCAATATTTGGATGTAAATGCAATGATGCACTTTTTATTATTTAGTTTTTGTTTTAATATGCCACCTTAGTTTTATATTCTAGAAGATTAAGAGTTCTTTGGATAGGTTTTTCTATAAATTTGAAAGCCCTCGCTATTTTACTTTTATTCGATTGAACCCCTAAGTGACTGATTTACTAGAACATTGTCAGTCACTAATTAATTTGTGACAAATTAGCGAGAAAATTTTTCCCGCTCTTTTTTTAGCTACAAAAGTCAATCTGCGAGAAACAAACTTACTCGTGAATCTCTCGCTAATCACTCGCTTTTATCAAGTTCGGATATTTTGTAACCGCTCATTAATTTTGTCGTTAGTGCGTCACTAATTCCTCGCAAGTTAGTGACGGATTAGTGACAAAAAATAATTCTCGCAAAAATTCGTCGCTAATTTGTCAAATTCTTGTAGTGTGATAAAAGGTGTTCCCAAAATAACCGTATTATTTAAATCCTTTACCAAAGAAAGGAGTTTTCACTCTAAAAAAATCATTTTCAATAATAGCATTGGATAAT
Organism: Arachis hypogaea; assembly: GCF_003086295.3. Classification (NCBI taxonomy): domain Eukaryota; kingdom Viridiplantae; phylum Streptophyta; class Magnoliopsida; order Fabales; family Fabaceae; genus Arachis; species Arachis hypogaea. Next base: position 12,876,844 of record NC_092045.1, read on the forward strand.
TTGTAATTGATTTTTAGTCGGACGTCATTTATAGTACTAAGACATTTCGAGACTTTTTCAAAGCATTTTGTTAGAATTAAACCTTCTAAAATGCAATTTGAATTAGTCCCTGTATCAAAAAGTGCTATTTTTTCAAGAACAAAATCATAAATGACAATACTAAAATTGACATAGAATTTTTGAATGGTTAATTAATTAATTAACCTTAGAATTTTAGCTATTTCATCATTTTCCTCATCTGTTGAGAATTGAACAATTTTATTATTGGTTGGGGTTTGAATAATTTGATTATCTTGAGGTTCTTTCTTAGTTTTACTTGAGTCTTATTCCAGAATGTGAGATAAAATATTTTGATGATGTTGTTGTTGTTGTTTATTATGGTGAATATCTTTTTTGAGGGTATTGATTCCATTTTAAACATCGTGGACAGTTACAGGTTTAGCAGTATGTTTCTCTAGATGTTTGAAGATTGATTTTACGTCGTACTTATTTTTTATAACTAAATCTTTAGATTTGTTTTTCTTTTATAAGGATTGTTTAAGCTCATGATTTTTTTTCAGGATTATATATAGCATTTATAGCTTCGAGCAAGAGATCATGTTCTTTGGTAAGGACATTGATCTCATGGGATTCTTCAGATGATGTAGCATCATCATCTTCTTGAATATTATTTAGATCCTTAAATAACTCATGATCAGATTTCTCTTTAGAATTGTCTAAAAGAAAGTTATTAATCTATTCTTCGATTTAAGGATCCAAATTGAGGCTAGTATCTACTGATATGACCAGATTTTTTGCAGTTGTAACATACAATTTGATTTTTGTGAGGTTATTTTTCATTTTTTTTGTGTCTTGGAGGAGGCTTATAATGTTTTCTTAGCCTCCATTATTTTTGGCTAGGATTGGGCCATTGTTTGTTATTTCGAGTTGGTTTAGTTCTTCGTTGTTGGCAGTAGACCCATCTAAGGTGGAGGCGATAATGAATTGGGGACGACCGACCACAGTTACTGAGATAAGGAGTTTTTTAGGCTTAGCTGGCTACTACCAGAGATTCATCAAAGGCTTTTCGAAAATAGCTTTGCCATTGACAAAGTTAACCCGCAAGGATGCACCATTTGTTTGGACTCTTGAGTGAGAGGAGAGCTTTCAGACGTTGAAGCAAAAGTTGACCACCGCACCTGTGTTGATGTTACCTAAGCCAAATGAGTGATTCGAGGTGTACTGTGATGCCTCACTGAATGGTCTAGGGTGTGTGCTAATGCAGCATCGTAATGTGGTGGCATATGCCTTACGGCAGTTGAGACCTCATGAAGTCAGTTGTCCTACGCACGATTTGGAGCTCGCTACGGTTGTGTTTGCGCTAAAGGTGTGTAGGCATTATCTCTATGGGGTTAAGTTCCAAGTTTTCTCTGATCACAAGAGCTTGAAATATCTCTTTGATCAGAAAGAGCTTAATATGAGATAGTGGAGGTGGATGGAATTACTGAAGGACTACGATTTTGAGTTGAATTACCATCCGAGGAAAGAGAACGTAGTGGCGGATGCGTTAAGTTGGAAGTTATTGTATGCTGCTTGGATGATGATTCGAGAAGAGGAGTTGCTCAAAGAATTCGAGAGTCTAAATATTGGTGTTCAAGAAGTGTCTGGAACTCTGTGTTTGAGTCGATTACAGATCTCAAGTGATTTTAAATCCGAACTCTTAAAGGCTCATGAAAACAATGACGTGTTGCCAAAGGTGTTACCGGCTATTGAGTAAGGGAAACAGTGGAGAGTGTCAAAAGATAAAGATGGGCTATGGAGATTCAAGGGTAGGATCATTGTGTTGGATGTTGACACTTTGCGGCAAGATATCTTAAAGGAAGCACACAAAAGTGGATTCTCTATTCACCCGGGAAGTACTAAGTCTTACCATGATCTAAAGGTGATGTTTTGGTTGCCGGGTATGAAGAATGACGTGGTACAATATGTTTCAAAGTGTTTAACCTGTCAGAAGGTGAAGAGTGAACACGAGAGATCTGCCGGGACGTTGCAACCTTTAAAGGTTCCACAATGGAAGTGGGAAAGCATTGTGATGGACTTTGTGTCGGGATTGCCAAGGACTAGGACCGGTTTTGATGCTGTCTGGGTGATTGTGGACCAACTGACGAAGTCAGCTCACTTTTTACCCATTCGGATGACTTGCACCCTTGAAGAGCTAGCACGGTTATACATAAAGGAGATTGTGAGACTTCATGGTGTACCTGCTACTATAATCTCTGATAGAGATCCTCGTTTCACTTCGAGGTTTTTGGGTGCATTTCAGAAAGCTTTCGGAACCCGATTAAGCTTGAGCACAGCTTACCATCCTCAAACAGATTGTCAATCCAAGAGGACGATCCAAACCTTAGAAGATATGTTGAGGGCTTGTGTTCTGGATCAGCCGGTGAGTTGGGATCGATATATGCCGCTAGTGGAGTTTGCGTACAATAATAGCTACCATGCGAGCATCGGAATGGATCCGTATGAGACTCTATATGGGAGGAAATGTCAATCCCTGCTATGCTGGTATGAATCTGGGGAGAAAGGCTTGTTGGGGCCGGAGATGATAGCTGAGACCACTGAACAAGTCAAGAAAATCTGAGATAGGATGCTTACTGCGCAGAGTCGTCAGAAGAGTTACGCCAATCAAAGGCGGAAGCCCTTGGAATTTGAGGAAGGAGACCACGTTTTCCTTAAATTACTCCAACCATAGGAGTAGGTAAGGCAATTAAAGCAAAGAAGTTGAATCCTCGGTACATTAGTCCATTTTAAATCCTGGAGAGGATTGGACCGGTGGTGTATCAGATGGCTCTACCACCCCCACCTTTCGAACCTGCATGACGTATTTCACGTGTCGCAGATTCAGAAGTATACTCCTGATGCTAGCCATTTGTTAGAACCTGAATCTGTTCAGTTAAAAGAAGATTTGACGCTTTCAGTGGCTCCAGTCAGAATTGATGATACTAGTATCAAATGGTTGCATGAAAAGGAGCTTTCATTTGTCAAAGTGGCATGGAGTCGAGGCGGTGTTGAGGAACACACTTGAGAACTCGAGTCGGAGATGCGAGCTGACTACCCGCACTTATTCTCAGGTAATTGAATTTGAATTTTGTGGGTAAAATTTCCAATTAGGTGGGTATAATATAAAATCCAGTTAATTAATGACTAACGAACCCATAAATGAGAATTTATTCTAGAAAGTCAAAAATTAGATTTTTATGGCTTAATATGATAGAGGAGATAGAGACGAGAATTTCGATACCAATTTTATAGAAATCGGACTAAGATTGGATCAAACGGGTCAAACTGAGCCAACCGGACCCATATTGAGCCCTTAGCCCAACATAGGTAAACCTAAAATCCTAATTTTTAGCACTCTCTCTCCTCACTATACACTCTTACACGCTGAAAATGGAAGCAAATGGGGGAAGAACACTCTCTCAAGTTCTAACCCTTGGTTGATCTTTAAACCACCATAACTTTTGATCTAGAGCTCCGATTACTGCACCGTTTGTGGCCATGCATTCACTGCGAAGAGCTCTAAAAAACTCACTACCTTATTCTTGAGGTAAGCCACGATTTTATCTCAGTTCTTCATCCCTAAATTTTGAACTTCATGGAGAAAAAGTGTTGAGATTTTGTGCTCTTTGATGTTATACGACCCAACTCTCTTGAAGGAGAAGATTAATCTTTTCTCCTTGAATCTTGGGTGTGATAAGATTCTCAATCCTAGTGTAATTTGTTGGTTTATGATGTTTGGGTATTGAGTTGTTGAGTTTGGATATGATAATTGTGGCTTAAGTAGCACGTATGTTAATATTGAAGCTTGATTGAAATTTTGGAAAGCTTGGAAAAGGACTTTGGTGTGATAAAAATCTGTTCTTGGAGGTGTTGAGACCTTGAGAGCTTGTGGAAAAGTGATATGGAAGTGCTCCGGTTGAACGGGGAAATCGGCTAAGGTATGGTCTCGATTTCCTGTATCTAAAATATAATATGGTGTGAAAACTTAGGCTAGAGGCTCTAAGATATGAATTGAATTGTTGATGTTGTTGAATGATTGAGATATATTGTGTGGTCATATATGTGATTATGAATATTGATGCCTTGATGGTATGATGTGTGAGAGGTAAGCATGTTGTGATATATGCTTGATGATTGATTGAGGTTGTATTGTGGGTGGAACCATATTGATGATGAGTATGATATTGATTATGTGTATTGATGGTTGATTGGAAATGGTATTGTTGGAAATTAGGATGAGGAAGGATGTATGACATGTTAATGTGTTTGCAATTTAGCCATTTGATTGAGATGGGTTAAAATGGTGGGATGGTGCTTGTGATTTTGATAAAAATATTAATGTATGAGATGAGGAGGCTTGAGGTTGAATTTGGTATGTTTTGGTTCATTTTAAAAAGCGTTGGAATGGGTTTGTTTTGAAAATGGGACTTTATGGTTTTGTATGAAAATGTGGTTTTTTGACATACTTTGATGGAGCATAACTTGAACTCTGGATCCCTATTTTATGCCAGACTTATTTAGAAATGAAATTGGATCCGGGATGTTTATGTCGTTCGAAGAACGGGCAAAAAATGATTTGAAACGGAAAAGTTATGCTCGTCAGAAAATTGGGGTGTGAATCTTTAAATTCTGTAACTTTTAACTTAGAAAAAACTTTGACAGAATGCGCACCCACGCGTAGGCGTGACTGACGCATACGCGTCGTTTTCACTACCCACGTGTGCGTGTGGCCGACGCGTACGCGTCGGTGTACTGCATCAGTTGCCCAGCCAAAAATCCCGAGAGTTGTGCTGGGTTGTGCTGGTTTTCTGCCTGGGACACAAAACACAACCACGCATACGCGTGGCTGATGTGTGGGCGTCACCTGGTCGTTTTCCTATCCACGCGTGCGCGTGGGCGACGTATACGCATCGATGAACTTTTTGGTGTTCCACGCGTGCGCGTGGGCAATGCACACGTGTGACCCAATTTTCATTTTAAAATTGATTTTGAGTTTTAAAAGCCAAATTTCATACTTCTAAGCCTCCGATCTCACCCCTTATGGCTTAAATCATTCTGATATGCCTAGCAATGAGAAAGGAGCTAGGGGATGTAGTAACTTGTGAATGAAGAAAGGGGAAAGTTTATGATCAATGATGATCAAAGAAGATTATATGAGAGACAGAGGATAGCGGTGGAAGTGCGTTATGTTCCATGAGCTGAAGGGCTGTATTTGTTAATAAATTGGCTAGTTCTGGATTGAACTATGAGCCAGATGGCTGAGTTATTGCCGAGTTACGGCAGAACCATTATTGATTTATAGCTGAGAATGAATGCATATATGCGTATTGAATGAAATGTGAATGTTGCACTTCCACTATCTGAGATACGAGTTTCCTTGGGTGAAAGCAGTGGCTAGCCACCACGTGCTCCAGGTGGAGACTCGATACTCTGCTGACCCTATGTCGTAAGTGTGACCGGACACTGTGAAAGTTTCGGATGAGCTTGCCCCCGTGAATATACACCAGTGACGGTGTTAGATATGAATTATGATTATGTTGAGTATAACTCAAGTTGGGGATGCACGACAGAGGGACAGTCCAATGGTTAGCTACCAGGACTTGTCGGGTTGGCTTTATAACCGACAGATGAGACTCATAAGCCATTAGGACAAGCATACATCATATGTATATTATGTGAATTGTTTGAGATTGCCTAATTGACTTCATATTACTTGCTAATTGTCTAAATGTCATATATGCTTCCTATTTGTTTCTCTCTTGTCTAATATAACTGTGTTTGCCATATTATACTCCTGCTGGTGGTTGGGAGGTCTGAAGGAATTGAAAAGGGAAGTATTAGTTAGACTGAAGATCTTTAGTCAGTTGCCAATTATGGTTTAGCCTGTTTATAAGCTTTGATTTATCTGTTGGAAGTTCTAGGATTGTCTTTGGCTTTCCTAGGATATTACATGTTAGATATGTGGGCATTGTTACCATACTGAGAACCTCTGGTTCTCACCCATGTGGATTTTGTGGTTTTCAGATTCAGGATGTGAGGCTTCTCGCTGAAGCATGCTGGAGTCTTCTGGATTAGCGAAGATCCTTGGTTCTCGGGACTCTATTTTGGTTTATATGTCTTGCTTAGATACTTTTATCTCCACTAAATAATACAAACTGTGATGACTCCTCTTAGAGGAGGTTTTGGAGAATAGGTTTTCTGTATTTATGTCCCTTTAGGTCTCCTTGGGGTTTCTTATTTTATTACATGTATATATTTCTTTGCTCAGACCGGTTATCTTCGCAACCAGATTTTGAGTTTTGATAATCCTGTTTTTGGCACTCTTTTGCATATATATAATCTCGCGTTAGTTTATCCTTTATTCGTTACGTTTTCGATTGGAGTGTTGCACTTTCGAGTTACGATTTTGTTTTATCCCTTTTTCTTCAAAGGCTCCTAGTTATAATCATTTTTCACACTACTATACATACTAAATTTTTATCTTACAGGTCGTAATACCTTGCCATCTCTGGATTATGACTTAAGCATAAGACTCTGTATGGTAGGGTGTTACAACTGAAATATTTCTTTGTTTAACCCTATATTTCCTTTTGCTTGCTTGGAAATTTAGTTGTTTGTTTTGCCAATTTAATCAAAAATTATAGTATAGATAGATACGGATAGCATTTAGTATACTTACATGCATATAGATAATTTCATTCAATAAGTTGTTTGCCCTTTGATCCTTCTCCTTGTTTGTGATTAGCATGAGGACATGCTATTGTTTATGTGTGGGAAATTTGATGAATCCATATTTGATGGTAAATTTTGGATTAAATTGTGTGGATTTCATCACATAAACCCGCATTTATTCACTTAAATAGCATACTTTTGTGTTTTCTCTCCAAATTGTGCTTAAGTGTGAAAACATGCTTTTTTCGTGCCTAGATTGAGCAATTTTATTCTAATTTTGTTCTATTCGATGCCGTGATGTGTTCTGTTGAGTATTTTCAGGTCAATTAGGCATGAATGATTTGGTAGAAGTAGAAGAAAGCATGCAAAAGGGAAGAACACATGAAGAAAACAAAGGAGAAGCACACATTGCAGTGTGCATACACACAACTTTCTGTGCATACGCACAAGTCTGGGCACGTGACCTCATTAATAAAGCACGTGGCTCACGATTTTGGGGGCCTCTTGGCCTAATTTTGGAAGTTCTGAAGCTACAAATGAAGGGCAACATTTGGGGAAACATACCACAATACACATACATCAATTTTTAGATAGTTTTTAGCATGTTTTAGATTAGAAATTCTAGAGAGAGAGACTTTCTCTTCTCTCTAGAATTTAGGGTTCTTAGCTTAGTTTCTCTTTAATTTTAGTCTTTGATTCTTATTTTAGCATAGTTTCATTTATATTTTCATGTTCGCTTGCCTTGATTCTTAGTTTCTTTAGTTATTTTATCAATTTTGCTACTCTTAGTTACATATACTTTTGTCAATTTTGATTCCATTAGTGCAATTTTGATATTTCATGTTTCTTGGATGCTTGTTGAGTTTTGATCATTATTCTCATGTAATTGGTAGTGTAGATTTTATTTTTATTGCAATTTATCATGATTTCCTTTTTATGCATGTTAGGTGTTTGATAAAATGTCTCTTCTAGTTTTTGTATAGTTTTTCACACTTTTGGCTTGAAATTGGGTAATTAGGTGAACTTGAGTCATAGATGTCCATTCTAGATTGTGATTAGGATTATTAGTTGGTTTGGTTTCCACTAATACTAGTCTTTCCTTAAGTTAATTAGTGAGTTGACTAGGATTTGTGGATTGAGATCAATTATGCCATTTTGTCTTATTCTTGATATTAGGATTAACTAATTGGTATTAATTCTTCGCAATTACCATGTTTGTGGTCTATGATTATGATAGGAATCCTTAATTCCCAACCCTTGCCAAGAGTTCCTTTTTGCCACTTGAATTCCATTTTTGATTTACTTGCTTTGAGTTTTAATTCCCTTGCATGCTTATTTACTTTCTTCCCTTTTAATTTTCTTGTCAATTGCTATCACAGCCCCCATTCTCTCATTGCCAATAATTGAGCACTTAATTACGATTCCTAGGGAGAACGAACGGAGATTTAATAATCTCAGTTCTTGATATTGGTTTGCATCGTGAAAACCTTTATTTAAACTTTGATGTGGGGATTTGATTGCTAGTTTGGGCTATGCTATCAACGAAGAAGTTCTTTTCTATATTGAGAAACTTTAAGTCGGCCTAGATTCTCATCGTCAAACACTTTAAAAAGAAATGCTTTAAAATAAATACAAAGCAATATTCCTAAAGGTCTACGATTTGGCCAACCCTCACAACCTTGAAGGCGCCAAGCTGGCCTACATTGAAGTTGGGAGCCAAGAATTGGATTTGTGCCTTCAGGGCCTCCTCGGTAGCGGTCACCACAGTCTTGACATTCTGAGGCTTCATCCATGCTTGCCTTCGGCCCTTTCCCTAGAAGTCTTAGCAAGCTTCATCACTTCGGTCTTGGCCTTCTCTGATTCCCCCAACAACTGCTTCAGCCAACCAACCTCCCCTACAAGCTCTATCTCTCGATCCCAAAAGTGTTGGATCTCTTTCTTTGCAGTCTCCTTCTAGCCCCTTAGCATAGAAATGTCGAGCTGGACTTGGTGAAGCTTCCTGTCCAAAAGATGGGAATGTGCTAGCACCATCTTAGCCTTGTGAGCAATCGTGACTAAGTAGAGCAAGGCATGCTCTATCCATCTCACCTCCCCCTCAGATCCACCCCGGCTAGTCCTCGACCGCAGCAAAAAACAGAAGCTAATCAATAATCCCTTCACATCAAATCCTTGTGACATGACCAACCTTGGGGAGACGAGCTAGTGAAGTGAGCTTTTTAGCTTTCCTCTTCTTTTTCTCTAGCTCTGGATCTAAGATCTCCATGATCTTCTAATTGTCATCCACCAAAACCCGATCCCTAGAGGCAATCACTGCCACCTCGGCAGCTTGAACTTCAACCCTTCTCGAATTAGGGGCATCAGAAGGCTCGCCAACCCCAGTTTGCTCGGACTACTCAGGAGCGACGTCCTCCTCATCCTCCAAGAAAGCATCTCTCAAAGCAATCAAAGTTGTGTTACGACCTGCCATCCTAATTGCAAAAAGGTTTAGAAACAGCAACAAGAACAGATGAGTACCTGGAGAAAAAAATGAGAGCAAAACTTAGATATGAAGGAGAAGTCACAAAGCAAATAAGGATCAAACACTGCCACGAGAAGATGAATTTATAACTTAAATAAAAAAGAAAAAACAAGAAAGGACGTACTAACTAGCTAGCAACTAGCCTTTTGGTCACCAAATACATCCCTTGGATTCATGGGATTATCACCCAAAATGTCCTTGAGGATGTTAGCAATATCTTGGCTCTTCGGAGAAAGAACCTCGAATGGAAATTTTGCTAAATAGTTGGCCTGCACCCCATAGTTCCAGTAGGTCAAGAATCTATATTCACCCTCCTAGGTCAACCAAAATGAATGGATACCCCGAGCAGGTCTAACTTTGAAATATTGCTCCTTACAACTGTGAAATGAGTCCTTGAATAGACCAAAGATTTGTCTCTTTGCTTGAGCTCAGAAAGACATATAACCCTTCTTATCTCCCAATTTGGAATAATTAGAAGAAAGAAGAATAAGAAAACGTCCACCATGATGGGAATCTCCAGATATTTACAGATGAGCTCAAAGCACCTAATGGCTGCTGCCCAACTATTCGAGTGAAGCAGCAGCGGCGCTACGGAGCACCGATTCAATAGATATTGTAAAAACACTAAGAAAAGGAAACGAATCCCCAGAATCAAGAACATGGAGTTGTTAACCCACATTCAAACGAAAACCCGAGGAGCCTCCAAGTTGAGGTATCAGATACGCTTATGATCAGTGGGAAGAGAAAGATCATAGTGCTCCTCTGCCAGGCTGTTCCTACTGATAGCCCTCGCTTCCCGAAGCTCTTAGAGATCGACCTCCCCCAGGCGCGAAAGGGTACCCAACACGTCGACTGTACAATAGTAATTCTGGGCGAAGATCCCTGGTCGGAGAAGATAGGACCCCAAGGTTGTGGCTCTAGCCTCCTTCTTGCCAAACCTATAGTGGGGGCACCACCACCATTGTCAGCCTACCCAACGCTCCCACAGCAAAAAAACTAAACCAAAAAGATAGAACCACCTATGTGCTAAAGATGTAGTGGTACCCCACTATACTATTATTTTATGGAAAAGCAGATATGCCACTACTCTTAAAAAAAATTGAAATCCAAAAAACATGCAAGCAGGACCAAACAAGGAAAAAAATAACAAGAAAATGAAAGGAAAAATCATATCAAAAATGGAATGCAAAGAATAACTATGACAAAAATGACGACTAAGTCTACCACCAAATGTCGAAGTACCCTGAGGACTACAGAGGCAAGGAAAAGCATGAAGTTGGGAATAGAAGTTAGTAGAAAGAAATATAGAAAGCAAGGGAGAAGTAATGACTCTAAAATTGAAAGCAAGAAGTCACATAAATGGTGATGAGGGAATAAGGGCAAAATGGGCTTTTCACAACAGCATTTAAAATCCATTACCCCCTCGATAGTTACAATGCCTCGAGTAGCGCAAACATTGCATCAGTTTAAAAGGTCAGCAGTTTCAAGGATATGAGTACCTCGCGATGCTACGGATCCGAAGGAAACAATAGTTGAAGCAAAAACATGGGACTTCATGAGTTAGCGACCCCACGTGTTTGAAGGCCTTGTTCTAGACCAAGATTCCCAACCTTTTTGCCACAGGCCCCAATCCAGCGCATTAATAAGGACCCACTGAGAGGAGGCTATCGCCACTGAGAAGGGAAAGATCGATCCGGTTTAAAATCTCCTGATTCTACAATTAATTAAACATCTTTGAGCCTAAAGAGGAAGGAGATCATCACGATCTTCCAAATCAAGGATTCTCAATAAATTTTGCTGTTCAGTACAAATAAGAGGATAGAGACTCCCCCAAATATATAAATTCAACCCAATCAAATTACACTAACAAAATCCTCTCCAATTTAAGCGTCGGAATGTTATTGTAAGTGCTATTTTTCATCGTCCGAAGCTAAGCATTCGTTGGTAGTCCCGATCAATCGACCATCCATATACCCATTTTGGTCAATATCTGAACATTATTACTTTTTCACGATTTTAACATTCTTTGCATCTTCTATTTTAAACTTAATACAAAGATTTTTTTTAGGGTTTTTCATGTTAAAAATTTCGGTATCTTTTTTATTTTTTGTCATATTATTAATTACTTGAAGTATCTTTAATAATGTTTATTTAAATGCACAAATTGTGAAAAAGAAAATATATCATTTCTGTCCGACTAATTATTGTCTGAGCTTCATTTTGCAACGGAAAACTTGGCCTCATGGGTGAGGGGAGTCTAGAGACTTGTTAATATTTGCACATTATTTGTCTTCTGGATTCTGGAATAACAGAGGAATATGCCTAAAGTTGTTACTGAATATGCCTCATTTGGAATTAATCACAGGTTAACAAATTAGCAACAGAATCCTAACTACTGTTATAGTTATTAAAGGTAAATAATCTAATTAATTACAACACTTTTTTGCACTATTATATATAATAATCTTTTGTCCTCCATGCCACATATATCTAGACGTGTCTCCAAGCTTGAATTTAGCCTTATTTGTTTACTTTTCACTTTGGATATATATGGTTTTCTTTTGCCATCCTCTTTTTATCTTCAACGGCGTTTATACTAAGAGATTAGTAGTGTTTTAGAGTTTAGACTTTATCTATATATATAAAAAAAAAAAGTTGCACAAGGATGATGATGGATAAGATATAACTAAATAAATAAAAGATAAACTCCGCTTTAATTTACCTTTTTATTATCCTCACTTTATCTTTTACTTTAATTTGGCAAAATTATTATTATTGTGAATTGTTATTATTATTATTATTATTATTATTATTATTATTATTATTATGTAATAATTTATCAACTATTTTCCAACTGAAACAGTTGGAGATGTGATGGAATGGGACCTTCCTACTAAGATCCTGGTCGGCATGAATGATATCCTACTTGGCTAACATCGTTGTCTCCAATCTCCATTAAAATAGAGATGACTCATCCATAATGCTCTTTAATCTCTTTCTCTACAAAGTAGTTGATTTAAAACAATAACCTTTTTTTTTCTCTTGTCCATAAAAAATTGCTTTACAGGATGTATCCTTTGAGAACGAGGATGGTTGGTTTACCTATATGAAGAGGAAAACACACATAATCATAATTTTCTGGTCCAAAAGGAATAATACTGAAGATAAACTTGCTTCGAATTCATGTTCTATCTCCATCATATTATATTGGATTAGTCACCGTAACAAAAATTATTTTTAGTTAGTGATGATAATAATATAATAGTTATTATATATCTTATTTAACCTATATTTTTGTAGTAATTATATATTTGTTGTTATTATTACATATATTATAATGATAATATATTTTTTGCAGTAATTAAAAAAAATTTATTGATAATTATATAATTATGACTAAAATTTTTTAGCGAAGTATAAGATGGTTAATGTTCAATAACTAATAAATATATTAGTAATTATTTTTATAATTACTAAAAAATAAAATAAATAACTACTAAAAATATTTTTTTTTAATAGTGAGTGGTCGTTTTTATTTCCATGTGAAGCATAATTTGTTTATAAGAATTCTATTACATACTGCTAAGTTTTTTATCTTATGCATTAGTATGTCTTTTTTAAAAATATTTTATTTTTAATATCAAAAGTTTACTGTACATAAGATAACAAAAACAGTATGTTATGTAAATACTAAATTCAGCCACTGTAATGGCTAGCAAGCAATAATGTATTTTTAATAAGATGAGTTTTTTATGGTGCCTTTGTTATAATGTTTAAATTGTCTAATTTATATTTTAAAATAAAAAATAAAATATTTAAATTTAAAAATAAATTATATAAAATTTATTAAATATTATTTATTTATTTTTTTTAGTAACTTAAGTACAATGCAATAAGCACTATAACATTCATCTTCTAATAATTCAGGATTAAGAGATATATATCTGTGGTTTTTGCTTGTGTGTGTTTGAATGAAGAGGAATTAATCAGTATTTTATGTCGTCCTCCACAATTGTTCAGTAATAAAGAATCTTTCGATTAGCAATCATATTAATAATTTTGTTCAACCCTTTTTGAGTTTACGATTTCTAGATTAGATTGGTAATAATCTGAAGGAAGCTACTCACAATTTCAATGAAATTCCATGGCCTTTATTTTTTGCTACAACTTACTGCAACATTTGGTACCAAGGTAACAGCTGCCGAACAAAAGGCAATATTTTTTCATAGGATTTTGTTAAGGAGATAATGGATTATTTGTACAATGTGTATAATGGTCTATTGAGTTACAAAATGAACATTCTCCATATTATCTAGAATAACCATCCGAGTACTATGAATAATAAATATCTTCCCAAAAAATTAAACTAATTTTGGAGTTTACCAAGGATCAAACTCTTAACCTTTCGGATCTAATGCTCTAATACTATGTCATGATACCACTCATCCCAAAAACTTCAGCTAATGAAAAAAGGTAACACTAATGATTATATCTCTAATATTCCATAAACCTCCATTGTACACATTATATAAATATTCCATTGGTTTCTCATACTTTTCCTTCTTCATATTTAAATAGAGAATTATGCGTAATTAATTAAGTAACCAGCATATTATTTTTCTTTCTTTTGTTTCTTTTTTCCAAAACCGTTGCATGCCATGCACAATGGGATTGACCATATACAAAAGGATCACGTTGTTGATCATCTTTGAAAAAAAAAATCTTATAATTGACATGTTTATAAAATAAAAGGTAATTCATTACAAGAAATACGTTGAGTACCTCGAATTTATTATTGGATTTAGTGTATAAAATTATTGTTGGCTTTACCAACGAATTTATGGAAAGTTTTGTGATAGAATTCATTACGTCAAATAGTTACCGGCGGATTAACTTTTTCGACAGTAAATTCGTGGATAATGCTTGACAGAAAATGAGAAAAAATAGGCACGAACTTTAGTGTTAAATTTACTGTCGGTAAAATTTGATGGTAAGCTATTTTAGTTAAACGTTACGTTTTGGTGATATGCAAGGAGTTATGATCGTATTTATCCGACAGTAATCATCTATATTTGTTTGTTATTGTTTCAGTATATATATTTTATTTAGTTTGCCTATTTGAATATTTTTGTTTAACTTCTAATTATAATACTTGCTATAATTGTTTTCTATTTGTGTTTGATTATTGTTTGTATTTGCCTTCATGGAGAGAATTGAGACTGAGAATAATGATAATGACTGCTGAGAATTAATAAGATTAGAAGTATCCTAAATTACCTTTATAGTAGCGAATTAACTCTATATTAATTATTGTTTGTGGTTAAAATTACTAAACTGAACACTGGATTGAATAATTGGACATTGAGAATAATAATGACTCGAAATTGAAAAGAATTGATGGTAGAGACAATTGATAAAGGCTGAGATTTAGTAAATAAATCCTATTGGGATTAAAGAGAATCCTAGGCTTGAACTTCTGTGAGTTTGTAGACTAGAATTACTTAGCTTGTTCATGTAGTTTTACGTAGTCTCTATTTTGAACTATTACCTACTGGAAAACTTCGGGTTCTCACCCATTGTAAAAATTGTTGATTTTTCAGATAACAGAACACGACGCATCTCGCTGAGAGTACAGGACTCGTTGGTGAAGGGAAGAAGACTTTATTTTTGAAATTTATTCTGTACTTGACATATTTCTCTACTGTTGAACATGTATTTGCATACTTTCCTCTTGGAAGTTTTATTTTGGAGAAACAATATGTAATTTGCACTCTTTCGGTTTGTATTATGTCTTACCTGTCCTTTTTTTTGCTGGTCGAGACTAATACTATTTATGTATCTAACTCTGGATCTTATATATATTTATGTATCTCTGTTGTTTTTGTACGTAAAATTTCTCGCTTTAACATTTTGAGTGAGATAACGATTGTCGCTTTGGTTTATCTTTTTTTTACATGCCCTTAATTAAACTATATCCCTTCAAATACTATGTATGTATCTTTGTTTTTAGATGTCGTAATGCTTCGTTACCTTTGACTTAAGACTGCAGAGTAAGACCTTGTGTAGTAGGGTGTTATATTTAGTGCGAGAATTGATTTTAAAATCAGAACTCTTTTAATTTGATTTGTAAATGAGAAAAATGTGAGAATTGAATTTTTTTAAAAGAATTCAAGTCAACCTTTTTTATTTGTTCTAAAACAAGAACAAATTCTTATTCTTGATGAGTAAATTCTAATTAATAGATTTCTAAACAAACTCTAGATGTTATTTTGCTAGCTGCAAATTCTATATTGCATAATAGAACAAAATACTTTGAATTAGATTTTGTACTTTATAAGAAAAAAGGTCAAATAAAAGAGTTCCATGTGGTGCACATTTCAATAGTAAATCAGGTGATAGACATCTTTATAAAGTCTGTCTCTATTGGTTTTGACAAATTTAAGCTCAAACTCAAGGTCACTCCAAGATGACCATGACAAATTCAACCATGATAAGAGTAAATAAGAACAAGAACAAGTTGTTATTTAAAGTAGGAGTGTATGTTATAACAGATTTGGAAATCAGTTTCTAATTTTCTCTCATATAATTCCTATTTAGTTATGTTATTACTCATCATATAGATTGGTTAGTTCTCTGGGTTTTTCTTGACTAAAATATATGTATATAAGTAATGCTTACTCAATAACATATACCAGTTCTGTTTCATCTTTGTTCTTTCTCTAGCCTTTTCCTTTTTTAAAATTTTCTTTCTACCTTTGTCTCCGATACCTTTTAAGAATTACCTGGCCGAAATTAATTTTTGGAAAAATGTCCGTTTTGTTTAGTTAGTTAGTTTTTTTTGGTCCTAAAATGACTTTTGAGGCATTTAAAATTAATTTTTGAATTAATAAATTTTAAACTTTTCATTTTGTTCAGATTAAGTACTACAGACAAATTTAATTATAATTAACAACAAATATGAACGAATGATTCATTATTAGGATTTTTTCTAAATAAATAAAAAAATTCATTTACTAAAATAAATAATTTGTAAAATAATTACAAAAATACGTCGCATCTCTTACATCGTTTTCAGTGTAAATGAGATAAGTTTACACATATCTTGTTTACAGTAAATTTATCTTCTTTACAAAGTAAACGAGATACATGATAAATTATAACATTTACAGTATAAACGAGATACAGCAAGACAAATTTTCAATAGTTATAAAAGAATGTGCAACACTTGGTATTCTCCACATACATTTCATATCTTTTTCTCCTCTGTTTTTCATCCAAAAAATAGGCAAAAATGTCCAGTAGTAGTGGATATGTGGTTGTCTGTGTGTATCCCAGTTGTCGTATGAGAAACAATAACAATAGGGTGATATTTGAGTGTTATAATCCGCTATTATTGTGCACCCGGCGAGTAAGTTCCTTGTCCGAGTTGAAGAGTTTGATATTAAGTAACCTTGGTGGTTTAGGGAGAAAAGATATCGGAAGGCTCGAGTATAGGTTGCTAGCACCGTTGAGAAATAGAGTTTTTCGGTTTTGTCTGTTTTGACTCCATGGCGACGAGCATGTGTGCCTCATGTTTGACATTTATGGGAGAATTATGGCAGAATAAGTGATGGAGTTTTCCACAGAGGTTGGTGATGTTGGTGGCAGTGGATACATCCACTCGACCTTTGTATAGGATGAGCCACTTCTCGCACCCCACCGATTCATGTTACTAGTCCAGTGGAAGACATGGACGTAGATGATGAAAACTCTGACGAGGAGTATGTTGCGAATAGCAACGATACTAGTTTTACTGAAGATGATGATGAGGAGGAGTTTGTACTAGAGACGCCGGCCGAGGCAGTGGTCTGCTATGTTTTGCCTCTCCCTCACCCGATTTCAGTGCTATCAGATATACCGAGTCACAATCATGCATTGGATCTGGACGCAATGCATGAGAAATCTCCATTTTTTAACACCGGAGAAGACGATTACGACCTAGACAGTGGGATAGAATTTTGGGTCGGTCACATATTCAAAAGCAGAGATGCAGTAATGTAGGGTGTGAAGAACTACAGCATTCGGAGAAGTGTTGAGTACCAAGTCATCAAATCGGACCGATTAAAGTACCATGTGCATTGCTGCCAATCTGCAGCTGGATGTCCTTAGAGTCTCTGTGTAGTCCTCTGACAAAACCTCGGATATTGGTGAGATCAAGTTTAATTGTGGCGTATTTACTCATTTATGATTGTTATATACGATGTAGTTTCTACCCATGAATGTTTTATTTCGTTAGGAAAGTCCGAAGAGTTGGTGGAGCGCATACGTGTTTAGATCCACCATGTCCAAAGACCATCGAAAAATTTATTAATTTATTAATAACTAAATTAATAAATTAATAAATATATAATTAATAAATTAAATCTAAGAAAAACATCTACCAGAACATTTAATATCTAAATTACTAATTATGTCCTTAATAACTTAATTAAAAAAATCAGAATCACATTCATTAACATGTACGTAACAAATGAAGTTTCAGTAATACCTAAAAGCGTACCCTATCAGTGAATCGTTGCTAGCGTTACATTCAGCCACTTAAACCATAAATTGCATACTAATTCTTGGCAAGTATCTTAAGTATGGATATACATATATACGATAACATAAACGTGAAGATAATAAAATTAACCGTGAAGTCGGCTGCCCCGACAACGTGCTATGTCGCGTTTAATCGATTGATGTCCAGATCACGTGTATCTGCACGTGCCATCTTAGAGTTAGTCAATAATATGGTCAGAAAAGGATAGAAGAGAGGAAAAAATATCGAAAGATTGGAAATGGGGCCAGAAACGTCGCTGTAAACGACATCTATATATAGGCCACGCCCACTCTTATCTCGTTTACAGTGTAAATGAGATAAGAGATGCAATGTATTTTCGTAATTAGTTTACAAATTATTTATTTCAATAAATAAAATAATTTTTTATTTATTTAAAAATCCTTTATTATTATTATTATTATTATTATTATTATTATTATTATTTAATTTTTGTTGTAGTCTTGCGAATTGCTAAATTAAAATATAAATATATATATTACATATACATAAAAAAATTAATTATTAATTAAATTATTTATTCATATTATAATATAAAATACATATTAAAAAAATTATAACATATATTTTAAGACAAATATTTATACAAATACATAATAATAATTTGTAGGTAATTTTTAATATACCTATAATATTTTTTTATTAACATAACTTAAGCCTACATCCATGCATTACAAGCTAGGCATATTAACTAATTGTGAAAACACACTCATTATTGCAAGATTATATAAAATTATGGATATTTTTTAATATATATTTTTCGAGATTACGGATTCTCCAATGAAGTAAAGTATAACATTGTTTCCCGGTAAAATAATATGATCTTTTGGCCAATGAAAAGCTAAAATTTTGGTTAATATTTGAATCAAATTGACAAATTCAAAATAATTCATGTATCACATTTTATAGGGTTAAGTACTGAAATCGTCTCTAAGGCCTGGAGCGAAAATCAAATTCGTCTTCGACTTTTTTTTGTTATTAAATCATGCTCAACGTTACAAAACGTTATAAAATCGTCCTTTTTACTAATTTTATTTTTTTTATTACTAAACCACCTCTCATTAAAAAAATGATAAAATAAAATAAATATAAAATAAATAAAAAAGAAAGAATCACGCAGAGAGGGTGGGGGTGGGGGCAGGGAAAAAGAAGGGGGAAGGGGAAGGGGAAGGGGAAGGTGGGAGGTCATGCCGTCGTTTGGGCTGCCTCGGAGGTGCACCCGCCGCCGCCCCTCCGTCCAATGCAACCCGCAGCCACCGGCTATCGCAAGCTTGCATGGAGGCACCGCCGCTGCCGTCCAGCTCCCGACCCTTCGCTGCCCTCTGGATTATTCTCTCCTCTCTTCTTATTATAGTTAACTTTGGTGGTTATCGCCACCCGAATATTCGTCTTCATCCTCAGGCCATTTCGCCAGCCACGCATGATTGTCGAAGTCTTGGTACTGATTTTAGTGCGTTTCATCTTTGCATTGCATTGTGTTAGATTAAAAATTCTAGTAATTTTTTGATTGCCGTTGTTGTGTTTGATAAAATACCAACACAGGGTGGATAATGTTGGGTCCTTCAATGCTTGGGAGATATGAAACATTTGCCAATGCAGTATTTCCTCTGAGAAGTGTTATGGTGATTGAAACAATGGCAAATGTTGGGATTTTTTATTTTCTCTCTTTGGTGTTGCTTTCTCTATCAGTGCATTTCCTGTTCGAGGGAGAAAGAGAATTGGGGGAAGGAGGAAAAGGGGAAAGGTGGGCAAGAAAGAGAGGGGGTGGGGGAGAAAGAGAATCCGGAGAGAGGGGAGGGAAGGCCTCAAGCTCCGCCGCTGTCCATGAGTCGTCGTTGCTCGGTGGCATCAGATCCACTGCCTTAAGCTCCGCTGTTCCCTTCTCCGACTTGTCTACTGGCACCGCCATTCTCTTCCCTGTGTTGCTGACGTTCTTGCTCTCCCCGAGGTCTGAGTTCTGCCACTGCTGTCTTGTACTCGAGCGCCGGTGCCGCTGCTGTCCGCGAGTCGTCGTTGCTCGGTGGCATCAGATCTGCTGCCTCAAGATCCGCCGTTCCCTTCTTCTTCTTCTGTGAGCTGAATTTTTTGTGGAATTTTTGAATTTTTCGTGAAATTTATTGTGGAATATCTGAATTTTTTGCTTGGTGATTCTAAATTTGTTGTGGAATATTTGAATTTGTTATGGAATTTATTTTCTTCTTCTGTGAACTGAATTTTTTGTGAAACTTCTGAATATTTTGTGAAATTCGTTGTGGAATATCTGAATTTTTTACTTGGTGATTCTGAATATCTGAATGTCATGCTCTGTTTTTTATTTGGCTTGAATTTGGAATATTGTTGCTGCGCTTCTTCTGCCTCTAATTTTTTTGTTGATTTATTTTGTTTTGTGAATGTTGCTGTTAATTTGTTTTGTTATGAGTAATGAATGGCTATAGTGGTAGTGGTGATGGTGGTGAGAAAAGGGAGAGGGAGGAGGTGGAAGAAGATTGGAAAAGAGTGAGAAGAAGAAGGGGGTTGGGAAAGAGTGAGAAGAGAAAGGGGAAGAGGGGTGGGGGTGAGGGAGTGGGCCTTACGGGTGGGTGAGTGAGGGAGTGGGGTGAGGGAGTGAGGGAGAGAGAGAGGAGGGTTTAATATTTTAATATTATTTTTATTAATAGTAAAGGGTAATATGGTAAAAAAAAATTAAAATTGAAGTGGAAAAGGACGATTTTATAACATTTTGTAACGTTGAAGATGATTTTAATAACAAAAAAAGGTCGAAGACGAATTTGATTTTTGCCCTAGACCCTAGGGACGATTTCAGTACTTAACCCTATTTTATATTAAGTAGTTAATGATCATACTCTATTATAAAATGTAAAAATACAAGTTCAATAGTAGCAAGCCATCTCTGTATTATGAAATTATATTTTGGTTTAATAATTTTGTTAGTCTTTAGAGTTTTGTAAAATTTTTAATTAGGTCCTTATACTTTTTTTTGTTTTAATTGGTCTTTACACCAATTTTTTTTTTCAATTAGGTCCCTCTTGGTAGTAATTGGCTTAATTGTATAGGGATCCAACTAAAAAAAAATTGGTGCATGGACTCAAATAAAAGAAAAAAAATATAGGGACTCAATTGAAAAAAATTTGGTGCTGAGACCCAATTAAAAGAAAAAAAAAGTATATGGACCTAATTGAAAATTTCGTGAAACTATAGGGGCCAACAAAGTAATTAAACCTTATATTTTTCAAAAGTTTAAATTAATATGAGAAGGTATATTAATTATGTTTTTTAGTTTTTATGGTATTGTTTAGTCTGACAAATCAAAGATTAATTTGTAACACTTTTACTATTAGAATATCACTAAAGATGATGATGATTAATGAGAATTTAGCATGCTTAAAGTTTGGATGACATATGGAGGGTACGTGTCACTCATTTAAATTGTTGGGTCAGCTATTCAAGTTATAAATATCTTAAACGGATAATTATGAAAACTGAATATATTAAAACACAAGTAATAATATATATAAGTTACTAATATAAATGACATTAATAACATAAAGATAAAAGATATACGATGAGGCATTAGCAAAATTAGGTTCACCGAAAAATACCGATATTTATTTATATCAGCAGATATCGAGTTTGATAATAATATTATTAACTAAATTTTATTTTTTAATTAAAAATATCAATTACTCAAATTAAAATATTCATATAATTTTCATTACTTATAAATTATTAGAATTATAGTTTTAATTATGTAAAATATTTTTTATAACAAATATATATAAAAAAATATGAATTTAATTGAATTCAAATAATTATAAAATTAATTTAATTACTTTTAATAAAATAATTTCTAAAAATAAGGAACTCCAATTAATAAAATAAATTATAACTTATTTATATTTATATTTTTAAAAATATGGGTCGTTACATAATTCGTCACATATTAGAACTTTATTTAAGAGTTTGCTACAAGCTAATGTATTGCTTTATGCATAAGACGGGATTCCTATCCCCAATACTTATTTAAGCAGAATAGTGAGCTAACTATTAGACCAACTCACTTTAATTATATTAATTAATTAATTAATTATATTTCTAATACATCTTTTTAAGTAAGAGTTTTTTTTTGTGAAACTTTTACTTAGGATTTCTTTTTTTATTTTTATTGGTCTTATACTAAAATTCTTTCTTTTGGAGTCAACAAGAATCAAACTTTAGACTTTTATAAAAATTCTAATACTATGTCATAAAATAATTACTTCTCTCAAAAACGTAAATCGATAAAACAGTACTACAATATAATATAATTAACATTTGACCCAACTCATTCCCAAATCTTAACACCAGAGACCCGCACACGAAAGGAGAGTGGAAGGACGTGAAACCATTATTCTTTCCTCCACTGTGTACATCCGTGTCGTTATGGAGTCACGTGGTTGCCCATCTATTCGGCTATAGTCGGTGCATCATTCCCCCTTGTAAACCCCGTAAAATTAGTGAATAATTAATTAATAAATTAATTTTTAATAAAAAAATTGAAATATAAATTTTATAATTTTATGAGATAAAGCTAATTAAAATAAAAATTTTAACAATAATTTTAAAGATTTTGGCCCAAAATTGAGCCAACAAATTAAATCGATTGAACTGGACCCATATTAGGCCTAAGACCCAACCCAATACCCATTAAATGAAAAGAGCTTCAGCTCTTGTCCTTTTCCTCAAAGGGAAACACGCTGGAACTTGGCAAAAGGGGGGAGGGTTATGGTGAGAAGAGGAGAAGGAAAAATCTAATCACCTCCGATCTTCAATTACTTATATCTTTTAATCCGGAACTCCGATTGACGAGTCGTTAGTGGCCACGCATTTGTTTTAGAATTCTTTACGATACCCATATAACAAAATTACTGGTAAGTCTCACTTTTGTTTCCAGATGTTCACTCTTCAGTTTCGAAATTCTTGGCATTTGGTGTTGAGATTTTGTGTAATTACGATGTTTAGGATCAAATTAACTTGGTGGACTTATCGAATCTTGTTCCAATTTTCTATTGGTAAGGTGAGAAATCTCTAACCCATGTAAAATTATGTATATAGCAAACCCTATTTTAATTTAGTGGTGTTTATGTGATACTAGATTGATTTATGTATTTTGAGAGCAAATTGGTGGTATTGGAAACTTGAAGTTGGCTTGGGGGCTAGAAAATCTGTTTGGTGAGGTCTGGGAGCTTTTGTATCGAGGACTTGCGGTACCTTGTGGCTTAGGGAAAAATCGGCCAACGTATGGTTTTGGTTTCTCGTATTTAATATATCATATCTTGTGAAAACTTAGGTTAGATGACTATAGGATAGGTATGGATGTATGAATGTGATTAAATGCTTAGTACCTTTATAATAATTGTTAAAATACGTTGATTGTTAGCTTGGTAATTGATGTTGGTGATGGAAGTGGAATGCTAAGTGATGATTTGAAGATGATTGATAAAATGGTAAAAATGCACATGTATATGTAAAGAATTGTTAATGATCTTGATAGTAAAAGTTGATGAATTTGTATGAGATTATGTAATATTGAGGTATGATTAGTTATGGTAGGGTGTGGAGCTGTGTTGGCTGTGTTTTGGTATGTTTTGGGGCAGGAGATTGTTGCGTGGGTGTGAGTAATGAGTTATGTTTTGTGAAAATATAGGTTTGGAAGATTTTGTAAAAATATGATTTTTAGCCAAACTTCGACAAGCTATAACTTGACTTCCAGACTCCCAAATTGTTTCAAACTTATTTCATATAAAAATTAGGTCCGTGAAGTTTACGTCGTTTAAAAAATGGATGAAAAATATTTTAAAACGAGAAAGTTATGAGCGTCGAAAGTTCAGTATGTAAAATTAAAATTCTGCAGACTTAACCATTTTTGACTAATCTAACATGCATGAGTACGCGGGCGGGCTTCATACGCGGACGAGGTAATACGTACGCATGATGGACAAATTGCACTCCCACGCGTAAGCGTGTCCCCTATTTCAGCAAACATGGGTTTTGTGTTTTAAAGCTTAATTTTAAACATCTAAACCTCTATTTTCATTCTTTCAACCCTAGATCTTAGTAGTATGCCTGGTAATGAGATGAAGCTGAGAATAGGTGGTAACTTGGAGATGAAAAAAGTTTGAAAAGTGATGATTTAGGTATGAGGAGATAGGTTTTATATATATATATATATATATATATAAGGCTGATTAAAGAAAGGAATAAATGTTACATCTGAGCACTCTTTCTTGAAAGTGCGACCCTAGGAGATGGTGGAAGGTGAGGATCCCTTTCTTTGTTCCTCTTGGTATTGTAAAATCGCCCCCAGCGACATGGTGGGAGGTTAGGATCATCTCCTTTGTTCCTCTTGGGCATATGAGAACGTACCTCCTGGGTAGACGCAAGAGTTGTGGTTTCGCCCCACTTGCTCCAGGTTGGTTAGTATAGAGGCTCCTCAGATAGATGCAAGGGTGTGGTTCGCCCCACTTACTCCAGGTCATGATGAATTATGTATAAAAGTGCAAATATATAATGTACAAATGATGTTATGACTATAATGAATGATTATGAAATAATTATGAATGAATATGAATGAAAGGAGGCTTATGCACTTATATTATCTGAGATACGAGTGTCCTTGGGTAAAGTACTGTGACTTGTCACCACGTGTTCCAAGTTGAGACTCGATACTCTGTTGACCCTACGATGTAAGAGGTGACCGAGCACTTATAAATTTCCAGAAATGATACCCCTATTGAGCAATTATATATATATATATATATATATATATATATATATATATATATATATATATATATATATATATATATATATATATATATATATATATATGAGAAAAAGTTATGCATAGACTCTTGGGATGCGCGTCGAGGGACAGACCAGGGTTTAGCAGCCAGACTTGTTGGGTTGGCTTTATAACCGACAAATGAGACTCATCAGCCATAGGAAATGCATGCATCATATGCATATTGTTTAAATTGCTTGTTTGTGCATTATTTGGGAATGCCTAATTGAACTTATCATGTTAATTGTTATACATGTTACCTGCAGTACTTGTATTCTACCTGTGTTTGTTATTGTCTGCTTGGTTGTTTGTGTGGTTCTTTGGTGTTGGAGGATTGGAGGAAAGGAGGAGGATTGAGGGTTTAGGTTTAAGGAATTGGTTAAGTTTAGAAAGTCTTAGAGAACCACCCTGATTCATGGTTTCTGTCTTAGTTCTTTATGTTTTATAATCTGAGTGTCGGCGTTCTAGGATTGCCTATGGCTTTCCCAAGACCTTATATCTTATGTACGTGGTACTATTACCATGCTGAGAACCCCCGGTTCTTATCCCATACGATATTGTTATTTTTCAGATGCAGGTCAAGAGGCACCTCGCTAGGCGTCTGGAGCTCTGCAGCGAAGTGGATCATTTTGGGGACTTTATTTTGGTGTATAGCTTGTGTGTGCGTGCGTGCGTGTGAAAATATTCTCCGGCCAACTTTAGCTTCGCAGGCTGAGTTAGGAGCGTGTTATCTTGTACTCTTGACCCTCTGTTCTTACTTTCTGTATATATATATATATATATATATATATATATATATATATATATATATGTTTATGAACCTTAGTTTCTTCGTACACTAGTTACGTTATTTCTGAGCATTGCGCTTTTATTTTTGCGATTTTTCTTTATCTACTTTCCAAGGTTCCTCGTATATTACATTCTTTCTATTATCATATGTATATATATTTTATTTTAGAGATTGTAATATCACATCACCTCTATTTTATGACTTAAGCGTAAATCTCTGTGTGATAGGGTGTTACACCCCTTACCCTGTTGTGTGCTACTCTGTCGCCCCCTCTCTTCTTTCACAGGTTCGTTCTTTCACCTAGTAGTCTCTTTCTTGTTGTGATTCTTGACCACTTATAAAATTTTGAGTATTATTTTCATCAAAATTTGTTTACATCATCTTAGTTAGACTATGCTTTCTATTGTTCAAATTTTGTCTTCTATTAATTTGTTCCAATTTTATCCCTTTGTCTTCTTATTTTTGTCCCAATTTAGTTTGTTGTTTGTTTGTTGTTCTATTAATTTCGTTCTAATTTCATCCTTTTGTCTTTTTATTTTTGTCCCAATTTAATCTGATTATCACTCAACATTTTTATAATTGATTTTTATCAAATATTGTGTTTAATTTAATCCCCAATTATAAATTGGTTTGATGAGATAAATCGCATTGGTTCAAAACTAATAGCCGGATATATCTCTTTTTCTTTAAATATTATTTAGTGTACAATTTACTGATAGTTTTCGAATTTCTAGCTTTGATATTTGAAGCTTGTTGATTTTTACGGTACTTATTTCTTAACTGCTGAAACAAATGATATGTTAATAGAGATATTGATAGATAGCATTTGTTTTTAACGGTTTATGTGCGTTGAAAAATATTAACGAAGTTCTGTATGTGCTATTGCGACAGTTTTAAACCGCTATAAAAATAATCTGATGCAATATATTAAATTAACAGCGATTATATCAAGAGTTGTTGGAAATCGCCGCAAATCTTAATCACCGTGCTTTAAAGGATATCAGTTGGCGAACTGCTGATGATCGATTTTGCAGGAATTTTAAACAGCTAATTCCCAAAATAAATAGCTGCTATTTTCCACATACGTTATAATAAAAAGAGACATAAATAATTATATCTCAAGCACTCTAAGATATCACCGATGAATCGTTAATTATTCTCCACTAAAAGTTGACGCTCAAGCTCTCATATCCCAAATATGGCAACTCCCACTGCATTATAGTTCTATATTGCGACTACGTTTAGAATCACAAACTAACCATGCACGTGTTGGTAAATATGCTAATTATTTAAACATTACTATACATATATACCAAAAAAAAAAAATACTACTATACATTATTCATCCTCTTTTATATATTTCTATTTTTTATCTGTTCAAAGAGTGTGGCTAGGGGTAGTGAATCTGTCTCAATCTTTCGTGCACGCCGATGTGACATTATTGCATAATCATTTCAACAAACTTGCATTATTAATGAATCTTTCTTGTAGCATGTTCGGTGGGTTGTTTTGTGTGAAGTACATTCAACAGAATGATCATATAAAAATATCGAAAACCCCTACTTGCAATTGAATGATTTTCTAACGAGAATTTGTCTAAGTTGCTTAGAGCATGTGGGTATGTTTTTATAGTACTACTATCTATATCAATCCATGTCAAATAGGATTCCACATGCATATAAATGCTGCTTAGTGCAAAGCTTATACTTATATATACATTTTCAATGAAAGTATCTCCATGAGAAGTTGATCAACTAGGTCTTGCGTGAAGGAAAATTATAATAAAACAAGTATAAAATTATTTATGTACCTTTCTATACCCTGTAGTTTAAGGTTTTGAAGAATTTAAATAAACTACATAATATTAAAAGAAATATTAATGTACCAACATTTAAATTGCCAACGTTAGCTAACTTTTTTTTTTCTTTATTATAACATTAATTTTTTAATCCTTATTTTTTGAAGGATTCAGAGTTTAAATTTAGAATTTATAATTTAAAAATTAATATTTAAAATTTAAGATTTATAATTTAAAATTAAAAAAGATTAACTTATGTTGCCTGAGAAAAAATTGCTTTCTAATTAAACTCAATAAAATCTCTATGATTAAGCGTCTAATAAACAGTTTAAATATTGTATTAAGATCTTATATTTTTTCGGCTTTATTGTAGATATGTCCTAAATGTCTTAGCACAAAAATAAAAAAATAGCAAGAGGCACAAACCTATTTAAGAAAAAAATTGATTCAATATATATATTTTTATATATGCCAATCCGAAAGTTATCTATATATCTTGGTTCATAACTTTAGTGATAAGACCTTCATAATCAATATAATACAATGGGCCGCCCCCAAGGGTTGTTAGGAAGATATTTACTAGTATTATTAGAAGGTAAAAATATAGCGTTGCTTGGTAAGCAATAATGTATAACTAATTTCAGTCCACATCTGGTAGGGTACCGGTCTATCAAAATAAATATAATTAAAGACAGACTAAAGTATTAAAATTGACTTAAAAATTTATAATCTTAATAAATTTGATTATAAAAGAATTAAAAATAACTTATAATAATAAAATACGAGTTTCGATAAACAAATTATTTGAATTTTCAAAAAATTATAAAAAAAATTAAATTATTCCTCTAATATAAGTTAACTAATCACAAACCCCAATAATGTTCCACCTTTAAGTTAGTTTTAATTTTTTTTTTTTTATGGTTAGATTCGTCTGCGTTATAACTTTCATAGTTAATAATCTATTGTTTCTCTCATTAGTAAATTTTTTTTTTGGTGACTCTCATTAGTCAATTTTAACATTAAAAATAAAATTCTCAAATAATCTCTTGTAATAATAAAGCCCAAAGTCCTCGTTACATTCAACTAAAATTCTAAACAAAAAAGAAAATTCTAAGACCAAAAAAAAAAAAAAGTCACACTCTCCCAATCCTTTCCGCTCATTTGTTTCTTTTTATTTCGTTCGTAACTTTCGAATGTGCACAAGTAGTTTTCTTAATTTCGTTAATCACTTTAATTTTAGATGCGTTACACTTCTCCATTCTTTTCCTCCACTCGTTTCATTTTTTGTCTGATAGATTTCATTCATGACTTCTGAATTGCATGAATGGGTGGTGGTTTTTTTTATTTCATTGGTTATTTTTGTATGCGTGCTTCGAATTTTTAAATGATTATTTATTTTTGTATTTTTGTTTGATTGGGATTTTACTATTTTGGATGTGCTAAAAGAAAAAGAAAATTTGAGGGTATGTCGATAATTAAAATTGAATTACTGATGAAGAAAAAATAAATGAAATTGGTGAAAGATGAAAAAATGAAACAACATGCACATGAATGATAGAAGTTAATAATGCTGATGAGGAGAGAAAACGAAAGAATGATGAAGGTGAAACAGCGTGCCAGTTCCCAAAACCATGACAAAAGCCTTCGGATTCGGGCTGCCTTCTCCCTCAGTAAAAACTTTTTTTTTTTTAATTAGTTTCATTGTATACTATAGAAATCGTATCCAAAAATTGATACGGTAAACAAAAATAATTCTTAAAAATACAAACGATAAATAAATTTTTAAATAATTTAAAAATATGACAAAAATAATTAATAAATATTATATTTTTTATAAATATTAAAAAAATTTGTATTTAGCAAATGATTCTATTTGATTTAGATTTTTATGACAATATTTAAATAGCTATTTAGAAGACGCACACAAAAAATTAGAACAAAATTTAATCTTTAATTTTTTTATTTTTCAAAAAAACTTGGTCTCATTTAAAATTAATTTTCTTTTAAAAAATAATTCACTTGGCATAAAATTACAAAACTTTGATGATAAAAATATTTTATTTTTTTATTAATATTTAAAAAAATCATATCAAAATTTATTTTTTGAAATCTTTTTTAATATAATTTAATATTTTATTATTTTTCTCATGTTTTTAAATTTTTTAAAAATTTATTTATTACTTATATATTTTTGAGTTATTTTTGTATGAACTTTTGAATACACTAAGAAAGTAAAATGATATTGGACAACAATATATACTATATTACTATGTACAAACACAAAACCATGGCAAATTTGAGATGGTTAAAAAACAAAAGAATTTTCTGATGCATGTGCCTATACTGTGAGGTTGTTTATAGAGGAATCTGGATAAGATTAATTTGAAAGGTGAATAGCAAAAAATTAGGGATTTATAAATAAAAAAATTTAAAAAGAATTGAAATAGTGAATAGTAATTAATGATTGAATTTTCTTTTTTTTTTAAAGCAAATTAGAGTAAAAGAAATAAAGTGAATTACGAATGAAAATTTATGAGAATAAAATGTGTTTGGATCACTACAAGAGGCGCTACATGGTGGCAGGTTTTTTTTCTGTTAGGAAGTTTATTATACCGCCATGGGTATTGGCGCCGCGAAATGATTTTATGGCGGTTTTCAGCAACCGCTGGTATAACTACCGTTGAATTAGTATTTTACGGCAACTAATGTAGCGGCGGTTTTCAACCGCCGCAGTATACAGGTATTAGAATTTAGTTCATTTTTTACCGGTGGTTTCGAACCGCTGCAATGTTCTTACATTTTTTCTATTAGAATTGTATAACCGCCGCTAATTTCAATACAAATTTAAAAAAAAATTTGGATTTTCCTTTTAAAAAACGCTATTTTTTTTGTTTAATTTTAAAGATACATTTGATTTGCTGATAGTTCAAGGTATCCTTCAACATGATCCCACAAAATCAATCCACAAAGAGTTCTTTTACACAATCTTTAGTTTTTCATTTAGAAATTGCAATCATGATATAATTTAAGTATTTCTCTTCCTATGACCAATTACAAAATTATAGAAATTACAAAAGAGAAATGAGATAGTTTACACATGACCAGTTACAAATCTGATGATAATGCCTTTCTCTTCCTCTAGCTTCTTTCTTCTCTCACCTATTTTCTTGTTACGACAAGAATAGATAATCAAAAACTACAATGAATTTTGCGAAAATGATGGCAGAATACTAGAATTGATGGATCAAATTATGAACCATGAGGCATCCAGGATTCGTGGACGGAGTCTCTTCTTTTCCTGCTAATAAAAGCAGTGTTGATTCCTATGACCATGACATACCTTCTCTTAAGAGTTGATTAAGTTGTTTTTATATCTTCTGATAGAGGAGCGCTATTGCGAATTGACTCCTTAGCTGTCTTTGCAGAAGCTAACTCTGTATCCAAGTTTAAAATAGTTTTGTCCAATGTTCTACATTCAACATAATCTCATAAGCTTTGAAATGAAAATTTAGCAACACACAACACAACACAACAACATCATGGTATATAACTTACTGATGGAAATATATAAGACAGATTCTCTATTGAGCTTTTTTTTCCTTCATCAATGAAGAAAAACAATCAATGGATACAAAAAATGAGCTAAACCAATTTCAAAGTTCATAGAAAGAAAATTCAGAATAAATCAAACCAAAAAGAACAAATCAAAAGTGAATATTAATAAAATATCCATAATAAATGATAAAACCACAAGGATATAAATTCTATGTTTTCTCTTTGCTCACGCACCCACACAAACATTTATGCCATAAAAAAATTTGCAAACAAATCTCTTACTATGAATCTCAATAAAGTATAAGCCAAATAAAAATAGTTACCTTTTGTCAAGGTCCTACAGTTGCAGTTACAGCTGGTAGGCCTTGTACCTGCTAATGGAAAAACAAGAACTTGGCCCCATCACCATCTTTCCTTGCTCTCCAATGTGCACTTTCATTTCTCTTTTATATATATATATATATATATATATATATATATATATATATATATATATATATATATATATATATTGAGTTGATACACTCTTTTTTTTAAATATTAGATAAGGTATAAAATTCATATCATGTAAATATATAGACCTAATCAAATATTGAAAAAAAATATATTGATTTAATGTTAAAGAAAATATGAGTATATATAATAAATTTTGCATACAAATTTGCTTGTGTTATCTAACCTTTTTTTTATGGAATAGCTTTTATTGCAAAATTGCAAGTTGCAACTATCTTAAACTCTGAATGGAATTTTGCTCAAGTACAAAGATAATATAGGTGGTCCGTGACACCTCAATAATATAAATAAGAATAATAGAGAACAAAAAATTCACTCGCACAGCAATACTCTAACACCATGTGTACCTAAAAGTCTTTAAATTTGATTAGCGGACTTGAGTTGGTTTGGCTCTTTGCCACTTTCACTCATACCAAAATTTGCAGCGTACTAAACAATATAACTACAATACTATTCTAACGATAAATGAAGCTCAACCAGATCCTTCAGATCCTCCTCTCGCTCAAACATACGAATCAAACTATCCCAAACTCAAACATTATTATCAATCACTCTTCCTTACACTTCTCTTTCCATAATCTGATTCTTTCTGTACCTTGCCCCCATGGTTAATAATAATTGAAACAACTTTTTTGTCGAAACATTTTCACTTTAGTTTGGTCTATTAGAAGTTCTATAAAAGGGGTAACATTTTATTCTATTCAACTGAATTTTCCTTCTTTGGTTTCCAAAATGACACAATTATTTTACTTTTAACCAATTATTTTGATATCATGAGAAACAAAGATCAAATTAAAATAATGTTAACTACGGCGGTTTTTAGAAAGGAGACTGAGACTGAGAGACTGAGGCTACATTAAATCTCTGTATTGTGTTTGGTGTAAAATGTATTAGACCGAGTTATGTCTAAGTATTATGTTAGAAACTTGCAAGTAAAATTGAAACTTGCAATCATATCAGTTAGCAATAATTACACAACAATATAAGAAAGCAATGACATGGGAAAGGATAACTGTACCTGGTTGATGCCAATCTCTCAGCATGAAAAAATAACACTTCATCGCCAAAGTTTCGTCCTATCAAATTAAACATATCATCATTGAATTTTGGCTTTAATTGACCTAGTTCTTTCAAGTTTCAATAGCACCCATGCTTTAAAATAATCACGTAATAAAGTTACCTTGAGTCTGTTACAATTGGGATTTTGCAATGGCTTGCAAGAAGAAGAAAAAAGTTATTTCAGAACTTATTTCTATTTCAATTTCTTTGGTTTTAGCCTCATAAAGAGAAGGAGAAAAGAATCTATTTTGTGCACCAATTTCTAATTAAATTGAGGGAGCAAACCTCATTATCAGAAAATTTCTCAAAATTTGAATATTATACTAACAAGATATTGAAAACAAAAGGTACCAACTTAAACTATGCTTCAGTGCAAAAATTGCAAATAATCCCAACTGGGTTAGAAAATCAAATTCATGATTTAAGACCAAGAACACCTATCATGCAATGATCCCTTGTTATCACTGATGACTATGACAATAAAACTAACCTACTAGTACTTTAAAATAAGAAATACACCTAAGGAATAATATGAAAGTAAAACTAAAACAACATACTTATAAATACCACTTGCACTGGTTTTGGTTTTAGTGAATGACATTGCAACAATTTCATTCATTAAAGTATAAGCCAAACAAAAATAGTTACCTTTTGTCAAGGTCCTACAGTTAGAGTTATAGCTGGTGGGCCTTCTACTGCCAATGGAAAAAAATACAGGTTTAAATGTTCATACGAAGTAAGAAAAATAGAAAGCACAAATCAAATTCAGTACTTTAAACTATTAATAGACAACAGTTTTTGATTTAGCATTATTGGTATAGACCTTAAAACTCTGCCAGAGAAAATCTTGTAAAAGAAATTACAAAGCACACAATAAATCCAAGTAAATGTACATTCAAATCCCTAACTTTAAAAAGGCACAATTAACCCCAACTAATAGAAGATATGTACAAAAAATGAATAAAAAATAATCTGAGGAGAGGTTAATCCTTTAAATTAAAATGCATTATAGGAATGGAATGGAATGCCACTTGCAATATACTACCAACTACAGGTTTCAATTAGTTTTATTATCAGCAATGTTTATTGTGTTCACAAGTAATAATTGAAAAAAATTCCAAATATGAGTTCCACAACATGGTCCCTGTTCATCAAAGAATGTGATGAAAGTAAGTGGAGAAGAGATTAGGGATTTCGTGCACCGTGGAGGGGGAAACAGGGGTTTCATGAACTGTGGCGGAGAGGTGAAAGGTCGACGCCGGGGAGATAAGGACAGATGGCAGCCGTGCAACTTAACAACCACACAAACGCAAAGGGTAGAGCAGATCTTAGGAATTTCTCGCACACCGTGGAGGATGGAGCAGGGGTTTCATGCACCGTGGAGGAGGCACGAGGGGTTGACGCCGGAGAGAGGATGATGGATGGGCAACAGTGGCCCATGATAGAGTAGCAACTTCAGGGTTTCACACACTTCCAATCTATTTTAGCTGGTTTCTGAAGCTACATCTGTGGAGAAATTGTTGGTTATTAGATAAAATAAGATTGAATAAATGAGTTAATTAGGATAAAGATCTTGATTATCGGCGGTTCTTCATGCAATGTTCGCTATTGAAGTAGGAGTTGCGGCAGTAGAGTAACAATGGTAGCTATCTCCCTTAGCTGCGGCGGTTGGATTAACAGTCGACAATTTTTAGCCGCTATCCTCTGCTTTCGTTGTAGTGGATTAATATTTATAAAGAAATGTTAATATTAATGTACTTTTGTAAAATTAATTTTGATTAAACTTTGATTAATGTCAATGTGATATTTGTTTGGATAATTTTTTGTCAAGAAGAATGATTCAAAAAAATATTGTTTAAATGATGTTATTATTCAAAATCATATTGAAATGCAAAATTATTAAAAAAAAGTAAAAATTCAAAATTAGCATACCACTCTTCGATATAAAAAGTCAAAATAGATAATTAATATCTTATCACTATTTTAACATAAATCTCAAAGATGGAAAAGAAAGAAAATGTTACTTTTATCAAATTACGTTTAGAGCAAAACTCAATCTACATTGAATTAATCAAATATTATCCGATCCAAATACAATTCTATTCATTTAAGACAATTTTATTGTATGTTGGAAAATATTAACAACATATTAAACACACTAAATTTTAGAAATTTATTTAGTTATGTATAAAAATAAGAGACAATTTTGATTCACATTGAGAATTTCAAGAATTTATTTAGTTATTCAAAAGAGGTAAATACCAAATCGATATTAAAAAGATTCTGACGTTGATAAAATGGTATCTAATTTTTGTTATTGACAAAATAGTCCTTAAAAGATTTTAAAATTTAACAAAATCATCTAACCGTGAAAGGATAACATCACAATAAACGAAAAACGCTGATATGGCTGTCGGAAGAGAGCTCCGACGACATTTCCGGCGACCTTCTTCTTCTACTTTTTCTTCTTCTTCTTCTTCTTCTTCTTCAACACGCCATTGCGTCCCCTTCTGCCATGGCAGCTAAAGAAGAACACCACCATGGCACGCTGCTGCACGTCGCCGTGTTCTTTGTGTTTGTCGCTTCTTCTTCAACACGCCGATGCGTCCCCCTTCGTGTCACGTTCCGCCATGGCACTACCTCCCCGCGTTCTCGTGTTCGCCGCTTCTTCTTCTTCAACACGTTGTTGCTTCCACTACAAGAAAAACATTAAGTACCATCGAATTTTCCATCGGAAAAATGAACACAATCTGACAATAATTAAGTTACCGTTAGATTTATCGTTAGAAGGAACCAAACGGTATAAACCTCATCGGAAAATATTCGTCGTCAGAATTTTTTCGTCCAATGGTAATTACTATCGGATTCTGCATCGGATTATCTGCTCGAAAAACCATGTGGTTATCAACGAATTTTTCTGACGGTAATGTTAGCGCCGCAATATGTTGTTTTCCACACTATTACCGTTGGATTACTCCCTCGGTAAATACGATGATAATGTCATTTTTAAAAAAAAAAACTTGTGAAATAAATGGTCGATTTTAATTTTTTATTTAAATTTATTTTTCACACAATTAATAGTCAATTTATAAATAATAAAAATATATTATTTAAAATCAATAGTAAAATGTTCAAATAAATTAAAAGTCAAGTAAAATGATAAAACGAAATACTAATAGCTAAAGATCCAGGTAGTCCTCATAGTCATCGTCGTCGTCATTCCTGTGGCCCTGATGAGGCGGCGCAGAAGGTGGTGATGTCTATGTGCCACTAGCAGGAATGATGCAAGCGGCGTGCATCTGGTCCAAGTACACCTCCATCTGAGTTTCCATTCGCTGAAGCCGCTTCAGCTACTCCCTCTACTCCAGCTTGAGGTCATTTGTGTTTGTCACGCGTGTAAGGATCTTTTGATAATTCTCCTGATAATTGTTCAGCTTTTGAGCCTACTGGTGAAGGATACGGGTGAGCTCATACACCTGCGACCTCAATTCCATGCCTTACTCGGGCTCAACGACTCGATTGGTGGCAGAGACAAACGATGGCCTCAACGTGGAGGTGCGGAGGCTGCTGGTAAAGAACGACCCCAACCCATATACACAGTTCTTGTATGGCGCTGAGGCGATCTCGCGCCAAATTACATCGGGATTGATGACTAAAGCAGCAGATCCATCGACGACGTCCTCCCCACTTTGTTGAGATTGCTGAGTCACGCCCTCTAGTCTCTACGTGTAGGACTCTGATGAGCGGATAATTTATACGCTTTTTGGCATTGTTTTTATATAGTTTTTAGCAAGTTTAAGCTACTTTTAGGGATGTTTTCATTAGTTTTTATGTTAAATTCACATTTCTGGACTTTACTATGATTTTGTGTGTTTTTCTGTGATTTCAGGTAAATTCTGGCTGAAATTGAGGGACTTGAGCAAAACTCTGAAGAAGGCTGACAAAAGGACTGCTGATGCTGTTGGAATCTGACCTCCCTGCACTCGAAATGGATTTTCTGGAGCTACAGAACTCCAATTGGCGCGCTCTCAACGGAGTTGGAAAGTAGACATCCAGGGCTTTCCAGAAATATATAATAGTTCATACTTTATTCGAAGAATGACGACGTAACTTGGCGTTGAACGCCAAGTACACGCTGCTGTCTGGAGTTAAACGCCAGAAAAACGTCATGATCCGGAGTTGAACGCCCAAAACACGTCATAACTCGGAGTTCAACTCCAAGAGAAGCCTCAGCTCGTGGATTGATCAAGCTCAGCCCAAACATACACCAAGTGGGCCCCGGAAGTGGATTTGTACATCAATTACTTACTCATGTAAACCCTAGGAGCTAGTCTAAGTATATATAGAACATTTATCTATTGTATTAGATGTCTTTTGACCACGTTTCATCTTTGGTCTCAGTTTTATTTTATTCTTCATCTTAGGA
Organism: Arachis hypogaea; assembly: GCF_003086295.3. Lineage (NCBI taxonomy): Eukaryota > Viridiplantae > Streptophyta > Magnoliopsida > Fabales > Fabaceae > Arachis > Arachis hypogaea. The sequence continues at coordinate 12,913,633 of NC_092045.1, forward strand.
GACTATTGATCACGTTAGGGGGGCTGGCCATTCGGCCATGCCTGAACCTTTTACTTATGTATTTTCAACGGTGGAGTTTCTGCACACCATAGACTAAGGGTGTGGAGCTCTGCTGTACCTCAAGTATTAATGCAATTCTATTATCTTTTATTCAAATCTCTCTTATTCTTATTCCAAGATATTCATTCGTACCCAAGAACATGATGAATGTGATGATAAGTAACCCTCATTATCATTCTCACTTATGAACGCGCGTGATTGACAACCACTTCCGTTCTACATGCAACAGAGCTTGAATGTGTATCTCTTAGATTCCCAACAGAATCTTCGTGGTATAAGCTAGATAGATGGCGGCATTTATGAGGATCCGGAAAGTCTCACCTTGTCTGTGGTATTCCGAGTAGGATCCTGGGAATCCGGAAAGTCTAACCTTGTCTGTGGTATTCCGAGTAGGATTCCGGTAATGAATGACTGTGATGTGCTTCAAACTTGCAACCTGCTGGGCGTTAGTGACAGACGCAAAAGAATCAAGGGATTCTATTCCAGTAGGAGCGGGAACCAACCGGTGATTAGCCGTACTGTGACAGAGTGCGTGAGCATTAGTTTTCACTGCGAGGATGGGATGTAGCCATCAACCATGGGTGATGCCTCCAGACGATTAGCCGTGCGACTGACAACCGCATAGGATCATTTTCCCGAGAGGATTGAAAGTAGCCACAGCTGATGGTGAACCCCTATACAAAGCTTGCCATGGAGAGGAGTAAGAAGGATTGAATAGAAGCAGTAGGAGAGCAGGCGTCCTTGAGCCATACAGCATCTCCATTCGCTTATCTGAAATTCTCACCAATGAATCTACATAAGTCTTCTATCCGTTTATTATTCCTATTTTCTTATTTTTATTTTCTAAACCCATAAACTATTTTAATCTGCCTAACTGAGATTTACAAGGTGACCATAGCTTGCTTCATACCAACAATCTCTGTGGGATCGACCCTTACTCACGTAAGGTTTATTACTTGGACGACCCAGTACACTTGCTGGTTAGTTGAACGGAGTTGTGAATTTAACCAAGAGACACAATAGTTTTTGTGTATATGCCAAAGAGCCAATATTGATGATCACAATTTCGTCCACCAAGTTTTTGGCGCCGTTGCCGGGGATTGTTCGAGTATGGACAACTGACGGTTCATCTTGTTGCTCAGATTAGGTAATTTTCTTTTCAAGAACTTTTTCAAAAATTTTTCTTTTCTTTTTCGTTTTTCCAAAAATATTTTTCGAAAAAAAAAATTTAATAAAAATACAAAAAAAAAATTAGAAAATCATAAAAACCAAAAAATATTTTGTGTTTCTTGTTTGAGTCTTGTGTTAATCTTTAAGTTTGGTGTCAATTGCATGCTTTTAAAATTTTTCTTGCATTCTTTTCGAAAATCTCATGCATTCATAGTGTTCTTCATGATCTTCAAGTTGTTCTTGATAAGTCTTCTTGTTTGATCTTGATGATTTCTTGTTTTGTGTTGTTTGTTGTTTTTCATGTGCACTTTTGCATTCATATTTTCCATGCATTAAAGATTTCTAAGTTTGGTGTCTTGCATGTTTTCTTTGCATTAAAAATTTTTCAAAATTATGTTCTTGATGCTCATCATGATCTTCAAAGTGTTCTTGGTGTTCATCTTGACATTCATAGCATTCTTGCATGCATTCATTGTTTTGATCTAAAAATTTCATGCATTGAATATTTTTGTTGTTTTTCTCTTTCATAATTAAAAATTCAAAAAATCAAAAAAAAAATATCTTTTCCTTATTTTCCTCCAAATTTTCGAAATTTTGGGTTGACTTGGTCAAAAATTTTTAAAATTAGTTGTTTCTTACAAGTCAAGTCAAAATTTCAATTTTAAAAATCTTATCTTTTCAAAATCTTTTTCAAAAATCATATCTTTTTCATTTTTTTTATAAATTTCGAAAATTTCAAAAATCTTTTTCAAAATCTTTTTCTTATCTTTTATATCTAATTTTCGAAAATTAACTAACAAGTAACGTGATTGGTTCAAAAATTTGAAGTTTGTTACTTTCTTGTTAAGAAAGGTTCAATCTTTAAGTTCTAGAATCTTATCTTGTAGTTTCTTGTTAGTTAAGTAATTTTAAAAATTAAATCTTTTTCAAAATATCTTTTTCTTAAAAATCTTTTTATCTTTTTATCTTATCTTTTTCAAAAACTTTATCTTTTTCAAAATTTGATTTCAAAATATCTTATCTAACTTCTTATCCTCTTATCTTTTTCAAAATTTGATTTCAAATCTTTTTCAATCAACTAACTAACTTTTTGTTTGTTTCTTATCTTTTTCAAAACCACCTAACTACTTTTCCCTCTCTAATTTTCGAAAATTCTCCCTCTATTTTTCAAAAAAATTCTTTTTGTTTTAAATTTTCATTTTGATTATATTTTGTCTTTGATTTTCGAAAATTACTAACCTTTTTTTTCAAAAATTATTTTCGAAAATTTCTCTTCTCTTTTCTTCTTCTATTTAATTAATTATTTACTAACACTTCTCTTCACCTCTCTTCATCCAAAAATCCGAATCCATCCCTTTTCTTTCTTATACCCCTATCTTCTTCTACTAACATAAGGGAATCTCTATACTGTGACATAGAGGATTCCTTTTTCTTTTCTTGTTTTCTTCTCTTTCATATGAGCAGGAACAGGGAAAAAGGCACTCTTGTTGAAGTTGATCCAGAACCTGAAAGGACTCTGAAGAGAAAATTAAGAGAAGCTAAATTACAACAATCCAGAAATAACTTTTCAGAAATTTTCGAACAAGAGAAGGACATGGCAGCCGAAAATAATAATAATAATAATGCAAGGAGAATGCTTGGTGACTTCACAAAACCAACGTCCAAGTTTGATGGAAGAAGCATCTCTATTCCTGCCATTGGAGCCAATAACTTTGAGCTGAAACCTCAGCTAGTTGCCTTGATGCAACAAAACTGCAAGTTTTATGGACTTCCATCTGAAGATCCTTATCAGTTTTTAACTGAGTTCTTGCAGATCTGTGAGACTGTAAAGACGAATGGAGTTGATCCTGAAGTCTACAGACTCATGCTTTTCCCCTTTGTTGTAAGAGACAGAGCTAGAATATGGTTGGATTCACAACCTAAGGATAGCCTGGACTCCTGGGATAAGCTGGTCACTGCCTTCTTGGATAAATTCTTTCCTCCTCAAAAGCTGAGCAAGCTGAGAGTGGATGTTCAAACCTTCAAACAAAAAGATGGTGAATCCCTCTATGAAGCTTGGGAAAGATATAAGCAGTTGACCAAAAGATGTCCATCTGACATGTTTTCAGAATGGACCATGTTAGATATATTCTATTATGGTCTCTCTGAATTTTCGAAAATGTCATTGGACCATTCTGCAGGTGGATCTATTCACCTGAAGAAAACGCCTGAAGAGGCTCAAGAACTCATTGACATGGTTGCAAACAACCAGTTCATGTATACCTCTGAGAGGAATTCCGTGAATAATGGGATACCTCAGAAGAAAGGAGTTCTTGAAATTGATGCTCTGAATGCCATATTGGCTCAGAACAAAGTGTTGACTCAACAGGTCAACATGATCTCTCAAAATCTGAATGGACTGCAACATGCATCCAACAGCACTAGAGAGGCAGCTTCTGAAGAAGCTTATGATCCTGAGAACCCTGCCATGGCAGAGGTTAATTACATGGGTGAACCATATGGAAATACCTATAACCCATCATGGAGAAATCATCCAAATTTCTCCTGGAAGGATCAACAAAAGCCTCAACAAGGCTTTAACAATGGTGGACGCAATAGGCTGAGCAATAGCAAGCCATATCCATCATCTTCTCAGCAACAGACAGAGAATTCTGAACAAAACAATTCTAATTTAGCCAATATAGTCTCTGATCTGTCAAAGGCCACTTTCAGTTTTATGAATGAAACAAGATCCTCCATTAGAAATCTGGAGGCACAAGTGGGCCAGCTGAGTAAGAAAGTCATTGAAACTCCTCCTAGTATTCTCCCAAGTAATACAGAAGAGAATCCAAAAGGAGAGTGCAAGGCCATTGATTTAATCAAAGTGGCCGAATGCACTAAGGAGGAGGAGGACGAAATTCCTAGTGAGGAAGACCTCCTGGGACGTCCTTCAAGCAAGAAGGAGTTTCCTATTAAGGATCCAGAGGAATCTGAGGCTCATATAGAGACCATAGAGATTCCATTAAATCTCCTTCTGCCATTCATGAGCTCTGAAGACTATTCTTCCTCTGAAGAAGATGAAGATGTAACTGAAGAGCAAGTTGCTCAATACTTAGGAGCTATCATGAAGCTGAATGCCAAGTTGTTTGGTAATGAGACTTGGGAAAGTGAACCTCCCTTGCTCATTAGTGAACTAGATACCTAGATTCAGAAAACTCTACCTCAAAAGAAACAAGATCCTGGCAGTTTCTTAATGCCTTGTACCATTGGCACCATGAGCTTTGAAAAAGCTCTATGTGATCTGAAGTCAGGGATAAATCTGATGCCACTCTCTGTAATGGAGAAGCTAGGGATCATTGAGGTACAACCTGCCTTGTTCTCATTACAATTGGCAGATAAGTCAATGAGACAAGCTTATGGAATAGTAGAGGACGTGCTAGTAAAGGTTGAAGGCCTTTACATCCCTGCTGATTTCATAATCCTAGACACTAGGAAGGAGGATGATGAATGCATCATCCTAGGAAGACCTTTCCTAGCCACAGCAGAAGCTGTGATAGATGTTAACAGAGGTGAGTTAGTCCTTCAATTGAATGGGGACTACCTTGTGTTTAAGGCACATGGCCATCCCTCTGTGACAAAAGAGAGTAAGCATGAAGAGCTTCTCTCAGTTCAAGGTCAAGAAGAGCCCACACAGTCAAACTCTAAGTTTGGTGTTCAGACCCCATATCCAAACTCTAAGTTTGGTGTTGGGACTACACTAACATTGACCTGATCACCTTGTGGCTCCATGAGAGCCACTGTCAAGCTATTGACATTAAAGAAGCGCTTATTGGGAGGCAACCCAATTTTATTTATCTAATGTTATTTTATTTTGTTTCTTTGTTATTTTTGTGTTTAATTAGGTACATGATCATGAGGAGACACGAAAAAATCAAAAAAATTAAAAACAGAGTCAAAAACAGAAGAAAAAAATTTTCACCCTGGAGGCAGCACAGACTGGCGTTCAACGCCAGTAAGATGCATCTGGCTGGCGTTCAACGCCAGAACAGAGCACCATTCTGGCGCTGAACGCCAGAAACAAGCAACAACCTGGCGTTTAACGCCAGGATGTGCACACAGAGGACAATCTGGCGCTGAACGCCAGAAACAAGCATGAAACTGGCGTTCAACGCCAGAAACATGCATTACATGGGCGTTTAACGCCCAGAACATGCACCAATGGGCGTTTGAACGCCAGAATGATGCATGGAGGCATTTTACATGTCTATATGGTGAAGGAATGGTATTTCTTTTCACCTCAGGATCTGTGGACCCCACAGGATCCCCACCTCAGGATCTGTGGACCCCACAAGATCCCCACCTACCATATTCCCACCTTTTCTTTTAATCCTAATCACACTCTCCTAATCCAAATCTCATTCCACTCTTCCCCATATCACACTTCCCAAAAACATTCACCATTCACATCAACCTCCTCTTCCCCATAAACCCCACCTACCTCCATAAAATTCAAATTCAATTTCCCACCCATTCCCACCCAAAATGGCCGAATTCCCACCCTCCCTCTCCCTATAAATACCTCTCCTTTCTTCTTCATTTTCACACAACACAAACCCCTTCTTCTCTCATATAGCCGAACTCACTCCTCTCCCTCTCTTCCAAATTCTCTTCTTCTTCTTCTACTCTTCTTTTCTTTTTTTGCTCGAGGGCGAGCAAATTTTAAGTTTGGTGTGGTAAAAAAGCCTAAGCTTTTTGTTTTTCATCACCATCAATGGCACCTAAGACCGGAGTATCCTCAAGAAAAGGAAAAGGGAAGGCAAAAGCTTCCACCTCCGAGTCATGGGAGAAGGAAAGATTCATCTCCAAAAGCCATCAAGACCACTTCTATGATGTTGTGGCAAAGAAGAAGGTGATCCCCGAGGTCCCTTTCAAGCTCAAAAAAGAATGAGTATCCGGAAATCCGACATGAAATTCAAAGAAGAGGTTGGGAAGTCCTAGCCAACCCCATGCAACAAGTCGGAATATTGATGGTTCGAGAGTTCTATGCCAATGCATGGATCACTAGGAACCATGATCAAAGTATGAACCCGAATCCAAAGAACTACATCACAATGGTTCGGGGGAAATACTTGGATTTTAGTCCGGAAAATGTGAGGTTGGCGTTTCACTTACCCATGATGCAAGGTGATGAACGCCCCTACACAAGAAGGGTCAACTTTAATCAAAGGTTGGACCAAGTCCTAATGGACATATGTGTGGAAGGTGCCCAATGGAGAATAGACTCCAAAGGCAAACCAGTCCAACTAAGAAGACTGGACCTCAAGCCTGTAGCTAGAGGATGGCTGGAGTTCATCCAAAGATCCATCATTCCTACAAGCAACCGATCTGAAGTTACTGTGGATCGGGCCATCATGATTCATAGCATCATGATTGGAGAGGAAGTGGAAGTTCATGAAGTCATCTCCAATGAACTCTACAAAATAGCTGACAAGCCTTCACACATGGCACGGCTAGCCTTCCCCCACCTTATATGTCATCTATGTTACTCGGCTGGAGTTATCATAGATGGAGATGTCTCCATTGAAGAAGACAAGCCCATCACAAAGAAGAGGATGGAGAAAACAAGAGAAGTTCCTCACGGCCCTCAAGAAGAACATGAGGAAGTTCATCATCAACAAATGCCTCAAGGAATGCACTTTCCTCCCAACAACTATTGGGAGCAACTCAGCACCTCTTTAGAAGATTTGAGCCATAATGTTGAGCAATTAAGGGTGGAACATCATGAACACTCCATCATTCTCCAAGAAATAAGAGAAGATCAAAGAGCAATGAGGGAGGAGCAACAAAGGCAAGGAAGAGACATAGAGGAGCTCAAAAAGCACCATTGGACCTTCAAGAAGGCGCCACCCTCACTCAGGTGGATTCATTCCTTGCTCTTATTTCTTTCTTTTTTCGGTTTTTAATATTGTGTTTATCTATGTTTTGTGTCTTTACTTCATGATCATTAGTGTGTAACCATGCCTTAAAGCTATGAATAAAATCCATTAGTCCTTCACTTATCTTAAATGAAAAATGTTTTAATTCAAAAGAACAAGAAGTACATAGATTTCGAATTTATTATTGAATTTAATTTAATTATATTGATGTGGTGACAATACTTTTTGTTTTCTGAATGAATGCTTGAACAGTGCATATTTTTGATCTTGTTGTTTATGAGTGTTAAAATTGTTGGCTCTTGAAAGAATGATGAACAAAGAGAAATATTATTGATGAACTGAAAAATTCATGAATTGATTCTTGAAGCAAGAAAAAGCAGTGAAAAAGAAAGCTTGCGAAAAAAAATGGCGACAAAAATATAGAAAGAAAAAGAAAAAGCAAGCAGAAAAAGCCAATAGCCCTTAAAACCAAAAGGCAAGGGTAGCAAGGATCCAAGGCTTTGAGCATCAATGGATAGGAGGGCCCAAGGAAATAAAATCCAGGCCTAAGCGGCTAAATCAAGCTGTCCCTAACCATGTGCTTGTGTCATGAAGGTCCAAGTGAAAAGCTTGAGACTGAGTGGTTAAAGTCGTGATCCAAAGCAAAAGAGTGTGCTTAAGAGCTCTGGACACCACTAACTGGGGACTCTAGCAAAGCTGAGTCACAATCTGAAAAGGTTCACCCAGTTATGTGTCTGTGGCATTTGTGTATCCGGTGGTAATACTGGAAAACAAAGTGCTTAGGGCCACAGCCAAGACTCATAAGTAGCTGTGTTCAAGAATCAACATGCTTAACTAGGAAAGTCAATAACACTATCCAAAATTCTAAGTTCCTAGAGAAGCCAATCACTCTGAACTTCAAAGGAAAAAGTGAGATGCCAAAACTATTCAGAAGCAAAAAGCTACAAGTCCCGCTCATCTAATTGAATTAATATTCATTGATATTCTGGAATTTATAGTATATTCTCTTCTTTTATCCTCTTTGATTTTCAGTTGCTTGGGGACAAGCAACAATTTAAGTTTGGTATTGTGATGAGCGGATAATTTATACGCTTTTTGGCATTGTTTTTATATAGTTTTTAGCAAGTTTAAGCTACTTTTAGGGATGTTTTCATTAGTTTTTATGTTAAATTCACATTTCTGGACTTTACTATGATTTTGTGTGTTTTTCTGTGATTTCAGGTAAATTCTGGCTGAAATTGAGGGACTTGAGCAAAACTCTGAAGAAGGCTGACAAAAGGACTGCTAATGCTGTTGGAATCTGACCTCCCTGCACTCGAAATGGATTTTCTGGAGCTACAGAACTCCAATTGACGCGCTCTCAACGGAGTTGGAAAGTAGACATCCAGGGCTTTCCAGCAATATATAATAGTCCATACTTTATTCGAAGAATGATGACGTAACTTGGCGTTGAACGCCAAGTACACGCTGCTGTCTGGAGTTAAACGCCAGAAAAACGTCATGATCCGGAGTTGAACGCCCAAAACACGTCATAACTCGGAGTTCAACTCCAAGAGAAGCCTCAGCTCGTGGATTGATCAAGCTCAGCCCAAACATACACCAAGTGGGCCCCGGAAGTGGATTTGTACATCAATTACTTACTCATGTAAACCCTAGGAGCTAGTCTAAGTATATATAGAACATTTATCTATTGTATTAGATGTCTTTTGACCACGTTTCATCTTTGGTCTCAGTTTTATTTTATTCTTCATCTTAGGAGACTATTGATCACGTTAGGGGGGCTGGCCATTCGGCCATGCCTGAACCTTTTACTTATGTATTTTCAACGGTGGAGTTTCTGCACACCATAGACTAAGGGTGTGGAGCTCTGCTGTACCTCAAGTATTAATGCAATTCTATTATCTTTTATTCAAATCTCTCTTATTCTTATTCCAAGATATTCATTCGTACCCAAGAACATGATGAATGTGATGATAAGTAACCCTCATTATCATTCTCACTTATGAACGCGCGTGATTGACAACCACTTCCGTTCTACATGCAACAGAGCTTGAATGTGTATCTCTTAGATTCCCAACAGAATCTTCGTGGTATAAGCTAGATAGATGGCGGCATTTATGAGGATCCGGAAAGTCTCACCTTGTCTGTGGTATTCCGAGTAGGATCCTGGGAATCCGGAAAGTCTAACCTTGTCTGTGGTATTCCGAGTAGGATTCCGGTAATGAATGACTGTGATGTGCTTCAAACTTGCAACCTGCTGGGCGTTAGTGACAGACGCAAAAGAATCAAGGGATTCTATTCCAGTAGGAGCGGGAACCAACCGGTGATTAGCCGTACTGTGACAGAGTGCGTGAGCATTAGTTTTCACTGCGAGGATGGGATGTAGCCATCAACCATGGGTGATGCCTCCAGACGATTAGCCGTGCGACTGACAACCGCATAGGATCATTTTCCCGAGAGGATTGAAAGTAGCCACAGCTGATGGTGAACCCCTATACAAAGCTTGCCATGGAGAGGAGTAAGAAGGATTGAATAGAAGCAGTAGGAGAGCAGGCGTCCTTGAGCCATACAGCATCTCCATTCGCTTATCTGAAATTCTCACCAATGAATCTACATAAGTCTTCTATCCGTTTATTATTCCTATTTTCTTATTTTTATTTTCTAAACCCATAAACTATTTTAATCTGCCTAACTGAGATTTACAAGGTGACCATAGCTTGCTTCATACCAACAATCTCTGTGGGATCGACCCTTACTCACGTAAGGTTTATTACTTGGACGACCCAGTACACTTGCTGGTTAGTTGAACGGAGTTGTGAATTTAACCAAGAGACACAATAGTTTTTGTGTATATGCCAAAGAGCCAATATTGATGATCACAATTTCGTCCACCAGACTCCTGTGTAACAGATATTATTGTGATTGGTATGACAGCTATACAGTTGATCTCTAATTTTATAACAGAAGATCAGATGTATGTTTACTCACATAATGATCTTAAGACCGCTGATCGAAGTAAATATTGTTTTGTTCTCCTTCAACGTATGGGTGTACTTGAATATCTCTGCCAATGTCATCTCACGATCCAACCACTTCGACTACACATGTTGCATTGAAACCATATGATTAGGATGCCTAGTAATAATATGTAAAAGAATATAACTAAGTTAATAACAAAATTAAAGACACTGCATATCAGCCTGGCCTTAGTCTTCATGAAGGTTGCTGAGTCATCGGTATACTTAGATGACCTGGCCGATGCCCTGTTAGCTCTGTAGGTGAGACGCCGATGCCTGAACCCCTCATCAATAACCTAGTGAACTAACAGAGCCTTCTTTATTTCCGGTCGGAGCCAGGTCGTCAGGTGGTCTCGCCCCTCACGAACATCCTCAAGCATCTGTTGCAGCCGCCAACCCATTCGATGGTCGTGGATCTTCTTAATGAGGGCATTGTGAGAGGCATCCCATATAAAGTGCAGCTACACAAAGAAAGTTTAAAATTTGTTTACCCAAATAGAAGATATAAACTCGTTAAAAAAGTTTAAAAATAAAAAAAATTAATTACCGATCATTTCTAAAACCATCGCTCTCTGGTCTTAGAGGGGTTTTTTGTAGCTGGGCCATGGATAGTCGTGCATCAGCTTGATGACATTGGTCATCTCCTGAGTACATGCGTTGTTGTTCGGCACAAACCTATCAACAATTCACAAACAAACCAATATGGCAATATAAATTAAAACTTTAGAAGCAAATAACTATAATATATAGAAAGTTTTATAGAAATTTCGGCAGAGTTTTATCTATAATTAAAATGCGCCACAAATTCTTTCCACCAACAATTAACTTAAACAGCACCAAATGTCAACAATCAATGAACAACAAACACTTTCAGCAATTCAATAATTAGGAAATATGAAATACTTTCAGCCATTGAAACCTACAGCCCTAAATCCACTAAACTAGAATCAATAATCAAACACTTTAAGCAATTCAATAATTAGGAAACATGAAACACTTTCAGCCATTGAAACATACAACTCTAAATCCACTAAACTAGAAAATCAAACACTTTCAACAATTCAATAATTAGAAACATGACACACTTTCAGCCATTCAAACCTACAACCCTAAATTCACTAAACTATAATGAATAATCAAACACTTTCAGCAATTCAATAATAAAAAAATATGACACACTTTCAGCCATTCAAACTTACAACCCTAAATCCACTAAATTATAATCAATAATCAGACACTTTCAGCAATTCAATAATCAGGAAATATAGAAAACTTAAAGTGATACTCACCCCCGTCCCGCCATCAGGCCAAATCATCAACCGTACGATGGGAGGTGGTGAAGGGGCATCAGCTGCCTCACTTCCGTGAGAGGACTCTGGGGACGCAGCTTCTGTCACTGGAGGCGGCGTCGCCGAGGCAACATGCTGCTGAGCGGTTGGAGGTGGCGTCGTCACTATATACGGAAGGATATAGTTGGGGTTAGGGACCATGATGAACGGTTGGTCTGCTAAACCTGCAACCTGTGACCACGACACGTCCACGACCATGACCACGACATGTCCATGACCAGTAGCCTGATCCGCTGAACCTCCACCTGTCGTCATGTCTGCAAATAGCATACCAATTAACTACGTTAAACTTAGTTCAAAAACACAACAAAGAGAGCTAAATCAACAATAATCAACACAATGATCAACAATAATCAAAAGTTCAAAATAACAAATCAACCTTATAAATTATAATAACTAGGTCAGAACAAATCAAAATTTGTTTTAATTAAAATCAGAAAAAATCATAACTAAATAAGGAACAGAAATCAAAACATGTTCTAATTAAAATTGAAACTAATCAAGTTTAGTAACCTAAGTTCAATTTTATAAAATCCTAAGTCCAAAACAAGTTCAGTACTCTAAGTTTAGAACTAAATAAGGAACAAAAATCAGAACCAATTAATTTCAACATTTGAAATTCATTCCTAATATAATCCAAATCCAATTAAACATACAAAGTTGACCTAATCGGGTTATAAATGACCAACTTAATTAACCTTGTACTATTAAATAAATGCCTCAATCATTCAAAAATTTTAGTGAATTAAAAAATGAATCAAATTCCATTATCAATGCATAATAACAATCATAACATGCAAACGAGCATTAATTTTCAAGAATTAGAGCAAAAATTGCATTAAAAACTCTGAGGCATATTGACGGACACTTGGCATGCACAAACATAAAACATGCAAAATCAAGATCAAATAGCAATTGGTAGCCCTAATTTCAAATCAACAATCAACACTAGCAATAAATAATTCAAAACTAGCAACAACCAAGTATAATCCAAATAATCCAAATATTTTTTAGCAATTCGAACCTAATAACTTAATCTAACCTATCCTAACCACTTAAAATCCACTAAGAGAAAATTAATTCTAACTAACTAACTAACAAGAAATCATATTAATGAAACTAAAATTAACTAAAACCGAAATTAAAAATAGAGTAGTAACCTAGGTTGCCAAAATGGAATGGAACGAAGAGGATGAAAGGAGTTGTAGTGTAAACCCCGCATAATTAGTGAATAAATTAATTATAAATTAAGAAAATTAGAAAATAAAATTTTATAATTTAACGAGATAGAATTAATTAAAATAAGAATTTTGACATAAATTTTAAAGAATTTGGTCCAAGATTGAGCTGAACGGGCTGAACCGAACGAACCGTGTCCGTATTGGGCCCAAGGCCCAACCCAAGCCTCATTAAACAAAAGAAACAAGCCATCTGTCTTCCTCATTCCATGACGAACCTGAACCAAGAGGGGAGGGGCTGAACATGAAGCTCAAACCCTAACTCCAATTTCAAACTAAGATATCTTCCAACTCCAAGCTCCGATCGCCGCACCGTTTGCGGCCACGCGACCACCGTGTCAAGCTCTACAAATCTATTGGAATAATTTCATAAGTAAGCCCTATTTTCTGTCCCATCCACTTATCCCCTCAATTTCAAAATTCAATGTGTAATTATGTTGAAATTTGCTTGATTCCGGTGTTCAGGTTCATATTAACTTGCGGGTATTCTCAGGTTTAGCTCGCTTGAGCTGTGAGTAAGGTAAGCACCCTTAAACCCTTGATATAAATGTTGAACTAGTGAGCCTTATATTGATTTTGGTGCTAATTATGATAATATATTGAAATTGATTGTTGGATGGAGCTAATTTGAGAAATTGGAAGCTAGAGGGCTAACCTAAGAGGTTGGGTTTTGCTTGGTGAGGAGCTGGGAATTTCAAGGCTTGAAGTGTGATATATAGGTGAGGTGTTTCGGGTTTATCAGGGAATCGGCCAAGGTATGGTTTCACTTTTTCGTAACTAAAATATAATGTGTCGTGAAAACGTAGGTTAGTTGACCATAAGATAAGATTTGAATTATTGATGATGTTAATGATTGAGGTTAGTTAATATGTATGTTGGTTAGTAATTTTGAGGTGAGGATTGATGCTATTATGAATGATGTGTTAAATCTTATATATGTTGTTGGAAAATGATGATGGTGTATATTGTGTTGAATTGAATGTGAAATAGTTGAGTTGGTTGTTATTTGGCATGAGAAAGTTGTAGTTGGTGAAACAACATAATCTTGTGGAGTTTGATGATATATATAAATGTATATAAGTTGATGATGTTGTCTTTGTGTGAACTTATTGAGCAAACTGATTATAATTGTGAATTGATGTGTTGTGGAATAAATGTATGCTAGAGGGCGAACCTTGGAGACTGGGTTTTGCTTGGTGAGAAGCTGGGAATTTCAAAGCTTGAAGTGTGATATATAGGTGAGGTGTTCCGGATTTATCGGGGAATCGGCCAAGGTATGGTTTCAGTTTTTCGTAACTAAAATATAATGTGTCGTGAAAATGTAGGTTAGTTGACTATAAGATAAGATTTGAATTATTGATGATGTTAATGATTGAGGTTAGTTAATATGTATGTTGGTTAGTAATTTTGAGGTGGGGATTGATGCTACTATGAATGATGTGTTAAATATTGTATATGAGGTTGAAAAATGATGATGATGTATATTGTATTGAATTGAATGTGAAATAGTTGAGTTGGTTGTTATTTGGCATGAGAAAGTTGTGGTTGGTGAAACAACATAATCTTGTGGAGTTTGATGATATATATAAATGTATATAAGTTGATGATGTTGTCTTTGTGTGAAATTATTGAGAAAATTGATTATAATTGTGAATTGATGTGTTGTGGAATAAATGAGGAGTGTTGAGGTAGGGCTGAGCTTGGTTGAGGCAGTTTTGGTAAGTTTGAAAGGGGTTTGAAATTGATAAGTTTTGAAAGTTGAGGTTTGGCATTTTTATGAAAACTCTGATTTTCGATCAACTTTGGCGGAATATAACTTGGCCTCTGGACCTCTGAATTTTATCAAACTTATCTTGAAAGAAAATTTGGTTTGAGATGTTTACATTGTTTGAAGAATGAAGGAAAAAGGTGTAACAGCCCAGACCACCCACTAGCACGATATTGTCCGTTTTGGCACACAAGGCCTCACGGTTTTGTCTTTGACGATAGGGATGATAGCCGAAGCTCCCCACACTCACTCGTCAAAACGCGTCATGCTAGGGAGAGGTATCCACACCCTTATAAGGCATGCTTCGTTCCCCTCCCCAACCGATGTGGGACCTTACCAAATGTAGCGACCCTCAGTTTTAAAAATATAAATATAAATAAATTATAATTTATTTTATAAATTGGAGTTTTCTATACTTAGAAATTATTTTATTATCGAGTTCGATATCTGCCAATATGAATAAATATTGGTACTTTTTACTGAATTTAGCTTTACTAATGTTTTATCAAATATTTTTCACCCTTAAGTTACTAATATCATTTAAATTAGTAACTCATATATTATATATTAACTTTATTATTATTATTATTATTATTATTATTATTATTATTATTATTATTATTATTATTATTATTATTATTATGCATGTGCGCATATATATATAAGGCGGCAGCCATTTACTTAATGAAAAGTCATTGCATACGTATACACATATATATAATATCTAGTTATGAGTATCATTAGTCTTATTATATCATTAGCTTTATATATAATAGTACCAACTGAAGAAATTAAGTAACATTTACTTTATTATCATTATTATACTTGCGCCGCCATATATATATATATATATATATATATATATATATATATGATATAGGAATGAGAGGCGAGAGAGAAGAGTAACCGAGAGAGAGGAGCGAGAGAACGTAAATCCTACTAAACTTCCGACTTCGATTTCTTACAATCCGTAACTCCAATAAAAAATCTAATCCGGTAAAAGTATTCGTATCCTCTTCCTTTACATGTTGGCACCACTTTTGATTGGTGGAAGTTGATGGTGACGTAACTTCTCTACTCTTTGAGTTTGGCCAACGGGAGTTTTAGGAGGCACAGACGATTCTGGACGTTTTCTTCTTCGATAGCTCTGTCAGAAAGCTTCTCCAGAGCTTTGAATATTTTGATTCCGTATGAAGGTATGGTTTTGGTTTCTCGTAGTTAATGTTTAATGTCATGTGAAAACTTAGTCTAGAAGACCTTAAGATAGGAATGAAATGAATGAATAATTGATGGATTGTGTATATGGTATAAAATATGAGGTTCAGCTGTTGTCAATAATTTGCTGTTGAAGTTGGTCGGTTTGGAAAAAGATCTAATATTGGTATTTGTTTGGTTTTGAAATAATTTGTTACTGGAAATGATTTGAAGGACTGAGAGGTGTTTGATTTGATAGTTGGGACCCTTGAAGGGTAGCAGAAATTCGAGTTTTAGAGGAGATACTGTCAAAGTTTCTATAAGAATTGGAGTCTTGATTTGAAGTGTTATTTTAAAAAGGAAAGAGATCATTACATGGCTTGTGTATTTGAGATTAGTTGTTGGCCCTCTGTCACAAGATGTGACCGGACACTTTAACTCCCCGGATTCCCCCATGGGCATGCACACACACACACACACACACACACACACACACACACACATATATATATATATATTTGAGCTTGGAGTTCGTCTCCATGGAATACTATATTATTGAGCTTGGAGTTTAACTCCATGGAATAATATATTATTGAGCTTGGAGTATGACTCCATGGAATATTATATTTGAGCTTGGAGTTAAACTCCATGGAATATTATTGAGTTTGGGGATGCGCGCACAGAGGGACTGTCCAATGGTTAACTACCAGGACTTGTCGGGTTGGCTGTATAACTGACAGATGAGACTCATCAGCCGTAGGACAGGCATACATCATATGCATTTGTTTGCTTTGTTTGAGTGTGCATTGTTTTAGCTTGCTTAACTGTTAAATTTTGCATATCTGCTACTTGTACTACTTGTTGTAAATGCTTCTCTATTTGTGTTTTTCTTGTCTGTAATGTTTGTCTATGCAACTAAGAGGCCCCTTGTCTGGTGAAGGAATGACAAGGGTTATTCCACCAGTGATTCGGAGAACTGGAGGAGACAGAACGTGAAGTATTAAGTTAAAGTTAGATTCAGAACTAGAATACCTTAGATAACTTACCTAACTTTTGGTTTAGTTTATTTTCCTTTAGAATGATTCTGAGTGTCGGAGTTCTAGGAATGCCTCTGGCTTTCCCGAGACCTTTTATATTAACTATGCGGGCACCTTTACCATGCTGAGAACCTCTGGTTCTCACCCCATACTATATTGTTGTTTTCAGATGCAGATCGAGAGGTACCCCGTTGAGCATCTGGAGATCCTCCTTACAAGCGAAGAACTATCTTTTGAACTGTCATATTTTGTTTTACGCTATGTATATATGCTTATAGAATCTCCGCATGTAGATATTTGTGTTTTGTCCCTCCTAGAGGTTAACTTGGAGATACAGGTGTTTATTTTGTAGTTTGAGTTTTATTTTGGGTTGTATATAAATATATAATCATATACTCTGTCCGGCCTTAGCTTCGCAGGTCGAGTCTAGAGCTTGCTATCTGTATTTTGAAACTCTGATATGTATATATTTTCAGTTTCTTTTTTTATCTCACCTATCCGTTTAATGAATATCCATGCGAGAGTCACACAATTTTCTGTTTATCGTTCTTGTTTAGCTAATTCTTCAAGGCTCCTAGATATGATTTATTTCAACTATATTTATATATCTTTTCTTTTAGAGGTCGTAATACCTTGCTATATCTGCTTTGCGACTTAAGCGTAAGGCTCTGTGTGGTAGGGTGTTACAAAAGGTTTTAAAACGAAAATATTATGCGCGTTCGAAGTTTGGTGTGCAAAATAGGAATTCTGGACTTAGCAGCTTTTTGAGACTTCCGCTATGCATACATACGCAAGGGACACACGCGACGCGAGCAGTCCATCCGGGTTGGAACACTCGCGTACGCGAGCAGGGGGTCGTTGTTTTTGACTTTGTGCGTACGCACGGCAAGGGTGTGCGTATGCACAGCCCCTGTTTTTTGAAATATGAATTTTTTATGTTTTTAAACCATTTCTCTGGCTTTTGAAACCTTTATAACTCTCATTTAAATCTTGGTAATTAGTTTTTAGGCTATAGAGTGTGAGTAAACTTATTGGATGAATTAATTTGATGTTGAGAGAGGTTGTAAAGTGGAAATTTGTTATTGAAGGGTGTTGGAAATGTTGAATGTGAGAATAATGATAATTGATTATGAATGAACATGATAATGGAAATCTAATTGAGATTGTGGACGATGAGTGTGTTGAGTTTTCTCTCTGTTGTAAGGTGTGTCGTACACTATATCTTAAGAGCGTGGTGGGCGCTATATCCCAAGAGTGTGGGAGCACCTTACCCTGGAAAGTGTGTCAGGTACTATATCTCATGAGTGTGACGGGCACTATGTCCCGAGAGTGTGGCGGGTGCTATATCCTAAGAGTGTGGGAACACTTTATCCCAGGAAATGCGACAGGTACTATATCTCAAAGTGTGACAGGCACTATATCCCGAGAGTGTGACGGGCACTATATCCCGAGAGTGTGACGGGCACTATATCCCAAGAGTGTGGAGGCATGTAAGAGAGATGGTATCCGGGTTAGCTACCGAGTGTGTCAGATTCTGCCAAGATAACCGACACGTGAGCTCACGGCCAGTAGGATAGATGATGAGCGGATAATTTGTACGCTTTTTGGCATTGTTTTTAGTATGTTTCTGGTATGATCTAGTTAGTTTTTAGTATATTTTTATTAGTTTTTAGTTAAAATTCACTTTTCTGGACTTTACTATGAGTTTGTGTGTTTTTCTGTGATTTCAGGTATTTTCTGGCTGAAATTGAGGGACCTGAGCAAAAATCTGATTCAGAGACTAAAAAGGACTGCAAATGCTGTTGGATTCTGACCTCCCTGCACTCGAAGCGGATTTTCTGGAGCTACAGAAGCCCAATTGGCGCGCTCTCAACGGCGTTGGAAAGTAGACATCCTGGGCTTTCCAGCAATATATGATAGTCCATACTTTGCCCAAGATTTGATGGCCCAAACCGGCGTTCAAAGTCACCCTCAGGAATTCCAGCGTTAAACGCCGGAACTGGCACCCAAATGGGAGTTAAACGCCCAAACTGGCATAAAAGCTGGCGTTTAACTCCAAGAAGAGTCTCTACACGAAAATGCTTCATTGCTCAGCCCAAGCACACACCAAGTGGGCCCGGAAGTGGATTTTTATGTCATTTACTCATTTCTGTAAACCCTAGGCTACTAGTTTTCTATAAGTAGGACCTTTTACTATTGTATTTTCATCTTTGGACATCTAGTTCTTAGATCATGATAGAGACTTTGGTAGCTATATTCATTTTTATGCTATCTTAGATCATTGGGAGGCTGGCCATTCGGCCATGCCTAGACCTTGTTCTTATTTATTTTCAACGGTGGAGTTTCTACACACCATAGATTAAGGTGTGGAGCTCTGCTGTACCTCGAGTATTAATGCAATTACTATTGTTCTTCCATTCAATTCCGCTTGTTCTTGTTCTAAGATATCACTTGTTCTTCAACTTGATGAATGTGATGATCCGTGACACTCATCATCATTCTCACCTATGAACGTGTGACTGACAACCACCTCCGTTCTACCTTCGATTGGGTGAATATCTCTTGGATTCCTGATTGCACGATGCATGGTTGATCGCCTGACAACCGAGTGCTCGTCTGACAAACGAGCCAACCATTCCGTGAGATCAGAGTCTTCGTGGTATAGGCTAGAACTGATGGCAGCATTCAAGAGAATCCGGAAGGTCTAACCTTGTCTGTGGTATTCTGAGTAGGATTCAATGATTGAATGACTGTGACGTGCTTCAAACTCCTAGCAGGCAGGGCGTTAGTGACAGACGCAAAAGAATCGATGGATTCTATTCCGGCCTGACCGAGAACCGACAGCTGATTACCCCATGCTGTGACAGAGCATAGGCAAACGTTTTCACTGAGAGGATGGGAGGTAGCCATTGACAACGGTGAAACCCTACATAAGCTTGCCATGGAAAGGAGTAAGAAGGATTGGATGAAGACAGTAGGAAAGCAGAGAGACGGAAGGGAAGGCATCTTCATGCGCTTATCTGAAGTTCCTACCAATGAATTACATAAGTACCTCTATCTTTATCTTTATGTTTATTTCGTTCATCGCCATATCCATTTGAGTTTGCCTGACTAAGATTTACAAGATGACCATAGCTTGCTTCATACTAACAATCTCCGTGGGATCGACCCTTACTTGCGTAAGGTTTATTACTTGGACGACCCAGTGCACTTGCTGGTTAGTTGTGCGAAGTTGTGTAATGCCATGGTACTGAGCTACCAAGTTTTTGGGGTTCATGACCGGGGATTATTTGAGTTGTGAAAAGTATTGTTCATAATTTCGCGCACCAATAGACATACATCATATGCATTTGTGTGTCTTGTTTGATTCTGTATTAATTGGGCTTGTCTATGTGATTATTATGCCTACTTGCTAAATTTGCTACCTACTGTAATTGTATTCTACTTGTACTTACTTTGTCTGTATTTTCGTTGTCTGTGCTATGGAGTTCTGGAGTAACAGAGGAATGTGAGAGGCTAAAGTATCAAGTTAGGTTGAGTTAGAATTTTGAACCCTTAGTTACCCCACTTTTTTATGGCTTATTTATGGTTGTAAGGAATAGTTTAAGTTTGAATCTGTTGTCGAATGTTCTAGGATTGCCTTCGGCATTTTCGAGACATTATATATTAGAGATGTGGGCACTGTTACCATGCTGAGAAACCCTGGTTCTCACCACATACATATTTTGTGATTTTCAGATGCAGGACGTGAGGCACCTCGCTAAGGCATTCTGGGAGCTTCTTACAGCGAAGATCTGTGCAGTTTGGGACATTACTTTTGGTTATTATGTTTTTATGTAGATACTTATCATTTTCTCCATTTATGTATATGATGTTGTGTCCCTCTTAGAGGTGATTTTTGGAAAAACAGGTTCTGTAAAACTATATTTTGGGTTCTTTTGGGTTTTCTTATATATATATTTATATATATACTTATGTGCTCTGGCCGGTTTATCTTCGCAAGCCGAGTCTTGAGCTTTGTTAGTTGTATCTTGGAACTCTTTAGTATATAGCCATGTATAGCTTACTCTTACTTTGCTTCGTTTACGTTATCGCTTCATGAGTGTTGCACTTTTCGTTTTAATGCTTTTGTTTTAACTTTTCTTCAAAGGCTCCTAGCTAAAACTTCTTTTCAACTATACTTATAAATACGATTTTTACTTTTCGAAGTCGTAATATCTCACCACCTCTGTCTTATGATTTAAGCATAAGATTTTGTGTGGTAGGGTGTTACATTATCGTATCAGAGCAATCCGTTCTTATAGAGCCTGAGGGAGGGACTAACTATGCTTCTGGACATACTCTGGGTGTCTGTACATGCTAAATTAGGATATCTAACTGATATATGTGGCATGAATGTTCATGAGCATGCATTGGGACTTTGAAGCACTAGACTTGCAATATTGAGACTGATCACCTTGATATCACTTGTTTGGTGTGCACAAGGACCATATGGCGACTCGTGGATGCGGTCGTGGTCGAGGGAGGGGTAGGAATTAAAATGAGAAACACAAGATGAATGAGAGCGACCCTGCAAACTTTATGGCTGCCCTAGAGAATATGGCTGTGGCTATGCAGGCCACATCTGCTGCCTTAGAAAATCAGGCTAACAATGTAAATAGCAAAAACGGAGATAAAGGGTCGATGACATTGTCAACCTTCCTGAAGGTGCATCCTCCAACCTTTAGAGGAACTACGAACCCTACTGAGGCCGACAATTGGTTTCAGGCAATGGAGAGGGCCTTACAAGCGCAGTAGGTTCCCGAAGAACAATGGGTGGATTTTGCAGCTTATCAACTGATGGGTGAGGAACAGTACTGGTGGCAGAGAACTCAACATATTCTACAACCAGACAACACGGTGATACCTTGGGAGGTGTTTCGAACGGAGTTCTAGCAGAAGTACTTCCTAGCTTAGTAAGAAATGCCAAGGAGCTTGAGCTGTTGTAGTTGAAATAGGGGCAAATGTCCGTTGCCGAGTATACGAACAAATTAGAAGAATTGTGCCGATTCTCTCGAATCTTCCAAGGTGCTCCGGGGGACTTCAAAGAATAGAAATGCATCAAGTATGAGGGAGGACTCTGTAAAACCCGGTTAATCAACGGCTAATTAACCCATAAATGAGAATTTATTCTAGAAAGCCCAAAATGTGATTTTTGTGGCTAAATGTGATAGAGGAGACTGAGACAAGAATTTTGGTACCAATTTTATAGAATTCGGACCAAGATTGGACCGAACGGGCCAAACCGGGCTAATTGGACCCAAAGTGGGCCCTTGGCCCAACATAACTTAACCAAAACCCTAGTTTTCAGCTCTCTCTCTCCTCATTTGTTACACACACAAGCTGAAATTAGAGAGAAAGGGAGGAAGAACACTCTCTCAAGTTCTCTCCCTTGCTTGATCTTCAAACCACCATAACTTTTGATCTAGAGCTCCGATTGCCGCTCCGTTTGCGGCCACGCGTTCACCGCAGAGAGCTCTACAAAACCCATACAACCAATCTTGAGGTAAGCCACGTGTTACTGTTCGAAATCTGAGCCCTTATTTTCGAGTTTCATGGGTGAAATGTTGAGATTTTGGGTTCTTTGATGTTATAGGACCCAACTCTCTTGAAGGAGAAGGTTAATCTTGTCTCCTTGGACCTTGGGTGTGGTAAGATTCTCAACCCTAGTGTAATTTGTGATTTTATGATGTTTGGGTTTTGAGATGTTGTGTATGGGTATGATGGTTGTGGCTTAGTTTGTGTGTGTGTGTGGATATTGGAGCTTGATTGGTGATTTTGAAAAGCTTGGAAAAAGTTTGGTGGTGAAAAATCTGTTCTTGGAGGTGTTGAGGCCTTGAGAGCTTGTGGATAGGTGATTTGGAAGTGCTCCGGTTGAGCTTGGGAAAATCGGCTAAGGTATGGTTTCGGTTTCCCGTATCTAATATGTAATGTGGTAGGAAATACTTAGGCTAGAGGCCCTAAGATAGGCATTGAATGGTTGATGTTGATTAATGATTGAGATATATGATGTGGTCATATATGTGATGATGATTAATGATGTCTTGATGGTATGATGTATGAGAAATATGCATGTTGTGATATATGCTTGATGATTGGTTATGGTTGAATTGTGGGTTGAACCATGTTGATGGTGAGTATGATATTGATTGCGTACAATGATGATTTATTGGATTTGGTGTTGTTGAGAATTGGCATGAGGAAGAGTATATGATATGTCAATATGTTTGAGTTTGAGCCACTTGGGTGAAGTGGGTTAGAATGATGAGATAGTGATTTTGTATATTTGTGGTAAAGTGTCAATGTGTGAGTTGAGGAGGCTTGATGTTGAAATTGATGTATTTTGATTGATTTCAAAGGAAAGGGATGAAAATGGCATGTTTTGATTGATTTTGAAAAGAGTTGGAAATGGCTTGTTTGCAAATGGCACTTTGTGGTTTTTATGAAAAATATGGTTTTGGGGCATACTTTGGTGGGACATAACTTGGACTACGGATCTCTGTTTTGTGCCAAATCTGTTTAGAAATGAAATTGGATCCGGGATGTCCATGCCGTTCGAAGAACAGGTGAAAAACGATTTAAAATGAGAAAGTTATGTCCGTTGGAAGATTGGGGTTTAAATTGGTGAATTCTGCAGCTTTTAACTTAGAAAAGTTTTAGCAGAATGACCCCTTGCGCATGGGGGCACTTGGCGCGTGCGCGCCGTTCTTCCCGAAAATGCCATCTACGCGTGAGCGTGATGTGCGCGGGCGCGCCGATGGTGCTGCACCCAATGCCCAGCCATTTTCCAGAGAGTCATGCCAGAACTGTGCCAGTGTTGTGCCTGGGGCACGAGAACACCCACGCGTACGCGTGGTTGACGCGTACGCGTCGATTGGCAAATTTTTAATCCACGCGTTAGCGTGCATGACGCTTGCGCGTCGATGAAGTTTTTGAGGCCATCCACGCGTGCGCGTGGAGTGCGCGTACGCGCGGACCTGTTTTCATCCCAAAGTTGATTTTTGAGTTTTAAAAGCCAAATTTCATACTTCTGAGCCTCCGATCTCACCACTTATATCTTAAATCGTTATGATAAGCCTAGCTATGAGAGAAGGAGCTAGTGGATGTGGTAACTTGCAAGTGAAGCAAGGGAAAATGAATAATCAATGAGGATCATTGATGATTATGTGAGATGTGGAGGATGGTGGTGGAAGTGCTTGTTATGCCATTGGCCGAAGGGCCGTAATTGTTTATGAATTGGCTGGTTCTGGATTGAACCGTGAGCCGGGATAGCTGTGTATGCTATGGATATTGGCTGGTTATGGATTTAACCGTGAGCCGGATGGCTGATATGGATGTTGATCCATGGATGAGAATTCATGCATGTTTATGCTGAATTATTGATAATTGTGATTTGCACTTCCACTATCTGAGATACGAGTTTCCCTGGGTAGTAGCAGTGGCTAGCCACCACGAGCTCCAGGTTGAGACTTGATACTCTGTTGACCCTATGTCGTAAGTGTGGCCGGGCACTGTGAAAGGCCCGGATGAGCTCGCCCCCGTATATATTCACCAGTGAGGGTGATGGATATAGATCATGATTATGATCAAGTTTATGACGAGTATAACTCGAGTTGGGGATGCATGACAGAGGGACAGTCCAATGGTTAGCGACCAGGACTTGTCGGGTTGGCTCTATAACCGACAAGATGATATCATCAGCCACTAGGGACAGGCATTCATCATATGCATACTATATGAATTGTTTGAGATTGCCTATTTGACTGCACATTACTTGCTAATTGTCTAAATGCCTTACTTGTTCCTAAATGTATATTTCTTGCTTGATATAACTGTGTTTGCTACACTATTCTCCTGCTGGTGGTTGGGAGGTCTGAAGGAATTGGAAAGGGAAGTATTAGTTAGACTGAAATATCTTTAGTCAGATGCCCTTTATGGTTTAGCTTGTTTATAAGCGTTGATATTATATGGAGGAAGTTCTAGGATTGCCTTTGGCTTTCCTCCATTATTATGTATTATATATGTGGAAGCTGTTACCATGCTGGGGACCTCTGGTTCTCACCCATGCGGATTTTGTGGTTTTCAGATGCAGGACGTGAGGTTTCTCGCTGAGGCATGCTGGAGACTTCTAGATTTGCGAAGATCCTTTGTTCTCGGGGCTATGTTTTGGTTTATATGTTTTGCTTAGATACTTTTATCTCCATTAAATAATACAAACTGTGACGACTCCTCTTATGGGAGATTTTGGAGAATAGGTTTTATGTATTTGTGTCCCTTTGGGTTTCCTTTGGGGTTTTCCTTATTTTATTATATGTATATATTGTTATGCTCGGACCGGTTATCTTCGCAGCCGGATCTTGAGTCTTGATATTCCTGTTTTTGACACTCCTTTGTATATATATAATCTCGCGTTGGTTATCCTTGTTCGTTACGTTATCGATCGGAGTGTTGCGCTTTAAGGTTGCGGTTTTTGTTTACCCTTTTTTCTACAAAGGCTCCTAGTTATAATCAATCATTCATACTACTATACGTACTAAATTTTTATTTTAGAGGTCGTAATACCTTGTCATCTCTGAATTATGACTTAAGCATAAGACTCTGTATGGTAGGGTGTTACATTATGGTATCAGAGCAGTTCGTTCCTGTAGAGCCTGAGGGATGGACTGATTATGCTTCTGTGCATTCTCTGTGTGTGTGTTATGTGCTATTAGTATATCTGCTTGATATAATTGGCATAAACGTTCATGAGCATGCATTTGGGACTTTGAAGTACTAGACTTCTGATATTGAGACTGATCAACTTAATATCGATTGTTTGGTATGTATAGGAACCAGATAGCGCCTCGTGGACGCGGTAGAGGTAGTACGAGAGGTCGTACAAATGCTCGTGCGCCGGAGAATAACCCTAATGACCCGGTGAACTTTATGACTGCGTTGGAGAACATGGCTGCTGCTATGCAAGCCACTGCTGAGGCTCTTGGTCAACAGATGAACAACCATGGTAATGATGGAGGTGGAGTTCAGGGCCCAATAACACTGGCAAACTTTTTGAAGGTTAATCCACCTAAGTTCAAGGGAACTACTAGTCCGACTGAGGCTGATACATGGTTTCAGGCTATAGAGCGAGCGCTACAAGCGCAAGTGGTGCCTGAAGGACAGCGTGTCGAGTTTGCTACCTATATGCTCGTCGGTGAAGCGTCGCATTGGTGGCAAGGTATCCAACGTCTTCTGCAGCAGGGTGATGACTATATCACTTGGAATGTCTTCCAAGAGGAGTTCTATAAGAAGTACTTTCCGACTTCTGCTAGGACGGCTAAGGAACTTGAATTGTTATAGCTGAAGCAGGGCACTATGTCCATATCAGAGTATACTGACAAGTTTGAGGAGCTGTTCAGGTTCTCTCGTATGTGCCAAGGGACTCCGGTGGAATATGAGGAATGGAAGTGTGTTAAGTATGAAGGGGGACTCCGGAGTGATATCTTCAGTTCAGTGGGACCAATGGAGATTAGGACCTTCTCCGAGTTGGTAAACAAGTGTAGGGTTGCTGAGGAGTGTGTGAAAAGGGCAACTGCTGAGAAAGGGATTCACAGAGGATCATTCCCACAGAACCGAGGGAAGAGCTTTGCACCTAGAGGTCCGTCTTTCAAGAGAGGAAGCTCTTTTAGGAGGCACAACAACAACAACAACTCCCAAGGGAAGAGGTTTGGGAAGCAGCCTCAGAATGATCAAGCTTGTACTAGATGTGGGAGTCACCATCCGGGAGCACCATGCAAGGCCGGATGGGGTTTGTGCTACACTTGTGGAAAGGCGGGGCATAAAGCCGCAAATTGTCCTGAGAGGCAGAAACAAGGTGCTGGAAAGGCACAACAGACTGGTCGGGTGTTCACCACTTCAGCTTAGGAGCTGAGGGATCTGAGACACTCATTAGAGGTAACTGTGAAATAGCTGATCAAACCTTAAATGCTTTATTTGATTCGGGAGCATCACATTCATTCATTGCATTTGAGAAAGCCCATGAGTTAGGATTGAAGATTGTAACTTTAGGATATGATCTAAGAGTGTACAATGCTACCCATGAAGCCATGAGGCTAGGATGCCTGGAAGTTTCCTTTAGGTTCAAGCAGCGTGATTTTATTCATAATTTAATCTGCTTACCGATGATTGGTCTTGATCTTATCTTGGGATTGGACTGGTTATCTAAGAACCATGTCCTGCTTGATTGTTCTACAAAGTCGGTGTACTTTATGCCGGAAGATACTGAAGGGCCGGTCGTGGTGAATAATTATTACTTGAATTCGATGATGGTGAATTGTTCCGGAACCGAATGTCAGGGTATCATGCTGTTAACCGCGGGCGTTTCAGGTGATGATCAAAGGTTGGAACAGATTCCGGTTGTGTGTGAGTTTCCGGAAGTGTTTCCCGATGATATTGATGAGTTTCCACCTAACTGAGAGGTTGAGTTTGCTATTGAATTGGTGCCCGGGGCGGGACCAATCTCAAGTGCTCCTTATAGGATGTCACCGTTAGAGATGAACGAGCTAAAGTCTCAGTTAGAGGATTTGTTGGAAAAGAATTTTATACGACCAAGTGTCTCTCCGTGGGGTGCTCCAGTGTTACTGGTGAAGAAGAAGGATGGGAGTATGCGGCTCTGTGTGGATTACAGGCAACTGAACAAGGTTACAATAAAGAATAAGTACCCATTGCCGAGAATTGATGATCTCATGGATCAGTTACAAGGAGCTGGAGTTTTCTCCAAGATCGACTTGCGATCCGGTTATCACCAGATAAGGGTGAGGGGTGAGGACATCCCTAAGACCGCTTTCAGGACTCGTTATGGTCATTACGAGTACACTGTAATGTCTTTTGGGTTGACGAATGCTCCTGCAGTGTTTATGGATTACATGAATAGAGTTTTCCGTCCGTTTTTGGATAGATTCGTTGTTGTCTTCATTGATGACATACTGATTTATTCCAAGACTGAAGAAGAGCATGCGGGACACTTGAGGACCGTGTTGCAGATTCTAAAGGAGAAGAAACTTTATGCAAAACTGTCTAAGTGTGAGTTTTGGAAGAGTGAGGTGAAGTTTTTGGGCCATGTGGTGAGTAAGAAAGGAATAGCCGTAGATCCAACTAAGGTGGAGGCTGTGATGGATTGGAAGCAACCAACCACCGTAACAGAGATAAGGAGTTTTCTGGGTTTAGCTGGCTATTACCGAAGGTTTATCAAGGGCTTTTCACAGATAGCTTTGCCAATGACAAAGTTAACCCGCAAAGACATTTCGTTTGTTTGGACTCCTGAGTGCGAGGAGAGCTTTCAGACATTGAAGAAAAAGTTGACCACTGCACCTGTGTTAGTGTTACCTGAGCCGAACGAGCCATTTGAGGTGTATTGTGATGCCTCCTTGAAGGGTCTAGGGTGCGTGCTGATGCAGCATCGTAATGTGGTGGCGTATGCCTCACGACAGTTGAGACCTCATGAAGTTAGTTACCCTACGCACGATTTGGAACTCGCTGCGGTTGTGTTTGCCTTGAAGGTGTGGAGGCATTACCTCTATGGGGTTAAGTTCCAAGTTTTCTCTGATCATAAGAGCTTGAAGTATCTCTTTGATCAGAAAGAGCTCAATATGAGGCAGAGAAGGTGGATGGAATTGTTGAAAGACTACGACTTTGAGTTGCATTACCATCCGGGAAAGGCGAATGTAGTGGCAGATGCGTTGAGTCAGAAGTCGTTATATGCGGCTTGGATGATGCTTCAAGAGGAGAAGTTGCTCAAGGGATTCGAGAGTCTGAAAATTTGTGCTCGAGAAGTATCCGGAACCTTGTGTTTGAGCCGATTAGAGATCTCAAGTGATTTTAAGTCCGAACTCCTAAAGGCTCATCAAAATGATGAAGCGTTATGGAAGGTGTTACCGGCTATTGAGCAAGGAAAACAATGGAGAGTGTCGGAAGAAAAAGATGGGTTATGGAAATTCAAGGGTAGGATCATTGTGCCGGATGTTGGCACTTTGAGACAAGATATTTTAAAGGAGGCACACAAAAGTGGATTCTCCATTCACCCGGGAAGTACTAAGATGTACCATGATTTAAAGGCAATGTTCTGGTGGCCGGGTATGAAGAATGATGTGGTGGAATATGTTTCAAAGTGCTTAACTTGTCAAAAGGTGAAGATTGAACATCAAAGACCTTCCGGGATGTTGCAACCTTTAGAGATTCCGTAATGGAAGTGGGAAAGTATTGCAATGGACTTTGTGTCGGGATTGCCAAGGACTAGGGCTGGTTTTGATGCTATTTGGGTGATTGTGGACCGACTGACGAAGTCAGCTCACTTTTTGCCCATTCGGATGACTTACACCCTTGAGGAGCTAGCACGGTTATACATAAAGGAGATTGTGAGACTTCATGGTGTACCTGCTACTATAATCTCTGATAGAGATCCTCGTTTCACTTCAAGGTTTTGGGGTGCATTTCAGAAAGCTTTTGGAACCCGATTAAGCTTGAGCACGGCTTACCATCCTCAAACAGATGGTCAATCCGAGAAGACGATCCAAACACTAGAGGATATGTTGAGAGCTTGTGTTTTGGACCAACCGGTGAGTTGGGATCGGTATATGCCATTAGTGGAGTTTGCATACAATAATAGTTATCATGCGAGCATTAGAATGGCTCCGTATGAGGCCTTGTATGGGAGGAAATGTCAATCTCCACTATGTTGGTATGAAGCTGGAGAGAAAAGCTTGTTGGGGCCGGAAATGATAGCTGAGACTACTGAACAAGTCAAGAAAATCCGTGATAGGATGCTTACGGCGCAGAGTCGTCAAAAGAGTTACGCCGATCAGAGGCGAAAGCCCTTAGAATTTGAGGAAGGAGAACATGTTTTCCTTAAGGTTACTCCGACCACGGGAGTAGGTAGGGCGATTAAAGCAAAGAAGTTGAATCCTCGATACATTGGTCCATTTCAGATCCTGGAGAGGATTGGGCCGGTGGCGTATCGGATGGCTCTACCACCTCATCTTTCGAATCTGCACGACGTGTTTCACGTGTCGCAGCTTCGGAAGTACACTCCTGATGCTAGCCATGTGTTGGAACCTGAGTCGGTTCAGTTAAGGGAAGATTTGACGCTTCCAGTGGCTCCGGTCAGAATCGATGATACTAGTATCAAACGGTTGCGTGGAAAAGAGGTTTCATTGGTCAAAGTGGCATGGAGTCGAGGCGGTGTTGAGGAACACACTTGGGAACTTGAGTCAGAGATGCGAACGGATTATCCGCATTTATTCTCAGGTATTTGCATTTGAATTTTGTGGGCAAAATTCCCAATTAGGTGGGTAGAATGTAAAACCCGGTTAATCAACGGCTAATTAACCCATAAATGAGAATTTATTCTAGAAAGCCCAAAATGTGATTTTTGTGGCTAAATGTGATAGAGGATACTGAGACGAGAATTTTGGTACCAATTTTATAGAATTCGGACCAAGATTGGACCGAACGGGCCAAACCGGGCCAATTGGACCCAAAGTGGGCCCTTGGCCCAACATAACTTAACCAAAACCCTAGTTTTCAGCTCTGTCTCTCCTCATTTGTTACACACACAAGCTGAAATTAGAGAGAAAGGGAGGAAGAACACTCTCTCAAGTTCTCTCCCTTGCTTGATCTTCAAACCACCATAACTTTTGATCTAGAGCTCCGATTGCTGCTCCGTTTGCGGCCACGCGTTCACCGCAGAGAGCTCTACAAAACCCATACAACCAATCTTGAGGTAAGCCACGTGTTTCTGTTCGAAATCTCAGCCCTTATTTTCGAGTTTCATGGGTGAAATGTTGAGATTTTGGGTTCTTTGATGTTATAGGACCCAACTCTCTTGAAGGAGAAGGTTAATCTTGTCTCCTTGGACCTTGGGTGTGGTAAGATTCTCAACCCTAGTGTAATTTGTGATTTTATGATGTTTGGGTTTTGAGATGTTGTGTATGGGTATGATGGTTGTGGCTTAGGTTGTGTGTGTGTGGATATTGGAGCTTGATTGGTGATTTTGAAAAGCTTGGAAAAGGTTTGGTGGTGAAAAATCTGTTCTTGGAGGTGTTGAGGCCTTGAGAGCTTGTGGATAGGTGATTTGGAAGTGCTCCGGTTGAGCTTGGGAAAATCGGCTAAGGTATGGTTTCGGTTTCCCGTATCTAATATGTAATGTGGTAGGAAATACTTAGGCTAGAGGCCCTAAGATAGGCATTGAATGGTTGATGTTGATTAATGATTGAGATATATGATGTGGTCATATATGTGATGATGATTAATGATGTCTTGATGGTATGATGTATGAGAAATATGCATGTTGTGATATATGCTTGATGATTGGTTATGGTTGAATTGTGGGTTGAACCATGTTGATGGTGAGTATGATATTGATTGCGTACAATGATGATTTATTGGATTTGGTGTTGTTGAGAATTGGCATGAGGAAGAGTATATGATATGTCAATATGTTTGAGTTTGAGCCACTTGGGTGAAGTGGGTTAGAATGATGAGATAGTGATTTTGTATATTTGTGGTAAAGTGTCAATGTGTGAGTTGAGGAGGCTTGATGTTGAAATTGATGTATTTTGATTGATTTCAAAGGAAAGGGATGAAAATGGCATGTTTTGATTGATTTTGAAAAGAGTTGGAAATGGCTTGTTTGCAAATGGCACTTTGTGGTTTTTATGAAAAATATGGTTTTTGGGCATACTTTGGTGGGACATAACTTGGACTACGGATCTCTGTTTTGTGCCAAATCTGTTTAGAAATGAAATTGGATCCGGGATGTCCATGCCGTTCGAAGAACGGGTGAAAAACGATTTAAATTGAGAAAGTTATGTCCGTTGGAAGATTGGGGTTTAAATTGGTGAATTCTGCAGCTTTTAACTTAGAAAAGTTTTAGCAGAATGACCCCTTGCGCATGGGCGTACTTGGCGCGTGCGCGCCGTTCTTCCCGAAAATGCCATCTACGCGTGAGCGTGATGTGCGCGGGCGCGCCGATGGTGCTGCACCCAATGCCCAGCCATTTAGCGTGCATGACGCTTGCGCGTCGATGAAGTTTTTGAGGCCATCCACGCGTGCGCGTGGAGTGCGCGTACGCGCGGACCTGTTTTCATCCCAAAGTTGATTTTTGAGTTTTAAAAGCCAAATTTCATACTTCTGAGCCTCCGATCTCACCACTTATATCTTAAATCGTTATGATAAGCCTAGCTATGAGAGAAGGAGCTAGTGGATGTGGTAACTTGCAAGTGAAGCAAGGGAAAATGAATAATCAATGAGGATCATTGATGATTATGTGAGATGTGGAGGATGGTGGTGGAAGTGCTTGTTATGCCATTGGCCGAAGGGCCGTAATTGTTTATGAATTGGCTGGTTCTGGATTGAACCGTGAGCCGGGATAGCTGTGTATGCTATGGATATTGGCTGGTTATGGATTTAACCGTGAGCCGGATGGCTGATATGGATGTTGATCCATGGATGAGAATTCATGCATGTTTATGCTGAATTATTGATAATTGTGATTTGCACTTCCACTATCTGAGATACGAGTTTCCCTGGGTAGTAGCAGTGGCTAGCCACCACGAGCTCCAGGTTGAGACTTGATACTCTGTTGACCCTATGTCGTAAGTGTGGCCGGGCACTGTGAAAGGCCCGGATGAGCTCGCCCCCGTATATATTCACCAGTGAGGGTGATGGATATAGATCATGATTATGATCAAGTTTATGACGAGTATAACTCGAGTTGGGGATGCATGACAGAGGGACAGTCCAATGGTTAGCGACCAGGACTTGTCGGGTTGGCTCTATAACCGACAAGATGATATCATCAGCCACTAGGGACAGGCATTCATCATATGCATACTATATGAATTGTTTGAGATTGCCTATTTGACTGCACATTACTTGCTAATTGTCTAAATGCCTTACTTGTTCCTAAATGTATATTTCTTGCTTGATATAACTGTGTTTGCTACACTATTCTCCTGCTGGTGGTTGGGAGGTCTGAAGGAATTGGAAAGGGAAGTATTAGTTAGACTGAAGTATCTTTAGTCAGATGTCCTTTATGGTTTAGCTTGTTTATAAGCGTTGATATTATATGGAGGAAGTTCTAGGATTGCCTTTGGCTTTCCTCCATTATTATGTATTATATATGTGGAAGCTGTTACCATGCTGGGGACCTCTGGTTCTCACCCATGCGGATTTTGTGGTTTTCAGATGCAGGACGTGAGGTTTCTCGCTGAGGCATGCTGGAGACTTCTAGATTTGCGAAGATCCTTTGTTCTTGGGGCTATGTTTTGGTTATATGTTTTGCTTAGATACTTTCATCTCCATTAAATAATACAAACTGTGACGACTCCTCTTATGGGAGATTTTGGAGAATAGGTTTTATGTATTTGTGTCCCTTTGGGTTTCCTTTGGGGTTTTCCTTATTTTATTATATGTATATATTGTTATGCTCGGACCGGTTATCTTCGCAGCCGGATCTTGAGTCTTGATATTCCTGTTTTTGACACTTCTTTGTATATATATAATCTCGCGTTGGTTATCCTTGTTCGTTACGTTATCGATCGGAGTGTTGCGCTTTAAGGTTGCGGTTTTTGTTTACCCCTTTTTCTACAAAGGCTCCTAGTTATAATCAATCATTCATACTACTATACGTACTAAATTTTTATTTTAGAGGTCGTAATACCTTGCCATCTCTGAATTATGACTTAAGCATAAGACTCTGTATGGTAGGGTGTTACAGACTCCGAAGTGACATTCTACACTCAGTTGGGCCAATGGAGATCAGAGTTTTCTCAAAATTGGTGAATAAAAGATGGGTTGCTGAAGAATGTATGAGAAAGGCTGCTGTGGCAGAGAATGATACTCGAGAATTTCACCGAAGAGACCACAATCAGAATTTGACACCAAGAGGATAGGAGTTCAAGAAGAATGGAAACTATCGTCCCGACAAGTCTCGTAAGAATGGGCTAGAACCATGTTATCATTGCGGGGAATTAGGGCACATCTCTTGATACTGTCCACGAAGGACTCAGGGCGCTGGTCAATCACAATGAGGTGGAGGTAATCGTGAAACTTCTAATTTAATTTTAATTACACTATACGATGTTGTGAGATTATGTTTAATTGTACTTAAGATGAAAGTGGCAAATTAGGATTTAAAGAAATCAACTTAGAACCAACGTAAGAATGCTATCTGAGGAATTGACGCCGAGTGACAAATTCTTGAAGACGAACAAATCAGAGTGCATCAGCGAATCTTCACGAGTCGACCTAGTTTCTCTTTTGAGACTTACATTAGAATTCTACTTTGAATTTCTCCTTGAATAATGAATAGAGAGAGTGTGTGTGTGTGAAATTTGAACGAAGGGGGAAGATGGTTCGCGCTTTAAATTTACCGTCCAAGTTACCGTTAGAAAAATTTGACGGTAAACCATTGCGGGTCACTAAAATGCAGCGTTTCACTAAATGGGTTTACCGTCAGATTTTTCCGACGGTAAATCTGACCCTAAAAGACATGGCACTTTATTTTTTGTTTCCCTCCAAATATTACCGGCGAATTTACCATCAAAAACATAAATCTATTGGTAATTACTTAACCTTACGAATTCAATATCGTTACCATCGATAAATCTGACGGTAACTCTACGATGGTAAATCCGATGGTACTCAGCGTTTTTCTTGTAGTTGTCCCTTCTGCTTCCCCTCCGCCATGGTAGCACCTCGCTGCTGCGTCCCCTTCCGCCATGGAAAAGAAGATCGTAATTACTTAACCTTATGAATTCAACGTCGTTATCACTGATAAATCTGACGAAAACTTCGCCGCTACCTTGCGACGATAAATCCAAAGGTACTCAACATTTTTCTTGTAGTGGTCCCTTCTGCGCCTCCTTCCGCCATGGCAAAGAAGAAGAAGAAGCTAGGAAGCGTCCCCTCCGCCATGGCAGCACCTCTCCACTACGTCGCTGGAGTTTTCTGCCATCATCAGAGTTTTTTTTCGACGGCCACATCAGCATTTTTCGTTCACTGTGATGTTATCATTTCATAGTTGGAAAATTTTTGTCAAATTTTAAAATCTTTTAGAGGCTATTTTGTCAATAACAAAAATTAAATACAATTTTATCAACAACAGAATCTTTCGAGTACCAATTTGGTATCTACTATAAAAAGAAACCATGTTAGGCATTAATACCTAATTATAATGTTTGAAGTTTAGTAAATTAAACCAGCAATAGTATTTATATATCTTTGGACAATCCTTTTGTTTAAGTCAGTTTCTAGAAAATAGTTAAATTCAACTCCCGTATTAACTCTAATATAATACTAAATGCTATCTATAATTGTTATTGTATTGCGCCATCCAAATTCTTATCTAATACTAAATGTGGCGGTGAATGTTCTTAGAGCTTAACATTACATAAAAAATGATTTTTGATGGTTTCTTTGAATCTTGAACGAAACTATCCCTTAAAGTAGTTTTACATACTGAATTACAAGTTTCCAATGTAAACCTAAGAGATGGTTGACAAAAAAATAAAAAAAAATAAAAAAAATTATCAAGTAAAATCCCAAATTCTTTCCCAAACATTTTTTTGAGCAATCACTTTAATATTGCATTTTTTATTTTTTATTAGTTATTAATATCTAAGCATTCAAATTATGAGTATATCAATTAAAACGTGCAAAATAAAATATTTTAGTCTTCACTCCAAATCACCAAAATTCATAAAGAATTACAGATTTTTTTTTGGTTATATAATTTAAAAGTCCAGATATTAATAACAAATAAAAATTAAAAACAAAATTAACTATCTACTTAATATACTAAAACTGGTTTTCCTCCGACTAATAAGGGTGACGTGTCGATCTCTCATGAGTCCGTTTTTCCTCCAAAGCGAATGAAATTTTTCATCTATTCTAAATTATTTTATAAAAAATACCTTTATTATAATTATATTATTATATTATAATTAATATTTAATGAATAATATATAATTATACTAATTTAGGAACATATCTTCATTATAATTATATCAAATCAATATTTAATGTATTATTAAACTACTTATCAATTATAATGCGTAATTACTGTACATAATAAAAAATTGCCTTAATAATAAGTAATTTACATATTTATTTTTGTTTTACTAAGGTCTATAAATAGTGTTTTTCTGTGGTACATGAATTTAAATTTAAGAGTCAGCTCATAATTTTATATTTAGTATTTTTTTTACTACTTCATTGAATAAGAATGTATTTTTCATTTTTTATTGAAGTTGATCCTTTTAAGGTACAATTTATAATTTTTTATAATATTTTTCATATACTCATTCTATTATATTATTCTTTTAATAATTTATTAATTGTTGTTACTCTAAGTTATTCTTATTGTCTAATGTTCCAGTTCGATTGTCTTTTACCACAATCATTTACAATGCATCACATCCATGAAATACCTCATCGAGTTGTCTTCACTGATTCAGGTTCCAACTACATGGATGTAAACGTTCAAAGAAGGGCCAATAATCTCTACTTTATCGAAGGATGGTTGGATCTACTCACCTATTATGACCAACCTAATGGAATGTGGTTAAAGTTAGCTTTCTTGGGAGAAGCTCGATTTTTGATTGAGAAATTGCATCCACGGAATTTTATAGGGCAAGTTCAAGTTCCATCCCCTCTATGCTTTTTTACGTCTGCCCAAAAATCTTCAAAGTGGAGCACATAATGAGATTGAATTCTCTCAGTTTAAGTTCGTTTTGCTAAATTCGTGACAAACTCGGATATGCAATTTCAACGATTGGTAATATATTTAAATTTTCTTATTTTAAGTTGTTCTTTTGCATGCATGCAATGCCATTGAGAGGAATAAGGGTTAGTTTGGTTTCTCGATGTGGCAATTCTATACCTTGTCGCATTGCATGGATAGTGGATAATGAAGCTTATTTAACAAGAGGATGATTTGAATTTGCACGAATTCTAAATGCTGATATTTACGATGTTATTTCAGTTGGTTATCGTTACGAGAATGACTCTATATTATACGTGACTAAGAACTAGAATAGATTCAATATTGTTTAAGTAATTTGGTTTTAATATTAGTATTTGATTAAATTATAATTATAAAATTTTAAATTATTGCCTCAATTTATATATTATGAATATTTTTCATGGATGTATTATTTTTAAATAATTTAATAATTAATAAAATGAAGTGGTGCCAGATATATTATTTAAATTTATTTTTATCCTTTATTTTTTATTTTTATTTTCATTATATTTGACAAAAAAATCTCTACCTAAACATATAGTTTTCGTTGACCTAAACAGAATTTAGTTGCCAATAAAAACCAATTTTATCTATAAAAAATAATGAAAAATGTATTTTTTGATATTATATTAATATAGTAAGTAGACATTATGATATAATAATATCTTTAACTGTATTATAATTAGCTCATAAATAATGTATGATTATATTATTTTAGGAAACTTTTTTATTATAATTATATCAAATCAAAATTTAATTATGATAAAACATGTTAATTATAATTTTATCATAAAATTATAATAATTACGATAGTTATGTTATATATTTTAATCATTTATGTAAGTAAATAAACTAGAAAACAATCAAATCAAATCATGAAAGTAAATAAATAATATAGAATAATATTATACATTTAATTGTATTATAATTAGCTCATGAATAATGTATGATTATATTATTTTAGGAAAATATTTTTTTTATAATTATATCAAATTAATATTTAATATATTATTTAAATTTATTTTTTATATAATAATAATATTATATATATTTATATATCACTTTTTTAAACTCATTCTTACAAATATTGGCATATAATTAATATAGATAACATATATACTTAATAAATATCTTTATTAAATTAATTATAACGATTAATAAAAGATAATCTCATAACTATAACCTAATTATAGTAAGAATTTTCATAAAAATAATTGACTACTAATTTGAATATAATTGATATAGTTAAATTGATACAATCGATAAGATTGAGAATATGTAGCAATTATAGCAATTATTATATCAATTATAATAATAATTCACGTGACTTCATATATAGTAATTTTTGAATTATAATTGTCACATAATTATACTTGAATATTATTTAATTTTAGATATTTTATAGGTAATATTCATTATCACATGAATTATCATTATTACTCAATAATAATAATAATAATAATAATAATAATAATAATCTCATTTCGTATGTAATAATTTTATTAGTATGTATTCACAGTTTTAATCAATATATAATAATAATAATATTATATGGACATAAAATTAATTAGTTAACAAATTGAATTTAGCTTATGGATTTTTATTTTCTACTCAAATTTTTAATCATTAGTGATTTTATTTTTTATATTTACCGTAAATTTTAACTATAAAAAATTAGTTTTGATTGTTTTCTATTTTATTTATTTACAGTCATAATTAAATTTGATATAATTATAGTAATATAAAGCTGCTTCATATATAGCAATAATATTATAAAAAATATTATTGTACGATTGTAGAATAAAAAATAATCATATATATAAAACGAAATAATTATAACAAAAAAAATTAATACATGTGATTTAAATATTTTTAATAGCTGGTAACATGGAGTTTAACAAAATATAATTCATATATTTTTTATTTATGTATATGTATATAATTATATATATATATATAATTATTTAACAAAATTAATATATACGTATATATAATTAAAAAAATTATTATAATTTCTGAAAATTATACATGAATTTTTTTTCTCAAATAAATTTATTTTAATTATATTACAATTAGCTCATGAATAATACATGATTATATTAATTTAAGAAAATATCTTCATTATAATTATATCAAATTAATATTTAATAAGTTATTAAACTACTTATAAATCATCGATATTTTTAATCATTTTAATTATATCAATTGATATAATTCTAATTCTCATTCAAGTGCAATAATTTTATTAGGAGATAATTGATGCACACATTAATAGCGACCTACCCATTTAATTTGATATCAATTAGTGGATAACAACAACAACAACAACAACAACAACAACAACAACAACAACAACAACAACAACAACAACAACAACAACAACAATAATAATAATAATAAAGTCTACACGGTACATGCATTATATTTTAAAAAGATAAAATATATTTTAAAAAATTAAAGTATTAATAATCAATTATGATTAATATCAATATCAATAATTAATTTTTATAATTATTTTTTGTACTACTAAAGGTTACATATAGTGTTTTTCTTTTTTAGAATAAAAAAGGTTGTGATTCATAATATTTTTGTAAAGTTATATCGTATGAACACAAGATTAATTAGATAACAAATTGAATTTTAATTAATATGTTTTATTTTCTGCTCATATTTTTCATTAATTATTTTACTTTTTATATTTACAGTAATATTGAATGTAAGAAAAAGTAATATTCAATGTTATCTATTTTATTTATTTAGATTCATAATTAAATTTGATATAATTATAACAAGTATCTAGGATTAATAATAACATGATAGTATAATTTTAAGTTGTATAACATAATAATAAAATGTAGCAATTTATGTATGCTTCTTATATAGCAATAATATTATATATATTTATATATCTCCTCTTTTAGCTCTTTCCTAAAAATATTGGCATATAATTAATATCCATAACATATATATTGAGTAAGTATCTCCATTGAAAATATTTGTTAACTATTACCGTGTATAATTAGTGTGTGTGTGTGTATATATATATATATATATATATATATATATATATATATATATATATATATATATATATATATATATAAGGATTAATAGTGAATTGTTACAATTATTTATCATCTAGAAAATTATATAGAACTTCTTCTATTTATTATTTTTCATACCTAAAGAATACTAACTACGATTCTATCAATAGTATTATCTATGATAGATTATGTAATGAAAAAGTTTGAAAAATAAAGTCAAGAATTATAAGGTTATGAAAAGTCTCATCCAAATTTGACAAGAACAACACGACTTACATAGAAATGGTTCTTATGGATGATAAGGTAAGTTGATTATTTTCCATGATTCTTTCAAGTGATGTCAGGTCCATTTTATAAATATTTTTTGTTTATATTTTAAGTTTATTTGATAAATAAACCCTTGCACGAATTAAAAACAGTATGATTTTATAGATTTATAAGTGCGTGCTAATAGCCTTTATATTTAATTTGTTTTAGAGTGTGATAATAGTCAATATGTTTGTTGGTAGATTTAACTATTACTATATTATTTATGATCACATTCAGTATATGTGTCTGATTTATTGGAGAAAGTAGATTATTAAAATCAATTAATAACTATTTTAGAGTTAATCCAATTAATACTAAATTTAAAAAAAAAAACAAACAATGCATAACATATTAATTTTTATTAATCAAATTATTATAATTTAAATTAATTTTAAAAAATAATTTAAAATTATAATTTCAATCTTATCACGTACATGGCACGGGTAATTACACTTGTTAGAAACTAATTTAGGGTTTTGATCAATTTTATTCCTATGAAAAACAATTGAACAAGAGAAGGGATCAATAAAGGGTTAAAGGAACTGATGAGAAAGTGTAGGTTGTCGTCATATCAGCCGGAAATTAAAATTAGCATTGATGCGGGTTCTTGATTAGAACAATTCCCAAATTGAATGCATGTTATATAAGGTCTTTTATTCCCATTCAACGCATTAGATAAAGATTTTCAACCTTTTATTTGGAGCTGGAATCTTGAAAGCATGCTAACTAGTATATAGGGAGGGTGGCAAGATATCTATTTAAATCGATGGATCATTATTGCACAAGTAATCACCTTATGCTCTTAGGCAGGAAAAATACTTATACCTTCTTAAAGTACATGCATGGAATATGTGCATTATTTCATTAATATTATTTGTAAAGATTTATTTTTATTCAAGGAGAAATATATGTTACATTTCAAATATTTGGGCTGGATTTAATGTTTTTCTAAATATTTTAATTTATAAAATACGGACATTTTGTTGAGTTGTTGTATTCGCGTATCAGATACATTTTAGATATCATATTTTGACACACGTATCTTTATTTACGTCCAACTGTGTCTCAATTTAAAAAATTCTCCAGATACGTTTAGATACACTTAAATATCATTATGTGTCAGCATGTCTATCCTTATTCTTAATATGTATTGTTAAAATGAGTTTAAAAATAGTATATATTATTATTTATTAAAATAAAAAATTATCTTAAATACATTATATAATTAAAAAAGATGTTAAAAGTAGTTAAAAAATTAATTTATTGTTTATTATTAATAAAATATTAAAATATCATTCAA
Organism: Arachis hypogaea; assembly: GCF_003086295.3. Classification (NCBI taxonomy): domain Eukaryota; kingdom Viridiplantae; phylum Streptophyta; class Magnoliopsida; order Fabales; family Fabaceae; genus Arachis; species Arachis hypogaea. The sequence continues at coordinate 12,954,850 of NC_092045.1, forward strand.
TTTATCTAACAAATACTTTATATTTTATATATATGTCGTATCCTCGTGTCTTATAAAAATTTAAAATTTATGTATTTACGTATCTTATGTTGTGTCCATATTTATATCTTATGTTGTGTCCATATTTATATCAATGTCCGTGCATCATAAATTTTAACTATTTTAATTTTATCAAACAAATACTATAAATTTAAGATTTTGTCTAACATATTATCTAAATAATCCTTCAAGACTAGACTTGTCTTGCGTATACGAGTTATCTAAAAATTATATATATATATATATATATATATAATTTATTTTTAATATGTATTTTGTGTTGTAACACATATTTTATACTATTATCTGATTTAGTAACTGTTTTTTAGTATATGTATATGTAACATTGATAGCCAATTATTTGCTTATAGCGCAGGTTAATTCCTCAAGCCTAGAGCATGTATGTACAACAATGCAACTGATAAATCTTCACACAATTCCAAAATCTATTCCTATTTGAGAATTGTGAGGTTTAACCTAGAACTAATTCATAATTAATTTTCTAATTCATGCACAAACCCTAAATGGTGAAACACAGTCTCAGCTAATCTATCATAAGCTATTTCTAATGACTTTGATCCGACAAGAGAGCGGTAAGGCATACAAAAAGCAAATTATTTGGGAGTCTTTTGAATGATAGCTACTGCATTCATAAAGTATATATCCAAAAAGGTACTACAAATTTACAAGCAATAATCAAATCAAAAAGAGTAGTTGCAATAAAAACATTTGGGCGCAATAGTTCTATGATTAGTTCATTCATCAACTATCATTTTATGCAAGGAAGTTAATAATTAGGTGATCAATTGAAAACTATATACATAGTTTTGTATATATATAATTATTAACATAATTAACTGACCAAGAGCAGAAAGGGTTACCTATAGATATATGTACTACAACAAACATAATAATAAGAAAGAAAATAAAATAACAAAACATCTCTTGTAAAATCAATTACACTAGCAAGCCTTATATCATATTCAATTATTGATCATCAAAATAGCAAGACAGGTCGTCTCTACCATCAAGTGCAGATCATTCTACAAAAGGTTATATTTTTATAGTAATTATATATTTATCGTTATTATTATATACTATAATAGTAATTATATATCTTTTGTGGATACTAAAGAGTTGTCAGTAAATATATTAATAATTATTTTTATTATTGCTAAAAATAAAATAAATGGCAGTGAGCTCAAAATCATTCGGCTCTCTATCAATTATTTATTTCTCTAACATTTTAGCCATGTTCTACTTTCCTTTAAATCTACAATAAACTATTGAAGTGAGAAGGAAAAATTTGGCATACGCACCTTGACACAAAATAATGATAGCTTCGGAAGGGTTCCGTCATTTGTCACAATAGGCATGTAATAATTATCATGTGACTAATACTAGCCGGTCTATTTTTTGAAAATTATTTTGTTTATTTAACCTTTTAAATTTTAAAAAGAATTAACGAGTATTAATAAATAATAAACTAGTTTTTTATTTTTTATTTTTGTCGAATATATATATACAAAATACATTTGAACACCGAAAATTCTATGCAAATTTTTAGCTAACTACTTAATACTTCAATAAAATTATCTAAATAGTTTGACAAAAATAATATAAAATATTTATTTTGAGTAATCTTTTCGAACTAATCAAATTCTTAATGATAAAAATTCTCAATACTCAAATTTTTAACGACTAAAAATGTTAATTTACTCATGAACACACTTTTCTCTTGTACATTGAAATTTCCAAATTGTTTGTCTAAACTAATTGTGCTGTAATTTCCCTAGAATTTAAGTCACCTCATAAAAAAATAATAATAATAACAATAAAATTAGAAAAGTTTAATTACTCTATTAGTATCTATAGTTTTACCAAATTTTTAATTAGGTCGTCCTTATATTTTTTTCTTTCAATTGAATTCTTATACTATTTTTTATTTTGTAATTACGTCATTTTCAGGTTAAAAATGTTAAAATTAACATAATATTTTTACTAAAATACATGCGGTCAAAGATTTAATTAAATTTTTAATTATAAATACCTTCAATTTGCGAAAAAATATTTAGTTAACTCTAATATTTTTTACATTATAAAAGACTAAATTACAAAATTAAAATAGTGTAAAAATTAAATTAAAAAAAATATAAAAATCTAATTAAAAATTTAATAAAATTATAAGTACCAACAAGTAATTAAACCAATTAAAAAACAATAATCCCTCGTAGGGAAGTCCACAAATATCTAAAAGAACACATAGAGGTATGTTGAAGTTTCATCATTATGTTCCATTCTCTTATCTCCTTGGTTCTTTTTTTCCTTGATGTTTGATTGTAGTCCTTCAGAGGCTACTTTAAGAAACACAAACGCGTGATCCTCTTAAATTTCCCAAAGCTGGTATCAACTTTCAACCACAATTATCCATGGCCACATATTAGGAATAAATTTAATTATACTATCAACAATTTCACTCCGGACCCCTACCCCGGCCCCCCTTTTCCCCATTCTCTCAAAGCCCAAAAAAGTATTTAGGAAGAAGAAGAAAGAAAGATTCAGTTCACCCCGACACAAACAGTATTACTTGTGAAATGTTCCTTTGGTATCCTAGACTCCTAGAGAGAGAGAGAGTCATAGAAAGCCTATGCTATATATGTCTTTTATAGAAAAATAATAATTTTATTTCTATTTTTTATAATGTCATTCTATATCTTTACATATAATTTTTTTAGTTAACATTAGTCAACTTTTTTAAATTTATTTATTTTAAATTCTAAATCTTAAATGGTAAATTTTTAAACTTTAAAATTGACAATATTAAATAGGAATAAGTACGATTTTAGATCTTAAGATATATAGGTCGAAAACTTTTTTTGTTTTCAACTTTTTTTTTGTATGAAAAATCACGTAAGGTTTAATTTGATTTTAAAATCGTCATTACTTTAGGGACCAAAATCGTATAGAGGTAGCGGCGAAAGCAGAGACAAAGGTGGATCGTGAACAACTAACTTCTTCTTTTTCTTTCTTTTTCCCTTCTTCTTCTTCTTTTTCCTTTTTCCCTTTACAAGAACAGAAATACTCTCTTTCTCTTATTTTTTATTTTATAATATTTTTTATATGAGTAATTTGGTTTAAAATTTTAATATTTAAGTAAAAAAAATAATTTTATAACTTGATTTAAACCTTTGAAACGATTTTGTATGCAAAAATATATTGGAGAAAAAATTTTTTCAACTTATATCTTATAGAGGAAAATTGTACTTAACTACTCTATTAAATAATTAAAAATTAATTCTCTAAATTTTCTTAAATTTATAAAAGAATAAATGATGTTGTGGAAATAAGAATAGCGGTAATATTCATTTCCTATTTTAGGTACTCTCAAGATTGCAAAAGTTGGATGAATTATTGCATAAGAATTTTATATAATTGAACGTGTTTTTTGTAAACCTTCACTACCTTTTATTTATATCTTCTGAAAAAATGTGATAATTTATTTGAAAATGTGTAAACCTTCAAAATAAATTGACAATTTTATAAACTAATTATTTAAAAGTGAAAATAATTTTAAAAAAATTAAGAAAGATATATGTTGTGAAAAGAGAAAGAAAAATTAATTAAAAATAAGGGGAAAAGTTTCAAAATGAGAAAAATAATAAACGAGGGTAAAATATTGTGTGCAAATTAAATAACTTTGGAAGAGGAGCAGGATCATTGCCAATTTCAGGTGGACATGACGTCATCACTTTTTGATCAGTTCCTCTTTTTCTTGATCCTTTCTACTCTTGTTCAATCGTTTTGCACCCGAATAACACAGTACAACATAAATTAATCAATATAGTGCATTTGAAGTTTGGAACCCATGTGTGTGAATCTTTGAATTGGTGCCACTGCCAGCTACGTTCAACACATCATTTCATAAATTCATGACCCTTTTATTATATATGCATTGTTTGGTTTTGAAAATGAAACGAAAAGAAAACGACGGAAAGAACAAGGGTATTTCTAAAAGGAGATAAGACAAAAAAAATGGTTGAGTTTAGAAATAAATTAACAACGTATTTCTAACAAACATAAATTGGGTTATAGATTAATAATCTTAATTCCTAGTGATGCTTGATGTGTGTGTTAGTATTGTCAAAATAACAAAATATGTCTCAAGCCCAAATGATTCAATCCCATGAGGCACCGCACAATCCATTATTGGCAAATGGTGCATCAAACTTTAAATCAAGAATCAGAGGGGGTAGAGATGAATTAGAGAAAGAGTGTGACAAGAATTTTCGTTACACAAGCTGAAGAACGGTGAAAATCCTAATAATGAAGCTAAACCTTCTTGCTTATATACTTGCTGCACAAACAATTTTAGCCTCAAGTTAAATAACAGATTCTAACTAACTCTTTCTAATTGTAAAAACTCTAACTAACTTCTAACCAATTACAATAGAATTGACCTACACTAACTAACTAATCATAAATATTTAAATCACCTCATTGCTATAAAAGATACAAGCTAGGTCACACCCTTCTTCAAGCTTGGATTGTACAAGTTCATCAATTCGACCTTGCCAATATTAGTTCAGAAGGGTCTAGGTGCTGGAACTTTCGTGAGAAAGTCTTCAAGTGGTTCTTTTGAACTCACTGATATTAGACGAATCACACTTGCATGAAGTTTTTTATGTGATAATCAACTTCAATATGTTTTGTTATTTCATAGAAGATGGGGATTTTGGCAATATAAATAGCTGATTAATTATCGTAAAATAACTGTAATTAGCCATTTTTGGAGTGGAAAACCAATAAAGGACACTAAGAATGACAACCATCGAGCCTCACATGTGGTAGTATCACTACTAGAATAAGGTCGATTAACTAATAGATACCACAAAAATAGTCGAAAAACTATCGCTAATTTAACGGAAAATAAAATTTGTGGCGGATTAGCTGCCGCCTAGCAACTAATACTTTTCTCCTTAATTTCAAGTCGCAAACCAGTGATAATAATATCGATCGTTACTTTACTTTTATTCGATTGAACTCCTAAGTGACTGATTTGCTAAAAAATTGTTGCATGCTAATTAATTTGTGACAACTTAGTGAGAAATTTTTTTTCTCTTCTTTTAGCTACAAAACTCAATTTGTGAGAAACTAATTTTCTCATTAACCTCTTGCTAATCAGTTGCTTTTCTCAAGTTTGAATATTTTGTGACCATTCATTGATTCTATCATTAGTGCATCACTAATTCTACCCTAGTTAGTGACGGATTAGTGACGAAAATATTTCTCGTAAAAATTCGTCGATAATCTATCAAATTCTTGCAGTGTAGCAAGTATTTTGTGCTCTGTCTCTGCAGATGACTTTGTAACAGTGGTTTGTTTCTTACTTTTTTGACTAACTAATGAATTTCCATGCATAAAGCAATAACCAAAGATGGATCTTCTAGTATCTACACATGTCGCCTATAACACCCTACCATACAGAGTCTTATGCTTAAGTCATAATTTAGAGATGGCAAGGCATTATGACCTCTAAAATAAAAAATTTAGTACATATAGTAGTGTGAATAATGATTATAACTAGGAGCCTTTGAAGGAAAAGGAGTAGAACAAAAATCGTAACTCAAAAAGCGCAACACTCCGATCGGTAACGTAACAAACAAGGATAAACCAACGCGAGATTATATATATACAAAGGAGTGTCAAAAACATGAATATCAAAACTCATAATCCGGTTGCGAAGATAACCGGTCCGAGTATAGAAATATATACATATAAATAAAGTAAGAAACCCCAAAGAAACCCAAAGGGACACAAAAATAGAGAACCTATTCTCCAAAATTTCCTATAAGAGGAGTCATCACAGTTTGTATTATTTAGTGGAGATAAAAGTATCTAAACAAAACATATAAACCAAAATAGAGTCCCGAGAACAAGGATATTCGCTAATCCAAAAATCTCCAGCATGCTTTAGCGAGAAGCCTCACGTCCTTCATCTGAAAACCACAAAATCCACATGGGTGAGAACCAGAGGTTCCCAGCATGGTAACAGTTCCCACATATTTAACATGTAATATTAGAGGAAAGCCGAAGGCAATCCTAGAACTTCCTCCATATAAAATCAAAGCTTATAAACAAGCTAAACCATAAATGACAACTGACTAAAGATCCTTCAGTCTAACTAATACTTCCCTTTCCAATTCCTTCAGACCTTCCAACCACCAACAGGAGTATAATATGGCAAAAACAGTTATTTCAGGCAAGAGATATACAAGTAGGAACAGATAAGACATTTAGACAAATAGCAAGTAATATGCAGTCAAATAGGCAATCTCAAACAATTCACATAGTATGCATATGATGAATGCCTATCCTTAATGGCTGATGATATCATCTATCGGTTATATAGCCAACCCAACAAGTCCTGGTAGCTTACCATTGGATTGTCCTTCTGTCGCGCATCCCCAACCCGAGTTATACTCAACATAATCGTGATCATAATCATAATCCATATCCAACACCCTCACTGGTGTATATTCATGGGGGCGAGCTCATCCGGAACTTTCATAGTGTCCGGCCACACTTATGACATAGGGTCAGCAGAGTATCGAGTCTCCACCTGGAGCACGTGGTAGCTAGTCACTGCTTTCACCCAGGGAAACTCGTATCTCAGATAGTGGAAGTGTAACATTCACATTTCATTCAACAACATATATACATTTATACTTAGCCATAATCATGGCTCCGCCGTAACACGGCAATAAAATCAGCCATCCGGCTAATGGTTTAATCCAGAACCAGCCAATTCATAAACAATTTAGCCCATCGGCTCATGGCACATACAACACTTCCACTGCCATCCTCCGCATCTCATATAATCATCTTTGATCCTCATTGATCATTCGTTTTCCCTTGCTTCACTCGCAAGTTACCACATCCCCTAGCTCCTTTTCTCATTGCTAGGCATATCATAATGATTTAAGACATAAGTGGTGAGATTGGAGGCTTAGAAGTATGAAATTTGGCTTTTAAAACTTAAAAATCAACTTTAGGATGAAAACAGGGCCACGCGTACGTGTACTCCACACGCACACATGGATGGCCAAACGTTCATCGATGCGTAAGCGTCGCCCACGCGCCTGCGTGGGTGGAACAATCGTCAAAGGATGCGTACGCGTCAACCGCACGTACGCGTGGGTGCGTTTGTGCCCCACGCACAAAACTGGCACAAATCTGACATAACTCTCGGGAAAATGGCTGGGCGTTTGGTGCAGCACATCGATGCACATGCGTGGATGGTGCCTTTTTGAAAAACGACGCGTACGCATCAAGCACTGCTAAAAATTTTTCTAAGTTAAAAGTTGCAGAATTCACAAGTTCAACCCCCAATTTTCCGACGGTCATAACTTTCTTATTTTAAATCGTTTTTCGCCCGTTCTTCGAACGGCATGGACATCCTCGAGCCAATTTCATTTCTAAATAAATTTGGCACAAAACGGGGATCCAGAGTTCAAGTTATGTTCCATCAAAGTATGCCCAAAAACTATATTTTCATACAAAACCACAAAGTGTCATTTTCAAAACAAGCCATTTTCAACCCTGTTTAAATTCAACCAAAACATGCCAATTTCAACCCTTTTTGAAATCAATCAAAAAATACCAAAATCAACATCAAGCCTCCTCAACTCATACATTAACACTTTACCACAATTCACAAAGTACCATCCCATCATTTTAACCCACTTCACCCAAGGGGCTCAAACTCAAACACATTTACATATCATGTACTCTTCCTCATGCCAATTTTCAACAACACCATTTCCAATTATCCATCATTGCACATAACTAATATCATACTCACTATCAATATGGTTTCACCCACAATTCAACCTCAATCAATCATCAAGCATATATCACAACATGCATATTTCTCATACATCATACCATCAAGGCATCAATAATCATAATCACATATATGGCCACATCATATATCTCAACCATTCAATAACATCAACAATTCAATGCATATCTTAGGGCCTATAGCCTAAGTATTTCCCACCACGTTACATTTTAGATACGAGAAACCGAGACCATACCTTAGCCGATTTTCCAAGCTCAACCGAAGCACTTCCAAACCACTTTTTCTCAAGCTCTCAAGGTCTCAACACCTCCAAGAATAGATTTTTGCATACAAAACCCTCTTCCAAGCTTTCCAAAATTACCAATCAAGCTCCAATACACATATATAAAATGCCAAAGCCACACTATCATACCAAAACATAAGAGCTCAATACCCAAAATCACAAATTCAACATTCTCACTAGGGTTTGAGATATCTTACCTTATCCAAGGACCAAGGGAGCAAGAACAAGTCTTCCCTTCAAGCTAATTTGGTCCTATAACACAAAGGATCTCACAACTTAAAGTCAAAGCTGGAATTTCGAAGAGAAAATTATGGCTTACCTCAAGATTGATTCTATGGGTTTTGTAGATCTTTTCATGGTGAACGCGTGGCCGCAAACGGTGCGGCAATCAGAGCTCTAGATCAAAAGTTATGGTGGTTTGAAGATCAAATGAGAGAAAGAACTTGGGAGAGTGTTCTTTCCCCCATGGCCTCCATTTTCAGCATGTAAGAGTGTTATGTGAGGAGAGAGAGTGCTGAAATAAGGAATTTAGGGTTTAGTTAGGTTGGGCCAAAGGCCCACTTTGGGTCCAGTTGGCCTAGTTTGGCCCGTTTGGTCCAATCTTGGTCTGATTTCTATAAAATTCTTATCGAAATTCTCGTCTCAATCTCCTCTATCATATTAAGCCATAAAAATCATATTTTTTGCTTTCTATAATAAATTATCATTTATGGATTAATTAGCCATTAATTAACCGGGTTTTACATCGCCCATCCCAATCAACATTCGCAAAACCTAAAAAATATGCATACATGAGGATGATGGAAAGAATAGGCCAGCTGTGGGATTTCTCTTCAAGTATTTTAGGACTCTTAATGCAGCTTACAGATGATAAGTAGTCACATAATCCAAGAACTGACTAAGTCTTCCTATTGCATATGAAAGATTAAGTCTAGTGTTTGTAAGATAGATAAGTTTTCCAATGAGTTGTCTATAGATGGTACGATTAGGGAGTCTAGTGCCAGATTCTTTTGTCCATTTTGAGTTTAATCAATAGGTGTTGAGAGACGCTTATAGTCAAAATAGCTAAAATTCTTAAGTAGATCTGTAGCATATTTTCTTTGGTAGATATGAATTCCAACTTTAAACCTTCCAACCTCCATTCTTAAAATGTATTTTAAATTCCCAAGGTCCTTGATTTGAACCTTTTGTAAGAACTGCGAATTAATTAACCGAATAATTAACGTAAAATAATAATAATTTAATTGCTCATAATAGGTCCAAAATTTTAGAATATTAATTAGAAAATATAAATATGATATTTGGACTTAATAGATTTTTCTGAGTTGGAAAATGTAATTTTCTTCGAAAAATTGCGTAAAAATGCGTACCGGTAAATTAACCGGCAGTACCGGCTTAAGTTTGTTCAGTACTATGCAAGAATAATTAAAAATAGTAGAAAACCTTCGAAAAATATTTAGAATGGAAAACCAAGCCCTAATTTAAAGGTTTAGCCTGAATTTGGGTCAAATAGACCAAAAACGCTAACGGGTTGAATCGGGTCCAAGTTGAGCCCAAGCCCAACATATATAAAGCCACTTAAGTGGTAAACTCAGCCATTTTCACCCATTTCCAGCAGCTGAAACGTGATTGAGAGAGAAGGGAGGTAGGGTTCCAAAAATTCACTATTCATCATCTTCTTCTTGGAGCCATATCTCACTCTCCGGAGCTCTGATTTGCGTGCTGTCAGTTGCCACAGGAAGTTCTTGTCGAACTCTTCGATTTCATTCAAACAAATTGGTAAAGAACTTCCAATCTCTTGCCCAGTTATTTCTTCTATAACAGATTCGATTTTGGCTATGGTGAATGAGTGGTTCTTGTGATTTTGATTAATTAGGTACAATCTAACACCGGGTACTTAGTGGGTTTTGTCTTAATCAAATGTGGGTAAGGTAAGCTCACCCTTATCCCTTATGAAATTGAATAATTAAGAACCCTAGGTACTAATTTATTGTACATTAATGTGTATAGCTTGGAATATTGATTGTTGATGCTTGTTGGAGATTAATTGATGGCTTGATTGAGTTTGAGAATTTGTGGAAGCTTGGTTGAGGCCAATTTGGTGATTTTGTGTATATTGGGAATTGGCCAAGGTATGGTTTCGATTTTCTCTATGTAATATATAATATTTCTGGACACTTAGACTAGTGACCCATAGGATAGGATTGGATTGTATTGGTTTTTTGATTTGTTGAAATATGATGAATTGATTAGTTTTGGCTATTTTGATTAATTATGATGTTAATGTTGATAAAATGATGTTAAAGAGTGCGATTGGGGTTGAATGAGTTTAATCATGATGATTGTTAGTGATATGATGATGATGGATGATCGTGTGGAGTTAAAAATGTTTTAGTGTGACATATTCGATGTTTGAGGTTGATGATATTGTAATGTGAGTGGAAAATTTAATATGAAGGGTGAGTTATGACACAAAAGGGTAGATTTTGATGTAAATTGGAGTTTGGAATGGTTTGATTTTGTTTTGGCTATATATTTCAAGGGATTGAGAGATTTGTGAATTTTGGTAAAAACAAATTTTTGGTGAACTTTGACGCATTATAACTTGAGCCTCGGTTTTCAAAATTTGTTGAAATTTGCTTTAAATTAAAGTTCATTGAAAAATATTTAAATGGATATAAAATTCGTAGGAAATAGACTTTTGTAGAGGAAGTTATGATCATTCAAAGTTTGATGTCAAAATCTGAATTCTGTGCATGTTGCAGAATTTGTGATTTCTGGTTTGTGTGCGCACGCACTGCCTTGTGCGCACGCACACCCTGGAGTTTTGAATCTATATGCACACACAGCCTTGTGCGTACGCACGTACGGGGACATGGCTACTGATGGGAGCGCTAGCACGCTCTGTGCACGCACATAACCAACGAAGCTCTACAAGCTGAGCGCATGCACACGTTGGAAGGTACATTCTGTTGAGGGCGTTCGCACGCCTTGTGCGAGCGAATAGAATTGAAAAATTTTACACTTGTGCGTACGCACATATTTTGAAAATCCTCCTGGGTGTGTGCACGCACATTCCTGTGCGTATGCACATGCCCTATTTTTCAACCAAATTCTTGTTTTTAACTGTTTCACCTTCCCAATAAGCTTGTAAACTTCTATGACACCTATTTAAGACTCTTTGGCTTATTTTCGGGTATCAAAATATGGGAAAGGTCCCAGGAAATTTAATTAGGATATACCTTGAAAAGTTAGAGAACGGAGGCTTAGGTTTCTGGTGTACTGAGGATGGATTTGGTGGAGTGAGAAGGGAGAAAGATATATGAATTGAGAACTGATGAACTAATGAGTTCGGAAAGAAAATTGTGAATTGACAGTGGTTGAGATGAGTTAAGGACTCAGAGTTGCAATGATGAAACATTGACATAATGAAATAACGAATTTTTTGAAAAACCACTAATGTAACATTTTTTAAATTGAGATTGTTGAGACGCTATGTGCCTAGCAAGGACGGTTTAGTTGGATCCCGCCTTTCGAGGTAGTAGCGACGGCGTAAAGGCGGTGGTTCGTCTCGCTTACGTTGAGATGTGAGGTCCATGACAAGAGTATCCCGCTAGCATCCCTTCGGATCACTAGAGTGTGCAGGCACAAAACCCTGGACGGTGTTCCTAGCACCATATCTTAGGGGTTCCCAATTATGATTCCGAAGGGCGACATCTCCATGGAGATGTGTCAGGTTGGCAGTTGAACCAACAATGTGATATCACAGCCTATAGGACAGACATTCATCATGTGCATCTTTTATCTGCTTGCTTGCTTTGCCGACTTGAATTGTATGCCTAATTGTACAACATGCCAAATTGCCTATTTGAATTACTTGACATATATGCCTATACTTGTGTTTTACTTGCATTGTATTTAATTGTGCTTTCTACTGGGATTGAGGAGGCCCGGTAGGCGGTGGCGATGGGATCGCATGGCGGTTAGGCTGGTGAAGGCTGTGGGACAGCGGCGATCTGATAGTTAGAAATCCCTTAGGATAGTTTACCCTATTTTATAAATGTTATGTTTTAAAGTTATGGTTTTAACTTTAGTTATGCTTTAAGCTTGAATCTCTTTTTGATATGAAGCTCTAGGATTGCCTCTGGTGTCCCAGGGTCTTATATCTTACATTACTAGGTTACCATACTGAGAACCTCTGGTTCTCATTCCATAATTTGTTGTTGTTTTTCAAATGTAGGTCGTAACCCACTTCGGTGAGTTACGTGATGGTGACAGAGCAGAGGACCGTTATCCTATTTTGGTAGTCTTTTGATTTATTCTTATTAGTACTCTCACTCTTGTATTTATTTGCCTTAGAGGCTTACTTTATGAGAGATAATCTGTATAAGCTGTTTTCTTTTAAAACTCTGTATGTCAGTGTTTGACTAGTCGGTCCAAACTCCGCGGGTTATGGCTAGTATCTTATGATTATTATACTCTTATAAAACTACATATATCTTGTTATCTTATATAGTGGATCTTATCTTTTACGCTTGTAGCTTTGTGTGAATGTTCGTGCTTTGTAATTCCGTATTTGAGCTTATTTTCTTCATCGGGCTTCTAGACTATATTAATTCTTTACATAGTGGATCTTATCTTTTACGCTTGTATGAGCTTAGAACTGTCGTAACTGGTGCACGAAATTGTGATCATCAACAATGACGCCAAATACTTGGTGCTCTCAAACATGAATCACACTTTGTCACAACTTCGCACAACTAACCAGCAAGTGCACTGGGTCATCCAAGTAATACCTTACGCGAGTAAGGGTCGATCCCACGGAGATTGTTCGTATGAAGCAAGCTATGGTCATTTTGTAAATCTCAGTTAGTTGGATTTATATGGTTATAATGGTTTTCAAAAATAATAATAAATAAAGCATAAAATAGAGATAGAGATACTTATGTAATTCATTGGTGGGAATTTCAGATAAACGCATGGAGATACTGTGTTCCTTTCGAATCTCTGTCTTCCTACTGTTTTCATCCAATCCTTCTTACTCCTTCCCATGGCAAGCTGTATGTAGGGCATCACCGTTGTCAATGGCTACATCCCATCCTCTCAGTGAAAATGGTCCAAATGCTCTGTCACAGCACAGCTAATCATCTGTCGGCTCTTGATCATGCCGGAATAGAATCTATTGATTCTTTTGCGTCTATCACTACGCCCAGCAATCGCGAGTTTGAAGCTCGTCACAGTCATTCAATCCCTGAATCCTTCTCGAAATACCACAGACAAGGTTTAGACTTTTCGGATTCTCAAGAATGGCCGCCAATAATTCTAGCTTATACCACGAAGATTCTGATTAAGGAATCTAAGAGATATTCACTCATTCTAAGGTAGAACGGAAGCGGTTGTCAGTCACGCGTTTATAGGTGAGAATAATGATGAGTGTCACGGGTCATCACATTCATCATATTGAGGTGCAGCGAATATCTTAGAACAGGAATAAACTGAATTGAATAGAAAATAGTAGTAATTGCGTTAATACTCGAGGTACAGCAGAGCTCCACACCTTAATCTATGGTGTGTAGAAACTCCACCGTTGAAAATACATAAGTGATGATCCAGGCATGGCCGAATGGCCAGCCCCCAAGGTCTAAGAACTAAACTTCCAAAGATCCAAATACAATAGTAAAAAGTCATATTTATACTAGACTAGCTACTAGGGTTTACAGAAATAATTCTAAGTGCAAAAATCCACTTTCGGGGCCCACTTTGGTGTGTGCTTGGGTTGAGCTTAAGCTTTACACGTGCAGAGGCTTCCCTTGGAGTTAAACGCCAAGTTGTAATGTGTTTTTGGTGTTTAACTCTGGTTTGTGACGTGTTTCTGGCGTTTTACTCCAGAATGCAGCATGGAACTGGTGTTGAACGCCAATTTGCGTCATCTAATCTCGAATAAAGTATAGACTATTATATATTGTTGGAAAGTTCTGTATGTCTACTTTCCAACGCCATTGAGAGCGCTCCATTTGGAGTTCGGTAGCTCCAAAAAATTCATTTCGAGTGTAGGGAAGTCAGAATCCAACAGCATCAGCAGTCCTTTGTCAGCCTCCTATCAGATTTTTGCTCAGGTTTTTCAATTTCAGCCAGAAAATACCTGAAATCATAGAAAAACACAAAAACTCATAGTAAAGTCCAGAAATGTGAATTTTGCATAAAAACCAATAAAAACATCCCTAAAAGTAGCTAGATCCTACTAAAAACTACCTAAAAATAATGCCAAAAAGCGTATAAATTATCCGCTCATCACAACACCAAACTTAAAATGTTGCTTGTCCCCAAGAAATTGAAAATCAAATAGGATAAAAAGAAGAGAGTATACTATAAATCCCAAAAAATCAATGAATATTAGTTCTAATTAGATGAGCGGGACTTGTAGCTTTTTACCTCTGAACAGTTTTGGCATCTCACTTTTTCCTTTGAAGTTCAAAATGATTGGCATCTATAGGAACTCAGAGTTCAGATAGTGTTACTGATTCTCCTAGTTAAGTATGTTGATTCTTGAACACAGCTACTTTTATGAGTCTTGGCCGTGGCCCTAAGCACTTTGTTTTCCAGTATTACCACCGGATACATAAATGCCACAGACACATGACTGGGTGAACCTTTTCAGATTGTGACTCAGCTTTGCTAAAGTCCCCAGTTAGAGGTGTCCAGAGCTCTTAAGCACACTCTTTTTGCTTTGGATCACGACTTTAACCACTCAGTCTCAAGCTTTTCACTTGGACCTGCATGCCACAAGCACATGGTTAGGGACAGCTTGATTTAGCCGCTTAGGCCTGGATTTTATTTCCTTGGGCCCTCCTATCCATTGATGCTCAAAGTCTTGGATCCTTTTTACCCTTGCCTTTTGGTTTTAAGGGCTATTGGCTTTTTCTGCTCGCTTTTTCTTTTTCTTTCTCTCTTTTTTTTGCCACTTTTTTTCGCAAGCTTCTTTTTCACTGCTTTTTCTTGCTTCAAGAATCAATAATATTTTTCTTTGTTCATCATTCTTTCAAGAGCCAACATATTTAACATTCATAAACAACAAGATAAAAAATATGCACTGTTCAAGCATTCATTCAGTGAACAAAAAGTATTGTCACCACATCAATATAATTAAACTAAATTCAAGGATAAATTTGAAACTCATGTACTTCTTGTTCTTTTGTATTAGAAACATTTTTCATTTAAGAAAGGTGAAGGATTCATGGAATTATTCATAGCTTTAAGACATAGTTACTAAATACTAATGATCATGTAGTAAAGACACAAACATAGGAAAACATGAAGCTCAAAAATCGAAAAACAGAGAGATAAGAACAAGGAAGTTAAGGAATGAGTCCACCTTAGTGATGGTGGCATCTTCTTCTTAAAGGACCAATGATGTCCTTGAGCTCCTTTATGTCTCTTCCTTGCCTTTGTTGCTCCTCCCTCATAGCTCTTTGATCTTCTCTAATTTCATTGAGAATGATGGAGTGCTCTTGGTGTTCCACCCTTAATTGGTCCACGTTGTAACTCAATTCTTCTAGAGAAGTGTTGAGTTGTTCCCAATAGTTGTTTGGAGGAAAGTGCATCCCTTGAGGCATCTCAGGGATTTCTTGATGATGAGCTTCCTCATGTGTCTCTTGAGCTCCATGAATGGGCTCTCTTGTTCGCTCCATCCTTTTCTTAGTAATGGGCTTGTCCTCTTCAATGAGGATGTTTCTTTTTATGACAACTCCAGCTGAGTAGCATAGATGGCAAATGAGATGAGAAAAAGCTAGCCTTGCCAAGGTGGATGGTTTTTTGACTACTTTGTAGAGTTCTAGAGAGATGACTTCATGAACTTCTACTTCCTCTCCGATCATGATGCTATGGATCATGATGGCCCGATCCACGGTAACTTCGGATCGGTTGCTAGTGGAGATGACGGAGCGTTGGATGAACTCCAACCATCCTCTAGCCACAAGCTTAAGGTCCAGTCTTCTCAATTGAACCGGCTTGCCTTTAGTGTCTCTTTTCCATTGAGCTCCTACAACACATATGTCCATGAGGACTTGGTCCAACCTTTGATCAAAGTTGACCCATCTAGTGTAGGGGCGTGCATTTTCTAGCATCATAGGCAAGTTGAATGCCAACCTTACATTTTTCGGACTGAAATCTAAGTATTTCCCCCGAACCATTGTGAGATAATTCTTTGGATTCGGGTTCATACTTTGATCATGGTTCCTAGTGATCCATGCATTGGCATAGAACTCTTGAACCATTAAGATTCTGACTTGTTGAATGGGGTTGGTCAGAACTTCCCAACCTCTTCTTTGGATCTCATGTCGGATCTCCGGATACTCATTTTTCTTGAGCATGAAAGGGACCTCGGGGATCACCTTCTTCTTGGCCACAACTTCATAGAAGTGGTCTTGATGGACATTTGAGATGAATCTCTCTATCTCTCATGACTCAGAGGTGGAAGCTTTTATCTTCCCTTTCCTCTTTTTAGAGGTTTCTCCGGCCTTAGGTGCTATAAATGGTTATGGAAAAACAAAAAAAGCTATGCTTTTACCATACCAAACTTAGAATGTTGCTCGTCCTCGAGCAAGAAAAGAAAGAATAGAAGAAGAAGAAAAAGATATGGAGGAGAAGGATAAAGTGGTGTGTTTCGGCCAAGGGGGAGAAGAGAGGGTTGTGTTGTGTGAAAATGAAGAAGGATGGAGGGGTTTATATAGTGGAGGGAGAGGGTAGTGGGTTCGGTCATTTAGGATGGGTTTGGGTGGGAAAGAGATTTTAAATTTGAAGGTAGGTAGGGTTTATGGGGAAGAGTGGATGGATGTGAGTGGTGAAGAGGTGATGGGGAAGTGAGATTGAGGTGATTGGTGAAAGGTGTTTGGGGAAGAGTGTTATTGGATTGTGTAAAGAAGAGAGAAGGTGAGTTGAGGTAGGTGGGGATCTTGTGGGGTCTACAGATCCTGAGGTGATCCTGTGGGGTCCACAGATCCTAAGGTGTCAAGGATAAATCATCCCTACACCAATTAGGCGTGTAAAATGCCCTCTGCATGCAATCCTGGCGTTTAACGCCAGACTAAAGCTTGTCTCTGGCGTTTAACGCCAGCCTGATGCACGTTGCTGGCGTTAAATGACAGCTTTCCTCAGGGTGCAATCCTGGCGTTTAAACGCCAGACTATTGCTTGTTTCTGGTGTTCAACGCCAGATTCATGCTATGTTCTGGAATTGAACGCTAGCCAGATGCTCCTTACTGGCGTTTAAATGCCAGTAAGTTCTTCCTCTAGGGTGTGCTGTTTCTTCTACTGTTTTTGATTCTGTTTTTAATTTTAGTAATTGTTTTGTGACTCCACATGATCATGAACCTAATAAAACATAAAAGAACAATAAAAATATAGATAAATAAAAATTGGGTTGCCTCCCAATAAGTGCTTCTTTAATGTCAATAGCTTGACAGTGAGTTCTCATAGATCTTCATAAATGTTCAGAGCATTGTTGGGACCTCCCAACACCAAACTTAGAATTTGAATGTGGGGGTTCAACACCAAACTTAGAGTTTGATTGTGGGGGCTTTGTTTGACTCTGTATTGAGAGAAGCTTATCGTGCCTCTTTTCCATGTTTACAGAAGGATAACCTTAAGCCTTAAACACAAGGTAGTCCCCATTCAATTGAAGGACTAATTCTCCTCTGTTAACATCAATCACAGCTTTTGCTGTGGCTAGGAAGGGTCTTCCAAGGATGATGCATTCATCCTCCTCCTTCCTAGTGTCTAAGATTATGAAATCAGCAGGGATGTAAAGGCCTTTAACCTTTACTAACACGTCCTCTACTATTCCATAAGCTTGTCTTATTGACTTGTCTGCCATCTCTAATGAGAATGTGGCAGCCTGTACCTCAAGGATCCCCAGTCTCTCCATTACAGAGAGTGGCATAAGATTTATACCTAATCCCAGATCACATAGAGCCTTCTCAAAGGTCATGGTGCCTATGGTACAGGGTATTAAGAATTTACCAGGATCTTATTTCTTTTGAGGTAAAGTTTGCTGAACCCATGTATCTAGTTCACTAATGAGCAAGGGAGACTCATCTTCCCAAGTCTTATTACCAAACAACTTGGCATTCAGCTTCATGATGGCTTCTAGATATTGAGCAACTTGCTCTTCAGTTACATCTTCGTCCTCTTCAAAGGAAGAATAGTTCTCAGAGCTCATGAATGGCAGAAGGAGGTTTAATGGAATCTCTATGGTCTCTATATGAGCCTCAGATTCCTTTAGGTCCTCAATAAAAAACTTCTTCTTGTCTGGGAGACGTCCCATGAGGTCTTCCTCATTGGGATTCACGTCCTCCCCTTCCTCCTTGGATTCGGCCATATTGACAATATCAATGGCCTTGCACTCTCTTTTTGGATTCTCTTCTGTATTGCTTGGGAGAGTACTAGGAGGAGTTTCAGTGACTTTCTTAGTCAGCTGACCCACTTGTGCCTCCAAGTTTCTAATGGAGGACCTTGTTTCACTCATGAAACTTAAAGTGGCCTTAGATAGATCAAAAACTATGTTTGCTAAACTAGAGGAATTCTGCTCAGAATTCTCTGTCTATTGCTGAGAAAATGATGGAAAAGGCTTGCTATTACTGATCCTGTTTCTTCCACCATTATTAAAGCCTGATTGGGGCTTTTGTTGATTCTTCCTTGAGAAATTTGGATGATTTCTCCATGAGGAATTATAGGTGTTCCCATAGAGTTCACCTATGTAATTTACCTCTGTCATTGCAGGGTTCTCAGGATTATAAGCTTCTTCTTCAGAAGATGCCTCTTTAGTACTGTTGGATGCATTTTGCAATCCATTCAGACTCTGAGAAATCATGTTGACTTGCTGAGTCAACATTTTGTTCTGAGCCAATATGGCATTCAGAGCATCAATTTCAAGAACTCTCTTCCTCTGAGGCGTCCCATTACTCACAAGATTTCTCTCAGAAATGTACATAAATTGGTTATTTGCAACCATGTCAATGAGTTCTTGAGCTTCTGTAGGTGTTTTCTTTAGGTGAATGGATTCACCTGCAGAATGGTCTAGTGACATCTTAGAGAACTCAGATAGACCATAATAGAATATATCCAAAATGGTCCATTCTGAAAGCATGTCAGCAGGACACTTTTTGGTCAACTGTTTGTATCTTTCCCAAGCTTCATAGAGGGATTCACCATCTTTTTGTTTGAAGGTTTGAACATCCACTCTAAGCTTGCTCAACTTTTGAGGAGGAAAGAACTTAGCCAAGAAAGTCGTGACTAGCTTATCCCAAGAGTCCAGGCTGTTTTTAGGTTGTGAGTCCAACCATATTCTAGCTCTGTCTCTTATAGCAAAAGGGAAAAGCATGAGCCTATAGACTTCAAGATCTACTCCATTAGTCTTAACAGTCTCACAGATCTGCAAGAACTCAGTTAAAAACTGATACGAATCTTCTGATGGAAGTACATGAAACTTGCAGTTCTATTGCATTAGAGAAACTAGTTGAGGCTTTAACTCAAAATTATTTGCTCCAATGGCAGGGATTGAGATGCTTCTTCCATAAAAATTGGAAGTAGGTGTAGTATAATCACCAAGCATCCACCTTGCATGATTGTTGTTGTCATTATTTTCGGCTGCCATCTCCTCTTCCTTTTCGAAAATTTCTGTAAAGTTGTCTCTGGATTGTTGTATTTTAGCTTCTCTTAGTTTCCTCTTCAGAGTCCTTTCAGGTTCAGGATCTGCTTTAACAAGAATATTCATATCCTTGCTCTTGCTCATATGAGAAAGAAGGGAACAGAAAATAATAATAGGGATCCTCTTTACCACAGTAGAGAGATTCCTTTATGTGAGTAGAAGAATAAAGGAATAGAAGAATGGAGAAGAGAAAAAAATTCGAACACATAGAGGAAAAGAGGGTTCGAATTTTTAAGATGAAGAGAAGTGTTAGTAATTAAATAAATAAATAGAAAAAGATGAGAGGAAGAGAAATAAAAAATTATTTTGAAAAAAAATTAGTGATTTTCGAAAATTAAGAGAAGAAAGAAAATTAAAATTAAAATTTGAAACAATTAGTTAATTAAGAAAATTTTGAAAAAGAGGGAAGTGATTTTCGAAATTTAGAGAGAGAAAAAGGTGGTTTTAAAAAAAGATAAGAAACAAACAAAAAGTCAATTAGTTAGTTGAAAAAAATTTGAAAATCAATTTTGAAAAGATAAGAAGTTAGAAAATATTTTGAAATTGATTTTGAAAAAGATATGATTTTGAAAAAGATATGATTGAAATTTGTTTTGAAAAAGATTTAATTTTTAAAATTAAACTTGATTACTTGACTAACAAGAAACTAAAAGATATGATTCTAGAATTTAAAGATTGAACCTTTCTTAACAAGAAAGTAACAAACTTCAAATTTTTGAATCAATCACATTAATTGTTAGTAAAGTTTTGAAAATTATGAAATGAAATTAAGAAAAAGATTTTGAAAAATAATTTTAAAATTTTCGAAAATAATAAAAAAATTGAAAAAGATTTGATTTTTGAAAAAGATTTTGAAAAGATAGGATTTTTAAAATTGAAATCTTGACTTGACTAACAAGAAACAGCTTATTTTAAAAAAATTTGACTAAGTCAACCCAAAATTTCAAATTTTATGAGAGAAATAAGGAAAAGATATTTTTTATTTTTGAATTTTTAATGATGAGAGAGAAAAACACAAAAATGACTCACAACATGAAAATTATGAATCAAAACACATGATGTATGCAAGAACACTATGAATGTCAAGATGAACACCAAGAACACTTTGAAGATTAAGATGAACATCAAGATTTATTTTTGAAAAATTTTCAAGAAAAGAAAAACATGCAAGACAGCAAACTTAGAAATTTTCAATGCTTAGACACTATGAATGCAAAAATGCATATGAAAAACAACAAAAGACACAAAACAAGAAAATATGAAGATCAAACAAGAAGACTTATCAAGAACAACTTGAAGATCATGAAGAATACATGCATGAATTTTCGAAAAATGAAAAAGTTTTAAAAACATGCAATTGACACCAAACTTAAAATTTGACACTAGACTCAAACAAGAAACACAAAAATATTTTTGTTTTTTAGGATTTTATTAAATTTTTTTGTATTTTTTTTCGAAAATTATATTTAGAAAAACGAAAACAAAGAAAAATTTTTTTGAAAGATTTTTGAAAAACTTTTTGAAAAGAAAATTACCTAATCTGAGCAACAAGATGAACCATCAGTTATCCAAACTCGAACAATTCCCGGCAACGGCGCCAAAAACTTGGTGCACGAAATTGTGATCATCAACAATGGCGCCAAAGACTTGGTGCTCTCAAACGTGAATCACACTTTGTCACAACTTCGCACAACTAACCAGCAAGTGCACTGGGTCGTCCAAGTAATACCTTACGTGAGTAAGGGTCGATCCCACGGGGTCGTCCAAGTAATACCTTACGTGAGTAATCCATTGATTCTTTTGCATCTGTCATTACGCCCAGCAATTGCGAGTTTGAAGCTTGTCACAGTCATTTCAATCCCTGAATCCTACTCGGAATACCACAGACAAGGTTTAGACTTTCCGGATTCTCAAGAATGGCCGCCAATAATTCTAGCTTATACCACGAAGATTCTGATTAAGGAATCTAAGAGATATTCACTCGTTCTAAAGTAGAATGGAAGTGGTTGTCAGTCACGCGTTCATAGGTGAGAATGATGATGAGTGTCACGGGTCATCACATTCATCATATTGAGGTGCAGCAAATATCTTAGAACAAGAATAAGCTAAATTGAATAGAAAATTGTAGTAATTGCATTAATACTCAAGGTACAGCAGAGCTCCACACCTTAATCTATGGTGTGTAGAAACTCCACCGTTGAAAATATATAAGTGATGGTCCAGGCATGGCCGAATGGCCAGCCCCTGAGGTCTAAGAACTAAATGTCCAAAGATCCAAATACAATAGTAAAAAGTCCTATTTATACTAGACTATCTACTAGGGTTTACAGAAATAATTCTAAGTGCAGAAATCCACTTCCGGGGCCCACTTTGGTGTGTGCTTGGGCTGAGCTTGAGCTTTACACGTGCAGAGGCTTCTCTTGGAGTTAAATGCCAAGTTGTAACATGTTTTTGGCGTTTAACTCTGGTTTGTGACGTGTTTCTGGCTTTTTACTCCAGAATGCAGCATGGAACTGACGTTGAATGCCAGTTTGCGTCATCTAATCTCGAATAAAATATGAACTATTATATATTGCTGGAAAGCTCTGGATGTCTACTTTCTAACGTT
Organism: Arachis hypogaea; assembly: GCF_003086295.3. Taxonomy (NCBI): domain Eukaryota; kingdom Viridiplantae; phylum Streptophyta; class Magnoliopsida; order Fabales; family Fabaceae; genus Arachis; species Arachis hypogaea. The sequence goes on from NC_092045.1 coordinate 12,977,344, forward strand.
GTTAAGAGAGCGCAATTTGGAGTTTTATAGCCCCAGAAAATCCATTTCGAGTGCAGGGAGGTCAGAATCCAACAGCATCAGCAGTCCTTTGTCAGCCTCCTATCAGATTTTTGCTTAGCTCCCTCAATTTCAGCCAGAAAATACCTGAAATCACAGAAAAACACTAAATCATAGTAAAGTCCAAAAATATGAATTTTGCATAAAAACCAATAAAAACATCCCTAAAAGTAGCTAGATCCTACTAAAAACTACCTAAAAACAATGCCAAAAAGCGTATAAATTATCCGCTCATCAGTAACCTTTGATTAACCTTTACTTTATGACGCGAGGTAAGGCTTAGGTAATTAGGGTGTTATACCTTTCATGCAAAATGGACTTCATAGAGACAATTTCACTAACATCATTTCCTGTGAGAACTAGATCATCCATCTAAACTAAGATGAAAGTGAAGCCTTCTTTTCGTCTCAATAAAGATAGAGTAATCATCTATACACTAATCATAGCCTACTTCAGTTAGTGTTTGAGACAATTCGATGTTCTATGGTCTTCTTGCTTGCTTCAATCATATAATCATTTTTGCAATTTTCACACCAATCCTAGTTTTAAGACTTCCAATCCAGGTGATAACCTCATGTATACTTCCTTATCAAGATTACCATGTAGGAAAGTAGTGCTAACATCTAATTGCTTTAAGTGTCAATTTCTCACTACTGCAATTGCCAACATCAATCTCAGTATAGTGATTTTCACAATTGGACTAAATGTGTCACCATAATCTATACCTTGCACTTGTGTGAACCCTTTTGCAACCAGGCATGCTTTATGCCTTTCTATTGAACCATCCAGATTGAATTTCACACAAAAGACCTACTTGCAACCCATAACTTTCTTACTATTTAGGAGTTCAATTAAGCACTAAGTATGATTCTAGTTTAGAACATTTTAATTCTACTTGAATGGACTCTCTCCAGCAAGGTTGAATAGCAACCTCCTCATAAGTACAAGGTTCTGGGTTTTGTATAATGGCTAGTGAGATATATTTGTAATTTGAACTTAATTTATCATATGATAATTGTTGTGAGAAGGATATTTAATGAGAAAATTGCTAATGTAATATGTCTTTGCTATCATATAATGGTAACCTTACAAATAGGTTAGGTGTTATGCATGTCAATAGGTGTTGTGTGTGGTTGTAATGCAAGTGAAATATTTTCTTCAATCATTGTTAGATAAGCATTTTTAGTAGTGAAATTGTGCTGAAGATTATACAACGTTATATGCTGTAAAGTGCTTGTGTCATCTTTTAAAAGCAGTTGTACATTATTTAAATTTAGTTGTATAGTGGAATCATTTTTTGAAAATGAGTTTTGATTTTAATTGATGTTTTGTAAAATTTGATATTGATCTAGTACTATGAGTTATAACGAAATGGATCACGAAAATCTGATGAATACACAGATACATTTAGGTGAATTATCTTGTTGTGTGCATATTTTAAAAAATAAAAATTCTCTTCATAAAATATGACATTTCTCAACACAAAAATTTGTTTAGTTTTTATGTCAATAAGTATGAATCCTTTAGTTCCAATTTTAAAACCCAAAAATGCAGATTTTTTGGCTCAAGGATCCAATTTTACTCAATAGTGTCTTAGGATGGAAGCAAATGCTAAGTAGCAAAACACTCTTAAATATGAGAGATCAAATAGATTGCCATAAAGAAGAATATAAGGACAAATATCTATCAAAATAGTGCTTGAAAGTCTATTTATTAAGTATGTGGTATGAGCAGTTGCATATTACCAACAATAATTTGAAATTTCATATTCACACAATAGTGCTCTAGTCACTTCTAATATGTGTTGCTTTAGTATTTTTACATATGAAGTCTGAAATAACATTCCAAATGAGAAAAATAGTTTTGTAAAAAGAATAATTTTGGCACAATGTTAGTTCTTATACACTTCACTTGTTTATTAAATTACTCTTTGGCATAATTGACAAAATTTAAAACCAAATAAAATATTTTTGAATTGGATTTCATAAAGAAAATATTAAGAAATATTTATGCCCTTTAGTTGATGAAACTAAAATTGGACCTTAGATGTCTATGTGAATCAAATCAAAATAATCATTTATTTTTATAGTACTGTAATCAAAAGATAGTCTTTTCTAATTTGCCAAATGACATGAATCACATAGTAGCTTATTTACATTGCAATCTATGAATAGATAATCCTTTCTAAGAATTCTTAACCTATGTCAAGGTAAATATCCTAATCTATTATGCTAAATGTTTTTATTTCGATGATGCTATGATGTGATTTACTGTTGTTAAGGATGATTCCTTGATTGAAATTGGTTTCTTACTCATTGTGTATAATTCATCTCTAATCCAAACTTACTTATGCCAATCATCTTCAATATTGATTGATTTTAAATCTCACAATTTTTATCATTGATTAACAATTGTTATTTCAAATTTGAGATTAATTTTGAGATTGAAATCAATTTGAAATCAAAGGTTGGTATATACAACACATTTGTGAGATAAAACTATTTTGAAAAGATGGTAGTTCCAACAATATTACTATTTGTGTTCACCATAAAAAAAGATCTATAGTTACGGTAAAAAAAAACTAGTGAAAAGGGTGACCATAGGTCTATGGTTACAATTTTTTTACCATGGCCTATTCTGGCATGGCTATAGGTCTATGATCACGGTTTTTTATCTATTGTTACGGTTTCTATGGTCACGGTTGCAGTGCCTCAATTCTGACATTTTAAGGCCACATGTTTTTACCATGACCATAGGTTACTCTATGCTCACGCGAAAAAACTGTGACCATAGCCTAATCTATGGTCACCCTTTTGTAAATTCGTGACCATATCCTAATCTATGGTCACGGTTTTCGCATGACCATAGCCTATTTATGGTCACTCTATTTTAAAACTGTAACCATAGCTTAAAGTGGTAGTGTCTAATCATATTGGACAAGGTATATTTGTTTTATTTGATCGTGAGATAACTTACTTGCTTAAAAAGTCATGCGTTGACCTATTTAATGAGGTTTAAAAGGATTCCAGTGTAAACATAAGATTTCTAATGTAGATGTCAATCACTAAATAAAAGTTGTTATGGTTTTCTTTACATAGTATTGATTATTGATTGTGATATCGATGCTGTCTTTTTTTTATTTTGTGATTGTGTAGGTCATTTATGAAGATAACTATCCTATCATATTTAAGACCTTAGAGGGTAAAAAAGTATTTCTCAAAGTGGATACCAAATATCTTGGTATAGACAAATACTTTAGAATCTTTCGGTTAAAAACAATTTGTGATGATCCAACTATCATTTCTATGTTTGAGCTTGCTGACATGAGGTGACACCTATTAAGGTTGTTCATTAATTTGCTTTTTGACTTTATTTGCTTTTCTGATTTTGATCTTTTTACATTCTATATAATTGATTTGATTTTTTTTTCTCTGGAAAGGATGTGTTTATTCCTATCTTTGGGTTAGATCCAGCTGAACCATCTAACACAAAGTCTATTTCAACCCATGATAATACTTTTACTCTAGGCAAATAAGAAAATGTTCCTGGTCTTGATGATATTAAGATAGAAATGGATTCCTAAAAGCAGACAGTTGTCCATCAAGCTTTTGGTGATAGTGATCACAATGAGGTATTAAGTGATGACATTGAATCATTATTCCAGTTTGATGTTGGAAAAACTTGGGTATTTCTCTAAATAATCTGTTACAATTAGTTGATTTAATCTATCATTGAATTGTTTCTTTTCTTCCTTCTCATTAATTAAGTATTACTTTCTCCTTTTGTGTGTTTAAGATCTTCTATCTCACCTTCTGGATAATTCAACTGAAATTGATGCGTCTAATATTTTCAATGATGCTATGCATTCCAAAGTAAAGCGAAATCTTGATGCAAATTTTCAAAATGCCTTGGATGAAACTGTGGGTCATTCCTCAAAGATTGTCAAAGTTAAAGACCGTTAGGATAGATCTTTATCGATCATAAGTTAGCTGATGGGTTAGGTCTACAAGGCTGAAATCCCGAATTAGTTCTTATCTTTGTTTTGTTGACTTATATTTTAAGTTTGTCCTTTTTTTCTTTTTTGAGATGTGTGCAAATTTTAGGAGAGCCATACTTACGCCTTAAATATTTTGGGTTATTATTTAGTTTATGGTTTATCTACATGTATTTTGTCATACTGGTCATTGCTATTTTTGATCTTTTGTCATGGTGTTTTGGATTGGAGAGGATTTGTTCTCATATAAAATGTGCTCTGGTAAAGGTTGGACATATTGTCACGTATTTAGGGGTAGGGGTGTACATGGATTGGGTAAAATTGGGTTTGTCCTAACCCAAATTTGGTCTGAAACATATATCGAACCTATTTTTTAAACCATAACCTGGTCTTAGACCCGATGAAACCTAAATACCTTTGGTCCATAATTATACCAGGTGAAAACCAGGCCTTTAAGGCATCAATAACAGGAGCAGGAGCAAGAGCAGGAGTAGCAAGATTTTCAGCTTCAATTTTCATTATTTTGTTCTCCTCGGTGATTTGTGGAGGAATACAATTATCTCCTCCTCTCATTGTTCGTTGTCTAAATAAAAAAATCAACAATAAATTCAGCAATAATCAACAACACATCAAAAGTTCAGTAATAATAAAAACAAAATCAGAACAATAATCAAATACTGAAACAGGAAGAACAATAAACACCTAATCAAAAGTTTTAATAATCAAGAGCCAAAACAATAATCAAAATTCTGATTAGAATAATAAACACCTAATCAAAATAATAATCAAATATTGAAACAGGAAGAATAATAAACACCTAATCAGAAGTTCCAATAATCAAGAGTCAGAACAATAATCAAAATTCTCATTAGAACAATAAACACCTAATCAAAACAATAATCAAATACTCTTTCAGAAAGAACAATAAACACCTAATCAAAATAATAATCAAAATTCCTAATCAGAACATTAATTATTTATCTGAGTTTGAGCAGAGGTCAGAGAAGAAAAGAAGAAAAAAATCAGTGATAGAGAAAAGAGGATGACCAGAGGCAGCACCATCGTGACCGAGAGGGGAGAAGTAGTCATCGTCACCGAGAGGCGAGAAGCAATGCAGCACCGTTGTGACTTTGAGGCTGGTGAGTGGTGACGGGCGTCATGACAATGAATGGTGAGAGACAAAGAGAGGGCTGAGGGAGAAAGGGTGCGGCGGTTGGTGAGAGATAGAGAGGGATGAGAGGTGAAGGAAGGCGACACAATTCGTGAGCCCTAAGGGGAAGGGCTAAGAGGGAACTAAGCTCTGAGAGTGCATGGCTGCATCGAGTGCGTAGGGAGAGAAGAGGGTTGTGTGGTTGCGTGCGCTACTTTGGATAACAGGCGAGGAGAAGTTTGGACTCTGGAGAAGTATGAAATCACTAGGCTGGGACTGGGTGACCTGAGCTATGGCCCAGTCCCAATTTAGTTACTCTCCCAGGTTTCGTTTCCTCTCTCCAACCGAGTCAGTTTCGGGCCACTTCGGGTTCAGGCCAACACACCCCCAAAATGCTTTGGGCCTGAACTGTAAAACCCGGTTAATTAACGGCTAATTAACCCATAAATGAGAATTTATTCTAGAAAGCCCAAAATATGATTTTTTTTTATGGCTAAATGTGATAGAGGAGACTGAGACGAGAATTTCGGTACCAATTTTATAGAATTCGGACCAAGATTGGACCGAACGGGCCAAACCGGGCCAATTGGACCCAAAGTGGGCCCTTGGCCCAACATAACTTAACCAAAACCCTAGTTTTCAGCACTCTCTCTCCTCATTTGTTACACACACAAGCTGAAATTAGAGAGAAAGGGAGGAAGAACACTCTCTCAAGTTCTCTCCCTTGGTTGATCTTCAAACCACCATAACTTTTGATCTAGAGCTCCGATTGTCGCTCCGTTTGCGGCCACGCGTTCACCGCGGAGAGCTCTACAAAACCCATACAATTAATCTTGAGGTAAGCCACGTTTTGCTCTTCGAAATTCCAGCCTTGTTTTCGAGTTTTATGAGCAAAAATGTTGAGATTTTGGGTTCTTTGATATTATAGGACCCAACTCTCTTGGAGGAGAAGGTTAATCTTGTCTCCTTGGACCTTGGGTGTGGTAAGATTCTCAACCCTAGTGTATTTTGTTGTTTTATGATGTTTGGGTTTTGAGATGTTGTGTATGGGTATGATGATTGTGGCTTAGGTTGTGTATGTGTGGATATTGGAGCTTGATTGGTGATTTTGAAAAGCTTGGAAAGGGTTTGGTGGTGAAAAATCTGTTCTTGGAGGTGTTGAGGCCTTGAGAGCTTGTGGATAAGTGATTTGGAAGTGCTCCGGTGGAGCTTGGAAAAATCGGCTAAGGTATGGTTTCGGTTTCCCGTATCTAATATGTAATGTGGTAGGAAATACTTAGGCTAGAGGCCCTAAGATAGGCATTGAATGGTTGATGTTGTTGAATGATTGAGATATATGATGTGGTCATATATGTGATGATGATTAATGATGCCTTGATGGTATGATGTATGAGAAATATGCATGTTGTGATATATGCTTGATGATTGGTTATGGTTGAATTGTGGGTCGGACCATGTTGATGGTGGGTATGATATTGATTGTGTACAATGATGATTTATTGGAATTGGTGTTGTTGAGAATTGGCATGAGTAAGAATATATGATATGTCAATATATTTGAGTTTGAGCCACTTGGGTGAAGTGGGTTAGAATGATGAGATAGTGATTTTGTATATTGTGGTAATGTGTCAATGTGTAAGTTGAGGAGGCTTGATGTTGAAATTGATATATTTTGATTGATTTTAAAGAAAAGGGATGAAAATGGCATGTTTTGATTGATTTGAAAAGAGTTGGAAATGGCTTGTTTGCAAATGGCACTTTGTGGTTTTTATGAAAAATATGGTTTTTGGGCATACTTTGGTGGGACATAACTTGGACTACGGATCTCTGTTTTGTACCAAATCTATTTAGAAATGAAATTGGATCCGGGATGTCCATGCCGTTCGAAGAACGGGTGGAAAACAATTTAAAATGAGAAAGTTATGTCCGTTGGAAGATTGGGGTTTAAATTGGTGAATTCTGCAGCTTTTAACTTAGAAACTTTTTAGCAGAATGACCCCTTGCGCGTGGGCGCACTTGGCGCGTGCGCGCCGTTCTTCCCGAAAATGCCATCCACGCGTGAGCGTGATGTGCGCGGGCGCGCCGATGGTGCTGCACCCAATGCCCAGCCATTTTCCAGAGAGTCATGCCAGGACTGTGCCAGTGTTGTGCCTGGGGCACGAGAACACTCACGCGTACGCGTGGTTGACGCGTACGCGTCGATTGGCAAATTTTTAATCCACGCGTTAGCGTGCATGACGCTTGCGCGTCAATGAAGTTTTTGAGGCCATCCACGCGTGCGCGTACGCGCGGGCCTGTTTTCATCCCAAAGTTGATTTTTGAGTTTTAAAAGCCAAATTTCATACTTCTAAGCCTCCGATCTCACCACTTATATCTTAAATCATTATGATAAGCCTAGCTATGAGAGAAGGAGCTAGTGGATGTAGTAACTCGCGAGTGAAGCAAGGGAAAATGAATAATCAATGAGGATCATTGATGATTATGTGAGATGTGGAGGATGGTGGTGGAAGTGCTTGTTATGCCATTGGCCGAAGGGCCGTAATTGTTTATGAATTGGCTGGTTCTGGATTGAACCGTGAGCCGGGATAGCTGTGTATGCTATGGATATTGGATGGTTATGGATTTAACCGTGAGCCGGATGGCTGATATGGATGTTGATCCATGGATGAGAATTCATGCATGTTTATGCTGAATTATTGATAATTGTGATTTGCACTTCCACTATCTGAGATACGAGTTTCCCTGGGTAGTAGCAGTGGCTAGCCACCACGTGCTCCAGGTTGAGACTTGATACTCTGTTGACCCTATGTCGTAAGTGTGGCCGGGCACTGTGAAAGACCCGGATGAGCTCGCCCCCGTAAATATTCACCAGTGAGGGTGATGGATATAGATCATGATTATGATCAAGTTTATGATGAGTATAACGCGAGTTGGGGATGCATGACAGAGGGACAGTCCAATGGTTAGCGACCAGGACTTGTCGGGTTGGCTCTATAACCGACAAGATGATATCATCAGCCACTAGGGACAGGCATTCATCATATGCATCCTATATGAATTGTTTGAGATTGCCTATTTGATTGCATATTACTTGTTAATTGTCTAAATGCCTTACTTGTTCCTAATTGTATATTTCTTGCTTGATATAACTGTGTTTGTTACATTATACTCCTGTTGGTGGTTGGGAGGATTGAAGGAATTGGAAAGGGAAGTATTAGTTAGACTGAAGTATCTTTAGTCAGAAGCCCTTTATGGTTTAGCTTGTTTATAAGCTTTGATATTATCTGGAGGGAGTTCTAGGATTGCCGTTGGCTTTCCTCCATTATTAAGTATTATATATGTGGAAGCTGTTACCATGCTGGGGACCTCTGGTTCTCACCCATGCGGATTTTGTGGTTTTAAGATGCAGGACGTGAGGTTTCTCGCTGAGGCATGCTGGAGACTTCTAAAATTGCGAAGATCCTTTGTTTTCGGGGCTATGTTTTGGTTTATATGTTTTGCTTAGATACTTTTATCTCCATTAAATAATACAAACTGTGATGACTCCTCTTATGGGAGATTTTGGAGAATAGGTTTTATGTATGTGTGTCCCTTTGGGTTTCCTTTGGGGTTTTCCTTATTTTATCATATGTATATATTGTTATGCTCGGACCGGTTATCTTCGCAGCCGGATCTTGAGTCTTGATATTCCTGTTTTTGACACTCCTTTGTATATATATAATCTCGCGTTGGTTATCCTTGTTCGTTACGTTATCGATCGGAGTGTTGCGCTTTAAGGTTGCGGTTTTTTTTTACCCCTTTTTCTACAAAGGCTCCTAGTTATAATCAATCATTCCTACTACTATACGTACTAAATTTTCAGTTATAGGTCGTAATACCTTGCCATCTCTGAATTATGACTTAAGCATAAGACTCTGTATGGTAGGGTGTTACATTATGGTATCAGAGCAGTTCGTTCCTGTAGAGCCTGAGGGATGGACTGACTATGCTTCTGTGCATTCTCTGTGTGTGTGTTATGTGCTATTAGTATATCTACTTGATATAATTGGCATAAACGTTCATGAGCATGCATTTGGGACTTTGAAGTACTAGACTTCCGATATTGAGACTGATCAACTTAATATCGATTGTTTGGTATGTATAGGAACCAGATGGCGCCTCGTGGACACGGTAGAGGTAGTGCGAGAGGTCGTACGAATGCTCGTGCGCCGGAGAATAACCTAAATGACCCGGTGAACTTTATGACTGCGTTGGAGAACATGGCTGCTGCTATGCAAGCCACTGCTGAGGCTCTTGGTCAACAGATGAACAACCATGGTAATGATGGAGGTGGAGTTCAGGGCCCAATGACACTGGCAAACTTTTTGAAGGTTAATCCACCTAAGTTCAAGGGGTCTACTAGCCCGACTGAGGCTGATACATGGTTTCAGGCTATAGAGCGAGCGCTGCAAGCGCAAGGGCTGCCTGAAGGACAGCGTGTCGAGTTTGCTACCTATATGCTTGTCGGTGAAGCGTCCCATTGGTGGCAAGGTATCCGACGTCTTCTGCAGCAGGGTGATGACTATATCACCTGGAATGTTTTTCTAGAAGAGTTCTATAAGAAGTACTTTCCGACTTCTGCTAGGACAGCTAAGGAACTGGAGTTACTGCAGCTGAAGCAGGGTACTATGTCCATATCAGAGTATACTGACAAGTTTGAGGAGCTATTCAGGTTCTCTCGTATGTGCCAAGGGACTCCGGTGGAATATGAGGAATGGAAGTGTGTTAAGTATGAAGGGGGACTCCGGAGTGATATCTTCAGTTCAGTAGAACCAATGGAGATTAGGACCTTCTCCGAGTTGGTAAACAAGTGTAGGGTTGCTGAGGAGTGTGTGAAAAGGGCAACTGCTGAGAAAGGGATTCACAGAGGATCATTCCCACAGAACCGAGGGAAGAGCTTTGCACCTAGAGGTCCGTCTTTCAAGAGGGGAAGCTCTTTCAGAAGGCCCAACAACAACAACAATTTCCAAGGGAAGAAGTATGGGAAGCAGCCTCAGAATGATCAAGCTTGTACTAGGTGTGGAAGTCACCATCCGGGAGCACCATGCAAGACCGGATGGGGTTTGTGCTACACTTGTGGAAAGGCGGGGCATAAAGCCGCAAATTGTCCAGAGAGGCAGAAACAAGGTGCTGGGAAAGCACAACAGACTGGTCGGGTGTTCACCACTTCAGCTGTAGGAGCTGAGGGATCTGAGACACTCATTAGAGGTAACTGTGAAATAGCTGGTCAAACCTTAAATGCTTTATTTGATTCGAGAGCATCACATTCATTCATTGCATTTGAGAAAGCCCATGAGTCAGGATTGAAGATTGTAACTTTAGGTTATGATCTAAGAGTATACAATGCTACCCATGAAGCCATGGTAACTAGGCTAGGATGCCCGGAAGTTTCTTTTAGGTTCAAGCAGCGTGATTTCGTTCATAATTTAGTCTGTTTGCCGATGATCGGTCTTGATCTTATCTTGGGATTGGACTGGTTATCTAAGAACCATGTTCTGCTAGATTGTTCTACAAAGTCGGTGTACTTTATGCCAGAGGATACTGAAGGGCCGGTCGTGGTGAATAATTATTACTTGAATTCGATGATGGTGAACTGTTCTGGTGTTGAATGTCAGGGTATCCTGTTGTTAACCGCGGGTGTTTCGGGTGATGATCAAAGGTTGGAACAGATTCCGGTTGTGTGTGAGTTTCCAGAAGTGTTTCCCGATGATATTGATGAGTTTCCACCTAACCGAGAGGTTGAGTTTGCTATTGAATTGGTGCCCGGGGCGGGACCAATCTCAAGTGCTCCTTATAGGATGTCACCGTTAGAGATGAACGAGTTAAACTCTCAGTTAGAGGATTTGTTGGGAAAGAATTTTATACGCCCAAGTGTATCTCCGTGGGGTGCTCCAGTGTTACTGGTGAAGAAGAAGGATGGGAGTATGCGGCTCTGTGTGGATTACAGGCAGTTGAACAAGGTTACAATAAAGAATAAGTACCCATTGCAGAGAATTGATGATCTCATGGATCAGTTACAAGGAGCTGGAGTTTTCTCCAAGATCGATTTGCGATCCGATTATCACCAGATAAGAGTGAGGGATGAGGATATCCCTAAGACCGCTTTCAGGACTCGTTATCGTCATTACGAGTACACTGTAATGTCTTTTGGGTTGACGAATGCTCTTGCAGTGTTTATGGATTACATGAATAGAGTTTTCCGTCCGTTTTTGGATAAATTCGTTGTTGTCTTCATTGATGACATACTGATTTATTCCAAGACTGAAGAAGAGCATGCGGAACACTTGAGGACCGTGTTGCAGATTCTAAAGGAGAAGAAACTCTATGCAAAACTATCGAAGTGTGAGTTTTGGAAGAGTGAGGTGAAGTTTTTGGGTCATGTGGTGAGTAAGAAGGGAATAGCCGTAGATCCAACTAAGGTGGAGGCTGTGATGGATTGGAAGCAACCAACCACCGTAACAGAGATAAGAAGTTTTCTGGGTTTAGCTGGCTATTACCGAAGGTTTATCAAGGGCTTTTCACAGATAGCTTTGCCAATGACAAAGTTAACCCGCAAAGACACTCCGTTTGTTTGGACTCCTGAGTGCGAGGAGAGCTTTCAGACATTGAAGAAAAAGTTGACCAATGCACCTGTGTTAGTGTTACCCGAGCCGAATGAGCCATTTGAGGTGTATTGTGATGCCTCATTGAAGGGTCTAGGGTGCGTGCTGATGCAGCATCGTAATGTGGTGGCGTATGCCTCACGACAGTTGAGACTCATGAAGTTAGTTACCCTACGCACGATTTGGAACTCGCTGCGGTTGTGTTTGCCTTGAAGGTGTGGAGGCATTATCTCTATGGGGTTAAGTTCTAAGTTTTCTCTGATCATAAGAGCTTGAAATATCTCTTTGATCAGAAAGAGCTCAATATGAGGCAGAGAAGGTGGATGGAATTGTTGAAAGACTACGACTTTGAGTTGCATTACCATCCGGGAAAGGCGAATGTAGTGGCAGATGCGTTGAGTCGGAAGTCGTTATATGCGGCTTGGATGATGCTTCAAGAGGAGAAGCTGCTCAAGGGATTCGAGAGTCTGAAAATTGGTGCTCGAGAAGTATCCGGAACCTTGTGTTTGAGCCGATTGGAGATCTCAAGTGATTTTAAGTCCGAACTCCTAAAGGCTCATCAAAATGATGAAGCATTATGGAAGGTGTTACCGGCTATTGAGCAAGGAAAACGGTGGAGAGTGTCGGAAGAAAAAGATGGGTTATGGAGATTCAAGGGTAGAATCATTGTGCCGGATGTTGGCACTTTGAGGCAAGATATTTTAAAGGAGGCACACAAAAGCGGATTCTCCATTCACCCGGGAAGTACTAAGATGTACCATGATTTAAAGGCAATGTTTTGGTGGCCGGGTATGAAGAATGATGTGGCAGAATATGTATCAAAGTGCTTAACTTGTCAAAAGGTGAAGATTGAACATCAAAGACCTTCTGGGATGTTGCAACCTTTAGAGATTCCACAATGGAAGTGGGAAAGTATTGCAATGGACTTTGTGTCTGGATTGCCAAGGACTAGGGCTGGTTTTGATGCTATTTGGGTGATTGTGGACCGACTGACGAAGTCAGCTCACTTTTTGCCCATTCGGATGACTTACACCCTTGAGGAGCTAGCACGGTTATACATAAAGGAGATTGTGAGACTTCATGGTGTACCTGCTACTATAATCTATGATAGAGATCCTCGTTTCACTTCAAGGTTTTGGGGTGCATTTCAGAAAGCTTTTGGAACCCGATTAAGCTTGAGCACGGCTTACCATCCTCAAACAGATGGTCAATCCGAGAGGACGATCCAAACACTAGAGGATATGTTGAGAGCTTGTGTTTTGGACCAACCGGTGAGTTGGGATCGGTATATGCCATTAGTGGAGTTTGCATACAATAATAGTTATCATGAGAGCATCGGAATGGCTCCGTATGAGGCCTTGTATGGGAGGAAATGTCAATCTCCGCTATGTTGGTATGAAGCTGGAGAGAAAAGCTTGTTAGGGCCAGAAATGATAGCTGAGACTACAGAACAAGTCAAGAAAATCCGTGATAGGATGCTTACGGCGCAGAGTCGTCAAAAGAGTTACGCCGATCAGAGGCGAAAGCCCTTAGAATTTGAGGAAGGAGATCATGTTTCCCTTAAGGTTACTCCGACCACGGGAGTAGGTAGGGCGATTAAGGCAAAGAAGTTGAATGCTCGATACATTGGTCCATTTCAGATTCTGGAGAGGATTGGACCGGTGGCGTATCGGATGGCTCTACCACCTCATGTTTCGAACCTGCACGACGTGTTTCACGTGTCGCAGCTTCGGAAGTACACTCCTGATGCTAGCCATGTGTTGGAACCTGAATCGGTTCAGTTGAGGGAAGATTTGACGCTTCCAGTGGCTCCAGTCAGAATTGATGATACTAGTATCAAACGGTTGCGTGGAAAAGAGGTTTCATTAGTCAAAGTGGCATGGAGTCGAGGCAGTGTTGAGGAACACACTTGGGAACTTGAGTCGGAGATGCGAACGGATTACCCGCATTTATTCTCAGGTAATTGCATTTGAATTTTGTGGGCAAAATTCCCAATTAGGTGGGTAGAATGTAAAACCCGGTTAATTAACGGCTAATTAACCCATAAATGAGAATTTATTCTAGAAATCCCAAAATTTGATTTTTTTATGGCTAAATGTGATAGAGGAGATTGAGACGAGAATTTCGATACCAATTTTATAGAATTCGGACCAAGATTGGACCGAACGGGCCAAACCGGGCCAATTGGACCCAAAGTGGGCCCTTGGCCCAACATAACTTAACCAAAACCCTAGTTTTCAGCACTCTCTCTCCTCATTTGTTACACACACAAGCTGAAATTAGAGAGAAAGGGAGGAAGAACACTCTCTCAAGTTCTCTCCCTTGGTTGATCTTCAAACCACCATAACTTTTGATCTAGAGCTCCGATTGTCGCTCCGTTTGCGGCCACACGTTCACCGCGGAGAGCTCTACAAAACCCATACAATTAATCTTGAGGTAAGCCACGTTTTTCTCTTCGAAATTCCAGCCTTGTTTTCGAGTTTTATGAGCAAAAATGTTGAGATTTTGGGTTCTTTGATATTATAGGACCCAACTCTCTTGGAGGAGAAGGTTAATCTTGTCTCCTTGGACCTTGGGTGTGGTAAAATTCTCAACCCTAGTGTATTTTGTTGTTTTATGATGTTTGGGTTTTGAGATGTTGTGTATGGGTATGATGATTGTGGCTTAGGTTGTGTATGTGTGGATATTGGAGCTTGATTGGTGATTTTGAAAAGCTTGGAAAGGGTTTGGTGGTGAAAAATCTGTTCTTGGAGGTATTGAGGCCTTGAGAGCTTGTGGATAAGTGATTTGGAAGTGCTCCGGTGGAGCTTGGGAAAATCGGCTAAGGTATGGTTTCGGTTTCCCGTATCTAATATGTAACGTGGTAGGATATACTTAGGCTAGAGGCCCTAAGATAGGCATTGAATGGTTGATGTTGTTGAATGATTGAGATATATGATGTGGTCATATATGTGATGATGATTAATGATGCCTTGATGGTATGATGTATGAGAAATATGCATGTTGTGATATATGCTTGATGATTGGTTATGGTTGAATTGTGGGTCGGACCATGTTGATGGTGGGTATGATATTGATTGTGTATAATGATGATTTATTGGAATTGGTGTTGTTGAGAATTGGCATGAGTAAGAATATATGATATGTCAATATATTTGAGTTTGAGCCACTTGGGTGAAGTGGGTTAGAATGATGAGATAGTGATTTTGTATATTGTGGTAATGTGTCAATGTGTGAGTTGAGGAGGCTTGATGTTGAAATTGATATATTTTGATTGATTTCAAAGAAAAGGGATGAAAATGGCATGTTTTGATTGATTTGAAAAGAGTTGGAAATGGCTTGTTTGCAAATGGCACTTTGTGGTTTTTATGAAAAATATGGTTTTTGGGCATACTTTGGTGGGACATAACTTGGACTACGGATCTCTGTTTTGTGCCAAATCTATTTAGAAATGAAATTGGATCCGGGATGTCCATGCCGTTCGAAGAACGGGTGGAAAACGATTTAAAATGAGAAAGTTATGTCCGTTGGAAGATTGGGGTTTAAATTGGTGAATTCTGCAGCTTTTAACTTAGAAAATTTTTAGCAGAATGACCCCTTGCGCGTGGGCGCACTTGGTGCGTGCGCGCCGTTCTTCCCGAAAATGCCATCCACGCGTGAGCGTGATGTGCGCGGGCGCGCCGATGGTGCTGCACCCAATGCCCAGCCATTTTCCAGAGAGTCATGCCAGGACTGTGCCAGTGTTGTGCCTGGGGCACGAGAACACTCACGCGTACGCGTGGTTGACGCGTACGCGTCGATTGGCAAATTTTTAATCCACGCGTTAGCGTGCATGACGCTTGCGCGTCAATGAAGTTTTTGAGGCCATCCACGCGTGCGCGTACGCGCGGGCCTGTTTTCATCCCAAAGTTGATTTTTGAGTTTTAAAAGCCAAATTTCATACTTCTAAGCCTCCGATCTCACCACTTATATCTTAAATCATTATGATAAGCCTAGCTATGAGAGAAGGAGCTAGTGGATGTAGTAACTCGCGAGTGAAGCAAGGGAAAATGAATAATCAATGAGGATCATTGATGATTATGTGAGATGTGGAGGATGGTGGTGGAAGTGCTTGTTATGCCATTGGCCGAAGGGCCGTAATTGTTTATGAATTGGCTGGTTCTGGATTGAACCGTGAGCCGGGATAGCTGTGTATGCTATGGATATTGGATGGTTATGGATTTAACCGTGAGCCGGATGGCTGATATGGATGTTGATCCATGGATGAGAATTCATGCATGTTTATGCTGAATTATTGATAATTGTGATTTGCACTTCCACTATCTGAGATACGAGTTTCCCTGGGTAGTAGCAGTGGCTAGCCACCACGTGCTCCAGGTTGAGACTTGATACTCTGTTGACCCTATGTCGTAAGTGTGGCCGGGCACTGTGAAAGACCCGGATGAGCTCGCCCCCGTAAATATTCACCAGTGAGGGTGATGGATATAGATCATGATTATGATCAAGTTTATGATGAGTATAACTCGAGTTGGGGATGCATGACAGAGGGACAGTCCAATGGTTAGCGACCAGGACTTGTCGGGTTGGCTCTATAACTGACAAGATGATATCATCAGCCACTAGGGACAGGCATTCATCATATGCATCCTATATGAATTGTTTGAGATTGCCTATTTGATTGCATATTACTTGTTAATTGTCTAAATGCCTTACTTGTTCCTAATTGTATATTTCTTGCTTGATATAACTGTGTTTGTTACATTATACTCCTGTTGGTGGTTGGGAGGATTGAAGGAATTGGAAAGGGAAGTATTAGTTAGACTGAAGTATCTTTAGTCAGAAGCCCTTTATGGTTTAGCTTGTTTATAAGCTTTGATATTATCTGGAGGGAGTTCTAGGATTGCCTTTGGCTTTCCTCCATTATTATGTATTATATATGTGGAAGCTGTTACCATGCTGGGGACCTCTGGTTCTCACCCATGCGGATTTTGTGGTTTTCAGATGCAGGACGTGAGGTTTCTCGCTGAGGCATGCTGGAGACTTCTAGAATTGCGAAGATCCTTTGTTCTCGGGGCTATGTTTTAGTTTATATGTTTTGCTTAGATACTTTTATCTCCATTAAATAATACAAACTGTGATGACTCCTCTTATGGGAGATTTTGGAGAATAGGTTTTATGTATGTGTGTCCCTTTGGGTTTCCTTTGGGGTTTTCCTTATTTTATCATATGTATATATTGTTATGCTCGGACCGGTTATCTTCGCAGCCGGATCTTGAGTCTTGATATTCCTGTTTTTGACACTCCTTTGTATATATATAATCTCGCGTTGGTTATCCTTGTTCGTTACGTTATCGATCGGAGTGTTGCGCTTTAAGGTTGCGGTTTTTGTTTACCCCTTTTTCTACAAATGCTCCTAGTTATAATCAATCATTCCTACTACTATACATACTAAATTTTCAGTTATAGGTCGTAATACCTTGCCATCTCTGAATTATGACTTAAGCATAAGACTCTGTATGGTAGGGTGTTACATTATGGTATCAGAGCAGTTCGTTCCTGTAGAGCCTGAGGGATGGACTGACTATGCTTCTGTGCATTCTCTGTGTGTGTGTTATGTGCTATTAGTATATCTACTTGATATAATTGGCATAAACGTTCATGAGCATGCATTTGGGACTTTGAAGTACTAGACTTCCGATATTGAGACTGATCAACTTAATATCGATTGTTTGGCATGTATAGGAACCAGATGGCGCCTCGTGGACGCGGTAGAGGTAGTGCGAGAGGTCGTATGAATGCTCGTGCGCCGGAGAATAACCCAAATGACCCGGTGAACTTTATGACTGCGTTGGAGAACATGGCTGCTGCTATGCAAGCCACTGCTGAGGCTCTTGGTCAACAGATGAACAACCATGGTAATGATGGAGGTGGAGTTCAGGGCCCAATGACACTGGCAAACTTTTTGAAGGTTAATCCACCTAAGTTCAAGGGGTCTACTAGCCCGACTGAGGCTGATACATGGTTTCAGGCTATAGAGCGAGCGCTGCAAGCGCAAGGGCTGCCTGAAGGACAGCGTGTCGAGTTTGCTACCTATATGCTTGTCGGTGAAGCGTCCCATTGGTGGCAAGGTATCCGACGTCTTCTGCAGCAGGGTGATGACTATATCACCTGGAATGTTTTTCAAGAAGAGTTCTATAAGAAGTACTTTCCGACTTCTGCTAGGACAGCTAAGGAACTGGAGTTACTGCAGCTGAAGCAGGGTACTATGTCCATATCAGAGTATACTGACAAGTTTGAGGAGCTATTCAGGTTCTCTCGTATGTGCCAAGGGACTCCGGTGGAATATGAGGAATGGAAGTGTGTTAAGTATGAAGGGGGACTCCGGAGTGATATCTTCAGTTCAGTAGGACCAATGGAGATTAGGACCTTCTCCGAGTTGGTAAACAAGTGTAGGGTTGCTGAGGAGTGTGTGAAAAGGGCAACTGCTGAGAAAGGGATTCACAGAGGATCATTCCCACAGAACCGAGGGAAGAGCTTTGCATCTAGAGGTCCGTCTTTCAAGAGGGGAAGCTCTTTCAGAAGGCCCAACAACAACAACAATTTCCAAGGGAAGAAGTATGGGAAGCAGCCTCAGAATGATCAAGCTTGTACTAGGTGTGGAAGTCACCATCCGGGAGCACCATGCAAGACCGGATGGGGTTTGTGCTACACTTGTGGAAAGGCGGGGCATAAAGCCGCAAATTGTCCAGAGAGGCAGAAACAAGGTGCTGGGAAAGCACAACAGACTGGTCGGGTGTTCACCACTTCAGCTGTAGGAGCTGAGGGATCTGAGACACTCATTAGAGGTAACTGTGAAATAGCTGGTCAAACCTTAAATGCTTTATTTGATTCGGCAGTATCACATTCATTCATTGCATTTGAGAAAGCCCATGAGTCAGGATTGAAGATTGTAACTTTAGGTTATGATCTAAGAGTATACAATTCTACCCATGAAGCCATGGTAACTAGGCTAGGATGCCCGGAAGTTTCCTTTAGGTTCAAGCAGCGTGATTTCGTTCATAATTTAGTCTGTTTGCCGATGATCGGTCTTGATCTTATCTTGGGATTGGACTGGTTATCTAAGAACCATGTTCTGCTAGATTGTTCTACAAAGTCGGTGTACTTTATGCCGGAGGATACTGAAGGGCCGGTCGTGGTGAATAATTATTACTTGAATTCGATGATGGTGAACTGTTCTGGTGTTGAATGTCAGGGTATCCTGTTGTTAACCGCGGGTGTTTCGGGTGATGATCAAAGGTTGGAACCGATTCCGGTTGTGTGTGAGTTTCCAGAAGTGTTTCCCGATGATATTGATGAGTTTCCACCTAACCGAGAGGTTGAGTTTGCTATTGAATTGGTGCCCGGGGCGGGACCAATCTCAAGTGCTCCTTATAGGATGTCACCGTTAGAGATGAACGAGTTAAAGTCTCAGTTAGAGGATTTGTTGGGAAAGAATTTTATACGCCCAAGTGTATCTCCGTGGGGTGCTCCAGTGTTACTGGTGAAGAAGAAGGATGGGAGTATGCGGCTCTGTGTGGATTACAGGCAGTTGAACAAGGTTACAATAAAGAATAAGTACCCATTGCCGAGAATTGATGATCTCATGGATCAGTTACAAGGAGCTGGAGTTTTCTCCAAGATCGATTTGCGATCCGGTTATCACCAGATAAGGGTGAGGGATGAGGATATCCCTAAGGCCGCTTTCAGGACTCGTTATGGTCATTACGAGTACACTGTAATGTCTTTTGGGTTGACGAATGCTCCTGCAGTGTTTATGGATTACATGAATAGAGTTTTCCGTCCGTTTTTGGATAAATTCGTTGTTATCTTCATTGATGACATACTGATTTATTCCAAGACTGAAGAAGAGCATGCGGAACACTTGAGGACCGTGTTGCAGATTCTAAAGGAGAAGAAACTCTATGCAAAACTGTCGAAGTGTGAGTTTTGGAAGAGTGAGGTGAAGTTTTTGGGTCATGTGGTGAGTAAGAAGGGAATAGCCGTAGATCCAACTAAGGTGGAGGCTGTGATGGATTGGAAGCAGCCAACCACCGTAACAGAGATAAGGAGTTTTCTGGGTTTAGCTGGCTATTACCGAAGGTTTATCAAGGGCTTTTCACAGATAGCTTTGCCAATGACAAAGTTAACCCGCAAAGACACTCCGTTTGTTTGGACTCCTGAGTGCGAGGAAAGCTTTCAGACATTGAAGAAAAAGTTGACCAATGCACCTGTGTCAGTGTTACCCGAGCCGAATGAGCCATTTGAGGTGTATTGTGATGCCTCATTGAAGGGTCTAGGGTGCGTGCTGATGCAGCATCGTAATGTGGTGGCGTATGCCTCACGACAGTTGAGACCTCATGAAGTTAGTTACCCTACGCACGATTTGGAACTCGCTGCGGTTGTGTTTGCCTTGAAGGTGTGGAGGCATTATCTCTATGGGGTTAAGTTCCAAGTTTTCTCTGATCATAAAAGCTTGAAGTATCTCTTTGATCAGAAAGAGCTCAATATGAGGCAGAGAAGGTGGATGGAATTGTTGAAAGACTACGACTTTGAGTTGCATTACCATCCGGGAAAGGCGAATGTAGTGGCAGATGCGTTGAGTCGGAAGTCGTTATATGCGGCTTGGATGATGCTTCAAGAGGAGAAGCTGCTCAAGGGATTCGAGAGTCTGAAAATTGGTGCTCGAGAAGTATCCGGAACCTTGTGTTTGAGCCGATTGGAGATCTCAAGTGATTTTAAGTCCGAACTCCTAAAGGCTCATCAAAATGATGAAGCATTATGGAAGGTGTTACCGGCTATTGAGCAAGGAAAACGGTGGAGAGTGTCGGAAGAAAAAGATGGGTTATGGAGATTCAAGGGTAAAATCATTGTGCCGGATGTTGGCACTTTGAGGCAAGATATTTTAAAGGAGGCACACAAAAGCGGATTCTCCATTCACCCGGGAAGTACTAAGATGTACCATGATTTAAAGGCAATGTTTTGGTGGCCGGGTATGAAGAATGATGTGGCGGAATATGTATCAAAGTGCTTAACTTGTCAAAAGGTGAAGATTGAACATCAAAGACCTTCCGGGATGTTGCAACCTTTAGAGATTCCACAATAGAAGTGGGAAAGTATTGCAATGGACTTTGTGTCTGGATTGCCAAGGACTAGGGCTGGTTTTGATGCTATTTGGGTGATTGTGGACCGACTGACGAAGTCAGCTCACTTTTTGCCCATTCGGATGACTTACACCCTTGAGGAGCTAGCACGGTTATACATAAAGGAGATTGTGAGACTTCATGGTGTACCTGCTACTATAATCTCTGATAGAGATCCTCGTTTCACTTCAAGGTTTTGGGGTGCATTTCAGAAAGCTTTTGGAACCCGATTAAGCTTGAGCACGGCTTACCATCCTCAAACAGATGGTCAATTCGAGAGGACGATCCAAACACTAGAGGATATGTTGAGAGCTTGTGTTTTGGACCAACCGGTGAGTTGGGATCGGTATATGCCATTAGTGGAGTTTGCATACAATAATAGTTATCATGCGAGCATCAGAATGGCTCCGTATGAGGCCTTGTATGGGAGAAAATGTCAATCTCCGCTATGTTGGTATGAAGCTGGAGAGAAAAGCTTGTTAGGGCCGGAAATGATAGCTGAGACTACAGAACAAGTCAAGAAAATCCGTGATAGGATGCTTACGGCGCAGAGTCGTCAAAAGAGTTACGCCGATCAGAGGCGAAAGCCCTTAGAATTTGAGGAAGGAGATCATGTTTTCCTTAAGGTTACTCCGACCACGGGAGTAGGTAGGGCGATTAAGGCAAAGAAGTTGAATCCTCGATACATTGGTCCATTTCAGATTCTGGAGAGGATTGGACCGGTGGCGTATCGGATGGCTCTACCACCTCATCTTTCGAACCTGCACGACGTGTTTCACGTGTCGTAGCTTCGGAAGTACACTCCTGATGCTAGCCATGTGTTGGAACCTGAATCGGTTCAGTTGAGGGAAGATTTGACGCTTCCAGTGGCTCCAGTCAGAATTGATGATACTAGTATCAAACGGTTGCGTGGAAAAGAGGTTTCATTAGTCAAAGTGGCATGGAGTCGAGGCAGTGTTGAGGAACACACTTGGAAACTTGAGTCGGAGATGCGAACGGATTACCCGCATTTATTCTCAGGTAATTGCATTTGAATTTTGTGGGCAAAATTCCCAATTAGGTGGGTAGAATGTAAAACCCGGTTAATTAACGGCTAATTAACCCATAAATGAGAATTTATTCTAGAAAGCCTAAAATGTGATTTTTTTTATTGCTAAATGTGATAGAGGAGACTGAGACGAGAATTTCGGTACCAATTTTATAGAATTCGGACCAAGATTGGACCGAACGGGCCAAACCGGGCCAATTGGACCCAAAGTGGGCCCTTGGCCCAACATAACTTAACAAAAACCCTAGTTTTCAGCACTCTCTCTCCTCATTTGTTACACACACAAGCTGAAATTAGAGAGAAAGGGAGGAAGAACACTCTCTCAAGTTCTCTCCCTTGGTTGATCTTCAAACCACCATAACTTTTGATCTAGAGCTCCGATTGTCGCTCCGTTTGCGGCCACGCGTTCACCACGGAGAGCTCTACAAAACCCATACAATTAATCTTGAGGTAAGCCACGTTTTTCTCTTCGAAATTCCAGCCTTGTTTTCGAGTTTTATGAGCAAAAATGTTGAGATTTTGGGTTCTTTGATATTATAGGACCCAACTCTCTTGGAGGAGAAGGTTAATCTTGTCTCCTTGGACCTTGGGTGTGGTAAGATTCTCAACCCTAGTGTATTTTGTTGTTTTATGATGTTTGGGTTTTGAGATGTTGTGTATGGGTATGATGATTGTGGCTTAGGTTGTGTATGTGTGGATATCGGAGCTTGATTGGTGATTTTGAAAAGCTTGGAAAGGGTTTGGTGGTGAAAAATCTGTTCTTGGAGGTGTTGAGGCCTTGAGAGCTTGTGGATAAGTGATTTGGAAGTGCTTCGGTGGAGCTTGGGAAAATCGGCTAAGGTATGGTTTCGATTTCCCGTATCTAATATGTAATGTGGTAGGAAATACTTAGGCTAGAGGCCCTAAGATAGGCATTGAATGGTTGATGTTGTTGAATGATTGAGATATATGATGTGGTCATATATGTGATGATGATTAATGATGCCTTGATGGTATGATGTATGAGAAATATGCATGTTGTGATATATGCTTGATGATTGGTTATGGTTGAATTGTGGGTCGGACCATGTTGATGGTGGGTATGATATTGATTGTGTACAATGATGATTTATTGGAATTGGTGTTGTTGAGAATTGGCATGAGTAAGAATATATGATATGTCAATATATTTGAGTTTGAGTCACTTGGGTGAAGTGGGTTAGAATGATGAGATAGTGATTTTGTATATTGTGGTAATGTGTCAATGTGTGAGTTGAGGAGGCTTGATGTTGAAATTGATATATTTTGATTGATTTCAAAGAAAAGGGATGAAAATGGCATGTTTTGATTGATTTGAAAAGAGTTGGAAATGGCTTGTTTGCAAATGGCACTTTGTGGTTTTTATGAAAAATATGGTTTTTGGGCATACTTTGGTGGGACATAACTTGGACTACGGATCTCTGTTTTGTGCCAAATCTATTTAGAAATGAAATTGGATCCGGGATGTCCATGCCGTTCGAAGAACGGGTGGAAAACGATTTAAAATGAGAAAGTTATGTCCGTTGGAAGATTGGGGTTTAAATTGGTGAATTCTGCAGCTTTTAACTTAGAAAATTTTTAGCAGAATGACCCCTTGCGCGTGGGCGCACTTGGCGCGTGCGCGCCGTTCTTCCCGAAAATGCCATCCATGCGTGAGCGTGATGTGCGCGGGCGTATATTAGTTAGACTGAAGTATCTTCCTAATTGTATATTTCTTGCTTGATATAACTGTGTTTGTTACATTATACTCCTGTTGGTGGTTGGGAGGATTGAAGGAATTGGAAAGGGAAGTATTAGTTAGACTGAAGTATCTTTAGTCAGAAGCCCTTTATGGTTTAGCTTGTTTATAAGCTTTGATATTATCTGGAGGGAGTTCTAGGATTGCCTTTTACTTTCCTCTATTATTATGTATTATATATGTGGAAGCTGTTACCATGCTGGGGACCTCTGGTTCTCACCCATGCGGATTTTGTGGTTTTCAGATGCAGGACGTGAGGTTTCTCGCTGAGGCATGCTGGAGACTTCTAGAATTGCGAAGATCCTTTGTTCTCGGGGCTATGTTTTGGTTTATATGTTTTGCTTAGATACTTTTATCTCCATTAAATAATACAAACTGTGATGACTCCTCTTATGGGAGATTTTGGAGAATAGGTTTTATGTATGTGTGTCCCTTTGGGTTTCCTTTGGGGTTTTCCTTATTTTATCATATGTATATATTGTTATGCTCGGACCGGTTATCTTCGCAGTCGGATCTTGAGTCTTGATATTCCTGTTTTTGACACTCCTTTGTATATATATAATCTCGCGTTGGTTATCCTTGTTCGTTACGTTATCGATCGGAGTGTTGCGCTTTAAGGTTGCAGTTTTTGTTTACCCCTTTTTCTACAAAGGCTCCTAGTTATAATCAATCATTCCTACTACTATACGTACTAAATTTTCAGTTATAGGTCGTAATACCTTGCCATCTCTGAATTATGACTTAAGCATAAGACTCTATATGGTAGGGTGTTACATGAACTAAAACGAGCCATGTACAACCCTATTTAGGGGAACATAAACTATAATCAAAGTGTGGAATTATAATCCTAGTATTGTTAATGTACTGAATTAAATGTAGTAAGTGTTATTATCTTAATGACTCAGATAAAGCTGAAGATGATAATCCTGGGATCATTACGCATCAGTTAGATCTTATTTTTGGCAAATTTTTAAATTGTCATTTTGATAAATATATAGATAAATGTAGTGGTTAAAGTACGTGGTCTATTTTAAATAATTGTGTAATGTTTTAAAATTGTCTGAACCTTTTGGCAGAGATTACTCATTAATGAGAAAAAAATATCTACTAATACTTAATAGTTTTATATCAAAAAATTGTTTATGTTGTGAGTCATGTTAATATATATTATAGAAATATATTAGCAACTTCATTGTATTAATTTGAAAAATGGTATTCTATCGAATAGTTGTAAATAAAACAAGTAAAAAAGATATCATCATAACGTTAAGTTATTATATTTGCTAACTGTTAAAAATCATACTTGATATGAAGATTATTACAAAAATAAAAAATTTAGTCTCGTGCAATGCAAGTACACGAATTTACTGCTATTGTAAGACCATCAATATCTCCAAAACAAACTCGTTCGTAAAAGTAGTAATAATAACTTTTAGTTATAGTCCTTATTGGAACCCAATGCAAACTACACATAAGCAGAAGTCTTATTTCTCATAATTAACTAGTAACAAGTAATACTTAAAAAATGATAAATACATAATATTATATCCAATTTCATTATTGTCCATATATAATCAAGTTCTTGAAGTTATAAACAATATACTATCAACAACTACCTCTGAAAAGTAGCTCAAATTCAGAATTGTCCCAAGACCTTTCATAAATTTGAGGGGACAGAAAATGACACAAGTCATAATACAATTGAAATAGTAAAATAAGAGAGCAATAAAAAAACTAAAATTAATTAATCAGCTGGAGATGGTTAAGCATTATATTACTTAGCCTTAACAGATTTTGTTTTGTTTCCTTATATATAGCCCGTCAGCTGTTATATTCATATTGATCAAATACTCAATGGAATACTCAATAAAAGTCTCGGATCCTTTTTCAATTATGTCATATCTCTTCTTTTTCTTCTGCTTTACTCTTGGAGATAGCCAAAGTCACTTTACTGATCAATATTAAAAATAAATAACAACAACAACAACGTAATTTATTCTAATAAAACAATCAACTAACAAAATTATAAAAATGTTCTTATTCTAATTTGGTTATACGTCTGTCCTATTTGAATCTATATAAATCAAATACGTTATAAAAATGTTTTTATTCTAATTTAGTTACACGTTTGTCCTATTTGAATTTATATAAATCAAATACGTCAAATTTGATCTATGCTTAAAAGGTTGAAATGTATAAATTGAATTCAGCTACTTCAATTAATTTTTTAGAAGAGAGTATTTCATTTTTTGAAATCTAGTATTTTGATGAAGATAAATCGAATGAGGTTAATTTGATTTATACACGATGAGAGATAAAGGTAAATCGAATAAGGCCAATTCAATTTACTACAACTAATATACATTATAAATCGAAGTACCCTAATTTAATTTAATCTTGCATTGTCTATTTAAGATTCGACTTTCCTTCCTACGATTTATTTTCCCTCTTTCATTCCCATACATACATAAGAGAAAATTCAAAAGGCACAAACTTCAAAACTACTAGCATAGAGGATGATTCAGATCGTCTCTATTGGCTAGATAAAGTTATCCATGTTGCTAGTAGTATTAATATTGAGCAAGTGAGTACACAAAATTTCTTTTATTCATGTTAAAATAAAAATGTTAGAATTTTATCGTAACTTAGAATTATAATATTAGAAATGTTAGTTACATCACTAATTTAAAATTGTTGATTAGAATTTTAAGTTAAAAATGTTTGTGATAGGAGTGATTGATCATAGTTATAGATAGATAGTAATTATAGTTAAATTTAGATGGACAGTGATAGTGATAATAATAATTAAATTATAATTGTTGGAATTTGATTTCTATGAATAGGATTAGAGTAGCTATGTGATGGAGACACTAAGATTAAATTTTGTATGTAATGACATTATTGGACATTAACTTTTTAACTTTTAATAAAAGGTGGTTAATAAATGATTATAACTAAGACATTATATATTTTTCTGTCAATGGATTACAAATAATATTAAATTATTTATTTGAATTATTTATTGATTGTGTAAAGTTTGTTTGATTTACTTTCATTAAATTTTAAATTTTAAAACGAAACATTCTCTCTCCTAAAATACTAAATCGAATTGGATTAATTCAATTTACATCAGCATAAATCGAACTTGACTGATTTAATTTATGTGTAAATTTATAAATCGAGCTTGGCTAATTTGATTTACATAAATTAAAATAGTACAAGTATATAACCAAACTCTAATCAGGACATTTGTGTAATTTTAGATTTAAATCATTTTAAAAAGGTAAATTATCCTAAATAATAATACAATAATTTATTAAAAATAAATATGTATATTCAATTCAATAATGCTCCGCATCTAAATTATATTAGCAACTAAGTCTAACCAAGTCATTTAAATATACGCGTGCACGGTTTTTTTTTTTTTTTTTTGCTTTTGTTGCCGCTTCTTCTTCTTCTTTTTCTTCTTCCAAATTCGGGTATGCAGGTTCTTCTTTTTCCCTTCTCTCTTTCTCCTCCTCTTCCTCTTCTTCCTCCTCTTTTCCTCTTCCTCCTTCTTGTAAGACCCCAAATTTTTTAAAATTAAATAATTAACTATTTATAAATTATTATATTATATTGAGATATAATTTTTAAAAAAATTATTTTTTAACAAAAATAATTAAATAGAATTATATGATTATTACTTATTTTAATAAATTTAAATTATTTATAAAATAATATTTTAGTTAGATAAATATTAAATTGATTTTTCTTGTTATTGTTATTATTATTATTATTATTATTAAAATTAAAGAAAAAAAAAGAAGAAATTGGCCGAAGCCATTATGGAGTAAAAGAAAGAAAATATAGCTTATATGTATATATACATATATAACACCAATGCCACCATTATATTCATTACCTTAGTTCCATATATATATAACTGTGACATTACCATTCAATTGGCCGAAGCCTTTAAAGGGAATCAAAGAAAAGAGATTGAAACGTGGCTTGTATGTATGTATATACATGTATAATTAATGACACCTATTAATGCTTTACAACCACAAAGCTTTATTAATCATCATCATCCCTAATTATCTTTCTTTTTCCTCATACATCACCGAATTGAACTTGAAAAAGAAAAGAGAGACTATGTTGTGAGTGAGAAGAACGAGAAACCATGGAACTTCCAACTTTTGGCGCTCGATTTCTTGAGATTCGTAACTCCAACTAAAAATTTAATTTGGTAACAATATTTTTATCTTTCTCTTCTATACGTTGGCGTTATCTTTGTCCGGTAAAAGTTAACGGTGACGTAGCTCCTCTTCCCCTTGAGTTCAGCCAATTAGAATTCTAGGAGGCACAGACGACTTTTGACGTTTTTTTCTTTAACAGCTCAGTCAGAAAGCTTCTTCAAAATTTTCGTTGATTCTGATTTCGCACAATGTAAAACCCGGTTAATTAACGACTAATTAATCCAAAAATAAGAATTTATTCTAGAAAGTCTAAAATGTGATTTTTATGGCTTAATATGATAGAGGAGATTGAGACGAGAATTTCGGTACCAATTTTATAGAATTCGGACCAAGATTGGATCGAACGGGCTAAATCGGGCCAACCGGATCCAAAGTAGGCCCTTGGCCCAACATAACTAAACCAAAACCCTAGTTTTTAGCATTCTCTCTCCTCACTAAACACACTCACATGCTGAAATTGGAGGCACAAGAGGGAAGAACACTCTCTCAAGTTCTTTCTCTCATTTGATCTTCAAACCACCATAACTTTTGATCTAGAGTTTCGATTGCCGCACCGTTTGCGGCCACGCGTTCACCGCGGAGAGCTCTACAAAACCTATACAATTAATCTTGAGGTAAGCCACGTTTTGCTCTTCAAAATTTCAGCCTTGTTTTCGAATTTTATGAGCAAAAATGTTGAGACTTTGGGCTCTTTGATGTTATAGGACCCAACTCTCTTGAAAGAGAAGGTTAATCTTGTCTCCTTGGACCTTGGATATGGTAAGATTCTCAACCCTAGTGTTATTTGTGGTTCTATGATGTTTGGGTTTTGAGATGTTGTGTATGGGTGTGATTATTGTGGCTTAGGTTCTGTATGTGTGAATATTGGAGCTTGATTGGTGATATTGAAAAGCTTAAAAAGAGATTTGGTGGTGAAAAATCTGTTCTTGGAGGTGTTGAGACCTTGAGAGCTTGTGGATAAGTGGTTTGGAAGTGCTCCGGTTGAGCTTGGAAAATCGGCTAAGGTATGGTCTCGGTTTCTCGTATCTAATATGTAATGTGGTAGGAAATACTTAGGCTAGAGGCCCTAAGATAGGCATTGAATTGTTGATGTTGTTGAATGGTTGAGATATATGATGTGGTCATATATGTGATGATGATTATTGATGCCTTGATGGTATGATGTATGAGAAATATGCATGTTGTGATATATGCTTGATGATTGGTTATGGTTGAATTATGGGTTGAACCATGTTGATGGTAAGTATGATATTGATTGTGTACAATAATGATTTATTGGAATTGCTGTTGTTAAAAAATTGGCATGAGGAAGAGTATGTGATATGTCAATGTGTTTGGGTTTGAGCCACTTGGGTGAAGTGGGTTAAAATGATGGGATAGTGCTTTTATAAATTATGGTAAAGTGTCAATGTGTGAGTTGAGGAGGCTTGATGTTGAATTTGATATATTTTGATTGATTTCAAAGAAAAGGGATGAAATTGGCATGTTTTGATTGATTTTGAAAAGAACTGAAAATGGCTTGTTTTGAAAATGGCACTTTGAGGTTTTTATGAAAACTTGGTTTTTGGGCATACTTTGACGGGACATAACTCGGACTACGGATCTCTGTTTTGTGCCAAATCTGTTTAGAAATGAAATTGGATCCGGGATGTCCACGCCGTTCGAAGAACGGGTGAAAAACGAATTAAAATGAGAAAGTTATGTCCGTTGGAAGATTGGGGGTTGAATTTGTGAATTCTGCAGCTTTTAACTTAGAAAATTTTTAGCAGAATGACCCCTCGCGCGTAGGCGCCCTTGGCGCATACGCGCCGTTCTTTCAAAAAGCGCCATCCACGCGTGCGCGTGATGTGCGCGGACGCGCCGAATGTGCTGCACCCAATGCCCAGCCATTTTCTAGAAAGTTGTGCCAAAGCTGTGCCAGATTTGTGCCTGGGGCACGTGAGTACCCGCGCGTACGCGTGGTTGACACGTGCGCGTCGATTGGCTAATTTTCAATCCACGCGTTAGCGTGCATGACGCTTACACATTGATGAGTTTTGTGACCATCCATGCGTGCGTGTGGAGTGCGCGTACGCGTGGCCCGGTTTTCATCCCAAAATTGATTTTTGAGTTTTGAAAGTCAAATTTCATACTTCTAAGCCTCCGATCTCACCATTTATGTCTTAAATCATTATGATATGCCTAGCAATTAGAAAAGGAGCTAGGGGATGTGGTAACTTGCGAGTGAAGCAAGGGAAAATGAATGATCAACGAGGATCAAAGATGATTATGTGAGAGGCGGAGGATGGCGGTGTAAGTGCTTGTTATGCCATGGGCCGAAAGGCCGTAATTGTTAATGAAATGGCTGGTTATGGATTTAACCGTGAGCCGGATGACTAGATTATTGCCATGTTACGGCGAAGCAATGATTATGGCCAAGAATAAATGCATATATATGCTGTTGAATGAATTGTGAATGTTGCACTTCCATTATCGGAGATGGGAGTTTCCCTGGGAGAAAGCAGTGGCCAGCCACCACGTGCTCCAGGTTGAGACTTGAAGCTCTTTTGACCCTATGTCGTCAGGGTGGCCGAGCACTATGAAAGCCCCGGATGAGCTCACCCCCATAAATATTCACTAGTGAGGGTGATGGATATGGATCATGATTATGATCAAGTTTATATTGAGTATAACTCGAGTTGGGGAGACACGACAGAGGGACAGTCCAATGGTTAACTGCCAGGACTTGTCGGGTTGGCTCTATAACCAACAGATGATATCATCAGTCACTAGGGACGGGCATTCATCATATGCATATTATATGAATTGTTTGAGATTTCCTATTTGACTGCATATTACTTGCTAGTTGTCTAAATGCCTTATTTTCTCCTATTTGTATACCTCTTGTTTGATATAATTGTGTTTGCTACATTATACTCCTGCTGGTGGTTGGGAGGTCTGAAGGAATTAGAAAGGGAAGTATTAGTTAGACTGAAGGATCTTTAGTCATATGCCCTTTTATGGTTTAGCTTGTTTATAAGCTTTGATATTATCTGGAGGAAGTTCTAGGATTGCCTTTGGCTTTCCTCTATTATTATGTATTATATATGTAGAAGCTGTTACCATGCTGGGGACCTCTGGTTCTCACCCATGCGGGTTTTGTGGTTTTCAGATGCAGGACGTGAGGTTTCCCGCTGAGGCATGCTGGAGACTTCTAGATTTGCGAAGATCCTTTGTTCTCGGGATTATGTTTTGGGTTATATGTTTTGCTTAGATACTTTTATCTCCATTAAATAATACAAACTATGATGACTCCTCTTATGGGAGATTTTGGAGACTAGGTTTTATGTATTTGTGTCCCTTTGGGTTTTCTTTGGGGTTTTCCTTATTTTATCATATGTATATATTGCTATGCTCGGACCGGCTATCTTCGCAGCCGGATTTTGAGTCTTGATATTCCTGTTTTTGACCCTCCTTTGTATATATATAATCTCGCGTTGGTTATCCTTGTTTGTTACATTATCGATCGGAGTGTTGCGCTTTCGAGTTGCGATTTTTTTGTTTACCCCTTTTTCTATAAAGGCTCCTAGTTATAATCAATCATTCATATTACTATACGTACTAAATTTTTATTTTAGAGGTCGTAATACCTTGCCATCTCTGAATTATGACTTAAGCATAAGACTCCGTATGGTAGGGTGTTACATTATGGTATCAGAGCAGTTCGTTCCTGTAGAGCTTGAGGGATGGACTGACTATGCTTCTATGCATTCTCTGTATGTGTGTTATGTGCCGTTAGTATATCTACTTGATATAATTGGCATAAACGTTCATGAGCATGCATTTGGGACTTGAAGCACTAAACTTCCGATATTGAGACTGATCAACTTAATATCGATTGTTTGATGTGTAGGAACCAGATGGCGCCTCGTGGACGCGGTAGAGGCCGTGGTCAGTGGCGGATCCACGGGGGGACCTAAGGTGGCCATGGTCCCCCCAAATTTTTTTAAAAAAAATAGTAAATAGTAATAATTAATAATATTAAATTTTTTTATATATAATATTAAAAAAAATATAAGTTACAAAATTTTATAAATTAAAATAACTAAAAACTGCACTATGTATTGGATATTTGAATTATTGTTGTTCTTGTTAACAAATAGCTCATTCTAATAATTAATAAAAATGGTTCTATTATACTAGCCCAAGCCCATACTATTAATTAAAGTAACCCTAGTACATTTTTCAAATATTTATTTCAAACTATCATAGGCATAGCGTCACTTTTCTCTCTCTTTTAGTGATTCCCAAACTTTTGGTCTTCTACTCTTCTCATTTTAATTTTCTTTCCATACCAAAACAAGACATATGAAGAAAAACCATTGAAGAGAAGTGAACAACAAAATATTAACCATTGAATGCACAACAAAGATTCAAAGAGGTATATTTCAATTTTTTTTAAGTTAATGACAATGTCAAGTATTATTTACATTATTTATTTAAAATAATTAATTTATTTTTTTTTATAATGGACAGTGTTCAAAGATTGAAGTGAGGACAAAACTCAATAGAATTATTTTTTTGTGAGACTTGGAACAAAAAATAATCAGGTAAATCAATAACTTTATTTTTGGTTATTATATTTTTGTGTTTCTAAAATTATTTGTTATTACTCAATAGGTTTAATATTTTTTTTTAAGAAAATAATATATATGCAATTATTTTTGTTTTTTTTGTTAGATAGTTCAAGTTAAGTTAAAAATGTCAAAGATGAAAACAATTCACTCATTTTTCAAGAGAAAAGAGAGAATATATGATGAACAAAATTCAGCTTCAGATTCTTTGAGTAATGTTCAAAATATTATTGAACAACCTGTGACACAACTTGTTGAGCAAGATATTCAACCCCCTGCTTCCAAAATAGCAAGGACTGAAATAGATCAAGTTAATATTGATACATTGATGCGTGATCCCGGAAAGCGTCCGCAAATTTGGAATTATCCTATCAATCAACAAGATGAAATTCGTAGAGCATACATAAAGTTTGGACTATAAAGTTTTAGTATGTAGTTGAACATTGACTTTTATATAATATAATTACTTTTTTGATATATATGCTACAAATCATATTTTGTTAATTTTTTGTTATATTTTATATTTAATTGGCCCCCCTCTTATAAAATTTCTGGTTCCGCCACTGGCCGTGGTAGAGGTCGTACTAATGCTCGTGCACCGGAGGTTAACTCTAATGACCCGGTGAACCTTATGACTACGTTGGAAAATATGGCTGCTGCGATGCAAGCCACTGCTGAAGCTCTTGGGCAACGGATAAACAATCATGGCAACAACAGAAATAGAGCTCAGGGACCAATAGAGGTCAAAACTTTCTCTATGAAGGTAAATAAGTGTAGGGTGGCTGAAGAGTGTGTGAAGAAGGCAGCCACTGAGAGAGGAAATCACAAGGGACCATTCCCACAGAACCGAGGGAAAACTTTGCACCTAGAGGTCCGCCTTTCAAGAGGGGAATCTCTTTCAGGAGGCCCAACAACAATAACAACTCCCAAGGAAAGAAGTTTGGGAAGCAGCCTCAGAATGATCAAGCTTGTACTAGATGTGGAAGTCACCATCCGGGAGCCCCGTGTATGGCCGGATGGGGTTTGTGCTATTACTGTAGTAAGGCGGGACATAAGGTCCCAAACTGTCCAGAGAAGCAGAAACAAGGTGCTAGGAAAGCACAACAGACTGGTCGGATATTCACCACCTTAGCTATAGTGTCGTGGGATCTGAGACACTCATCCGAGGTAACTGTGAAATGGCTAGTCAAACTTTAAATGCTTTATTTGATTCGGGAGCATCGCATTCATTCATTGCATTTGAGAAAGCCCATGAGTTAGGATTGAAGATCGTAACCTTAGGCTATGATCTAAGAGTATATAATGCTACCCATGAAGCCATGGTGACTAGGCTAGGATGCCCGAAAGTTTCCTTTAGGTTCAAGCAGCGTGGTTTTGTTTATAATTTAATCTGCTTACCGATGATCGGTCTTGATCTTATCTTGGGATTGGACTGGTTATCTAAGAACCATGTCCTGCTTGATTATTCTACAAAGTCGGTGTACTTTATGCCGGAAGATACAGAAGGGCCGGTCGTGGTAAATAATTATTACTTGAATTTGATGATGGTGAACTGTTCTGGAATCGAGTGTCAGGGTATCCTGTTGTTAACCGCGGGCGTTTCGGGTGATGATCAAAGGTTGGAGCAGATTCCGGTTGTGTGTGAGTTTCCGGAAGTGTTTTCCGATGATATTGATGAGTTTTCACCTAACGGAGAGGTTGAGTTTGCTATTGAATTGGTGCCTGGAGCGGGACCAATTTCAAGTGCTCCTTATAGGATGTTACCGTTAAAGATGAACGAGCTAAAGTCTCAGTTAGAAGATTTGTTGGGAAAGAATTTTATACGACCAAGTGTCTCTCCGTGGGGTGCGCCAGTGTTACTGGTAAAGAAGAAAGATGGGAGTATGCAGCTCTGTGTGGATTACAGGCAGGTGAACAAGGTTACAATAAAGAATAAGTACCCATTGCCGAGAATTGATGATCTCATGGATCAGTTACAAGGAGCTGGAGTTTTCCCCAAGATCGATTTGCGATCCGGTTATCACCAGATAAGGGTGAGGGGTGAGGATATCCCTAAGACCGCTTTCAGGACTCGTTATGGTCATTACAAGTACACTGTAATGTCCTTTGGGTTGACGAACGCTCCTGCGGTATTCATGGATTACATGAACAGAGTTTTCCGTCTGTTTCTGGATAAATTTG
The DNA here is from genome assembly GCF_003086295.3 of Arachis hypogaea. Taxonomy (NCBI): domain Eukaryota; kingdom Viridiplantae; phylum Streptophyta; class Magnoliopsida; order Fabales; family Fabaceae; genus Arachis; species Arachis hypogaea. The sequence goes on from NC_092045.1 coordinate 13,012,204, forward strand.
TTGTTGTCTTCATTGACGACATACTGATTTACTCCAATACTGAAGAAGAGCATGCGGAACACCTGAGGACCGTGTTGCAGATTCTAAAGGAGAAGAAACTTTATGCAAAACTGTCTAAGTGTGAGTTTTGGAAGAGTGAGGTGAAGTTTTTGGGTCACGTGGTGAGTAAGGAGGGAATAGCCGTAGATCCAACTAAGGTGGAGGTTGTGATGGATTGGAAGCAACCAACCACCGTAACGGAGATAAGGAGTTTTCTGAGCTTAGCTGGCTATTACCGAAGGTTTATCAAGGGCTTTTCACAGATAGCCTTGCCAATGACAAAGTTAACCCGCAAAGACACTCTGTTTGTTTGGACTTCTGAGTGCGAGGAGAGCTTTCAGACATTGAAGAAAAAGTTGACCACTGCACCTGTGTTAGTGTTACCTGAGCCGAACGAGCCATTTGAGGTGTACTGTGATGCCTCATTAAAGGGTCTAGGGTGCGTGCTGATGCAGCATCATAATGTGTGGCGTATGCCTCACGACAGTTGAGACCTCATGAAGTTAATTACCCTACGCACGATTTGGAACTCGCTGCGGTTGTGTTTGCCCTGAAGGTGTGGAGGCATTATCTCTATGGGGTTAAATTCTAAGTTTTCTCCGATCACAAGAGTTTGAAATATCTCTTTGATCAGAAAGAGCTTAATATGAGGCAGAGACGGTAGATGGAATTATTGAAGGACTACGACTTTGAGTTGAATTACCATCCGGGAAAGGCGAATGTAGTGGCGGATGCGTTAAGTCAGAAGTCGTTATATGTGGCTTGGATGATGCTTCAAGAGGAGAAGTTGCTCAAGGGATTCGAGAGTCTAAAAATTGGTGCTCGAGAAGTATCCGGAACCTTATGTTTGAGCCGATTAGAAATCTCAAGTGACTTTAAGTTCGAACTCCTAAAGGCTCATCAAAATGAAGAAGCGTTATGGAAGGTGTTACCGGCTATTGAGCAAGGAAAACAGTGGAGAGTGTCGGAAGAAAAAGATGGGTTATGAGGATTCAAGGGTAGGATCATTGTGCCGGATGTTGGCACTTTGAGGCAAGATATTTTAGAGGAGGCACGCAAAAGCGGATTCTCCATTCACCCGGGAAGTACTAAGATGTACCATGATTTAAAGGCGGTATTTTGGTGGCCGGGTATGAAGAGTGATGTGGCGGAATATGTTTCAAAGTGCTTAACTTGTCAAAAGGTAAAGATTGAACATCAAAGACCGTCCGGGATGTTGCAACCTTTAGAGATTCCACAACGGAAGTGGGAAAGTATTGCAATGGACTTTGTGTCGGGATTGCCAAGGATTAGGGCTGGTTTTGATGCTATCTGGGTGATTGTGGACCGACTAACGAAGTCAGCTCACTTTTTACCCATTCGTATGACTTACACCCTCGAGGAGCTAGCACGGTTATACATAAAGGAGACTGTGAGACTTCATGGTGTACCTGCTACTATAATCTCTGATAGAGATCCTTGTTTCACTTCAAGGTTTTGGGGTGCATTTCAGAAAGCTTTTGGAACCCGATTAAGCTTGAGCGCAGCTTACCATCCTCAAACAGATGGTCAATCCGAGAGGACGATCCAAACACTAGAGGATATGTTGAGAGCTTGTGTTTTGGACCAACCGGTGAGTTGGGATCGGTATATGCCATTAGTGGAGTTTGCATACAATAATAGTTATCATGCGAGCATTGGAATGGCTCCGTACGAGGCCTTGTATGGGAGGAAATGTCAATCTCCGCTATGTTGGAATGAAGCTGGAGAGAAAAGCTTGTTAGGGCCGGAAATGATAGCTGAGACTACTGAACAAGTCAAGAAAATTCGAGATAGGATGCTTACGGCGCAGAGTCGTCAAAAAAGTTACGCCGATCAGAGGCGAAAGCCCTTAGAATTTGAGGAAGGAGACCATGTTTTCCTTAAGGTTACTCCGACCACGGGAGTAGGTAGGGCGATTAAAGCAAAGAAGTAGAATCCTCGATACATTGGTCCATTTCAGATCCTGGAGAGGATTGGACCGGTGGCGTATCGGATGGCTCTACCACCTCATCTTTCGAACCTGCACGACGTGTTTCACGTGTCACAGCTTCGGAAGTACACTCCTGATGCTAGCCATGTGTTGGAACCTGAATCGGTTCAGTTAAGGGAAGATTTGACGCTTCCAGTGGCTCCAGTCAGAATTGATGATACTAGTATCAAACGGTTGCGTGGAAAAGAGGTTTCATTAGTCAAAGTGGCATGGAGTCGAGGCGGTGTTGAGGAACACACTTGGGAACTTGAGTCGGAGATGCGAATGGATTATCCACACTTATTCTCAGGTAATTGTATTTGAATTTTGTGGGCAAAATTCCCAATTAGGTGGGTAGAATGTAAAACCCGGTTAATTAATGGCTAATTAACCCAAAAATGAGGATTTATTCTAGAAAGCCTAAAATGTGATTTTTATGGCTTAATATGATAAAGGAGATTGAGATGAGAATTTCGGTACCAATTTTATAGAATTCGGACCAAGATTGGACCGAACGGGCCAAATCGGGCCAACCGAACCCAAAGTGGGCCCTTGGCCCAACATAACTAAACCAAAACCCTAGTTTTCAGCATTCTCTCTCCTCGTAAACACACTCACATGCTGAAATTGGAGGCACAAGAGGGAAGAACACTCTCTCAAGTTCTTTCTCTCATTTGATCTTCAAACCACCATAACTTTAGATCTAGAGCTTCGATTGCCGCACCGTTTGCGGCCATGCGTTCACCGCGGAGAGCTCTACAAAACCTATACAATTAATCTTGAGGTAAGCCACGTTTTGCTCTTCGAAATTTCTGCCTTGTTTTCGAATTTTATGAGCAAAAATGTTGAGACTTTGGGCTCTTTGATGTTATAGGACCCAACTCTCTTGAAAGAGAAGGTTAATCTTGTCTCCTTGGACCTTAGATATGGTAAGATTCTCAACCCTAGTGTTATTTGTGGTTCTATGATGTTTGGGTTTTGAGATGTTGTGTATGGGTGTGATTATTGTGGCTTAGGTTGTGTATGTGTGAATATTGGAGCTTGATTGGTGATATTGAAAAGCTTAAAAAGGGATTTGGTGGTGAAAAATCTGTTCTTGGAGGTGTTGAGACCTTGAGAGCTTGTGGATAAGTGGTTTGGAAGTGCTCCGGTTGAGCTTGGGAAATCGGCTAAGGTATGGTCTCGGTTTCTCGTATCTAATATGTAATGTGGTAGGAAATACTTAGGCTAGAGGCCCTAAGATAGGCATTGAATTGTTGATGTTGTTGAATGGTTGAGATATATGATGTGGTCATATATGTGATGATGATTATTGATGCCTTGATGGTATGATGTATGAGAAATATGCATGTTGTGATATATGCTTGATGATTGGTTATGGTTGAATTATGGGTTGAACCATGTTGATGGTAAGTATGATATTGATTGTGTACAATAATGATTTATTGGAATTGCTGTTGTTAAAAAATTGGCATGAGGAAGAGTATGTGATATGTCAATGTGTTTGGGTTTGAGCCACTTGGGTGAAGTGGGTTAAAATGATGGGATAGTGCTTTTATAAATTATGGTAAAGTGTCAATGTGTGAGTTGAGGAGGCTTGATGTTGAATTTGATATATTTTGATTGATTTCAAAGAAAAGGGATGAAATTGGCATGTTTTGATTGATTTTGAAAAGAACTGAAAATGGCTTGTTTTGAAAATGGCACTTTGAGGTTTTTATGAAAACTTGGTTTTTGGGCATACTTTGACGGGACATAACTCGGACTACGGATCTCTGTTTTGTGCCAAATCTGTTTAGAAATGAAATTGGATCCGGGATGTCCACGACGTTCGAAGAACGGGTGAAAAACGAATTAAAATGAGAAAGTTATGTCCGTTGGAAGATTGGGGGTTGAATTTGTGAATTCTGCAGCTTTTAACTTAGAAAATTTTTAGCAAAATGACCCCTCGCGCGTAGGCGCCCTTGGCGCATACGCGCCGTTCTTTCAGAAAGTGCCATCCACGCGTGCGCGTGATGTGCGCGGACGCGCCGAATGTGCTGCACCCAATGCCCAGCCATTTTCCAAAAAGTTGTGCCAAAGCTGTGCCAGATTTATGCCTGGGGCACGTGAGTACCCGCGCATACGCGTGGTTGACGCGTGCGCGTCGATTGGCTAATTTTCAATCCACGCGTTAGCGTGCATGACGCTTACGCGTTGATGAGTTTTTTGACCATCCACGCGTGCGCGTGGAGTGCGCGTACGCGTGGCCCGGTTTTCATCCCAAAGTTGATTTTTGAGTTTTGAAAGCTAAATTTCATACTTCTAAGCCTCCGATCTCACCATTTATGTCTTAAATCATTATGATATGCCTAGCAATTAGAAAAGGAGCTAGGGGATGTGGTAACTTGCGAGTGAAGCAAGGGAAAATGAATGATCAACGAGGATCAAAGATGATTATGTGAGAGGCGGAGGATGGCGGTGGAAGTGCTTGTTATGCCATGGGCCGAAAGGCCGTAATTGTTAATGAAATGGCTGGTTATGGATTTAACCGTGAGCCGGATGGCTGGATTATTGCCGTGTTACAGCGAAGCAATAATTATGGCCAAGAATAAATGCATATATATGCTGTTGAATGAATTGTGAATGTTGCACTTCCATTATCGGAGATGGGAGTTTCCCTGGGAGAAAGCAGTGGCCAGCCACCAGATGCTCCAGGTTGAGACTTGAAGCTCTTTTGACCCTATGTCGTCAGCGTGGCCGGGCACTGTGAAAGCCCCGGATGAGCTCACCCCCATAAATATTCACTAGTGAGGGTGATGGATATGGATCATGATTATGATCAAGTTTATATTGAGTATAACTCGAGTTGGGGAGACACGATAGAGGGACAGTCCAATGGTTAACTGCCTGGACTTGTCGGGTTGGCTCTATAACCGACAGATGATATCATCAGCCACTAGGGATGGGCATTCGTCATATGCATACTATATGAATTGTTTGAGATTGCCTATTTGACTGCATATTACTTGCTAGTTGTCTAAATGCCTTATTTGCTCCTATTTGTATATTTCTTGTTTGATATAATTGTGTTTGCTACATTATACTCCTGCTGGTGGTTGGGAGGTCTTAAGGAATTGGAAAAGGAAGTATTAGTTAGACTGAAGGATCTTTAGTCATATGCCCTTTTATGGTTTAGCTTGTTTATTAGCTTTGATATTATCTGGAGGAAGTTCTAGGATTGCCTTCGGCTTTCCTCTATTATTATGTATTATATATGTGGAAGCTGTTACCATGCTGGGGACCTCTGGTTCTCACCCATGCGGGTTTTGTGGTTTTCAGATGCAGGACGTGAGGTTTCCCGCTGAGGCATGCTGGAGACTTCTAGATTTGCGAAGATCCTTTGTTCTCGGGATTATGTTTTGGGTTATATGTTTTGCTTAGATACTTTTATCTCCATTAAATAATACAAACTATGATGACTCATCTTATGGGAGATTTTGGAGAATAGGTTTTATGTATTTGTGTCCCTTTGGGGTTTTCCTTATTTTATCATATGTATATATTGCTATGCTCGGACCGGCTATCTTCGCAGCCGGATTTTGAGTCTTGATATTCCTGTTTTTGACCCTCCTTTGTATATATATAATCTCGCGTTGGTTATCCTTGTTTGTTACGTTATCGATCGGAGTGTTGCGCTTTCGAGTTGCGATTTTTTTGTTTACCCCTTTTTCTATAAAGGCTCCTAGTTATAATCAATCATTCATACTACTATACGTACTAAATTTTTATTTTAGAGGTCGTCATACCATGCCATCTCTAAATTATGACTTAAGCATAAGACTCCGTATGGTAGAGTGTTACAACTTTACTGATCAATATTAAAAATAAACAACAACAACAACAACATAATTTACTCTAATAAAACAATCAACTAACAAAATTATAAAAATGTTCTTATTCTAATTTGGTTACACGTCTGTCCTATTTGAATCTATATAAATCAAATACGTTATAAAAATGTTCTTATTCTAATTTGGTTACACGTTTGTCCTATTTGAATCTATATAAATCAAATACGTCAAATTTGATATATACTTAAAAGGTTGAAATGTATAAATTGAATTCAGCTACTTCAATTAATTTTTTAGAAGAGAGTAGTTCATTTTTTGAAATCTAGTATTTTGATGAAGATAAATCGAATGAGGTTAATTTGATTTATACACGATGAGAGATAAAGGTAAATCGAATAAGGCCAATTCGATTTACTACAACTAATATACATTATAAATCGTAATACCCTAATTTAATTTAATCTTGTATTGTGTAGTGACTCTCAATTTTAAAAATATAAATATAAATAAGTTATAATTTATTTTATAAAATTAGAATTCTTTATTTTTAAAAAATTATTTTTATTATTAGTAATTGAGCTAATTTTATAATAATTTGAATTTAATCAAAACCATATTATTATTATTATTATTATTATTATTATTATTATTATTATTATTATTATAAAACATTGGATATAAACATCATGAGTATTATATGTACTATAAACTTATATAGTTTTGCTCCCTAGTATTATAAAATCATTGTTGTTATTATATTACTTATTATTATTATTATTATTATTATTATTATTATTATTATTATTAATTATAAAATATGGAAATGAAAGACGGTTTATGTTTTGGTATTAAGTTACATATATATCATTATTATTATCCACTAAAGACTATGCATAGACGTCCACTATAGTTTATCCTTATCATTATATATATTATATTAATTTACTTCAGATATTATAAATATAATAATAATATCATTCTTATAGTAATGATTATATTGGTACGCTAACAAAGGATTATGTAAAGCAGTAAGAATGAGAACGGGAAAAAAGAAAGAAAACGAAGGAGCGTAACCGAGAGAGAAAAAGAGAAAACGGAAACCTCCACCAAACTTTTGCCTTCAATTTCTTATAATCCGTAACTCCAATAAAAATTTTAATCCAGTAAAAGTATTTGTATCCTCCTCCTCTACACGTTGGCATCACTTTTGATCGGTGAAAATTGACGGTGACGTAATTCCTCTATTCTTTGAGTTCGGCCAACAGGAGTTTTAGGAGGCACAGTCGATTTTGAACGTTTTTTTCTTCGATAGCTCGATCAGAAAGCTTCTCCAGAGCTTTGAATATTTTGATTCCGTACGAAGGTATGGTTTTGGTTTCTCGTAGTTAATGTTTAATGTCACGTGAAAACTTAGGCTAGATGACCTTAAGATAGGAATAAACTGAATGTATAATTGATGGATTGTGTATATGGGATTAAATGTGGGGTTTAGCTGTTGTTAATATTTTGCTGTTGAAGTTGGTCGGTTTGGAAAAATATTTAATATTAGTATTTGTTTGATTTTGAAATAAATTGTTACTGGAAATAATTTGAATGACTGAGAGGTGTTTGGTTTGGTAGTTGGGACCCTTGAAGGGTGGTAGAAATTCGAGTTTTAGAGGAGGTACTGCCAAAGTTTCTGTAAGAACTGAAGTTTTCGATTTAAAGTGATATTTTAAAAGAAAGAGATTATCATGTAGCTTGTGTATTTGAGACTATTTGTTGACCCTCTGTCGCAAGATGTGACCGGGCACTTTAACTCCCCGGATTCCCCCATGGGCATGCATATAAATATGAATATTGAATATTATTGAGCTTGGAGTTTGTCTCCATGGAATACTATATTATTGAGCTTGGAGTTTAACTCCATGGAATACTATATTATTGAGCTTGGTGTGTGACTCCATGGGATATTATATTCGAGCTTGGAGTTTAACTTCATGGAATAATATTATTGAGCTTGGGGATGCGCGCACAGAGGGACTGTCCAATGGTTAACTACCAGGACTTGTCGGGTTGGTTGTATAACCGACAGATGAGACTCATCAACCATAGGACAGGCATACATCATATGCATTTGTTTGCTTTGTTTGGGTGTGCATTGTTTTAGTTTGCTTAACTATTAAATTCTGCTTAACTGCTACTTGTTCTACTTGCTGTAAATGCTTCTCTATTTGTGTTTTTTCTTGTTTGTAATGTTAGTCTGTGTAATTGAGAGGCCCCTTGTCTGGCGAAGAAATGACGAGGGTTGTTCCACCAGTGATTCAGAGGATTAGAAGTGACAGAAAGTAGAATGTTGGGTTAAGGTTAGATTCAGAACTAGAATACCTTAGACAATTTACCTAACTTCCGGTTTAGTTGAATTCTTAAGTTGAAATCTGAGTGTCGAAGTTCTAGGAATGCCTCTGGCTTTCCCGAGACCTTTTATATTAACTATATGGGCACCTTTACCATACTGAGAACCTCCGGTTCTCATTCCACACTATGTTGTTGTTTTTCAGATGCAGGTCGAAAGGTATCTCATTAGGCGTCTGGTCACCTAAAGCGAAGTGGTTACTGTGTTATTTTGTTGTGCAGTGATGTATATACACATACTTAGCTTTCTCTCCACATAACTTATTCTTTTGATCCTCTTAGAGGTTTATGGAAAGGCAGGATTTTGTTTATGTACATCTTGGGTTTTGGATATGTATATATATATGTAAATATTCTCCGGCCAGCCTTGACTTTGCAGACTGAGTTAGGAACTTGTTATTTTGTACCTATGGCTTTCGATTCCTACTTTTATTGTCTTACGTTTTATAGTATAGTTTGCCTTACACGCAAGTTGTTCCATTCCCGGAGCGTGGCGCTTTTCACTTTGCGATTTTGTTTTAACCATTTTTCAAGACTCCTAGTCTATTATATTCTTTCTACTATTATAAGTATGTATTTTAATCTTTAGAAGTCGTAATACCTCTCCACCTCTATTTTACGACTTAAGCGTAAAGTTTTGGGTGGTCGGGTGTTACACATTGTCTATTTAAAATTCGACTTTCCTTCATACGATTTACTTTCACTCCTTCATTCTCATACATACACAAGAGAAAATTCAAAAGGCACAAACTTCAAAACTACTAGCATAAAGGATGATTCAGATCATCTCTATTAGCTAGATAAAGTTATCCATGTTGCTAGTAGTATTAATATTGAGCAAGTGAGTACACAAAATTTCTTTTGTTCATTAGCTAGATAAAGTTATCCATGTTGCTAGTAGTATTAATATTGAGCAAGTGAGTACACAAAATTTCTTTTGTTCATGTTAAAATAAAAATGTTAGAATTTTATCGTAACTTAAAATTATAATATTAGAAATGTTAGTTACATCACTAATTTAAAATTGTTGATTAGAATTTTAAGTTAAAAATGTTTGTGATAGGAGTGATTGATCATAGTTAAATTTAGATAGATAGTAATTATAGTTAAATTTAGATGGATAGTAATAATAGTAATAATAGTTAAATTATAATTGTTGGAATTTGATTTCTATGAATAAGATTAGAGTAGCTATGTGATGGAGACACTAAGATTAAATTTTGTATGTAATGACATTATTGGACATTAACTTTTTAGGATAAAATTATCATTACTTTTAATAAAAAGTGGTTAATAAATGATTATAACTAAAACATTATATATTTTTCTGTCAATGGATTACAAATAATATTAAATTATTTATTTGAATTATTTATTGATTGTGTAAAATTTGTTTGATTTACTTTCATTAAATCTTAAATTTTAAAACGAAACATTCTCTCTCCTAAAATACTAAATCGAATTGGATTAATTCAATTTATATGAGCATAAATCGAACTTGACTGATTTAATTTATGTGTAAATTTATAAATCGAGCTTGGCTAATTTGATTTACATAAATTAAAATAGTACAAGTATATAACCAAACTCTAATCAGGACATTTGTATAATTTTAGATTAAATCATTTTAAAAAGGTAAATTATCTTAAATAATAATACAATAATTTATTAAAAATAAATATGTATATTCAATTCAATAATGCTCCGCATCTAAATTATATTAGCAACTAAGTTTAACCAAGTCATTTATATATACACGTGCACGGTTTTTTTTTTTTTTTTGTGCTTCTGTTGCCGCTTCTTCTTCTTCTTTTTCTCCTTCCAAATTCGCGGATGCAGGTTCTTCTTTTCCCCTCCTCTCTTTCTCCTCCTCTTCCTCCTCTTTTTCTCTTCCTCCTCCTTGTAAGACCCCAAATTTTTGAAAATTAAATAATTAACTATTTATAAATTATTATATTATATTGAGATATAATTTTTAAGAAAATTATTTTTTAACAAAAATAATTAAATAGAATTATATGATTATTACTTATTTTAATAAATTTAAATTATTTATAAAAAAATATTTTGGTTAGATAAATATTAAATTGATTTTTCTTGTTATTGTTATTATTATTATTATTATTAAAATTAAAGTAAAAAAAAAAGAAGAAATTGGCCGAAGCCATTAGGGAGTAAAAGAAAGAAAATATAGCTTATATGTATATATACATATATAACACCAATGCCACCATTATATTTGTAATACCCGGTCTAACCGAAATTAATTAAATAATGAGTTAAGTAGGAGCGAATATGGTTGGAAGATTTGGCGATTGGAATTTGATGATTTAAATATGATTTTTGGATTCAGTGAATTTTTCCGAGTCGGAAGACATAGTTTTCTGCGTAAAAGCGCGCAGTGGAATTTTGACCGGCAGTACCGGCTGAGACCTGTCTGGTACTGCAGCTGAGAAAATTGATTATGAGTAAATAAGATTAAGACATGAGGAATTATAATTAGGGGAGGTAGAAATATTTGAAGTGCGATTTAGAGCGCTAATCTTAAAGGTTTTGGTCCAAAATTGGGCCAACGGACAAAAATAAGTGAACCGGGCCTAAGTGGGCCCAAGACCCAACATATATAAACATTAGTTATGAGCATTTCAGCTCATTTTGCCCTAAAGAAGGTGTGTGGGGCGCTGAACTGAGAAGAGAGAAGAGAAGAGAGAAAACCTAACTCTCTTTGATCTTCAAACCACCATAACTTGAGCTACGGAGCTCCGATTGACGAGCCGTTTACGGCCACGCGTCGCTCTTCTCATCCTCTACAATTCTATCTAAGTTTTGTGGTGAGTATTCCATTCATCTCTGCCTAATTTTCGAAATTCCCCACTGTTACACGTTTTTGGGAAGTTAGTGTTGAAATTTTGTGATTTTGGGTGTTTAGGGATACTCCAACATGGATTCTAAGTGGGTTCTATCCCTAATTCATATGGGCTGAGGTAAGAAGTGCTCAAACCCTTGTGATTTATCATCTTTATGAGCCCTAGGTTGATGTATGTATGTAATATTGGTTATGTTAGTGCATTTGATGGTTTTGGTGCACGATTGGGAGATTGGTGTTGCTTGAGGAGCTTTGGTGAGGCTTGGGACTAAGGTTGGTGGAGACTTCTAAAGAAGAGGCTCAATTGATTTGGCTACAAGAGGTACGGTTTAAGTTTCATTTAAGTACCGTGTGGTGTGATGAGAATTCCTAGGCTAGATGCCCCTAGGATTAAGTTTGGATTGTGTAAATGGTTGGTGCTAATATGCATAGTTGGTATGTAATGTGAATTGATGATTGGGTTGAGAATTGTGTGGCCTTGTATGCTTGGTGTATTGAAAATTTGATATATTGGGTAATGAGTATTGATTTGTGGTTTATGCATTTAAATTGTGAAATTGGGCCGGAGGCCGTGAATTTTGGGCCAGAAGCCGAAAAGAGGTAAGTAAGGTAAGTTGATGTGTGCATTGTATGATGACACAAGTGATTGGATGAATTTCAGATAATGAATATATGAATGATTGGGTTGGTTATTGAATAATGAGGTTTGAGGAGTTGAAGTGTGGAAATTGGTAATTTTGGGTGAAATTGTATAGATGAGGTATGTTTGGTTTTGGTTGAGGTATGTTATGTGGTCATATATGTGATCATGATTATTGATGCCTTGATGGTATGATAATGCATGAGAGATATGTATGTTGTGATATATGTTTGAGGAATGATTGAGGTTGATTTGGGGATGAAACCACGTGATAGTGAGTATGATATTGATCATGTATAATGATGGTTGAATCGAAATAGTATTGTTGGAAATGGGGATGAGGAAGGATGTATGACATGTTGATGTGTTTGTAATTTAGCCATTTGTTTGAAATGGGTAAAAATGGTTATATGGCGGTTTTGTGAATTGTGGTAATGTGTTAATGTGTGAGTCGAGGAGGCTTGACGTTGAATTTGATACATTTCAATTGATTTCAAAGAAAAGGGATGAAATTGGCATGTTTTGATTGATTTTTAAAAAGGTTGGAAATGGTTTGTTTTGAAATGGCACTTTGTGGTTTTTATGAAAAATATGGTTTTTGGGCATACTTTGGTGAGATATAACTTGGACTACGGATCTCTGTTTTGCGCCAAATCTGTTTAGAAATGAAATGGGATCTGGGATGTCCATGCCGTTCAAAGAACGGATGAAAAATGATTTAAAATGAGGAAGTTATGTCCATTGGAAGATTGGGGTCTAAATCTGTGAATTTTGCAGTTTTTAACTTAGAAAATTTTTAGCAGAATAACCCCTTGCGCGTGGGCGCACTTGGCATGTACGCGCCGATCTTCCAGAAAGCGCCATCTACGCGTGCGCGTGATGTGCGCGGGCGCGCCGATAATGCTGCACCCCAATGCCCAGCCATTTTCCAGAGAGTTGTGCCAGAACTGTGCCAGCTTTGTGCCTGGGGCACGAGAGTATCCACGCGTACGCGTGGTTGACGCGTGCGCGTCGATTTGGCAAATTTTTAATCCACGCGTTAGCGTGCATGACGCTTGCGCGTCGATGAGTTTTTAAGGCCATCCACGCGTGCGCGTGGAGTACGCATACGCGTGGCATTATTTTCATGCCAAAGTTGATGTTTGAGTTTTAAAAGCTAAATCTCATACTTCTAAGCCTCCGATCTCACCCCTTATGTATTAAATCATTATGATATGCTTAGTAATGAGAAAGGAACTAGGGGATGTGGTAACTTGTGAGTGAAGCAAGGGAAAAAGTTATGATCAATGGTGATCAACGATGATTATATGAGACATGGAGGATGGCGGTAGGAGTACCGTGTATGCCATGAGCCGAAGGGCTATATTTATTGATAAATGGCTGGTTCTTGATTGAACCATGAGCCGGATGGCTGAGTTATTGCCGGGTCACGGCAAAGCCATTATTGATTATGGCTGAGTATAAATGCATATATGATTAATGAATGAATGTGTTAAATGGATAATAATGGAAAATGTTGAAATGTGATGTGTAACCCCGGGTAGTAGGCAGTGGCGTTGTCCACTTGCTCCGGGTATGAGACGAAAAATGATGTTCATGATAAATGAGTTAATTATGGAGTTTTGAATGAATGTAACTCTGATACCTGGGTAGTAGTAAGGGTTGGGGTTCGTCCCACTTGCTCCAGGTTAATGTTTGAGATTTGATAACAATGAGGATTGATAATATGAATTGAGATTGAATGAATATATGTTTAAGATACCTGGGCAGTAGCAAGGTTTGTGGTTCGTCCCGCTTGCTCCGGGTTAATGTTTAAGATACCTGGGCAGTAGCAAGGGTTGTGGTTCGTCCCACTTGCTCCGGGTTAATGCTTAAGATACCTGGGTAGTAGCAAGGGTTGTGGTTCGTCCCACTTGCTCCAGGTCAGAGATTGTGACGCCTGGGTAGTAGCCGCAGTAGTGGTTGTTCCACTGGCTCCAGGTTGAGCTTTTAAACACCCGCCTGGGTAGTAGCCACAGTAGTGGTTGTTCCATTGGCTCTGGGTTGAGCGGGTAGTAGCAAGGGGGTTGTAGCTCAAACCTACTTGCTCCGCAAGGGGTGTTTCTGTCCAATGGTTAGCTACCAGGACATGTCGGGTTGGCTATATAACCGACAGATGATATCATCAGCCATAGGGCAGGCATACATCATTTGCATATGTTTGAATTGTTTGGGTTTGCCTATTTGTTTTGGATTTCTATATCATACATGCTATGTTACCTGATTACGTGCTACTTGTTCTACTTGTACCTTATTTGTGTATTACTTGTCTGTATTGCTTGTGTTTGTACAACTGAGAGATCCCTCATGTTGGTGTCGGTGGATGTTGGGGGCTGTTCTTGATGAGATGAATTGGTGATGCGATTGCATGATGATGATTTTTGAATGAGATAATTTGAGTCCCCTGGGTAGACGCAGTGATGTGATTTCACTAGCTCCAGGTGAGGGTATGATGTATTGATATAGAGTTGCTGAGACAGAACAACTGGTGATGGTTTTGCTTATGATTCTGAGTCTGATTCGTGTAAGAATCAGCGAGTTGGGAAACATGTGTAACATGAACTAGATTTAGTATCCCCTTACGACAGATGCCTATTCATGGATTAGTGAGAATCTAGGCTGGATACTTGGAGAAAAGGAGTTTAGGATGCTTAGTGAGTTTTTATTGCAGTGCATTGTATTTATTTGGCACTTTTACCGTACTGAGAACCCATGGGCCCGGGGTTCTCATTCCGTATATATCTCTTGTTTTTCAGATACAGGTTCAGGTGCTCAGAAGTGAGCTGCGGTTCGTCTGAGAAACGGCGAAGATATTTATTTTCTCTACTTTGTGTTTTCCGTAGAATCTCTCCACCTTTGTTTTGAAAAGATTATATTATGTGTTGAACTCTTTTGGAACTTGCCTATAGAGGTTCTTATGTTTCCTTTGGGAGAGATTAGGATGTACTGTTGTCAGTTACTTTCATACTGTACCCTAGCCGGCCTAAACTTCGCGGGTCGCGACTAGTGGCTATTTACTTATATTATATATATCTATTTGTTATCTATCTCTTAATCTCCTTTATGCCTTGTCCATATATCGCTTTCGGCTTCACGTTTTATCTTTTCGTTGTCGAAACGTGAGTGATACGTCTTCGCGATTTTATTTCTACTCTTTTCAGGCTTCTCGATTAATACTCCTTTCGAAATTACCTATGTTTATATATTTAAAAATCCACCTGAGAGTCGTACCACCGTAATATCATTGACTTATGACTCGAGCATAAGGATTTGAATATTAGGGTGTTACATTATGGTATCAAAGCAGTTCGTCCTCGTGAGCCTGAGGGATGGAACTGCTTATGCTTCAATGCATACTCTGAGTTTGTGCCTGTGCTAGTTAGGGTATCTAACTGATACATCTAGCATGAAGTCCATGAGTGTACCTTTGGTACTTTGAAGCACTATACTTCCGATATTGAGACTGATCAACTTGATATCGATTGTTTGGTGTGTATAGGAACCAGATGGCGCCTCGTGGACCCGGTCGGGGACGTGAGAGAGATCGTACTAGTACACAGGAACCGGAAATCAACTCGAATAACCCGATAAACCTTATGGCGGCGTTGGAGAATATGGCTGCTGCTATGCAGGCCACTGCGGAGGCCCTTGGGCAACAGATAAACAATAATGGCAATGGCGGAAGGGAAGCTCAGGGCCCGATGACACTGGCAACTTTCTTAAAGGTT
Source organism: Arachis hypogaea (assembly GCF_003086295.3). Classification (NCBI taxonomy): domain Eukaryota; kingdom Viridiplantae; phylum Streptophyta; class Magnoliopsida; order Fabales; family Fabaceae; genus Arachis; species Arachis hypogaea. The sequence continues at coordinate 13,027,733 of NC_092045.1, forward strand.
AACCCACCTAAGTTCAAGGGAACCACCAATCCGACTGAAGCTGATACTTGGTTTCAGGCCATGGAGCGAGCACTGCAAGCGCAGTTGGTGCCTGAAGAGCAGCGTGTTGAATTTGCTACCTATCTGCTCATGGGGGAAGCATCGCATTGGTGGCAAGGGGCTCGACGTCTCCTGCAACAGGGGAATGATCCTATCACTTGGGATGCCTTCCAGGTGGAATTCTATAAGAAGTACTTTCCAAATTCCGCCAGGACAGCCAAGGAATTGGAGTTACTGCAGCTGAAGCAAGGTGCTATGTCCGTATCTAAGTATACAGACAAATTTGAGGAGCTATTCAGGTTTTCCCGCATGTGTCAGGGAGCTCCGGGAGACTTTGAGGAATGGAAGTGTATTAAGTATGAGGGAGGACTTCGAAGTGAAATCCTGAGCTCCGTCGGACCGATGGAGATTAGGATCTTCTCTGAACTTGTGAACAAGAGCCGTATTGCTAAAGAATGTGTGAGGAAGGCTGTTGAGGCAAAGAATGACCGTCGGGAGTCCCACCGCAGAGAGCACAATCAAGAATACCCAACAAGGGGTCAAGAGTTTAAGAGAAGAGGATACCCACAACGTTTTCCTCAAAGGCGAAATGACCTTGCGACGAGTGAGGAGTCCCAAAGAAACAGTAAGGGAAAACGGGCAGCGGCTGCTTCTGATGTTTCGAGCTGTCAGAGGTGTGGAAGTCATCACCCAAATAGGCCGTGCCGATTGGGGTCAGGCGTATGTTACAAGTGCGGGTTACCAGGGCATGTATCAAGAAATTGCCAACAAGGAGAGAGTCAGGATGCGAGCCGATTGCGGCAGTAAGGTTGAGGTAATTTCAATAATCGAGCTTAAATGGTAGTGTGTGATTTTATAATACCGCATGTACAGTAAAAACTCGGAATGCCGAGCTTAATATTAGACTGAGAAGCAAACCAGATGGTCCGAGTAAGGAATTGCCTTAATACAAATGGATAAATGCCTCTGATGTAAATGATTTTCTGTTAAGAATGATGTGTTGTATTTGTTATATAGTTGGTTAATTTTTGGATTTTTGGTGAAACGGATTGAACCCGTGACTTTTAGTTCCTTTGATTTAAATAGATAAGGAATGGTCCTAAATGATGGATTTGGAAACGTTGATTTCAAATGCCAGTCATGCTAAGTTGTGGTTGGGTACTTGAGGAAATAAGTGATGGAGCTAATACTTGACGAGAAATCAAAGTGGCATAGCGGAAGCTTGCTAAAAGCGTTAGCATAGTATGGTAATAATAAGAAAAATTGGAGTATGATTAGAAATGCTTTATGCTTTGAGTACTTAAAAGTTTAATGAGCTTATACAGATACTGATTCTCGATAATTGGAATTAATTGCGGCTGTGAGCCTTAATGGTTCTGAAACGGAGAGGAAATTATCATTGATGCGTAGTCGGATTTAGATGATGATTGAGTGCAAGTTGTCGTGTTCGAGAGATGAGTGCTATGATGTCTGGTCATGGTGACCTTGGATTTAGATCAAGATTTGTAATGATCGGTTTTAGAGGAATCGTTTAGAAACCTTTAAATTGCAATGCTGATGCGGTACTGAGATTGGTTCGAGGGAACTCATGACGGGTGGTAAACTCCAATTTTTGGGTAGGTGCTGTTGAATTTTTTTTCAAGAATTTGAAGGAGTGTTGGTTATATTTTTGAAAATGATTTTTGATCTGAGTAACTTCAACAAAGGAGATGTGTCTCGAAAGCTTTTATAGATTAGTAAAAGAAAGTGGATTCTTAAGAGTTTGTCAGCTTGTTAGTCCAAACTCATTGAATTCTAAAAACGAAGAAAGCTTTGATTGATTATAGTGATGTGGGATGATGGCTATGATTAACGAAGATGGCAATATTATTGATGACATGATTTGAGATTTAATAGGGTGTGGGTTGATGAGACGATAAAAGTAAGGAACGAGGCTGTTGGTCGATGTTGAACGAATGACCGAGACCCTTGGAGATAGAAAAATCAGAGCGCGGTAGTGGAAGCGCGCAGAGTAAAAGGACATTGGAACTGTTATGTGTTGGATATAAAGGCAGACTACGCTCGCGTACTCGTAGGGATGGATGGAATTTTCGAGGGCGAAAATTTCTGTTAGGGGGGTAAAATGTAATACCCGGTCTAACCGAAATTAATTAAATAATGAGTTAAGTAGGAGCGAATATGGTTGGAAGATTTGGCGATTGGAATTTGATGATTTAAATATGATTTTTGGATTCAGTGAATTTTTCCGAGTCGGAAGACATAGTTTTCTGCGTAAAAGCGCGCAGTAGAATTTTGACCGGCAGTACCGGCTGAGACCTGTCTGGTACTGCAGCTGAGAAAATTGATTATGAGTAAATAAGATTAAGACATGAGGAATTATAATTAGGGGAGGTAGAAATATTTGAAGTGCGATTTAGAGCGCTAATCTTAAAGGTTTTGGTCCAAAATTGGGCCAACGAACAAAAATAAGTAAACCGGGCCTAAGTGGGCCCAAGACCCAACATATATAAACATTAGTTATGAGCATTTCAGCTCATTTTGCCCTAAAGAAGGTGTGTGGGGCGCTGAATTGAGAAGAGAGAAGAGAAGAGAGAAAACCTAACTCTCTTTGATCTTCAAACCACCATAACTTGAGCTACGGAGCTCTGATTGACGAGCCGTTTGCGGCCACGCGTCGCTCTTCTCATCCTCTACAATTCTATCTAAGTTTTGTGGTGAGTATTCCATTCATCTCTGCCCAGTTTTCAAAATTCCCCACTGTTACACGTTTTTGGGAAGTTAGTGTTGAAATTTTGTGATTTTGGGTGTTTAGGGATACTCCAACATGGATTCTAAGTGGGTTCTATCCCTAATTCATATGGGCTGAGGTAAGAAGTGCTCAAACCCTTGTGATTTATCATCTTTATGAGCCCTAGGTTGATGTATGTATGTAATATTGGTTATGTTAGTGCATTTGATGGTTTTGGTGCACGATTGGGAGATTGGTGTTGCTTGAGGAGCTTTGGTGAGGCTTGGGACTAAGGTTGGTGGAGACTTCTAAAGAAGAGGCTCAATTGATTTGGCTACAAGAGGTACGGTTTAAGTTTCATTTAAGTACCGTGTGGTGTGATGAGAATTCCTAGGCTAGATGCCCCTAGGATTAAGTTTGGATTGTGTAAATGGTTGGTGCTAATATGCATAGTTGGTATGTAATGTGAATTGATGATTGGGTTGAGAATTGTGTGGCCTTGTATGCTTGGTGTATTGAAAATTTGATATATTGGGTAATGAGTATTGATTTGTGGTTTATGCATTTAAATTGTGAAATTGGGCCGGAGGCCGTGAATTTTGGGCCAGAAGCCGAAAAGAGGTAAGTAAGGTAAGTTGATGTGTGCATTGTATGATGACACAAGTGATTGGATGAATTTCAGATAATGAATATATGAATGATTGGGTTGGTTATTGAATAATGAGGTTTGAGGAGTTGAAGTGTGGAAATTGGTAATTTTGGGTGAAATTGTATAGATGAGGTATGTTTGGTTTTGGTTGAGGTATGTTATGTGGTCATATATGTGATCATGATTATTGATGCCTTGATGGTATGATAATGCATGAGAGATATGTATGTTGTGATATATGTTTGAGGAATGATTGAGGTTGATTTGGGGATGAAACCACGTGATAGTGAGTATGATATTGATCATGTATAATGATGGTTGAATCGAAATAGTATTGTTGGAAATGGGGATGAGGAAGGATGTATGACATGTTGATGTGTTTGTAATTTAGCCATTTGTTTGAAATGGGTAAAAATGGTTATATGGCGGTTTTGTGAATTGTGGTAATGTGTCAATGTGTGAGTCGAGGAGGCTTGACGTTGAATTTGATACATTTCAATTGATTTCAAAGAAAAGGGATGAAATTGGCATGTTTTGATTGATTTTTAAAAAGGTTGGAAATGGTTTGTTTTGAAATGGCACTTTGTGGTTTTTATGAAAAATATGGTTTTTGGGCATACTTTGGTGAGACATAACTTGGACTACGGATCTCTGTTTTGCGCCAAATCTGTTTAGAAATGAAATGGGATCCGGGATGTCCATGCCGTTCAAAGAACGGATGAAAAATGATTTAAAATGAGGAAGTTGTGTCCATTGGAAGATTGGGGTCTAAATCTGTGAATTTTGCAGTTTTTAACTTAGAAAATTTTTAGCAGAATAACCCCTTGCGCGTGGGCGCACTTGGCGCGTACGCGCCGATCTTCCAGAAAGCGCCATCCACGCGTGCGCGTGATGTGCGCGGGCGCGCCGATAATGCTGCACCCCAATGCCCAGCCATTTTCCTATAGAGTTGTGCCAGAACTGTGCCAGCTTTGTGCCTGGGGCACGAGAGTATCCACGCGTACGCGTGGTTGACGCGTGCGCGTCGATTTGGCAAATTTTTAATCCACGCGTTAGCGTGCATGACGCTTGCGCATCGATGAGTTTTTAAGGCCATCCACGCGTGCGCGTGGAGTACGCGTACGCGTGGCATTGTTTTCATGCCAAAGTTGATGTTTGAGTTTTAAAAGCTAAATCTCATACTTCTAAGCCTCCGATCTCACCCCTTATGTATTAAATCATTATGATATGCTTAGTAATGAGAAAGGAACTAGGGGATGTGGTAACTTACGAGTGAAGCAAGGGAAAAAGTTATGATCAATGGTGATCAACGATGATTATATGAGACATGGAGGATGGCTGTAGGAGTACCGTGTATGCCATGAGCCGAAGGGCTATATTTATTGATAAATGGCTGGTTCTTGATTGAACCATGAGCCGGATGGCTGAGTTATTGCCGGGTCACGGCAAAGCCATTATTGATTATGGCTGAGTATAAATGCATATATGATTAATGAATGAATGTGTTAAATGGATAATAATGGAAAATGTTGAAATGTGATGTGTAACCCCGGGTAGTAGGCAGTGGCGTTGTCCACTTGCTCCGGGTATGAGACGAAAAATGATGTTCATGATAAATGAGTTAATTATGGAGTTTTGAATGAATGTAACTTTGATACCTGGGTAGTAGTAAGGGTTGGGGTTCGTCCCACTTGCTCCAGGTTAATGTTTGAGATTTGATAACAATGAGGATTGATAATATGAATTGAGATTGAATGAATATATGTTTAAGATACCTGGGCAGTAGCAAGGTTTGTGGTTCGTCCCGCTTGCTCCGGGTTAATGTTTAAGATACCTGGGCAGTAGCAAGGGTTGTGGTTCGTCCCACTTGCTCCGGGTTAATGCTTAAGATACCTGGGTAGTAGCAAGGGTTGTGGTTCGTCCCACTTGCTCCAGGTCAGAGATTGTGACGCCTGGGTAGTAGCCGCAGTAGTGGTTGTTCCACTGGCTCCAGGTTGAGCTTTTAAACACCCGCCTGGGTAGTAGCCACAGTAGTGGTTGTTCCATTGGCTCTGGGTTGAGCGGGTAGTAGCAAGGGGGTTGTAGCTCAAACCTACTTGCTCCGCAAGGGGTGTTTCTGTCCAATGGTTAGCTACCAGGACATGTCGGGTTGGCTATATAACCGACAGATGATATCATCAGCCATAGGGCAGGCATACATCATTTGCATATGTTTGAATTGTTTGGGTTTGCCTATTTGTTTTGGATTTCTATATCATACATGCTATGTTACCTGATTACGTGCTACTTGTTCTACTTGTACCTTATTTGTGTATTACTTGTCTGTATTGCTTGTGTTTGTACAACTGAGAGATCCCTCATGTTGGTGTCGGTGGATGTTGGGGGCTGTTCTTGATGAGATGAATTGGTGATGCGATTGCATGATGATGATTTTTGAATGAGATAATTTGAGTCCCCTGGGTAGACGCAGTGATGTGATTTCACTAGCTCCAGGTGAGGGTATGATGTATTGATATAGAGTTGCTGAGACAGAACAACTGGTGATGGTTTTGCTTATGATTCTGAGTCTGATTCGTGTAAGAATCAGCGAGTTGGGAAACATGTGTAACATGAACTAGATTTAGTATCCCCTTACGACAGATGCCTATTCATGGATTAGTGAGAATCTAGGCTGGATACTTGGAGAAAAGGAGTTTAGGATGCTTAGTGAGTTTTTATTGCAGTGCATTGTATTTATTTGGCACTTTTACCGTACTGAGAACCCATGGGCCCGGGGTTCTCATTCCGTATATATCTCTTGTTTTTTAGATACAGGTTCAGGTGCTCAGAAGTGAGCTGCGGTTCGTCTGAGAAACGGCGAAGATATTTATTTTCTCTACTTTGTGTTTTCCGTAGAATCTCTCCACCTTTGTTTTGAAAAGATTATATTATGTGTTGAACTCTTTTGGAACTTGCCTATAGAGGTTCTTATGTTTCCTTTGGGAGAGATTAGGATGTACTGTTGTCAGTTACTTTCATACTGTACCCTAGCCGGCCTAAACTTCGCGGGTCGCGACTAGTGGCTATTTACTTATATTATATATATCTATCTGTTATCTATCTCTTAATCTCCTTTATGCCTTGTCCATATATCGCTTTCGGCTTCACGTTTTATCTTTTCGTTGTCGAAACATGAGTGATACGTCTTCGCGATTTTATTTCTACTCTTTTCAGGCTTCTCGATTAATACTCCTTTCGAAATTACCTATGTTTATATATTTAAAAATCCACCTGAGAGTCGTACCACCGTAATATCATTGACTTATGACTCGAGCATAAGGATTTGAATATTAGGGTGTTACAATATTCATTACCTTAGTTCCATATAACTGTGACATTACCTTAGTTCCATATATATATAACTGTGACATTACCATTCAATTGGCCGAAGCCTTTAAAGGGAATCAAAGAAAAGAGATTGAAACGTGGCTTGTATGTATGTATATACATGTATAATTAATGACACCTATTAATGCTTTACAACCACAAAGCTTTATTAATCATCATCATCCCTAATTATCTTTCTTTTTCCTCATACATCACCGAATTGAACTTGAAAGAAAAGAGAGACTATGTTGTGAGTGAGAAGAACGAGAAACCATGGAACTTCCAACTTTTGGCGCTTGATTTCTTGAGATTCGTAACTCTAACTAAAAATTTAATTCGGTAAAAATATTTTTATCCTTCTCTTCTATATGTTGGCGTTATCTTTGTCTGGTAGAAGTTAACGGTGACGTAGCTTCTCTTCTCCTTGAGTTCAGCCAATTAGAATTCTAGGAGGCACAGACGACTTTTGATGTTTTCTTCTTTAACAGCTCGGTCAGAAAGCTTCTTCAAAATTTTCGTTGATTCTGATTTTGCACAAAAGTAGGAAATTTTATATTAAAATTAACTGTTTTAATTTATAAATGCCATGGAAGTCTAGTGGATATTTGCAAATAATTTATGATTGTTTGGAATGACTGAATGATAATTTTGAATTGCATTTGTGACTGAATGTGATGAATATATATTTGATTTCTTGATTGTTAAGGAATGCTGAGAATTTTGATTGTTAAGTTGGAAAGTCAGTTTGATTTGTTTGTTTTGAACTGAGATTTGAAAATGATTTCTGATTTTGAAAATGTTTGAAAAGAGGTTGAGAATGGTTCGGTTGGGACCCGAAAAGGGTGGCAAAGTCCGAGTTTAAGGGGAGATGCTATCAAAATTTTGTTATGAAACTTAAGACTTTGTTTGAAATATTTAGAAAAGGTTGGACTTCAGAAATTGTATTATTTGGCTTTTGATTTATTAAGAAAAGATTTACATTTGGGTTTGATTTATTAAGACTTTATGTTTTGAGTTTGATTGTCGTCCTCCCTAAAGTCTCAAGACCCTGCCGTGAGATTTATTTAATAAATAATTCTTTTAAAGAAGTTTAAATTTGAAATGGTTTTGAAGTTGAGTTGGGAGATCATGGTTACGAAAGAACTGATTTTTGTATGAAAGAAGAACTTGTTGTAAGTAAAGTGGTTTCGGAGGTTTGGAAACGTTATAAAGAGAGGTGTTGGTTTTAAATAAAAATTACTTGAATCCGGTTTATAAAGTGAAGGGACCTCTGCGATAGAAGAGCAGAGAGCAATGACTAAAAAGATATTGAGTGTTGTTCGGCCTTAGTGCCAAGTGTCTAGTGACGACCCCGACACGTAACGCTCACTTGACACAATAGAGACGGCTCAGTGAGGACGGTGATACGTAACCCTCACCGGAGGCCGTGGGCTTTATGTGTGAATGATTGTGCGGGGATGTCTGTGTGTTTGGAATGACTTCCAGGAGAAAGTGGCACATGTTTCAGCTGGAGAATTAGCACCTGTAAGTACTTGCAGAGGTCATGTTTGGCATACTTCAACTGGAGAATCAGCGCCTGCAAGAAGTAGAAACTTGCAGAGGTTAAGCCGCTGGAATGCCTTATCTGACTTGCGAGTCAGATTAATGCGGGTGCGGGTCGAAACCGACAAATGAGCTCATTACTTGCGATAGGACTAGACATGCATTATCATTATTTTCACATTTGCATTTGATTGTGTTTGCTTATCTTGTCTCTTTGTGATTGTGCTGTTTGTCTTATTGCTATTTGTTTGTGTATTGATCTATTCCTGTGCTATTAGTTTGTGTATTGAGGTGACTAAGAACTGAGGTTGTGATTGAGATTTGTCTTAAGTTCGGAAATTTAAAGAAGGTAATTAATTATATAAAGTAATAGTAAAAAGTATTTTCAAAAGGTTTGATAAGAATATAGTTTTATTGAGTAAAGTTAATTATTTGCATTTTATTTCATTACTCTTACGACATTCCCATTCCCTACTGAGAACACATGGTTTGTTCTCACCCCAAAATCTTTTACCCTTTCAGTTACAGGCGCAAAGGCTCAATATTAAATAAACATAGTAAATAAGTAAAGGAATAGAGGTTAGTAGCGCTCGGACTTTTAGTACGATCATGAGGTGTGAAAAGTTAGGGTGTTACACTCCTCATCCTCCTTCTTCTTGTTCTTTCTTCTTCGCGTATTTTTTCTTCATCATCATTCTTTTGTTGCTGCTGTTATTGTTGTATTTTTTTCTTTTCTTCCGCCTCTCCTTGATGATTTTGTAGCATTATGTGTTTTCAATTGTGCAGAATAACGAGACCAAATGTACCTTAATTTTCTCAGAAATGAACCGGAGTTACATCTAAAATAAACCAAAAATTTGAATTTGAATGGAATGCATGAGTTTCTGAGTTTATAGAATGCACAATTTTTTGTTCATTTGTTATTATACAATGGTGTTGTTATAATAATATTTTGGTTCATTTGCAATTCAGGTGTGGTGTCGATGAACAATTTGTCTCAATGGTTGGGATGACTTTCAAGACAAATTGAATGAAATGGAATGAAATCTATAGAGTTGAATAAAGTGATAATGAATAATTTCCAATTTTCTGAAAATCGGTTTGAACTAGCTGGTCGAACCGGTTAAACTGCAAACCGATGAGAATTAAGGTTCGGTTAGATGCCAAAATCGCAAAAATTAAAAATCAGAGTTGAACTGCTAAACTGGCCGATAACCGGTTAGTCGAACCGAACTGGGACCCGGCCGGTTTTCTTATTTTGCCCAAACAATGCCAAAATGCAGCCGTTAGCATTATGATCCCTAACCAGTAACCCTCCCAACTCTTACCAACCCTAACTCACTCCAGGTCTCCAACGGCACAGCAGCAGCAGTAGCACACACTCTCTCCCTCGTCCCTCCCATCACCCTCGAGGTAGTCGTTCCTCTCAATGCCGGCGAGCTCAGTCCCTCCTTTTTGTTCAGTCGTCGGACTGATCTTGTCGCCGTCGCAAGTTGGAGCTTCGAAGCTCACTCGGTCCCTCACTCCTGCTCGTGCAACTAACATCTCAGAGTCTCAGCAAGGGAAGCACCGTCATCGGGGTCGCCTCCTGCCTCCATCGCGAAGCTCTCCTCCACTGCAAGCTCTGTTCCTGCCTTCGTTGCCAGCTCTGTTCTATGCTTCATTACTTCTAGCATCTAGGTATTTTTTTAACAATAATTGTTGAATAATCTGTGAACTTGTTATGGGTTGAATAATTGTTAATTAATTTGTGAATTACTAGGTTGAATAATTGTTGAATAATTATTGAATAATTGTTCTTAATTAATCTGTGAATTTTGCTGTTTTTTTCCCTCTGACCCCCTTCTTTTATCTCTTGTATTTTATTTAATTTCTTGATGAATATATGCATGAAAATAGTAACATGAAAAATCAAATCAGAATGATATCTTCTACTCTATGATCAGTAAATTATGAAACACAGAAACTGTTTGTATTGGTGGTAAAATTATGGATATGTCGTTTCCTATAATTGTAAAACCTGGTCAAACCGTAATTAATTAAATAATAAATTAAATAGGAGCGAATATGGTTCAAAAATTTAGCAATCGGTATTTGATAATTTAAATATGATTTTTGGATTCAGTGAATTTTTCTGAGTTGGAAAACATAGTTTTCTGCGTAAAAACGTGCAGTGGAATTTTGACCGGCAGCACCGGCTGAGATTTGTCTGGTACTGCAGCTGAGAAAATTGATTATGAGTAAATGAGTTTAAAAAATTAGGAATTTTAATTAAAGAAGGTAGGAATATTTAAAATGCGATTTAAAGCTCTAATCTTGAAGGTTTTGGCCCAAAATTGGGCCAACGGACAAAAATAAGTGAACCGAGGCTAAGTGGGCCCAAGATCTAACATATATAAGCATTAGTTATGAGCATTTCAGCTCATTTTACCCTAAAGAAAGAGTTTTTGGGCGCAGCTTTGAGAAGGGAGAAGAGAGAAGAGAAGAGAGAAACCACAACTCTCTTTGATTTTCAAACCACTATAACTTGAGCTACGGAGCTCCGATTGACGAGTCGTTTATGGCCACGCATCGCTCTTCTCATCCTCTACAATTATATCTAAGTTTTGTGGTGAGTATTCCATTCATCTCTGTCCAATTTTTGAGTTTTCCCACTGCTATGCATTTTTGGAGTGGTTAGTGTTAAAATCTTGTGATTTTGGTTATTTAGGGATACTCTAACATGGATTCTAAATGGGTTCTATCCCTATGTCATATGGGCTGAGGTAAGATGTGCTCAAACCCTTGTGATTTATCAATTTCATGAATCCTAGGTTAATGTATATATGTAAAATTGGTGATGTTAGTGCACAATTGGGAGATTGGTATTGCTTGAGGAGCTTTGGTGAGGCTTAGAGCTAAGGTTGGTGGAGACTTCCAAAGAAGAAGCTCAATTGGTTTGGCTACAAAAGGTACGGTTTAAGTTTCATTTAAGTACCGTGTGGTGTGATGAGAATTCCTAGGCTAGATGCCCCTAGGATTAAGTTTGGATTGTGTAAATGGTTGGAGCTAATATGCATAGTTGATATGTAAGGTGAATTATTGATTGAGTTGAGGATTGTGTGGCCTTGTATGTTTGGTGTGTTGAGAATTTGATAAATTGGATAATGAGTATTGATTTCTGGAATATATATTTAAATTGTGAATTTGGGTCGGAGGTCGTGAATTTTAGGCTGGAGGCCAGAAAGAGGTAAGGAAGGTAAGTTGATGTGTGTATTGTGTGATGATATAAGTGATTAGATGGATTTTAGATATTGAATGTGTGAACAATTAGTTTGGTTATTAAATAATAAGGTTTGAGGAATTGAAATGTGGAATTTGATGGTTGTGGGTGAAATTGTGTAGATGAGGTAGATTTGGTTTTGGTTGAGGTAAATTATTTGGTCATATATGTGATTATGAATATTGATGTTTTGATGGTATAAAGCATGAGAGATATGCATGTTGTGGTATATGCTCGATGATTGGTTAAGATTGAATTGTGGGTGAAACTATGTTGATGCTGAGTATGACATTGACTATGTGTAATGATGGTTGATAGGAAATGGTGTTGTTGGAAATTAGGATGAGGAAGGATGAATGACATGTTAATGTGTTTGAAATTTAGCCATTTGATTGGGATGGGTCAAAATGGTTGGTTAGTGGTTTTGTGATTTTGGGTAAAAATGTTAATGTATGAGTTGAGGAGGCTTGAGGTTGATTTTTGGCATGTTTTGGTTGATTTTGAAAAAGGGTTGAAATTGGCTTGTTTTGAAAATGGCACTTTGTGGTTTTATATGAAAATGTGGTTTTTGGGCATACTTTGACGGAGTATAACTTGGATTCCAGATTCCCGATTTGTGCCAAATTTGTTTAGAAATGAAATTGGATCTGGGATGTTTATGTCGTTCAAAGAACGGGCGAAAAATGATTTAACTTAGAAAAATTTTCGGTAGAATGCGTATCCACGTGTAGGTGTGGCCGACGCATACGCATCGTTGTTCAGATTTTTTGCACCAATTGTCCAGCATTCTTCCCGAGAGTTGTGCGAGAAATGTGCCAGTTTTGTGCGTGGGGCACAAACCACACCCACGCGTATGCGTGGTTGACGTGTAGGCGTCACCTGGCTGTTTTCCCATCCACGCATGCGCGTGGGCGACGCATACGCGTCGATGTACTTTGTGGCTTTCCACGCGTGTGTGAGGGCGACGTGCACGCGTGACCCGATTTTCATCCCAAAGTTGATTTTTGAGTTTTAAAAGCCAAATTTCATACTTCTAATCCTCCGATCTCACCCCTTGTGTCTTAAGTTATTATGATATGCCTAGCAATGAGAAAGGAGCTGGTGGATGTGGTAACTTGTGAATGAAGAAAGGGAAAAATTTATTATCAATGATGATCAAAGATGATTATATGAGATACGGAGGATGGTGGTGGAAGTGCTTTATGAGCCATGAGACGAAGGGCTGTATTTGTTAACAAAATGGCTGGTTCTAGATTGAACCATGAGCTGGATGGGTGAGTTATTACCGAGTTACGGCGGAGCCATTATTGATTTATGGCTGAGTATGATTGCATATATGCGTATTGAATGAAATGTGAATGTTGCAGTTCCACTATCTGATATACGAGTTTCCTTGGGTGAAAGCAGTGGCTAGCCACCACGTGCTCCAGGTGGAGACTCGATACTTTGCTGACCCTATGTCGTAAGTATGGTCAGACACTGTGAAAGTTCCGGATGAGCTTGCCCCCATGGATAAACACTAGTGTGGGTGTTGTATGGATAAACACCAGTGTGGGTGTTGTATGATTATGATTATGATCATGATTACGATCGAGAATAACTCGAGTTGGGGATGCACGACAGAGGAACAGTCCAATTGTTAGCTACCAAGACTTGTCGGGTTAGCTATATAACCGACAGATGATATCATCAGCCATAGGGCAGGCATGCATCATATTGCATATGTTTGAATTGCTTGGGTGTGCTTACTTGTTTTGAATTGCCATATCGTATATGCTACATTACCTGATTATGTGCTACTTGTTCTACTTGTATCTTAATTGTGCATTACTTGTCTGTATTGCTTATGTTTGTACAACTTAGAGGTCCCTCATGCTGGTGTCAGTGGGCGTTGAGGGTTGTTCTTGATGAGATGAATTGATGATGCGATTGCATGATGATGATGATTATTGAATGAGATAATTTGAGCTCCCTGGATAGACGCAGTGAAGTGGATTCACTTGCTCCAGGTAAGGATATGATGTATTGATATAGTATTACTGAGGCAGAATAACTGGTGATGGTTTTATTTATAATTCTGGTCCTGGTTTGTTGGAGAGTTAGCAAGTTGGGAAGTATTTGAAAGATGAATTAGATTTAGCCTTCCTTTATGATAGTTTCCTATTTATGGATTAGCGAAAACATAGGGTGCATGCTTGGTGGAAAGAAGTTTAGGATGCTTAGTGAGTTTTTGTTGTAGTGTATTGTATTTATTTGGCACTTTTACCGTACTGGGAACCCATGGGTCGGGAGTTCTCATTCCGTATATACCTCTTGTTTTTTAGATACAGGTCCAGGTGCTCAGAAGTGAGCTGTGGTTTGTCTGAGAGACGGCGAAGATCTTTATATTCTCTACTTTATATTTTACTTAGAATCTCTCCACCTTTATTTTGAAGAACTTATATTATGTATTGAACTCTTTTGAATTTGCTTATAGAGGCTCTTATGTTTCTTTTGGGAGAGATTAGGAGATTATGTTGTCAACTACTTTCATACTGTACCCTAGCCGACCTAAACTTCACGGGTCGCGACTAGTGGCTATTTACTTATGTATATATATATATATATATATATCTGTTATCTATCTCTTAATCTCCTTTTATGCCTTTACCCGTATATCATTTTCGACTTCACGGTTTATCTTTTGTTGTCGAAACATGAGTGATACGTCTTCGCGATTTTATTTTTACTCTTTTCAGGCTTTTCGATTAACACTCCTTTCAATTATAGTTATATTTATGCATTAAAAAGTCACCTGAGTCGTACCACCGTAATATCATTGACTTATGACTCGAGTATAAGGATTTGAATATTAGAGTGTTACAATAATCTTTTATGAGTTGTAGTGCATCATTGCAGTATTAACTTTGACTTCATCTAGTAAGAAAAGTCTATTCTGAAAATCAACGAGCCATTGTTCTGGGGAACAATTGTTATGTTTTCACCATATGTGAAAGCATTCTGCCTTAACCATTGTGTGTTGCTGTTGAATAGTTCTTGGAATAATCAAAGTGGTTTTGATCATTAGGAGTGGAAATAATTTACAGTAGTAAGCTTCAAAGTTTCAGAATTTTTCTTGAGTTGTAATTTCTGAAATGCGTGTTTGTTTGGTTTATTTTAAAATATCATGTATTTGTGTAATCGTATTTATAAACAAACATAATTAGGTTATATAATGTTAATTTTGCAAGTCTAGCCCTGATATATCATGTTATCTGGATGGAAGTCAGATTTAGGGTCATAATCTTGATTTATCATGCATATATTAAAAAGATAGATTTTTGTGCGATTGCTTTGCACATGTTCTTGAACACACTTTATAATGAAGCTTCTTCTTCTATATGTATGTAAAATTGACCATGCACTAATGGGGAGCAAGTTGGTTGAAATTCGACATATAATGGTTGAAGAAATCATAAAGACTTGTTGAATAATATGCTCAACAAAAGTGTCAGTTACATATCTTACAAAAGTTACAATTTATGTACTCTAAAATTATAATTTGTGTACTCTCATGCAGAGGTTACAATTGGTCAGAAGTATCTGTAGTTATATTTAGTTATTAGAAGAAAATAACTTGTATTAGGGTTCTATTATAATTTTTTTAATTATTATAAAACGGTTTTTTTGGTTTAACTACGGTCGAACTGCTTAAACTTATAAACCAGTGAACCAGTAACTAGAACGGTTCGATGACCGGTTAGATTTTCAGAACCTTGATAATTTCATTCTTCTTTGCTAAAAAAGGACTCAATCATCAAGAAAAACACATCAAATTCATTTTTGGACTCAAATGAACCTCAATTAAACTAAGAAATGAACCAAAATTACTTGAAGAATAAAAAATTTGATCAACACTTATCAGCAGCATCAAGTGAACCTCAATTAACAGACAAATGAACCAAAATTAATTCAGATTTAAATAAGCAGTAAAAAAACTCAATTGTCAATAAAAACAAATCAAATTCATTTCTGGATCCAAATGAACCTCAATTAAACTAAGAAATAAACCGAAATTACTTAAGGAATAAAAAATTTAGTCAATACTTATCAGCAGCATCAAGTGAACCTCAATTAACACACAAATGAACCGAAATTAATTCAAATTTGAACAAGCAGTAAAAAAGACTCAATCATCAACAAAAATGCATCGAATTCATTTTTGGATCCAAAAACCTCAATTAAACTAAGAAATTAACCGAAATTACTTAATGAATAAAAATTTTGGTCAATACTTGTCAGCAACATCAAGTGAAAAAATATGAAAAAATTAAACAAAGAAGAAGAAACGCATAATGCTACAAAATCACTTGATGATTTAGATGTGCTTTTGTTCATGATTCAATTTTGTCTGTGTGCTTGTTTTTTAACTCAATTGTTAAGTAATTTCGGTTAATTCTAGATTTAAATAAGGTGTACTTGGTCTGTGCTTGTTTTTAAATGAGTTTGTGTATCGTCATCATTCAGTAATTTCGGTTCATTCGAAATTTAATTTTGGGTTCATTCTGGATGTAATTTCAATTGATTTCTGAGTTAATTTCTAATCATTCAATTTTGTTTGTGTGCTTGTTTTTTAACACAATCATTAAGTAATTTCGGTTCATTCTGGATTTAAATAAGGTGCACTTGGTCTGTACTTGTTTTGAAATGAGTTTGTTTGTGTATTATCATCATTAAGTAATTTCGGTTCATTCGAAATTTAATTTTTGGTTCATTTTAGATGTAATTTCAGTTCGTTTCTGAGTGAATTAAGGTGCATTTAGCCTCGTTATTTTGCACAATTCAAAACACATAATGTTACAAAATCACCAAGGAGAGAAGGAAGAAAAGAAAAAAAATGCAACAATAACAGCAGCAACAAAAGAATGACGATAAGGAGAAAATACGCGAAGAAGAAGGAAGGCGAAGGAGGAATGCGAAGAAGAAGAAGACGACGATGATGACAACGATAATGTACCTATGCGTATAATCACGCTCTTTTAATGAAAGTGGTTTTTTTTTGTATTATATCTACTTGGTTGAACTTGGATGACAATAATACTTGGATATATAGCAGATTTGTGTTCAATTTGGTGGATACTCCAATAAAAATATCTTTATATGAAGATAATATTATAAGGTGGATACTACAATGAAGACTTCATAATTGTCTTCATATGAAAATATTCTCTTTTGACCTTTGGACGATGGATTGGATGGTTAGATTTTGATATTTATAAAAGTGTTGTTTTTGTTTAAAGTGTGGTTAAACAAATAAATCACACTTTCAAACAAAGCATCTTCATGAAAAGATGTTTTTGTCATCTTCATTTGAGTAGTTGCCATATTATAAACCATTAAATTATTTGACATATTTGACTAAATTATCTAACAATTTATAATATCATCTTCACATCAAAATATCTTGGTGAAAGTAACTATCATTTAATTTAAATATAATAAAGACTCCAATTTGGAGAACCTGAACTCGCCCATGATTAATAGAGACCTAAACTAAACTCACGCAAAGAAGCCTCCCTATGTGTATTATAACTCAACTATTAGAATCTTAGCGATAAACTACACATCTTAGGGATATCTTTCTTTTCCTTTATTTGTTTCTATTGAATATAATTATTACTCTTCTCCGATCCACGCCACAATGAAGGATCATCCACCATATCCTACCAGAAATGCTCATGAATAAATAATGTCGAATGAGCGTGCTCCTAAGATTTGAAGAGATTCAGGACATACCTACTTATTAATTAGGTGAAAGATCAAAAGAGGAAATGTTGTTATTGTTATATTAGCAAATCTGCCAAATCAAGCAAGACCCGATTATGATTCTAATCATGATTTAAATCGGGTCCATAATATTTATTTCCTTAATTAATAACAAGCAGATGTATGCGAGTGCAGCAACTTGAAGAAATGGAGAATATTTAGAAAGAATCATATTACGTGTAAAAGTTACTTATTTGTAGTGTTTTATTTATTTATTTTTTTTAGTTTTTTACGGTATTTTCATGTATAAGATAGGATTCGAATCTCCAACACCTGTTTAAACGGACTAATGAGTTAACCATTAAACTAACTTACCTTAGTTATTTGTAGCATTTTAAGCAAGTTGGTTTTCACACATTAGCGTAGTAGAGTAAACAGTAATGTCAAATTATCAATAGCAGCGAAAAGTCCAAATTTTTAAATTGCAATCAAATCAGGATTTTTGGAAAGTAATAATATAGAGTTCTTATTTCTTTCTGAATAATATTTTAAGGACGTTAATTTTGATACATTATTGGGTAAAAAAATTTACACTACTTTTACTAATTTGACTATATATAATAATGCATGAAAATTAAATTTATATATATATATATATATATATAATTTGAAAGTGAAAATATTCGTAATTAGTGGAAAATATAACAATTTAAAATTTTCTCAAAATAAAGCAAGGATTCGAACCCCATACCTCTAGGAAATAAAAGGTAACTATATCCACCAAGCAAACTTGCCTATTACTAACTTATATGCAAATTAAAATATATATTAATATCTTTCAGTAAATAATTTACTTTTATTTAATTTATTTTAATTTTAATTATAAGCGCACTCATTTTCAAATTAATTATATTTTTATTTAACAGTAATTATAAACTCACTTATTATTTTTTTATAATTTTATAATATTTAATAATATTATTTTTTAATAAATACTTGTAGTATATAATAATATAATAGATATAAACTAATTAATAAATTATTAAAATTTGAAACTAATACTTATTTTAATATAAAAAATAAAATAAAAATATTTATGATAGAGTAAAATTAATAAAATACTTATTGTTTCTATTCTATATTGTTTAGAATAGCTAGGTATTTTTAAAATATTAGTAAAAATATGTATTTTAAATTTTTAATTCTAAATTTTTTACTATATTTTATTTTTTATTTACATAGGACCGGGTTAACCGATTCAACCCGTAATCCACCGGTTGAACCAATGATCCAGTGACCCAGTAGCATGACCGGTTTGATCACCGGTCAACTTGAAGAAATGGAGAATATTTAGAAAGAATCCTATTACGTGTAAAAGTTACTTATTTGTAGCGTTTTATTTATTTATTTATTTTTAGTTTCTTACGGTATTCTCGTGTATAAGATAGGATTCGAATCTCCAACACTTATTTAAGCGGACTAATGAGTTAACCACTAAACGAACCTACCTTAGTTATTTGTAGCATTTTAGGCAAGTTGATTTTCACACATTACCGTAGTAGAGTAAACAGTAATGTCAAATTATCAATAACAGCGAGAAGCCCAGATTTTTAAAAATTTTTGGAAAGTAATAATATAGAGTTCTTATTCCTTTGTGAATAATATTTTAAGGAGTTAATTTTGATACGTTATTGGGTAAAAAAATTTACACTACTTTTACTAATTTGATTATATATAATAATGCATGAAAATTAAATTTATCTTTAAGACTGTAGAGTAAAAGTTTATATATATAATTCGAAAGTGAAAATATTCGTAATTAGTGAAAAATATCTGTTATTTGATAGAAAAAAATTCTATTGTTGTAGATGTTATTGAAGAGTAAAAAATCTGTGTTATTAGTAAATAAGGAAATGTGTTGCTGGTAGTGAAAACTTGTGTTATCCCACTACTAGAAAATTAGTTATTACAGACGGATATTTTCGATGGATTTTATCCCATGAAAATACAGACAGAATTTCAGAGAGATTTTTTTGTCGTAAAACAAAAAAATGAATTAACATAAATTACAGATGGAAAATAGAATCTGTCGATAATTCTGTTGGTAAAATTATTTTTTTTTTGTGAAAAATAGTTACAGACAGAAAATCCGTCTATAATTAAATAGACAAAATGTTACGTTTTATTAAATTATTACAGACGAAAAATCCGTCTGTAATTTAAAATTTTTCGTTAAAAATATTGAGTTAACCCTAATTTTATCACCGCCCTTATCGAGCTCCATTCACAATGAACTCATTTTCACCCTCATCCCTCCCTCTTCAAAGTTGTCGTCGAACGCTTCTCCTCCGGTAAAAGGTGCTATCGCCACCGGCGGGGACAGACCATGGGTGCCTTCGTCATCTGGGGAAGCTCTACTCGGCCCTCTTCAAATTGTTCCTCCTCTCCTTGTCGTCGCACAAAGTTCTGAGTTGAGCTCATGGCGTCACCGTCGTGAAGGGTACCTCCCCTCCTCGCCGTGCATCATTTCTGATTCTCTGCTCCTCGCCATTTTTGCCTTTGATTTTGTGATTTCATTTTCGATTTTGTGATTTCATCTCTGCTTCCTTTAATTTTTTCTAATGTCCTTGTCAACCTTTTGGTTTAGCTCTTTGATTTCTTCTGTTAGAATTTGTTCCTGTAGAATTTGATTTAGTTAGCTGTTTCTGGTGCTTAAGTTTTTTTTATGGGAATAATCAAGTAATCTATCTTTTCTAGGGTTTGGTGGCTATGTCCAAAGCTGACTTGAGTTCACTGTGAGTCACTATTAATTGCCACAAGCTCTTCTCTTTTTTTCTTTATTTGTTTGTTTGGATCTTTAATTTCGAGTAGTTGTGCTGTGATTTATGATCTATTCCACTCTCGGTTTCTTTTGATGCTATTTTTCTTCCTCTAAGTTTTTTAATTGTTCATTGTGTGAGTTATCGAGCTGGGTCAATTCGGTTTTTTTGTGTCTAGGGTTTAGCAACTATGTATTTTAGCTTCCTCTGCATTTCTATTCTTGGATGTGCATAAGAATTTCGTTTCCATTTGATATTTGGGTGACTGACATTCCCAAATTGCTGTTGTAAAAATAAAAGACTTTATTTTATTTATATTTTTAAATGTGGATGGATTTTTTCTGTTGTTGGAGTTGAAAATTGTCATCTGTTTTAGGGTCTTCCAGCTAGTTAGGGATTCTAGACATGGATAAGTTCACATATCCTCAAGGAGAAAGGGTAGGTGATATTTTGTTTTGTGGAGGGTAAGAGTGTAAAACTAAGCTACTGAAGTGACCATCACTGCAAATTGGAGATATACCATGTAATTAGAGGAAGAAGAAAGACTTTTGGTATATGGAAAACAATGTTCTATTAGTATATCACAAGTAAAAAACTTCTCGTGGTACTTTTGGCTAGTTGAATTATTTTAACCTTTTGTCTAATCTATGAAAAAAGTGCAGTATCTGAAAGACTATCAGACATTTGTTAACACTGCCCGCTACTGGACAGAAAAATTTGCTAAGCCCACTTCTCTTGGGATTGAAGATAAGGTACCAAGTTTTTTGTGTTTTTGTTATTAGAATGTGGATGCACGTTAATTGGTTATATCAATGTGCAACATTTGTTTTACATTCAAAGCAATTCTTCATTTGTTTCTTGCATGGTCCTGTTTTAAATATATTGGCAGTTATATTAATTTAGTGCTCTGCGAATGCTTCTTGATATGACCATTTTTCATTAAACACTTGATCAAAAAAATTTTATCTTGATCTAGTTTATATTTTTATGCTAGATAGTTCTCTGATGAGGTTTTATTAGAAAATGATTGAACATGTAACTTTTATTTATGATGAATCTACTTTTGATAATATATAATCTTATACCAAGATTGTATTTTGAATTTGAAAAAGGACTTGCATTAACGACTTGCCTGACTAGTTTCAGAATATTGATGAAGTGTTTCTGATTTGTTAAGTTAATGTTGATTTTTTCCATTTTGAAAAAACAGAATTTAAATTATCAAATTTGTCTTGTTTGGTGATCATTAAATAGAAGGAAAAAAAATGCACACCATTCCAATTTCCATTTCTATAATTTTCACAAAGGGAACCCACTTTTCTTTTTCCCATGTGTAACTAAAGAGGAAAAGACACACACGCTTTCCTTTTCTCCTTATTTTGTTAATCAAATAAATAAATAAATTGGCCTTGTTATCTTTATTTTTTATATCTGAACTTATTTCTTCCCAGTTTTAGTTTTAGTCTTAGTTTTTGTTTTGACATGACATGTTAATATTCACTGGAACTTATTTAATTTTGAATGATTTTTGTCTTCAAGAAGTGCAGCGATTAATTAATTATCAGGTAACATTAGTTAATTATCAAATACGCATTTGAGAATTTACCTGTCAACTAATTCATTATTCTTTACTAGTTTCCTTCTCAATTAAACACTTTTGAGGATTTAATTTAACTTGTGTCGTACACTTGTTTAATAGACTTAAGTTTTGGAAGAGCAGAAAATTTTTCTGTTAGGAAATCAACCAACTGGATAAACCCTTGGGGGGAAAATTTAAATTGTTGCTGTTGGTGCTGGATTAGCCTTAGTTGACTCAGTGGTGATCTCTCAACCTGGCTTACAATTTGGTTATTACAATTTGATCTACAATTTGATTATGGATGGCAATACCACTCGAACCTGCGGGTATCCACACTGCCCCTACCCGCTCGAGGCGGATAATTACCCATCCCGCACCGGGGCGGGTTTTTAGCGGGGCGGGTTCTTGGGAGGGGCGGGCGGGGTTAGGTTTACGTAATACCCGCCCCTACCCACCCCGCTATATATATAATATATATAATTTTAATATATAATATGTATAATATATGTAAAATAATTAGTAAATGATTAATAATATTGTATCATATTTAAATTTTTATTTTAATTTATGTTATGTATGTGATGATAGTTATATAAATTTTGAAATTTAATTTTATTTATTGAATTTTAATAATTATAGGGGCGGGGCGGGTACCCGCAGGAGCGGGTTAGGATTCAACGTTTTACTACCCGCGGGTAGAAGCGAAGTGAGTTCTATGCGGGTTGTTGTACAGCGGGATGGGGTTGGGTAGAGCAAAAACTTGCCCCTACCCGCCCCGTTGCCACCCCTAAATTTGATCATGTAGTAATAACTAATCTTGATTTACAACTCATATCAAAGTGATAAACTTCCATATATGCTAATAGCATTTTCTAAATTCATGGCTTACTTATTTTTTTAGTTATTTATTATTATTATTTTTTAATGAAAATGTGCATCTTTGTCTGTTATTAACTTATTATTTTGTTGTAGGCCGATTTTTTGCCTTTGAGAAAGCTCACAAGTTGGACCCTAGTTCAAGTGGTCGAGGTGTTCGCCAATTCAAAACTGCACTTCTCCAACGCCTGGAAAGAGTAAGTGCTAGTGTTGGCATTTATAGTAGGTAATTAGTTGATAGTTGATTGTTATTTGGATTTATAGAACAAGTGAGAAACTATTTTAAATTTGGCAGTTTTAGCTTAACATAGGCCCTAGTTTTAAATATGCCAAGTACTTCAATCCATAAAATCCATGATATACAATATATGCCAAGTACTTCAATCCATGAAATCCATGATATACAATATTCTTTGTGTGAGTTGTTATATTGGTTACATGCTTTATTATTTTTTCCACTGCTTGCTAAAGTTTCAAGTCTTTTTTCTTATGTAGATACCAGCCTCCTCTTCCACCTGATCAAGTAAAATATTTAAATGAATACGATGAGGAAGGAGGTAAACTATAATTCTTCTGGTAATTATTTTGACAGATTAATATGGTTTTTATTCTGACTCGATTCGATTGATACAGAAGGAATACTCAGGATCTGCTAGAACTGGCGATGGATCTATTAGACGAGATCAAGTTGGTCAAGCAGGTCAAAATACTCAGGTTAATATTTCAATTGCATAATCCTTATGGAGTTCTATTTTATGTTTCAGAATTGTTATTCTGGTAAATAAGGTTTAGTTCAATATTTAATCTGTATTGGTTTCTGTGTTGTTGGCTTATATATTTTGCAGCTTGTTCATAAGGGTTCACTGAATTATATTAGTTCCCAGGTAAAGTTGGCCCTCCTTGTCTCTCCCAAGTCTTGAATACATAATCAATTTTTAACCCTTTAATTCTTATCTTCTGTGAGCTCTGAAGCAATGGTAAGAGGATTGGAGGAGTTAGTAATCAATATATAAACATTCACGTGCCTTTTACTTAAGAGTTTAAAATTTTAATAGAGAGGGTTCATGACTACTATTATGCCTCTTATTATGTTACAGTTTTCTAGAAAAAACTCTTCTACCATCTAGCCATTCTGGTCCTAGGACTTACATTATTGAAGCCTAGATTTTACTTCCAATTGGAATCCTCCTTGAGCACAAACCTCTTTAAACCTTAGGATGACCAATTGACCAAAAAACTAAGGTGGAGACGCCTCTAGACTTAGTTTACATTTCCAAAATACTTTCTTATGCATAAGCTGGTCAGGATCAAAGTGTGGACAAAGCACAAAATTCTGCTCAAGGTCCACCTAAACCTTAAAGAGTTATGTAATTATATGTTTGTTATATATTATCATAAGCTCATAAATATATTGTTTACACCTACAATTACAAATAGGAACAGCTTGTATAGTTTTTACTTTTTTACGTCCACAAGTATACTTCTTTAGACAGATAGATATAGTTTATTTAGGAATCAGTGTTATGTTTAGAAGCAATGTTAAAAACAAGACTTGAGCAATTTTATTTCAGTTTAGACTAACATTAGCTATGCCATTTGTACTTGTATCAATAGTACAATGTATAACTCTATTTTTTATTGCGCTGTAAAATTGAAAACCCAAGTTTTGCAGAGCCTGTTTTGTGGAATTTGTGATTTTAGTCTAGACTTGTTTTTATAGAAATTATTTTGAGCTCTTTCAAGGTGCTAATGCACTATGATGGAATGCAAGGTAAAATGGAGTATGGAAATGAAAAATGAGCATACGATTACAGGAATTTGTATCATATATGCATGGAGTCATTGATTCATTATATAAGCTTGATTATCTGGTTAATTCAGAGTAATAAGATTCAATTGAATGAGGTCGTTTTATTTATAATTAAATTACTTTCTGTATACGCACTTTGGTTTATAAGCCTGTTTTAGGATTTGTTCTAAGTTATTTTGTTCTATCCCTTCTTAACTCATTTCCTCACTTTTCCAAGTGTCCTATCCCCTCTGTTCTATGGTTTAATATAAAAAACATCTCTTCCTTTTGACTAATGAAATACTGTTGAAATCTGCTGGGATTTACAGGTGCAGCAACAACATTTGGTTATTCCTTCATTACAAAGCCATGAATAGATGCTTCAACGAATCTCAAATTTTCACTTGATGGAGTCACTTTTGTCCTTGCAGTGGCGCGGCTTTTCTCTATTGATTGGTACAGAAACCAAATCAATGGGAAGCAAGGAGTTATGATAGGATACTCAGACTCAGGAAAAGATGTCGGTCGTCTTTCTGCAATTTGGGCACTGTACAAGGCTCAAGAGGAGCTCATAAAGGTTGCGAAGAATGTCAGTGGATATGTAAACATTGTATATATAACCTATTCTATGATGTCTGCTAGATATTTAGATAAGCATCATATGATTGTGTCTTTAATACTATTGTTATTTATATAATAAGACTTTGATCCCTTATGATGGCATATTTGATTATATAAAAAATGTTTCATATTTTTATTTTATTTTATTTTATGTTTTTAATACTGAAAAATAAGTTTATTTTGCAATGAAAAAATTTTAAAAAATTCTATTTTATTTTACAGACGGATTTTCTGTCTGTAATCAGAGTGTGAGATGGTTTTCCAAGGTTTAAATTACAGATGGAAAATCCGTCAGAAAATCCATCTGTAATTACAGATGAAATCCGTTGAAAAATCTGTTTGTAATTACAGACGGAAAATCCGTCAGAAAAATCCGTCGGAAAGTTCGTCGTCTTAGGAAAATGGATAGAAAATTTACAGAGGAAAAATACGTCGATAACTGGTAAAAATTCGTCGGTAATTTTCTGACTGAAAAAATCCGTCGGTAAATAATTTTCGACGAGACTTTTACAGAAGGACAAAATCCGTCGGTAATTTCATCGGTAACCAAAAATCCGTCTGTGATAAAGACTAAATCTGTTTGTAAATTTGTCTGTATTAATCCATTTTCTAGTTGTGTCCGAAGAAAAAATAATGGACCCTCCTATTTGTTATTTAAACTAAAGCCTTAGTTGCTATTATTTGGGTAAATTCTCAAAATGGTCCCTGAGATTGACGGCGTACACTAAAATTATTTTTGATATTTTAATTGCACTAAGATTAAAAAAAATTGTACCATATTAGTTTCTAATCCGTTTTTCATTAACGACGCGCTGACATGGCTTGATGACGTAGATCTTTGGTGACACGTGTTACTTTATAATTTGGCCACGTGTAATGGTATGATGACGTGTTAGTTAGCAACACGTGGCATCCTGATGTGGATGGTTATGCCACGTGTTACAATGTTATTTGTTCACATGTCATCCACTATGTCATCATTACATATGCATCAAACTGGTCCCTTACTTTGCATCAAATGACTCATTTTAGTCCCTGAAATTAAATAGCGTGCACCAAATTAGTCCCTTCATCAGTTTGTTCTCTTATTTTTTTTTTCTAAATTTAAAACTCTCAATATTTTTTGATACACTAATTTTAATTTTTATTATACAATTTTTTATAATAAATTTTTTAATTAATAATTTTAACTTATATCATTAGAGCACATGTTACCTAAATCTAAAATTTTATTATTGTCTCTTATATTTATTTGTATCTGTTTTAATACTATTCAAAACATGGTTACAATAAATGCTTCTATTAATTAATAGTGTAATATATGAAAATGCTGCCTAACTAAGTTATAGATAAAATAAATTATTATTATCGACAGTATAAATCTCTTATTAATTTAGTGAAAAGTCAATTATATGGGGAATCAAACATCCTTAAAACGGATGGGAATAATGAATTTATATTAGTTAACAAGTGTCTTATCAAGCATTCTTAAAATATTTATTAAGATGTTAAATATTAAAAAATTTGTGCTAAAAAATATTATTATAGTCTTAACTTACGCTCTTTACTAAATTAATATCAATATCTCATATAATTCTTTTAATAAAATATTGTAGAAAAAAATTGTATAATTAAAACTAAAATTTTTAAAATATTTTATAAAAGCACTTGTATTTAAATAACTTGTGAAAAGATAAAATTAAAATTAGTGTATTTAAAGATATTAAAAATTTTGAATTTTTAAAAAAACGAAAACAAAGTGATGAAGGAACTAATCTGGTGCACGATATTCAATTTCAATGACTAAAATAAGTCATTTGATGCAAAGTAAGGGACCAATTTAGTGCATATATAATGATAACATAGTGGATGATACATGGACAAATAAAATTGTGACATGTGACATAATCTGACACATGGCAAAATAGCATTATGACACGTGACATAACCATCCATGTTAGCATGCCACGTGTCGCTGACCAACACATAATCATGCCGTTATACGTGGCCAAATCATGAGGTGACACGTGTCACCAATGGCCCATGTCATCAAGTCACATCAGCGCGTCGTTAACGGAAAACAGGTCAGGGACTAATATGGTACAATTTTTCCAATCTCAGGGACGTAATTAGTGCAATTAGAATCTCAAGAACGATTTTAGTGCACGACGCCAATTTCAAAAACTATTTTAAGAATTTACTTGCTATTATTTATTACTTGAATCTGGTATTAGGAGTGGATGGTCTTTTTATCTGAGTTTGGTATGCATTGTACACATTAGAATAAGTGAATAACAAACATATAAACATTAGAGTTACGCAACTCAAATAGAATTAGTATTTTTTTTAAAAGAAAAATAATTATAAAATTATTAAATATTATTAATAATTTTAATATATTCTCTGTTTTTAAAAAATATTAATTTTATTTGAGTTGCATACACCTAATATTTATGTATTTATTGCTCTAATATGCATATTCTATACCAAATCCAAATGAAAGTCCATCCATTCCTAAAGCGAAGTCCAGGTAATAAATAATAGAATAATGTATAAAATATATTTCTGCGACTCAATCATTAGCGCTTTTTTTTTTGGTCAAATATGGCTCCCAATTTTAGGTATTACACCTATGTTTTATACACACACTATTATGAATATCATAGGTTTTTATACCAACAATCAGCCTCAGCTGAAATTAGAACCCAAATGCAACGTTGTATGAGACAGATAGGTATGCTATCTGTGCTGCATCATTAGCGCTTTTTAACAGCAAATGTGACCCTGCCCTTTATGGATCCTGCCGCTACTTCTTCTAAATGGATCTGAGAAATCAGCAGAGAAATGTAAATGGGCTTATTTCGGGGTCTGCAGGATTTTCAAAAGCTCTTTCAGAATTTTCTTATTGAGATTGGCCTTTCAACATTGAACACTTCCTTTGATTTAGTCCAACAAAAAAGAATATGTTGAGTCTCATAACCGCTGACACAAATATTGTGTCTCATGGCCACAGATCATAGATCCAAGAGTGCCAAAGCCTTAGCTGTACTCCTTTGCTAATATACACTCAATCACTGTAGCCGAATAAAAGAGGAAACAACAAAACCCAATCACGGCTTAGCCATGTCCAAGAAAACAGAAACCAATCACATATCTTGACCTAAACTACCGAAACTTTCTTGTATTGATTAGTCATTTTTAAAATTTAAACAATAGAAAGAAACGAAAAATCTGACTAATATATGCCCAAAAAAATTAAAAAGGCTTTTTTTATTTAGCTAAATAAAAAATAAATTATTTTTCAAAATACGTATAGAAAAAACTGCGGATGAAATTATGCAGCTCCAATCCTCACAAATTGCATCCGAAATGAATTTAAGTCTCCATTTTTCATGGACCGACCACGAAATGGCATTTTTGGGGTGTTGCAGGCCTGAAATGGGCCACTTCTGCCGTGGCGCATGCAAAGTGACTGTAAAATCAGAAATAAAAGAACATAGCTCGGACCAACAAAAAAAAAAAAAAGAACATAGCTCACTATTATTAATTAACTGGTTGAAAAGCAAAAATACCATGCTATAACACATAATATTAATATACCCACACATCTTGGTATAAGTTAGATTCATCACCATTGGTGGCAAGCACTAATTTCATCTCCACAAGTAGTTCACAAGCTTGCAACATGCAATTGAGACATATATCAAGCATTGTAATCTTTATTTTATTTTTTATTTTGTAATTTTCTCATTGGTGGTTGGACATTTTTAGTCCAATTTGATAAAAAAAAAAGTTTTTATAATAACTTATTAAAACTAATTTTTAAAATATAATTTTATTATTTATAATATTTATGTTTGGTGAATCAAAATAATAAAATAAATATTTATTTTCAATACATACAAATTATAACAATAATTGTGTTTGACGGAATTATTTTTAAAATTTAAAATACTTTTAAAAGACATAAATATAATAAAAATAAACATAAATATAGATATTTATCAAAGGATATGAAATTATATTAAATTTTTTATTTTAATAAATATAAATTAATTTTTAAAAATATTTAAAAATTATAAATACAAGGATCGGATATCATATTTTTTAATTAGCAAACAAACAATGATATTATTCTTTAGATAAACTCTGAACATTCAAATACAATTTTGATATTTATTTCATAATAATTTAATGATAGTTTTATGTGTTTCAATTAGTTGAAGAACCTATGCTACTTTACGGGTAAATAAATAGAAAAAGTTTTTAGAAATTAATATTTATTTTAAATTTTAAAATGTTAATTTATTTTTAAAGAATATACTTCCATTTCTTTAGAAATATATAATATTATCATTTTTTTATAACATAAATTCTAATTAATTTAGAAAAAAATATTTTAAGATAATAAAATAGATATTAATTTATTCAATATAAAAAAATATTTTCAAATTAATAATATTTTATAAAATCTAAAACTTTAATTCATTCTTGACAAAAACCTATCTTTAATATGCATTATTAAATTTATATCCTAATACTTAAATCTCTAACCCTATTCCTAAATCAATTCTTGATACAAATCTATCTTTGATAGCTATTAAGAGATGTGAAATTAGATTTTATTTGACAAAATATTAATTATTTTTTAAGTATTGCTAATATAAATATCAATATTAATAATAATAATAACTACACCAATGAAAAAAGTACAAAATAAAATAAAGATTACAATGCTCAATATGTGTCAATTGCATTTTGCAAATATGCAAACTGCTCATAGAAATAGAATCAGTCTTGACACCAATGATAATGAATCTAACTTATGCCATGGGCGTATAACATTCGAGAAAATTACGAGCTAATTATATAAGTAAAATTAAGTTAAAAGGGTTTGAAAATGTTTGGTTTAGATTAAAAATTTAAATTTTTTAATTTAAAAATTTATAGATAAAATTTAAATTTAAAAAATTATTTGAGTATTAAAATATAATTATTTGTAAAAAAATGTGTACCGGCATTATAATTAATTGACTAAAAAATATTTAAAATACAAATTGGAATATATATCTTTAAAATTTTGCCCTAAATCGGATCAAGAGGCGAAAGAATAAAAATGCATCTCATTTATAATAACCCTAAATGTAATTCCTTTCCCAAATTGCACCACAGTTGGCAAAAAGAGAAATAGAGAGCTTGAGAGAAGAGAGTTATTACTGTTTATCTCTCCCTTTAAATCAAATTTTTTCACAAATCTGAGCTCTGATTGATGATTCATTTGCGCTATGTTTTTTTCTCAACTCTTTCTACGCTTCTATACTATTTTTGCGGTGAGTAATCACGAGAACCCTACCCTACTTCTCTATTTGTTTCTATTTTCGCATTTTGGTATAATTGTTGAAATTAGTTACTTATTTTGATGTTTTAGGAGAAGATCAGGCTCAATTTTTAGCGGAATTTTGACCTATAATCATGTAGAATAAGGTAAGGAAACTCTTTTCATTCACTTTTTTTAATTTGTGTAAAAAATCTAGTATGAACCATGTGAAAATTTGGATGTAATTAGATTGAATAGAGTTGTTTGAGTGCTTGACTTGGTTGGTGTTAATTAAAACTTGGATTAATTGTGACTTGGATTGACCGGAGAGAAAAGCTCAAGAGGTTGAAACCGCTGTCAACCAAGGTACGGATTTTAATTTCGAATAATCACTGTATAATATTATGTAAAAATCTAGGCTAGTTGACCTTAAGATATTGTTGAATTGATATTGATGATGATGATTTAGTACAAATGCATGATTTTGTATTATATTGAATGTTGAATGAAGATAGTTGGAGGCCTTGAATGATTGAGTTCCTCTTATTTGGTATGTGTTAGTGTTATGTTCAATTTATTGAAAATTGGAGTTGTTTACGATGAATATGTGAAAATGAATTTGAGAAAATTGTTTTCTTGTTTGTGTTTGCATTCTATTGGAAGTATAGAGACAGAAAACAATGAAGATGACTGTTGGCAGTAGATGAGACTAGTAGTAGATTAAAATATTTTTACCTTAGCACATTTAATTCTGTATGGATTAGTTAAGACCCTAGACATAGATTCTTATGAAGTTGGAGATCAAAATTGAGTAGAGGGTTCATATTTTTTTATGTGATTTTTATTTGGAACTGTTATCCTACTGAAAACCTTGTAGTTCTCACCCGTTGTTATTATTCTATTTTTCAAATACAGGATACAATGCACCTCGCTAAGAGTGTAGAATTTCATGTGATGAAGCGAAGAGGGTTCTTTTGTGATTTATTTTGCCTCTACAGTTCTCTACCATTTTAAAAATGTATTGTTGTATAACTTATATTCCTTTTAGAGGCTTTTGTTGGAGAGATAGATTGTCTATTTTGTATATTCTCTAGTATTGTAATATTCTAGCCGATCTTTCTTCGCAGGTCGAGACTAGTGACTATTATGTGTCTTCACTTGAACTTACGAATATATATTCCGCTTTTGCATATGACGTTTATCGCTTTAACACGTTCATGTGGATTTAACAATTTCGATGTTTATTTTCTTTACGGGTTCCTAGTTATAATATTATCCTTCTATAACTATATATGTATTTTCTTTTCTAAGTGTCGTAATGCCTCACTTTCGTTGATTTACGACTATAGCATAAACCTATGTGTGGTTGAGTGCTACAGGGTGAATATATTTTTTTTTGTGGTTATACAATATGAGACTAAGAAGTCCAAACAAAACTAAACAGTAATGGAACGAAGTAAGAATATCACTTTACAATCATAAAAAATGATGGCCTGTAAATCCACAAGTGGAATATTTATGAAAACAATTTTTTTTTAAAACGAAATCCCTCTCCAACTAGCTAATCTTCCGCACGATTTTTTTTATATGTATGGAAAATCTTCAAATTCCAATCCCTGATTAATATTACCCCTATATATCATAGTAAAGCATTCATACTATTAAGTTTTTGTCTTTGTTTGTGTATTTATGTTACAGCTTTGGAGTCTAGTTCAAAAATCACCTTTTTCATTCCTAAATTTGTAGCCATCTTAAGACTATAATAAACACTCCAGACCTTCGCTTGAAATGTTGTACATCGACCTACATTTGCTTTAAAGTCGACAATTCAATTTTCATCATGATCCCACGTGATACCACCACATCCAGCCCTTCTCGAATTGTTGCTACAAGAACCATCCAAGTTGATTTTTACCCATGTCATAGGTGGGTTCTCGAGGTAATATGTATTTTCATTCATCTTGGAACATGCTTGATTAGTCTCTCTTTGTTGAAGGCTTCAGCCACCATTTTCACACATGAAAGGATGACACTGCTTACCGCATTCGCTAGTCTCTAAAAAGGAGCTAAAAAGATTTTCTTGCTTTGCCATCGCTAAATCCACTAACAAGCAATCATAAAAATCGACTGCCAACTATAATTTGGAATTGACATTACTTCTGTAGAAAGGTTCCATCTTAACCATGCATTAAAGGGATCTCTAGTGAAAGAAGTAAAAAAGTTTGGATTTACTAAGTTAGTATTTTTTTAGTTCCGTCCTTGCTTATTTGGGTCGGTATTGTAGTCATTGTTCCATGGCATTTTTAACTACGAAAAAATTTAGAAAACTAACTAATGTCAATTAGGAAAAAAAAGTCCAATAAAAAAATACTCAAGAGTCAAATCATAATTTCACCCTGACTCTATTAATAGTACACGGTAAAAGAATCACCACACAAACCCTTATCCCTCTCTCTATAGCCACGTGTGCGCCGTTGCCATTGCCGCCGACCACCACTGCACGCACGTACTGTCATCCTACTGCCACATGCACGGACGCAGTGCCCTCTCCCACCGCCGTATCCATGGACGCAACGCTCTCCACCGCCGCAAGCACAGACACAGCTCCCTCCCCTCCACCGCCACAAGCACAGACGCAACGCTCCTCTCACCTCAAACGCAACGCCGCACGCACACACGTAGTGTCTTTCCTTTGCGAGAACGCAGCACCCTCCCTCCACAAATGCACGCACACGTGTCCAATTGCCAAGAGTCGCAACAGAACGGCCAGTGCCATGCTCCACCATATCAAAATGCCGTGCTCTGGGCGCATCGTTTTTCTTCTTAGTTTTGGATTATTCTTTTTTTTAGTTTTAGATTTTTTCCCCTTAAGTTTCGAATATTTTTTTTCTATCTTTTGGATGCTTTTTTTTTTTGGGTTTTGAATTTTTTTAAATAGTTTTAGATATTTCTTACTTAAATTTCGAATGTTTTTTTTCAATGTTTTTTAGATGTTTCATTTTGTTAAGTATTAAAATCTTTAAAATAATTTTATGTATTTCTTTTTTGATAGATTCTGGATGTTTTTTTTATACGTTTTGCATGTTTCGTTTTTTTTTAGAAATTTTATAATAATTTTTAAAATAATTTTAAAATTTTTAAAATAGTTTTAGATTTTTTATTTTTTAAAATTTTGGATATTTTTTCATTATGTTTAGAATGTTTTTTTTACGATGGTTTGAATTCACATTTTTTTCAAAAAATAATTCAAAAACAAAATTGTTAGTTTGCTGTAGTTAGTTGTACTCCTAATTTATTAGCTAACAGGATTGGTAACTTCCTCACCATGTGTTTTTTCTCGTAAGATAGAACTTTATTAGTTTAACTCAAATAAACTTGTTGGATCACTTTGAATCATTGAGTTCGGTTAAATAATTAATTTCCTTTCTTTTATTTGAACACTCATCATGATTAATTATTCAATATATATAATCCACCCGATCAAAACAAAATAGTATCTTTTGATCATGGAGTTAGTTATTGAGTAAGAATACTCTTTTTTTTTTTTGAAATGTTGAAATGTTAACCACACAAAATGACACAATTGCATTGCATCCATTTGGTCAAAATAATCAAAATTGAATGTGTGCCTCAAATATCTTTCCATCATCATCAACATCAACATTAGAATGTGCGATAAATGAGATTCGAAACTTGGCACAATACAAGCACCACAACTTGCAACAAAAGGCTGTAAAGTGATCAAATCAATAAGCTAAGGAGGGCCATTCTCGATAGCTTTATGCCTTCTTCACGGAATCCTCTTACCAACTGAGTCACCAACTCACCATGTTCCAGATCATGTTCACATTCCTTTTTATTCCTCAATCATAATAGGCCTTTCTACGCGGAATTTGAAGCTAAAGTTAAACCATCTTAAAAGGCAAAAAATAATACTGTGTCTCAGAACCGAATGAATGAATGAATTTGTGGTAATGTGGTGCCGATTATGCTCTGCAACTGCCACGATTCCACACGCTCACTACTAATCATTGCCCGCTTCGTGGCCTCTTATTTTCTTTTAAGGTATATATATTATATTAGGATTTAGCTGATACGTATTTTTAAATTTATCATTAATAAAATTTTTTAAATATTTTTATTTAATAAATATAAAATAAATATATTAAAAATTTAAATTTTTTATATTTTTTTTAATTTATAAATTTAACATGTATTTTTAAAACATAAGGTTGATAAATTCATTATATTATAATTAATTTATTATGCAAGACTAAATGATTATATAAACAAGGAAATGTCAGGGTCACCTAACTTTTATATTACACAATAATCTACAAATGGGGATCAAAATGATTCTATTAGTCATAAAATATTTTGAAAGATACAAATAATAAAATAATTTCTAACAAAATTTAGAAATTTGACAAAAAATTAATCAGACATTAAGATTATATTAAAAAAAAGACTTAAATTAAGAGATAAAAATTAAACTAAATTTTTGTATTTTATTTAATATAAAATATATATGATTAAATTATATTTCAGTATCTTGTTTGATGATTTTTCTCTTTTACTATTTTTGTTCTTATTTTGGTGATATTTCATTGTTAATCTCTTGTAGATTTTCTTCGTTTCTTCGTCTATTGTCTCAACTTTACCTTAATTTTAACACATTGTAGTAATCACCATTACACATTCTTTTTTTTTTATTTCAATCAAACAAAAAAAAAGATGAATTATTAGGTTAACAAAATCAATTCTTTTTTCTATGGGAGTGAAAAACGAAGCTTTATTCAAAATCATGGTTGAAATTTGAGGAGAGAGTTGTGCTAAGAAAATGAGAAACACTTAAGCAAAAAGTGATGAGAAGCAGTAGTAACGAAAACTACAATAGCGGTGTCCTTTGAATTCAACGGTGAAAACAGTAGCAGTAGCACCTACTGTCGTCACCCTTGTAACCTCCAGCCTCTCTGTCGCTCGCTCCTCTCTCTCTCATCTCTTTCTTTCTCCTCTGATTCTATCTTCTCTCCCTATTCTCATTCGACGGCAACCATGGTTGTAGCGGCAGTGATGGAAAATAACTAGCGATGAAGACAGTGGCATTCTCCTTACTTTGATCTCTTCTAGTGCCTTCCATATTTAATCATGAAAATATTCAGTGCGTGTGTGTGAGGGTAAACTTGGAATTATAAATTTGGAATGAGGGTATTTTTGAAAAAAAAAGAGTAAAGGACATTTTCGTTCCTGACCTTTTTTTTCGCGGACATTTTCATCTTCAAGCAATGGAAAATACATTAAAGCCCCTGACCCCTGAAAAACGTAGACATTTATGTCCTTCCGTTGAATTCAGCCGTTTGCACTGGACGGAAAAGGCTGAGCTGGCAGAGGTGGCGCTGAGGTGGCACGTAACGGAGGCCAGGTGGCATGGAGCATTTCGTAACAGGACTTATAAGTCCCTGAAGACGAAAACGACGCCGTTTCATCTCCTCCCCCATCTGCCATTTTCTTCTTCCTTCGTCCCTTTTCCCTTCCATTCTTCTTCCTCAGCCGCTGCCTCTATCACCGCCGCACAGCCATGCCTCCGTCAACCACCATCAACGTCGGCGACCTCCTCCTTCCTCTCTTTTCGCGTCTTCTTCCCTTTCTCACTCCCTTCTTCCCATTAGTGCTGGATGCCTGTATTATCTATTTCTCATTGCACTCTCACCCCATGTGTTAACCAATGTTTGAGGGAGCATTAATAGATCGAATTTTAAGTTTACATGTTTTTTGAATTGCGAGGTTCAAGGGATGTTGATTCATTGAAGAACTTTGTTTTGGAAGAAGCTGATAAGGCAGCAACAAATGCACAAGCACAACAACTAGATAGTGATAGAGAACTATAACTACTTTTTGAGGTATATCTTTTGCTTCAGCTTTATTTTTATATTCTCTGTCTGGACCCTCCAGTATTATCCCTCGACACATGGAATTTTTTTGACAAATTGACCTTTGGTGAAGGCTGGCAAGAGAGAGAGACTCATGGGAGCAAGGGGTGAGAAAGGGAAGAAGACGCGAAAAGAGAGGAAGGAGGAGGTCGCCGGCGTTGATGGTGGTTGACGGAGGCGCGGCTGTGCGGCGGTGATGGAGGCAGGGGCTGAAGAAGAAGAATGGAAGGGAAATGGGACCAAGGAAGAAGAAAATGGCAGATGGGGGAGGAGACGAAACGGCGTCGTTTTCGTCTCTAGGGACTTATATGTCCTGTTACGAAATGCTCCATCTCCAGGGACTTATACGTCCTGTTACGAAATGCTCCATGCCACCTGGCCTCCGTTACGTGTCACCTCAGCGCCACCTCTGCCAGCTCAGCCTTTTCCGTTCAGTGCAAACGGCTGAATTCAACGGAAGGATATAAATGTCCATGTATTTTCCATTGCTTGAGGACGAAAATGTCCGCGAAAAAAAAAGATCAAGGACGAAAATGTCCTTTACTCAAAAAAAAATTAGTAAAATTTAGCCTTCGTTTCCAAAAATTTTAGTCTTTTGTGTCTCCACTTTCTAGAGGTATTAAAGAGATTGAAATTTTGTGTCTCGAAAATTAAATTTTAATTCCAGTTTCAGACTAACAAATATAATACTGAATTTCAGTCTTCCAATCTCAGTCTCAGTACCTTAAACAAACGTTACCTAATTACTTATATTTTCATTAATTAGAACTATCACTATCATCACGACTCCACCGCCACCGATTGAGGTTGACACCAACCCTAATGTTCTCATCCTAATTATTATCGTCTTCTCCCTCCTTTTCTCCCTTCCAATAATCCTCTTTTTTCTCACACTATGAATCCAACATCTATTGTCGTAAAGCAAGATGAAATGGCGATAGTATAGCGGTGGCTTCTTCTGTCAACATTAGCAGCGTCGTCTTTCTCTTTCTTTTTCTCCCTCTCTCCGTATATATTTTATACTTCGTCTCCCACTTTCTCTTCTCTATTTTGATGAATCAGCTACCGTACCATTTATTTTTATCAATACTCTTCTTTTTCTTCTCTTTTTTCTCCTTTTTTTTCTTTTTCCCATGTTTTTATGTTCTATTTCTTTGTTCTTCCCTCTCTTCTTTTTTTCTGTTTTTTATTTTATTTTTTTAATAAATAATGATTTTGATGCTGAAGTTGACTACTATGCCTCATTGTATTTGAATTTAGATTTTGGTATTGTTGTGTGTCTATATTGGTGGAATTCTAAAAATTGAAAAATATATGTCTTATGTTTATAAAAATTCTCAAAAATATATTTTTAGCCTCTAAGAATATTAAAGTCAGAAAGGAGACATTTTTATATTGAGTGTTAGGGAGAGAGGGAGAAAATGGAGGGATAGAGACGAAGAAGAGGTAAGAAACTTGGTGGCAGTGAGGGTTAGAGAATAGTTGCCATGTCATCTACTCTCTTAGACAGGCAAGTGTTTTTTATTACGGAAAATTTTATTCATTTACGTTGTTTATTTTTGTCAAATTTTAAAATTTTTTAATGATTATTTTTTATTTGTATTTTTTAAAATTATTTTTGTTATTGTCAAAATCTTTCAGATATTGGTTTTATAGTTTACTGTGTAATATAAAGATTGAAACTAACTTAAATTGATTAAGTTGTAGCTCACTCACAGAAATAGATCACAAATCCAAATTTAGGAGGAGAGGCACTTGCCCCCACTAAATTTAAGAAAAAAAATCTATATAATTAATATATTTGTCTTAATGTAATTATATTTTTGTCCCACAAAAGTTTACAAAATTTTATTTTGAGATTCATATTAAAAATAATTTTTTTATTAAATTTAATGTGTAACAATATTTATTTTATTAAATTTGATTTAATATCAAAATTAAGAATAAGTAAATAAATTAGCTCAGTAAAAATTAATAAATAGTGATAATATAATTTTTTAAATATAATCAACTAGTTGATTGCCAAACTAAATCTCAGTTTTTAAATAAAAATAAAATTATTAAAAAATATTTTATATTATAAATATTAGAGAAAAGGATAAATAGGTCTCTGACCTTTTGCCCCGTAGATATTTTCGTCCCTAACCATTAAAAAATATTTTTAAGTCCTTGATCTTCACAAAATTTGGACGGATCAGTCCCTGACGAAGGCATTTGGACGGATCAGTCCCTGACTGAGACATTTTGACGGAGGGACTGATCTGTCCAAATTTTGTGAAAGTCAGGAACTTAAAAGTATTTTTCAATGGTTAAGGACGAAAATGTCCGCAGGACAAAAGGCCAAGGACCTATTTGTCATTTTCTCTAAATATTATAACAAATAAATTTTCTAATTGAGTATGAGGCAATTAATATTTAAAAATTATAATGAGTAGTAGAATAATTGTTTAAAAGTATAGAAGTTAATTTTGATATATTAAAATATGTATATTTTTTTTACATAATCATTTGATTATATTTATTCTTTTAGATAATTATTTACGTGATGAATGTAAAAAAAAATTTTAATTACAATCCATGATTAAATAAATAGATGCATAAATTCTTTAATCTAACAGTATATCAAAATTAAATTAAAAATATATAAAAAATAATTAATTTAAAAAAAAGAGAGAAAATAATTGTAAATTAAATTTTTATTATTTGATATAAATATATTTTTTATATATTGGTTTATTTTTTATGGTATTTATATATAATTATAGTTTCAAATTGTAAATGCCAGTGTATTAATAGGCGCTAACGTGCCAATTGATTCAGTCTTTTATTATTAAATGTATATGAAAACAAATAAAAATAAAATTAGTTAGAATGACAAATTATCTATAACTTAGTTAAATATTTTAATTTTAATAATGATTAGTATTTTACAAATAAAGTGTTTACTAACTCTTTTTAATTTTTATATCTCCAATATATTTCTAATATAATTAGTAATGTTTAATAAAATTTATTTTAGGATATATATTTTTGCCTTCTCCCCTAAAATTTTTTAAATTCGTCATTGTTTACTCGTCTATTTAAGTAAGTGTAGAATTCAAATCTTATTTTGTGTAGATAATAACCTATTGGTCAACTCAAATTTTTAAATAGAGTTTAAATTTATAGTAAATTAATTATTGGTCTATAAAATTAAGATATACTATAAAAATTTTAAAAAATACTATAAATATTACATAAATATGGAAAATCCAATCATTAAGAAGTGATCGATACGTTTATGATTTTAAATTTGATTATAAGCGAATTTTATTTCACTATACTTGTTTATAAAATTTAATTATAAATACGAACTTGATATATATTCGTAGACATTGTAGGACTACTTAGCATCTTCATTTAGAGTGATTAGTAGTAACTGATTTTGTAGTATTTATATAACACTTGTCTAAATGATATTATTACTTTTATAATAATTTTTTATTATCAAAAGTATATATTAATTTTTATTAAGTTTCATTTATATTATATATGTATAATACTTAATACTTTTGTAATTTGAAAAATATAACAATATATGACTGTAAAAAATTTGAATGATGATGCAAAGAGTTTTATATTATTAATCTTAGAATAAAATTTCATTTTAGTTTCTGTCAATTTTAGAAAAAAAATAATGGATCTTTTTACTATTAGAAAAAGACCATCCAACTTTTAACTATCATTTCTGACAACTAGCCCTTCTATCCTGTTTATCATAATCTCCTAACGTAGAATTTATATATGTTAATTACGATTTATCTATCATAAAAGGAGATATAAAAATCAACAGACCTACTCTCGATTTATAGTTGTAGCAATTAATGCTAATGCAGACATTGCTATTCACAGATTACTTTAATTAAAAAGACTGTGAAGGAAGTTATTTATTAATTAATTGTCTTACGAGTATGTTTTTTTGTTATAAAGTGAAAGACTAACGAGATAACTAAAAAAATTTGAGAAATTAGGATTTTACTTTTAATTTTAAAAGAAACTTTTTGAGTATGAAATTTTAAAATTATAATGAAACTACAAAAGAGCATAAAATGACAATAAAGAAATAAGAGAAGATTTCAATCTTAATCAAATTTTATTTTTTGTTTTAACAAAAATATTTTCATAAACTGAACCAACTGTCATCGCTAATACTTTCACTAAATTTGCTATGGTAGCATGATCTTTGATCAGCGTGTAAATTGTGGCATTATGTAATATTCAAGATTGCAAGAATTGAACCAATCAATAAACTGGTGAAGTTATTGGTTTAATGATTTATTGATTCGATCGGAGTTTAACTGAGATTTAATTAATTTTATTAAATATTAAATAAAGTTATTAAAATAATTATATATAATTTTAAATATATAAATTCAATAATTTTTATTTTAATAAAATTTAAAATTTCACGATTTAAATTTTCTAGCTTAATTTTTAGGGTTTGTTTAGTTTTTTTTCTTTTTTTTTATCCTTTTAAAAAAGAACAAAACGACGCCGTTTGGTAGATTTGTTTTTGAACCGGAAATTCTTCAAAAAAATCGAACGATTCTGTTGATTTATCGATTAACTATTAGTTTGACCATTTTTTTACCGATTTTTTGTCAGACAATTTATAAACTTAATCAAATCGGTTGGGTGATTGGTTTTTAATTAATCCGGTTGAACTGACCAGTCTGATTCGATTTTTAGAACTATGGTAATATAATTAGGGAAAGAGTCCACACTTATGCTCTGTATGTTGGTTCTAAACTGTAGAAATGTGAAATGAGTGAGATTCAAAAAGTGAAAATTTAATTTGAATGCTGGTTGAATCAAGAGATTGATAAAGTGAAAGATGTTAGAATATAATTAGAATAAATAATTCTAATTGATCTTAATTATATTCTAATAGAAGAAACATAAGTGGGTGAAATTTTTTTTTTGGTGGTAATTTAAGTTGTTTGAAAAAATAGGAATTTGATCATCTTTGAAAATAAGATGGTGCAGGTTGATAGTTGCTATGGGAGAAAACAAAGGCAGTGGTCATGTTGTGAGAACAATAATAAAAAGAAAAGAAAAGTGAGAGTATATTATGTTGGTGAGAATAGTAGAAGGTGGATGTAGTGGCAATGTGTTATGTTCACACCTAATGTAAAGTGTATGTAATTGGTGGTTATTTGACAACAATTGATGGGCTGCCTAATGCTTCATGGATGAAATGGTCAAGGATACTTCTATTCGAAAATATTTAGTAATAAAAAAAATTAATCCAAACAATTTAATTATTGTTAGAATTAATAAATATTAAATAAGATATAAATTTAATTTTTTTGGTCTCCTTAAAATTATTGATTTGAATCACGCATTAATAAAAGGTATGCAAGTGGTGACACAGTTTTTGTTCGAAGAAGTACTGTGGACAATAAAAGGGAGTTGGATTGGATTTTGGGTAAAAACAAAACTAACAGAGCATTTAACTTGAACTATTTCTTCAAGAATGTGGCTTTGGAGTACAGAGGAGGAGAGAGTTTTATGACGTGTGCACAGTGTAGGGATGGGAACAAGTCCCATGGGGCGGAGACATGTCTCTCGTTAATCTAAGTACCTAACTCAAAAATTCAGAATTAGAATCTCATTAACTTAAATACTTAATTCAAAAATCAAACCTAATTATCCTAATTCAAAATCAAATCAACCCTAACTAAAAATTAGAATTAGAAAATTCAAAATTCAGAACCAAATTATACTAAATCAGAAATTTAGAATCAAATCAACCTTAATTAGAAATCAGAATCAGAAAATTCAAAATTCAGAACTTAATTACCTTAATTTAGAAATTCAGAAATTCAGAAACTACAAGACTGACTTACCCGACGGAGAAAATGGGCAAACCAGTGATGAGCCATTATTTTATAGTTTATTTTGTACTGAATTGAGTAGATTTTGTCAACTATTCTTACACTTATTCATGTAAATTGCATGTTTTTAAGTTTTCTTCCTAATTTTGTGCTATGATTAAAAACATGCTTCTTAGGCTTTAAAATTGCTAATTTTTAATCCTCTCTTATTACCATTCGACGTTGTGATATGTTTGTTAAGTATTTTCAGGGTTTATAAGGCAGGAATGACTTAGAGGCTGAAAAGGAAGCATGCAAAAGTGGAAGGAACACAAGAAATTAAGAATTTCAGAAGCTGGTAGCGACGCGTACACGTGACCGGTGCAGCAGGCAAACGACGCGTACACGTGGATGACGCGTACGCGTGATTAGGAATTCGTTTAGCGATGCGTACACGTGACAAGTGTCACGTGCCTCGGTTACGAGAAAACGCTAGGGGCGATTTTTAGGCTGTTTTGGCCTAGTTTCAAGCCCGAAAATGAAAGATTAGAGGCTACAGAGTGGGACGAATCGGGGAAGGATCATTCATTCACACTTTAGATTTGAGATGTAGGTTTCTAGAGAGAGACTCTCTCCTCTCTCTAGGTTTTAGGGTTTTTAGTCTTATTTCTTCTTAGATTCAGATCTCACCTTGCTTTAATTTTGTTTTCCTTTACTCTTGTTTGTTCTTGCATCTTATTTCTTTTAGTTTATTTGTTATTGCTTCCGTTTGTTTACTTCACTGTTGATGCATTCTTGCTCCCTTTGATTTAGATTAATGCAATTTATATTTTTATGTTATTGTTCTTTCTTTAATTGTTGGTTATTGTTGTCTTGCAATTGGGTATTTTAGATTTTATTATCTCTTATTAATTTTCTATGCTTTTATTTTGTGCCTTCCAAGTGTTTGATAAAATGCTTGGGTGAATTTTAATTTAAATTTTTATGTTCTTGATTTAGATTGATTAATTAGATACTCTTGAGTTATCAAAATTCTTTCGTCGATTGGTGATTGAAAGTTGCTAGTTGTCTTGAGTCTCACTAAATCTAGTCTTTGATTATGATTTGTGAACTTAAGTAATTTTGCTCGCTTGACCTTCCTCTATTGATTAGAGGTTAACTAAGTGAAGGCAATTCACATTTACCATCACAATTGACGATAATGATGAGGATATGACTTCTAATTCTCAATCCTTGCTAAGATCTTTCTTAGTTAATAGTTTATTTTTCTCGCAATCTATATTTTTTTGTTACTTTTTTCAAAAACCCCAAAAATATACTTTACCATAATCAATAATAAACTACACTTCCTTGCAATTCCTTGAGAGATGACTCGAGATTTGAATACTTCTGTTAATTTTATTAGGTTTGTATTTGTGACAAACAATCTAAATGTTGATTGAGGTTTAATTGTCGGTTTAGAACTATACTTGCAACGCGATATTTTTGTGAAAATCTTTATCGACATTTTCCTCGGTCAACCAGCGTAGACCAACGATTTGGCGGACAGATC
This sequence comes from Arachis hypogaea, assembly GCF_003086295.3. Classification (NCBI taxonomy): domain Eukaryota; kingdom Viridiplantae; phylum Streptophyta; class Magnoliopsida; order Fabales; family Fabaceae; genus Arachis; species Arachis hypogaea. Next base: position 13,071,402 of record NC_092045.1, read on the forward strand.
ACTATCGGCGACGAGTCTGCTGCGATGAGGAGAAGACGACGTGGCCGCGACAGGGAGATCGAGACCTGCCGTGAGCGATCGAGCCACTCAGGGGTTGGGAGGCGACGCTTAGGACCCAGAGGGTAGGAGGTGGCGTCGGCAGTGTTCGAGAAGGAGACAGGAGGTTGAGGGTTTGAATTTCGAGAAGGAGAGGAGAGGAGACGAGACTGCGGCGCTGAACGACGCAGGGTCGGACGCGGCGGTCGGCGGTCCGCGGTGTTCGAGAAGGAGAGGAGAGGATACGAGACTAATGGTTTCACCTTTGAGGAGGAGTGAAGAGGAGAAGAAACGTCTCGTCTCTGTCTCTGATGAAGCAGTGAACTGAGTGAAGCATGTGTGAGTATGTGACGGCTAAGTTTCTCCAACAATGGCTCATATATTATATATATATCAGGGTATTTTCAACTTTTTATATAAACGGGATTTAACGGATTTCCACGAGGCGGGTATCTCTACCCACGTTCCCATCCCGTTTATTATACGGGGCCCGTATCTGTTCCGTAGGTAAAAATTACCCTCCATACTTGTTCCCGGCAGATAAATTTCTGCGATACCCGCCCCACAGGAAATTTTTGCCATCCCTAACACAGTGGAAGCAATTGGCCCGAAACATAATAGTGCATGGAGACAATGGATATAACAGTTGGTACAGAGACAGCGAGCATGATGTTGAAGATCTTATTTGGATTGAAATTGGTGCCATTATATGCATGAATCAACAAGCTCTCAAGGAGTAGCACGAAGGAAGTGGGTGAAATATGTTGATCAACATGATATGATAAAGTATGCATGAGGGGCATGAAGGCATGATTATATACATAGACGCTTTATTGATGCAAAAGGTAATGTGTAGCAGCCGATGATATTCCTGTTTAGTATTTCCTATTCTATTTGGTTTAAGTTAGAAGTAGGTGATTATCTTGCGGGAGTCATTATTTGTGTGTTGTGGTAGTTGTGATTTAAGGTGTATTTGTTGTGTTTTTGTAAACTCATGATTCGTGATTTCATCTTTGATGGCTATTTTGAAAGGGATTAATTATGAATCAACGTTCTGTTTCTTTTCGGTTGAGTTTGTATTAATGATTTAAAAAAAAATTACTAACACAAAATGACATGATAAAAATGTATTTCTAAAAATTTCAGTTGTCACATCTATTCAAATACTAATTTAAGTTAGTTTTTCAGAGAGAATAATTTTAAACAAATTAAAAGCAAGTAAAGTTGACTTGAGTTTATTAGATTTGTATGATCTTAACTGATATAATACAAGAATAAGAGTCACACCACAAATCTTGCATATGAATTGATTTCAATTTTCACATTATATATATATATATATATGCTTAGCGTTGAGAACAAGACACTGGAGACTATCTAAACTTGGGTTTTTCTCTTTCTTTAGCACAAATAAATTATGATCTGAATCTTCGCATTTTAGTAATGAGTTAAGTACATTAATTTAATTTTCTATTTTTTTTATTAGATGCTGAAAATTATAGTGATTAAAATATAATGAATGCGGTTTACTAGATTCAAATAGAATTTATGTGTATAGGATTAAAATAAAATTGTGGTAATTACATAAAGTTGTCACATTGGTAAATTTATCCATCTCATCGTACACTACAAACTAACCATAAAATATACTAAGAAAGTAAAAATACAAAAACCATTGCTAAAATAAAGTACTTAACTAGATCTGATATCATGTTGATCTAACAAAGTCTTGAAACGTGGGTAAAAGAATACTTAACTAGATGTGATATAATGTTCATCTCTTATGTTAAATGATATTTAATTTTAAGAAATTATTTTTGGATACATATTAACTGAAAACCGATCCTAACATACTTTTAGTTCATAATTATAACCATTATTTTAGTATTTTAAATAAAAATAATGTTACATATTTAATTTTTTTTTATGAATCAAGTCTAATCAAATTAAACAAGATTTAAAATAATATTAGTCATAATTGATTTTTGTTATATTAGACTAACTTAGTTAGATTTAATTAACAAAAAATTTTAAATATATAATATTATTCTCTTTCATCAATTGATGTATTCAAATTTTTTAACTTGACTAATATATCACAAAAATTAAAACTTCAATTATAGTTAGCCAATGTATTTTACAAAAAAAGAAGTAATCTCTATTCATTTAAACTACTTTATTATTATTAATCAGGAGAGTGGTTGACTAAAAAGAATTCATTGTCTCTTAACTAAATGTCAAAAATTTGAACTTCACCTTAATTGACTGAGGATATCTATCTGAATTGGGAAAAATAAATATTATTATTATATTATTAGAGATAGAAAAAATATAAAAAATTATTTTTTAGTTAGTTAACATTAACTAATTTTAGAGTTTAGCTTTATAATTTAGAATTTAAAATTATAAATTTATAATTTAGAATTTAAAATTTAAAATAAACAAAATAATTTTTTAAAAATTAGATAACATTGAAAAAAAAAATTGATTACTTAGCATTACTTTTAGTGATAATTTCCGAAACTTGTATTTATTTAGAGGCACTTTAATCTACATATGGACTACAGAAAAAGTAGCCAAGACACAAGTTGAAGTTCCAATGGCCATGCAGATAACAAAAAAGAAAACAGCAGACCAAGACACTAAAATTTGGCAAAATTACTGCAATGGTATAAAAAAGTCTCATTGCAGCCTCTGCCACAAGACACTGAAAAAAAAAAAGAAAAAAAACTAAATTATTACAACGTAGCATATGCATGCAAATGACAGAACCTAACCAACCTAAGTAAAATTAATCCACTTAACCGTAAATATTTGCATGTTCTTTGAGCAAGTTTAATATATGTTTCAAAAATAATTACAATAACTCACTCATATAATCTCTTTATATAATTATTAATAGTTATGAGTGGTTTGTAAATATTTTTGTGACACAAATTAAATATGCTCTAAAAATATACAAATATTTTAGAATAAAATTGTGTATTATTGAAGACTCATATAGACTCCCAATCAATCTCCACTGAAGGATACTTCTTCAAATCCAACCCAAGGTTATCAATTTCATCTGGATCCGAGAAATCCAAGAAAGTGATATCGGATTCCGGCGAAGACACACCGCCCGCAGCGGATGATTCATCAGACAACAAAGGAGGAGACAACTTTGGCTTCTTCTCCAACTTATAATCCTCAAACTCAGCACAACCAAATCCAACGTCGGATTCAGTTGCATTTTCCTCTATCTTAGGCTTTGTATCCACTACAACCTTCTCTGTTTTCTCCAAGCCTTCACAAATGGCTTGGAGTTTCGCGTCCACCGAAGAGGGTAACGGCTTGATTTCCCCGAATTCACCGTACACGCGTGCCCCGTGGTGGCGAAGGTGAGGGAAATTAAGCCGTGCAAGTTCTCCTCTTAACTTAAAAGCAGCGTTGTCATAAGCCAACGCTGCTTCTTCAGCCGTTTCGAATGTTCCAAGCCAAAGACGGGTTCGGTTCTTTGGTAGCCTTATCTCTGCCACCCATTTTCCCCAATGCCTTTGCCTCACCCCTCGGTAGAGCTTTGTAGGCTTCGCGGCCGCAGAGGAATTCGTCACGCCGGCATGCTTCATGGGGGCAGGTTTTGGCCCTAGAAACAAAGCATGTTGATTCTTTTCTTGTTGTTGTGCAACATGGATTTGTGATTGGATTTGGAGAATTTGAGATGGCGTGAGTTGGTTGAGTCTTATGGAGGAACTTTGGGTGGTAGAATTTAACGGTGAAGGGTTGTAATTAGAAGTGAAGGAATTGTAATAAGAAGGGTATAGTGATGATGATGATGATGCAGGGGAAGAAGGTGAGAGAGAAAAAGAGGGTAAGGAATTATTATCGTTACTATTGCTATTATTAGAATTAGATGAAAAATAATCACTTGTCATAATAAAAGGCTCAAGTGCTTTCATCAACTCTTCATCACTACAAGAGTATGATAAGTAATCTTGTGTCATCATGCTATTGTATATATCTATAGCTGCTGCCATAAGATTCTAATAATACACAAGAAAAATTAAAAGAACTATAGGTATTTCAAAAAAGTGAAGACGAACCTGTCTCAATTCCAAAACCAGAGAACAAGAGGTTCTTTAAAGAAGCTATGACGAATGATGAAGATTGGACAAAAGGGAAGCAAATAGAGAAAATATTTGTGATCTAACTTAGTTTTATTTGTGGGGGTGGTGACTATAATGCAACTCTTGAATTTTAATTGGGGGAACCCTTTTTCATGGGGTTTATATATACACTCATGTAGTGGTGATGGTCCCCACCGGTATGAAGAATGATATTTGTGGTATTAAGTTGATGCCTAATTTTTCCACTAACAATTGGTTTATACACTTTTACTTGTTTTGTAGTATTTATGTTTTAAATTTGAATTAATGTTTCAACTAAACCGTTGGATTCTTTTCGGTGAAAAAATAATGTGTCAAATAAAATAAAAATATAAAACAAAATTTAATTTTAATAATTTTACATATGCAACTAATTATATAATATTAAGTCAGTAAAAATAACTATTTTTTATATTAATTATATAAATAATAATAATAAAAAACAAATATAATTAAATAAATATATAAAATATTTTATATCATTAATACGTTCAAATTAAACTCTTAAAACAACACTTATCTTTAGGTTAATAATCTTTGTCTCAAGGAAGTTGCATCAATTGAATCAAAGAATAATTATTCACTCATTTAGTCACTTTACACGTTTACTTATTTTGGAAATCTAGACTCTCACTTTAGATACGGAAATAATTTATAAAAATATTAATGCATTAACTTAATCAGAAATTTTAAATAATGTCTAAGTGTATAACTTTATTAAAATTATATTGGAAAGAATCATATCCATCTTAAGCAAGTTTATATCAGATTATACATAAATTTGGTTTTGACGAAACGAAAAAAATTAAACAATAAAGAATAAATTATTATTTTTATTATAAAAAAGATTTAAATATGAACAATTCTAAACATAAAATAAATAAATTAACTCTATCTATAAAAAAAGCTAAATTATTAGTTTGACAAAATTACCACTAAATAAAAATATTCAACAAATTATTAATTTTTGAATAATTTTATCGAATTAATCTGATATTTGATGAATGTATCAAATTAATTTAGAAATGATCATTTATAAAATATTCAGAAAATAAAATTGCACACGGGTTTAGGTGTGCAAATGCGCTCTCCAAAATGTTCCTTTGGTTCTTTGCTTGCTCTAATCACGTTCTTTCTTGCTTTGGCTTTTACCTCGTCAACTTCATTCAATGGGGGGAGCTTTATTCGATGAGGGCTGGCCTATGAAGGACTGACACGTATACTATGACCTTCACATGGAGACTAGCACATGTAACCTCCACCTGATAGCTTTGTCCCACACGTGTCGTTAGTTCATTGGGTTAGGCATAGCTGAAGAAACGAATGGTTCTGTGTTGTGTTGCCCTCGAAATGTCAACTTTTGGTATTTAATGCCTTTTCTTGTTTTCTTTTCTCACATCCCATGAATGGATCCATACTCGCATCTCAATTGTTAAATGTTAAAATTTAAAAATCATCGTGCCACATCAACATTTTGTTTTGTTTTGTAAGTGTTTGGATGCATCTAAGTGCTTATTATATAGCTTCTTCTTAGAGGAAGAGATAAATAAGTTATTAATTTTTTGATTAGTAAATATTTAAATTTTTAAAAATTTAAAAATATATTTAAATTTATAATTTTTTTAAAATTTAGATATATTAATTTCTCATATCTACTTGGATTTATTAAATTTAATAAAAAAATTAAACGTAATTTTTATTGTACTAATTTAATTGATACAAATACATACATAATAGAGTTTTAAAATGGAACAAATTAGATACAAAGATTGATGTGTTCATATTTTAAAAAGATTAAAAATTTAAATGTATCTTTAAATCTTTAAAAATTCAAATATCTACAAACCAAAAAAAATCAATTTATCCTTTGCTTTTTTTATTATATACAACATACAATAATAGTAAGTAGTGTAATTTCAGTGATGCTAAAATATCTCAGTTTTTTAATTTTTATTTGATGTACTAAATAACTTTTTTTTTTCAAATTTTTCAATTAAAATTTTATATAGTCATTTGATTGATATTTGAGAGGATTTCTTGAAAACTAAACCAGAGTGCTCCTTAAGGATACTTACTTTTTGCTTAAAAAAATATATTACATTTAGTATTATTAAAAGGATTTGGGTAAATCATATAATTAAAATAAATTTTCCACAATATTATAGAGGCCATGACGATTAATGTTGTTATATAATTCATCTTGCTTCAATGATTTTACCAAGATGAACCTAGACTAGTATATATAAATATAAAATACCAATTCAGTATTAGCAATCTAATATGAAAAACATTTAATTAACAACATAGATTTGAATTGAAATATTTTATTCTATATACTTCTTTCAGGAGTTGGTCCAATACATTGTATGGTGAATTTGAAATTTATTCATCACTAAAACATGGTTAGGTTATGGCGTTGTGATATTGGAGAGAGACATGGCATCGTCAATTGCGGCGCCACAAAGAAGACGAATTCCGAGTCCCAATAAAAACGTTTTCTCTGCATAAGAATTCAGAGGACAAGTGACCTTAGATCCTATACTCTTGAGGTTCGTGAAAGTCCCTTTTCGTCTACGGTAGCATTTTAGTTACGATAAACCCGAATCTAAGTAACGTTTTGCTAAATCCTAAAATTAGGAATAAACTCTTTTAAAATAAAAAATTAAAATCAATAAAAAATATAATATTGTAACTATTCTTAAATTAAGATAGCAGTTTGCATATAATCAAAATTATACATTTAATAATAATCAATCTTTTATTTTACTATTTTACAATTTTTTAAATTTTTTACAGGATTTTTAAAATATATTACAAGATTGAATAAAGTAATAAAAGAAAAATTTAACTAACTTATATTTAATGTATATTTTAAAAATATAATAATAAATTTTTTTAAATATTTTATGTATTTTACATTTAAAATATATAAAGTTTTTTAATAATATTTGAAGGTTGTGGTAGGCTTAGAGAATGGAGGGTTGAATCTATACCTTCCTTTTAAGTTGCTGTTATTACCTTTTTAAAACAAATTTGCTATTCTGATTCTGTTTGAACTCAGCAGCAGAAACTTATGAGATAATTTATTTTTGTCTCATGATTATCAGAAAACAGAACATAGCAGAGAAAAGAAAAGCTAACACCAGCAAGTATCCTGATTCGGTTGCCTTTGTGTTATGCAACCTACATCCAGTCTCCTCCACAATTATGGAAGAATTTCACTATAGTTAACAGAATTATATACACCAATTTCACACTCAAGTTCTATCCTAACTTGACATTGGTTATGCTAACTCCTAACTATTCACTCTTAGTGCTAACCCAACTAAGAAAGGGATACCAAACAGGTACAAGATACAAGACACTTAGCCAACCTAAAGAAATCAGAAAAATAACTCTAGGCTTTTCTCTCAAGTGTATCACTCAGCCTTTTTCCACTCATGGCTTTTACTTGAGCTTTCTCACAATGCCTTTTCTCACAAGAAATTACAGAAAGATAAACTTGGAAAAGTACATTACAATCAGTAAAACATGAAGGAGATTGACTTCATCAGCAGCCTCTTAGCTATGTGCAAAACCAGATTTGCAAACCTCAGATACAGTTCTTCAGTGTTGGCCGAATGCTTCTTTGAAAGAGAGCATTATCCAAGTAGAGGAACTTTACAGAACTCAACTCACAAACTCTGGTTTTCTCTCCTTGCCTTCTGAATGAGCAAGAAGTCTTCTTTTATTCTCCTTGCATGTTGCTGGGTTCTTCTTCCAAGGTCAACACCTTGAGCCTTGAGCTTCACCAACTCACAGAATCACTTTTTCTCGTTAAACCTTAGAGTAGAAACTTTTGCTTCTGACTTCTTCATCTTGACCGAAAGCCACAAAGCAGTAACCATAGAAATCTTCTCATGGTCAACTTGATCTTAGCCATTGAAAAACTACTTGGTCCCCAAGTATCACTTGTGACCGTAGATGTGAAGCAGAATAGGGCAGAGAACAATTTTTCCTTGAATGCCATTTTCGGATAGAGCAGAGAGTTGGGAGAAGAGAAGAAGATTTGATGCATGCAAGATGAGATGGATTACCTTTATCCTAAGCTTGATTTGGTTTGTATTTTCTGTTTTAGCTTCTGTGCTTCAAGCTTAAACTTTCTCTCTCTCTTGCTTCTTTGGTTACTAGCTTAGGGAGGAAGCTTTTTCTCTTTCTCTTTCTTACTTTTCTGAAGCCTTGATGTGACTTGATTAGAGAGGAGAGGAACGTTGCTTCTGGTAAGGCAAGATGGTAGGAAATTGAAAATCAATTTCGGGCTTGGATCGGGTTCTTCTCTTCTTCAGCCCGTTGGTGCCTTGCTTTGCTTCTTTGATGAATTTTGTTTGAGATGAATGACTTGGGCTTGTCTTTATTTTTCACTTACCATTTAGCCCATTAGTATATATCTTTAGTTTGATGTTGGGCTGCTGCAGGAACTTGTTTTTGGCCTGCATCACTTATCAACAATAATCAAAACTAATTGGGTGATTAGTCCACCAATCAAATATTTTTCATCATCAATTTTATTAATTAATTTCTTAACTCAACAATCTCCCCCTTGATGAGAAACATAATTAAGCAATGATCAAAGGAATTAAGATTTTGGTAAAGTTTAGAAAACTTCCCTTTGATGTTTCTTGCTTTAGTGTTGCTCCCCCTTTCCTTTTCAAGATTAGCTCCCCGTGGATTTATGCTCTTCTCTTCTTTCCTGTTTACATATGCTTATATGGAACCAAAGTACCAATCAAAAATGTAGTAAAACAGTGATAGTTTTAATGGCCAAAATAGAGCTTTAACACATCAGGGTCAGGGTCAAGATAGCAACATATCATAAAGCAAGTTTCCAACAATAGTTCACAATATTTGCAAACATTTGCAAATCAAGCTTATTAAAATCTACAGCAGTCAAACAAAGTCCACAAAAAATAGTGATCAAAGGCAACTTTAGTCAGAATAAGTCAGACTGGCATTCCAGCTATTGCTCCTATTACTCCGCCTTTTGTCATCAAGGGTTGATAATAAGCAAGATCCACAAAACATCACTATAAACCCTGCAAGAAAGATCAGTGCACAGTCCAAATTACTAACTAAACTACCAAAAGTGCAGCAGTATCCAAAGTTTATACAGTCATCTAAGTCAACAGAAATAAGGCCAACAGTAGCAAAAGAAAACATAGTTTATGAGACAGAAAATAGAGCAGCATCAATAGTTTTCATGAGACAAATTCTAGGCATCAGAACCATCCCCCTCCGAAGCAGCTTCCTCTTCAACATCAGTGGCAATGTCTTCATCATTATTAAGGTTATCAATGAAGGTCATGAGCACAGCCACCCTATCTCTTGATTTCTTCAGGAAGTTTTCATGCTTGCTAGCTAGCTTCCTTTGTTCCTTGCTCATGGCAATTAAGTGATTTGATTGGGAAACAAACTCTTGAGCAACATCCTTGACCACATTTAGCAGAGCAGATTTTTTCCCAGTGGAAATGGATGTACCCTCAGTGGAAGGAGGAGGAGATTCATCTGGGATGTACTCTTCATCATCATCATCTAGAACCACTCTCTCAGATCGAGTTGGTCCTTTTTGCTGTTTCACTGAACCACCCCCTTTTAGGTATGAGTGTTTATTTTCATAAGCCTCATTTGACAGGTCAACACCAAAAGTCTCAAATATGCAAGTCAAAAATATGCCATAAGGTAGTGCTTTATCTTTCACACTTCTAACAGAATCAAACATATATCTAGCCATCAAATAGGCAAAAGATATTTCTGTTTTAGTGATTAGGACATACAAAACAAGTGTGTCCGTGTAAGAAACCCTTTGATATGAACCACTTTGAGGAATTAAAATGTGGTTGACAATGCGGTGCAGCTGAGCGTGTTCATATCCGAGGGCTTTGTGAGTGGGTGTGATGCCATCAATTAAGGAAACATGTTCACAAATGTGAGCCAGAGCATCATGGTAAGAGATACCAACACATTCATCCCACTTCACAGATGTATAAGCACACGGCCCAACATCAGTGTACTTCAAGGATTCACTGATAGTTTCATTATTCAAGATAATGTCTCTGCCCTTAACATAAGAATGCACACTTCCTTCATGATAAGTCATGTTTGCATAAAATTCTTTGACTAACTGAGGATATACAGGTTTTTTGATTTTGAAAAGGTGATTCCAGTATAAAAATTCCAAATTTTCAACAAAAGGAAAACCTTTCTTTTTCAAATCTGGTAAATCAGCAAGAAAAGAGGGACATAGAGTACGATACTGAATAACTCCCTCATAAAAATCATGGTTCATGGAAGATTTGAAACGATGGGGGTTATAATCTGAGTGAGATGTCATGAAGTGTGATTTGTGAGCAAAAGGATCAATGTCTGGTTCTCTAACAGATTTGAGAGGGCAATGAGGGTTACCTCTTTGTGAACGCACAGGAACAGACCTTGGTTTAGGTTTTGTTGTCTCAGGAATAGGTTCTTCAACGGCAGGACGCTTACCCTTGGACGAACTAGGTTTTGAGGAACTTGGTTTGGATGGCGTTGCCTTAGGTGGTGGTGTCAGTTTGGCAGGAGCAGCGTACCTTAGAGTGGTCTTGGTTCGCGCCATGGGAACTGTGCGAGGAGGAGAGGCAGGAGGAGAAGGTGAAGGAGTAAAAGTGGTGTCTTGAGAACGAGTTGATGGTCTTGGATATCCTGGAAGTTTATGGATTTTCTCACGCGGTGCTCTTTTAGCAATGACTTTCTTCCCCATTTTGGTTAAATTGAAGCTTTTGATGGAAGAGAGATAGTGGAGTGAGAGGAAAGAAACCGAAGGGTTTGAGGAGAAGTTATGGAGGGAAGAGAGGGAGTGTTGGTAACCGTACCCAAAAGCAGTTCTCCAAAACCATGCAACTGCATCACTTTTGAAATGACATGAAAAGACCTGACCTCATAAATTTAAGATTTGATTTGATTTGAAAATAAAACAGGAAATGAATCTTAAATTTTGAAAAACAAAAAATAAACCTAAAAATCTTTTTGGATTATAAACATTAAATGAAAAAATATTAAAAATAAACACATAGCCCATCAACAAAAAAAAAGTAACATTCACATATGGGCCCAGAGATAGTTGGATTTAAGAAAACACAATGGACCACTCTAGATCTGATTTTGAGGTTGGCCCAGATTATCTTTCATTTGAAACAAGCTCAGAACACGCTGGCTTGATGGAGACGTTCATCACCTGCCCAGAATTGTCTCATACCTGTTTTTGAGACAAAAATCTCCAACAAATACATCATCAGTTTTTAAATAAAGAATCATAACTCAAAATTCCTAGAAAAGTCCTAAGCATACAGAATCTATCCTCAGCTAATGGTTTTGTAAAAAATTCTGCTAATTGGTCCTCAGATTTAACAAATTGAATACTAATATCCCCCTTTTGGACATGTTCTCTTATTGAGTGAAATTTCACTTCAATATGCTTCGTCCTTGAGTGCAAAACTGGATTTTTAGAAAAATTAATGGCACTCATATTATCACACATCAAGGGAATATTTTCAGCCTTTAATTTGTAATCAGCAAGCTGTGTTTTTAACCATAAAAGCTGAGAACAACAAGAAGAAGCAGCTATATACTCAGCCTCTGCAGTGGATAAGGCCACTGTTGGTTGCTTCTTACTTGACCAAACATTTAAGGACTCTCCAAGGAAGAAACATAAACCAGAAGTGCTCCTTCTATCAACTCTATCACCAGCAAAATCTGCATCACAATAACCAACTGTAGAAAAATCATCAATTTTAGGATACCATAGACCAAAGTTGGATGTGCCATGAACATATCTAATGATCCTTTTAACTGTAGAAAGATGTGACTCTTTAGGTTTGGATTGGAACCTAGAACACAATCCAACACTTTGCACAATATCGGGTCTAGAGGAAGTTAAGTACATAAGAGAGCCAATCATTCCTCTATACCTAGTCTCATCAACATCTTTCTCAGCTTCTCCTTTATTTAATTTAGAACTAGGATGCATGGGTGTTCCCATGGGTTTGGCATTTTCCATACCAAATTTCTTAACTAATTCCTTCGCATACTTTTCTTGATGAATGAAAATACCTTTTTTCAGTTTGTTTAATTTGTAGCCCAAGGAAAAAATTTAGTTCACCCATCATACTCATGTCAAATTCACTTGTCATGAGTTTTCCAAATTCAGAACAAAGGGATTCATTTTCTGATCCAAAAATAATGTCATCAACATATATTTGGACTAGAATAAAAGAATCATTAGAGTTCTTGATGAATAGAGTTGTGTTAGTGGTGCCTCTTTGAAAACCATTTTTCAAAAGAAAAGAGCTAAGTCTCTCATACCAAGCTCTAGGAGCTTGTCTTAAACCATAGAGAGCTTTAGACAATTTGAAAACATGATTAGAATGTTCTTTATTTTCAAAACTAGGAGGCTGCTCCACATACACTTTTCTATCTATCACACCATTCAAAAATGCACATTTCACATCCATTTGATATAATTTAAAACCACAAAATGCAGCATAAGCTAAGAGAAGTCTTATGGCTTCCATTCGGGCAACAGGAGCGAAGGATTTATCAAAGTCTATTCCTTCTTCTTGGTCATATCCTTGAGCTACTAGCCTTGCCTTGTTTCTTGCAATGCTACCATCTTCTCTCAACTTGTTCCGAAATATCCACTTGGTGCCGGTCACTTTCTTTTCACTTGGCCTTGAAACCAAAGTCCATACTTGGTTCTTTTCAAACTCAAGAAGCTCATCTTCCATAGCTTTAACCCAAGAAGGGTCACTAAGTGCTTCCTTGACGTTTTGAGGCTCTATTTGTGATAAAAGGGCAATGTTGGATCCTTCATTGGCCTTTCTAGTGGAAGACCTTGTTTGCACTCCATGAGAGACGTCCCCAATGACAAATTCCTCAGGATAATTCTTCAAGAATCTCCACTCACGAGGTCTGGTGGACTTGGAGGCAGATTCAGTCACCAAGGGATTCTGGGCGCTGCTGGCCGCAAGATTTCCTTCAGATTCATGAGACAAAATGGAATTGTCTCTTGAATTTTCAGCATTTACAATTTTTGGTTCAGTTTGTCCAGAATTTTCTTTTCCACGATTTTGAGCAGTTTCATCCTCCTTTTGAGCTTGATTTCCTGCATCACAATCTTCCAAAATGCTTTGCACCAAGTTAGTATCACAAAATGTAACATGTATGGACTCCTCAATAATTCTAGCATCTTGATGATAAACCCTATATGCTTTACTAGTTGTGGAATATCCTACAAACAAACACTCATAAGCCTTTGGATCAAATTTACCCAAATTTTCTTTGTTATTTAAAACAAAAACATTTGCATCCAAAGATGTGCAAGTAATCTAAGTTTGGTGGGTAACCTTTCCAAAGTTCATAAGGGGTTTTCTTCAAAAATTTTCTTATGATTATTCTATTTAAAATGTGGCAAGCCGTATTGACCGCTTCAGCCCAAAGGAATTTTGGAACATTACTCTCACAAAGCATAGCTCTTGTCATCTCTTGCATGCTTCTATTTCTTCTTTTCACAACACCATTTTGTTGTGGTGTTCTTGGACAAGAGAAGTTGTGAGATATTCCAAATTCCTCACAAAAGGATTCAAACAAATTATTTTCAAATTCAGTTCCATGATCGCTTCTTATAAAAGATATTTTTAAATCCTTTTCATTTTGAAGTTTCTTGCAAAAAGGTTCAAAGGCTGAAAAAGCTTCATTTTTGTGTGCAATAAATAAAACCCAACCAAACCTAGTATAGTCATCCACAATTACTAAACCATAATGTTTACCACCTAGGCTTTGAGTTCTTGTTGGACCAAATAAATCAATGTGTAGCAACTCAAGTGGTCTTTTAGTAGATATGTCTTCCTTTGGTTTAAAAGAACTTTTTGTTTGTTTTCCCATTTGGCAAGCATCACAAGTGATGTCTTTGTCAAACTTTATCAAAGGGAGATCTCTTACTAATTCTTTCTTTACAAGTTTGTTTATTTGAAACATACTTGCATGACCCAATCTCTTGTGCCATAACCACTTTTCAGATTATTTAGAGTGAAGACAAGCTACATTTTGATCCTTTAGTTCATCAAGAGTAAGTCCATACATATCATTGAAATGCTTGGCAACAAACATCACTTCATTTGTCTTTTCATTGACAACACAGCATTCAAGCCTTTTGAAAATAACTAAATATCCTAAATCACACAGCTGACTTATACTCAAAAGATTGTGCTTTAAACCACATACCAAAAGCACATCATCAATGAAAGTAGATTACTCATTACCTACTTTTTCAACAGCAATGATTTTACCTTTACCATCATCTCCAAAGGTCACAAAACCTCCATCATACTTATTTAGTTTGATGAAGTAGGTTGACCTTCCAGTCATGTGCCTTGAACATCCACTATCCATGTACCACATGTCCTTTTTGTTCTTGGATGCTAGACAAATCTGCATGATGAGTTTCAAGTAGCCTTAGGTATCCAAATTAATTTGGATCCTTTGAAGTTAATCCATCTTGGTTGCCCAAGTGCATTGAAATCACAAACAATATTGTAAACTTTGTTTCCAACAACTCTTTTCTCAATGAAGCATTGTGCATATGAGTGACCAAATTTCTTGCAATTAACACAATGATTTTCTGATGTGTGCCGCTGAAATTGAGGTGAGTTATATTGTTTGAAATGATTAAATGGTTGGAATTTTCTGGTTTTTGGAGGAGATGCATTTCTTTTGACAAATTGATTTTTGTTATAATTATTCCTCTTTGCAAAAATGTTTTCACCAGAATTTTTTTGAATATTTTTACCTTTCGAAAATGAGGTTTTGTTGTAAAATATTGGTTTCTTGAAAGTATCCTCATTTTTTGAAATGTAACCCAAACCTGGCCGGTTTGGACTCGGACCAGTTTTTGATGAAGGCTCAGTTTCACTTGTGTTTGCTTCATCAAATTTTTCTTCACAAGTTGAAACATATCCGATACTTGATTTGCTTGGTATGGATTTGGTATTTGATGAAGAAGCCACAAATTTTACAGAGGAAGTATTAGAAACTGCATCTTCCTTGGCTATGTAGCCTAAACCAGATTTTTCAAATAATGGTCTTTGACTTGCAAGTAATTTGTCCAAGTTTTTGGAACCTTGAGCAAATTTTGCTAAGTCACCATTCAGCCTTTTAATCTTATCATTTAATCTTTCATTTTCAGCAATTAACTCATGAGAAGGATCCACAATGTGCTTTCCTTTTAATTTTTCAAGTTCAGATTTTAGAAATCTGTTTTCTTCAATGATATCCAATGCACATTCAGTTTCCTTCACTTTTTCTTTTAAGAAATTATTTTCAGCTCTTAACACATCTCTTTCAGATCTGCATTCATTGTATTTATCAAGCAGTTTTAATGTGTTTAAAGTGAGATCATCAATAATAGCATGCAAGTCCTCAATGGTCAAATCATAATAGTTTACCTCTTCAAGATTGTTGTTTCCAGCCATGAAGCAGTCTTTGTCATCTCCTTCAGATTCTTCTTCTTCATTTGAGTCATTCTCAAGATCCTCCCAAGCTGCCATGAGTACTCTCTTTCTTTTCTTCTTTCCTTTGTCCTTCTTTTTGAGCTTTGGACAGTTTGACTTGAAGTGTCCAGCCTCCTTGCAATGATGACACGTCACATTGCTCAAGTCTATCTTGTGCTCCTTTGAATTTGAACCCTTGTATTTGCACTTGCTCTTCATCATCCTTCTAAATCTCCTAGCAAAAAATAAAAGCTCGTCATCTAAAATACCATCACTAGACTCACTCTCTTTTGGTTCTATTTGTGACTTAAGGGCTATTCCCTTTTTCTTTGAGTCTGTGTTTGTGTGTGTGGCTTCATAGGCAAGGAGTTTTCCTCTCAGCTCATCATAGGTTATGGGACTTATGTTGTTACTCTCGGTTAGGACAGTGGCAGTGTTTTCTCACTCTTTTGTGAGGCTTCTAAGGAGTTTTCTCACTAAGGTTTGTTCTGCATAGTTTGTAACCATAGCATCAAGGTTGTTGATTATGATTGAGAATCTCTCAAACGTTTCATCAATGCTTTCTCCATCCTTCATGCTAAACATCTCTTACTCTTTTCCCAGCATATCAATCCTCGTTTCTTTTACTTGTTTGGTGTCTTCGTGTGTAACCTGGAGTTTTTCCCAGATTTCTTTGGATGTCTTGCATCTAGACACTTTTTGGTACTCTTCAAAGCTGATAGCACAGTGAAGAAGGTTGATTGCTTTAGCATTCAGCTCTATCTTCTTCTTATAATCTTCATTACATTCAGCTTCTTCTTTTGGAGTCACCACTCCATCGGTACTTATTTTTGTTGGGATCTTTGGACCGCTTACAACGATCTTCCATATGTTATAGTCAATGGATTGGATGAAGATCCTTATCCTTTCTTTCCAGTAGGAGTAGTTCTTCCCGTTGAAGAAAGGTGGCCGGTTGTTTGACTGGCCTTCAGTGAGGGTGTAAGCAACTGTGGTTGTGCCCAAGTTGTATCCTAACTTGACATTGGCTATGCTAACTCCTAACTATTCACTCTTAGTGCTAACCCAACTAAGAAAGGGATACCAAACAGGTACAAGATACAAGACACTTAGCCAACCTAAAGAAATCAGAAAAATAACTCTAAGCTTTTCTCTCAAGTGTATCACTCAACCTTTTTCCACTCATGGCTTTTACTTGAGCTTTCTCACAATGCCTTTTCTCACAAGAAATTACAGAAAGATAAACTTGGAAAAGTACATTACAATCAGTAAAACATGAAGGAGATTGACTTCATCAGCAGCCTCTTAGCTATGTGCAAAACCAGATTTGCAAACCTCAGATACAGTTCTTCAGTGTTGGCCGAATGCTTCTTTGAAAGAGAGCATTATCCAAGTAGAGGAACTTTACAGAACTCAACTCACAAACTCTGGTTTTCTCTCCTTGCCTTCTGAATGAGCAAGAAGTCTTCTTTTATTCTCCTTGCATGTTGCTGGGTTCTTCTTCCAAGGTCAACACCTTGAGCCTTGAGCTTCACCAACTCACAGAATCACTTTTTCTCGTTAAACCTTAGAGTAGAAACTTTTGCTTCTGACTTCTTCATCTTGACCGAAAGCCACAAAGCAGTAACCATAGAAATCTTCTCATGGTCAACTTGATCTTAGCCATTGAAAAACTACTTGGTCCCCAAGTATCACTTGTGACCGTAGATGTGAAGCAGAATAGGGCAGAGAACAATTTTCCCTTGAATGCCATTTTCAGATAGAACAGAGAGTTGGGAGAAGAGAAGAAGATCTGATGCATGCAAGATGAGATGGATTACTTTTATCCCACGCTTGATTTGGTTTGTATTTTCTGTTTTAGCTTCTGTGCTTCAAGCTTAAACTTTCTCTCTTTCTTGCTTCTTTGGTTACTAGCTTAGGGAGGAAGCTTTTTCTCTTTCTCTTTCTTACTTTTCTGAAGCCTTGATGTGACTTGATTAGAGAGGAGAGGAACGTTGCTTCTGGTAAGGCAAGATGGTGGGAAATTGAAAATCAGTTTCGGGCTTGGATCGGGTTCTTCTCTTCTTCAGCCCGTTGGTGCCTTGCTTTGCTTCTTTGATGAATTTTGTTTGAGATGAATGACTTGGGCTTGTCTTTATTTTTCACTTACCATTCAGTCCATTAGTATATATCTTTTGTTTGATGTTGAGCTACTGCAGGAACTTGTTTTTGGCCTGCATCACTTATCAACAATAATCAAAACTAATTGGGTGATTAGTCCACTAATCAAATATTTTTTATCATCAATTTTATTAATTAATTTCTTAACTCAACAATATTTAATAAAAAAATTTGGGGTGCTTTTAAAATATATATTTAGGACACATGTAAACAAAATTCACAAAAAAATCAATATGTCTAAATATGTTTTTGTTTCTTTTCTAAAGAAAACAATAAAACTACTAATTAAATTTTTTATAAAAATATAAAATTTAAATTTTTAATAAATTTATTAGGTATTTTTAAATTGAAAGCTTTAAAAAAGAATACTAATAATAATTCGGTAATACTATATTTATCAAGGTTCTGAAAATCGGACCGGACTGGTCGGTCGAACCAGTTTAACCAGAAACCGGCGATGCAAACGGTTCAGTCCTCCTCCTATAACTGCTCGAGAGAAAATCATTGAAAAATCGTTGAATCGGTCGAGAACCAGCCGGTTGGACCGGACCGGTGACCGGCCGGTTCGGATAAAACGATGGGTTTTTTAAATTTGTTAAAAAAAAGAAAACACGATCCAGTAACGTGACCAACCCCCCTCTTCCCCCAATCATTCATTCATCTCACCCCTGGTCGCCGAACCCTAGCCCTCTGAAGCAAAGGAACCCTGAACCCTAGCCCTCCATCGTTGCCGCCGTTCTCAGGGCCTCAACGCTGCCGCTGTCCCCAGGTCCTCAGCACCGCCGCTTCTTCCTCTTTGCCGTATCAGGAATCCAGTAACTCGGCAGGCCCTCTTTGTCTTTGCTGGCTTCTCGAACCCAGGTTAGTGGCTCCTCATCTTTATCTTCTCTTAACTTCTTCTTCAATTTTTGTTCCATTTCTCTTCAATTCTTCGTGGGTCTTGGCTTGAAGTTTGGTTCTTCAGTTCTTCTTCTTCGGTCTTCGGTCTTCTTTGTATGTATGGTTTTGAACTTCTGATTGCTGTGGAAATTTGTATGTATGGATTGGTTGCTAATGCTGAAAACTTACTCTGTTATGTCATTTTTACCATCTAGAGTCCAGAACACTTAATACAGTAACTGTTACTTTGTTTTAGTGTTTTGCTATTTTCTAATTGCACTGATGGCTCTATGTACTATGTACTGTTACTCTATTTTAGTGTTTTGCTGTTTTCTATTTACTCTAATGGCTCTGTGTTGCAATATTGTTGAATGCTGTAGGCAAAATTTAGATATGGTCTTGTTGAGAATTTTTTTATTTTTCATTGGGTTGTGGCTGTTTTTAATTTCATATCTGTTATGTTATGGCACTGTGATTGTGTTATGGCATTGTGATTCTGCGATCACTGATAAGTGTTTTGAATTTGAAATTTCTGATTAGTGACTTGTTAAGCTGCTGTTGTTGTTATGCTGCTGTTTTGTTATGGCACTATGATTGCGTGATCACTGATTAGTGTTTTGAATTTGGAATTTACGATTAATGACTTGTTAAGCTGCTGTTGTTATGCTGCTATTTTGTTATGGCACTGTTGTTGTTATTGTAACACCCTAACTACCAAAGCTCACGCTTCCGGCTGCGCAACTCTGATAGCTCGGACATTACGACGACACTTATACTATTTAATACTAAAATATGAGCCTGTTTAAAACTTTAAACTGCAATACCGCTCTCAAAAATACTTTTGCTATACAACGTACATCCTTACATACCATACAACTTACATAAACTCATAAAGAGTACATCCATATATATATACATATATATACATAAATAATATTACAAACATTACCCAATACAATCCCTATCCCTCTTACAAAATATATCAAGATAAAGGTGAGGGTACAATAAATAATAAGCTAAAGCAATACAGAGCATTTCAACAACAACTAAATAAACTCTTCGTAACTTCTGCGCCCATATCCTGAAAGGGGAAAAATATAGGGGGGTGAGAACATCATCCTCGAAAGGGTTCTCAGTAGGGGGTTTTTGGGAATTACTGTAATAGGATACGTGAAGATAAACCATACCAGTGATTAATAACCGTCTTATGCCTCTTTTTAAAGATAACGGTTTACAATAAAAGAGAAATCTGAAATCCTTTTCCGAAAGAGAAACCATTCAATTCTCAAAAACTCAAAAGTCTTTCAAAACGGTTTATCTATGCCGAAGCAGAATAGCCTTTCATGTTTTATTCCAAACCAGAAACACAAAACTAAAATCAACCATCGGTTCATCTCATTCCATCCACGGCCCTAGGCCCAAACAATCCAACCATCAACCAATCACCACAGTCCAACAGAGTCTCAGTAGCAATCACAAATAGGAAGATGCAAGCACAAACAAACAGTTATTGCAAGTAGAATAATTAGCAGTTAATCACATAGGCAAACCAAGTACAGTATGCACACCCAAACAATGTCACATAGATGCATATGATGCATGCCTGTCCCTAGTGGTTGATGATATCATCTGTCGGTTATAGAGCCAACCCGACATGTCCTGGTAGCTAACCATTGGACTGTCCCTCTGTCGCGCATCCCTAACTCGAGTTATACTCATCATAAACTTGATCATAATCATGATCCATATCCATCACCTTTACTGGTGAATATTTACGGGGGCGAGCTCATCCGGGACTTTCACAGTGTCCGGCCACACTTACGACATAGGGTCAGCAGAGTTTCGAGCCTCCACCTGGAGCACGTGGTGGCTAGCCACTGCTTTCTTCCAGGGATCTCATGCCTCTGATAGTGGAAGTGCAAATCACAATTATCAATAATTCAGCATATACATGCATTCATTCTCATCCATGGATCAACATCCATCTCAGCCATCCGGCTCACGATTCAGTCCAGAACCAGCCAATATTCATAATCATACACAACCATTCCAGCTCACAGTTCAATCCAGAACCAGCCAATATTCATGGCATACACAGCCATTCCGACTCATAGTTCAATCCAGAACCAGCAAATATTCATAATCATACACAGCCATTCCGGCTCACAACAAAACAGCACTTCCACATTCAGCATCATAAATTCGTAAAATCGGCATTTAAGCCATAAATAACTTTTTCTCAAATCGTTTCACTTTGAAATCAAGTTTCAACTCTTTTCAGCCTTGGCTTTAAAGATCTCATTTCTCAAATCATCTCCGGCTCATAAGCCACTTTTACTCAAAGTAAATTTCCTTTTTAAAAACAATGCCACTCTTGGCATCCTCTTTCCAAAACTTCCAAAACCATGGCTAGTTAAGGATTTATTTCAAAGTATTCAAAATCACCCATCCAACAATGGGATTTTATAATAAAAGTTTCTCGGCAGAGTCCCAAGTCTTTAGGGAAGGTCAACCTATATCAATTCCTTAAAATTCATTGAAACTCATAAAATCATAGATTCTCGGTTCAAGTAGATAAAACTAAATTTACTATAAAACCAACCATACAAAATCACAAGTTCCAACCCGGCCCAAGAATCAACTCATTTGAAACGGAACGGGTTCATTTAAATCAAACCACTTTTAGGTTTCTTTTTGGAACCCATCTTTCTAACTCTTCCAAATTGCCTCAAACTTGATTACTCAATCAAAAGTCTAGATTCTTTTAAAATCACTAAAAACCCCTTTTATATTGAAATCAATATTAGAGCATCATTCTTTCTTTCAGTGATTCAAACGGTAAAAATAGTTCATTTCTAAATGAGTCAAACTCAACGCATAAAGTTCATTAAATAAATTGAACTTGAAAACATAATTTTTCTTTTAATAAATCAAATATAATTTCTCAAATCCAACCTTTTTTAAATAACTTTTCAAACAAGACTAGGATTTTGTAGAAATTTCGGCAGCACCTCCCCTAAAACTTGGACTTTTGTGACCCAGTTCGGGTCCCAACTAAACCGTTTCTCATTCCTTTTCAACAGCTCAAAACCAGAAATCAATTCAAAAGCAAGCTAAATCCAACAGTCGCCTCAGTGGCATATCTCAATAAAACCATTTCAGAAATCAATCCAATATCAACCGATTTAACTCATTTCTAAAGCTTTAAAGAAACGGCTCAATTAACAAATCATTTGTCCAAAATCAAGTCAATTAAAGTAAACCAGGCTTAATTCAAAGGTGCATTCGACTTTTCAAATCACCAAAACAATTAACTCAAATCAAATCAATCCTCAGCGGATTAAACTCAGATTTCAAATCTTTAAAGATCCAACTTCAAAACATTACATTTCACAAATCTGCACAACAATTCAACCAAATCAATATCCATAATCATTCGAGTCAATCAAATAATACATAAGGCAGATACAATCACCAAATACACAATATCTCACATCAGTATCCATATGTCATAATTCCAATACATAAAACATAGTTTTTGGAAAGCGCCCCTACCTCAAAACGCAATTCCATAGCCCAAAAGTCTCACAGAGTCCTCTCCGCCTCAACCCAAAACCAACTGCAGCCAGCAACTCGGCTCCACTTGCGTTCTCAACAATCTCACCAACTCTAATCGCAACATATAACAATCAGGACTCGACCTCACGTTACCAAAACTCATATTCATTAACCAAGCACAACAAGGTACTAACGCGAGGCTTTCGAAATAGAGATACTCACTAAATTAACAAAACGAAACAGCCGCAACTCCAAATTGACTCAACAGCGGCTCCGTTAATAAATTCTGAATAACAGCGACGGCCTGAATTTCTGATAATAGCAGCTGTACAACCACGCAGTGTCAATACTCTTTCCGAAATCCAAAAAGGACAGAAACCGCAAATTAAAACCCTTACCGGCATACTTTTCCGGTGACGGCAGAAGTAGCCAGAAGCTCCGGCGGTGGTCCCTAAAGTCACATAACCACTCCTGGCGGTCGGAATCACAGAGATGCAGCTCCCTTCTCCGGCAGCGACACCTGCGGTGGCCTGAACCCCTTTTGCCGACGGCGGTTTGGGCTTACCATCATCAGCAGCAGCGAGCTCGAATGGTGGCAGCGGCGTCCGGGTCAGATTCCAGAACCCAGAAGTGGGAGCAGATTTGGCGGCGGAAGGAGGCACGAACAACGGCGGCGCTCAAGAGCTCCGGCGAGGACGCGTTCTGCCTTATCACTCCTCTTCCTCTCACGTGCAGTGGAAGCATCTTCGGCCGGGGTTTGGTGGTGGCGACACCCTCTGCCGCGGTGACACACGTCGACAATGGCAGCTCGGCGGCGATGGGAAGGATCGCGAGTCCCTCTCCGCGCGATGCCGACTCCACGCTTTCTCTATCTCTCTCGGTCTCGCGCTCTCCTCTGGTCGCGATGAGAATGAGCAGCAACTGACGGCGAGGCACGGCGGTTGGACAACGGTGCGAAGCTTCAGGGACAGTGACGCGGATGGCATCTCGCAGTGTTGACGGCGACAATGTGACGGCAGCGGTGGAGCCTAGCACGCCGACGCGAATCTCCTTCCTCTCCTCCTTTCTCTATCCGCAACTCAGCCTTTCTCTGGTCCGTTTCTCTTGTTTCTTTCTCCTACTATTGTTGCACATTGAATTGGAGAAAGGGGGAAAAGGTGTGTTGCTTGCTGCTGGGTGAGGAAAGCTATGCGTGGGTGTCTGTTTGGGAAGGAGGGATTGCTGCTGCTGATGGAGAAGAAAGGTGGCGACTGCTGGGTATAGGATTAGGGTTTCATTTTTGAAACTTAGGGTTAGGGACATTTTAGTAATTTTACTTAAAATAGGTATAATGTAGTAATTAGAAATAAATTCTAATTCAACAATAATAGTGCATAAAATACTATTTGCTAATCAATTTCACACTTTATTTTCAATAAAATGTCCAAATCCAAAATTCAGAAATAATATAATTAATTTCTCTATTTTCCAAAATAGCAATATCAATGTATTAAAATATTGATTATTTTGTCCATATCATATCAAATCCTTATTATTCCATAACTATCAACTTTATAATTTAAATACAGAAAATAATCCAATAATTATAAAATTGAATAATGATCATAACTTATTTCAAATTCAATAAATCAAAACTCGCCTTAATAATCTTTAATAAAATAATTTCTGAAATTAAGGCTATAAATAACTATATGATTTGAGACTTGATCATAATAAGACTTTTCAAAAGTTTTGGGTCTTACAGTTATGCTGCTGTTTTGTAATGGTTGTTGCTAAATGCTAAAAATAGAAATAAAATCAAATGCTGGTTGTTGCTGAATGAGTAGGGTAGCTACCTGCTAATGCGTGAGCATCTTGTTTATCTTTTCCTAGTGAATTTGCATCTGAATTGTTGAGTTTAATTTAGAATTAATTATATTTTAGCCACTATGGATGCTATTTTGAGTTTTGTGCAATTTTATTTATTTTAGGTAGCATTTGGAGGGATTTGATGAAGTTTCTGCAGAGAAAAAGAAGAAACCAAAGAGATGACCAGCGAAGACCGACGTGGACGCATGGCTCACGCGACCGCGCGGAATGGAGAAATCGCAATGACGCGATCGCGTGCTTGACGCGAACGCGTGAACTGGAATTTGCACAAATGACGCGAGCACGTGGATGACGCGGACGCGTCACATGCGCGATCTGCAATAATTCAAAAAATGCTGGTTACGATTTCTGGGCTGTTTTTGACCCAGTTTCCAGCCCAGAAAACACATATTAGAAGCTGCAGAATGGACAAATCAAGTGGTCCCCACCCATCAACTGAAGATCTGTTAATTAATTCGAATTTAAATTCAAATATTATCTTTGGAGGAAAAGATATTATTTTTAATTTTTGATTTTAAACCTATTAGGATTAGTAATAAATAGAAACTCTGTACATTTAGACAGGGACCAGATTGTTACCAGAACCCTTATTTTTCTTCTCTGAACCATGAGCAACTAATCCTTCATTGTTAAGGTTAGGAGCTCTGTCTATTTGTATAGATTTGATCTTTCTAATTTAATTCATGTCTTGATTTATATTTCAATAATTGTTTTCGCTCTTTACTTTATGAATATGGGTGGAACGGAAGTATGACCCATGTTCTAATTGAGTTCTTGTAAAACTTGGAAAAGCTCTTTACTTGAACAACAGCTTGAAAACATATTATACTGAATTTCTAATTGTTTGTATTTAACGGGATACGTGACATATAATCCCTTTATTTTTGGATAATTAGAATTCTTTTGGCATATAAACTAGAAATTGATCATCACCCTCTAATTGGAATTAATTGACCAAAGAATTGGCAATTAATGAATTTTAGAGGAGACTCGGAAGGTCTAAGGAATTAGGGCCTAGTCACATATAGTTTGCCATGAAATTATATCTTGCATGATTAAATTAGTTAGTGATAAAAATAAATCTGGAAAATAGATAACTCTGAAACCTTAATTGCTTTCTCAACATTTTATTCCCAACTCATTTATTTGTCTATCCTTTGGATATTCTAAGTTTGAACTTAAACCTTTTGAACATCTCAAAACCAACTTTTACTTGCCTAACTAATCCAATCAATCAATCATTGTTGCTTGATCCATCAATCCTCGTGGGATCGACCCTTACTCACGTAAGGTATTTCTTGGTACGACCCGGTGCACTTGCCGGTTAGTAAGTGTGGGTTATAAATTCCGCACCACCTGCCAATGCCATATATAAATAAACTGATGAATGATGATGATGGTAGTGGAAGGAGAGTCAAAGTGTATAGGTAGTTAGTGATATATTATGCTTTCTTATTCAATGACTACTTGTTATGTTGATACCTCAACTTGGAAACAACACTAGATCCCGTTTATGGCTTGCTCAGCAAGAAGACTCTATTGCTAAGAGAGCTCTCTTACAACAGATGAACGCAACGCTGCCTAAGATTAAACCGAAAATGTCATCTTGCAAGGTTCAGGTTCATATTCAGTTAGCATAATACCACATAATGATCAACATTTTCTAATTGAACTAGCTCAACATTCTTTTGAAATTGATAATCCTTTGTCTCCTGACATTTCTAAATTAGAATCTGAGGTGTTAAGTGATCCTGTTAACCCTCAAAGTCAAAATTTAAATTTAGATATTTTTTTTACTATTTAACTTTTATGTTTGTATTTTGATAATATCATATGAATTTGGTTGATAATTTTTTGTGTAGTGTTTTAAATTTGAAAGATATTTTAGGATGTTTATTTATAATTTATTTATTATTTTATTCTAAAACGGTTTTTCGGTTGAACCACCAGTTGAACTAGTAAAGCAGTGAACCAGTGACTAAAGCGGTTTGATAACGGTCCGATTTTTAGAACCTTGATATTTACAAATATTTTTGTAACTAAATCCAACCAAGTTGAAACTTGGCACAAGCTCAGCAAAAAAAAAAAAAAAATACACGCATAGTCACCGTTTTTTCTTTTTTGCACTTTTACAGCACATAAACTTTTGTTGGAGAATGTAAAAATTTATTGTTGGTTGGGTATCAATGTTTTAGACATGTGATTCTTTAAAACTTTTTGTGCTAAATACCAATTTTTTGTGCTTTGCACTAAATTTTAGTGTTGTACATCAAAATTTCAGTGCTTTAATTTTCTAACATATATATGAGAAAGAGGAGGAGGAGGAGGAGAAGATGATAATGATAATAGTGAAAGAGGATGAGGAAGAACAAAATAAGGAGAAGAAATTAAATAAGAGAAGGAGGAGAAGATAGAAGACGAAGAAAAAGAAAAAGATGAACGTATATGGGTTTAAAAAATGTTTGGATATCTAATTTTATTGTAATAAATTTTAATTAAACCCTAATTAAAAATAGAAAATATCTTTGTTTTGATTTTTGATTTTATAGGTATTAGAATGAGATTTTTTTAATAAATAAAATAAATATTTTATTTACCAAAATATATAACTTGTAACATTTTTACCAAAATGCATTATATCTCTTTTCTTGTTTACAGTGTAAACAAAATAAGAGTGCACGTATCTCATTTACACTATAAACAAGATCTCGTTTACACTATAAATAAGATAAAGCACGAAACACGAAAGGTGTTTATTTTGTTTACATGTCTAGGTTGTATTAGCGGCAATATTCTATTAAAGCCTTGGAGAAGTTCGGGCTTGTTGTCCCTCTAGAATTTCAAGAGAGGATGATCATCAAAAAAGAAATAAAAAAATAGGGGTCCAAAAAAGAAGGTCACCTTTGAGTAGGGGTAGCAGGAGTACCCGAATATGCGTGTACCCATCCCTCCCTTACCCGGTCAGGACGAATTTAAACCCGACCTGGGGGTGGCGCGGGCTTTGATCGAGGTGGGGCAAGACCCTGTCCATCCCGGAGTACATATATATGTTTTTAAGGACTGGGGTTTTTTATGTGCCTCTATCACTATCAGACCCCCAACTTCCCAAGTCTTCTTCTTTAGAGAACCAAAGTCACCAAAATCTTTTTCTTTGTTGTTCAGTCCCTTACCTCCTCACCGTTGCTACTCAGCCTTTCATAGTCTTATCCCCTCACCAAAGTCTTCTTCTTTAGAGAACCAAAGTCACCAAAATTTTTTTTAGAGTATATGCATGGGTATGTGTCCTAATCTAAGATGCCAAATATTGTTGTGCTCAATGTGTGAAGGTGTTGTGGGATGAGTAATAGTCGTAGTTGCTGCCAATGAAGCTTGCTTTGTTGGAGGAGGGAAAAAGTAAGAGAATTCTGGTTCTATATTCGTTGTATATAGCCCTTTTCTACACTTAGCAATGCCAATTATCTTTGATATGAATCGATCTTGTATCTCACAAACTTATCATCGATTAACAGTTGGCAATGTAAGTTTGAAGTTAATTTTGACATAGAGATCAGTTTAAAATAAAAAAGGAATGTACAAAACATTTTTGAGAAAAAAGTTTTTAGAAAATATGATTATGCCAATGATGGTGCTGACAGTTTTAGTCCCATTTGGCAATATCACATTGATTGGAGTAATATTTTAAAAGCTTGCAAAATTTTTGAAGTCAAAAGTCACATAATCTATTGCACCGGAGTCAATGACCCATAGTGCAGATTTTGGAGTGATAATGCTCATAATTCTTGCATTAAAATATAATACAATAGTTTTACCTGGAGTGGAGGTCTGAATGGAATTAGTCAAAATTTGGTTTGCATTATGAAGTTGTTGTTGCACACTTTTCTCTTTGATAAACTCTAACAAGACAAATATTTATTCTGGAGTGAAGTGAACACAAATCTTGATATTCCAGTGTTCTTCTGGAGACAATTAATCTAGGATTGTTTGTTACTGAGTATATCATCATGCTCCTCAATGATTACGTGATTGATTGTGGTGTTATGTTACGTTGCTGCCGTTGCTGAAAATAAGAGGAGTACCATACTTCTTATAGCACACATCTTCTGTGTGGCCTTGCTTGTTACAATGAGAGAATGCCATTGATCTTGAATTGGATTTGTGTTACTCTTCGAAATTTGAGATTGAAGATTGGTGAGTTGATGGAGAAGATTGGCATTGCTCTGGTTGTCCAAATCACCACTCGATGATCTGTTTACCATGTCCGCTATTTTGAGAAATCAATGAATCATAGAGTAATATGGAGTCAGATCTTCTTTCTTCCAACTCGTTGATTGGAACAACTATGTTCACCAAGAAAGAATCTTGTAAAATAACCTCTCATCAAACTATATTGGATGAATTTGAAGGAATAGGTAAGAAAGGAGAAAAGAAAATGTCGAAAGAAAAATAAGGGAAAAAAACAGCGTCATTGGCAATTATTGGCAATCCACAACTTTTTAATTCGATTCACAACTTGGTTACTCTCCACGCTCGTTGCACCATGAAAAGAATCTCATGTTCTAAACTATTCAAGATGTGATGTTAATGGTTTGACGAACCAGAAGAGAGAAAAAAAGAGTGAAAGTTGAGAGATGGAAAAAAAATTAATTCTTCTCATTTTAAAAATTTCAAATAAATGAATACAAAAAACTGAAGAAAAATATTTTATGGTTAACTTTATCTTCTCCTACTACAATTAATTAGTATCAACATTAACCTATTAAAAAAATAATTTAGGTAACATGAATAGTGAATTTATATGTGTTTGATTGAAAATTTTGTTGTAATTTTGTTGATTGAGAATTATTTTATTGATTGCAATTTATTTGTACCGTGGGTTTAAATTCATTTTGATTAAGAATTAGAGACTTTATTATTGCAATTTTATTTATATGTATCTAATTGCAATTTTTTATTTAATGTATATGTAAATTTACCTTATTTTTTATATATCCAAAATATAGTAATGAAATTGAAACTTAAGCATTGAGTTAAAGAAATAAAGATCAAAGATAACAAATATTCTTGATTCTTTCATAGA
The DNA here is from genome assembly GCF_003086295.3 of Arachis hypogaea. Lineage (NCBI taxonomy): Eukaryota > Viridiplantae > Streptophyta > Magnoliopsida > Fabales > Fabaceae > Arachis > Arachis hypogaea. The sequence continues at coordinate 13,100,678 of NC_092045.1, forward strand.
AATTGAAGAAGTACATTGTGCGATAACTTGCTCACTTCCTTGAACAAATCTAGCGGAAAACTAAAACAAATTTGGCACAAGTTAACCAAAATATTACTCCCTCATGATAATTCATTTTTTCAACACAGTTATTTTCTTTTTCTTTTTTTTTTTAAACTAAATAAGAGATATTTTTGTTAACTTGCACCTTAGTAGAATCATGTCAAGGGGAAAAAACATGCAAAATCAATACGACAGAAAGGAAATCAAATAGAAACTACTCAGGCTTATTAGCCAACTGAAAATGGAAAAAAAATATTCAAGAACTCACTATGATCACTCACAAATTTGATTTTGTTATAAGGTCATACACAATATATTAATGTTTTCAGTTTCAACAAGATCATTATATATGTGTTGATTTTTGTTTATGTGTTTAATTGTAATTTTTTTTTCATTTTAAATTGTTCTCGGCTTTATTTTTTTTCTTATATGTTGCAATTGGTTGTATGTGTTGCAATTAGTTATATATGTTGATATCTCTTTTTGATATTGGATGTATAAAGTCTACCTGTGTCTTAAAAATTTTATATAGTTTGTTTAGTTTTTTAATTTTTTTAATGTAGGTTCTTTAAGATTATTTTAAGAATAAGGATTGAAGACTCTTTTATATTTAATGTTGTAATTTCTTTATTATGGTGTTAAATTTTTAGTGATCAAACATTAGCTTTTTCTAATTTTAAGTTATTTGACATTGTATGAATCTTATGCTTGAATTTTAATTTATGTATGAATTTTAAGTTTTTATCTTAATTTATATATGAATATATAAAAATTAAAGTGTTATTTAATTTTTATTGGGGCGGGTAGGGGCGGGACAGTTAGAAGCAGGTAGTAGTGAAGTGAAAGGAGGGCGGGGCGGGGTCAGTAGGGCAAAAACCCACCCCCTACCTCTGAAACACCTGAAAAACAAAAGACACTTTTGAGCACAAAGAACATAAAGGGTCTAGCAGCCAGTTAGACCATTTGGATATCTTGTTTTCCATGGGCAACTTGAGTCTCTTTCTCCCCAGGTAATAACTATTGTTGCACATTGAGCCAAGACATTATCAATCTCTGAGCCGGTGAAGGCAAGGGCATGTAGGTTTGGAGGTTCTGGACTCATGTTTAAATTCATTTGATCCAAAAGAATTTTCATAACCATTGTTTTTCCTACAGTATTAAAGGTGCTTTCATTATTTGGGCAGGGTAAAAAGGACAGAGTGTGGTTACGTAAATCTAATTAAGCTCAATGGGTGTCTAATTTATGGTATTTGAGGATTCAGACACTTATCTTTGTGAGGAAAATTCATTTTTTGTAGACCGTTGGTGATCACTTCATTAGCTATTTGGGTTGGTGCTATAATGTGGGCTTGAGGTATTGGGACCTGGGTGAAACTATTTTGGTGTGCTTTTGCTTTATGTATTTGGCATCCAGACAAGGTTTTGGAATTTTTTGAGGATTGGTTATTGGGATTAGGGGTTTGTCTTTTACTGCTCTCTTGATTTGCCATGATGTTATCACTGTTGACATGATTCGCCAGTATCTCATACTGGGATCTGTCTCCCACTATCTCCCATGCTGCTTTGTCCCTCTTATATTTTGCACCACTGTTATCCTTATCTTTTTCATTGCCTTCATTTAGACCATGCAGGGACTATTGGTTTTCCCCATCGTTACCTCCATGGGCTCCTGCTACTGGCTCCTAGTCGTGGTTGCCATTTTTCTTGGCTTTCTCCTCATTCTTTCTTGCTGGCAACTATCATTAACATGGCTAAATCGCTCACAGGTGAAACATATTATATGAAGGCCCTCATAATTGATATAGTAGTTGCTTCCGTTAACCATGTACTCAGCATCTAAGGGTTTGTTAAAGTCTATCTCATGCATAACCTTGCGAACTTTCTCCTTGATTGGTTTACCTGAAGAATTACCATGTGTTCATAACACGTAGCGGAAGAAAAGAAAGTAATCCTTAAAGATATATTTTGCGCTTAAAATTTATTCCAGTAATATAATATATAGTAAATCAGATTTAAATACATGTATGTACGCTAGTAAAAATCACTTTCTCCTTTGATGGTACGAAGGCGTTATGCGTATCCACACCGAGACCAACCTTTTGATGTCAACTCTTTGACCAATGGATATCTGATCTAAATTGAGAACCTCTTTGCAACTCTTTGCACACCATAAAATTCTTCTCCAAGAATTAGGCTCACATACATTTATGTGTATAGAGGTAAAGGAATAAAACTCTTGTTATTCTCTCGTGACTTTTCTGTACTCTTGACGTACATATATATAGTATGAGATTTGTTACTGATTTTAAATTTGATTCTCAATTCAAATTTAAATCATATCTTGAAATTTCAAATCTGAATCATTCAAATTTTATGACTCATATCATAACTCAATTTGAAAACAGAATCAGTTAGGATCTCATCCAAATTCAGAAATAGAATAACTAATTATTCTTAAATCTCATTTAATATCCTCAATTATCATACTATTATTATATTCTTGGTGCTAGCAAAAAATATAATAATATTCTATTTGAATTAATATAATTATTTATTTGATCAAATCAAATTAATAATTAAATAATTCTACAGCAAAGATTAGAATACTCGTTAGTGTGTGACCCCATAGGTTCATTACTAAGCGGGTAGTAAATTAGTCATACTAAATTTACTAATCAAGGTTGGCTTCTAGCAACACTTCTCAACGACCCGATAGTATGAAGTAATATATTTTTACTAAGAACCTCAGAAAAACAAAGTATAATTCCTTAGAGTATGGTTTAATTGTCAAACTCTAACTTGTTACCATTATTATAATGAACTGTGAATGACCTAAGAAACTCATTTCTTCATTCATTCAATCCCCTTGGCAAAGGTTTTATTCATCTCAGTCATTATAATTATAGAGCTCAAACTTTTTACCGAGAGTTGATGGATTCCTTATTGACTAATCATTAATTCTACAAGTATTTAAATTATACCCAATATCCATTCAACTAGCACCCTAGGGTATTATGTGTCCGGAATCAAAGTATAATAAATACATTATTAATTATTATGACAGTCGCAGGTCAAAGGAAACTCTATTACTATGTTCATCTTGAGAATATCCTATTGACAAATATACGGTAATTATAACCTTTAGGAATTCTCAAAGTGAGTCAGTTCAATGGTCATATCTCTATATGCACCATCTATATACATAATTTAATAAATGAGATCTATTAATCTTCATCTAATGAAGACCATTATTTATATATTGATCTTTTCGGATTATTAATGTCCTTTTTAATAATCCTATGACCAAGAACAATTTAGATTAAATTATAAAAGATTTATCTCTCAATATTATGATCACTATCACAATGATAAATCTCTAAATTTAATCAAGGACCTTATTAAATTAATATTTTAATATAATAATAATAAATTATTTGACACATGATTGATTAGATTGTGGTCATATTCCTTATTCCCAACAATCTCCCACTTGCACGAGAGCCAATCATGATAGATTGGATCTTGGGCATACTATTATCTCAATAATCTCCCACTTGCACTAGAGCCAATCAATCATTTGTATAATTTTTCAATGCACATTTGTGTTTGTCAAAACTCTTTTGACCTTAAACACTTTTACTCTTGAGCATGTTTGCTTGACCTTTTGTAAAATACACCTAGTGCATAATAAATATCTCGTTTTCTTAAAACATGAAATCTCTCACTACAATAGTGCATAATTTTATTTTAAGGACAATCCTTATTGAATATGATTATAAAAAATCTAAATAACCATTAAATCTATCTTTATAGAATTATATCATTATTCAAATAGGCTACTTTTTCGAAAAGTTAGTTTGACGATCAAACCTTTTATATTTTCAGGAAAAATTATATCTTCTGTCTTCTTTTGGGGAAAATTTCTTTTCTAAAAAGAATTCAATCTCCTATCACAAAACCAATAAATCTCATTTATCAGACTTAATATCAATTCTATTGTTGTGCAATCTCTTAACACATATAAGACATCTCCAAAACTCTAATGTTCTTGAGTTTAAGCTTATGCCTCTTCCATATCTCATATGGATAAAAAAAATTGATTTAGTGAAAAATTTGTTAATTTAGCAACATTTCTAAAATGTAGTCCAAATATTTAACAAACACTTATCTTCAAATAAATCAAATTTCATGTTTCTTTAAACATGATGGAGTACATAGAGTACTAGTATTTGTGTGTTGAGAATCTCATTCTCTATTCAATAGAATATCAATTAGATAACTAGAAATTTTACTTTAAGCTTTTATAATAAAAATACTCAATATCTTTATTATTGGTCAAACTAACCCTTAAGAGCAATTTTAATTGGCATCCTCAATACTAATATTGGGTTTGTCTAAAATGATCACAAACATTAATCATATTAAGGCCAATTATAAATTGTTTGTAACAAAATAAATCTCCAAAAATACTTGCAAGAACAATTCTCGCTAAAGCCATTTGGCTAATGGCATTCCAACTTCTAAATTGTTTAATTCAAAATATATTGTCCAATACTCCTACTAGTTTAAATAATATCTTTGATAGTCATACTATCTTACTTGGGACACCATACATCTTCTCAAGATATTCAATAATAAATAGTGGGTATATACATTTTGAAATTAGAATTCATGGCTATCAAAATAACCCATATTATAGTAAAATAATATTTTAAATACTTCACAAGTACTGACTATTCCATCACCAATTTTATTGGACAATATTATTTCAATAGGATTATCATGTCCATGAAACCCTTTTATACATAAGAACAATTCTCAATGTATAGCCACTTTATTACTTTCAAGTATGCTATACGAAAGATGAACATATTTAAAAAATTTAAAATATGAAAGTAAATTAAGAAATCTATATTTCTGGAAAAAAATTATTTAGAATCGCGAATGAGTATCTTGGTTGTGAAGTTGTTACTCATACCTATTCTAAATAAACATGATTAAATTGTATCCTATATAATTATAATCCCAAATAATTATCTGGTTGTCAGACAATTATTTAACTGAATTATATTTTATACCCCTAGGTTGTCTAGGTTCAAGTATAAAATTAATTCTCCTTATACATCATCATATGCATAAATAAATTCTATCTTTGAGTACAAGTCTCCTGGTTGTCAGGTCATTTCTTGTAAACAAGAGATAAATTTATTTATTTATTATTTTTTTTGGCAATCTCCTAACTTTTAGGATTTATCTCTATTGTTAGAGAATTTTTCATAAGTACTCATAGATTAAATTTAATACTCCTAGGTTGTCTAGACAAAATATAAAAATAAATCCCTAATACATCAAATGTATATACTGATTATTATCTTGAAAATAAAACTTCTGGTTGTCAGGCCGCTCTTTATAATCAAGAATGTTAGAAAAACTAATTTCTAAAATTATAGTGTTCAAAACACATCAATCAAATCAAAATTTGATTTTTCATGTACTAACGTTTAGCCTTAAAAAATTATCAAAACAAATTTGACCTTTATATATACACTTATATATATAAGAAACAAAAAAAGATATTTTGCATCTTATTCCTTTTACTGTGATCAAAATCATAATAAAATTTAATAAATAAATAAAATCAAACAAAATATTTGATTATAAATATAACTTTTATATTAAAAGAATGATAATTTAATCACAATTAAATAATTAAAATAAATTAACTATTAATTTATTAGAAAACTATCTCAATGAAAATAAATACATCACATACTTAAAAACAATTTAAATTAATCCTATTAATTTAAAAATTTTAAAAAATAGGAATAAAAATTTAAACACAAAAAGCCAAAACTCTGATACCACTGAAGAATTACCATGTGTTCATAACACGCAGCGGAAGAAAAGAAAGTAATCCTTAAAGATCTATTTTGTGCTTAAACTTTATTCCAATAATATAAAATATAGTAAATCAGATCTAAATACCTGTATGTATGCTAGTAAAAATCACTTTCTCCTTCAATAGTACGAAGGCGTTATGCGTATCCACACTGAGACCAACCTTGTGCTGTCAACTCTTTGACCAATGGATATCTGATCTAAATTGAGAACCTCTTTGCAACTCTTTGCACACCATAAAATTCTTCTCCAAGAATTAGGCTCACATACATTTATGTGTATAGAGGTAAAGGAATAAAACTCTTGTTATTCTCTCGTGGCTTTCCTGTACTCTTGACGTACATATATATAGTATGAGATTTGTTACTGATTTTAAATTTGATTCTCAATTCAAATTTAAATCATATCTTGAAATTCCAAATCTGAATCATTCAAATTTTATGAATCATATTATAACTCAATTTGAAAACAGAATCAGTTAGGATCTCATCCAAATTCAGAAATAGAATAACTAATTATTCTTAAATCTCATTTAATATCCTCAATTATCATACTATTATTATATTCTTGGTGCTAGCAAAAAATATAATAATATTCCATTTGAATTAATATAATTATTTATTTGATCAAATCAAATTAATAATTAAATAATTCTACAGCAAAGATTAGAATACTCGTTAGTGTGTGACCCATAGGTTCATTATTAAGCGGGTAGTAAATTAGTCATACTAAATTTACTAATTAAGTTTGGCGTCTAGCAACACTTCTCAACGACCTGATAGTATGAAGTAATATATTTTTACTAAGAACCTTAGAAAAACAAAGTATAATTCCTTCTATCTTTCCAGCTTTTGGTTAACCCTTAGAGTATGGTTTAATTGTCAAACTTTAACTTGTTACCATTATTATAATGAACTGTGAATGACCTAAGAAACTCATTTCTTCATTCATTCAATCCCCTTGGCCAAGGTTTTATTCATCTCAGTCATTATAATTATAGAGCTCAAACTCTTTACCGAGAGTTGATGGATTCCTTATTGACTAATAATTAATTCTACAAGTATTTAAATTATACCCAATATCCATTCAACTAGTACCCTAGGGTATTAGGTGTCTGGAATCAAAGTATAATAAATACATTGTTAATTATTATGACAGTCGCAGGTCAAAGGAAACTCTATTACTATGTTCATCTTGAGAATATCCTATTGACAAATATACGGTAATTATAACCTTTAGGAATTCTCAAAGTGAGTCAGTTTAATGGTCATATCTCTATATGCACCATCTATATACATAATTTAATAAATGAGATCTATTAATCTTCATCTAATGAAGAACATTATTTATATATTGATCTTTTCGGATTATTAATGTCCTTTTTAATAATCCTATGACCAAGAACAATTTAGATTAAATTATAAAAGATTTATCTCTCAATATTATGATCACTATCACAATGATAAATCTCTAAATTTAATCAAAGACCTTATTATATTAACATTTTAATATAATAATAATAAATTATTTGACACATGATTGATTAGATTGTGGTCATATTCCTTATTCCCAACATTACCGTGTTCATATCAGCTTTGAGAGACTTTCCGATTTGGTCCCCCACCATAGCAAGAAACTTCTTGTCATAATACTCTATTGGTAAGTCTTGAATCCACACCCATGCCGCTATTTTGTTTATCTCCATTTCAAAGGGATTGAAATCAGGCATCTAGCACCAGATTGTCAGGTAATGATCAAAGAACAACCATGGACCTCCTTCTATCACGTGCCAATAGTCGTTGTGTAAACCCTAATTATTAAACATAACTTTGAAAGGCCTTTTTTGATAGGGTGTTACTTATTTGGGAAAAAAATATCTCTCAAGCATTAGATAACACAAGAGATGAATATGCAAAAGACTTGAATAAAAGTATGCAATGGTTTCAAAGAAAGAAAAAAAACATATAAACATGTTTGAGCAAATGAAATAAAAGAAAATAAAAGCCAAAGATCACATGAGTCTTGACCCTAGTACTCAGCCGGAAAGAAAATACCAAGAGAAATAACTATGAAAAAGAAACATGACGCGGCGTCCTAACTAAACTTTGTCAAAGAAAACTTCCATCCTCGTATCACACTCCATCCTCTAATAGAACTCTTCAGTACTCCACAAATCTGGGTACCAGTAGCCCCCTTCCAATACTCTTTCATGGTGTAAAGATCCTATTCCACTGTGTGGGATGCAATAAGGTCTGATGTGGTGCCAAAACTGAAGAATAGGGCACGTATTTCACTCTTGGGCTCCTAAGAGAAGTCAATTCCTCTTTTGAGTCCTCCTCCATTGGGTCCTCCTTCTCTCCTAAGTCTTGGCTAGGCTCGTTCTCTTCTGCCTCAGAATCCGAATCGAGGTAGAATACTTCTGGTGACCGCTTCTTGGGAGTTGGAGCGTTCATATCTAAGAAGATTATGACGGGCAGTTGGGGGTTTTCTTTCACAATTTACGACCTAAAAAGATAGTTTGGAGCACGGTAGTAGTGATTGTAACTATCCACGCATGCTTTGAAGGATCATATTCAGAGGCCACCCTAGGGGGCGCTGTGTTGTCTCCACCCGATGCGCTATGGTTCTCTGGAGATAGTATGAGAAACAAAATGAGATGAGAACTTAAAAGATCTCAGTAGGAGTGCTATGTAACACTTCCATATCCATCTCCAGCCAATTTATGGGATTTAAAAAGAACAGAGCATGGCATGTATTATGATTTTTCCGTGGGTCACAAAGCAAGGCAAAATAAATAAAAGGAACAAAAATATTTGCATTGATAAATCAAGTATAAGGGAAACAAAATAAGAATAACAAATATAATCATAACAGTAATATGATCAGATTTTTCTTTGTACTTTTCATTACTTTTTCCGTAGCTTTTATGAAAAGTATTGAGTTTAAACTGGTATATAAAGGTGGGAGTCTTCTTCCCTTATCAAAATTTTTTATCCCAAATATTTTAGCAATCATCTTTTCTTATTGAAGGATCAATCCCTCAGTTCAATTAACAATCAAGATTACTTGAGAGATACACAAAAAGAAAGTCATGCCAAAAAAGATATATATTATCAACATAAGAGCTATGCATGTGCATTTGCAAGAATTTAAAATAATAATAATAATAATAATAATAATAATAATAATAATAATAATAATAATAATTATAATAATAGATTTATATAAAACATGTAGGTACTCCTTAAATTAAGAAGTTGTAATATAACCACCTTAATAGTATAAGATCACATAGTATCGTACCTTTAGAAAGCACAATAGTAATGGGACATATTAAACAACTATATGGAATTCATAAAATACATGTAATCCTGGCTTAAATGGCTTGTAATATAATGATAATAATTATAGGAATAATATCGATAAAGGAAATCATAAAGATATGCATGTACTCCTAATTAAAAGGCTTTATATATGATGATAAATTTGGATGATGAACTAACCATGTGCGTACAAAAAAAAAAGGATTAATGTCATAAAATAAATATCAAAGATGAGAAGGTAAAACATTGGATACATAGTAGAGACATAGATGATAAGGATTCGGTAAACAAAAGACAAGAAAAATATAATCCATGCCAAGCATATAAAGTAAAAAGAACATAATTTTCTTATACTTTCTAATGTCTCTTAATCAATTTATGGGATTGACTCTTGTCTTTGCACACAGAATATTTTTGTAGAAGAGAGAGGAAAAAAAATAAGTGTTGAGAGGGATAATCCTTTACCTGTCTATATATTTTTAGTGGCAGGTGTGACTAGGGTGTTTCAAAATTAAAAGAAAGAATTTGGAGTGGAGGTTAGACTTTTACCCAAATTTTAAAATTCTAAGTCTATTTTTTAATTGGCTTTTCAAATTTCAAATTGAATATCGAGGAGAGTGAAAAGGGAGGGGTGGTTGTTACAGGGTCGTCATTGAAGTGTCTGACTACATAGTAGTTATTCCCCACATCTATGAGATCCATGCCTCCATTCTTGGACCATATGGTGTCCAATCTTCTTTCTAGAACTGCATATCCTACTTTAGAAGGGATGGAGCGCTCTTCCTGTTTCTTTATTCTCAAAGCTTCTCTTTGTATTTGGCTCATCTCAAGGACTTCCGTCATGTCGGTCTCAAACTCATCCTCTAAGAATTCTTCATCACCATTGGAGCTATCTAACTCTCAGCCTGGTTCTGTGCTTCCTCTCATGACTAAGTGATGAGCGGATATTTTATACGCTTTTTGGGGGTAATTTCATGTAGATTTTAGCATGTTTCAGTTAGTTTTTAGTAGAATATTATTAGTTTTTAGGCAAAAATCATATTTCTGGACTTTACTATGAGTGTGTGTATTTTTCTGTGATTTCAGGTATTTTCTGGCTGAAGTTGAGGGAGTTGAGCAAAAATCTGACTTAGGCTGAAAAAGGACTGCTGATGCTGTTGGATCCTGACCTCCCTGCACTCGGAATGGATTTTTTGGAGCTACAGGAGTCCAATTGGTGCGCTCTCAATGGCGTTGGAAAGTAGACATCCAGGGCTTTCCAGCAATATATAATAGTCCATACTTTGCGCGAAGATAGACGACGTAACTTGGCGTTGAACGCCAAGTTCATGCTGCTGTCTGGAGTTAAACGCCAGAAAAACGTCATGATCCGGAGTTGAATGCCCAAAACACGTCATAACCTGGAGTTTAACGCCAAGAAAGGCCTCAACTCATGGATAGCTTTAGTCTCAGCCCCAGCACACACCAAGTGGGCCCCAGAAGTTGATTTCTGCACCAATTATCCTAGTTTACTCATATTCTGTAAACCTAGGTTACTCGTTTACTATTTAAACAACTTTTAGAGACTTATCTTGTACCTCATGACATTTTTCAGATCTGAATTACATACTTTGTGACAGCATGAGTCTCTAAACTCCATTGTTGGGGGTGAGGAGCTCTGTAGCGTCTCGATGATTTAATACAATTCCTTTGTCTTCCATCCAAACACGCTTGTTCTTATCTAAGATGTTTATTCGCGCTTAACTGTGGAGAAGGTGATGATCCGTGACACTCATCACCTTCCTCATTCTATGAACGTGTGCCTGACAACCACCTCCGTTCTACATCAGATTGAATGAATATCTCTTAGATTCCCCAACAGAATCTTCGTGGTATAAGCCGGATTGATGGCGGCATTCATGAGAATCCGGAACGTCTAAACCTTGTCTGTGGTATTCCGAGTAGGATTCTGGGATTGAATGACTGTGACGTGCTTCAAACTCCTGAGGGCTGGGCGTTAGTGACAGACGCAAAAGAATCAATGGATTCTATTCCAACCTGATTGAGAACCGACAGATGATTAGCCGTGCTGTGACAGAGCATAGGAACGTTTTCACTGAGAGGATGGGAAGTAGCCACTGACAACGGTGACACCCTACATAGAGCTTGCCATGGAAGGAGCCTTGCGTGTGTTGAAGGATTTCAAGGAAGAGTTGAAGTTCAAAGGACAAAGCATCTCCAAAACTCCAACATATTCCCCATTACTGCACAACAAGTAACGCTGTTATTCTCGTTTATTTTTATAATCAAACCTAGTAATTTCATTAAACCCTTATTGGCCTCCTGACTAAGATTAATAAAGTAAACATTGATTGCTTCAAACCAATAATCTCCGTGGGATCGACCCTTACTCACGTAAGGTATTACTTGGACGACCCAGTGCACTTGCTGGTTAGTTGTGCGAATCACAAATTCGTGCACCACTAAGCTTGCATATGTTTTCGCGCTTCTGTTTGTCCCGTGAACTTCGTTTTATCAAACATTCAGTCCTCTTCTCTAGCAACTCTCGAGGTCTCTCTCCTGTAGCCTCTTTCATCAATCCTTATCTTTTTCTTGCAGCATTGAAGTTGGTTAGCTTCCTTCAGTGTGGTGTCTCTCTGATCCATATTCATTGCTCCCTCTTTCTCTCTCCCTCTCAGCCTTTTATTTTTCCTAAATGTTAAAGTTATATCATGGGCTTGGCCCATGGAAAGCTATCATTTTTTTATTGGGGAGATTGTTAAAAAAATTTACAAATAAAATTAATTATTTTAGGGGGACCACTGCCGCCCGTTTGTTAAACCAAGCTTTGTCTTTGTGATAGTGTGAAATTTTGTTAATTACAACACCGCTCATAATAAAATTATATTTTTTGTAAACAAAGCAAATCATGTTTAAGAAGATGGAAAAGAATAGTATGAAATGAAATCAATTTTCTATTCAAAACTTATATTTTGAAATACTAATGTTTGCAAATTAAACAGATAAATAAGAATGAATGAATGACATAGAAAAAAAAAAGAACAAATTAAAATAACAAAAAATATTCTTTATATCATTAAATATAGAAAAATGACGAAAAAAATTAATTTCAAACTTCTAACTCAAAATTTAAAATTTGAAATTTAGTAACGTGATAACGAAAAGAAAAAAATCCGTTGAATTTAAAATCATGTTGGAATAAGAAATGAAAATAAATTTGGCATTGCTCTGGTAGAAACTCCAAAGGAGGATGATTAAATTGAAAAACGATTCTGTAACCAAACACAATAGAGTAATTTCTGTTTCGCTCCATTGTTCAGGTAACTATGCCCTCCTCTCCTCTAATATTTGTATGTAAAATTGCTTCTGTTATTGTTGTATTCAAAATATTTGTGACTAGCTATTGATTCCATTCACCATTAGGAAGAATTAATTCATAGACCGATGTTGGAACATAATTTGTGTTAAGAATAAGATTTGAAAAAATAGCCATAAAATCTTGGACCCAAGAATCATCTTTAATTCTGATTAGATTGCCTCTCCCAACCTTCCATAACACCCCTTTCTCCAAAATCTTTCTTCCTTCGATAACGCTCCTCCAACACCAAGAGGGATTGGTTCCCACCTCAGCATTTAAGAAAGTAGTTGTCCTAAATTATTTGCTTTTTAGCACCTTGTAAATTAGAGAGTGAGGATGGGTTAAAAGTCTCCAACTTTACTTTGCTAACATGGAAAGATCGAAGGCTTTTAGATCCTTGAAATTGATGCCCCCTTGCTCCTTCGACCTACATGTAATCTACCAACTAATCCAGGCATCCTCCTTTTTGATCCGTTTTGACCCCACCAAAACTGCAAAATGGCTTTTTGTATTTCATTTAGTAGCATCTTCAGTAGCTTAAAATAACTTAAGGTGTAGATCGGAACAGTAGTTGCCACTGCTTTGATAAGAAATTTCTTCCCCAAGGTTCAGAAAAGAGTTCTCTTCCATTGCTAGAGTTTGTTATTCACCCTATCTTTTATATAGTTGAAGGTAGCTCTTTTGGATCTTTGAACCACTGCTGATAATCCCAAGTACTTATTCTAATTTTCCACATGAGATACTAGGAGAATATTTGAGAAGTGGTCTCAGATAGGTTTCGGAGTATTCCTGCTAAAGAAGATAGAGGATTTATTCAAGTTCACCACTTGTCCACTTACTTCCTCATAGACATATAGGATTCTAATAAGGCTTTGACAATCCTCTACAGTAACACAACAGAATAAGATAGAATCGTCTGCAAAGAATAAATGAATGACTCTAGGACAACTATGATTAAGCTTCAAACTAGTGAATTTCTGTCTCTGTTCTTCTCTATGGAATAGATAGGAGAGACCCCCTGTGCAAAATAGAAATAGATATGGGGATAGAGGGTCACCTTGTCACATCTCCTGGCATGGTTTGAAAAAATCATATGGTTGACCAGCCACAATTACAAAGTAAGAAACTGTTGTCACGCATTTCTTGATCCAGTATAGCCATTTGTTGCAAAAACCCAATTTTCTCAAAATCTCCTATACAAAAGACCACTTCACCCTATCATAGGCTTTGCTCATGTCTTGTTTTAGAGCCATATCATTCTAACCATATCTCTTATTTTTCAAAAAGTGCATGAATTTATGGACAACTAAGACATTATCACTGATTAGTCTACCTTTAATGAAGGCACTTTGGGAATCACTAATAACCTTGTTTATCACAAACTGTTATCTATGCACTAAAATCTTAGAGATAACTTTGTAAAAAATATTACTAAGGCTTATAGGTCGAATTTGAGTCATAGAAGTAGCATTAGCAATCTTCGGAATGAGGCAAATATGTGAATGATTTAAAGCTTTCAAAATTTTACGTCCCGCAAAGAAACTCCTAATCGCCATCACTAGGAGCTGAAAATGGGTTTATAGAAAAAATTGCTGATTTGATCTCTTGCTCGGTAACTGGACAAGTTAATCTCTGATTAGTATGCGCAGTGATCTTGGTTGGAATATCTTGTAGTTCTTCAGTAGGGTCTCTCGGGTTACTAGAAGAGAAAATATTAGTAAAATAATTTTATGCAATTGAAGCTATTCCTTTTGCATCCGAGGCCAAATTTCCTTCTTCTAGCATGTGAATCTTGTTTTTCTAGTTTCTTATTTTGAATTTTGAATGAAAGAACTTTGTGTTTCTGTCTCCCCATTTGAGTCATTGAAGTCATGACTTTTCCTTCCAGTATCTTTCCTCATGCTCCCACTCATCTTCTATCTCATCCTCCAAACATCGAATAGAAACCGGATTAACCTGTTCACCTTTGTCTGTTTCAACAGCTAATTTTTTTTAATTCACTAATTCTGGTTTGGGAGTTTGCATTGGTGTTTTGCTGCCATATACTAGCTTATGTCTTCATAGCTTCAATTTTTCAGCTAGTTTGAATATTGGAGAGCCATCTATTACTGAATTCCAATAGCTCTTTACTAGGTTAACCACTTCAATTTTCTCACACCGTCGTTTTTGGAATCGGAATCTTCTTTTCGCTCTTCTTTCTTGCCTTTTCGTACTTAGGAGGTAAAGGCCTATCGTCAGACCCAAGATCATCCATATGAGAGACAAAAGTATTTGAAAACTCTTCCCTCCAAGCATTTGGAGCAATGCCAAATGAAAGCCCTTTAGTCCAGTATCTGAAAATTGAAGAACCAGCCTAAAATAAAAAATTTCTTGTGGAAGGTAATGTGTAACGCTCTACCTCTGAAGAAGAAAATTAACTCCAAAATTTCAATAGTGAATCCAGAATGCCCTCGTTGTGGCGTAGCAGAGGAAATAGCTTACCATTGCATTTGGTCTTGTCTAAATTCTATAGAAACTTGGAGGTAGATAGAGTTGCCCATTCCGTCATCAAATGCTGAACCTTAAAACTGCTGGGCTGAAGCTTTAGACAAGATAAGCAGGAATAGAGATGGTGGATACCAAATGGAGTTGATGGCGAACCACATGTGACTCAACTAGAAGGCCAGGAATTGTTTCATCTTCGATGGATGTCGTAAACTCCCTTCTGCCAATGTTGAAGAAGCTTGAAGGTTGCTAATGGAGAGAAAGAAAAATGCTAATTCTCCTCTAATTTAGAGACCTAGATTCTGAAATAGGTGATTAGATTTTTGTGGTGGTTCTTTTTTTTTGTCCTTATTGCATATAGTTCTATTCGACCAACACTTTTTTTAATGAAATAAATATATTTGTTAAAAAAAAGTGAAAATAAAATAGAGAAAAAGAACAAAAACAAAATATTATGTAAATAAATATTTTGAATAGTGATATATAAGATGTAGTTTTGGCTATCAAGATATATGGACGATGTTAATAAAACCAGTAAATATATATTTATGGTTTAAAGTATGGCATGTGAAGAATGATAGGAATGTATATGTGGCATCATGGTTGAGAGACTTGACAGTGTAAAACTTCACTAATTACATATTCTCTTTTAATAGAATAGTATAGGATTTGAATTCAAAAAGATATTTTTTAACATAAATATTAATAAAAATAAAAAAGTAGATATATATTTTTTATTAACAATGGAACTAAAGAAGCCCAACCAAAAAGCAAAACTAAGAAGCAACTATCCTCGAATGGCACGTGCTAATCGCATCAAAATGAAAGCAAAGCGAAATACAGAAAGGTAAGTGATAAACCACTATTTTATGGTTTATAATGTGTTTAATTGTGTGGTTTTATCATGGTCTTTACCCACTTATTCATATAATTAGCATGCATTTATATTTCCTTCCTAAAATTATTACATGATTGAAAACATGCTTCTTTGGTCTTAATTTAGCTAATCTTAATCCTCTCTTATTACCATTCGATGCCTTGATCTGTGTGTTAAGTATTTCAGCCTTTATAGGGCATGAATGAGTGAGAGATTGGGAAGTTAGCTTGCAAAAATGGAAGGAACACAAGAAGTTGAGGAGATGACCGGCGAGAAGTGACGCGTACGTGTCAGCGACGCGACCGCGCGGAAGAAAGGAATCCGCAGTGACACGGCCGCATAGCTCATGCGACCGCGCGGATTGGAAAAGCACAAGTGACGCGGAAGCGTGGACGACGCGAACGCGTGGCAAGGAAAAACGCGAATGACGCGTCCGCATGGATGACGCGATCGCGTGGCGTGCGCGATCTGCAGAATTACAAAAGTCGCTGGCAGAGATTCTGGGCCGCATTTCAACCAAGTTTTCGGCCCAGAAACACAGATTAAAGTCAGGGAACTTGCAGAGACTCATTATGCTTTCATAATTCACTTTTCATGTTTTAGATGTAGTTTTTGGAGAGAGAGGTTCTCTCATCTCTCTTAGGATTTAGGTAGGGTTTTTAGAAATTAGGATTTAGGACTTCTCTTAATTTTAGGAGTGACTCTCGATCCCAGATTCAATGTTCTTTTACTTTATATTTATCTCTTGCTCTCAGATACTTTAATGCTTGTTTGTATTAGTTATGTTGCCTATTTGACTTATGCCACATTCATGATGATTTTCTTATTTAATGTTATTTGAGGTATTTCAGTTTAATATTGCCTTCTTTTATTTATGCCATTGATTATTCCCAATCTGAAAACATTTTCATTCCAGTAGAATTAATTTACTTTTTCCTTTTTGGTCTTGGTTAAGAAATCAGTAACTCAGGAGTTATCTTAGCTCAACATAATTGATAACTGTTATCTCTGCTAATTGAACTGAACTTCAATAATCCCAACATTTTCTTAAGAAATAAATAGGATTCGAAGGTCAACTAATTAGTCCCTTGACTTTCCTTTGCTTTAGCAAAGGTTGACTAAGTGGAATTAAGATTCAACTTTCATTGTTAGTGATAAGAATAACTAAGTCTGGACTTCCAATTTCTCATACCTTGCCAAAAGTTTGCTTTACACTTGTTTATTTATTTTAATTGTCATTTAAATTAATTGCCATATTCATTCCTTATTCTCAAAACCCTAATTTACAATCTCCATAACCAATAATAAGAACATACTTCCCTGCAATTCTTTGAGAAGACGACCCGAGGTTTAAATACTCGGTTATCAATTTTAAAGGGGTTTGTTACTTGTGACAACCAAAACGTTTGCACGAAAGGATTTTTGTTGGTTTGGAAACTATATCTACAACGCGACTATTTTTATAAAATTCTTTACTAGCAAAAATCCTAACGTCAAAATGGTGCCATTGCCAGGGAATTGCAAACGTGTGCCTTATTATTGGTTATTGTAAATAATTTATCAAAAAAAATTTTTTTTTTCAAATTTCAGATTTTAAAACTTTTATCTTATCTTATCTTTTTCAAAAATCATATCTTTTTCAAAAATCTTATCTTATCTTTTTCAAAAATTATATCTTTTTCAAAATATTTTCTTTTTATTAATTTTTTTTATTTTCTCTTACTACTATGAACTCTCACCCCTTTGGCTATGAGTCTGGTTACAATTATGTTGCAGGAAGAGGAGATTATAATGACAACATGCACATGGTTGGAACAATCAAAGATGGGAGGAGCCACAAGGATTTGATCAACCCTCATGGCAACAACCACATCCAATGGACTATCAACAACCATTCTGTGATGCATATCAAGGCAATGGCTATGGTGAGCAATCTTTTGACTATCAACAACCACCACCATACGCCTATGAACCCCTTCCTCAACATAGCTTTGGACTACCATACTCACAAGTCCCTTTTCGCCATTCACCTCCATATGACCTAACCATCATCCACCATACCAACCACCTTATGAGCCAAATGAACCATACACAGAACCACCACCTTTCCAACACAACTACTCTCATGAACCACCACCTCAATATTCACCATCTCCATATCATTATCAAGATGAACCACCTTTCTATTATGAACCCTCTCTCCCAATCAATGAATTCTCATATCCACCCCAACCTCTAATGGATGGCAGACCTCGTGTTATTCTTCAAAGGCAAGAAAGGATGAATAAGAGTGTGCAAAATTTTGCGGCCGCTTTAGGCAAGTTAATAAATCTAATAGCTTCCCAACATCTGAGCACTCATAGTACTCCCATGGCTGCATGTGGAGAATCAAAAGAAGAGCAAAGCATGAAGGAGTCACTAGAAACTTCGGTGGAGAATGAGGAACATGGCTTTGTATTGGAACAAGTAGAGAAAACCATAATAGTTGTAGAGGAAGAAATGGTTGAAGATTTAGGAGATGCAGAACCTCCATGGGAAAGTCCAGTCATAGAACCCCTTTCCAAGACGTTTGAAATTGATGCTGAGGAGGGTGTACAACCTCCAAGGCATATCACAGTTGAAGACTTGGAAGAGGTTGATCAAGAGATGGAGATTCAAGAAGAAGAAGCACAACCCCCCATACCCTTGGAAAGCAATGAAGAGGAGATTGAATTGGAAGAAAGCTACCAAGAGGAAGAAGTTGAAATTGAAGAAGCTTGCAAAGAGGTGGTAGTTATCAGAGAAGAGCACAAGGGAGTGGAGCTTGCAATTTCATTAAAAATACCTCCCCCTAAGTTGCCATCATCCTTTACAACATTCAAGTGGGTAAAATTCATATCCCTTAGCTTTCTAATCCCACTTGAATATGGGCTGCTGGAGACGGATGGCCAACTTAGAGCTCTTTGTGACACTAAGAGTAAGAGGAAGATGGCCAGTGGTAAGAATTGTCCTGCAAGGTTCATCATGGTTGGAAGCTCAGAGTTTAAATGCAAAGGTTGGTGTAAAGCTCAACTGAATGGGTCTAGGAAGTTGTTTGGCCGCTTACGTGAGAATTCAGACTACTTGCCACCCGGATGGAACAATATTGCTCAACCAAAAGACGGGTGCAAGGGCAAGGTCTGGGACCCCGGAATCCATTCTACCAATCACCACTCTTGGGGCCTTGTCACTTGCTTTAACTTACTTGAAGGCTTTTTGCGCCTAGTTTGGGACTCCGGAGGCTACTGGAATTCTAAACACTGGTGAAGATTCCTGGATCAGTACAAGCACAAGCCACCATAACAAGGAGCTCACCAGAATGTCCAAATTAAGGACTTTAACTAAAAGTGCTAGGTGGGAGACAACCCACCATGGTATGATTGTTCCTTTTTCAGTTTAAATTTTAGTCATTTTTGAGTTTTGATTGAACTTGGAATTTTGCATAACATTCATTGCATCTGCATTTGCATCTAATATATATAAAAAAATGCCACGCGACGCGACTGCATCAGCGACGCGCCCGCGTCGCAAGGAGAGGGGAGAAAATAAAAATTGAACAGAGAGTCATGCAAGAGCGTGGCTGGAGGCGAGCCAATGGCACAAATTGTCCCACGCAACCGCGTCGCTGACGCGACCGCGTCACATGGGAATAATGGCCTCCCACGCGACCGCATGCCCCACGCGGTCGCGTGCCCTGGATTTCGACGTAAAAGGGTGCACAACCAATTATTGTGCTAGAGTGGTGCTGGATTGGTGCTAAACGCACAATTCTACCCACGCGGCCGCGTGACCCACGCGACCGCATCACATTCTTCTAAAGTCCACTCACGCGATCGCATGCCTTATGCGATCGCGTCACTTTAAATTTGGCACTAATAATAATTTGAACAGAGAGTTGTGCGAGCGCGAGGCTGCCCTCGCGCCAGTTGCATGAATTGTGTCAGGCGACCGCGTGACTGATGCGACCGCGTCAATCAGTATCAGCGCAAGTCGCGCGACTGCGTGCCCCACGCGATCGCGTAGCTTGCGCCGCACAGCTTATCCTAATTTGCCAAATATCTTATCTTTTCTTCCCCAATCCTAATTTTTCTACCCTCCTTTCTTACTTACTTCTTCTTCCCTTCTTCCCCTTCTCATCTCTCTTATCTTTCATTTTCTTTTACTTCATTGCATACTTTCATTCATTGCATTATTTTCATTGGTGTTGGAATTTTATTTGGGTCATTGTTTTTCTATATTTTTGTGGATTATTTGACAATTATATATTACTTTTTAAAGGGTTGCTTGCATGTTCAATTTAATACTTTCAAATAGCTTATTTACCATGCATGCCATATGTTTGTGAAAATGCCCGTATGGCATTGTGCACTATTTTTAAGATTTCTTTTAATCTATTACTATAAATGCTTGCTTTTCACAAAACCCTTTTTATATTTTATTAATTAAATATAATTGTTATTACAAACATGATTGTTAGTTTGAAAGACTTGGTAATCTAACTTGGACATTGAATGCTTGATCTATGCTACTCATGCCTTTGCCAGCATGCCAATAAACATCTTGCATTTAACTGTCATCACATGCACTTACTATATTTCCATTGATGACTTTTCACATGTAGTCATGATCATGTGTTAACTTCATTCTTCTTTACTGTGCATTGATTACCACCTTTCACGCTCTCTTCCTTGCTGGATCCCCTAGCTTTACTTGTTACTTTCCTTTTTCCCCTTTCAGGATGGCCACCAAGAAGGGTAAAGAGAGAAAGATACTCCCAAACCACCGGTAAGGAAAGGAACACAAGAGAGCACTAGCTGAGGAACTACAACTCCCATCCACCTGCACATCTCAGCATGCACCGAGGACGGTGCAATCTTTAAGTGTGGGGAGGTCGATACCGATCTCCACGGGTTAGTTAGTCCCTTCTCAACACCAGTATTTGTTTTTCATTGTTGCATTTGCATGTTTGATTGCATGTTTGTTTTTTTTGTGCATATTTTACCACTTGGTTAAAGTAATATTTTCCTTTTCAAGAAATTTTTATAGTATTTCACTAATTTGAATAAAACTTTTTGAAAAAACTTGTTTGAAGAAATCTTATTTTGGAATATAGTTTAGAGCTCGAACACACAAAACCAGTGAGATTTTGAGCCTATTTGATTGGTTGCATTTTATCAACCAATATTTATTTTTGATGTGTGTTTCCCTCTCTAAAATTGTGATCTTTGTCTTGCTTAATTCTATATTTTTCCATTGTTTGATGTATGCATGCACTGATATGATTGAGGCCTTTGTTTCACTAAGCTTACATACCCATATGACCTTACCCTTTCATTATCCTTTGCAAACCAATTTGAGCCTAACGTACCCATTTGTTCTTTACTTTAGCTCATTACTAACTCTAAGCGGAAAATAATAATGTCCTTAATTGGAATCCTTGGTTAGCTTAGACTAGTAAAAGTGCTCATGATTTAAGTGTGAAAAAGTTGGGTTTGAAAATATTTGGTTTAAATAATTGGGTATTGTATATTTTAGTAAAAATGTGCAAAATAATGGTTGAGCACATGTTATTGCATTCAATACTTTAATCATATGCATTGAAAAAAAAAAGAAAAAAAAGAGCAATTAATAAAAAGGGGACAAAATGCCCCAAAATAAATAGTGAAATCAATGCATATGAGCTATACTCAAAATTTGGAATGCATAAATATGTAGTAAACACAGCTGATGGGAGGTTAGATTTTGTATTTTAATTAAATGGATTGTCTTGAGTTAGGTGGAAAGTTTATGTTAATTAAGGATTCATATTTTAGTCCACTTGGCCAAATACAATCCTACCTTGACCCTAACCCCATTACAACCCTTAAAAGACCTCTTGATTTGTGTATTGGTGCATTGAATTTTTGTTGATTGTTAGATGAAGAGCAAGCTATAGAAAGCAAGATTAGTAGAGAATTGAGAGAATTAACCCTAGACACTTGAGAGTTAGAGTGATATACACTACCATAAGGGTTCAGCGCTTAATTCTATGTTCCCTGCTTTCATAAACTATTTTCTTCTTGAAAGTTATTTATATTGTATTTTGCGATTTGAATTAGTGAAATTCAGTTTATAGTTATTCTTGAAAGATTTATTTACTTTTTCACCAAGTGGGTAGAATCATTTTAGCATGTAGTTGCATTCACATTCATAGGTTGCATTGCATGCGTCTTGCCTTTTCCTACTCATTTATTTGGTCTCCCTGAGTTTAGCATGAGGACATGCTAATGTTTAAGTGTGGGGAGGTTGATAAACCACTATTTTATGGTTTATAATGTGTTTAATTGTGTGGTTTTATCATGGTCTTTACCCACTTATTCATATAATTAGCATGCATTTATATTTCCTTCCTAAAATTATTACATGATTAAAAACACGCTTCTTTAGGCTTAATTTAGCTAATCTTAATCCTCTCTTATTATCATTCGATGCCTTGATATCTGTGTTAAGTATTTCAGGCTTTATAGGGCATGAATGAGTGAGAGATTGGGAAGGAAGCTTGCAAAAATGGAAGGAACACAAGAAGGTGAGGAGATGACCAGCGAGAAGTGACGCGACCGCGCAGAAGAAAGGAATCCGCAGTGACGCGGCCGCATGGCTCATGCGACCGCGCGGATTGGAAAAGCACAAATGACACGGAAGCGTGGACGACGCGAACGCGTGGCAAGGAAAAACGCGAATGACGCATCCGCATGGATGACGCGATCGCGTGGCGTGCGCGATCTGCAGAATTATAAAAGTCGCTGGCAGAGATTCTGGGCCGCATTTCAACCCAATTTTCGGCCCAGAAACACAGATTAAAGTCAGGGAACTTGCAGAGACTTATCATGCTTTCATAATTCACTTTTCATGTTTTAGATGTAGTTTTTGGAGAGAGAGGTTCTCTCCTCTCTCTTAGGATTTAGGTAGGGCTTTTAGAAATTAGGATTTAGGACTTCTCTTAATTTTAGGAGTGACTCTCGATCCCAGGTTCAATGTTCTTTTACTTTATATTTATCTCTTGCTCTCAGATACTTTAATGCTTGTTTGTATTAGTTATGTTGCCTATTTGGCATATGCCACATTCATGATGATTTTCTTATTTAATGTTATTTGAGGTATTTCAGTTTAATATTGCCTTCTTTTATTTATGCCATTGATTATACCCAATCTGAAGACATTTTCATTCCAGTAGAATTAATTTACTTTTCCCTTTTTGGTCTTGGTTAAGAAATCAGTAACTCAGGAGTTATCTTAGCTCAACATAATTGATAACTGTTATCTTTGCTAATTGAACTGAACTTCAATAATCCCAACCTTTTCTTAGGAAATAAATAGGATTCGAAGGTCAACTAATTAGTCCCTTGACTTTCCTTTACTTTAGCAAAGGTTGACTAAGTGGAATTAAGATTCAACTTTCATTATTAGTGATAAGAATAACTAAGTCTGGACTTCCAATTTCTCATACCTTGCCAAAAGTTTGCTTTACAGTTATTTATTTATTTTAATTGTCATTTAAATTAATTGCCATATTCATTCCTTATTCTCAAAACCCCAATTTACAATCTCCATAACCAATAATAAGAACATACTTCCCTACAATTCCTTGAGAAGACGACCCGAGGTTTAAATACTCGGTTATCAATTTTAAAGGGGTTTGTTACTTGTGACAACCAAAACGTTTGCACAAAAGGATTTTTGTTGGTTTAGAAACTATATCTACAACGTGACTATTTTTATAAAATTCTTTACTAGCAAAAATCATAATGTCAGTAAGGTAAAGAAAACATGACAACCAACTAACAAGCTATGCCCAAAATTATCAAGTCCATCCGCACATGAATTCGCCTTACAATATTGGTGAGTCAAACTCCAATTACATACTTTGCCATACCTATCCTTGATAGCTAAGACGAGGGACTTTAAAGAATGACACTCAATCTCTTCCTGGGAACACCATTTCACTGCAGCCAAAGAATCCACCTCAATAAGAAGGCTTCCCAACCCAAGACTTAAAGCTAAGTTAACACCTAAGAAGACACTCCAAAGCTCCGTTACTATAATAATTTCATAGGCCAAATAGGCACAAAAACAAGCAATAAAATTTTCATTGCTATTCCTAATAATGCCTCTACAAGCAGCTCTTCCATTCTGCAGGACAAATGCATCAGTGTTCAATTTAAAGAAAGGTGAATTAGGGGACAATCATTTAACCTGCTTATCAATGAAGGTACCCCATTTTTTCTTCACGTTGCCAACAATAGTATACACATGCTAAACATCATTGGCAAGATGAATAGCAAGACCAGCTAACTTTCCCTCTTCAAGAACCTCAGCGGGATAAAAAATAACCTTATTATGCATGTACCATAACAAATCTATCGTGGTAGCAAAAAGAAGAGGCCACACACGGCCTTTAGAAGGAGTATTGGGAGATAATTATCCAACAACCAAATCAAAAGAGGAGTGTTGAAAAAGTTACCAGTCACCAAACTATTGCCAATGCTCATCCATGTTCTTTTCGCTACTTCACAATCGTGGAGGACATGGAGCAAAGACTCAGGAAAATTATGACAAACACCACATCGATCATCTGATTTCATGTGTTGCTTACAACGCCGCTCATTAGTAAAAAGAGCCTCTTTTGCAACAAGCCAGCAGAACGTGCGCAACCTTTGTGGGGCCTTAAGCTTCCAAATTTGACAGAACAGAGATGATTTATCCTCTTTTACATTGCACAAAAATAAGGCACCAGCAAACTTTATTAAAAAATGGCCATTGGATGTAGGGAGCTAGGCCAAACTATCTTCCCAAAAACTTGGTTCTGAAGGCTTAATGGCAACAAAAATCGGGAGCCAATCCTCGCCCAAACTCAAGAAAATTTGTTCATAATCCCATCTACCATCAAGACACAATCACATACCTGTTCATCAAGCATGTCCTTAGTAACATTAGAATGAGCAAAATCTATGAGATTGTAAATGATCAGACTAGAAATTCACAGTATTTCCTGCACCCACCCTTCAAATCAAATTATTAAGAAATACCTTCCAAATGCTTTGTATTCCTTGCCAAACATTAGAACTTGATTGATGCTTCTTGAAGGATGGAAGAGGATCCTCCCACAGCCATACTTGCTCCAGATCATTTTCACCCATAATTCCTCCTTATTCTGGACAAGCTTCCACACTAGTTTCATTAAACTCGCATTGTTTGTCAGTTTTGCTGGTCGAAAGCCGAGACTCCCTTAGTTATTTGGGAGACATAGTTTATTCCAACTAAGCAAATGTGGCTTTCGCTCCAAACAGCACCACGCCACACAAAGTTCTTACAAATGCTATCAATATTATCAGAAATACTCATAGGAAGCTTCATTGTTTGCATAACATAAGAGGGAATAGTCGCCAAAGCAGATTGGGCTAGAGTTACTCTACCGGCCAGAGAAAGGCTCCCGGCTTTTCAAGAGTTCAGTCGATTTGACATTTTATCAACATCTTTCTTCTGAGTTCTATCATGAAGAAGAGAAACACCCAGATACTTACCCAAGTTATTCATAATTCTCATACCAAGAGTATCACTCAACCTTTGTTTTCTTGTGAAGCTCATATTATTTGAAAAGAAAACTCAAGACTTAAGAAAAATTCACCTTTTGACCTGAGCATCAGCAAAAAAGATCCAGGATACCCCGCACGACTTCCACTTGATCCATAGTTACTTTTCCAAAAAGAACAATGTCATCAGCAAAACAGAGGTGAGAGAGCTGCAGACCTCCCATGCTAAGCTTAATAGGCTCCCAAATTTTATTCTTCACCGCTACCAGATTATTTGAGACAGGCGTTCTATACATAAAACAAAAAATATACAGTAATTATAACCTTTAGGAATTTTCAAAATGAGTCAGTTCAATGGTCATATCTCTATATGCACATCTATATACATAATTTAATAAATGAGATCTATTAATCTTTATCTAATGAAGACCATTATTTATATATTGATATTTTCGGATTATTAATGTCCTTTTTAATAATCCTATAATCAAGAACAATTTAGATTAAATTATAAAAATTTATCTCTCAATATTATGATCACTATCACAATGATAAATCTCTAAATTTAATCAAGGACCTTATTATATTAACATTTTAATATAATAATAATAAATTATTTGACACATGATTGATTAGATTGTGGTCATATTGCTTATTCCCAACAGAAAAGGTATGGAGAAATTGGATCACCCTGACGGATCCCTCTAGTCGGGGTGAAGAAGACTGAAGGTGACCCATTCCAAAGAACCTGCATCTCTGCTAACGAGTAACAGTAAAAGATCAAATAAGCTAGATTGTTGGGAATGTTGGCCTCTAGCAGAGTATCTCTAATAAATTGTCATTTCAACTAATCGTATGTTTTTTCAAGATCGATTTAAATGGTCATAAATCTGTCCTCACCCTTTTTATTCCTCATAGTGTGGAGGACCTCTTGTGCCACCAAAATATTATCCGCACTCTGTTTACCTGAAACGAAACTGCATTGAGCAGTGCTAATAAGCTTGGGTATGATTTTCTTCGGTCATTGAGACACAATCTTGGTAATGAGTTTGTATGATACATTACATAAACCAACCGGCTTGAAATGCCATATGGCCTCAGGGTTATCAATCTTTGGAATAAAAGAAATATAAATATTATTCCCTACTTTAATTTTTTGATGATCTTTGAAAGACCCTTTTAACCCAACTGATCAGAGAATATTTAACAGAAGATCAATTATTTCAGTAAAACGTCAGAGGCAAGTCATCAGGACCTGAAACTTTCCAGGACCCCATTGCAAAGAGAAAAGTTCTGATCTCATTAATTGTCACCTCCTTAGTCAACATTGTTCTATTCTCTTCGAAAATTATTGAAAACAAATCCAGAGCTTCTAATCTCTCATACTCAAAATCTTCCGTATAAAGGTTTTAAAAAAATTGAGACTATGATCTTGACATCTTGCAACTGCTGATCTGCTCAATCCAAACTCCTGCTTGATTTTTCAGCATAGTTACTCTATTTCATATTTTTCTTAAAGTGGCTAAACTATGAAAATAGGAGGTGTTCCTATCATTATAATTTAACTACTTACATCGTGAACATTGCTTTCAATATATTTCTTTTTGAATGAGCAACTCTTTTAATTACTTCCACAAACACTATTGAAGACCCTAAAGAAAAGGATTCGGCTAAAAAAAAAAATTAGCAGTGAAATAACTAATTTGCTTATATTTAACTTTTGCCAATAAAATATATGTTAGTTGATTTACACATATTTTGCAAAAATATTACACAAAATTTTAACATTGAAACATAGGGCAGAAAGCACATACAAAATGGTAAATATTTTAAAAATTATACAAATTGTTAAATAATATTTTTATTTAAATTTAAAAACAAAAAACTTAACATCGATATGTAATGTGTGTTATTTTATTTTCCTACGACGACAATCCATCGTATAAGTGGCCGATCATTCTCTTTTCTTATCCCATTTAAATTCTTCAGTTATGCAAGCCAACCTACATCACAATTTTAGCCACTAATAGGTAATAGTGTTAGTTACTATCTCAAAGTCATACTTTATGATTTGTCAACGATGGAATCCAATACAGTTATGTGTGTTCAGTGAGTGGCCGAAATCTTCCATTATTAGTAACATGCCAATTACAAAGCTTATTCTTTTTCTATTTCTTTATATATTTGGTCCACTCTCATTATATAAGCTTTTGTGTTTGAAGCTAACGTTGGACTCAATCACTGCATGTGCTATGCCTCTGAAGGAGTGTTTCTTCCTTTTCAGGTATTCAAGCATTTCAAGTTTTGAACAATAAAATACGTGGGTGATGAAAGAGACATTGGCTCTAGCACAACAAAACAAAATGTTGTGACTAATCTAATCTGTACTCCAAAAAATAAACAAATTAAGCGCACATCACTAGATTTTATTTTTTATTTTATTTATTTAAAAGATTTTCGTTCGTCCGATATAGCTTCCGAAAAATAGGTGCACTTCGTATTCCTTTGAAGATCACAAAAGTTTGACAAATTTCATCCCATATGAATGGTTTGGGGTTTTTAATAATTGGTTTGGAACTAATTAAGCATGACTTGGTAGAGTGACATGTCTATTAATCTCAATCGTGAAAATATTACAATAGGTGAAATTTGTCTAACTTTGTAATATTATTTGGTGTACCACGAATGTCTTTCTTCTTTTCTATGACTATTTTGTCAAAATCATAATTTTTTAAATACCAAAATAATGTTGATCCTTTGTTTTATTATTTTATTATTTGATTTGCAAAAATCATAAATACATATAAAAAACAGTCATTAAGTCAGTTATTGTATATTTTATATATTTTATATATTTATAGTATATTTTTTATTCTAATATATATTATCTATAAATGACTAATTCAATAATTATTTTTTAAAAATATTATAAAATTAATACAATTTAGTATTTTTAATTAGTAATTACTCATTAATATTTTAAAATAGCTAAAAGTATAATATTAGACTATATACTCAAAGTATTAGACTGCTAATAAAAAATAATAACCAATATAAATTAAAATTATTAACTCAAAATTTTCTCGTTATACTTTTTATATACACGTACATAACATATATTTTGTATTTAATGATTATTTTTTTAATATATAACATGTATTTTGTATTTTACATGACAATGAGGTAGTTTTTCTTTGATGGGACACTGCGCTACTTGAATTTGTTGTTATGTGCGTCTATTCAAAGTCCATGTGCTTGCATGTGGCATTTAAAGTAAGATAATTTTGCTAAAGTACGAAAATTATTTTATAAGTGTCGTTAATAAATAATAATCAATCATAAGGGTCATGGTAAAGCAAAAATTCTTATTAGATAATAAATTCATTGAAAATTTTCACATTTTTATTTTGTTAACAGAAATTTGATTTTTACCAATATTTGATTTTGAAAACGCACAACAAATATGCTATGTAACATTCTAAAAGAAATTAAGTTGAAGAAAAGTACTCACATCTTAGAATTGGATCAAATTCAACTTAATTGGTTTTAATTTCGAAAAATATACATTAACTTCTGATAAATTTTAAATATAGTAGTTTTAAAAAGTATGAATGTGTTATATATATAAGGTGCATTATTCTATATTTTTTAACTACATTTTTTAAAGATTGTCAAAATTTCATAATCATCATCAACTCATATAATTATAACCACACTAGAATTTACCTTAAAAATATTCTCTATAGAAAAGAATTAATATCATCCAAACAAATATATAAAAGAAAATTATGATATTAATTTCACTAGTCATCTTTTAAATGCTCCTTATTAAATAAGGAATATTATATTTTTTGTAAACTAAATAAATTTTAATTTTTTTATTATATTTTATATTAATAGTTCATAAGAGAAGTGTTAGGGATCAGTAGATTTTGTAATTTATAGCCATCAATTAGCTATCAATAGTGTTTTTAATGGTGTGAGATTTTATCTAATAGTAAAAAATTACTCATTTTTTTGCTGGCTAAGCGCTGGCCAAATTTTGATAAAAGTGCTGGTCTCCTAGACTTTTTCTACTATAAATTTTATAATTTATAATTTAAAATTTAATATATTTTATTTTTTTATTTTAGTAACAAATTATTTTTCAGAGTGCTGCACCTTTATTGTAACACCCTAACTACCAAAGTTCACGCTTCCGGCTGCGCTACTCTGATAGCTCGGACATTACGACGACTCTTATACTATTTATTACTAAAATATGAGCCTGTTTGAAACTTTAAACCGCAAATACCGTTCCCAAAAATACTTTCGTTCGATAACGTACATCCAAGGAAACCATACAACTTACAAAACTCATGAAGAGTACATCCATATATATACATACATATACAAATAATATTACAGACATTAACCAATACAATTCCTATCCCTCTTATAGAATATATCAAGATAAAGGCGAGGGTACAATAATTAATAAGCTAAATCAATACAGAACATCACAACAATAACTAAATAAATTCTTCGTAACTTCTGCGCCCATATCCTGAAAGGGGAAAAATGTAAGGGGTGAGAACATCATCCTCGAAAGGGTTCTCAGTAGAGGGTTTTTAGGAATTACTGTAATAGGATACATGAAGATAAACCGTACCAGTGATTATTAACCATCTTATGCCTCTTTTCAAAAACAACAGTTTACGATAAACGTAAAGTCAGAAATCTTTTCTGAAAGAGGAACCGTTCAATTCTCAAAACATCAAAGCATTTCAAAAAGGTTTATCTATACTGAACCAAAATAACCTTTCATATCTTATTCCAAACCAGAACCACAAAACCGAAATCAACCACCGGTCCATCTCATTCAACCACGGCCCTAGGCCCAAACAATTCAACCACAACCAATCCACCACAATCCAACATAGTTCCAGAAGCAAACACAAGTAGGAAGATACAAACACAAACAAACAGTTATTGCAAGTAGAACAATTAGCAGTTAATCACATAGGCAAACCAAGTACAATATGCATACCCAAACAATGTCACATAGA
Source organism: Arachis hypogaea (assembly GCF_003086295.3). NCBI lineage: Eukaryota > Viridiplantae > Streptophyta > Magnoliopsida > Fabales > Fabaceae > Arachis > Arachis hypogaea. The sequence goes on from NC_092045.1 coordinate 13,131,295, forward strand.
TGCATATGATGCATGCCTGTCCCTAGTGGCTGATGATATCATCTGTCGGTTATAGAGCCAACCCGACAAGTCCTGGTAGCTAACCATTGGACTGTCCCTCTGTCGCGCATCCCCAACTCGAGTTATACTCATCATAAACTTGATCATAAACATGATCCATATCCATCACCCTCACTGGTGAATATTTCGGGGGCGAGCTCATCCGGGACTTTCACAGTGCCCGGCCACACTTACGACATAGGGTCAACAGAGTATCAAGTCTCAACCTGGAGCACGTGGTGGCTAGCCACTGCTACTACCCAGGGAAACCCTCAACTCCGATAGTGGAAGTGCAAACATCACAACTTATCAATATCTCAGCATAAATGCTTTCATTCTCAATCATGGATCAACATCCATCTCAGCCATCCGGCTCACGGTTCAATCCAGAACCAGCCAATATTAATAATCACACGCAGCCATTCCGGCTCACGGTTCAATCCAGAACCAGCCAATATTCATATCATTCAAAGCCATTCCGGCTCACAACAAAACAGCACTTCCACATTCAAAATCATCAAATTATGAAATCGGCATTTAAGCCATAAATCATTTTCTCAATTCATTTCACTTTAAAATCAAGTTTCAACTCTTTTCAGCCTTGGCTTTAGAAATCTCGTTTCTCAAATCATCTCAGGCTCATAAGCCAAATTTACTCAAAGTGAGTTCCCTTTTTAAAACAGAGCCACTCTCGGCATTTTCTTTCCAAACTTCCAAACCATGGCAAGTTAAGGATTATTTCAAAGCATTCAAAATCACCCATCCAACAATGGGATTTTATATCAAAAGTTTCTCGGCAGAGTCCCAAGTCTTTAGGGAAGGTCAACCTATATCAATTCCTTAAAATTCATTGAAACTCTTAAAATCATAGATTTCTCGGTTCAAGTAAATAAAACTGAATTTACTATAAAACCGGCCATACCAAATCACAAGTTACAACCCGGTCCAAAAATCAACTCATTTGAAACGAAACCGGTTCATTTGAATCAAACCACTTTCAAGTTTCTTTTTAGAACCCATTTTTCTAACTCTTCCAAAATGCCTCAAACTTGATTAATCAATCAAAAGTCTAGGTTCCTTTGAAATCACTAAAAACTCCTTTTTATTTTAAAATCGATATTGGAGCATCATTCTTTCCTTCAGTGATTCAAACGGTAAAAATAGTTCAGTTCTAAATAAGCCGAACTCAACGTATAAGGTTCATCAAATAAATTAAGCTTGAAAACATAAATATCCTTTTAGTAAATCAAATCATACAATTTCTCAATTCCAACCCTTTTAAATAACCTTACAAACAATTGTAGGATTTTGTAGAAATTTCGGCAGCACCTCCCCTAAAACTTGGACTTTTGCCACCCGGTTCGGGTCCCAACTAAACCATTTCTCATTCCTTTTCAACAGTTCAAAACCAGAAATCAATTTAAAGCAAGCTAAATCCAACAACCGCCTCAGTGGCGTATCTCAAGGATACCATTTCAAAATCAACTCAATATCAATCGATATAACTCATTTCCAAAGCTTTAAAGATACGGTTCAATAACAAATCATTTGTCCAAAACCAAATCAATTAAAATAAACCAGGCTGAATTCAAAAGTGCATTCGACTTTTCACATCATTGAAACAATTGACTCAATTCAAACCAATCCTCAACGGTTTAAACTCAGATTTCAAATCTTTAAAGAATCAACTTCAAAACGTTATATTTCACAAAGCCACACAACAACTCAGCCAAACCAACTTCCATAATCATTCAAGTCAATTAAATAATACATAAGGCAGATACAATCACCAAATACACAATATCTCACATCAGTATCCATATGTAATAATTCCAATACATAAAACATAGTTTTTGGAAAGCGCCCCTACCTCAAAATGCAAATTTCATAACCCAAACGCTTCACCGAGTCCTTTTCGCCTCCACCCAAAATCAAAGGCAGCTTCAAAGCACAGCCCACACATTTTTGCAGCAGCATAAACAGCTCTAATTTACAATAAGCAACCTCGGTTACTAAACCCTAAGAACATTTATTTCGTAAATGCATTAATACACGTACAGAACAATAACGCGAGGATTTCCGAAACATAAATACCTACTCGGATAACAAAACGAGGCGGCTACAACTCCAAGCACAGAATACAAGCACGAATCCACAACCCTATGATGGACAACACCGCAATGCCTCAGCATAAGCTTACAGAGCAGCGACAAAAGGCCTTTCGACTCAGAAATTCTTACCAAAACAGAGGACTCGGTGGCTGTTTCCGGTGACAGAGGCGACGAAGGCCAGGTGCGGCGACCCCCAGTGGCTCTTTCTCCCTCTACGCGACTCAAATGACCGCTGCAGCAACAAGTCGTGACTATGGTATTCTCAGAATTCAAAAGAAATAGAATCCATTAACAAGACCTTACCAACAGTGTTCTTCCGGCGACGAAAATGGCGTTCCCCGGCAGCCAGGCAAGGCGGCACAGTTCCAGACAGCGGAAGTGATAGGGAGCACTGTGGGTATAGCAAACAGCAGCGGTGGCTCCCCAGCTTGCCCTCTGTTCGCGTTCTTTCTCTCGCTCAGACCAGATCGGCAGCGGTTGGGCTCACCAGCAACGACGGCGAGGCCACGCTTCTCCTCGCGACGGCGTCCTCCATCAATGGCGTCAGGGCTCGACAGCAATGCCGGCGACGTGAAAAGGGCTCCGACGCGGTGGCTGGACCTTAGCTCGGCCTCAAATCCGCTCTCTCCTTCGTGCGTCTCTCCTTCCCGCGCGGTCTCCTCGGCGCTGGTGCAGACGGCGACGCAACGCGATGGCTGTCCTGGGCGGCGCAGCGGCGACTAGGGACTGGATGCGACTCCAGTGGTGACGGCGAGGCAGAACGGAGACCAGCAGTGGCTACCCCGTCTCGCGTGCCCTGGCTCGCGCTCTTCCTCTCTTCGTGAAGCGGCGGCAATGGTGGCTCCTTACCGGCGCCGTTCCTCCCGTCTCCCCTCTCCTTCTTCCCGTTTCCTCCTAACCCTTTTCTTTCTTTTGCTTCATTTTACAGCCGTTGCTGCATTTTGGTTTGGGAAAGGGAAGGCGTTTGTTTGCTGCTGGGTTGGGTGAGAAAAACCGGGTCGGGTAACGGGTCGTTGGGTTAGGGTTTCATTTTCAAAAATTAGGGTTAAGGGTAATTTGGTAATTTCAATTAAAATTAGGAATAATATAATAATTGAAATCCAATTTAAATCCAACACTATTTGTATATAGAAAAATACTATTTACTCATCAATTTCACAAATTATTTTCAATAAAATGCCCAAATCCAAAAATTAGAAATAATATACTTAATTTCTTCATTTTCCAAAATAGCAGTAATAATATTTAAAATATTACTTATCTAATCCAAATCATATAAAATCTTTATTATTTCATAACTATCAACTTTATAATTCAAATATAGAAAATAATCCAATAATTATAAAATTAGATAATAATCATAACTCATCTCAAATTCAATAAATCAAAACTTGCCTTAATTATCTTTAATAAAATAATTTCTAAAATTAAGGCTGTAAATAACTATATGATTTGGGACTTACTCAAAAAGACTTTTCAAAAATTTTGGGTCTTACATTTATTTTCTTTAGAACATATTTGTATTTGCCAAATTTCACTAAACTTCACAAAATTTAATTTATCTTTATTTTTTCACACAAAATTTAGAATAAAAAATAATAAAAGATATAATTATAAAAATTTGATAGTTAAAAAAAACATAAAATATACTAATTTAATATTTTAAAATAAATCTTTTTATATATCTTATTTACTAAATATAATTTTGTATTTTTATTTTATGTCTTAGTGTGTCTTTATAAATAAAAGCCACCCAAGAGATTGTGAAGACTTTTCTTACAAAGGCTTACATGTTACATTTATTTGCGGTAGACTGGTAGCTATCATTAAGTCCATACATTCAGATTAACCTTTTCCCCAATGTATGTAATATATGATTGTGAGCCAAACTCATAAGTCATAAGATAGCTTGTCCTATATGGTGAATAAGAGGCATTTACAAGTTTATAACCCTCTATTGAATTCGTTCAAATTATTTGGATCAGAAATGGTGCTCCGTGCTTGAGTGCTCGTTAATTCTTCGTAATAAAATCTCGAAACTCAAAACTCGTAACGTAACAGGCCAAATTTGTGAAACTATGGTTCTTCTATCACATGAAATAACCATTCTTTTAGTTGTTTATTTCTTAACAACGGCCTTATTTATTTATCTAATTATTACCAACTTCCATGTTTTAGCATGAACGCTCAATAAATCCGGGCCTTCTCAATTTTTTTTATTGTTGGGCCATGGTACAGGTTACGTTACCAATATTGGCCATTTAGCAACATTGGGGATTGAACCCAAGAAAATATAAAGAGACAAAAAAAACCCAAAAAATATAAATAAATAAAACCCAAGTGAACGGGTGCTGAGTATTAAGATTTAAGAATTTATGGAAAAAATACCAAAAAAAAGAATTTATGAAAAAAAAAAGACAAGAATTTAAGATAACCATCAAGCCTATCACAAGTGATAATATGCTTGAGTTGTTTGAGTAGTATTATATACCATGTTCGATTATTAGGAGTGACAAGTATGTGGCCCGTTTCATGATTAACCTCTGATAGAAATAAAACATATAATTTTTTAGTCGTAAAAATTAGAAGAACAATAATATTTATCGACAAATAAATAGCATCAGTAAATTAATACACTATTACAGTAGAAAAAATATCCAAAAAATTCAGAAATAAAAATAAAAATACACTAAAATTTTTAACGTAAAAAAACTTTTTTAAAATGAGAATTAAAAATCACAAATCACTAAGATTAAAGAAATAGTTTTATTATGATCAAAATAGGATACAGGAGAGTCACAAATCATTATACAAAATATACATACAACAAGCCAAACAATCCAAGAATCAAAACTTACAAAATAAGAAACAAAAAGATAAAAATATCATAAAATAGAGCTGCTACTATGTGGCCAATATCTCAAACAATAGACCTTTTATTCAAGATTAGAACGGTGTAAACAAAGAACCAGGTGTTTGAAACACGCTATTCAAATTTTAGTTCGATCCAACGGTTAACAAACCTGCAGTGGCGAATTTAAACAGATAGCTTTGTATATATGCAAATATAACTTTCTCTCTTCTCTTCTTTTTAGTGTTTGCTATTTCCTCTCAAATGAGACTTCTCTCTCTTACAACAGTAACTCAAGCTCATCAGCCACTTTATTCTCAGCCAAGAGAAATTACGGGCTTAGATACCAATAGGAAGAGAGAGCCCAAAATTCAACAAATCTCCCCCTCACGACTATGTGGAGGTAACTGCTAACACGACGATAAGCAACAAGCTTCAATCTTTTACATTGGTAATGCCTTGGTCATCATATCAAAATCGTTCTCATCCGTGTGAACCTTTTCAAGTTCCAACAACTCAATATCCAAAACATCACATATCCAATCATAGCTTACATCAATATGTTTGGACCGAGAATGAAAAGTAGAGTTTTTACCAAGATGTATAACACTTTAACTATCACAAAACAACACATACCTCTCTTGAGCAAATCCAAATTCCTTCAAGAATTTCTTCATCCAAAGAATCTCCTTGCATGCTTCGGTAATGGCAATAAACTCGGCCTTTGTAGTAGATAAAGCAACACATTTTTGCAATTTAGATTGTCAAGACATAGCTCTACCCACAAAGTTAATCAAGAAACCTAAAATGGATCTTCTAGAATCAATATTTCCTACTATGTCTGAGTCAGTATAATCAACTAGAATAAGCTTCTCACTTTCATAGCACAACTTCGTGTTAGAAGTACCACAAAAATATCTCATTATCCTTTTTACAATATTCCAATCATTTCTTCCTGAGTTTGAAATGAAACAGCTAACACAACCAACAAGATGAGCTATATTCGATCTTGTGTACACCATAGCATACATTAAACTACCCATGGCTAATGCATACGAAACTTTTTCCAAGTCTTTTTTTCTTCTTTACTTGATAGACTTTGCTTGCAACTCAATTTAAAGTGTGTATCAAGAGGAGTATCAATGGCTTTTGCTTTCTTCATTTGGAATCTGTGCATTGTCTCTATATATTTCTCCTATGACCGCCAAGGTTTCTTTTCCTTTCTATCACACTCGATTCTTATACCATGAAATTCCATTGCTAGCCCAAGATTCTTCATTGCAAATAACTCTGCAAGTTGCTTCTTGAACATGACAATTCTAGAAGCATTCTGACTAACAATAAGTATGTCATTAACATATTTTAAAACGATAATAAAATCACTATTAACAAACTATTAAACAACTACACAACAATCAGAAGTAGTCTTCTTGTAGCCTTATTTTGCCAGAACAAACTCGAACTTCTTGTACCATTGTCTTTGAACTTGCTTCAAGTCATATAAACTCTTTTTCAGTTTGCAAACATGATCCTTTTTTATTTAGGTTGTTCCATGTAAATTTCATCCTTAAGATCACCATGAAGGAAAGAATTTTTCACATCCATTTGCTCTATTTCTAAATAAAGACTTATAGCCAAACTCAAAATTGTTATAACAGAAGACCTTTTCAAAATCGGTGAAAATATTTTATTATAGGCAACTCCCATTTTCTGTTTGTAACTCTTGACCACCAATCTAGTTTTGTACCTTGGAGACTAAGAACTTCATGCTTCAACTTATAAACGGACGTGTTCTTCAAAACTTTGTTTCCTTTTGGAAACTTCACAAGTTCAAATGTTCTGCAGGAATTTTCTTTCATCTTGCATTGTATCAAACCATTTTTTATTGTCGTCACCTTTCATAATATTTAGGTTCTTCTGCATTAGTCAAGGTCACATACTCATTAGTAAATGTTACATACTCATTAGGAGGATACCTCGTTAAAGGTCGTCGCTCTCTAATAGACATCTTAGGATAGAAACCTGGTGGATCTTTAGGTAACTCAAGTTGGTTATCAACATTAATATCAACTGGAGCATCAAGTGGATCTCCCATCTGCTAATCATCAAAAACCAAATGCTCATTTTGGTGCATATGATCCTGAGCTTGATTCTCCGCTAGTTCTGGTGAAGGAGGTGGCTAAACTAGATCTATATCACTCAAGTCATTGCTCTCTTGTGATTGACTATTCTCTACCATATCAAAATCTTCAATAGTTTGGTTTTCAATAAATTTTGCATCACAGATTCTTATAAGTTTCTTTTCAATTGGATCATAAAGCCTGTAACTAAACTCATTCTGACCATATCCAATAGAAATGCACTACTTTATCTTCGCATCCAACTTGGATCTCTCATCCTTTCTAATATGAATAAATGCTTTGCATCCAAAGACCCACAAGTGATCATACGAGGCTTTTTTGCTCAACCAAACATGATTCAAAACATCGTTTTTCAAAAAAACTATAGAACTCAGATTAATCACATAAGCCATTGTAAGTAATACTTCACTCCAAAAGACTTTAGGTAGCTTAGTTTCAATAAGAATATACCTAATTCTTTCAATCAGTGTTCTATTCATCCTTTCTTCCAAACTATTCACTTGAATTATTTTAGGAGGTGTAATCATCAATAAAAGTAATAAAGTAAATAGCTCCATTAAAAGACCGTACTTTCAAAGGACCACAAATATCAGAGTGCACCAATTTCAAGAAGTTTGATTTTCTTGAAAGTTGATACTTCTTGAAGGATAATCTTCCTTATTTTCCAGCCATGCAATGAAAACGATTCTCCAACTCTGCATTCTTCAAACCAAAAAGAACATCCTTTCGAGCCAAATAATTTAAGTCATTTTCACTGATATAACCAAGTCTTCTATGCCACAAGCTACAAAATTCTTTACTTTCAACTGAATTCATACTATCTTTTGAAACTATGGCATGCATCACATAAAACTTGAAGTAGCCTTTCCTCGACCAAGTTGCCTTTAGTGAGAATCCATTGTTCAAACCCAAAAGTGTTAACAAAGCCTTCATTAAGAAACTTTTTAACTAAAACCAAATTCAAGCAAACATTTGGAACTTGTCTAACATCTTTAAGTAGCAACTTTATTTTTATATTAGTCTCAAGACAAACATCTCCTACACCAATCACCTTGGCCAAGCCATCATTACCTATCTTAAGCACTCCAAATTTGTTTGAGTATAAGAAGTGAAAACCTCCTTCTTTGGTGTAACATGTATTAAGGTAACATTATCAATTACATAGTTGAACTCATCATCAGAAACAAGATTGACTTTGTATTCATAATCAACAATGCCAACAATGAGAAAGATCATTTGAAATAACAGATACACGATTATTACCACCATTTTTCTTCGTTTCTTGCTTAACTTTGTTCTGTTTTTTTCAAAGAACAATATTTTTGGACGTGACCTATTTTATGACAGTAATGACACTAAACATTTTTGTATCTTGACTTGGATTTACTCCTACTTTTACCGCTACCTTTTTTACTTCTGCTCCGATTTTTCTCCATTCTTTTAGTGACTAACATTTTAGACTATGACGAAGAACTGTGCATCTTCATTCTCATTTCTTCATTTAAAATGCCACCTTTAACAGGTTGTATGGGCACTTTACTATTTAGAGAAGAATTAGTTAGAGATATACAAAATGTCTTCTAAGAATTCGATAAACTATTTAGCAACTACAATCCTTGAACCCCATCTTCAAACTTGATTCTCAAGCTTGACAATAGATAAAAAAATCCCTTGAAATTCATTCAAGTGATCTAATACTAGTGTCCCTTTCTTGTATCTCAAATTCATCAACATATTTAATAAGTGTAATTTATTATTGCCAGACTTGAAAGCATACAAGAATTTAATTTGATTTCACAAAGCTCTAGTATGAGTCTCATTCAATGTGACTGTAAACATTATCATTCACCATGCCTAATAAAGTGACAAACTTATTGATGTTCAAACTCTCATACTTCATTTATTTTAGGCTCTGATTTATGTATAGTAAATATGGGTAAATATAGATTTTTGACAAAAACAAATCTTTTATTTTGTCCTTCCATAGATAGTAACTAGTGCTATTCAAATTTATCATCTTAATAGAATTATTTGTCTCCATCTTTTAAGCAAGTTAAAATCAAATACCCAGCTCTGATGCCAAATGATAGGAATAAAACACACAATTTTCTACTTGCAAGAATTAGAGGAGTAACAATACTCACTCACAAATAAATTATAGCAGCAAATTAACATATCAATTCAGCCGAAAAGGAATAGAAAAACTAGAAATAGAGACAAAAACATACACAAATATTTAATGTAAAAACCTCCTCAGTATGAGAAGTAAAAATAACAAGTCACCAAGACAAGGAAAATAGTTTTACTATAATCAAAATAGGGTACAAGAGAATCACAAATCACTGCACAAAATATGCATACAAACGGCCAAACAACCCAAACATCAAAGCTTACAAAACAAGAACCAAGAAGATGAAAATACCATAGAATAGAGCCGTTGCTGTGTGGCCAATATTTCCAACTACAGATCTCATACTGAAGATCCGAATGGTGAAAACAAAGAAACAGGTGTCTTAAACACACTGTCTGAATTTGAAGTTGATCCAACGATTAACAAATCTGCAGCGGTCAATTTATAGAGATAATATTGTATATGTGCAAAATAACTTTCTCTCTTCTCTTCTCTAGTGTTTACTGTTCTCTCTCAAAATGAAACCTCTCTCTTACAACCCTAACTCAACCTCAGGCAATTTATTCTTAACCAAGAGAAACTATGGGTTTGGATACCAATATTTGGACTTTTTCTCCATATTAAAAGGAAATTCAAAACCCAACAAACTCCCAAAAAGGTTAACACTTAGTATATTTTTTTAAAAAAAATAAAAATTTAAGATGTGAAACTAATGTGCTTTGTTCATTTGTTAAATTTGTTGTTCACTGATGTATAGTTGATCTTAGAGTGAATACCCCCAAACGACTGTCATCTTGAAAAATAATTGGACAATTCGACTTTTGTAATCGGTTAGTAGAAGGTTATCCATATGATGCATCAGTTTGTAAGTGATGTGGCAAATTTCAGTACCACGTCGTAATGAAGAATTTTTACATAAACTAGATAACCCCTCCCCTTAATACGAAATATCATTATAGAGAGTCAAGGGTGTGTTCTTTATGATTAAAACCCTAAGGTTGTCATTCTTCCATCAGTCGAAGTCTTTTGCAGACCATGACTGGTAATGAAGGAGGGTCTTGGTCACACAGTACGGAGAAAAGGACGTGTGGTATAGAGGAGAGTTTTAGTGCAACAGTGGATTCTAGTGGTAGTAGCCTCGTAGAAGTATCGAAAAAGAGGAAGAAGAAATTCATGGCACCAACTTGTAACTGTGGCACTTACATCATCTTATTCGAGTCTCACACTTTAGAGAATCCAAATAGGTTTTTTTTTTGTGTTTATACTTCAAGGTATGATTTTGTAGATAATTTTACAGTTGAGTTAGATGTTGTTTATAACTCAAGTTTTTGAAAATTAAATAATGAGTTATTCATGATTTATTATATTTGTTGAGAATTTTATTTAAAAAAAATTATTTTTCTAAAAATAATTAAATTAAATTTTATGATACTTTGAGTTTAAAATTCATTAGAATTTTTAAATAATTTTTTTATAATAAAATATTTTAAAAAATATAATAATAATAATAATAATAATAATAATAATAATAATAATAATTATTATTATTATTATTATTATTATTATTATTATTATTATTATTATTATTATTATTATTATTATTATTATTATTATTATTATTATTATGAGTCCATTATGTATGTATAAAGTTTCTAACAAAGCCATTTAGGAACAAAGGAAAAGACATTGACTTATATGCATGTATCTATTACTTGTATAATAGGCGTGGCTTATTAAGCCAGGTGTCGCTCTCACGTTTATTTGGAATAAAAATAATGAAAAAGTAGTAACCTAAAAGTAAAGTTTATTTTTTCTGTCTCTGCGCTGCTCCGTCTCTCTCGCTTCTTCGTTTCTCACTCTCTCTCTATGTTTCCTTCCTTCATCGTCTCAGTCTCTCACTCTGTCTATGGATCTCCCCCAAGTTTTGTATGTCTCTTCAATCTTCACCAATTTCTTTCTTCATTGTGCTGAAATCACTAATCCCTACGGCCCCCACCTAAAACCCTAATCCTAGCTACTGGAATTTGTTATCTGAAAGCACAGAGAAGGAGGACGCAGTGGAGGCAGCAGACCTCTCCGAAATCCTCAACCCAACCGAGCTAAGCGGATTATTCGTCGGAGAGCACAGTTTTGACGATGGTGATGGTGGGTATCAGCCGGGGAAATGCTCGCGATGATGAGCGACTACCATGTTCGGTCGATATCTCAATTGTCGGTCTCCTTGTGCAAGGTATTCTGCCGATCTCTGTGTTTGTCTGGTACTGCATGTTTAATGTCGTTGATTTAGGGTTTTCTTTGTGGGTTGGTGGTCTTTGATTTGGGGTTTGGTATGTCATTTGTTTTTCGAATGTTTGAGTTGTTCTGACGGTTGACTCTCATCAATTTGAAGTATATTGGTTTTTCTTATCTACTGTTGCTGGGAAAAAGCCTCTACCTTTATCAGTCTTGGAAGATTCCCAACCACTTTGGTCGTTGATTTAGGTTTTGTGCGGCGTCGCATTGCTTCCGTGTATCTTCCCCGTTATTGCACTCTGATTCGCTCACCAGAATAGGTTAGATATCGGATGCTTCGTCGTCGTGTTTTTTAGGATTTCTTTGATTTTGTTTCAAACAAATGTTAATTACTATTATGTATATTGTGATCTGTTGATATATGAAAATATATAAGAGATTAATTGAGTATCCAGCTGGATTCTGATATGAGATTGCATCGCAGTTCTAGGGAAACAGAAATGAGTTCAGAACGTCTACAAGAAAATTAAGTTAAATAATTTTTCTTCTTGCTTATATTTATATAAATTATATTTAATTTTTTTTATGGTTTAATAATTTTTTTAGATAATGCATATTTTAGAACGAGTGAAATGAGAAGAATCGGTTGATTGTAGAAAGAGAAAAAGCTTTTGGCTTTTTTTGAAGTTAAAGATGGTTTCTGATATATATTTAGTGGTTATAATATTTTATATGCTAAATTTTTTGCTTATTTTATGGGTTGTTAGGTTAATATAATACATTGGAATGAGGAGTTATGTTGAGATAATTTTGCTTTTTTTGGTTTTAATTTCTATTTATCTCTTATGAAAATTTGCAATCACTTTGTTGCATTAGCTTAATTGTATATACGTTTTTGTTTCACATGGAAATATGGCTGGGGTGTTGATCTGATTTGAGAAAAGTGGGAGAAAAGATAATTGTAGGAAGAAGAAAGAAAGCATTTGTGCTTTCAACAAGTGCGGTGATTTGATAGGATCTCAAGGGTGGTTTGGACTGTTGATATTTATTTTATTTTGACTGTTGATACTATATCAGTTTTTAATCTTTTTATTATGAATGGCATTTTTTTATCTTGAAACTTATTTTCCTCAATTGGGGACTCTTCGATGCAAATGGTGCACCTAATTATATTTTACACTTGACTAGATCAGATACACTCTTAGCAAATGATATCAGCAACCAAACTTTCTGCATTGGAAAGAAGGGTGCTGATCCGAAGATGTTGCATCCTGCACTAGATTGGACGTGTGGACTGGGCAAAGTGGAATGCTCTGCTATACGGCAGGGACAACCATGTGATGAACCAGACAATGTGATTGCATATTCCACTTACGCTTTTGATAGTTACTATCATAAGAAGGGAAAGACTCCTGATTCCTGTGACTTCAATGGAGTGACTACTATCTCCACCACGGATCCAAGTCTGGTGCTATATGCATTTTTTAGTTTAATTTAGCATTGATTAGTTTAAAAGTTCCAATAAAGTTCTTTTATTGTGCACAAATTTTCAATTAGTCTCTATAGCTTAAATATGAATAATTAACTGCTTATACTGTGCAAAATTTTTATGTCAAAAACAGCGATTCTCATTTAATATATAAGGACTTGAATAGGAAACGTCTATTCAAATGAACTTGATTAAAAAACGTTTATACCATATAGGGATTTGATTACAAATGTGTAAAACTATAGAAACCCAAATGAGAGATGAACGAATCTAGAGATCTCTAGAGTAATTTTTTTACGAGTGATACATTTTTATCCACTCATTTTCAGATAGTAAATGAGGTCAACAGTTGAGGATACTATTATTTGTTATGTTCTGTGTCTGTTTCTCTCATTTTTTATGTTCTTATCTACTTAGTTTTTTAGTGCAGAGATACTAATCATTTATTGAAGTTTTTTTGTCTTTTTTTTTCTGTTTTTGGTTATGAAATGTTTATTTTCTCTCGAAAAATATTCTTTTCTCTCGGCCAAGAAATTTTTAACTTTAATAGAAAACCATATATTTATTTTAGTTTCACCGATGATATCAAATAACTTTTAAAATTTGGATTACTCATGCCATGTTTCTTAATTTTGTGCTTTCTATTTCTCGATTTTTAAAATATATAATGTGATGCCTTTGGAATAATAAAATACTTTTGTTGTAAAAAGTGAGAAAACCTATAAAATTTGATATGGTACAATTCCAATTGCTGTCGTCCTCATTTTGTATCTTGAGAAGTCGTTACCTGTTTCTTTATTATTTTTTATTTTCGTTATTTCTGTTTGTCCTTTTATTTTTGTCACAACCAAATTGAGTTTCAAAGTCACATGTATACCTTTTTTATGCTGTTCTCTTCAGAATCAAATATTCCTTTGTACATGACTCATCACTGAGGTTTTATCCATAATTATTTCAGCCTTATTTATTCTTGGATAGTGATTTAAGTAATTAATTAGTGTTGTTGTTCTGTCTATTTTTTCACCATCTGCTTCACATTGGAGCTATTTATCTCATATATTTGTAATTGATGAATGATGCTTTTTTACGCAGTTAATTTTGAAGAATTGTTGTATTAAAATAGTGGTAAATTCTTTAAAAATCGGTGTGGTGTAATTTCACTCAGGCTGGTAAGCATTCTATTTTTATTGATTCATTCGTTTATTCCTTTTTTTTCTTGTGTTGTTTGATTTAATTTTTTATTATTTGACACCTATTTCTACTATTGCTCTACCGTGCTATTAGGCTAGGGTTTAGAGAGACGAGTACCGATTTCTGGGAGAGATTTGTCGAGTGACCGAAAGATATTTAGCTTTACAAGTTTGATTTCTCTCTTCTGATTCTCAGATTTGATGATGTCGGCGGTGAAGATCTTCAATTAGATCTCGGAGGTTAGTTGGGTTTATCTTGATTTAGGATTTCTCATGTATTTTAGGATTTCTCATGTATCTAGAAATTGTAGGCATTAGATTGAATTTGGGTGTCTAATATGTAATTCATAGTAGTTTTGAATAATTTTAATTATTTATTTGAACTCCATCTTCATGAAGAGAGATTTTTTTTCTATTAAATGGAAAGGAGAAACAAGAGGATAAAGTGAAGAGGGTGCAACAACAGGAAGAACATTTTTAGCGTGTTAAGGTAAGAATTAATGTGTTTCTTTCTCAGAGAATATATTCAGTTAAAATTTATTTATCTTCAGAAAATGAGAAGAATTTGATGAACAATATTCTCTTACCATTATAAATAATATCTTTGGATGATCATGAATCCTGAAACAGCTTTTAATAAAAATTGTAACTTAAAAGTGTTATAGACTCTGCTCCTAATTGATTAATTTTTCTTTGGAGATTAAAGAAAAGTTCCTTTGTTGTACATAAATGCATAATTCTTTTAGCTTTGTTAGTTAAAAGTGGCTAATTTTTTAGTTCTAGCAGCAACTGAAACAGAAACATGTGAAAAAAAAAACACAATGATCTTGAGACGCATAATAAGAGCTATATACACTTCATATGAAAATACTTCAATTGCTCTCCAAATATCCTAGAAATTGTAGGCATCAGATTGAATTTGGTTTTCTAATATATAATTCATAGTAGCTTTGAATAATTTTAATTTTTTTTGAACTCTCTCTTCATGAAGAGAGATTCTTTTTCGATTTTCTGTTAGGTTCTTCATTTTCAGTATGCAATGATTTTATTAGGGTTTGCAATTGTGTTTCTGATTTTTCATTGGGGTTTGCGTGTTTCCACGATGATTTCAAACTTAATTGGATCATTTTTGTGTAGTTAAATATGAGTTTTGTAATTTTCTGTTGATTTTAATACTCAATTTTTTATAATGTAGACTGAACTATTGAGCTATTAATACTCATACACACTTCATCTTATTTATTGTTTGATTAGTTATTTTGTTGAATTTTTTTTATTTCTTTAATCTTTTCATGGATGGGTCTGGAGCTTGGTTGTTGGACGAAGTTTTGATCATGGCCCTCTTTCTCCTTCTGTGCTCTCTTTCTTCTATACCCCACTTTGTTTTAGGGTTAGGTTTAGAGAGGGATGATTTGTGAGAGTGATTGCTGATTGGAATATGGGTAAAATTGAAAAGCTGGATTTGTGGTCATGGAGCTGTCTTTTCGCTTTCATGATGGCAACTGTGAGGTGATCCAATAGATGCGACAGGTTTGTAGGCATTAGATTGATTTAAGTTTTCTAATGATGTATTCATTAGGACGTTTGCTCTATTAGGTCTTCCTTTGTTTTCTTCAATTTGTTGTTGAAAAAAGCTACAACAATAATAGAAGTATAATATCTAAAATTAGTTTCAGTATTTAAAGTATATAATTATAAATTTGAGAATCAATTCGGGAATAAGGAAGTTTATTATAGTTCACAAAATGAGTTAAATAAACACTATTATGAGAAAATTTTCTTTTATATAGGGTTAAAGTTTTTTTTCTTAATATCTTTGTGTAATTTCTTTTTTCGTAGTAATATGATATTGTGAATTATGAGTGCTTTTTTATTGATTCTTTAAAATTTTTACATCATACTTTGCTTTGCTTTACTTTTTTTATTTATTTATTTTTGTTATTCTCTCCCATTTTTGCATTTCTCTCGAATTTTATTTTTTATTTTTACCAAATTTTATTTGGTATAAGTTTTTACTATTATTAGCGGCATTTGGATTCTAAAAGCAGTTTTTCGTTCACTATGAGTTTCGGAAAGAAGTGGGACGTGGCCGTTTTGTGTACACTTACTCTGTTAAGTGCAAAAAAAGGACCTTCAAAGGGCATGAGGTTGATATAAAAAACAAAGGTCTCAGTGTTTATTTGTATTTTTATTAATAAAGCTTTGGTTTTGATTGGTTCTCGAGTTTTATGTTTTTAGAGTTTTGGTAAAGGTCTCAGTTTTTATTACATACAATTTTTTTCCTTTTACTTAGTGGATTCTCAAAAGTTAATGGTGTACTAGAGTGTGTTGTAAATACTCTTCAACTCTGGTTTCACTAATTTCTTTCTCTCATATTAATTTGTTTATTTGATAATTTATTGGATAAATCTTGCTCTCTTATATGATTTTCTTCGTTCAGCTAGAATTGCAGATTTATGGAGGAGACTGTGTCCTAGATGCACAATGAATTTACTAGCACTATTCTAAAAGGTATGGTCCTTTTTACCATTCTCTTTGAATACTACATTATATATTGTGCCTTCTTATTTATTCTCCCCCAATTTTCTTGGGCATATCTCAAAAATTTCAATTTTGTTTAAATAATGAGTCTTTATTTATGGTCGTTATTTTGGCTCTGATAACCTCAACTATCTTTTGTAACTGCTATTATGTCATGCTTATAATTTTACTGTTTATAACCATCCTTTGCCTTATGGGTTAAATTTTTTGTTTGTTGCTAATATAATCAAAGTTACTTAAGTTTATTATGATGCCAAAAGATAATCTGAGCTTCTCATTATATAGGTGTTAAATGATTAATTTAAAATTGCCAGAAAACTTTATTAGTATTTCACTCAGGATATTAATCTGCTTTTAGAAATTGGATATTTGTTAGACTCTAGAGACTTTTAAATTTTTGGATTGTTACAATTTTTTTACCGATGAAGACATTGATGGTTCTCTATGTTATCAAGCTCTAAATGGGTTAAGAAATATGCTTATTTAAGGATCAATTTTATAAGCTGATCAAATATGCAGATTTTGTTGGTTTTCTTTTAGTTTCTATCAGAGGGAAGAAAAAATACACAAGATTTTGAGTTGGGGTTCTTTTTTTGTACCATTACTTTATTTTTATCACTGATGTATAATTTTGTATTGTAACCAATATTTTAGAAAACATATCTCTTTTTTGCGATAAATACCATAATTCGGGGATCACTGCTATGCAAAAAGAAAAAGCGTATAAATACATCTACTATAGCATGAACTGTTGAAAAATTGTTTCTACTTTGTTAGTTTGTCTTATACTGTAAAGTTTAAGTCATGTATTCATATTCATTTAGCTATCTTTTTGTGTCTAAAAATGGGATATAGATATGTGTTCTTTAATCTTATTAAAGAGCTTGGGACAACTTCATTAAAACTCTGTTGAGAAGGTAAAAACTTTGACTATTTTGAAAAGAAATTTTCTGTATTTTTGTAACACCCTACCATACAGAGTCTTATGCTTAAGTCATAATTTAGAGATGGCAAGGTATTACGACCTCTAAAATAAAAATTTAGTACATATAGTAGTATGAATGATTGATTATAACTAGGAGCCTTTGTAGAAAAAGGAGGTAAACAAAAAATCGCAACTCGAAAGCGCAACACTCCGATCGATAACATAACGAACAAGGATAAACCAGCACGAGATTATATATATACAAGGGAGTGTCAAAAACATGAATATCAAGACTCAAAATCCAGCTGCGAAGATAACCGGTCCAAGCATAGCAATATATACATATGATAAAATAAGAAAAACCCCAAAGGAGACCCAAAGGGACACAAATACAGAAACCTATTCTCCAAAATCTCCCATAAGAGGAGTCATCACAGTTTGTATTATATAATGGAGATAAAAGTATCTAAGCAAAACATATAAACCAAAACAGAGTCCCGAGAACAAAGGTTCTTCGCTAAACTAGAAGTCTCCAGTATGCCTCAGCGAGAAGCCTCACGTCCTGCATCTGAAAACCACAAAATCCACATGGGTGAGAACTAGAGGTTCCCAGCATGGTAACAGCTTCCACATATATAATACATAATAATAGAGGAAAGCCGAAGGCAATCCTAGAACTTCCTCCAGATAATTCAAAGCTTATAAACAAGCTAAACCATAAAGGGCACCTGACTAAAGATTCTTCAGTCTAACTAATACTTCCCTTTCCAATTCCTTCAGACCTCCCAACCACCAGCAAGAGTACAATGTAGCAAACACAGTTATATCAAACAAGAGATATACAAATAGGAACAGATAAGACATTTAGACAATTAGCAAGTAATATGCAGTCAAATAGGCAATCTCAAACAATTCATATAGTATGAATATGATGAATGCCTGTCCCTAGTGGCTGATGATATCATCTGTCGGTTATAGAGCCAACCCGACAAGTCCTGGTAGCTAACCATTGGACTGTCTCTTTGTCGCGCATCCCCAACTCGAGTTATACTCATCATAAACTTGATCATAATCATGATCTATATCCATCACTTTCACTGGTGAATATTTACGAGGGCGAGCTCATCCGGGACTTTCACAGTGCCCGGCCACCCTTACGACATAGGGTCAAAAGAGCTTCGAGTCTCAACCTGGAGCACGTGGTGGCTAGCCACTGCTTCCTTCCAGGGAAACTCTCATCTCAAACAGTGGAAGTGCAACATTCACTATTCATTCAACAGCATATATGCATTTATACTTAGCCATAATCATGGCTCCGCCATAACACGGCAATAATCTAGCCACCCGGCCCACGGTTAAATCCATAACCAGTCATCTCATTAACAATTACGGCCTTTCGGCCCATGGCATAACAAGCACTTCCACCGCCATCCTCCGCATCTCACATAATCATCTTTGATCCTCATTGATCATTCATTTTTCCCTTGATTCACTCGCAAGTTACCATATTCTCTAGCTCCTTTTCTCATTGCTAGGCATATCATAATGATTTAAGACTTAAGTGGTGAGATTGGAGGCTTAGAAGTATGAGATTTGGCTTTTAAAACTCAAAAATCAACTTTGGGATGAAAACAGGGCCTCGCGTACACGCACTCCACGCGCACGCGTGGATGGCCATAAAACTTATCGACGCGTATGCGTCATGCACGCTAACGTGTGGATTGAAAAATAACCAAGCGACGCGCACGCGTCAGCCATGCGTACGCGTGGGTGCTCTCGTGCCCCAGGCACAAATCTGGCACAGTTCTCGCACAACTCTCTGGAAAGTAGCTGGGCATTGGGTGCAGCACATCGGCGCGCCCGCGCACACCACGCGCACGTGTGGATGGCATTTTCTGAAAGAACGGCACGTACGCGCCAAGTGCGCCTACGCGCGAGGGGTCATTCTGCTAAAAATTTTCTAAGTTAAAAGCTGCAGAATTCACAGATTCAACCCCCAATCTTCCAACGGACATAACTTTCTCATTTTAAATCGTTTTTCACCCGTTCTTCGAACGGCATGGACATCCCGGATCCAATTTCATTTCTAAATAGATTTGGCACAAAATCGAGATTCGTAGTCCAAGTTATGTCCCATCAAAGTATGCCCAAAAACTATGTTTTTCATACAAAACCACAAAGTGCCATTTTCAAAACAAGCCATTTTCAACTCTTTTCAAAATCAATCAAAACATGCCAATTTCATCCCTTTTCTTTGAAATCAATCAAAATATATCAAATTCAACATCAAGCCTCATCAACTCACACATTGACACTTTACCACAATTCACCAAAATCACTATCCCATCATTTTAACCTACTTCACCCAAGTGGCTCAAACTCAAACACATTGACATATCATATACTCTTCCTCATGCCAATTTTCAACAACACCAATTCTATTAAATCATCATGGTACAAAATCAATATCATACTCACTATCAACATGGTTCCACCCACAATTCAACCACAATCAATCATCAAGCATATATCACAATATGCATATTTCTCATACATCATACCATCAAGGCATCAATAATCATCATCACATATATGACCACATCATATATCTCAATCATTCAATGCCTATCTTAGGGCCTCTAGCCTATGTATTTCCTACCACATTACGTATTAGATATGAGAAACCGAAACCATACCTTAGCTGATTTTCCAAGCTCACCCGGAGCACTTTCAAACCACTTTTCCTCAAGCTCTCAAGGCCTCAACACCTCCAAGAACAGATTTTTCACCACCAAATTCCTTTTCAAGCTTTTTAATATTACCAATCAAGCTCCAATATTCACATATACACAACCTAAGCCACAACCATAATACCCATACACAACATCTCAATACCCAAACATCATAGAACAACAATTTACACTAGCGTTGAGAATCTTACCATACCCAAGGTCCAAAGAGACAAGATTAACCTTCTTCTTCAAGAGAGTTGGGTCCTATAACATCAAAGAGCGCAAAATCTCAACATTTTTGCTCATGAAACTCGAAATCAAAGCTGGAAATTCAAAGAGCAAAATGTGGCTTACCTCAAGATTAATTGTATGGGTTTTGTAGAGCTCTCCGCGATGAATGCGTGGTCACAAATGGTGCGACAATCGGAGCTCTAGATCAAAAGTTATGGTGGTTTGAAGATCAAGTGAGGGAGAGAACTTGAGAGAATGTTCTTCCCTCTATGGCCTCCATTTCAGCGTGTGTGTGTATCAAATGAGGAGAGAGAGTGCTGAAAACTAGGGTTTTGGTTTAATTTAATTGGGCCAAGGGCCCACTTTGGGTCCGGTTGGCACGGTTTGGCCCGTTCAGTCTAATCTCGGTCCGAATTCTATAAAATTAGTACCAAAATTCTCGTCTCAATCTCCTCTATCATATTAAGACATAAAAATCACATTTTTGACTTTTTAGAATAAATTCTCATTTATAGGTTAATTAGCCATTAATTAACCGGGTCTTACAATTTCTATATGATTTTTCACAATATACAGAATTTTTTGCTTCCAAAGGCTATTAGATTTTGATTCTTCAACAAATTACTTATTTCTATCCAGTTACTGTTTTGAATAATTGGTGTTTAATTAATTTTCTACATCTTATTTGATCCTTACTTTTGTTTATCGTGTGATTTATGATAGGGTTGTTGAACATTTCAAGGTTGTGATTTATTGGCAGCTACCAAAAGAAGCCATTGAATAAGGTGAATAAACTTGTGTGAAACTTTCTATTAATTGTTATAATTATAATGATGGTCTTTCTTAACTTCAAGCAGCATTAATGAGAAAGGTAAGCAATTAAAAATAATTCTTCTTGCTTATTTATACAATTTTTTTGTTCTTTTTTGGTGTGCTTAAAAATAATTACAATATTTTTCTTAGAAAAATCTGTTGGTATATTGTGTTTCATTTTTTATGAGTGATACATTTTTATCCCCTAATTTTTAGAAAGCAAATATGGTCAATAGTTGAAAATGTTATGTAAATTGAGCCGGTTCACATTATCTCCGTAAGTATCTCTAATTTCTGTGAGAAATATTTTATCTGTAACACCCTACTACACAGTGTTTTATGCTTAAGTCATAGAACAGAGGTAGTGTGGTATTACAGACCTTTAATAGTAAGGATATACATATAATACTGAAAGAAATAATATACTAGGAGCCTTGAAACAGAGCGGGTAAACAAAAATCGCAAAATAAAAAGCGCAACGCTCAAGGAATAGGATTACTTGCGTGCTAAGAAACCTAATAGGAACATGATAAAACAATAAACGAAGGGATAAAGAAAAGCCAAGGAACAACATAACTAGCCTCTGACTCAGCCTGCGAAGCTAAGGCTGGCCGGAGGATACATATATACATATAAACATACATAAGTGTCCCCAAAATATACCAAAATACCAAAGTAAACTCCTATCTCTCCCTCAACCTCTAAGAGGAGCAGCATACATAAGTTACTTGGAGAGTAAGCTACACATATACATACATATATACAAATAGAAACCAAAATATACCCAAGGACTACTTCGCTTTCCAGAATCCAGACGCCTAGCGAGGAGCCTCTCGACCTGCATCTGAGAAACAACAATACAATATGGAATGAGAACCGGAGGTTCTCAGCATGGTAAAAGTGCCACGCGTATAAGAAATACGGTCCTGAGAATGCCATAGGCAATCCTAGAACTCCGTTATTCAATTAACCAACTTAAGTACTAAACAGAAGCCATAAACAGGGGTAGGTATTCTAAATCTGCCTAACTTACTCAAGTTCAAGCTTAACCTAACATCAAACCATTTCCTCCGTTTTCTCCATCCTTTCATCATTCAGAATGTAACAGAAACAAGCAACCAAACAAGTTCACGCACAAGTAATGATCAAATAGTACAAATAACAAGTATAACAAATAGCAGGTAATATATATCAATTAGGCATACCCAAAAAAATGCATAGCAATCAATACAAACAAATGCATATGATGCATGCCTGTCCTATGGCTGATGGGGCCCATCTGTCGGTTATCCAGCCAACCCGACAAGTCCGAAAACCTTAGACTGTCCCCCGTCGCGCATCCCCAAGAGTCTATGCATAGAGTTCACATTCAATCATCATATAATCACTCAATGGGGGCTATCCATACCCGGGAATTTATACGTGCCCGGTCACCCTTACGACGTAGGGTCAACAGAGTATCGAGATTCAACCTGGAACACGTGGTGGCGAGCCACGGCTCTTACCCAGGGAACTCGTATCTCAGATAGCATTATTCATAAGCCATTTCATAGTCATAATCATTATTTAATCATTCATCAAGCCATGGCATATTAACTCCTTTTATTAACAACCTCCCTTTCACATTTTTCATCGTCATTCCCTTATAATTCAACTTGATTACCCTTTCCGGGTCCTGACCAAACTTTTTATCAAACTCTTCTCATCCTTCTTAATATCGAATAATCTTAAAATCAACCCAACTCTAACATTAAATCAATCACATCACACGAGGATTGAACTTTAACTTCTCGAACTCATGACTATCACTAAGACATCCTCGACACTCTATTTTCTTTTCTATTTTTAATATAGCAAATGAACTCGGAATTGCACAAACTTTATGTCCAGGCGTTCATATTGAAATAAGCTTTCTAACAAACTAAATATCATAATTTTCTGATTTTTCTAGCCTCAGGAATAAAGGAAAAACCGTGACTGCTCTGCAGTGCATAAAACCAGAAAAACAGCAGCAGCATGTGATATTCAAAATTCAATATAAAATCCAAGTTAAATCCAATGACTTTGAAAATTAATGTAGTTAAAATTTACTCATCCAGGTTTCTTTCTCAATTGGTTCTGAGTCAATACCATTTTTAATGAAAAAGTTACATTACCTGGAAGTTAAGTAAAAATGAGACAAAATCTGTTTTAAAAACCAACAAGCTTAGTACCTTTCAATTGGAATAACTTTTATTACAAAACTCCAATTAAGCTAAATTTTGATTTGAGAACCCCTAGCTCATCTAAAAACAAGTGTGTCTTGGTTGCAACCCAATTTCTATTTAATTCTAAGAGTTACAAGCATTGGAAGTTGATGCATAGCTTGCTGAAATCTGTTTCTTTTTAGTTTTGACCACCAATATTCAAAAATTCACAGCTCCCAATCCTCAACTCTTAAAATTCTGAAATTTTAGAGAACTAAAGAAAGTTAATCAAATTTTATAACAAAATTGGTTTCGCTCCAAGACTCAACTCGTAAAAGTCGCAGCAAGACAAACAAGTTGCTGCCTGTTTGATCTTTTCTGCTGCTGGACAGATTTAACAACCTAACTTTAAAAATTTGCCATAAATTGTATATTTAACAAAAAAAGTCCCAAAATTTCCAGTTTAGTTCCTTATATTCCCAAGTTTAGCCCAAACTTGGTCTCATGCAATTCCGATCATTACATAATTAGTTACAGCATATACAATACCACCACAACACAACTCTACATCCTTATTAACAAACACCAATTCTAATCCATCATAAATAAATATAAGAGCACACTATTAATAGCTTTCACACCTCATAATTCTAATATATAAATTCACTAACAAATCTATTCTAACAACATTACAAGGCTAATCATTAAATACAACAAACAATCCAACTTATTCTATGGTTCCTCTAACCTGAGTTTTCACAACACCGTAAATATTAAACGTGCGAAACTTAAACCATACCTTGGCCGATCACTTAATTCACCCAAGGCAGCTTCTCAACATAAAATCACAGCCCCTCCAAGCTCAATCAAACAGCCCCAAAGCAAGCCTTGTCACCAACAAAGCTCCAAGTAATCCAAATTCAAGTTCAATGCATAAACACCCTCTTAAACTACACCTAATACACATATATATGTTCCAATTCAGTTCTCTATTACCAAAAACAAGATTGAGCTAGGGTTAGGGTGTTCTTACCATACCCATATGCTCAATAGCTTGAGCCCACAAGTTCCGGAATCTAACTTGAACCTAGAACACAAAAATTAGACAAGATTCACTATAGGTTTTCAAGTTTACCAAAGAAAGAGGGATAGAGATTCTGAACTCAATAGAAGGCTTACCAGAGAAATTGTTTGGATAGAAAGGTAGAGCTCGACGCGCTGAGCGCGTGGCCGCGAACGGTGCGGCAATCGGAGCCCGGATGAGGAAGTTATGGTAGTTGGAAGGAATGGTGAGGGTTAGGTTTCTTCTCTTCTCCCCCTTGCTGTGTTTTTCGTTGCTGTGGTGAAATGGAGAAGATGAAGCTGCTGCTTCATTTATGTTAGGGGCCCGGTTGAACCCATGGGTCCGGTTTGGGCCCCGGTTCAACCGGTTCGGCCCTTCCGGTCCGATTTTGGGCCAAATTATCGAAATTGGTATCAAAATTTTCGTTTCGACGAGCTCTATCCTATTTCAATATTAGTTTTGTATTTTTAACTTTCCTAATTAAAATTCAATATATTAACTAATAATTTACCGATTTTAGCGGGGTTTACATCCTACCCACCTAATTAGGAATTTTGTCCTCAAAATTCAGAGGGAGTTACCTGAAAAGAGGTGTGGGTAGTCCTTTCGCATCTCTGATTCAAGCTCCCAGGTATGTTCTTCAATACCTGCCCGACTCCAAGCTACTTTCACCAAAGAAACTTCCTTTCCGCGGAGACGTTTGGTGCTGGTATCATCAATCCTAACCGGAGTTACTGGAAGCGTCAGGTCTTCTCTCACTTGGACTGATTCCGGTTCTAGGACATGACTAGGATCAAAAGTGTATTTACGAAGCTGCGATACATGGAACACGTCATGCAGGTTCGAAAGATGTGGTGGTAACGCGATCCTATACGCCACTGGTCCAATTCTCTTCAGGATTTCAAACGGTCCAATGTAACGGGGATTTAACTTCTTGGTTTTGATGGACCTCCCTATTCCAGTGGTTGGAGTAACCTTCAAGAAGACGTACTCTCCTTCCTCAAATTCTAGAGGCTTCCGTCTTCGGTCTGCATAGCTCTTCTGACGGCTTTGAGCTTCAAGCATTCGACTCCGAATTCTCTTTATTTGCTCAGTGGTTTCACTTACCATTTCAGGTCCTATCAAGCTCTTTTCTCCTGCTTCGTACCAACATAATGGAGACTGGCATTTTCTTCCATACAAAGCCTCATATGGAGCCATTCCAATACTTGCATGATAGCTATTGTTATAAGCAAATTCTACCAAAGGCATATATCGATCCCAGCTCGCCGGTTGATCCAAAACACAAGCTCTTAACATGTCTTCCAAGGTTTGGATTGTTCTTTCTGATTGGCCATCCGTCTGAGGATGATAGGCAGTGCTTAAGCTCAATTGAGTGCCAAAAGCTCGTTGAAATGCACCCCAGAACCGTGATGTAAAGCGAGGATCTCTATCCGATACAATGGTGGAAGGTACGCCATGTAACCTCACAATCTCCTTTATATATAAGCGCGCCAACTCCTCCATAGAACAACTTATCCGAATAGGCAGAAAATGAGCTGATTTGGTCAATCGGTCTATAACCACCCAAATAGCATCACAACCGGTCCGAGTCCTTGGTAAGCCCAAAACAAAATCCATAGCAATGCTCTCCCATTTCCACTGTGGAATCTCCAAAGGTTGAAGGGTTCCTGCTGGCTTTTGGTGTTCGATCTTAACTTTCTGACAAGTTAGGCATTTAGAAACATGTAACGCCACATCATTTTTCATTCCTGGCCACCAGAACATCGTTTTTAAGTCTTGGTACATCTTAGTGCTTCCAGGATGAATGGAGAACCCGCTCTTATGAGCTTCCTTCAATATGTTATGTCGCAAATCCCCAACATCTGGCACAATTATCCGGCCCTTGAACCTCCACAATCCATCTCTATCTTCTGACACTCTCCATTGCTTGCCTTTCTCAATCGCCGGCAAAATCTTATACAATTCTTGGTCGTTCTGATGAGCCTTTATCAGTTCAGCCTTGAATTCGCTTGAGATCTGTAATTGGCTTAAGCATAAAGTCCCAAACTCTTCTCTGATTCCCAATTTCAATCCTTCGAAGGCTCTCAACAACTCTTCCTCTCTCAGCATCATCCAAGCAGCACATAGGGATTTTCTACTCAAGGCATCCGCCACTACATTCGCCTTTCCCGGATGATAGTTTAGCTCGAAGTCATAATCCTTCAGAAGTTCCATCCACCTCCTCTGACGCATATTCAATTCTTTTTGTTCAAACAGGTACTTCAGACTCTTATGGTCCGAGAAGACTTGAAATTTCACTCCATAGAGATAATGCCTCCAAATCTTCAAGGCAAAGACAACGGCTGCAAGTTCCAAATCATGAGTCGGATAGTTTCTTTCATGAGGTCTTAATTGACGTGAGGCATAAGCTACAACCTTATGATGCTGCATCAACACGCATCCTAAACCTTTCAAGGATGCATCACAGTACACCTCGAATGGTTCTCTCGGCTCAGGCAACACTAGTACAGGGGCGGTAGTCAATATCTGCTTTAAGGCAAGGAAACTCTCCTCACACTCGGGAGTCCACACAAAAGGAACATCCTTCCTGGTCAGCTTCGTTAAGGGTAAAGAGAGCTGTGAAAACCCTTTAATGAACCTTCGATAATAACCCGCCAAGCCTAAGAAACTCCTGATTTCCGTCACTGAAGTTGGCCGCTCCCAATTCATCACCGCCTCAACCTTAGCGGGATCCACTGCTATTCCTTGTTTACTTACCACATGGCCAAGAAATTTCACCTCAGACTTCCAGAACTCACACTTGGATAGCTTGGCATACAACTTCCTATCCTTCAGAATTTGTAGCACTGTTCGCAAGTGTTCAGCATGCTCATCCTCAGTCTTAGAATAGATAAGAATGTCGTCAATAAACACAACAACAAACTTATCCAGATATGGATGGAAAATTCTGTTCATGTAATCCATGAATATCGCCGGAGCGTTAGTTAGTCCGAAGGACATCACGGTATATTCATAGTGGCCATAGCGCGTTCTGAAGGCAGTCTTTGGGATATCCTCATCTCTAACCCTTATCTGGTGGTATCCGGATCGTAGATCAATCTTGGAGAACACGCCAGCTCCCTGTAATTGGTCCATCAGGTCATCAATCCTTGGCAGCGGATATTTATTCTTCACTGTAACCTTATTCAGCTGCCTATAGTCAACACATAAGCGCATGGTTCCATCTTTCTTCTTCACCAATAATACTGGCGCACCCCACGGAGATACACTTGGTCGGATAAAATTCTTACCCAACAGATCCTCCAGTTGAGACTTCAATTCGGCCATTTCTAGAGGCGACATCCTGTAAGGAGCACTCGAGATTGGTCCGGCCCCAGGTACTAAATCAATAGCAAACTCAACTTCCCGTTTCGGTGGAAATTCATCAATATCATCAGGGAACACCTCCGGAAACTCACACACAACTGGGATTTGTTCCAAATCTTGATCATCACCCGAAACACCCGCAGCTAGCAACAATATCCCCTGACATTCAGCCCCAGAACAGTTCACCATCATGGAATTCAAGTAGTAGTTATTCACTACAACCGGCCCTTCAGTGTCTTCAGGCATGAAATACACTGTTTTCGCCGAGCAATCTAATAGAACGCGGTTCTTGGATAACCAGTCCAATCCCAGAATGAGATCAAGACCAGTCATCGTCAAACAAATTAAGTTATGCACGAAATCACGCCCTTGTACTCGAAAAGGAACTTGGGGGCACCCTAATCTAGTCACCATAGCCTCGTGGGTAGCATTATATACCTTTAAATCATACCCCAGTACTACTATTTTCAATCCTAGCTTATCAGCCTTCTCAAATGCAATAAAAGTATGTGAAGCTCCAGAATCAAACAAAGCATTCAAAGTTTTACCCGCCATCTCACATTTACCTCGGATCAATGCCTCTGACCCCTCAGCGCCTATAGAAGAAGTAGTGTATACCCTTCCTGGTTGCTGCACCCTGCCTGTCTCATATCTCTTCTTCTCGGGGCAACCACTAGCCAAGTGTCCCGGCTGCCCACAGGAGTAACAGACTCCAGTCCCAAACCTACATTGTCCTGAATGATACTTTCCACATCTGTGGCAACTCATATCCTGCTGTGGCTGCTTACCCTGTCTCCTTCCCTGATTAGCATTGGTATTAGGCCTCCTGGAGTTGCCTTGCCCCTGATTATTCTGAGGAACAAAGCTACCACGCTTGAACTGTCTGCCTCTGGGTGCAAAATTTCTCCCTGTGGTCCTCTGGAATGGCATCCTCATACCCCCTTTTTCTGCTGCAGCCCTTCTAACACAATCCTCTGCCACCCTGCTCCTATTTACCAACTCAGAAAACACCCGAATCTGCATAGGCGCCACAAAGCTCTGAATGTCACTCCTAAGGCCTCCTTCATACTTTATGCATTTCCACTCAGCAAAGTCCTCAGGAGCTCCCTGACAGATGCGTGAGAAGCGGCACAATTCCTCAAACTTACTGGTATACTCAGTGATGGTCATCTGTCCCTGTTTAAGCTGAAGGAGTTCGAGTTCTCTGGCATTTCTAACTGAAGTGGGGAAATATTTTTTATAGAATTCATCTCGGAACAACTCCCAAGATATCACAATCCCATCAGGTTGCAAAATGCGCCTCATGCCCTGCCACCAGTGCTGAGCTTCACCATGCAACTGATAGGTCCCAAACTCAACCCACTGCTCATCCGGAACCTGTTGAGCCTGTAATGCTCGCTCAATGGCCTGTATCCAATTATCAGCATCAGTCGGATTCGAGGTCCCTCTGAAAGTTGGAGGGTGAACCTTCAGGAAGGAATGCAGTGACATAGGACCATTCTCACCATTATTGCCATTATTTCCATTATTAATTTGATTTCCCAGGGCTTCAGCTGTTGCTTGCATTGCTGCTGCCATATTGCCTAATGCAGCCATGAAGTCTATAGGATTAGGAGTGTTTCCTGATGCCTCAGGCATGGCATTGCCTATTCGGCCTCTACCTCGCCCGCGTCCGCGTCCGCGAGTAGACATCTGGTCCCTATACACACCAAACAGGTGATATCAAGTTGATCAGTCTCAATATCGCAAGTTCAGTGCTTTAAGTCCCAAATGCATGCTCAGGAACGTTTATGCCACATACATCAATTAGATATCCTAATAGCACATAAACACATACACAGAGAATGCACAAAAGCACAATCAGTCCGTCCTCAGGCTCTATAGGAACGAACAGCTCTGATACCATAATGTAACACCCTACTACACAGTGTTTTATGCTTAAGTCATAGAACAGAGGTAGTGTGGTATTACAGACCTTTAATAGTAAGGATATACATATAATACTGAAAGAAATAATATACTAGGAGCCTTGAAACAGAGCGGGTAAACAAAAATCGCAAAATAAAAAGCGCAACGCTCAAGGAATAGGATTACTTGCGTGCTAAGAAACCTAATAGGAACATGATAAAACAATAAACGAAGGGATAAAGAAAAGCCAAGGAACAACATAACTAGCCTCTGACTCAGCCTGCGAAGCTAAGGCTGGCCGGAGGATACATATATACATATAAACATACATAAGTGTCCCCAAAATATACCAAAATACCAAAGTAAACTCCTATCTCTCCCTCAACCTCTAAGAGGAGCAGCATACATAAGTTACTTGGAGAGTAAGCTACACATATACATACATATATACAAATAGAAACCAAAATATACCCAAGGACTACTTCGCTTTCCAGAATCCAGACGCCTAGCGAGGAGCCTCTCGACCTGCATCTGAGAAACAACAATACAATATGGAATGAGAACCGGAGGTTCTCAGCATGGTAAAAGTGCCACGCGTATAAGAAATACGGTCCTGAGAATGCCATAGGCAATCCTAGAACTCCGTTATTCAATTAACCAACTTAAGTACTAAACAGAAGCCATAAACAGGGGTAGGTATTCTAAATCTGCCTAACTTACTCAAGTTCAAGCTTAACCTAACATCAAACCATTTCCTCCGTTTTCTCCATCCTTTCATCATTCAGAATGTAACAGAAACAAGCAACCAAACAAGTTCACGCACAAGTAATGATCAAATAGTACAAATAACAAGTATAACAAATAGCAGGTAATATATATCAATTAGGCATACCCAAAAAAATGCATAGCAATCAATACAAACAAATGCATATGATGCATGCCTGTCCTATGGCTGATGGGGCCCATCTGTCGGTTATCCAGCCAACCCGACAAGTCCGAAAACCTTAGACTGTCCCCCGTCGCGCATCCCCAAGAGTCTATGCATAGAGTTCACATTCAATCATCATATAATCACTCAATGGGGGCTATCCATACCCGGGAATTTATACGTGCCCGGTCACCCTTACGACGTAGGGTCAACAGAGTATCGAGATTCAACCTGGAACACGTGGTGGCGAGCCACGGCTCTTACCCAGGGAACTCGTATCTCAGATAGCATTATTCATAAGCCATTTCATAGTCATAATCATTATTTAATCATTCATCAAGCCATGGCATATTAACTCCTTTTATTAACAACCTCCCTTTCACATTTTTCATCGTCATTCCCTTATAATTCAACTTGATTACCCTTTCCGGGTCCTGACCAAACTTTTTATCAAACTCTTCTCATCCTTCTTAATATCGAATAATCTTAAAATCAACCCAACTCTAACATTAAATCAATCACATCACACGAGGATTGAACTTTAACTTCTCGAACTCATGACTATCACTAAGACATCCTCGACACTCTATTTTCTTTTCTATTTTTAATATAGCAAATGAACTCGGAATTGCACAAACTTTATGTCCAGGCGTTCATATTGAAATAAGCTTTCTAACAAACTAAATATCATAATTTTCTGATTTTTCTAGCCTCAGGAATAAAGGAAAAACCGTGACTGCTCTGCAGTGCATAAAACCAGAAAAACAGCAGCAGCATGTGATATTCAAAATTCAATATAAAATCCAAGTTAAATCCAATGACTTTGAAAATTAATGTAGTTAAAATTTACTCATCCAGGTTTCTTTCTCAATTGGTTCTGAGTCAATACCATTTTTAATGAAAAAGTTACATTACCTGGAAGTTAAGTAAAAATGAGACAAAATCTGTTTTAAAAACCAACAAGCTTAGTACCTTTCAATTGGAATAACTTTTATTACAAAACTCCAATTAAGCTAAATTTTGATTTGAGAACCCCTAGCTCATCTAAAAACAAGTGTGTCTTGGTTGCAACCCAATTTCTATTTAATTCTAAGAGTTACAAGCATTGGAAGTTGATGCATAGCTTGCTGAAATCTGTTTCTTTTTAGTTTTGACCACCAATATTCAAAAATTCACAGCTCCCAATCCTCAACTCTTAAAATTCTGAAATTTTAGAGAACTAAAGAAAGTTAATCAAATTTTATAACAAAATTGGTTTCGCTCCAAGACTCAACTCGTAAAAGTCGCAGCAAGACAAACAAGTTGCTGCCTGTTTGATCTTTTCTGCTGCTGGACAGATTTAACAACCTAACTTTAAAAATTTGCCATAAATTGTATATTTAACAAAAAAGTCCCAAAATTTCCAGTTTAGTTCCTTATATTCCCAAGTTTAGCCCAAACTTGGTCTCATGCAATTCCGATCATTACATAATTAGTTACAGCATATACAATACCACCACAACACAACTCTACATCCTTATTAACAAACACCAATTCTAATCCATCATAAATAAATATAAGAGCACACTATTAATAGCTTTCACACCTCATAATTCTAATATATAAATTCACTAACAAATCTATTCTAACAACATTACAAGGCTAATCATTAAATACAACAAACAATCCAACTTATTCTATGGTTCCTCTAACCTGAGTTTTCACAACACCGTAAATATTAAACGTGCGAAACTTAAACCATACCTTGGCCGATCACTTAATTCACCCAAGGCAGCTTCTCAACATAAAATCACAGCCCCTCCAAGCTCAATCAAACAGCCCCAAAGCAAGCCTTGTCACCAACAAAGCTCCAAGTAATCCAAATTCAAGTTCAATGCATAAACACCCTCTTAAACTACACCTAATACACATATATATGTTCCAATTCAGTTCTCTATTACCAAAAACAAGATTGAGCTAGGGTTAGGGTGTTCTTACCATACCCATATGCTCAATAGCTTGAGCCCACAAGTTCCGGAATCTAACTTGAACCTAGAACACAAAAATTAGACAAGATTCACTATAGGTTTTCAAGTTTACCAAAGAAAGAGGGATAGAGATTCTGAACTCAATAGAAGGCTTACCAGAGAAATTGTTTGGATAGAAAGGTAGAGCTCGACGCGCTGAGCGCGTGGCCGCGAACGGTGCGGCAATCGGAGCCCGGATGAGGAAGTTATGGTAGTTGGAAGGAATGGTGAGGGTTAGGTTTCTTCTCTTCTCCCCCTTGCTGTGTTTTTCGTTGCTGTGGTGAAATGGAGAAGATGAAGCTGCTGCTTCATTTATGTTAGGGGCCCGGTTGAACCCATGGGTCCGGTTTGGGCCCCGGTTCAACCGGTTCGGCCCTTCCGGTCCGATTTTGGGCCAAATTATCGAAATTGGTATCAAAATTTTCGTTTCGACGAGCTCTATCCTATTTCAATATTAGTTTTGTATTTTTAACTTTCCTAATTAAAATTCAATATATTAACTAATAATTTACCGATTTTAGCGGGGTTTACATTATCCCACTTTATAGGGGCCAATCTCAGTGCTAGATTTGTTGAGTTATATTTTTTAAAAGTTGTTCAAAAGTTTTGTTACTATTATTTGTTTTGTTCTCTGTTTCTCTCATTTTTTATGTTTTTATCAGCTTTATTTTTTATTTTGGAGATACTTATCAAATTTTATTTTAGTTTCATTTGTGATATTAAATCACTTGTGGTATTTATTTTAGTTTCACTTTAATACAAAACCAGAAATTTCTTTTAGTTTCACTCGTGATATTAAATTATTTTTTTATCTTTGAATTACTTATGCCATATTTCTTAATTTTGAGTATTATATTCATTGAATTTTTAGAGATATTATTTTATTCATTTGAATAATAAAATACTTTTGTACTGAAAGATGAAAAGACTTATAAAAGTTGATGCTGTTCAATTTTAATTGTTGCCTTCCTTATTTTGTATGTTGAGAAGTTGTTATCTGTTTTTTTACTACTGTTTATTTTCTTTTTTTTTTATGTTTGGCATTTTTTTCACAACCAAATTGAGTGTCAAATTCACCTTTTTTTCTATTGAGAGTCAAAATTACCCTGGTCTTATTTATGTATAAGTGTACACTAATTAAGTTTTATTGGGAAGCTATTTAAAATATTTTTTTATTTTGTATCCCATCTTCTTCAATTATTAAGGATCTGTTTACTTGGGAAAACGAGCTGCTTGATGAAGTTAAGTGATATTTTTCTTTGCATATTTTTACTTAAATTATGTTTTTTTGTGTGATTTTACAATATCTTTTTCCCTGATATGGGAAGGTTCATTGGTGTATTAAAAACAATTAGAATATTGTTTCACGCAAAGTTTTTGGACAATTCTCTTTGCACATCTTTATTCACCAATTTTCAAGAATATTTTGTTACTATTCTGCGTTTTGTTCTTTGTTTGTTCTGCTCATTTTTAAGTTTTTATTTTCTATTTAGTTATCAAGGTTATGTTGATTCTTTTTATGAGAAGTTTGAGTGTTTGATTCTGTTCTCTTATTTTTTTAAATAAAATTAGTAAAAAATGTATTCTTATTTGTTACTCTCTTTTGTTTATATCTTCATTCCTTGATTGTATATCTTTATTTTTTGAGTATAATTTTTGAACTTTATTGATGGCAACTTTTTTTTTGGTATTTCATTACATAGATAATTATCTTGTGTGTATCTTCATTGAAAATATGATATATTTTTCATTGGAAATATAATAATAATATAGGAAGCCTAATAAAATAATGATGTCTATACTAAAAGGTGTCCTCATCTAATTCTACCACTTCTAAATTTATGCATAATTTTTTTTAGTTCTCGCTTTTCTGTGTATTACCTCATTTTGTCTTTGCTATCTTTCTCTTCTCTCTCATCTTCTTCTCATCCAATCCTCTCTCCTATAAGCTTACAATTTATATAGAAGATAACTTAGGGTTAATATAGCTTACTATTTATACACATTATTTGTGTATCAATTGTTGTTAGCTTAGGGCCTATATATAGGATTATTTAGTGGGCCCGCAAATATCTTTCGATTGATATCTAAGGTCAATCAATATCAATATCTTTCAAATCTCTATCTTGCTTCTTTTTTCCCTTCCAAAATAAGGATTCTATGGATTTCAAAATTCAAATTACTCAATTTATTTGTGTTTATAAATAAAGGCAGAACTCATTGATCATGTCAGATTTTTTTCACATTCATGTTGCTATTGTATGTATTTTTTAGTTGTTATTTTATTAACTGAAATCTATTTTCTCTTTCATCCATTTAATTGCATTTCAATATGACAACTGCCATGGATATAGCTAATAAGATTAATCCTGAGAAGGAAGCATGGAACCTCAAAGTTAAGGTGATTGGGCTTTAGACTGTTCCTACTTTCACTGGTCAGCTTCTCCCAAATTTCATAGAGATGATTTTGGTTGATAAATCTGTGAGTTATAGTGGTCTAAATCTATTAAAATTTTCTGGCTGTTTGTTTTTTATATTTAGATGTGTTTTTCCTTATTTTTTTATATCAAGGTCTCAAATTTTGTTTCATTTAAATTTGTTTTTCTCTTTATTCCATTTGTCATTTATCAGATTTTTAGTATAATTTGTGTTGATTGGTAAGGGTGCAAGATACAAACTACCATTCGGAAGTGAACAAGTTAGAAGTGATCTTCTAGTCATTTCTTTTGTTTGATGGATATCTTATGTGCATTTTGCCTAGAATGGTTAATGTAGCTTAGATATTAAAAAAGTATATTTTTTTTAATCCATCACATCTCATGCTCTTAAAGTAAGATATTTTTTTATTAAAATTGGTAGACTATGATTGCTATTAGGTAAAAGAGGTCTACTTGCTAAAATGTCCTATTCAATTAGGGTAATCTATTTCTCTTTCATATAAGACCAAAGGTGGGTGTTCTTTTATTGGATTTGGACATTCTATTTAGTTATTGTTCTTTTTGTTATCATTCTTTACCAAACAATACTATGAGTGAATCGTGTATATATGCTAGAAAGAGAAGAAAATTGGCAATGAAGAGAAAAAAGGATGAGACATTTGGAATAAGAAATGCTTAGTTGATTCTTTTGTAAATCTTTGGGTTGATACGGGACTGAGTGAGCCATAACCTTATAACTTCTATTGTTGTATCTTATATTCCTTTTTCCACCTTCACCATTCTACATGTTCTATAGTATTTGAGTTTGCTGTTTCTGGTGAAATGATTGTTTTAGGCCAACACGAATATTCGTGGATCCACCAAGTTACATCTGAATCCTTCGTTATTGAAAACTTGATCCTGTAGCTACTGCTGTTTCGGTGAATAAATAATAAAGATTTAATAGTTATTGAACATCATATGTATTGATAGTTTGATATTAGAGTGTGGTAATCAAAGCAAAATGTTATTCGTTGTACCAAGGAAAGTTATAGATTGGTACAGTGGGTAAGTAGAGCATACAGTTGGATAGAAGAGAGAAATTCATGATGGTTAATTTTGGCAACATTTGTTTTCTGCCGATGCGTTGCACATATTCCAATCAAGAAAAGAAGAGAAAGCTAAAAAGAAAAAATAAAAGATAAACTAAAAATCAATGTTATCTATAGTGCGCTCTTTGTCATTTAAGTTAGGATTTTGATTAAAAGGTAGTGGTTGAGAGATTGAGAGATTTGAAAGTTCGGTAAAAGAAGCTTTACATTTATTTTTTTTTCTTTCATCTTGAAAATGAACAAGTTTGGTGAGAGATTCCAAACATCGATTTTTTTCTCTCACTTTTTATTCAATCAACATTTAAACAAAATTAAAGGTCAATATAGTATGTTTTTCAAATCCTTAAATTTTTCATCTTTTTGTGCATTTAGTCCTCTCTTTTTGATAGTATTAAAAAATGACAACTTACAAGCTATGAAAAATTAGAAAGAAATATTTATATATTTTGAGTAGTGATAGAGTAAATAAATCTGTTATATTTAAAATTTTAATAACAAAAATACTTTTATTAATGTAAAAGTGATAATCTAAGAAAAATGAAAAAAAAATTGATCTATACATTTAAAGAACTTTTGTTCTAGAGTCAAGTATATGTGATTTTGTCCAAGAGTTAAGTATACGTGATGAAGCTCTTCTTTATTATTCCAAATCAAGGATTATATAGGGCCACTAAGCATAAATTCAAATATTTTAAGTATAAGTTCAAATATTTGATTCCATAGTTAAGGTTAATTATTATATGTAAATAGAATTTCATCTTTATAGTTGCATTAAGAGTTTTTCTTTATATTTTGATTGTAATTTCGAATAACTATTTGTACCGATATTAAGTCACCTGCATGATTATGTTATTCATATCACCTTTCTTTTATTTAAAACTATTAAAATGATTACTTTTTTTGGTTTACCTGTTTCGTTTTGAGAAATAATTTCACTGGAATTCATTATTATTTTAAAAATTTAAATATAGTTGAAAATTAACAAAGAAAAAAAAAAGAAAAAAGCTTATTTGTTGATTGTTAGCATCTCTAAGAATTTATGTTTTTTAAATCTTAATATAGAGTTAGATTAGCAGGCTATTAGAAATTCGTATTTTCTATTAAAAAATGCATTCTTGATGTTTTGGAATGGTTGTTTGGGTTGGCTTTGTTTGTTTTAGAATTATTTTACAACTTTATATTGCATTATATTAATTTTATGACTTTGTGGGTAGGTTATATATTTTTAGGAGTAGTGACATAAGGTCACATAATTTTTTGAATTTGATAAGATGGAAAAAATTTAGCGACATATTAGAAACTATTTTTAAAATACTATCTCTCTATTTTTTAAACGGTATATTAAAAATAAACTATATTTTGTGCATTTAAATAGTAGTGGAGTATTTATTCAAGCATCACTTCCACAACATTTAGAAATAAAGAGTAGAAGAGAAAGTAAAAAGAAAAATTAAAAAATGAACTAAAAAGTGAAAGAGAAAGCATATAAAAATAAAAGATAAATAAAAAAGCAACGTCTTCTATGATGCGCTCTTTTTCATCTAAGTTAGAATTTTGAATTAAAAGGCAATGATGACGAGGTTTATAGGAATGAGTTAAAGTTGGACAAAAGAAGTCTTATACTTATCTCTATATTTCTTTCATTTTAAAGTATAACAAATTTGATGAGAGATTTTAGACATTTATTATTTTTTTTCTTTTTTTTCATCTTTTTATGCATTTGGTCCTCTCTTTTTGATAAACTTCTATTAGCATAGAAATATGATAACTTACTTTTTTTTTTAAGAAGTTCTCGTCAAAGTGAATGTTTTCAAAAAGTAAAAATAGCAAGAATGAATATAAATTGGTCCTAATTTAAAGAGTTTCTATAAACTATAAAAAATTAAGAAAGAATACTTATATATTTTGAATAATGATAGAGTAAATAAATTTTTTATCTTCAATTAAAAAATTGAATAACAAAAGTAAAAAATGGCAATTCAAGAGAACTGAAAAAAAAAATTAAAATAAAAAACAAAAATTTTCAACCCATGCGACGCACAAGTGTTCTGCTAGTATATATATAAAACCAAAAGAAAGAAAATGAAACGTGGCCTTGAATGCATATATGTACATCAACGAAGCTATTAAGGGAATAAAAGAAAGAAATGGAAATATGACTTATAAGCATATATACGATAATGTTATGTAGTCAAAATATTATAGATAATAAATAAAAATATATGATTAATAATATTTATATTTATAAGAGAGTGTAAATTATTTTTCTAATTTAATTAATATAATTAATTTTTTTATAATTAATTATTTTTTTATTTAATTATACTAAAAATTAATTCCAAATTTAATATGAATCAGATACCAAAAATTTTTTCCTCATTATTATTACATACATGTATTTATAATTTGATAATTTTTTTCTTTCAAATAAAAATTTCAAATTTTTATATCTTCAATTTTAAAAAAATCTCAAATCACCTCAACATATTTTATAAAAAATAAAAACATCTTAAATTTGATCAATTTTTATTTATTGAAAATTAAAAACGTCCAAAATTGTTGGTTCATGACTTATAAAATAAAATAATAAATAATAATAAATTAACACTTTATTGATTATGGATATTATATATATAAAGTTATAAATATTATACGTATAAAAATATGGATGTTAAATTAGAGAATTTAACAACTTCTGTTATACAACTCATATTTTACATATAGATTATTATAAAATAAAAAAATATAAAATAAAATATAAACAATAATTAAGAAATAAAATTTTAAAAGTAATTATTAACTCGTCATATCAAAATCAATAAATAAGCATACATATAAATAGTAAATAAAAAATATTAAAATTATAATCCTTTAGTGTACATGTAAGATAATTTAAAATATATAACAAGACACATAATTTAAAATTTAGTAATATTAATAATAAAAATTTGTTAATTATTAATATTATGTGTATGAAATTATGAATGTTATGAGTATGAAATTATGGATGTTATTAATATAAAATTTTGGATGTTATGTGTACTTTACCTAACTATGGATGTTATGTGTATGAACTTCTGGATGTTATGAATAAATTTATAAATTAAATAAATTAATTTAAGTATTTGACATTTTCTTTTTTAAATCTAATTATATTAAAATTTGAAAATATATATGAATCAAAATAAATCATTTTTACTTTGAAAAACATGAAATAAATTTTTAAATTATCGAAGTCGGTGATTTAAAAAAATATAGGTTGATTTAAATGTATAATGTTTTTAAAAAAATATTAAAATATTTTAAATCATAATTTATTAGTGCATATATAAAATAATTTAAAATATATAATAAAATATAGTTTAGAATTGAATAATATTAATTGTAAAATTATAATAGTTATAAAAATTATGTATATGAATATATAGATGTTACATAATAAATAAAAAATATACTTTTATTATTATAATATAAATTAAATACTATAAATATAAATTATGTGTATTCATTTAATAAAAATATAAATTAATAAATGTATGTACCTATAATATGTTATTTAATATATGTCATTAATGTTTTTATATATATATATATTAAATATTACAGTAAAAAATATAGGCGCGTGAAAGGATTATAATTAAATTTTATTCATCTCATTAAATAAAATTAAAAATAGAAAATTTTAGTTGATTTTGATTCCTAAGTTTGGTTCCAAACTTTTTTCATATATACATATATATATAACCATGACACATGTTTCCTTTATTTATTATCCTTGATACCTGCTAACGTTTTACCATCACAAACTTTTATTCATCACTGTTAGCCTTAATCATCTTTATTTCTTTCCATTCACCACCGAACTGAAGTTGGAAGAAAAAGAAAGAGAGAAAGACCGAGAGTGTGCTTGAGAAGAACCATGGAACCTCGGAGTTTTCGGTTTCGATTTTTTGAGATTTATAACTTCAATAAAAAATTTAATTCAATAAAAATGTTTATATTCTCTTTTTTACATGTTGGCGTCACTTTTGTTTAATAAAAGTTGACGATGACATAGCTTTCATTT
The DNA here is from genome assembly GCF_003086295.3 of Arachis hypogaea. Taxonomy (NCBI): domain Eukaryota; kingdom Viridiplantae; phylum Streptophyta; class Magnoliopsida; order Fabales; family Fabaceae; genus Arachis; species Arachis hypogaea. The sequence continues at coordinate 13,171,776 of NC_092045.1, forward strand.
CTTTTGAAGTTCGGTCTTTTAGTGTTTTTTGCGGAAGAATTGATTTTTGACATTTTTTTTTTGAAAACTCGATCAAAAAATTTCTCCAGAACTTCGAGTATTTATTTTAATTTTGTACAGAGATAAAATTTTGATAAATTTTCAATGATTAAATCTGTATTAAATAAGTGATTTGGTGCTGTGATTGATTATTGATTGACTTTGATTGAGTTTATATTTAATTTTTGCAATATATATTGATGTATTTGTAAAGTTTATGGTTTGACTGTGATAAAATCAAGAGGGACCAAACTATTTTGGAGATTTTTGGGCTTGAATATCGTTGAGAATCAAGCAAACATTGGTGAGGTTTGATACCCGAGAAATTAAATTAAAAATTAGAAAAAATCGATAACCGAAAAATTCGAAAACGGATTAAAATACAAGTAACATTTTTAAAAGAAAAATGTTAAGGGTTTCGGTTTTGATATAAGAGGAAAATTAGCAATTAAATTTTATTTTTAAAGGGTAACATTGTATTTGTACATAAAAATTAAGGTAAAATTTGTAATTATATAAAATTTTAAATATTTTAGATAATAAATAAAGTATAGGGGTAAAAATGGATATTTGGTAAAAATTTATAGTTATTTTTTTAAATATTGAGATAAGTGAGGTTTTAATTTTTAAATATAATTTTATAAAAATATTGAGTTAAAAATAAAATATTTATAAGTTTGAGGTTTAAAACGTAGATAATAAGAGTTTAAGAATAAAAATTTTACAAAGCTAAGTTTTTAAAGAAAAAAATATAAATATTATTTATTTGTCATTTAAATTATCTTATTTATATTATTGTTATTATTTTATTAAGAATATTATTTAGTAAAAATATTATTAATAATATTATAAGTCAAAAAAGAACAAATAGAGTGATCTTAAAAGTTCTAGAGAACACAAAAGATATTATTTTATTTATGATATACTAAAAGAGTAAGCAAAGAACTATCCCAAAGGCTTTAAAAAAAATCTAAATTAAGAATATTTGATTCTCTTAACATAAAACATTTAGGAAAAGGAGGAAAAATAATGCAAAGATAATTTATATTGTGGAATGTTAAGAAAGAAAAGAAAGAAAGAACGAAAAAAAAGGAGATAAGCATAGATATAGTGGTCACTACAAGAAAAACTAATATTTGTAATAAAAAAAAATTGTAAACAAAATTCAGAATTTTGAAACAAAAAGAATTTGTAATAAAAAAAAGAGCTGTTGCAGTATGTTCCATTACAAAAAGTTTTTGTAACAAAAAATGAAACTATTACAATTTAATGTAATATTTTGTAATAATTTTTTTTTATACAAAAACCAAAATTCGTTACAAAAGTTATAACAAATTTTGATCTTCAAAATATTTTTGGTGACAAAATATTTTTTCCTATCATAAAATTTTGTTACAAAATATAACTTGATTTTGTAACTTTTTTTCTTTAGTTACAAAAGTACAATATTTTATAACAATTTTTTTAATACAAATTGCATGCATAATTTATCAAATTATTTTTTAATTAACTGATATATTAACTATTTTACTTAGCAAGTCGATATTTATATAATATGTAAAAACATGGATAATTCAAACATGCATGCTTCATTTAAATAAAATTATTTTAAAACAAAATAATATTAGTATCTATATTGATTAGTTCTACAAGCTATATTTTTTACACTAGTTCAACCAAAAGTTAAAAGTCTAACATAGATTAGTGTCTCTATGAATCAAAATATTCTTGAGTCTTTTAAGTAGCATGTTGTCACCATTTTAGTACTCCTGTAAACGAGAAAAATTGAAACAAAAAATTAAAAACAAGATATAACACCAATTATAATTTTTTCATTAACTTTTATCCAAAATTTTCCTAACACCAAAAAATATAACACTAAATTAAAGACTTCAAGACTATTTACCTGATCACGTCTAACAACTTAAAATGTTCTTTCATAATAAATTAGAAACCAGCTAGGCACAAAGCAGAGAGTTGCTTCCCTCTAATGTGTATCCATTTATCTGAAAGCTGGACCTTAAAAATGTGAAGAAAGAAAGATGTCTGCAAATTAAAGAGGAAAAACATGAATTGTATTAGAAACATAAACACCATATTATCACTAATCTAGAATAAAACAAGATTAGTAGACAGACATTTGGATTTAACAAAATGTTTATAAATACAGAATAATATAGTAATTTCAAGACACAAGTTACTAAGATTGTAAATTTGGGAATAAAACAAAGACCCTAGATGAAATTGAATATATGATATCTCACTAGTACCTGGATATAGACATGAACAAATAAGTAACCATAAAGATTTTAACTGTTTTTATTTTGGATACAAAGACTAATTCAACAAGCTTTCTAGATCTAGAATAGACTGAGCAAGTAGCATCTTTCATTTCACAATATAGCCTACTAACAATTAGATAATATGAATCTCAAATGGCAGTTTTATTTTTTATTTGCACGCATCTCTCAAAGATTGTAAGCTACATTTCAACAAATATGCAGAATTATTTATTACTTCTTAATCAAACATGTATAATTAAAATGTTCTCAAAATGCTGACTAATTCACTATGTACATATCAATATTCTAAAGAACTTACAAAAATGGCGATTAATTTGCTATTAGGACTCCACACGGCCTGCAAGTTTTCCCTTCTTTTTGCAAAGAATACGATCTCTCTTGTAAACCCCAATCACTTCCATCAAACTGCATCTCCTAGTATGCCCAAACAAAATTAAAAGAATCCTACTTACCCAATTGCAAAATATGTCAAAAAAAAGTGAAACCAAATAATTAAATAAAAAATTATAACCGAGAACAAATTCAGAAAAAGAAATCCTAAGAAAATAACAATCAGAAACATCAAAAATTCAAAAAATTTAAAATAACAAGAGGCTTTCATATGTTTTGAAATTAAATGAAAAAGGGAGGAGTTGGAACTTCAAAATGTGACGGAGGTAAGGAAAAGCGGCAGAGGCAGAATAGAGCCATTTTTCCTAAATCCCTAATAGAAGCTTCCCTGTTTTCTTTTCTATTCACGTTCCTCTTCACGGCGGACTTTGGCGACGGCAGCTCTACCCACGGTGACGACGAAGGCGTAAAGCAGCGCCCCTTCCTTCTCTTATTCACGGCAGCTCTGATGGCGATGACAAGCCACAGCGGCAGCGATAAACCTTAGTGGCAGCAACGACGGGTCAGAGGCGCTCCTTGGTCTACAACGCGCGCGACGGGTCCAACGGCAGTGGGAGCAGCCGAGGCGACGGCGACGCATGCTCCCCTTTTGGCGAGTTCGCAGCAGCTCCCCCTCTCTCTCTCTCTCTCTCTCTCTCTCTCTCTCTCTCTCTCTCTCTCTCTCTCTCTCTCTCTCTCTCTCTCTCTCTCTCTCTCTCTCTCTCCTGCGATGGCTTGGCAGTAACGCGACGGCAATGGCGAGGCGTCTGGACAGTGGCAGCAGCATGGCTCTTCCTCTCTTTTGATCATAGATCTCCTTCTCTTCTCTAATTTCACGTTGTGTGAGTGTTTTTGTGTTGAAGCTGGTGTCTGGAAAGAAAAGAGATGGCAGCTGCTATTAGTGTTGGGGGGTTAGAGTTAGATAAAATTAGGGTATATTGTATTAATTTAAAATTTAATTTAATTTTTTAAAATTAATTTTAAAATATTACTTAATTATTAATTAGCTAATTAGTTTTTAATTAAGTATTTTAGTTTAGAAGTAGAGATAATATAATTTATGTTTTTTATAAAATTAAAGTATTAAATTTTAACATTTCAGTTATTTAAACTAAATGATATAAAATTTTTATTCTTTTAAAATTACTAAGATTCATAATTTAAAAATAGAAAATTGTTCAATAATTATAAAATTAAATAAAATTTTTTTAGCTTAACTATCAAATCATATAAAATTTTTATATTTTTTAATTATTAAAATTTTAAATTATAAATAAAAAATACCCCGTTTAATATAAAAATTTCTAAAAATTTATATTGAATAAATATAATAAATCATAAATGACTTATTATTTAATTTTTAAAATAATTTTAAACTCAAAGTATCATTAATTTGAATTTAATATTTTTAGTAAAATAAATTTTTTAATATAAAATCTTAAATAAATATAATAAATCATAAATAACTCATTATGTTAATTTTTAAAAATTCAAAGTCTTACATTTAATATGTTGAAATAAAATTTTTTTATTAGTTATAAAAAATCTTTAAATTTTGTGACAAATAAATAAATTATTACAAATTAATTGTATGTTGTGACAAATTAATTTTTTGTTGTAAAATATTTAGAACTTTTGAAACAAATAGATATTTTGTTACAAAATATTTTGAATTTTTGCAACAATAAAATCTTTTGTTACAAAACATTATAATATTTTGTAACAAAACAACAATTCGGTATGAAAGCCAACATAATTTGTAACAAAAGAAATCACATTGTTACAAAATATTAAAATATTTTGCAATAAATTTTCTTGTTGTTACAAAATATTTTTATGTTGTAACAATAACTAATTATTGTTACGAAAAAAGCATAATTTGTAACAATTTTAAATTTGATAAAACTTTTTTGTTACAAATGCTTCATTTTCTTGTAGTGTGGTGAGTCTATCGAGATTTGCTTTCCAGAGATACATCGGCCAATCCAGGGGATGGTCGCACCTGTAAAACAGAGGTTGCTTACAGAGGTTATCAATACATACATTGGCTAGAGAGAGCCTCACGTATAAGACCGAAGTTGCTTTTAGAGGTTATGTTTGCATACATCGGCTCAAGAGAGTCGCACCTGTAAGACAGGTTGCTTATAGAGGTTATGGCACTAGAAGCCAAACTCAGACAAATATTGTTGAGTTAAGTCGGAATATAATTTAATAAATAACAGAGAATAAAAGAATTAAAAGAAACTAAAGAACCTCTGCCACAGGAGAGTAGAGAACAGAAGAGAAAGGATTGTATTAATTAAAAAAATCTCCATCATAGGAGAGGAGAACAAAGATTAAAAGAATTTAACAAATCTCTGTCACATGAGAGTAGAGCACAAAAAAGAAAAGAATGTATTAACTGAAAGGATCTCTGCCACAGAAGAGCAAAGGGCAAAGATAAAGAAAAAGCTTTAAAAGAAAGTCTGCCACGGGAGAGCAGATGCGACCTTGCTTGGGCCTTAGTTTCAAATGTATAATGGGGACGCCCACACACTGAGAACTGTTTTTCAGATATAAGCATATTGAAATACATTTAAAAGTCACACTGTATGCGGCCTGACCGTAAGACTTATATGCATATGAAAAGTCATATCCGGGACTTGTGCCCGGGTAATGTCGGGAGCAGGTAGGCAACCGACACATGAGCTCATAGCCTATATAGGATGGACATGCATCATACTTGTTTACGCATACTTCTCTGTGATATGTGTTTCTATGATTGTGTGTGTGTGCTTCTTGACTTGTGATTTTTTCTATATCTCTGGTTTGTTAAAGTTATTTGTACTATGTGGTTTGTTGCTATTGGTCATCTATTATAGATTGTAAGTATTCTGTTGTGGAATTCCTGTGTAATAAATAATAAAGTGAACATAACTATACACCCTGATCCTACTAAGAACTTCCCATTTCTTACCCCCTATTTCCATCCTTTTCAACTACAGGTGCGAAGGTTTAATGCGAAGTTACAAGAGCATAGAAGATTGTGTTTACGAGTTGAGTTGTTAGAATTTATTTTTTCCTTGCCTTGTTAGTTAAAGTTTTATTCAAAGGGGTAGGTTTTTTAATTGTTTTTGTATGTACTACTATAATGTATTATTAATATTAAGTATGTGAGTATGTGTTGTTTGTTTTGGTTGGAAAAGTTTTAAGTTTTTAGTAAAACTATCGATAGATTTACGCGTAAAGGCTCATACCTTATTATTTAACATATGAGAGTCGTCATAATACCGCCGCCATTAGAGTGACACATCCGGAAGTGTGACATTCTGATAGTAAGAGTGTTAAATTATTTATCTGAAGCTGATGTTGAAGTATAATATTCTGTAGACAAAAGCTCCACATTGTAATTTTTATGTTAACAATGAGAAAACTACCGCTGAAGGTATAGATCTAATTAATTAAGAAGATGGAAGCAAGGATGAAAGTGCTGGAGATGATAATGGTTGAATGCAAGAAAGAAAATAAAGTTAGTAGAGTCTACAACGACAACAAATTTGGCTTGTTTATGTTATGGATTATTGTCATAATTGGAGTGTCAGCCTGGTTTAATTCACTTAGTGGATGAATAATTTTTGCAAAAGCTTTTTCATATGGTTCAAGAAGGGGTTTAGGGTGGGTTTATTGAAAATTCTATATTAGCAATTGTGAGTAAACACTAGTTGGAGTAGATTGTAAACAATACATAATGCTAGTGTAATATTTTGACCAAAATAAAAAATGTTGTGTTGCATTTTTTGTATTCAACATCAACATAATTCCTTTCTAGAACTTAGGATTAAATTGACATGAATGACATAGAAATCACAAAAACAACCCAAAATGCCATACAGAAAAGGCATTCATAATTTTAAAATGATAACCGTCATAAAATCATAATTCAAATCCAGACTAATCCAAAAGTCAAAATATGCAATACACAAGACATATCCATGTTTTGGTCCAAAATTGGCAATAGCAAAACCAAAACAATAAATAAGAAACACAAATGACAAAAGGACTTAGGAGTCTAGTATATGTTCTTTGCTAAGCTAAATTTTGTCTTTTAATTAGTTAAATTCTTCCTAAGTGGCTTAAATTATGAGGTTGGAATGAACTTGAACAGCCTCTCTAAAGTGGTTCCACTAGCTATTGCTATGATCTCTTTGAAAATTGCCTCTGAACAACTCGTCCAAATCTTTTTTATTGACGAAGTTCACATCCAATAAGAAAAATTTCTCTTCTTATAACATATCTCACCCTTTAAAGTTCTTTCGAACCTTCCACTATTATTGAATACAAAAACAACAAAAATAGACATCTGTAAATATTGTACAATAAATAATTTAAATTGTTTAAATAAAATTTCAAGAGAAGATAACAATAAACATAAAACACCTTGTAAAAGAAACAGAACATACTAATCATATAGCATTTTTAATTCTAGCTTGTGCAGATAAAATACACAAAATCCTAGGTCACTACAGAAATCTACAAAGACATTACAATCATATAGTTAATTCAATTTAAAAAAATGACTCATCAAAACAATATAACAACACTTTCCAGTTCATCAAACAAATTCGTTATAACGTAATTAAAACCAAGACAGGGAAGTAGGAATGCAGAAAACTAATAACTAACATTGTTGATCTTTATAAACTTCCATCAATGGGTCATCTCAACCACCACTTGCAATGTTGTCACCGTGTTTTTGAGAAAAATGAAGGAGGAAGACAAAGTTTTAAGGCCTTTCTGTGAATGTGTGAGTAAACAAAAGAGATTAATGGAAAATCAAAGAGTTTAGAATCTCTTATACACCCTTGACTCTCTGCAATGATCTTTCGTATTTAGGGAGGGGCCATTAGTCTCTGTAATAATGCTCCATTGTGACGTGGCACTGACATTTGCCACATCACCCATAAACTGAGACATCATATAGGCAACTGACGTTAGGATTTTTGCTAGTAAAGAATTTATAAAAATATTCGCGTTGTAGATATAGCTTCTAAACTAACAGAAATCCCTTCGTACAAACGTTTTGGTTGTCACAAGTAACAAACCCCTAAATAAATTGATAACCAAAGTATTTAAACCTTGGGTCGTCTTCTCAAGGAATTGCAGGGAGGTATGTTCTTATTATTGGTTATGAGTTTGTAAATTGGGGGTTGTAAGAATGAGGAACAATTATGATGAATGACAAGTAAAATAAATAATTGACTGTAAAATAAACTCTTGGCAAGGTATGAGAACTGGAAGTCCTATCCTAGTTATCCTTATCAATTGTGATGAGAATTGGATTTTTCTCCCACTTTGTTAACCTCTAACTATGAAGGTAAGTCAAGTGAATGAATTAATTCGAATCCTCAAGTCCCAGTCTTTCCTTGGGAAAAGTTAGAGTTATTGGATCTCGAATTAATTCTTGAAGAATTCCAACTTTCAGTCAACAATGAGTTTGATAACTCGAGTTACCAATTAATCAACCAAAGCCAAAAGGGAATAAAATCTACTTGAATGAAAATAATTTGGATAAACACCAAACATCAGTGACATATAAGTCTGAAATATCTCAGTTGTATTAACAAAATAAAATCAATCCAAATATGAAGAGTCATAAGCCAAATAAGCAACGTCAACGATCAACAATTAAGAGAAGTAGAAATAAAAAGATATTGAACCTGATGAAGAGTTGAAATAAATCCTAATTTCTAAAAATCCTAATTTCTAAATCCTAAGAGAGAGGAGAGAACCTCTCTCTCTAAAAAACTACATCTAATCCTAAAATTATGAATTATGAAAGCATAATGAGTCTCCGCAAGTTTCCTGACTTTAATCTGTGTTTTTGGGCCGAAAACTGGGTTGAAATGCGGCCCAGAATCTCTGCCAGCGACTTTTGTAATTCTGCAGATCGCATCGCGTCATCCATGCGGCCGCGTCACTGCGAATTCCTTTCTTCCGCGCAGTCGCATCGCTGATGCGTACGCGTCACTTCTCGCTGGTCATCTCCTCAATTTCTTGTGTTCCTTCCATTTTTGCAAGCTTCCTTCCCAATCTCTCACTCATTCATGCCCTATAAAGCCTGAAACACTTAACACACAGATCAAGGCATCGAATGTTAATAAGAGAGGATTAAGATTAGCTAAATTAAGATCAAAGAAGCATGCTTTCAATCATGTAATAATTTTAGGAAGGAAATATAAATGCATGCTAATTATATGAATAAGTGGGTAAAGACCATGATAAAACCACATAATTAAGCACATTGTAAACCATAAAATAGTGGTTTATCAACCTCCCCACACTTAAACATTAGCATGTCCTCATGCTAAACTCAAGGAGACCAAATAAATGAGTAGGGAAAGGCAAGACTCATGCAATGCAACCTATGAATGTGAATGCAACTACATGCTAAAATGATTCTACCTACTTGGTGAAAAAGTAAATAAATCTTTCAAGAATAAATATGAACTGGAATTCACTAATTCAAATCACAAAATACAATATAAATAACTTGCAAGAAGAAGATAGCTCATAAAAGCAGGGAACATAGAATTAAGCACTGAACCCTTACTAGTAGTGTATATCATTCTAACTCTCAAATGTCTAGGGTCAATTCTCTCAATTCTCTACTAATCTTGCTTTCTATAGCTTGCTCTTCATCTAACAATCAACAAAAATTTAATGCACCAATACACAAATCAAGAGGTCTTTTAAGGGTTGTAATGGGTTAGGGTCAAGGTAGGATTGTATTTGGCCAAGTGGACTAAAATCTAAATCCTTAATTAACATAAACTTTCCACCTAACTTAAGACAATTCATTTAATTAAAATAAAAAATCTAACTTCCCATTAACTGTATTTACTACAGATTTATGCATTCCAAATTTTGAGTACAGCTCATATGCATTGATTTCACTATTTATTTTGGGGCATTTTGTCCCCTTTTATTAATTGCTCTTTTCTTTTTCTTTTTCACTTTTTTTTCAATGCATATAATTAACGTATTGAATGCAATAACATGTGCTCAACCATTATTTTGCACATTTTCACTAAAATATACAACACCCAATTATTCAAACCAAATATTTTCAAACCCAACTTCCCCACACTTAGATCATAAGCACTTTTACTAGTCTAAGCTAACCAAGGATTCAAATTAAGGAAATTATTGTTTTCCACTTAGAGTCAGTAATGAGCTAGAGTAAAGAACAAATGGGTATATTAGGCTCAAATTGGTTTGCAAAGGATAATGAAAGGGTAAGGCCATATGGGTATGGAAGCTTAGTGAAACAAAGGCCTCAATCATATCAGTGCATGCATACATCAAATGATGGAAATATTGAATTAAGCAAGACAAAGATCACAATTTTAGAGAGAAAAACACACACCAAAAATAAAATATTGGTTGGTAAAATGCAACCAATTCAAATAGGCTAAAAAATCTCACAGGTTTTGTGTGTTCAAGCTCTAAACCATGTTCCAGTATAATATTTCTTCAAACAAGTGTAACATTAAATTTTATTCAAATTAGTGAAATACTCTAAAAGGTTTCTTGAAAAAGAAAATATTTCTTCAACCAAGTGGTAAAATATGCACAAAATCAAATAAATATGCAAATGCAACAACTAGCTACAAAGAAAATTTAAACATTGGTGTTGAGACAAGAAAGTACTAACCCATGGAGATCGGTATCAACCTCCCCACACTTAAAGATTGAACCGTCCTCGGTGCATGCGAAGATGTACAAGTGGATGGGCTGCTCCAACTGATGCCTTTCTCCAAAGATTGTGCAGGTGGACTTGTTTGTCTTTCCATTAAGAAGCTTTTCCTCTCCCTTTGTGGTGGCCATCCTGAAAGAAGAGGGAAAAGAAGAAAAGTAACCCAAAAATAAAGATAGAAAATAAATAAATATGGGTGTTAATGCCAGATAATAAGGGTCTCAATTACATGGTAGCTACAACATGCAAGTGAGAAAACAGTAGAAGTACATGGCAAAGCAAGAGTGCAAAAATTTGCGACAATGGGAAAGAGAGTGCAAGATAATATAAATTTATGTCAATGCAAAATTAATACAAATATCATAAAAGATTAGCATTGACTTAAATAATATTACCCAATAGTGTAAACAAGTCACTAAGAACCAGATAATACCAGAAAAGTCGTAACAGTTGAATAAGAAAGTTTAACACCAATAAAAATAATGCAATGAATGAAAGTATGCAATTAAGTAAAAGAAAATGAAAGATAAGAAGAATGAGAAGGGAAAGAAGGAAAGAGGAAGTAAGTAAGAAAGGAGGGAGGGAAAAATTAGGATGGGGGAAGAAAAGATAAGATATTTGGCAAATTAGGATAAGCTGTGCGGCGCAAGCGACGCGGACGCGTGGGGCACCCGGTCGCGTGACTTGCATTTGAAGTTAATCGACGCGGTCGCGTCGGTCACGCGGTCGTGTGACACGTTTTATGCTACTGGCGTGAGGGCAGCCTCGCGCTCGCACAACTTTCTGTTCAAAATCTTGTTTTGCCAGATTTTGGGTGACGCGATCGCGTGGATGGCCATTTTTGAAAGATGACGCGGCCACGTGGGGCACGCGTTCACGTGGGAGGGCTCGGGCTTTTAGCATGAGTCCAGCCCAATTCCAGCACAACTTTCGGCCATGCACCTTGTTGACGTCGATTTTCATGGCAAGCGGCCGCGTGGGTGACGCGGTCGCGTGAACGACGCAGTCGCGTGGGGTCAAATTATGCTAAAGGCGCACCTCCAGTCACACTTTTGCGTGACTCTCTGTTCAATTATTTTCTCCCCAACGCACTAGTGACGCGGACGCGTCAGCGACGCTGCCGCGTCATGTGCGATTTTTGATTTTTTTTCGAATAAGATGCAAATGAAGATGCAATGAATGTTATGCAAAATTTGCAGGTTCAATAAAAATTCAAAAACAGACTAAAATTAAAACTAAAAAGAGAACGATCATACCATGGTGGGTTGTCTCCCACCTAGCACTTTTAGTTAAAGTCCTTAAGTTGGACATTTGACGAGCTCCTTGTTATGGTGGCTTATGCTTGTACTGATCCAGGAATCTTCACCAATGTTTGCAAATCCAATATCCTCCGAGATCCCAAATCTTGTTTTTGCACCCGTCTTCAAGTTGATTATCATGATTCCATCTGGGTGGTTCAGCTTTAGAATTCTCACTGAAGCGTCCAAACAACTTCCTAGACCCATTCAGCTGAGCTCTATACCAACTTTTGCATTTAAATTTTGAGCTTCCAACCATAATGAACCTTGCAGGACAGATCTTACCACTGGCCATCTTCTTCTTACTCTTAATACCACAAAGAGCTCTAAGTTGACCATCCGTCTCCAGTAGCCCGTATTCAAGTGGAATTAGAAAGCTAAGGGATATGAATTTCACCCACTTGAATGTTGTGAAGGATGATTGCAACTTAGGGGGAGGTGTTTTTAATGAACGTGCAAGCTTGATAAACCCCAATTTGACGGTTTATCTTGTATTGAATTTAGAGTATTTTGTAGACCTTTTCTCACATTTACCCAATGAATTAGCATAGTTTTGTATATTCTCCTTTAATTGTGCTTAAGAGTGAAAACATGCTTTTTAGGTCTTAAAATAAATAAATTTAATTCACCTTAATTCCATTAGATGCCTTGATATGTTTGTTAAGTGATTTAAGGTTTAGGAGGCAAAGATTGGATCAAGGAAATGAAGAAAGAAAGCATGAAAAGTTGGAGAACTCATGAAGAAATGAAAGAACCGGAAAGTTGTCAAGCCGACCTCTTCGCACTTAAACGACCGTAACTTGAGCTACAGAGGTCCAAATGATGCGGTTCCAGTTGGGTTGAAAAGCTAACATCCAGGGCTTCGAAACAATATAAGATTTGCTATGGTTGAACCGCGCATGGTGACGCGTACGCGCATAGTACACGTACGCGTCGTTGGTGCACGTGATTCACTTCATGCAAACTCGTGGCTAGCGAATTTACAAGTCTTTTGGGCCCAATCCAACTCATTTCTGATGCTATTTAAGCCAAGGATTGAAGGGGGAATGAACATACTTCACAACATTTAGAAGTTAGTTACCATTAGTCATAGTTTAGTTTTAGAAGTAGTTTCTAGAGAGAGAAGCTCTCACTTCTCTCTAGAATTAGGATTATGTTAGTTCTTAGATCTAGATCTATTTCTTCTTCTTCTCTCTTCCAATTTTCGTTCCTCTCCTCTATTGTAGTTGTAGAATTCTTCTTCTAATGTAATTCCTTTGTTTGTAGTTTGTGAATTCTCTTTTGTAGATCTACATTTCTCCTTCAATGCAATTAGTAAGTTCTTTGTTGTTTCATGATTGATTTGGTTTTCTATTGTGGACCTCTTGCCTTTGTAGTTAGATCTCTCTTTAATTCTTGAAAATTTATGTGTTTACTTGTATTGCACTCTATGTGTTTGATGAAATGTCTCTTATAGCTATTAGTTAGATTTTGTTCCTCTTGGCCTAGGTAGAGTAATTAGTGACACTTGAGTTATCTAATTCCTTTGTTGATTGGTAATTGGAGAGATTGCTAATTGGGTTGGAGTGCACTAAAGCTAGTCTTTCCTTGGGAGTTGGCTAGGACTTGTGGCTCAAGTCAATTCATCCACTTGACTTTCCTTTATTTAGTAAGGGTTAACTAAGTGGTAGCAATGAACAATTCTCATCACAATTGAGAAGGATAACTAGGATAGGACTTCTAATTTTCATACCTTGCCAAGAGCCTTTATAGTTGTTAGTTTATTTTCATTGCCATTTACTTTCATGCTTCTTATCCAAAACCCCAAAACACATTTCTAACCAATAACAAGACACTTTATTGTAATTCCTAGGGAGAACGACCCGAGGTTCAATACTTCGGTTTATAAATTTAGGGGTTTGTTACTTGTGACAAACAATCTTTTGTATGAAAGGATTATTGTTGGTTTAGAAACTATACTTTACAATGAGATTTCATTAGTGAAATTCTAAACCGTCAAAAATCAAATCATCAAAGCTCCACTCCCTTGTGCTCTTCTTTGACATCTTCCACCTCTTTGCAAGCTTCTTCAATTTCAACCTCTTCCTCTTGGTAGCTTTCTTCCAATTTAATCTCTTCTTTATTGCGCACCAAGGGCATGGGAGGTTGTGCCTCTTCTTCTTGAATCTCCATCTCTTGATTAACCTCTTCCAAGTCTTCTATTATGACATGCCTTGGAGGTTGTACACCCTCCTCAACAACAAATTCAAACTCCTTAGAAGAGGGTTCTGTGACTTGAGGTTCCCGTGGAGGTTCTGCATCTCCTAAATCTTCAACCACTTCTTTCTCTACAACTATTATGGCTTTCTCCACTTGTTCCAGTACAAAGTCATGCTCCTTATTATCCACTGGAGTCTCTAGTGTCTCCTTCATGCTACGTTCTTTATTAGATTCTCCACATGAAGCCATGGGGGTTCCTTGAGTGTCCGAACTTCCGAAAGGTAATTGATTTATTGCTTGCTCCAATTGATGAAGGGTTGCATGAAATTGATCTACTGTTTTCTTGAAATGATCCTTTGACTCTTGCTCCTCCTTGATGATTACCTTTCCATGACAACTCCCTTCAATTACTCCTTCATCTTCAAGGGTCTCTCCTACCTTCACTTTTAGTGCCTCCTCTAGCTCCTTATGAAGTATGGATTCGCGAAGATGATCCTCTCTCTCTTGTTCCATATCAATAGCATCATTGGGATCATCTTGCTCTTGGATTGATGGATGTGAGTGCTCTTCCATGGATGGTGGTGATGGGATGGGTGGATCATTATGTGGTTGAAAAGGAAGTGCACTAGAGCTTGAGGGTTGATTGTTGAAGGTATTTGATGGTCTGATTCGGGTGGCGAGAGCTTGTATAGTAGAGTTTAGATCGGTAAATACTTTCTCCATGGAGGTTTGGGGTGGATAGAAGGGTTCATTTGTTGGGAGAAAGGGTTCATGGTAGGAAGGTGGTTCATCTTGATAAGGATATGGAGATGGTGAATATTGAGGTGGTGGTTCTAAGTATGGCTCATAGGGTGGTTGGTGTGGTGGATAAGGATTAGGGTCATATGGAGGTGTTTTGTGGAAAGAGGCTTGTGAGTATGGTGGTCCAAAGTCATGTTGAGGATATCTATCATTTTGGTATGCATTGCAGAATGGTCTTCGTCCATGATATCTTGGAAGGTGTTGTTGCCTAAAGGGTTGATCAGATCCTCTTGGCTCCATCCATCCTTGATTGGTCTGACCTTGATGCATATTCCTGCTGTGGTTTCTATTTCCTTCAACAAAGTTAGAACCAAACTCAAAGCGAGAGGGGTGAGAATTCATAGTAGTTATCAGAAATAAGGGAAAAAAAAGGAGAAACAAATAAACAAGTAAAAGAAAAAAAATTTTTGAAAAATATTTACAATAACCAATAATAAGGCACACGTTTGCAATTCCCCGGCAACGACGCCATTTTGACGTTAGGATTTTTGCTAGTAAAGAATTTATAAAAATATTCGCGTTGTAGATATAGCTTCTAAACTAACAAAAATCCCTTCGTACAAATATTTTGGTTGTCACAAGTAACAAACCCCTAAATAAATTGATAACCGAAGTATTTAATTCTCGGGTCGTCTTCTCAAGGAATTGTAGGGAGGTATGTTCTTATTATTGGTTATGAGTTTGTAAATTGGGGGTTGTAAGAATGAGGAACAATTATGATGAATGACAAGTAAAATAAATAAGTGACTGTAAAATAAAATCTTGGCAAGGTATGAGAACTGGAAGTCCTATCCTAGTTATCCTTATCAATTGTGATGAGAATTGGATTTTTCTCCCACTTTGTTAACCTCTAACTATGAAGGTAAGTCAAGTGAATGAATTAATTCGAATCCTCAAGTCCCAGTCTTTCCTTGGAAAAATTTAGAGTTATTGGATCTCGAATTAATTCTTGAAGAATTCCAACTTTCAGTCAACAATGAGTTTGATAACTCAAGAGTTACCAATTAATCAACCAAAGCCAAAAGGGAATAAAATCTACATGAATGAAAATAATTTGGATAGACACCAAACATCAGTGACATATAAGTATGAAATATCTCAATTGTATCAATAAAATAAAATCAATCCAAATATAAAGAGTCATAAGCCAAATAAGCAACATCAATGATCAACAATTAAGAGAAGTCGAAATAAAAAGATATTGAACCTGATGAAGAGTTGAAATAAATCCTAATTTCTAAAAATCCTAATTTCTAAATCCTAAGAGAGAGGAGAGAACCTCTCTCTCTAAAAACTACATCTAATCCTAAAATTATGAATTATGAAAGCATAATGAGTCTCCGCAAGTTCCCTGACTTTAATCTGTGTTTCTGGGCCGAAAATTGGGTTGAAATGCTGGCCCAGAATCTCTGCCAGTGACTTTTGTAATTCTGCAGATCGCGCACGTCACGCAATCGCGTCATCCATGCGGACGCGTCATTCACGTTTTTCCCTGCCACGCATTCGCGTCGTCCACGCTTTCGCGTCACTTGTGCTTTTCCAATCCGCGCGGTCACGTGAGCCATGCGGCCGCGTCACTGCGAATTTCTTTCTTCTGCGCGGTCGCGTCGCTGACACGTACGCGTCACTTCTCGCTGGTCATCTCCTCAATTTCTTATGTTCCTTCCATTTTTGCAAGCTTCCTTCCCAATCTCTCACTCATTCATGCCCTATAAAGCCTGAAACACTTAACACACAGATCAAGGCATCGAATGCTAATAAGAGAGGATTAAGATTTGCTAAATTAAGACCAAAGAAGCATGTTTTCAATCATGTAATAATTTTAGGAAGGAAATATAAATGCATTCTAATTATATGAATAAGTGGGTAAAGACCATGATAAAACCACACAATTAAGCACATTATAAACCATAACATAGTGGTTTATCAGCAACATTCTGCTAATAGGTTAAAGGAGTCGAATTATCCAATTCTTTTTCAGGATGAGGACCGTTTGGGGGTTTCAAGATGATTAGAGTGTGACATATCCCACGAGCAAATAATTAGAGGTCGGAAAGGGTATTCACTCTTGATTTTACTGTGTTCCTTTACTAAAACTCTTTATAATAAACAACAACATTCTTAATATTTTGAGAACTGTTTTGAAAGTTACCTGAAACGTTGATTTGGACCTGAATTGTGAGGTCCAGACTCCTTCCGAGGCAGTGATCGACTTATTCTAATGTCAAGGTGGCACCGTCTGAGTTCCTCGTAAGGAGGTAGAGGTGGTACCTGCAAGAGACTCCGATGCTTAAGTTAGCAAGGTGTTTAGGCAGGTTTATAGTAGTTTAGAATGTAAATATACCTGAGGGGTTGATAAACCGCTATTTTACGGTTTATCTGGTGCTTAATTGAGTGGATTTTATCCATTATTCTCACACTTATTCATAGAATTCGCATGTTTTACATTTTCCTTCCTAATTTGGTGCTATGATTGAAAGCATGCTTCTTTGGCCCTAGATTTGCTAATTTCAATCCTCTCTTATTACCATTCAATGCCTTGATATGTGTGTTAAGTGTCTTCATAGATTACAGGGCAGGAATGACTTAGAGGATGGAAAGGAAGCATGCAAAAGTGGAAGGAATACAAGAAATTGAAGGAACTCCAAAGCTGTCAACCCTGACCTCTTCGTATTCAATCGATCATAACTTAGGCTACAGAGATTTAAATGAGGCGATTTTAGTTGCGTTGGAAAGCTAACACCCAGAGCTTCGTAACGAAATATAATTTACTATAGATCACTTGGTGTTTGGGGACGCGCACGCACAAAGCACGCATACACGTGGATTGTGCGAAAGTTCAGCGACGCATATGCGTGCATGACACACATACGCGCGCATGAGCCACGTGCTGTACGTATCCGGCGGTTTCTGGGCTATTTTGACCCAATTTTTGGTACATAAAACAGAGATTAGAGGCTACAGAGTGGAGGAATCAATCAGACACTTCTCATTCACACAATTTAGGTTTTAGATGTAGTTTCTAGAGAGAGAGAGAGGCTCTCTCCTCTCTCTTGGTTTTAGGATTCTCTTAGTTTTAGGTTTATTTCTTCTCAAATCCAGGTTCAATGTTCCTTTAATTTAGTTTCTCTTCTATTCTTATTTGTCTTAGTATTCTAGTTTATTTTCTTTCCCTTGTTGATTACTTTATGTTGACAAATTGGTTTATGAATTCTCATGTTAGATTTGATTTCCCTTATTAATGCAATTTGAGGTATTTCATGTTTATTGCTTCTTCCTTCATTTGTTACCACTGATCTTGAAATTATTGGTTTTAGATCTTATATTCTATTATTGCTTTTCTATACTTTTATGTTATGCCCTCCAAGTGTTTGATAAAATGCTTGGAAGGATGTTAGAGTAGATTTTATGCTCTTAGTTTGGGATGGTAACTTAGGAACTCTTGAGTTACTAATGTCCAAGTAATTGATGATTGGGAGCCATTAAATCTAGTTCTCACTAATTGAAGTGGTGGAGAGCTAGGACTTATGGACTTGGTTCAATATAGCTCATTTAACTTTCCTTTACTACTAGTTAGAGGATGATTTAATGGGATTGATCCTTGCCAATTCTCATGTTGTGGTTAGTGATAAGGATAGAGATCCTTGACCACCAAACCTTGCCAAAACCTTTTTATCATTTGATTTTTATTACCATTTACTTTTTTTTTGTTCTCTTATTCAAAAACCCCAAAAGGTACCTTTACATAACCAATTATAAGAACACTTCCTTGCAATTCCTTGAGAGACGATCCGAGGTTTAAATACTTCGGTTATCAATTCTATTAGGGGTTTGTTACTTGTGACAAACAATTTTTGTGTGAAAGGATTCTTGTTGGTTTAGAAACTATACTTTTAACGAGAATTTATTTGTAAA
The DNA here is from genome assembly GCF_003086295.3 of Arachis hypogaea. Taxonomy (NCBI): domain Eukaryota; kingdom Viridiplantae; phylum Streptophyta; class Magnoliopsida; order Fabales; family Fabaceae; genus Arachis; species Arachis hypogaea. The sequence continues at coordinate 13,190,435 of NC_092045.1, forward strand.
ATTCTAGACCAGTCAAAAGTCCGTTCATCAAAATGGCGCCGTTGCCAGGAAATTGCAAACGTGTGCCTTATTACTGGTTATTGTAAATATTTGCTTTTTACTTGTTTGCTAGTTCTTGTCAGTTAGGAATTAGTTGTTTATTTTTACTAGTTTTTATTTTTATTTTTCTTTAGCTACTATTAACTCTCACCCCTTTGGCTATGAGTTTGATCAACCCTCTTGGCAACAACCTCCACAAACATACTACAAGAGCCATTCCAAGAAGCATATCAAGATAATGGCTATGGTGAACACTCTTTTGATTATCAACAACTATCACTATACGCTTATGAACCCCATCCTCAACATAGCTTTGAACCACCACACTCACAAGCCCCTTACCACCAAACACCCCCATATGACCTTATCCCATATCCAGCATACCAACCACCCTATGAGCCTAATGAACCATACTTAGAACCACCCCCATTCCATCACAATTACTCCCAAGAATCACCACCTCAATATACACCATCACCTTATCCTTATCAAGAAGAACCACCTTCCTATCATGAACTATTCTTCCCATGCGATGAACCCTTCCAACCACCCCAATCTCCAATGAATGAAACCCTTGGTGTATTTTTTCAAGGGCAAGAAAGCATGAATAAGAAGCTACTAAAACTCACGGCTACCTTGACCGAGGTAGTAAATCGATTAGCCTCCCAACAATTGGACACTCAAGGAACTCCCATAGCTACATGTGGAGAATCTAATGAAGAGAGAGCATGAAGGAGACACTAGAAACTCCAGTGGACAATGAGGAACGTGACTTTGTATTGGAACAAGTGGAGGAAGCCGTAATAGTTGAAGAGGAAGAAGTTGTTGAAGACTTAGAAGACGCTGAACCTCCATAGGAATCTCAAATTGTAGAGTATTCCTTCAATAAGCTTGAAATTAATGTTGAGGAGGACAGTGCATAACCCCCAAGGCATGTTCCTTATGAAGAATTGGACGGAATAGATCAAGAGGCAAGTTCCCTTGGTGATGATGATCATGAATCAAGCCCTCCTAGTGATGAACTTGCATCTGCAATTGAACCCTTTGAGTTTGAAAAACCTTCTACAAGTGAATCTGAAAATGATGTGGAGGTCGACCTTTCTCAACCTCCAACTTATGACTTGAGTGACGGGGAAGAATTAGAAGAATTTGATCAGGGCGCGGTTGAAGTTGAAGAGGTTTGCAAGGAGGTGGAAGAATTCAAAGAAGAGCACAAGGGAGTGGAGCTTGTAAAGCCATTGGAAACACCTCTCCCCAAGCCATCACATCCATCCTTTCATTCAAGTGAGTAAACCTCTTATCCCTAAGCTTTATAATCCCACTTGAATATGGTTTGCTTGAGATGGATGGTCAACTTAGAGCTCTTTGTGGCTTTAAGAGTAAGAGGGAGATGGTTAGTGGTAGGAGTTGTCATGCAAGGTTCAATATGGTTGAAAGCTCTAAGTTTAAATGCAAAGGTTGGTGTAGAGCTCGATCGCATGGGTCTAGGAAGTTGTTTGGAGGCTTCAGTGAGAATTCAAATTGCTTGCCACCCGGTTGAAACAATGATGATCAACAAGAAGACAGGTGCAAAAACAAGGTTTGGGACCCCAGAATTCATTCCAATAATCAACACTCTTGGTGCCTTGTCACTTTCTTTAACTTGCTTGAAGGCTTTATGTGCCTAGTTTGGGATCCTGGAGGCTATTGGAATTACAAACATTGGTGGAGATTCCTGGATGAGTTCAAGCACAAGCCACCATGACAAGGAGCTCACCAAATGTCAAACTTAAGGACAATAACTAAAAGTGCTAGGTGGGAGACAACCCACCATGGTATGATCATTCCTTTTCATTCTTCGTTTTATTTTGTTTTATTTTATCAGTGTTCATTCATACATTCTGCATCATCACCTGCATTCTGCATAAAAAAAGAGGGGATCGACACGCAAGCGCCTAGTGCGCGTCCGCATCCTGCGTGAATGCGTAATGGGTTAGATTGACTAATGAGTTGTGTGGGAGCTGGGCAAGAAACATGCCTAAGGCACAATCCAACCCACGCGCACGCGTACTGTACGCGTGCGCGCCGTTTCCACTTTTGGCGACCCACGCATCCGCGCCTAAGGCGCATCTGCGTGGTTGGGGAAATCGGCGTAAAACCATGTTTTACCTGAGAGTTGTGTGTGCGCGGGGCTGGACTCGCGCAATTGGCACGACTAGAGGCGCGCGTCCGCACACTGGACGCTTACGCGTCCCCTCCTCTTGTGCAACCCACGCATCCGTGGGCTGTACGCGTGCGCGTCGCTGCGCAGCCTCACTTAAAGTAGTCCGCCGCCCAGATTTCTTCTTTCCCGCTTCTCATCCTTAGTCTCTTTCCTTCTCTTTTACATATTGCATTTGCATACTTTCCTTCATTGCACTTTAATTTCATTCATGTTTTTATCTTCTTTTCTAATTTCCTATTTTATCATTGGTTTCACATGTTCTTATTCAACTATTGCATCGTTTCTTGAATTATCTTGGTGCTTCGTGACTTGTTTTAAACTGTTGGGTGTTATTAATTATAAGTCAATGCTAATTTTTATGATACTTGTATTCTATTTGCATTGATATGCACTTATATTGTCTTTCATTACCCACACTCTCTCCCTCATTATTGCAATTTTTGTACTATTCATATGCCATTTGCTTCTACTGTTTTCTCACTTGCATGTTGTAGCTACCATGTAGTTGAGATACTCATTATTTGGCATCAGCCCACCCATGTTTATTTGTCTACTTATCTTTGTTTGAGGATTACTCTTTTTCCTTTTTCTCTTCTTTCAAGATTGCCATCAAGAAAGAAAAAGGAAAACCTTTTAAATGGGGCGCCAACAAGTCCATCTGCACAATCCATTAAGGAAAGAGCAGCAGTTGTAGCTCACAACCCCCGTCCACTTGCACATCTCAGCATGTACCGAGGATGGTGTAATCTTTAAGTGTGGAGAGGTCGATACCGACTTCCGTGGGTAACTACTTCCTGTCTTAACACCAATGTTTAAATTTTCTTTGTTAAATTAGTTGTTGCATTTGCATATTTAATTGCATAGTTGTTTGATTTTGTGCATATTTTACTAACTACTTGGTTGAAGTAAAATTTTCTTTTCCAAGAAAATTTTTATTGCATTTCACTAATTCGAATTAAAATTTTTGCTAAACTTGCTTGAAGAAATTTAATTTGGATCATGGTTTTAGAGCTTGAACACACAAAACCAGTGAGATTTTGAGCCTGTTTGATTGGTTGCATTTTATCAACCAATATTTTATTTTTGGTGTGGTATTCTCTTTAAAATTATGATCTATATCTTGCTTAATTCTATATTTCCATTATTTGATATATGCATACACTTATATGATTGGGGCATTGTTTTACTATAGCTCACATACCCATATGGCCTTACCCTTTCATTATCCTTTGCAAACCAATTTTGAGCCTATTTCGACCCTTTTGTTCTCTATTTTAGCACATCACTAACTCTAAGCGGAAAACAATAATGTCCTTAATTTGAATCCTTGGTTGGCTTAGACTAGTGAGAGTGCTCATGATTTAAGTGTGGAGAAATTGGGATTGAAAATATTTGGTTTGAGAATTGGGTGTTGTATATTTTTGAGCAAATGTGAAAAAGAATGTTGAGGACATGTTTATGCATTCAATACCTTAATCATATGCATTGGGAAAAATAAAAAATAAATAAATACAAAAAAAAGAGAGAAAAAGAAAAGAAAAAGAGCAAACAATAAAAAGGGGACAAAATGCCCCAAGGTAAATGGTAATAGTAATGCATATGTGTTGTACTCAAAATTTCGGATGCATGAATATGTGAAAAACATAGTTAATGGGTAGTTAGATTTTGCATTTTAATTACATGGATTGTCCTAAGTTAGGTGGGAAGTTTAGGTTAATTAAGGATTCAGATTTTAGTCCACTTGACCAAATACAATCCTACTTTGACCCTAACCCCATTACAACCCTTAAAAGACCTCTTGATATGTGTATTGGTGCACTAAATTTTTGTTGATTGTTAGATGAAGAGCAAGTCTTAGAAAGCAAGATTAGTAGAGAATTGAGAGACTCGACCCTCAAACACTAGAGTGATTAGAGTGTATACACTTCCAGTGAGGGTTCGATGCTCAATTCTTTGTTCCTGGCTTTCATGAGCTATCTTCTTCTGCAAGTCTATTTGTACTTCATTTTTTATAATTTGAATTAGTGAAATCCAGTTCATATTTATTCTTGAAAGGTTTATTTACTTTTCACCAAGTAGGTAAAAGTATTTTGCATTTAGCTGCATTCATACAGATAGGTTGCATTTCATACATCCTACCATTTTGCCTTCACTCTTTATAGTCTCTCTTGAACTTAGCATGAGGACATGCTAATGTTTAAGTGTGGGAAGATTGATAAACCGCTATTTCATAGTTTATCTAGTACTTAATTGAGTGGATTTTATCCATTATTCTCACACTTATTCATAGAATTCGCATGTTTTACATTTTCCTTCCTAATTTGGTGCTATGATTGAAAATATGCTTCTTTGGCCCTAGATTTGCTAATTTCAATCCTCTCTTATTACAATTTGATGCCTTGATATGTGTGTTAAGTGTTATCATAGATTACAGGGCAAAAATGACTTAGAGGATGGAAAGGAAGCATACAAAAGTGGAAGGAATACAAGAAATTGAAGGAATTGCAAAGCTATCAGCCCTGACCTCTTCGTATTCAATCGATCATAACTTGAGCTACAAAGATCCAAATGAGACGGTTCTAGTTGCGTTGGAAAGCTAACATTTGGGGCTTCGCAACGATATACAATTTGCCATAGTTGACTTGTCGTTTAGGGATGCGCACGCGCAAACCACGCGTACACGTGGATTGTGCGAAAGTTCAGCGACGCGTATGCATGCATGACGCATACACGCGCATGAGCCACATGCTGTATGTATCAGAAATCACCCTTAGCGATTACTAGCCTATTTTTGACTCAGTTTTTGGTCTAAGAAACAGAGATTAGAGGCTACAGAGTGGAGGAATCAATCAGACACTTCTCATTCACACAATTTAGGTTTTAGATGTAGTTTCTAGAGAGAAAGACTCTCTCCTCTCTCTAGGTTTTAGGATTCTCTTAGTTTTAGGTTTATTTCTTCTCAAATCCAGGTTCAATGTTTATTTAGTTTATTTTCTCTTCTATTCTTATTTGTCTTAGCATTCTAGTTTATTTGTTTCCCTTGTTGATTACTTTATGTTGACAAATTGGTTTATGAATTCTCATGTTAGATTTGATTTCCTTATTAATGCAATTTGAGGTATTTAATGTTTATTGCTTCTTCCTTCATTTGTTACGACTGATCTTGCAATTATTGGTTTTAGATCTTATATTCTATTATTGCTTTTCTATGCTTTTATGTTATGCCCTCCAAGTGTTTGATAAAATGCTTGGAAGGATGTTAGAGTAGATTTTATGCTCTTGGCTTGGGATGGTAACTTAGGAACTCTTAAGTTACTAATGTCCAAGTAATTGATGATTGGGTGCCATTAAATCTAGTTCTCACCAATTGAAGTGGTGGAGAGCTAGGACTTATGGACTTGGTTCAATATAGCTCATTTAACTTTCCTTTACTACTAGTTAGAGGATGATTTAATGGGATTGATCCTTGCCAATTCTCATGTTGTGGTCAGTGATAAGAATAGAGATCTTTGACCACCAAACCTTGCCAAGACCTTTTTATCATTTGATTTTCATTACCATTTACTTTTTTTTGTTCTCTTATTCAGAAACCCCAAAAGATACCTTTACATAACCAATTATAAGAACACTTTCCTGCAATTCTTTGAGAGACGACATGAGGTTTAAATACTTCGGTTATCAATTTTATTAGGGATTTGTTACTTGTGACAAACAATTTTTGTGTGAAAGGATTCTTGTTGGTTTAGAAACTATAATTTCAATGAGAATTTATTTGTGAAATTCTAGACCAGTAAAAAATCCGTTCATCAGGGGTGTCAATGTATTTATAGTAGAATAAATAACCACCTTTTGGAGTAGTTTCACCTTTGTTGATGGATAACTATTCCCTTTATCTTAGGAGTTTGTTAGGATCTATTTTTAGGAAAGATATAAATAGTATGAGAGATTCGGAAAGGCAATTACTTATTTTGGATAAGTGAAGCTTATCGTGTCTGACCTCTTAAAGAGGTTGGGTAAGTGGTAGAGACTATCTTTTTTGGCTGGGCCTTTTTATCTTTATTGAGTCTAATTTTATCTTTTTGGATCAGGGTATAAACAAGAATAAAAATACATTTTGTGTGAGTGTACATAGACACATCTATTTGTTTTACCAAATAGATGTTATATTTGCACAAATTTATAAAACAAACTAAGGAAAAGTTATACAATGTTAAGTTTAAGTTGATTTTGGGTATTATAAATGATGATAAACATTTTCTTGGGTTGAAAGTCCATTATTTAGTTTTCACAGCCCAAGACTAGCATATGCTTCAGCCATGTAAAAGAGCTAATGCTCCTCATAGCACTATTCAGCAATTAAAATGGCTATGTATTTGTTAAAAGTAATAAGAGGACTGCTGGAAAAAGAAAAGGACAAGTGTTGCTCTAATAAAGCAAGAAGGACACAAGGATACCCTACTAACTCAAGGACATCAGCAGAGCACCATTTTGGATCATGGTTGAGCAAAACTCTAACGAGCAAAGAGCAGTAGCAGCAGAGGTTATAGAGAAGGATGAAAAAGGTGTGCATACCAAGGAAGAAAGCAATGGAAAGGACCACAGACGTGGTGGACGTGCTTCTCATCCAGCAAAGGTAGTGGAGCATGAGGAAGAAGGACTACTTGCTAGTTGTGACAGCTCCAACGAGCAGCTAGTACAAGAAAATGGAAGAGGCAGAAATTGAAGGCAAGCTAAAGACATATAAGAAGTCTCATTCTATCATTTCAAAGCAAGAAAAAGAGAGTATACATTCAGAGCATCATCTCAAACATTGAGTTGGAATATTTTTCTTCTACTCAAGCTTAATTTCTGATCTTTTTGTTATGGTTGTCTTGTGTCATTTTCTATTTTGAAAAGGCTAATATTGAGAGGTTGAATAGCCAAGAGAGAAAAGACATGAGTGATGCAGAATAGCCATAGATTTCTGATGTATTGAGTTGTTGAACTAGGATTAGTTATTTAGTTCCCCTTGCCAAGTTGGGTAAGCACTTGGTAAGTTTAAATCTGTTTAGATTCCCCTTCCTAGTTGGGACAACACTATGGAAAGCTAAGCTTTGGTGAAGAAAGCTTAGGGCCAGATACTAGTTGAATTAGGGAGTAATTCAATAGTATTGGTGTATGTAATCTGTGAGTTTTAGTGAAAATTCTACCATGGTTTGTGGTGGAGATTGGACGTAGAATTCATTGCACAAAGAATCCGGACCAGGATACATGCTGACCTTCATCTTCTCTTCCCTACTCTTTACTTATTCTGCACATGAGATAAAATGAAATAATCTCCTGCAACTCGAGTTACTACTGAAACAGAGTTTGAAACTTTAAGTTTTAAGCCAACTTGATTCAACTCCCCTTCTCAAGTTTAACTATAACCATCAAACAACATTTAGGAAATAAAAATAATTACCAAAATTGCATAAATCATTATACAATTTTACAATTCCAAAGCTCAAAAGTCTAAACAGTCTCTAATTTCCTCTCACACACCAGGTAACAAGTAGTAGTTCACTAATAATTAACAGAAAAATTAATTTTTTCATTTTGTTCTTTCATGCTTTTTTTTCTTATTTTTATGTTTTGGTATTTGACACTAATATTTCATGAATGTACAACCCCATTCAAACAAACTGAGGATTAAAATTTTCCAGTCCTAACAGATTTGCAATTATGATAAGCAGCTTGAGCTGCCTGCCTCTTTTGCTTAACATCTTCACACCATCTTCAGTGATGCCTTGGAAAAAATAGTCATTTGACTAAGAACCTTGGTTAGGCTCTCATGTATACAACACAAATGTGCATAGTCATCTTCACTAGTATCCTCAATAGTATTATGTTTGCTCTTTGTTTTTTCATTGTTTAATTCACCACTTAAATTCTGTTTCTCTTGTAGTTCTTTATCTTCTTGTTGCTTCATGACACGGCACAGCTCGGATACAAAGACTTTGATTGTGCGGCTTAGATCCTCGGCCGGCAATGCCTTGATCCCTGAAGACTAATCACGGCAGAGAACAAATATCGGAGGGGCAAGACACGGAGAGGGGAGAGCGGCCGCCTTCTATTCTTGGAACGATCACTGGGCTGTAATACGCAGTTTTGCAGCCATCCATTGAGAGATTCGACGTATGAGGTATGGCTGTTAATCCAATTATCGAAGCTTAGGCCAAAGCACTTGAATTCTTCTAGAAGTTGCGCTAGGATCTCTCTGCTAGCATCAGCTTCTATGGTTCTTGTTGAGCTTCTTAAATGATATGCCAAAGAAATTGTAATGAATTGAGCATGATGGCACTCAAGCATAGCCCTCCACATCTTAATTAATCTGCGATGCATGACTAACAATTTTTGAGCTAATTAATACTAGTATTATTACTTGACTAATTATAAGTTACCACATCATTATCAAAGAATACAGAGCTCTTTTAGGCAAATTACACTAACATTACTTATGATTTGATGAAATATTTGGTGACTCCTTTTTGTTTGTTCAAATGACAATGATCTCTTTAAACTTTTTGAGACAATTTAATGTTATATTCACATAATGTTTAATGTTGTATTTTATAAAATATATAGGAAATAATATTTTGACCACCAATAAAAATTGTGTATTCTAGAAAAATTTTAGGTAATAATCAATACAAATAGTTTGAAACTTATTATCATGATTTAGTTGTTCAAATAACATAATCTCAAAACATAAAGACAAAGAGTATATTATTACCTAAATCTTAAAAATAATATATAATATATATTCTGTAAGAAAAAGTATAAACAACTAATTTTTAGTTAGTCCATGTTAATCAATTTTAAGATTTAGAGTTTATAATTTACAATACAATATTAAGAATTTATAACTTAGGATTAGAATTTAAAATAAGTAAAATAGCTTTAAAAAAATAATTAATATTAGGTGAAAAAAGTTGCTCTTATTTTCTGAATAAAGAGGAATTTGATTGAATTCTTACGCAAAGGTGATGATTCTGATATAGAGTAAAAAGTAAGAATGTACAGAGATACAAAAAGAAGCTACAATTCTATATCTCTGTATAATTTTTCTATGTATCAAAGTATTCACCTATTTAAAATACATTTACTATTTTACTTATTCCACCAAATTTGGTGACTCTACTGAAACATAAAATATTACACTTATATCTATAAGAGAATTTTTCTGAAAACTAAACTATCCATATATTAACTAGCACCGGTGTAATCAATTTTACTTCACAGTTCCTAGAAATGAAAGAAGAACTTACCTTTAGAAAGAGGTCCCACTTTTCCTCCATGGAAAACAGAACGAAAAGCTCTTAACAATGCCATTGCAGAAAGCTTCCCTAAATAATTTGAATATCAGCACTTAGATTCATAATTAGGCTTAAAATATTACCAACCAACAAAATTCTGCAATTTGTGACATTAAACATATAACTCGAATTAAGTAACAAATCACCTTTGAATTCAGAATATCCAACCATAATTTTGTTAGCTTCTAAAAGCCTAGAAACCTCTCTCCAGATTCAAAAGTACGAAAGAATCTATGCTCAATTTCCTTCATGCTAGTAACAAAATCTTTAGCTCTATGTGTGATGAATTGAGAAGGATCTTCTCTTTCAGTGTGCACATTTTTTACATTGCTTGGTAACTCCATCTTCAAACCTTCAACTATTCTTAAAACAAATGATAATTGGTCATAACAATTTACTGATGAATCCCTACACCCATTTCCTCTGTTAATATCATTTTTCTTATTTTGCTTTTATTCTTCGGTATTTATTGTTTTAATTCTGATATACTTATTTTTATTTTCAAGTAAATGCTTATTTTGTATAATTTAATTAATATGTGTCTTAAGAGTACAAATTAAGATTACTAATAATAGAAAATTTTAAATAATTTATTTTAATAAATACATTGGGAGTTTAAATTTTGTATTTTTTTATAAAATATTCTTAATTTATACCTTTATCATGCACTTTAAAGACAAATATTAGTTAATCCTATTTTTTATGGTTAATACAATTGGGTGACACACAAAAATTTAAACTGAGTTGATTAATAAAAAATGTTGAAGAAGACGATTAAACAAGCAATTTAGGATTTTTATGTATTTTTCTTCGGAATTAACAAAATTTTAACAAGGAAATATTTTTGTCAAAATAAAATTATTGTGATAAATATAATATTAATTTTTTATGATCAATTTTATAAGCGTTCAAATTTTTTATAATAAAAAATAACTATTTATTTTAACTAATATGTGCGAGGTTTCATCATTCAATCTCTCTTATTTTGAGTTACATAAGCTACTATTTCAAAATCATGTTTATATTTTTTATACCATTAAAGTAACTCATCTCTCTAGAGAATGGGAATAATTTTCTCTTCTACACACATTCCATTCAACCTTGTTCCTTCATCATCGAATTATTGGTCACTACGTGTTAATATTATATTTATTGAACTATATTATATATAGTACGGAATCTATCTATCCATTCGTACACTCACCAAAATTAATCTGATTCTGTTCTTCATCACATCATGCAAAACTCATTAACATAAGAGTGCGCATATGAGTCACAAATGACAAATCTGCTCTCAATCATTTTCATTTGAGTCACAAATAATAGATTTACTCTCAATCATTTTCATTTGTCACATAGATTCAGTTATTTCTTACTCAATAAAGTTACCAAAAACATCATTTGGTTAATGTCTAAATATGTATCAGAAAGACAAAATTTAATAATATTGATTTGGTTTATGTTTTCGTGAATGGTTTTGATAAATAGAAAATAATTTTCGTAAATAATTTTCATAAATATTATTATTATTATTAATTTTTAATAATGCTTTAATTTAATAGTCATGACTGAATAAGTATTAAATATATGTGTAACCTTATTTAAAAATAGTTATTAACAGATTTATTTAACATGTATTTTGAAGGTATATGTTACGTTATTCATTCTTCTTTAAAAAATTTAAATATTTTATTTTAAAAAATTTCATAATAAATATATTAAAAACTTAATTTTATAAGTTTTTTTATAAAAAAATCAAATTGATAATCTTAATTTGTACTCTTAAATATATATTAGTTTTTTTTTTTTTACTAAAGATAGGGAGATTCGAATTCATGATCTTTTAGATGAATATAAAAAAATTATATTTATTGGCTAAATACATATTAGTTAATTTATAGTTTTATTAATTTTGACATGCATTTTATAATAGTTTTTGGATAGTCATAATTTTAATTACATGGATTAAATAATTGAGTCAATTTAGCTTAATTTACAAAATTCAATTATGTTATATGTATAAAAAAATTAGTCATCGTATACAAAATACATCTTTAGTGATTCATAATTTTTTTATTATGCTATTATAAAATAGTTTTATTATTTGATTATTTTATTATCGTAAATTTGATTATTTTTGTGATTAATTATTTAATTAAAAATAAATAAAATAATATGCTTAAATATATATAAATATACGATAATAATTTAGTACGTAACTGATTTTTATTATACATGTAATATTTTTGAATTACTTTAGAGGATAACATAAGGTTTACATAATATTTATAAACGCTAGGTTGGTCTTATTTTTAACGGTATCATTAAATATTTAAGCGTTTTTGTCAACTGAATTCAAATTCAATAAAAATTACTTACATAATGTGCGCATGTAAATTATGTATTTCTTTTTCGATATTTTTTTGTCATTGTCATTCTTTCATTATTGTTGTTGCTGTGTTTTTTTATTTCTTTTCTTTTTCATCTGATTATTGTTATCTAGATTTTTTTATTTTATTAATTTAATATTAATGGTAATTAATTATAGTAGAAGTACATAAAGAATACGTAAGGTTAACTACAAAACATGTATTTCTATTATAATTAACCTTACGTATTCTTTATGTACTTCTACTATAATTAATTACCATTAATATTAAACTAATAAAATAAAAAAAATCTAGGTAATAGTTATTGAAACATTTTTTATTTTTCTATGTTTGATTTTTTTTCTTCTCTTCATTCTTGTTTTTATTCATGTTAAGAAGGTGAAACAAGAATAATTAGGAGAAGGTGAAACAAGAGAAGAAAATGAAGAAGGAAAAGAAAAAGGAGAAGAAGAAGATGATGAGGATGACGAAGAAGAGGAGGGAGAATTTTCAATTGAGTAGAATTTATAAAAAAAATATTATTAAAATTTTTTTTACTGTAACACAAAAAATTTTTCATTGACATAGGAATTTTTTAACCATGATATCATTTCCAACAAACTAAAGTGGTATTGATGTTTTTTTTAGTTCCGAAACACATTTAAATGTATTTTGTTGGTTAAATTGTAACACCCTACCATACAGAGTCTTATGCTTAAGTCATAATTCAGAGATGATAAGGTATTAGGACCTCTAAAATAAAATTTTAGTACATATAGTAGTAGGAATGATTGATTATAACTAGGAGCCTTTGTAGAAAAAGGGGGTAAACAAAAATCGCAACACTCTGATCGATAGCGTAACGAACAAGGATAAACCAACGCGAGATTATATATATGCAAAGGAGTATCAAAAACAGGAATATCAAGACTCAAAATCCAGCTGCGAAGATAACCGGTCTGAGCATAGCAATATATACATATGATAAAATAAGGAAAACCCCAAAGGAAACCCAAAGGGACACAAATACATAAAACCTATTCTCCAAATCTCCTATAAGAGGAGTCATCACAGTTTGTATTATTTAACGGAGATAAAAGTATCTGAGCAAAACATATAAACCAAAACAGAGTCCCGAGAACAAAGGATCTTCGCTAAACCAGAAGTCTCCAGTATGCCTCAGCGAGAAGCCTCACGTCCTGCATCTGAAAAGCACAAAATCCGCATGGGTGAGAACCAGAGGTTCGCAGCATGATAACAGCTTCCACATATATAATACATAATAATAGAGGAAAGCCAAAGGCAATCCTAGAACTTCCTCCAGATAATCCAAAGCTTATAAACAAGCTAAACCATAAAGGGCATCTGACTAAAGATTCTTCAGTCTATCCAATACTTCCTTTTCCAATTCCTTCAGACCTCCCAACCACCAGCAGGAATACAATGTAGCAAATACAGTTATATCAAACAAGAGATATACAAATAGGAACAGATAAGATATTTAGACAATTAGCAAGTAATATGCAGTCAAATAGGCAATCTCAAACAATTCATATAGTATGCATATGATGAATGCCTGTCCCTAGTGGCTGATGATATCATCTATTGGTTATAGAGCCAACCCGACAAGTCCTGGTAGCTAACCATTGGACTGTCCCTCTGTCGCGCATCCCCAACTCGAGTTATACTCATCATAAACTTGATCATAATCATGATCTATATCCATCATCTTCACTGGTGAATATTTACGGGGGCAAGCTCATCCGGGGCTTTCACTGTGCCCGGCCACCCTTACGACATAGGGTCAAAAGAGCTTCGAGTCTCAACCTGGAGCACGTGGTGGCTAGCCACTGCTTCCTTCCAGGGAAACTCTCATCTCCAACAGTGGAAGTGCAACATTCACTATTCATTCAACAGCATATATGCATTTATACTTAGCCATAATCATGGCTCCACCATAACACGGCAATAATCTAGCCATCTGGCTCATGGTTAAATCCATAACCAGCCATCTCATTAACAATTACGGCCTTTCGGCCCATGGCATAACAAGCACTTCCACCGCCATCCTCCGCCTCTCACATAATCATCTTTGATCCTCATTGATCATTTATTTTTCCTTGCTTCACTCGCAAGTTACCACATCCCCTAGCTCCTTTTCTCATTGCTAGGCATATCATAATGATTTAAGACACAAGTGGTGAGATCAGAGGCTTAGAAGTATGAAATTTGGCTTTTAAAACTCAAAAATCAACTTTGGGATGAAAACAAGGCCACGCGCACTCCACGCGCACGCGTGGATGGCCACAAAACTCATCGACGCGTATGCGTCATGCACACTAATGCGTGGATTGAAAAATAGCAAGCAACGCGCACGCGTCAGCCACGCGTACGCGTGGGTGCTCTCGTGTTGTAAAACCCAGTTAATTAACGGCTAATTAACCCATAAATGAGAATTTATTCTAGAAAGCCCAAAATGTGATTTTTATGGCTAAATGTGATAGAGGAGATTGAGACGAGAATTTCGGTACCAATTTTATAGAATTCGGACCAAGATTGGACCGAACGGGCCAAACCGGGCCAACCGGACCCAAAGTGGGCCCTTGGCCCAACATAACTAAACCAAAACCCTAGTTTTCAGCATTCTCTCTCCTCACTAAACACACTCACATGCTGAAAATGGAGGCCAGGGAGGGAAGAACACTCTCTCAAGTTCTTTCTCTCATTTGATCTTCAAACCACCATAACTTTTGATCTAGTGCTCCGATTGCCGCACCGTTTACGGCCACGCGTTCACCACGGAGAGCTCTACAAAACCCATACAATTAATCTTGAGGTAAGCCACGTTTTTCTCTTCGAAATTCCAGCCTTGTTTTCGAGTTTTATGAGCAAAAATGTTGAGATTTTGGGCTCTTTGATGTTATAGGACCCAACTCTCTTGAAGAAGAAGGTTAATCTTGTCTCCTTGGACCTTGCGTGTAGTAAAATTCTCAACCCTAGTATAATTTTGTTGTTCTATGATGTTTGGGTATTGAGATGTTGTGTATGGGTATGATGGTTGTGGCTTAGGTTGTGTATATGTGAAAAGCTTGATTGGTGATTTTGAAAAGCTTGAAAAAGGGTTTGGTGGTGAAAAATCTGTTCTTGGAGGTGTTGAGGCCTTGAGAGCTTGTGGATAAGTGGTTTGGAAGTGCTCCGGTTGAGCTTGGAAAATCGGCTAAGGTATGGTTTCGGTTTCCCGTATCTAATATGTAATGTGGTAGGAAATACTTAGGCTAGAGGCCCTAAGATAGGCATTGAATTGTTGATGTTGTTGAATTGTTGATATATATGATGTGGTCATATATGTGATGATGATTAATGATGCCTTGGTGGTATGATGTATGAGAAATATGCATGTTGTGATATATGCTTGATGATTGATTATGGTTGAATTGTGGGTTGAACCATGTTGATGGTGAGTATGATATTGATTGTGTACAATGATGATTTATTGGAATTGGTGTTGTTGAGAATTGGCATGAGGAAGAGTATATGATATGTCAATATGTTTGAGTTTGAGCCACTTGGGTGAAGAGGGTTAAAATGATGAGATAGTGATTTTGTAAATTGTGGTAATGCGTCAATGTGTGAGTTGAGGAGGCTTGATGTTGAATTTGATATATATTGATTGATTTCAAAGAAAAGGGATGAAATTGGCATGTTTTGATTGGTTTTGAAAAGAGTTGAAAATGGCCTGTTTGAAAATGGCACTTTGTGATTTTTATGAAAAATATGGTTTTTGGGCATACTTTGATGGGACATAACTTGGACTACGGATCTCTGTTTTGTACCAAATCTGTTTAGAAATGAAATTGGATCCGGGATGTCCCTGCCGTTCAAAGAACGGGTGAAAAACGATTTAAAATGAGGAAGTTATGTCCGTCGGAAGATTGGGGGTTGAAACTGTGAATTCTGCAGCTTTTAACTTAGAAAAATTTTTAGCAGAATGACCCCCCGCGCGTAGGCGCACTTGGCGCGTACGCGCAGTTCTTCTTGAAAGCGCCATCCACGCGTGCGCATGATGTGCGCGGGCGCGCCGATGTGTTGCACCCAATGCCCAGCCATTTTCCAGAGAGTTATGCCAGAACTGTGCCAGTTTTGTGTCTGGGGCACGAGAGTACCCACGCGTACGCGTGGTTGACGCGTGCGCGTCGTTTGACTAGTTTTCAATCCACGCGTTAGCGTGCATGACGCTTACGCGTCGATGAGTTTTCGAGGCCATCCACGCGTGCACGTGGAGTGCGTGTACGCGTGGACCTGTTTTCATCCCAAAGTTGATTTTTGAGTTTTAAAAGCCAAATTTCATACTTCTAAGCCTCCGATCTCACCACATATGTCTTAAATCATTATGATATGTCTAGCTATGAGAAGAAGGGCTAGTGAATGTGGCAACTTGCGAGTGAAGCAAGGGAAAAATGGATGATCAATGAGGATCAAGCATGAATATGTGAGATGCGGAGGATGGTGGTGGAAGTGCTTGTTATGCCATGGGCCGAAAGGCTGTAATTGTTGATGAAACGGCTGGTTATGGATTTAACCGTGAGCCGGTTGGCTGGATTATTGCCGTGTTACGGGGGGGCCATGATTATGGTTATGTATAAACGCATATATATGTTGTTGAATGAATTGTGAAAGTTGCACTTCCATTACCGGAGATGAGAGTTTCCCTGGGAGAAAGCAGTGGCTAGCCACCACGTGCTCCAGGTCGAGACTTGAAGCTCTGTTGACCCTATGTCGTAGGGTGGCCGGGCACTGTGAAATTCCCGGACGAGCTCACCCCCAAAAAATTCACTAGTGATGGTGATGGATAAATATTCACCAGTGATGGTGATGGATAAATATTCACCAGTGAGGGTGATGGATATGGATCATGATTATGATCAAGTTATAATAAGCATGACTCAAGTTGGGGAGACACGACAGAGGGATAGTCCAATGGTTAACTGCCAGGACTTGTCGGGTTGGCTCTATAACCGACAGATGATATCATCAGCCACTAGGGACAGGCATTCATCATATGTATACTATATGAATTGTTTGAGATTGCCTATTTGACTGCATATTACTTGCTAATTGTCTAACTGCCTTATTTGTCCCTATTTGTATATTTCTTGTCTGATATAACTGTGTTTGCTACATTATACTCCTGCTGGTGGTTGGGAGGTCTGAAAGAATTGGAAAGGGAAGTATTAGTTAGACTGAAGAATCTTTAGTCAGATGCCCTTTATGGTTTAGCCTGTTTATAAGCTTTGATATTATCTGGAGGAAGTTCTAGGATTGCCTTTGGCTTTCCTCCATTATTATGTATTATATATGTGGAAGCTGTTACCATGCTGGGGACCTCTGGTTCTCACCCATGCGGATTTTGTGGTTTTCAGATACAGGACGTGAGGTTTCCCGCTGAGGCATGCTGGAGACTTCTATAATTGCGAAGATCCTTTGTTCTCGGGGCTATGTTTTGGTTTATATGTTTTGCTTAGATACTTTTATCTCCATTAAATAATGCAACTGTGATGACTCCTCCTATGGGAGATTTTGGAAAATAGGTTTTATGTATTTGTGTCCCTTTGGGTTTCCTTTGGAGTTTTCCTTATTTTTATCATATGTATATATTGCTATGCTCGGACCGGTTATCTTCGCAGCCGGATCTTGAGTCTTGATATTCCTGTTTTTGACACTCCTTTGTATATATATAATCTCGCGTTGGTTTATCCTTGCTCGTTACGTTATCGATCGGAGTGTTGCGTTTTCGAGTTGCGATTTTTGTTTACCCCTTTTTCTACAAAGGCTCCTAGTTATAATCAATCATTCATACTACTATACGTACTAAATTTTTATTTTTAGAGGTCGTAATACCTTGCCATCTCTGAATTATGACTTAAGCATAAGACTCTGTATGGTAGGGTGTTACACGTGTCCCAAGCACAAATCTGGCATAATTCTGGCACAACTCTCTGGAAAGTGGCTGGGCATTGGGTGCAGCACATCGGCGCACCCGCACACACCACGCGCACGCATGGATGGCGTTTTCTGAAAGAACGGCGCGTACGCGCCAAATGCGCCTACGCGCGAGGGGTCATTCTGCTAAAAATTTTCTAAGTTAAAAGTTGCAGAATTCACAGATTCAACCCCCAATCTTCCAACGGACATAACTTTCTCATTTTAAATCGTTTTTCACCCGTTCTTCTTACGGCATGGACATCTCGGATCCAATTTCATTTCTAAACAGATTTGGTACAAAACAGAGATCCGTAGTCCAAGTTATGTCCCGTCAAAGTATGCCCAAAAACTATGTTTTTCATACAAAACCACAAAGTGCCATTTTCAAAACAAGCCATTTTCAACTCTTTTCAAAATCAATCAAAACATGCCAATTTCATCCCTTTTCTTTGAAATCGATCAAAATATATCAAATTCAACATCAAGCCTCCTCAACTCACACATTGACACTTTACCACAATTCACTAAAATCACTATCCCATCATTTTAACCCACTTCACCCAAGTGGCTCAAACTCAAACACATTGACATATCATATACTCTTCCTCATGCCAATTTTCAACAATACCAATTCTATTAAATCATCATTGTACACAATCAATATCATACTCACCATCAACATGGTTCTACCCACAATTCAACCATAATCAATCATCAAGCATATATCACAACATGCATATTTCTCATACATCGTACCATCAAGGAATCAATAATTATCACCACATATATGACCACATCATATATCTCAATCATTCAACAACATCAACCATTCAATGCCTATCTTAGGGCCTCTAGCCTAAGTATTTTCTACCACATTACATATTAGATACGAGAAACCGAAACCATACCTTAGCCGATTTCCCAAGCTCAACCGGAACACTTCCAAACCACTTATCCACAAGCTCTCAAGGTCTCAACACCTCCAAGAATAGATTTTTCACCACCAAATCCCTTTTCAAGCTTTTCAATATCACCAATCAAGCTCCAATATTCACATATACACAATCTAAGCCACAACCATCATACCCATACACAACATCTCAATACCCAAACATCATAGAACAATAATTTACACTAGGATTAAGAATCTTACCACACCCAAGATCCAAGAAGACAAGATTAACCTTCTCCTTTAAGATAGTTGGGTCCTATAACATCAAAAAGCCCAAAATCTCAACATTTTTCCTCATGAAACTCGAAATCAAAGCTGGAAATTCAAAGAGCAAAATGTGGCTTACATCAAGATTAATTGTATGAGTTTTATAGAGCTCTCTGCGGTGAACGCATGGCCACAAACGGTGCGGCAATCGGAGCTCTAGATCAAAAGTTATAGTAGTTTGAAGATCAAGGGAGAGATAGAATTTGAGAGAGTGTTCTTCCCCCCTCCATCTCAATTTTCAGCGTGTGTGAGTGATAAGTGAGGAGAGAAAATGCTGAAAACTAGGGTTTTAGGGTTTAGTTTTGGCCCACTTTGGGTCCGGTTGGTCCGGTTTGACCCGTTCGGTCCAATCTTGGTCCGAATTCTATAAAATTGGTACCGAAATTCTCGTCTCAATCTCCTCTATCACATTTAGCCATAAAAATCACATTTTGGGCTTTCTAGAATAAATTCTCATTTATGGGTTAATTAGCCGTTAATTAACCGAGTTTTACATAAATGAGTTAAAATTTTGGATTTATAGTTCTTTATTTAAAGATTTATTGTGTCTTTTATAAAAAAAAAGTATAAGTAGACAATGAAAATACTAAATAACGTGAACAATAAATCAAAACTGCATAAATCAATATACAATTTTACAATTCCAAAGCTCAAAAATCTAAACAGTCTCTAATTTCCTCTCACACACCAGGTAACAAGTAGTAGTTCACTAATAATTAACAGAAAAATTAATTTTTTAATTTTGTTCTTTCATGCTTTTTTTTCTTATTGTATTTGGCACTAATATTTCATGAATGTACAACCCCATTTAAACAAACTGAGGATTAAAATTTTTCAATCCTAACAGATTTGCAATTATGATAAGCAGCTTGAGCTGTCTGACTTTTTTGCTTAACATCTTCACACATCTTCAGTGATGCCTCGGAAAATTTAGCCATTTGACTAAGAATCTTGGTTAGGCTCTCATGTATACAACACAAATGTGCATAGTGGTCTTCATTAGTATCCTCAATAGTATTATGTTTACTCTTTGTTTTCTCATTGTTTAATTCACCACTTAAATTATGTTTCTCTTGTAGTTCTTTATCTTCTTGTTACTTCATGACACGGCACAGCTCGGATACAAAGACTTTGATTGTGCGGCTTAGATCCTCGGCCAGTAATGCCTTGATCCCTGAAGATTAATCACGGCAAAGAACAAATATCGGAGGGGCAAGAACACGGCAAGGGAAGAGCGGCCGCCTTCTATTCTTGGAACGATCAATAGGATGTAATACGCAGTTTTGCAGCCATCCATTGAGAGATTCGACGTATGAGGTATGGCTGTTAATCCAATTATCGAAGCTAGGGCCAAGCACTTGAATTCTTCTAGAAGTTGCGTTAGGATCTCTCTGCGAGCATTGGCTTCTATGGTTCTTGTTGAGCTTTTTGAATGATATGCCAAAGAAATTATAATGAATTGAGCATGATGGCACTCAAGCATAGCCCTCCACATCTTAATTAATCTACGATGCATGACTAACAATTTATGAGCTAATTAATACTAGTATTATTACTTGACTAATTATAAGTTACCTCATCATTGTCAAGGAATATAGAGTTCTTTTAGGCAAATTACACTAACATTACTTAAGATTTGATGAAATATTTGGTGACTCCTTTTTATTTGTTCAAATGACATTGATCTCTTTAAACTTTTTGAGAGAATTTAATATTATATTCACATAATGTTTAATGTTTTATTTTATAAAATATATAGGAAATAATATTTTGACCACCAATAAAAATTGTGTATTCTAGAAAAATTTTAGTTGACAATCAGTACAAATTAAATAGTTTGAAATTTATTCTCACGATTCAGTTGTTCAAATAACATAATCTCAAAACATAAAGATAAAGAGTATATTATTAACTAAATCTTAAAATAATATATATTCTACAAGAAAAAGTATAAATAAATAACTAATTTTTAGTTAGTCCACTTTAACCAATTTTAAGGTTCAGAGTTTATAATTTACAGTGTAATATTAAGAATTTATAAATTAGAATTAGAATTTAAAATAAGTAAAATAGTTTTAAAAAAAGCTAATATTGGGTGAAAAGAGTTGCTTCACTGCATTTCTTATTTTATGAATAAAGAGGAATTGGATGAATTCCATCGAACTTCAAAAAAAATAAATAGTATAATATAAACGTTTTCTTTAAACACTAAGTAAAGTTTCAAGTCCAAAACAAGAACACAAGAATAAATGGAATATGAAGAATCATCACTTACCCTTGATTTAATTCCAAAAGTTGTAGAAGCAACTCTTTATCTCTCACTCTTTCAATCTGTTTGGATATTGTATCAAAAGAATAAATGGTCACTATTATCCTTGAGTGCAGATCCCTCACTATTGATCTAGTTTTATCAATCACTCGAGTGCTTTCGTCTTTAGCAGATTGATGCCTTAGTTGCTCACATTTTCTATCATACTCCTTTCTGATGGATTCACTAGCCTGAAACATAACTAAATTGATATCTTAGTTAAAAAATTTGATAAATGTTTGTTTAACATATCGTGTATAAACACAATCTAGTATTAAATATAAACCTAACTGTATACATTTATTTAATAGTTAAATTTCTTCAGAAATTTGATTCATAGTATAATATCAGAGTTTCTGCTACTGAAAGTTTAAAATTTTATTCTTGTGACTAGTGGCGGATCCAAAAATTTTATATGGAGAAGCCAAAAATAAAAAATTGAAAGTGTCATATTAAAATTAAAAGCTTTAATAAAAAATTGTATGTTTTAATATTATTTTTAACTAAAATTAATTTTAAAAAATTCATTTATATATCAATTTTTTCTTTTGCATAAAATTCTAATTTTTATTCTTATTATAATAGATATAACATAAATAATATGATTTTTTTTTCTCCAATACTTTTAATTAGGAATTATTATAAAAATTAAATATTTTATATGATAATAGGTGGAAGAATTAAAAAAATTAAAAAGAATAACAAAAACAATTCATCAAATAAAATAAATTTGAAATGCATGAAATGGAATTTAAACCCGTGTTTCAGAGTATAATATGTCTCTTTTCAACTATTATATTAGTAGATATATTATTAAACATTTTAGACATCATATAATATATATTTTAAGTTTTGAAATTTTAGGAAGCCCACATTGGTCTCCCTAAATCTGTCCCTGCCCCTGCCCGTGACTCCTATTATTCTAAATAAAATAAAATTTAAACACAAAATATGAGTATTTCTGTGCATAATCCACGCTTCAAGTCTATAAAAAAAGACTATTATTTTGAAAGTTTCATGTATCTAGAGAACAAACTGTTCTTGTATTATAAGGTGAAATACATGTGGGAAGATGATAACCAAACAAAACACTTAACATTATTCAAACTCGTCACATGACTACTTGTTCTTACTTCTTAGGATAGATCAATCATCAGATTATCTAAAATAATTTAATTACCGAATGTAAATATACCCCCACGACTTTTTATTCATCCCTTAATTACTAAGTTGATTTTATTTTATTTTGTTTTATTTGTAAAGAACCATGTCATAAGAAATCTACTATGACAAAACCAGAGGTTAAGAATTGAGACAAAAAGAAAACAGGGGAAATATGTGACAGTAACATATGATGATATGACATGGCATTGTGTGAATTTATTTATTTTTTCTGATTTTAGTACCTTGACTTCGTCATAGAGTTTTTTCTCCCATGCATATAATCTCTCAAGGATGCAAGAGTTGCTTCCATCAGCATCCTGATCCATATCTTCCTTTGATGTTGAAGCTAAAGAGTCCTTGAATGAAGATGATTGAGAAGGTACTATCCTTCGCCAACAAATTACTTTTTGTGCAGTTCCTACATACAAGATCAAATGTTAGCCTAGAGTGATGTCTTTCTTGAACATTCAAAAGTCTGTCGTACCAGTTCCACGTCTAACATGACTTATAGATGAAAAAGATAACAGTTCAATTCTTCAAATAGGTGTTTAAAAACTACTTTTTATTGACATGCTCTTACACGAAACATTTCAAATGTACACCATAGAATCAGGTGTTTTAGTAGTTTTAAATTGATTTCACCCATTGATTTGATTAAATATTTAAGACCCAAAACTTTTGAACTTATTATGATCGCAAGTCTCAAATCATATAGTTATTTATAGTTTTAATTTCAGAAATTATTTTATTAAAGATAATTAAGGCAATTTTTGATTTATTGGATTTGAGATAAGTTATGATTATTATTCAATTTTATAATTATTGGATTATTTCCTATATTTAAATTATAAAGTTGATAGTTATGAAATAATAAAGATTTTATATGATATGGACTAAATAATCAATATTTTAATATATTGATATTGCTATTTTGGAAAATAGATAAATTAATTATATTATTTCTAAATTTTGGATTTGGACATTTTATTGAAAGTAATTTGTAAAAATTGATAAGCAAATAGTATTTTCTATATACATCTAGTGTTGGATTTAATTTGGATTTTAATTACCTTATTATTCTCAACTTTATTTGAAATTACTAAAATGCCCCTAACCCTAATTTTTGAAAATAAAACCCTAATCCTAAAATCCTAAAATCCTAACCCAGTGACCTGGTTCCTTCTCACCCAACCCAGCAGCAGCAACACAAATGTTTCCCCTTTTTCCTCAAACCAATGCGCAGCAACGATAGCAGATCGGAGGAGTGGGGAAGAGAGGAGGGGCGATGATGGCTGGGGCCTCACTGCCGCCGCCGTCCAGCTCAACGCCGCCGCACCCTACCCGTTTCCCTTCCTCCCCTTATTCATGCGACACATAGCAGCAGCAGCTGCCAAACGAAGCAAAGAAAGAAAGAGGGAACGGAGTGCGGCAGGGAGAAGAAGGAGAAGAGGAGACGTGTCAGAGCCGTGGGGCCTCACGGCCACCGTCGCGTTGTGCCGCCGCGTTCCACGCCTTGCCGCCACCGTTGTACACCGAAGGAAGAAAGAGAAAGAGACGTGGAGTCAGCGTCGTGCAGAGAAGGACTCGCCGCCAGCTCCGTCGTCCTCACCGCTTTGCCACCGTCAAGCTCGCAATCTTGGAGGGAGCACAGCGCCGCCGTGAGTCGTGACCAGAAGAGAGTGAGAGACCAAGAGAGGGGCGTGGAGTCGGCGACGCCTAGGAGGACACTCGCCGCTGCCGTCACGCGCCATCGTGCGCCGTCACTGCGGTCTGAGCGGTCACCATCCCTTCCGTTCTGATGCTTTGGTCCGCCGCCGCCACTACTGGAGATCCGCCCGATCTGGTCTGAGGGAAAGGAAGAGGTTCAGACCGCCACTGCTACTCGCGTCTGGAACTGCTGCATCAACCATTATCGCAGGTGTCGCTGTTGTTGTCATGGCCGCCGCCACGCCTTTGGCTGCCGGGAGCGGTAATGTGGCCGCCGGAGAAAACCGCCTTGGCCACGGAAACCATCGCCGGTAAGGGTCCTTGCAGTCGGTTCTCATTCTTTCTTGTTCCTGGGCTTTTATGGTTATGACGTTGTTGTGCAGTCGCGGTTGTCGTGGTCGGAATTCGTCTCTGCTGCCGCTTGAGGTGGCTGTCGGGCTACCGTTGAACCGGTTCATAGACCGCCACTGTTCCGGTTCAGCCGCTCCTTCTTCGTTCGGTAAGCGTTTTCGATTTAAATGCTCTCTAGTTACCATTCTGTCATCATACACTAAGGTTTTGCAGCATCAATTGCTATGAGATTGAGTTTCTGTTGTTATGTGTCACGATTAGTGTTGTTGTGGTTACCGCGGGAGTGGCTTGGAGCCAAGGTTGCAGTTATTGGTGATCTCGGTTTAAGAGAGGAGATTCCTGTTACGCGTTTGGGTTATGGAATTGCGTTTTGTGGTAGGGGTGCTTTTCAAAAGCAATGTTTTATGTATTGAAATTATTACATATGGATATTGATGCGAGATATTGTGTTTGTGGTGATTCTATATGCCTTATGTATTATTTGATTGACTCGAATGTTTATGGATGTTGGTTTGGCTGAATTGTTGTGCGGTTTTGTAAAATGTAATGTTTTAAAGCCGATCCTTTAAAGATTTAAAATCTAAGTTTAATCCGTTGAGGATTGATTTGAATTGAGTTGATTATTTTGATGATGTGAAAAGTCGAATGCACTTTTGAATTCAGCCTGGTTTACTATAATTGATTTGGTTTTGATAAATGATTTGTTGCTGAACCGATTCTTTAAAGCTTTGAAAATGAGTTAAATCGGTTGATATTGAGTTGATTTTGAAATAGTTTCCTTGAGATATGCCACTGAGGCGACTGTTGGCTTTAACTTGTTTTTGAATTGATTTCTGGTTTTGAGTTGTTGAAAAGGAATGAGGAACAGTTTAGTTGGGACCCGAACCGGGTGGCAAAGTCCAAGTTTTAAGGGAGGTGCTGCCGAAACTTCTATAAAACCTGAGTCTTTATTGAAATGTTGTCTGGCAAAATGATGAGTTAAAGACTTCAACTATTTTATTTGAATTATCAAGAAAAGGATGATTCGTGCTTTTGAAATGAGTTATTAAAGCGGAAATTGTGATTTAGTCTTGCTTCTTAAGAAAGGCCTTGTGTCTCTTTCAGGAGAAGGTTATTTAGATGAAACTTGTGTTTTAAAGCTGTTTGAATGTGAAAAGGGTTTATGCCTTTGAATTTGACTTGGGGGTTTCAATTAAAGAAGTTTCAATGACTTTGAAAGAACCTGAATGCCTATTGACAAGTCTCATCTTGAAATGTTTTGAGAAATGTTTTAAGTACTCTTTGAATTTTGAATTCTTGCAAGACTAAAACAATTTTGAACAATTGAAACGTTATAGAATTTATCATGGGGGTTGAAGTTGGTTTTGCCTAAGTAAAGGAAACGGCTTTGAAAGAAGTAAATGATTACGTGACTCGGTTTGGCTTAGATCCTATTTTATTACTCAAAACGGAAAGTCAAGGTTTTAATGATTTTAAATGAATTTGGCGAACTGAGTTTTATTATTCTCCCCTAAAGACTTGGGACTCTGCCGAGAGTCTTTTGTTATAAAATCCCATCGTTGGATGGGTGGTTTTGAGTACTTTGAAATAAATCCTTAACTTGCCATGGTTTTGGAAGTTTTGGAAAGAGAATGCCGAGAGTGGCTTTGTTTTAAAAAGGGAACTCACTTTGAGTAAATTTGGCTTATGAGCCTGAGATGATTTGAGAAATGAGATCTTTAAAGCCAAGGCTGAAAAGAGTTGAAATTTGATTTCAAAGTGAAATGGCTTGAGAAAAGTGATTTATGGCTTAAATGCCGGTTTTATGAATTTGATGATGTTGAATGGTGGAAGTGCTGTTTTGTTATGGGCCGGAATGGCTGTGTATGATTATGAATATTGGCTGGTTTTGGATTGAACCGTGAGCCGAAATGGTTGTGTATGATATTGATTTATGGCTGATTGCCGAATGAATTATGGGCCGTATGGCTGACTATGAATTACGAATTTAAGCCGAATGGCTGAGATGGATGTTGATCCATGGCTGGGACCAAATGAATATATGCTTGAGATACCTGGGTAGTAGCAAGGGTTGAGGTTCGTCCCACTTGCTCCAGGTTAGAGACTGTGACGCCTGGGTAGTAGCGATAGTAGTGGTGATTCCACTCGCTCCAGGTTGAGCTTTTAAACACTCGCCTGGGTAGTAGCCGCAGTAGTGGTTATTCCACTGGCTCTGGGTTGAGCAGGTAGTAGCAATGGGGTTGTAGCTCAAACCTACTTGCTCCGCGATGGGTGTTTCTGTCCATGGTTAGCTACCAGGACGTGTCGGGTTGGCTATATAACCGACAGATGATATCATCAGCCACTAGGGACAGGCATGCATCATATGCATCTATGTGACATTGTTTGGGTGTGCATATTGTACTTGGTTTGCCTATGTAATTATCTGCTAATTGTTCTACTTGCAATAACTGTTTGTTTGTGTTTGTATCTTCCTACTTGTGTTTGCATCTGGACTCTGTTGGATTGTGGTGGATTGGTTGTGGTTGGATTGTTTGGGCCTAGGGCCGTGGTTGAATGAGATGGGCCGATGGTTGATTTTGGTTTTGTGTTTCTGGTTTGGAATAAGATACAAAAGGTTATTTTGGTTCAATATAGATAAACCTTTTTGAAAGGCTTTGATGTTTTGAGAATTGAACGGTTCCTCTTTCAGAAAAGATTTCCGACTTTACTTTTATTGAAAACCGTTATTTTTGAAAAGAGGCATAAGACGGTTATTAATCACTGGTACGGTTTATCTTCATGTATCCGATTACAGTAATTCCTAAAAACCCTCTACTGAGAACCCTTTCGAGGATGATGTTCTCACCCCCCTACATTTTTCCCTTTCAGGATATGGGCGCAGAAGTTACAAAGAGCTTATTTAATTATGGTTGTGATACTCTTTATTGCTTTAGATTATTATTCATTGTACCCTCGCCTTTATCTTGGTATATTTTGCAAGAGGGATAGGAATTGTATTGGTTCATGCTTGTAATATTATTTATATATATATATATATACATACATACATACATACATACATATATATATATATGTATATACATGGATGTACTCTTTATGAGTTTTTGTAAGTTGTATGGTATGTATGGATGTACGTTGTATAGCAAAGTAATTTAGAGGAGCGGTATCGCGGTTTAAAGTTTTAAACAGGCTCATATTTTAGTATTAAATAGTATAAGTGTCGTCGTAATGTCCGAGCTATCAGAGTTACGCAGCCGGAAGCGTGAGCTTTGGTAGTTAGGGTGTTACAATATATACTATAATTGAATCAATAATTAAAACTACTGAAAAACCTGTACTATAGTATACTTAAAATGTTTCTATTTTTTAGTTAGACTCTAAAGTAGTCCATAAGATTTACGAAATACATTGATTTGATCTCTGACTTACCAATTACACTATTTACGTCCTAAGATTGTAAAAAATGCATCTAGTTGGTCCTTCACCTCATTTCTGGCCATTTAACCATGTCGCCGGCAACAATGCGGAAAATGAGTACCACACTGGAGCTTGCCTCCGCCACTCTTGGGCCCTGATTCCGTTAGAGCTTGCCTCCGCCTTCAGCATCTCGCCGAAGCCCTTCCAGACTCTTCTCGACGTCAACCGCGCTTTGTGGACACTATCTCACCATTCGCGCTATTCGCAATGGCGCCTCCCAGGTCTTCTCATCCAGCAATTTCCAACTCGACAACTGCATCACCATACTGGAGCCCGAAACCATAGCGTTTGCGATGAGGAATTAGAGTTTGATCAAGATGGCTCCAACTTGATTCCATAAAGCTCTGGAAGATCAACAGCGCCACCTAGGAGGCCAATTTGGTAGCTCCACTGGCCAAGAGGGAGATTGGAGGAAGAAAGAGCTCATATAATGTTGTAGACAAAGATGCTGGGGTAGTGTGTGTGGGTATTAAAAAATACGGAGTAGGCATAAGAGAAAAAATCAAGCGAAGTAGAGGCGTATATGAATCTCGAGAGGAGTATGTCATCTTCAAAAATTCATGAGATAAGCAAGAAAACCTACATTTGGCGAAGATGACTCTTATTTGAGCAACGGCGAAAGCAAGCTCTGACAGAATTAGGGCCCAAAAGCGGTGGAGACAAACAAATTTCAATGTGGTACTCATTTGTCGATAGCCAAAAATAAAGTGACGGACCAACTAAATGCATTTTTTACAATCTCAAAGATATAAATAGTGCAATTATTAAATCTTCAATATAATTCGTGAATTTCAATCACCATTTTAAAATTTAACTCTTCTATTTTTATATAGACACAAGTTTATCATATTACCTTTAGACACATTCACTTTGAAAGTGGGTCCCACTATCTTACCCAAGATTTGTTTTGTTGATCAACTTTTATGTGTGTCAAAAAGTAATTTGCACCTAACAAGAATTTTCCTCTCCTACATACTCATCTTTCAAGAATCAGAGCTCAAAGTAGCATCGAGAAAATGAAATAAAGTGACATCATTGTAGCTTAAGCCATAAAATTATCTACAGTTGATGCAGACAAGAGTTGCCTTAACAAATTTCATACAGTTAAAAAATCATTGATCAAATTGAAATCAATTATACTCCACCCTGTTTTTTTATGTGACATATTCACTCTGGTACATCCTTAAATCGATGTATCTATACAAAGTTTGTTGAGTCAAATAAAAATGAATGTAGATAATTTGTTATATATGCTTAATATTTTGACATTTTGGCCTTGTCTTGCTTGATACAGTGGCATTTCATTCATGATATATTGTCAGATGTATGAAAACTAATTTCCGAGTTTAGAGATTCAAACCGACTCAGCATAGAAAAATAGCAAAACCAAACGTGTTCTTGCATTGTAACATCATTTCTAGTTATATTGACAATAAATAATTTGACTAACTTTACGCAAAGGTGATGATTCCGATACAGAGTAAAAAGTAAGAATGTACAGAGATATAGAAAGAAGCTATAACTTTATATCTCTGTATAATCTTATTATGTATCAAAGTAATCACCTATTCAAAATACATTTACTATTTTACTGATTCCACCAAATTTGGTGACTCTGCTGAAACATAAAATGTCACTTATATCTATAAGAGAATTTGTCTGAAAACTAAATCATCCATATATTAACTAGCACCGGTGTAATCAATTTCACTTCACAGTTCCCAGAAATGAAAGAAGAACTTACCTTTAGAAAGAGGTCTCACTTTTCTGCCATGGAAAACAGAATGAAAAGCTCTTAGCAATGCTATTGCAGAAGGCTTCCCTAAACAATTTGAATATCAGCACCTAGATTCATAATTAGGCTTAAAATATTACCAACCAACGAAATTTTGTAATTTGTGACATTAAACATGTAACTCAAATTAAATAGCAAATTACCTTTGGATTCAGAATATCTAACTATGATTTTGTTAGCTTCTAGAAGGCTAGAAACCTCTCTACCAGATTCAAAAGTACGAAAGAATCTATGCTCAATTTCCTTCATGCTAGTAACAAAATCTTTAGCTCTGTGTGTGATGAATTGAGAAGGATCTTCTCTTTCAGTGTGCACATTTTTCACATTGCTTGGTAACTCCATCTTCAAACCTTCAACTACTCTTAAAACAAATGATAATTGGTCATAACAATTTATTTATGAACCCCTACACCCATTTCCTTTGTTAATATCCTTTTCATTATCCATGGAGTTTAGGAAATCCTCTCCTTCTCCATGCTTGCATTCAAGTCTATGTTACACAGATATAAATACTAATAATTATGATGCTAAATACAAATTTATAGAAAGGAAAATCACAAATTTAAAAATAGGTTACATTAATATACATATTCAGTATTGAATACGATATAATAATACAGTATGATTCGTGCATACAATATTTTTTTAAAAAAAAATCATACTAAATAATAAATAAACAAAAAAAAAAGATATCAAATTAATAACTTATATAAAATATATATTAAAATATAAAATATATATTAAAAATAAATTAAATAACTTAAATATTTATATATAAATCTATGATAACTGTCACTGATCTGGTGTGATTATTTATATACATATAGTATTTTTGAAATATATATATATATATATATATATATATATATTATTTAATTCATCTCGAGGATAGCTAAATTTGTGGCACAAAGAATTTTTTGAAAAAAAAATAAAAAATTTCGAAAAAATTAACACTAGTTTATTGAATACAGCACGACGCAATATAATTTGATAGATAGGATCGATTTATGGAAAAATAATCACAAATTTAAAATTTAAGATAGATCATACACGTAAACACAACACATAAGTAAATACCAAAGTATTTGTGCATTTTAAACTCAATCCTTAAAGGATTAAAGAAATCCGAAGAAGAAGCAGCACCATTCTCAGTAGTAGAAAGTGAAGGTACCGAAAATTTACGATCCAAGTAACTGCCGTAACTGCAATTTTTGTTGATGATAACAGTGAGACCAACATCTTCATTGTCACGTGACCTCGTTGGGTAACCCACGTGACTTCTATCTTCATCATGAGCACGTGATGGTGACGAAGAAGAAGGGTAATTTGATTCCGAAACAGAAACCGAAGTCGGAGGTGGCGAGTCTAGTAACTGTGCCTGAGCATAACGGCGAAGAGCAACGCCAATGTTTCGAAGAGAGTGAATGTAAGAAAGGTGCGAAGCAGAGAGAGCGTATCTTGAATCAATGGCTGAGTTTATGAGCCTCTTTCATTCCTTGCAGAGCCGTAAAGGTTCGTTATTTCTCTTCTTGTGATTTTTGAACATCACACAACTCATTTCTGTTATGAGAAAGTTCGCAAATCACAACAGAGTTTGAATGAAACTTCTTTCATCGCATTCACCGAGAAATACTCCAAAACACATGCTGTTGTTTATTCTTTTTTACTTCTTCTACATACAACAAATACTAATTTAGAAGGGATAAAAAGCATTAATGACAAGGAGGCATTGGTGAAATTGGTAATATAGTGGTGGGTTTTTTGTTTTCTGCAAAAGAAAATATTGGAATCTAAAACTTTTTCTGTTCCTAAGTAATTAGTCAAACACTCTTCTTTTGTTTTTCTCCCTGCTCCACTGATTTATTGATTGGTAGAAAGTAAAAAATACCCACTTATACTTGTTTGTAAATTTAATAGTTAAAAATTATTAGACTATAATTTAATTAAATATAATAAATTATACATAAATTTTTAGGGTTAACCACCAAAAACGCCTTCGAATAATTCAAATGTCGACAAAAATTCACCTGAATTTTGTTATCGACAAAAATGCCTTCAAATAATTTAAAAACACAACAACAATACCCAACAGTAAATATATATTTTCAAAAAATACCTTAGAGATTGAATTTTGATGTAATTTTTTGCAAACATGATTATAAAAATAAGATATTATTATCCATAAAAATTGGTGATTTTTCGTTAAGTATATATTTTTTTATAATTTTTTTTATTAACAACCAATAATACTTTTAAAAAATTACAAAACAATATATACATAACAAAAAATTACCAACTTTTAAAAATAATAATATCTCATTTTTATAATCATGCTTGTAAAAAATTACATCAAAATTCAATCTCTAATGTATTTTTTGAGAAATACATATTTATTTAATGTTAGTTTTTTTTTTAAGATTATCTAACATTAAATATGTATTTCTCAAAAAATATATTAGAGATTGAATTTTGATACAATTTTTTTAAGTATGATTAGAAAAATAAGATACTACTATCTTTAAAATTTGGTAATTTTTCGTTGAGTATATTTTTTTTGTAATTTTTTGGTTAACAACTAATAATACTTTTAAAAAATCACAAAAAATATATACTTAGAAAAAAATTACCAAATTTTAAGAATAATAATATATCATTATTTTAATTATTCTTGTAATAAATTACATCAAAATTCAATCTCTATGACATTTTTGAAAATATATATTTACTGTGGATATTGTTGTTGTGTTTTTAAATTATTTAAAGACATTTTTGTTGATAGTAAAATTCAGGGACATTTTTGTCAGTGTCTGAATAATTCGAGAACCTTTTTTGTGGTTAACCCTAAATTTTTATTATTAATTAGTTATTTATTAAATAAGAAGTTAGAATTTTAACAAAGTCCTTTAAAAATCATTTGTCTTTTGTAATTTTTATAGATCTTTTTCAAATTTACAATAGTTATTACTTTTTGTAAAACAAAATAAAAGTAGTTTTAATAAGTATAGACTATAATAATTGTGTAATCTCATTTTTGTGTATATAATAATTTATTAACAAACATCAAATTAAGCTCATAAATATAGTTTAGATTTACAATTAGTTAATTTTCAACCAGTTAACCTAAAAGATACCATAAGTTAAAAAAAAAAAGCTATAATAAGTGTTTGATAAAATTATTTTTAAAATTTAAAATAATTTTAGTAGAAAAAAATAAAAGAAGTAAGAAATATATAAAGGTTTATATTAGATTTTTTATTTTAGCTTAAAAAAATACAAATTAATTTAAAAAAATATTTTCATAGATACTTTAAAAAATACTGTCAACTCTTAAAAACTAAAAATACATGCACATAAATTTTTATTTTACCAAATACAAGACATTAACTTATGTGCTTAAAAAGGTTCAAACACTTCCAATAAACTTTATCAAACACATTCTAAGTGTGTTGATTTCGTTGGTTAAGACTCAATATGATCTAAGAAATATACGGGTAAGCAAGCCATTTTAGTGTTGCTGTATTATAACATATATGAATCAAATTAGTTCATTAACACAAGTCAAGTTAGTCTTTCAAAACATTATCAAAAATATTGACTGGTATTTGTTATAATACAAACTAGAGTATATACCTATACGAGGTGCAGAAAATATTTATTTAATTTATGTTTTGTTAGTCTTTTTTAATTTAATTTTTTACTATTTAATTTATATAAAAATTATTAGAAATTCTAACTCATCTTTTTAATTATTCTCCTAATTTTTAAATAGAGTTTTATATTTTTTAAATTTTTATTCATCTAAGTATTAAAAGAATAATTAAAAAGATAAATTAAGTCTCTTAATTATTACTCATATTTTATTATTCTAAATTAATATTATTTGTAAATTTTATTTTTTAATGAATATTTGACTAATTTATTCAAATCATGAAGTGTACATATTTTATTTGAAAATTATATTAAATAAAGTTGATACACAATACAAGAAAGAAATAAATTAAATTTATTAGAATAATTGATATTAATAGAATTTTAGTTATTAAATATCAATTTTCGTATTGTAACACCCTACTACATAGAGTTTTACACTCAAGTCGTAGAATAGAGGTAGTGTGGTGTTACGGACCTCTAATCATAAAATATTTACTTATAATAGTGGAAAAACATAATATACTAAGAGCCTTGAAAAACGGGTAAAATAAAATCGCAAAATAAAAAGCACAACACTTAGGAAACGGAATCACTTGCGTGCTAAGAAACCTAAGGGTTAGAGATATGAATAAGCGAAAGAGTAAAGAGAGCCAAGAATACAGTGGAACTAGCTCCTGACTCAGGCTGCGAAGTCAAGGCTGGCCAGAGAATATTTACATATATATACAGAAGTATCCTAAATATCCAAAATACAGAAATAAGTCCCTAACTCTCTTGTAACCTCTATGAAGAACAAAATAGTCAAGTTTCTTAGAGAGCAAGCTAAGTGCACATATATATACAAAATAACAATCAACATAGCCCAGAACTACTCCGCTTCAGGAATCCAAACGCCTAGCGAGGAGCCTCTCGACCTACATCTGAAAATAACAACACAGTATGGGATAAGAACCGGAGGTTCTCAGCATGGTAAAGGTGCCACACACATAATATATAAGGTCTTGGGAATGCCAGAAGCAATCCTAGAACTCTAACATTCAATTATAAAACTTAAACTCTAAGTAGAAGCCATAAAAAGGGACAGGTGATTTAAGTATCCTAAACTTACTTACTTTAAACCTAACATTAACACCTAACGAAATTCACCCTTCCTCTGCTCCTCCATCACCTATGTTTCAACAGAGACAAGCAACCAAACAATTTCGGCACAAGTAGAAAACGGATAGTGCAAGTAGCAAATATAACAAGTAGTATGATAAATACTCAGTTAGGCAATCCCAGGTAATGCATAGCAGACAAAACAAAAAATGCACATGATGTATGCCTGTCCTATGGCAGATGAGGCTCATCTGTCTGTTATCCAGCCAACCCGACAAGTCCAAAAATCTTAGATTGTTCTCTGTCATGCATCCCCATGAGTTTATGCATAGATTTCACATCCATTCATCATTTATAGAATCATTTATTCATATCTCACTCAATGGGGGATATCCATTCCCGAGAATTTATACGTGCCCGGTCACCCTTACGACGTAGGTCAATAGAGTATCGAGTTTCAACCTGGAACACATGGTGGCAAGCCACGGTTCTGTTACCCAGGGAAACTCGTATCTCAAATATCATCAATTCATAAGCCATTTAATATTCATAATCATTATATAATCATTTGTCAAAGCCATAGCATTATAACTTCATTTAACATCCAAATCTCTTTCTTATAACCCATCACGATTGCCTCTTTCTTCATTCGCAAGTTACCTCAAATTCCTAACTTCCGTTAAGTACTAAGCTTACTAGTAAAATCTAGGGTTAACAGGGCAAACATAGAGATTTAACGATTTGAAATCAATTTTAGATCATAAAAACATAGGTGTTAGAAAACAGAGGGTGTGCATACGCATACATGTGTGCATGCACACAGCTTAGGAGGAAAACAGAATGTTTGCGTGTGCACAATTGCGTGCGTGCGCACACCAGCCAGGAATTACTTGGTGTGCGTGTGCGTCATTGGTGTACGAATTTGTAATCCGCACAACTAACCAGCAAGTGCACTGGGTCGTCCAAGTAATACCTTACGTGAGTAAGGGTCGATCCCACGGAGATTATTGGTTTGAAGCAATCAATGTTTATTTTATGAATCTTAGTCAGGATGCCAATAAGATTATTTGGATTTAGTTGTAAGAAGTCAAAGTATTTAAAATTATTGGAAAAATAAAAGAGAATCAAATCAATACTTGGTGTGCAGTAATGAGAAATATGTCGGAGTTTTGGAGATGCTTTGTCCTTTGAATTTCTACTTTTCCTTGAAGTCCTCTTCCCACACGCATTGTTCCTTCCACGGCAAGCTCTATGTAGGGTGTCACCGTTGTCAATGGCTACTTCCCATCCTCTCAGTGAAAATGTTCCTATGCTCTGTCACAGCACGGCTAATCATCTGTCGGTTCTCAATCAGGTTGGAATAGAATCCATTGATTCTTTTGCGTTTGTCACTAACGCCCAGCCTTCAGGAGTTTGAAGCTCGTCACAGCCATTCAATCCCAGAATCCTACTCGGAATACCACAGACAAGGTTTAGACTTTCCGGATCCTCATGAATGCCGCCATCAATCCAGCTTATACCACGAAGATTCTGATTAAGGAATCTAAGAGATACTCATTCAATCTGATGTAGAATGGAGGTGGTTGTCAGGCACACGTTCATGGATTGAGGAAGGTGATGAGTGTCACGGATCATCACCTTCTCCATAATTAAGCGCGAATAAACATCTTAGATAAGAACAAGCGTGTTTGAATGGAAAACAAAGAAATTGTATTAAATCATCGAGACGCCGCAGAGCTCCTCACCCCCAACAATGGAGTTTAGAGACTCATGCCGTCAAAAAGTATGTAATTCAGATCTGAAAATGTCATCAGGTACAAGAATAATCTCTAAAAGTAGTTTAAATAGTAAACTAGTAACCTAGGTTTACAGAATATGAGTAAACTAAGATAATTGGTGCAGAAATCCACTTCTGGAGCCCACTTGGTGTGTGCTGGGGCTGAGACTAAAGCTATCCACGAGTTGAGGCCTTTCTTGGAGTTGAACTCCAAGTTATAACGTGTTTTGGGCGTTCAATTCCGGATCATGACGTTTTTCTGGCGTTTAACTCCAGACAGCAGCATGTACTTGGCGTTCAACGCCAAGTTACGTCGTCTATCTTCGCGCAAAGTATGGACTATTATATATTGCTGGAAAGCCCTGGATGTCTACTTTCCAACGCCATTGAGAGCGCGCCAATTGGACTCCTGTAGCTCCAAAAAGTCCATTTCGAGTGCAGGGAGGTCAGAATCCAACAGCATCAGCAGTCCTTTTTCAGCCTAACTCAGATTTTTGCTCAGCTCCCTCAATTTCAGGCAGAAAATACCTGAAATCACAGAAAAACACACAAACTCATAGTAAAGTCCAGAAATATGATTTTTGCCTAAAAACTAATAATATTCTACTAAAAATTAATTAAAACATACTAAAATCTACATGAAATTACCCCCAAAAAGCGTATAAAATATCCGCTCATCACAACACCAAACTTAAACTGTTGCTTGTCCTCAAGCAACTAGATAAATAAAATAGGATGAAAAGAAATTAAGAAGCAATAATATCTCAGAGTTTTAAGTGAAGCTCAGATTCTTATTAGATGAGCGGGGCTCGTAGCTTTCTGCCTCTGAACAGTTTTGGCATCTCACTTTATCCTTTGAAATTCAGAATGGTTGGCATCCATAGGAACTCAGAATTTAGATAGTGTTATTGACTCTCCTAGTTTAGTATGTTGATTCTTGAACACAGCTACTTATTGAGTCTTGGCCGTGGCCCTAAGCATTTTGTTTTCCAGTATTACCACCGGATACATAAATGCCACAGACACATAACTGGGTGAACCTTTTCAGATTGTGACTCAGCTTTGCTAAAGTCCCCAATTAGAGGTATCCAGAGTTCTTAAGCACACTCTGTTTGCTTTGGATCACGACTTTAACCACTCAGTCTCAAGCTTTTCACTTGGACCTGCATGCCACAAGCACATGGTTAGGGACAGCTTGATTTAGCCGCTTAGGCCTAGATTTATTTCCTTGGGCCCTCCTATCCATTGATGCTCAAAGCCTTGGATCCTTTTTACCCCTGCCTTTTGGTTTTAAGGGCTATTGGCTTTTTCTGCTTGCTTTTTCTTTCTATTTTATTCCTTTTTTTTTCGCACAAGCTTTTGCTTTTTCACTGCTTTTTCTTGCTTCAAGAATCACTTTCATGATTTTTCAGATCATCAATAACATTTCTCTTGTTCATCATTCTTTCAGGAGCCAACAATTTTAACATTCATAAAATTCAATATCAAAAATATGCACTGTTCAAGCATTCATTCAGAAGACAAAAAGTATTGCCACCACATATAATTAATTAGAATTTTTCTTATTAAGAACTCGAAAAAATATTGCCTCTTTATTCTAAAAATCTACTATTTTATTCATGTTTAATGATGATGAGAAAAATAAATTATAACTTAATTGGAATTAAAATCAAAGTAGAGATACTAATTACTACTACTAATATATAACTTCTAAGGTAAATTTCTAATAAGAACAGTTATCACAGAGTTAAGGCAAAGATTAGAACTCAACGACCTGTGTTTTGACAAGTGGATGTTCCTCTAGTCTGTGGGGTGCCTTCAAGAATTAATTTCTGACACTTCAGCTCCTTTAAGTTCACATCCTTGCTCTTCTTGTTCCCTTAAGTGCCATGATCTTGATGAGTTTTAGCTCAGTGATCATGGCAACTCACACCAAACTTAGAGGTTTGCTTGTCCTCAAGCAAAAGAAAGGACAGGAGAGGAATAGAGGGAGAGGCAATTTCAAAATCCAAAAGATATGATGAGTTGAAAAAGATTTGAAAAAGATTTGGATTGGAAAAGAGTTGGGTTTATGAATTAAGATATATTTGATATTTTTGAAAAAGGGATTTTAGAAATTAGTGTTTTTAGAAATTAGGATTAAAAATTTTGGAATTGAAGGATGACATTTTGAAACATGTTTATGCAAGAAATCATGAATTGAAACATAAAAATTTAGAAAAATTATAAAGAAAAACGAATTTTACCTCCTCCCCACCATCCTGGCGTTAAACGCCCAAACGATGCATGTTTTGGGCGTTTAACGCCCAAATGCTGCTTCTCCTGGGCGTTCAACGCCCAGCTGATGCTTCTTTCTGGCGTTGAATGCCAGGAAGTCCTTTGTCACTGGGCATTTTTCTGAACGCCCAGGATGCTAACAATCTGGCGTTGAACGCCCAGAAGGTGCTTCTTTCTGGCGTTCAACGCCCAGAAGATGCTCCTTTCTGGCGTTTAACGCCCAGATGGCTACCCTTACTGGCGTTGAACGCCCAGTGGGTGCTTCTTTTGGGCGTTCAACGCCCAAAATGTTTCTTACTGGCTTTTTCACGCCAGTGAGCTTCCAAATTTCCCTGTAACTCTGTGACTTCAATCAATTGCTATTTCACCTTTTGAAGATACTCCGGCATCTACCTGTAAAACTTGATCAATTAAAAAAAAGAACAAATAAAATTAAATTTTGTGAATGGCTGGGTTGCCTCCCAGCAAGCGCTTCTTTAATGTCATTAGCTGGACTATTACTGAGCTTTTAATCAAGTCTCAGTTTTGAGCATTCTTGCTCAAAATTGCCTTCAAGATAATGTTTAACTCTCTGTCCATTAACAATGAACTTTTTGTTAGATTCATTATCCTGAAGCTCTACGTATCCATATGGTGATACACTTGTAATTACATATGGTCCTCTCCACCGGGATTTTAATTTCCCGGGGAATAATTTGAGCCTAGAATTAAATAGCAGAACTTTCTGCCCTGTCTCAAAGACTCTGGATGACAATTTCTTATCATGCCATCTTTTTGCTTTCTCCTTGTATATTTTTGCATTCTCGAAAGCATTGAGTCTAAATTCCTCTAGCTCATTTAGCTGGAGTAAACGTTTTTCTCCAGCTAACTTGGCATCAAGGTTCAGGAATCTGGTTGCCCAGTAGGCCTTGTGTTCCAGTTCCACTGGCAAGTGACATGCCTTTCCATACACAAGCTGGTATGGAGAGGTCCCTATAGGGGTCTTGAATGCTGTTCTGTATGCCCACAGAGCATCATCTAAGCTTCTTGCCCAATCCCTTCTACGGTTAATTACAGTCCGTTCCAGGATTCTTTTGAGTTCTCTATTCGAGACTTCAGCTTGCCCATTAGTTTGTGGGTGATATGGAGTAGCTACCTTGTGGCTAACTCCATAACGTACCAAAGCAGAGTAAAGCTGTTTATTGCAGAAATGAGTGCCCCCATCACTGATTAATACTCTAGGGATACCAAATCTACTGAAGATGTGTTTCTGGAGGAATTTTAACACTGTTTTAGTGTCATTAGTGGGTGCTGCAATAGCCTCCACCCATTTGGATACATAATTCACTACCACCAGGATATAAGTGTTTGAGTATGATGGTGGGAAAGGTCCCATGAAGTCAATGCCCCATACATCAAACAACTCAATCTCCAAGATCCCTTGTTGAGGCATGGCATAACTGTGAGGTAGATTGCCAGATCTTTGGCAACTGTCACAATTAAGCACAAACGCTCGGGAATCTTTATAGAGAGTAGGCCAGTAGAAGCCACTTTGGAGGACTCTTGTGGCTGTTCGCTCACTTCCAAAATGTCCTCCATACTGTGATCCATGGCAATGCCAAAGGATCTTCTGTGCTTCTTCTTTAGGTACACATCTACGGATTACTCCGTCTGCACATCTCTTAAAGAGATATGGTTCATCCCAAAGATAGTACTTTGCATCTGTGATCAATTTCTTTGATTGCAGCCTACTGTACTCTTTGGGTATGAATCTCACTGCCTTGTAGTTTGCAATGTCTGCAAACCACGGCACTTCCTGGATGGCAAAGAGTTGCTCATCTGGAAAGGTTTCAGAGATCTCAGTGAGAGGGAGGGACGCCCCTTCTACTGGTTCTATTCGGGACAGGTGATCTGCTACTTTATTCTCTGTCCCTTTTCTGTCTCTTATTTCTATATCAAACGCTTGCAGAAGCAACACCCATCTTATAAGTCTGGGCTTTGAATCCTGCTTTGTGAGTAGATATTTAAGAGCAGCATGATCAGTATACACAATCACTTTTGATCCTACTAAATAGGATCTGAATTTGTCAATGGCGTAAACCACTGCAAGTAGCTCTTTTTCTGTGGTTGTGTAATTCTTCTGTGCGTCATTTAAAACACGGCTGGCATAGTAAATGACGTGCAGAAGCTTGTCATGCCTTTGTCCCAACACTGCACCAATGGCATGGTCACTGGCATCACACATCAATTCAAATGGTAATGTCCAGTCTGGTGCAGAGATGATTGGTGCTGTGACCAATTTAGCTTTCAGAGTCTCAAATGCCTGCAGACACTCTTTATCAAATATAAATGGCGTGTCAGCAGCTTGCAGGTTACTCAGAGGTTTGGCGATTTTTGAAAAATCCTTTATAAACCTCCTATAGAATCCTGCATGCCCCAGAAAGCTTCTGATTGCCTTAACATTGGCAGGTGGTGGTAATTTTTCAATTACTTCTACCTTAGCTTGATCCACCTCTATTCCCTTGTTCGAAATTTTGTGCCCAAGGACAATTCCTTCAGTCACCATAAAGTGACATTTTTCCCAGTTTAAAACCAGGTTAGTCTCTTGGCATCTTTTCAGAACAAGTGCTAAATGGTTAAGGCAGGAGCTGAATGAGTCTCCAAATACTGAGAAGTCATCCATGAAGACTTCCAGGAATTTTTCCACCATATCAGAGAAAATTGAGAGCATGCACCTCTGAAAGGTTGCAGGTGCATTGCACAGGCCAAATGGCATCCTTCTGTATGCAAATACTCCAGATGGACATGTGAATGCCGTTTTCTCTTGATCCTGGGGATCTACTGCAATTTGATTATAACCTGAATATCCATCCAGGAAGCAGTAGTATTCATGACCTGCTAGTCTTTCTAGCATTTGGTCTATGAATGGTAAAGGAAAATGATCCTTTCTGGTGGCTGTATTGAGCCTTCTATAATCAATACACATACGCCACCCTGTAACTGTTCTTGTAGGAACCAGTTCATTTTTTTCATTATGAACCACTGTCATGCCTCCCTTCTTAGGGACGACTTGGACAGGGCTCACCCAGGGGCTGTCAGAAATAGGATAAATAATCCCAGCCTCTAGTAATTTAGTGACCTCCTTCTGCACAACTTCCTTCATGGCTGGGTTCAGCCGCCTTTGTGGTTGAACCACTAGCTTGGCGTCACCTTCTAATAGGATCTTGTGCATGCATCTGCCTGGGCTAATGCCCTTGAGATCACTAATGGACCACCCAAGAGCTGTCTTGTGTGTCCTTAGCACTTGAATTAGTGCTTCCTCTTCCTGTGGCTCTAAGGTAGAGCTTATGATTACAGGAAAGGTATCACCTTCTCCCAGGAATGCATATTTTAGGGATGGTGGTAATGGTTTGAGCTCGGGTTTAGGAGGTTTCTCCTCTTCCTGAGGGATTTTCAGAGGTTCTACTATTCTCTCTGATTCCTCCAGATCAGGCTGAACATCTTTAAAGATGTCATCTAGCTCTGATTCAAGACTCTCAGCCATATTGACCTCTCTTACCAGAGAGTCAATAATATCAACACTCATGCAGTCATTTGGGGTGTCTGGATGTTGCATGGCTTTGACAACA
The DNA here is from genome assembly GCF_003086295.3 of Arachis hypogaea. Taxonomy (NCBI): domain Eukaryota; kingdom Viridiplantae; phylum Streptophyta; class Magnoliopsida; order Fabales; family Fabaceae; genus Arachis; species Arachis hypogaea. The sequence continues at coordinate 13,232,800 of NC_092045.1, forward strand.
TTCAATTTGAACTCCTCCTCATTGACTCTCAAGGTTACTTCCCCTTTTTGGACATCAATGAGGGTTCGGCCAGTTGCTAGGAAAGGTCTTCCTAGAATGAGAGTTGCACTCTTGTGCTCCTCCATTTCCAGCACCACAAAGTCAGTAGGAAAGGCAAATGGCCCAACCTTGACAATCATGTCTTCAATCACGCCTGATGGGTATTTAATGGAGCCATCAGCAAGTTGAAGACATATCCTGGTTGGTTTGATTTCTTCAGTCAAACCAAGCTTTCTGATAGTAGATGCAGGTATTAGGTTGATACTTGCCCCAAGATCACATAAAGCTTGCTTGGTACAAGTACCCTCTAATGTGCATGGTATCATAAAGCTCCCAGGATCTTTAAGCTTCTCAGGTAAGCTTTTCAGAATGACTGCACTGCATTCTTCAGTGAGGTAAACTTTTTCAGTTTCCCTCCAATCCTTCTTATGACTTAAGATCTCTTTCATGAACTTAGCATAAGAGGGTATTTGCTCAAGCGCTTCTGCAAACGGGATCTTTATTTCAAGAGTCCTGAGATAGTCTGCAAAGCGGGCAAATTGCTTAGCCTGTTCCGCTTGGCGGAGTTTTTGAGGATAAGGCATTTTGGCTTTGTATTCCTCAACCTTAGTTGCTGCAGGTTTATTACCTACAGAAGTGGGTTGGGAAGCCTTTTTAGAAGGGTTGTCATCAGCACTTGTATGTGACTGATCCCCCACTGGCATTTGGATGCTAGGGGTGGAAGCTGGAGTGGCGTTAGACGCCATCTCCCCATTTGTTACTGGCGTCTGAACGCCAGAACCATGCTCCCTTTGGGCGTTCAACGCCGGATTCATGCTTGTTTCTGGCGTTGAACGCCAGGAATGAGCATAGGCTGGGCGTTCAGCGCCAGCATTATTCCTCTCTGGGCTCTGATTGTCCTCAGAGGGATTTTGAGTAGCCATTTGTTCATTTCTTGGCTTCCTGCTGCTTTGAAGTGAGGTATTTAATGTTTTCCCACTTCTTAGTTGAACTGCTTGGCATTCTTCTGCTATTTGTTTTGACAGTTGCTTTTCTGTTTGCTTTAGCTGTACTTCCATATTCCTGTTAGCCATTCTTGTTTCTTGTAGTATTTCCTTGAATTCGGCTAGCTGCTGAGTTAGAAAGTCTAATTGCTGATTGAATTCATTAGCCTGATCTACAGGACTGAGCTCAGCAGTTACTGTTTTAGCTTCTTCTTTCATGGAAGATTCACTGCTTAGGTACAAATGCTGATTTCTGGCAACTGTATCAATAAGCTCTTGAGCTTCTTCAATTGTTTTCCTCATATGTATAGATCCACCAGCTGAGTGGTCTAGAGAAATCTGAGCTTTTTCTGTAAGCCCATAGTAGAAGATGTCTAATTGCACCCACTCTGAAAACATCTCAGAGGGGCATTTTCTTAGCATCTCTCTGTATCTCTCCCAGGCATCATAAAGGGATTCATTATCTCCTTGTTTGAAGCCTTGGATGCTTAGCCTTAGCTGTGTCATCCGTTTTGGAGGGAAATAGTGATTCAGGAATTTTTCTGACAGCTGTTTCCATGTTTTTATGCTGTTCTTAGGCTGGTTATTTAACCATCTCTTAGCTTGATCTTTTACAGCAAATGGAAACAGTAATAATCTGTAGACATCCTGATCTACTTCCTTATCATGTACTGTGTCAGCAATTTGTAAAAATTGTGCCAGAAACTCTGTAGGTTCTTCATGTGAAAGACCAGAATACTGACAGTTTTGCTGCACCATGATAATGAGCTGAGGATTCAACTCAAAGCTACTAACTCCAATGGAGGGTATACAGATACTACTCCCATATGAAGCAGTAGTGGGGTTAGCATATGACCCCAGAGTCCTCTTGGACTGTTCATTCCTACTTGCTTCCATGATGGAATACAAGGGATAATTTATATGTTGATTTTTTTTAAATTAAAATAAAAAAAAACGAAATAAATAAAAGAAATTGGAAATATTTTGAAATTGAAATTTGAATTTTTATATAAAATTTTCGAAAAATGAAGTTCAAAATTAGTTAGAAAATATAAATTTTTTTTTGAATTTTGAATTTTATGATGAAAGAGAAAAACACGCAAAAGGCACAAGACTTAAAATTTTTAGATCTAATGCTCCTTATTTTCGAAAATTTTTGGAGGGAAAACACCAAGGAACACCAAACTTAAAAATTTTAAGATCAAGACACAAGAAAAACTCAAGAACACCTTGAAGATTCACAAGAACACCAAGAACAAAAGGAAGAACACCAAACTTAAAATTTTTAGAAAACTTTAATAAAATTTTCGAAAATTATAAAAAGATTAACAAGAAAACACCAAACTTAAAGTTTGGCACAAGATTAAATCAAAGAAAAATTATTTTTGAAAAAGATTTTCAAAAGTATTGGTGCTCCCTCATCAAGAATATAAACCAATACTTTAGCCAATTGGGTAGAAAAGGTAACAATTGTTCTGAATAGGTATATTCCTTTTGGAAGACTAATGCTTTGGATTAGTATAAGAAAAACAAGAAAAGACACAGAACAAGAAAAATTAAAGATCAACCAAGAAAAGTGAACAAGAACAACTTGAAGATCAAGGAAGAACCTAGAACACTAACACGAAAAAAAAAATTTTAAAGAAAATATAAAATATGCAATTAACACCAAACTTAGAACAAGACACTAAACTCACGAAAAATTAACAATTAATAAAGAAAAATAATATTTTTGAAAAGAAATTTTTGAAAAGAAACTATCCTATCAAAATTTAATGACTCTATAACAACAAAAATAAATTATTCCTAATCTAAGAAATAAAATAAGCCTTCAATTGTTCAAACTCAATAATCCCCGGCAACGGCGCCAAAAACTTGGTGTACGAATTTGTAATCCGCACAACTAACCAGCAAGTGCACTAGGTCGTCCAAGTAATACCTTACGTGAGTAAGGGTCGATCCCACGGAGATTATTGGTTTGAAGCAATCAATGTTTATTTTATGAATCTTAGTCAGGATGCCAATAAGATTATTTGGATTTAATTGTAAGAAGTCAAAGTATTTAAAATTATTGGAAAAATAAAAGAGAATCAAATCAATACTTGGTGTGCAGTAATGAGAAATATGTCGGAGTTTTGGAGATGCTTTGTCCTTTGAATTTCTACTTTTCCTTGAAGTCCTCTTCCCACACGCATTGTTCCTTCCACGGCAAGCTCTATGTAGGGTGTCACCGTTGTCAATGGCTACTTCCCATCCTCTCAGTGAAAATGTTCCTATGCTCTGTCACAGCACGGCTAATCATCTGTCGGTTCTCAATCAGGTTGGAATAGAATCCATTGATTCTTTTGCGTTTGTCACTAATGCCCAGCCTTCAGGAGTTTGAAGCTCATCACAGCCATTTAATCCCAGAATCCTACTCGGAATACCATAGACAAGGTTTAGACTTTCCGGATCCTCATGAATGCCGCCATCAATCCAGCTTATACCACGAAGATTCTGATTAAGGAATCTAAGAGATACTCATTCAATCTGATGTAGAACGGAGGTGGTTGTCAGGCACACGTTCATGGATTGAGGAAGGTGATGAGTGTCACGGATCATCACCTTCTCCATAATTAAGCGCGAATAAACATCTTAGATAAGAACAAGCGTGTTTGAATGGAAAACAAAGAAATTGTATTAAATCATCGAGACGCCGCAGAGCTCCTCACCCCCAACAATGGAGTTTAGAGACTCATGCCGTCAAAAAGTATGTAATTCAGATCTGAAAATGTCATCAGGTACAAGAATAATCTCTAAAAGTAGTTTAAATAGTAAACTAGTAACCTAGGTTTACAGAATATGAGTAAACTAAGATAATTGGTGCAGAAATCCACTTCTGGGGCCCACTTGGTGTGTGCTGAGGCTGAGACTAAAGCTATCCACGAGTTGAGGCCTTTCTTGGAGTTGAACTCCAAGTTATAACGTGTTTTGGGCGTTCAACTCCGGATCATGACGTTTTTCTGGCGTTTAACTCCAGACAGCAGCATGTACTTGGCGTTCAACGCCAAGTTACGTCGTCTATCTTCGTGCAAAGTATGGACTATTATATATTTCTGGAAAGCCCTGGATGTCTACTTTCCAACGCCGTTGAGAGCGCGCCAATTGGACTCCTGTAGCTCCAAAAAGTCCATTTCGAGTGCAGGGAGGTCAGAATCCAACAGCATCAGCAGTCCTTTTTCAGCCTAACTCAGATTTTTGCTCAGCTCCCTCAATTTCAGCCAGAAAATACCTGAAATCACAGAAAAACACACAAACTCATAGTAAAGTCCAGAAATATGATTTTTGCCTAAAAACTAATAATATTCTACTAAAAATTAATTAAAACATACTAAAATCTACATGAAATTACCCCCAAAAAGCGTATAAAATATCCGCTCATCAGTCATATATGCGAGTGCCACCAGTAGAATGCATATCCTGGTGCGTGCGTGCACACAAGGGCGTGCGTACACACACTTTCTCAAAAAAACCAGGTATGCGTGCGCACAAATGCGTGCGTATGCACAGATATGTTTCTGCTACTGCTGGGTGCGTGCGCATAGCAGTGTGCGTGGGCACACACCAAAATTCCTGATTCTGCTGTAACATTAAAAAGTTCAGTTTTTAGCACCGAATTTCCGGCGTCCATTACTTCCTCTACAGAATTCAGTTTTTTGCAAACCTTATATCGTTTTCAAGCTTATAAAACCTTTTTTAATTTGAAACAAACCTCAGTTTCATCCAAATTTTGAGGAGCAAGTTATGGACTACCAAAGTTCATCAAAAACCACTTTTTACCAAATTATACCTGTTCATTACCTAGTTATCCCGGGTTGTCGGTGGGTGATGAGCTGGTGAGAGGGAAGTCCCAGACGGGCGTAGAGCGAGGGAAGTTGCGTGTGCTGGTAATGTCGGAGGCTGAATGGAGCGGGGGGTGGCCACCTGCAAGGACACTCCAATGGTCAAGTCAGAGTCTGTACTAGGTGGTGGCAGAATTAGGTAAGGATGCGACGTACCTTGGGGAGAGTGCTGACCTCTCCCCTTATATATCGTGCTGGGTGGGCCTAAAGGTGACCTGGCCCACTGTCTAGGATGCGTTGTGCTGCTTCTGGTCACGTGGGGAAGCGTTGGCGGTCTTAACCGTCGGGTCGGGGATTCGGGATTGGTCCCGATGACTCCGACCCGACCGTTTCAGCTAGGTGGTTTGGTCCATACAGGGAACGTGGCCGTATGCTGCCCGGGTCGGGTAACCGAAGACCGACCTGTAAGGTTCCTTTATTGTTGGTTTGGGTTTGGGCCAGAGGTGGTGCTCCGACTCGGCGAGTAGGCGGACTGGGCCTAGGGCGGTCTCTAACAGTGCCCTTAACGCGCTAGCCTCAAGGTTTTGGAGCTCGTGGCTAGGCGCGTTTACGCTACTCACCGAGTAAGGGCGTGTCGTTCTCCTCGGGAGTTCGCTGGTGGCGTTTCATGTTTTGCACGCGTGGTTGCCTTGTCCTTGGTGCTGTCTCCTTGGCTTCCATGCGGGGCATTAAATGCCCCATCATTTTAAAGTTTGTGAAAAGACAGACATGCCCCTTCCTTTTGGCGCTCTTTCTTTGACGGTTACATTTCTCTCCCTATTTTTGTTTCGTAGACCCTTCACAGTCCCATTTTCTCTCTTTTGTTTCCCTGTGCCGCTGCTCTCGATCCTCCTCCTTCTTTGAGTGCTCCTGCTCTTGCTTGGATCCTTCTCTGTTGCTAGTACTTTTCGAGGTTTTTCATTTTTGGTACATCTTTTCCGCGGTTTTCTATCATTTCTAGTTGCTTTCCTTGATTTTGTGTGTTTTGTGCATTTTTCTTGTGTGCACGCTTGGGTTTTGTTCTTTCTTTCCTTTTTTTTAGAGGGGGCGCAACTGGGTTTTGCTGGTGATTTTCAGGTTCTGGGTTAGTGTAGGGATGAATTTGAAAGGGGTGTTTTGAGGAACCTTAGTTTTACTTTTGTTTTGTGTGGGTTCCCGATCATCTGTTCTGACTGAGCGGTGCCCCCGCTGTAGGTATGGCCGAGCGTTCTATCCTCCCAAGCCCGGCTCAGTGACCGCTAGCCGACTTCGTCGATCACTACGCTTGGGTGTCCTCCGACATGAGGGACACCCCCTCCCAGGTTACGAAGGAGGGTCTTCAAAATTTGCGTCAGGCGGGGCTCTTATGTGGGGGTGGTCCCGAAGAAGCGCTCTACCAGGTTTATGTTCCTGCTGATCAGGAGCGCGTATGCCACAAAAACTTGATGGCCCCTCGAGTTACTGATTGGATGTGGGTCTATGAACCTATGTTCACGACTTTAGAGGTTCGACTGCCTTTTACCTCTTTGTCATGGGTTTGCTTAACCGCTGCGATGTTGCTCTATCGCAATTGCATCCGAACAGTTGGGCTGCCATCCGCTGCTTCGAGATGGTCTGCGAATATCTGGAGCTGCCGACCTCTGTAAATTTCTTCCTCTACCTTTTCCTCCTCACAAACCCTTCTCGCCAGAAGGAGAAGAAGGGATACATGTCCTTTAGGGCCCAACAAGGTCGCAGGATTTTTGGCCTCTTCGAGGATTCTTATCATGGCTTCAAGTCTACCTTTTTTAAGGTTAGGCCTATTGAAGGTCATCAGCCCTTCTGGTTGACCCTTGAAGGGGATAAACGGATCCCGACGTACTGGAGTTTTGGAGCGGGATCCGATTACTTGATTAAGATTTCCTATGATGGACTGAGCCCAGAAGATCGCAATATTGCTGACATCTTGTTTGCAATTTTTGGTGAGAGAAACCTTAACCCCTGTATGGTTGTGGGGGATCGGGAGGCCGGTCGGTCTTATGTTGGTGAGTTTTTTACCTTTTGTTTCTTATTCCTTCGTTTTCCTGTTTCTTATACCTTTCCCTTTGTTTTTTTCCAGTTTCTATGGCTGGCAGTAAGAAAACTTTGGCCGACTTGATGAGCCTTATTCAAGGGAGTGAGGAAGGTGGTGACGACTCGTCAGTGACCCCTTCGGCGAGCCAGGACCGTGAGGCTGCCGGGGAGGGCAGCGGTCCGGCTGCCGTGGTTGACTAAGGTCAGCCTGCTAAGGCTGGAACCTCTGTTGTAAACCCCCGAGGAAGGCGAGTGTGGAGACGGAGGAGATTCTTAACGATAATTTGGGGTTTGTGATGATTTGCAAGCTACTGACAATTCAAAGAAGAGGAAACGGGACTCCGGGAAGGCACTTTCGGTCATGGAGAAAAACTTCGATGTTGGGTGTTTTTTTAACTCTCAGCTGCTCCCTGGTACGGAAGAGTTCTTCCATGACGCTGATCTTTCTGGGCAAGCGAGGTGGATTTATCGTAGCCTTCTCTGAGCAGCTGCCATTGCCAAGAAGGTGGAGCCCATCTTGGGGAACTATCATACTATGGAGGTGAAGCTTTAGGATTCGCAAAAAGATTTGACGGACTCGAGATCTCGGGAGGAGTCTTTGAAGAAGAAATTATCTGAGTTGGAAGGGAAATCCAGAGAGTATGCTGAAGAAGCGAGTAGGTTGATGGAGCGGGATGTTGCTTTGATGAAGGATCTGAACACTTCTAGAGGTGAGACTGAGGCGGTTAAGAAAAGGGTGGAGGAGCTGGAGGAAAAACTTAAGTTGGCAGAGAGCTCGGCGGAGGCCACCCGCAAGGAGATGGTTGTTTTAAAGAAAAAGAATAGAGAGCTTGCACAGGGGGCTCGAGAGGCCGTGAAGCTGACCGAAGAGGGGATTAAGCTTCAGGTGGCTGTGCTTGCTTCCGATCTTGATCTTACTCAAGTGGGTGCCCTCAAGACTGTCGAGGGTGGGAAGATCGTTAATCTCTTGAAGCCTTGAGGTGGAGGTTCCTCCTGTTTCTTTGTTGTTTACGTTTTTGGTGTTTGGGCCTGTGTAGGCGCCTTTGCTTGTAATGAACATTTTCCTTTTTTGCTTTACGTTGTCATATTGGTTAATGCTGGTTTTATTCGGGCCGTCGTGGCCTTGCTTTTACTTTTTATATGCTCGGGCCGTCGCGGCCTTTTGTTTTACCGTTTATCGTGGTATTTATTGCTTGAGCCGATTTGTTTTCCTTTGGTCCCTTATGGTTCCCGGGGTGATCAATCCCGGGTTTCCATTGGTTCGACTGTTCACCTTTTTCTTTATGCTTTTTATTTTGATTTGAGACTTGTAAATAGTAAACATATCGTTTTGTTAGACGAGGAAATAATGTGATGCGTAATTAAGTAAAAAAGATAATAGATATGTGACTTTAGGATTTTTGCTAGTAAAGAATTTTATAAAAATAGTCGCGTTGTAGATATAGATTCTAAACCAACAAAAATCCCTTCGTACAAACGTTTTGGTTGTCACAAGTAACAAACCCCTTTAAAATTGATAACCGAGTATTAAACCTCGGGTCGTCTTCTCAAGGAATTGCAGGGAGGTATGTTCTTATTATTGGTTATGGAGATTGTAAATTGGGGTTTTGAGAATGAGGAATAAATATGGCAAATAATTTAAATGACAAGTAAAATAAATAAATACTGTAAAGCAAATCCTTTGGCAAGGTATGAGAGATTGGAAGTCCAGACTTAGTTACTCTTATCAATAATAATGAAAGTTGAATCTTAATTCCACTTAGTTGACCTTTGCTAAAGCAAATGAAAGTCAAGGGACTAATTAATTTGACCTTTGAATCCTATTTATTTCCTAAGAAAAGGTTGAGATTATTGAAATTCAATTCAATTAGCAAAGATAACAGTTATCAATTATGTTAAGCTAAGATAACTCTTGAGTTACTGATTTCTAAACCAAGACCAAAAAGGGAAAAGTAAATTAATTCTACTGGAATGAAAATGTCTTCAGATTGGGAATAGTCAATGGCATAAATAAAAGAAGGCAATTGATGAGCGGATAATTTATACGCTTTTTGGCATTGTTTTTAGTATGTTTTTAGTATATTTTAGTTAGTTTTTATTACATTTTTATTAGTTTTTAGTTAAAATTCACTTTTCTGGGATTTACTATGAGTTTGTGTGTTTTTCTATGGTTTCAGGTATTTTCTGGCTGAAATTGAGGGACTTGAGCAAAAATCTGATTCAGAGGCTGAAAAGGACTGCAGATGCTGTTGGATTCTGACCTCCCTGCACTCGAAGTGGATTTTCTGGAGCTACAGAAGCCCAATTGGCGCGCTCTCAATTGAGTTGGAAAGTAGACATCCTGTGCTTTCCAGCAATGTATAATAGTTCATACTTTGCCCGAGATTTGATGGCCCAAACCGGCGTTGCAAATCAGCTTCAGAATTCCCGGCGTTTAACGCCGGAACTGGCACAAAAATTGGAGTTAAACGCCCAAACTGGCATAAAAGCTGGCGTTTAACTCCAGAAAAAGTCTCTACACATGAAAGCTTCAATGCTCAGCCCAAGCACACACCAAGTGGACCCCGGAAGTGGATTTTTACGTCATTTACTCATTTCTGTATACCCTAGGTTACTATTTCACTATTAATAGGATCTTTTGACATTGTATCTTTACCTTATGACACTTTACACGTTTCTCATTGTATCTTCTACGGCATAAGTCTCTAAACCCCATGGTTGGGGGTGAGGAGCTCTGCTGTTTCTTGATGGATTAATGCAATTACTACTGTTTTTCATTCAATCATGCTTGCTTCCATTCTAAGATATCACTTGTTCCTAAACCTGATGAATGTGATGATCCGTGACACTCATCATCATTCTCAACTATGAACGTGTGCCTGACAACCACATCCGTTCTACCTTAGATTGAGTAGATATCTCTTGGATTCCTTAATCAGAATCTTCGTGGTATAAGCTAGAATTGATGGCGGCATTCAAGAGAATCCGGAAGGTCTAAACCTTGTCTGTGGTATTCTGAGTAGGATTCAAGGATTGAATGATTGTGATGAGCTTCAAACTCCTGAGGGCTGGGCATTAGTGACAAACGCAAAAGAATCACTTGATTCTATTCCAACCCGATTGAGAACCGACAGATGATTAGCCGTGCTGTGACAGAGCGCGTTGAACATTTTCACTGAGAGGATGGGAGGTAGCCATTGACAACAGTGAAACCCTACATACAGCTTGCCATGGAAGGAGCCTAGCGTGCTTGAAGAAGAAGACAGTAGGAAAGTAGAGGTTCAGAAGATAGAGCATCTCCAAAACCTCAACCTATTCCCCATTACTGCAAAACAAGTACTTATTTCATGTTCTTTTGCTTTTTACAATCAACCCTGATAATTATTGATATCCTGACTAAGAGTTACAAGATAACCATAGCTTGCTTCAAGCCGACAATCTCCTTGGGATCGACCCTTACTCACATAAGGTATTACTTGGACGACCCAGTGCACTTGCTGGTTAGTTGTGCGGGATTGCAAAAGTGTGATTGCAATTTCGTACACCAAGTTTTTGGCGCCGTTGCCGGGGATTGTTCGAGTTTGGACAACTGACGGTTTATCTTGTTGCTTAGATTAGGACTGTTTTATTTTTGTTGGTTTAGAGTCTTTTATTTGAGTTTAGTTTCATATTCTAAGTTTGGTGTCTTCTTTGTGTTTTCCTTTAAGTTTTCGAAAATTTGTGTCTGATTTTCTAAAAATTTTAAGTTTGGTGTCATTTTGTTGTTTTTCTCTTTCCTTATTTCAAAAATTGATTCTTTTTCAAAATAATTTTCAATCATATCTTTTCAATTGCTAACTCCAAAATCTTTTTTTATTAACTAATTGATTTAGTTTTCAATTTGTTTTGATCTTATTTTGTTTAGTTTTTGAAATTTTATTTTATTTTATTTTAAATTTTTTCGGTCACCTTTAAAAAAAATTTACTTTACTTGTGAATCCATATCATATTTCCTTTCTCCATCATGGACCTAAGTGGAATTGAACAGTCCAGAAGGACTCTGGGGTCATATGCTAACCCCATTACAGCTGCATATGGGAGTAGCATCTGTATACCTCCCATTAAAGCAAGGAGCTTTGAGCTAAATCCTCAACTCATTATCATGGTGCAACAAAATTGCCAGTATTCTGGTCTTCCACAGGAAGAACCTACTGAGTTTCTGGCACAATTCTTACAACTTGCTGACACAGTACGTGATAAAGAGGTGGATCAGGATGTCTACAGATTATTACTATTTCCATTTGCTGTAAAAGATCAAGCTAAGAGGTGGTTGAATAACCAACCTACAGCAAGCATAAAGACATGGAAACAGTTATCAGACAAATTCCTGAATCAATTTTACCCTCCAAAAAGGATGACACAGCTAAGGCTGGACATCCAAGGCTTTAAACAAGAGGATAATGAATCCCTTTATAATGCCTGGGAGAGGTATAGAGGTATGATAAGAAAATGCCCCTCTGAAATGTTTTCAGAGTGGGTACAGTTAGACATCTTCTACTATGGGCTTACAGAAAAAGCTCAGATGTCTCTAGACCACTCAGCTGGTGGATCTATACATATGAGGAAGAAAATTGAAGAGGCTCAAGAGCTTATAGATACTGTTGCTAGAAATCAACATTTGTACTCTAGCAATGAGTCCTCTACAAAAGAAGAAGTTATGGCAGTAGCCACTGATCCTAATCCTCAAGAACAGATGGTTGAGCTTAATAAGCAACTACACCTGATGACAAAACAGTTAGCCGAATTTAAAGAGATGCTCCAAGAAACTAAAATTGCTAACAAGAACATAGAATCACAGTTGAATCAGACAAAACAGCAGTTATCTAAACAAATAACAGAAGAATGCCAAGCAGTTCAACTAAGAAGTGGGAAGACATTGAATAACACTGCTCAAAGTAGCAAAAAGCCAAGAAAGGAACAGTTGACAGAGGATAACCAAACCACTGCTCAAAATCCCTCTGAGGACAGTAAGAGCCCAGAGAGGAATACTCCTGGCGTTCAAACGCCAGAAAGGGGAGAAAAGCTGGCGTTAAACGCCCATTCCCTGCCCAGTTCTGGCGTTCAAACGCCAGAAAAAGGGGAAAGTTGGCGTTAAACGCCCATTCTTCACCCAATCCTGGCATTCAAACGCCAATGAGGAATCAGACACCTGAGAGTGCTGATAGTAACCCCTTTAAAAAGGCTTCTCCAACCACTTCTGTAAGGAATAAACCTGCAGTAACTAAGGTTGAAGAATATAAAGCCAAGATGCCTTATCCTCAGAAACTCCGCCAAGCGGAACAGGATAAGCAATTTGCCCGCTTTGCAGACTATCTAAGGACTCTTGAAATAAAGATTCCGTTTGCAGAGGCACTTGAGCGAATACCCTCTTATGCTAAGTTCATGAAAGAGATCTTAAGTCATAAGAAGGATTGGAGAGAAACTGAAAAAGTGTTTCTCACTGAAGAATGCTGTGCAGTCATTCTGAAAAGCTTACCAGAAAAGTTTCAAGATCTAGGAAGCTTTATGATACCATGCACATTAGAAGGTGCTTGCACCAAGACAACCCTGTGTGACCTTGGAGCAAGTATCAATCTAATACCTGCATCCACTATCAGAAAGCTTGGGTTGACTGAAGAAGTCAAACCAACCCGGATATGTCTCCAACTTGCTGATGGCTCCATTAAATATCCATCAGGCATAATTGAGGACATGATTGTCAAGGTTGGGCCATTCACCTTTCCAACTGACTTTGTAGTGCTGGAAATGGAGGAGCACAAGAGTGCAACTCTCATCCTAGGAAGACCTTTCCTAGCAACTGGACGAACTCTTATTGATGTACAAAAAGGGGAAGTAACCCTGAGAGTCAATGAGGATGAGTTCAAGTTGAATGCTTTCAAAGCTATCCAGCATCCAGACACATCAAATGACTGCATGAGCGCTAACATTATTGAATCTTTGGTGGAAGAGATCAATATGACTGAAAGTCTAGAGTCAGAACTAGAGGACATCTTCAAGGATGTTCAGCCTGATCAGGAGGAACCAGAGGAAACAAAAAAATTTTTGAAAATTCCTCAGGAAGAGGATAAGCCTCCCAAACCTGAGCTCAAACCACTACCACCATCCTTGAAGTATGCATTTCTGGGAGAGGGTGACACTTTTCCAGTGATCATAAGCTCTGCTTTAAATCCACAGGAAGAGGAAGCACTGATTGCAGTGCTAAGGACACACAAGACAGCTCTTGGGTGGTCCATAAGTGATCTTAAGGGCATTAGCCCAGCAAGATGCATGCACAAGATCCTATTGGAGGATAATGCCAAACCAGTGGTTCAACCACAAAGGCGGCTAAATCCAGCCATGAAGGAGGTGGTGCAGAAAGAGGTCACTAAATTACTAGAGGCTGGGATTATTTATCCTATTTCTGATAGCCCTTGGGTGAGCCCTGTCCAAGTTGTCCCCAAGAAGGGAGGCATGACAGTGGTTCATAATGAAAAAAATGAACTGGTTCCTACAAGAACAGTTACAGGGTGGCGTATGTGTATTGACTACAGAAGGCTCAATACAGCCACCAGAAAGGATCATTTTCCTTTACCATTCATAGACCAAATGCTAGAAAGACTAGCTGATCATGATTATTACTGCTTTTTGGATGGCTATTTAGGTTACAACCAAATTGCAGTAGATCCTCAGGACCAAGAGAAAACAGCATTCACTTGCCCTTCTGGTGTGTTTACCTACAGGAGAATGCCTTTTGGTCTGTGTAATGCTCCTGCAACTTTTTAGAGATGCATGCTATCCATCTTCTCTGATATAGTGGAGAAATTCCTGGAAGTTTTCATGGATGACTTCTTAGTATATGGAGACTCATTCAGCTCCTGTCTTAACCACCTAGCACTTGTTCTGAAAAGGTGCCAAGAGACTAACCTAGTTTTAAACTGGGAGAAATGTCACTTTATGGTGACTGAAGGAATTGTCCTTGGGCACAAAATTTCAAGTAAGGGAATAGAGGTGGATAAGGCAAAGGTAGAGGTAATTGAAAAATTACCACCACCTGCCAATGTTAAGGCAATCAGAAGCTTTCTGGGGCATGCAGGATTCTATAGAAGGTTTATAAAGGATTTTTTGAAAATTGCAAAACCTCTGAGCAACCTGCTAGCTGCTGACACACCATTTGTGTTTGACACACAGTGTCTGCAGGCATTTGAGACCCTGAAAGCCAAGCTGGTCACAGCACCAGTCATCTCTGCACCAGACTGGACATTACCATTCGAATTAATGTGTGATGCCAGTGACCATGCCATTGGTGCAGTGTTGGGACAGAGGCATAACAAGCTTCTGCACGTCATTTATTATGCCAGCCGTGTTCTAAATGATGCACAGAAGAATTACACAACCACAGAAAAAGAGTTACTTGCAGTGGTCTATGCCATTGACAAGTTTAGATCCTATCTAGTGGGATCAAAGGTGATTGTTTACACTGACCATGCTGCTCTTAAGTACTTACTCACAAAGCAGGATTCAAAACCCAAGCTCATAAGATGGGTGTTGCTTCTGCAAGAGTTTGATAAAGAAATAAGAGACAGAAAAGGGACAGAGAATCAAGTAGCTGATCATCTGTCCCGAATAGAACCAGTAACTGGGGCGTCCCTCCCTTCTACTGAGATCTCTGAGACATTTCCAGATGAGCAACTTTTTGCCATTCAGGAAGCTCCATGGTTTGCAGATATTGCAAATTACAAAGCTGTGAGGTTCATACCCCAGGAGTACAGCAGGGTGCAAAAAAGGAAATTAATTTCAGATGCCAAGTACTAACTATGGGATGAGCCATATCTCTTTAAGAGATGTGCAGACGGAATGATCCGCAGATGTGTACCCAGAGAGGAAGCACAAAGGATCCTGTGGCATTCCATGGATCACAGTATGGGGGACATTTCGGAAGTGAGCGAACAGCCACTAAGGTCCTCCAATGTGGCTTCTACTAGCCCACTCTCTATAGAGACGCTCGAGAGTTTGTGCGTAACTGTGACAGTTGCCAAAGAGCTGGTAACTTGCCTCATGGATACGCCATGCCTCAACAAGGGATCTTAGAGATTGAATTGTTTGATGTATGGGGTATTAACATTATGGGTCCGTTCCCACCATCATACTTAAACACTTACATTCTGGTGGCAGTGGACTACGTATCTAAATGGGTAGAAGCAATTGCTACACCCACTAATGATACTAAGACCGTGCTGAAATTCTGCCAGAAACACATCTTCAGCAGGTTTGGTGTTCCCAGAGTACTAATCAGTGATGGGGCACTCATTTCTGCAATAAACAGCTGTACTCTGCTATGGTCCGATATGGAATTAGCCACCAAGTGGCAACCCTATATCATCCACAGACAAATGGGCAAGCTGAAGTCTCTAACAGAGAGCTAAAAAGAATCCTAGAACGGACTGTAATTTCCCGTAGAAAGGATTGGGCAAAGAGCTTGGATGATGCTCTGTGGGCATACAGAACAGCATTCAAAACTCCAATAGGAACCTCTCCATACCAACTTGTGTATGGCAAGGCCTGTCATCTGCCCGTGGAACTAGAACATAAAGCCTACTGGGCAACCAGATTCCTAAACCTGGACGCTAAGTTAGCTGGTGAAAAAAGATTGCTCCAGCTAAATGAGCTAAATGAATTTAGACTCAGTGCCTTTGAAAATGCAAAAATTTATAAAGAAAAGGCAAAGAAGTGGCATGACAAGAAGTTGTCATCCAGAGTCTTTGAGCCAGGACAAAAAGTTCTGCTCTTCAACTCTAGGCTCAGACTGTTCCCAGGAAAACTTAAATCCTGGTGGAGGGGTCCATATGTGATTACAGGAGTGTCACCATATGGATATGTTGAGCTTCAGGATACTGATTCTGACAAAAAGTTCATTGTTAATGGACAGAGGATCAAGCATTATCTTGAAAGCAATTTTGAGCAAGAATGCTCAAAAACTGAGGCTTGAATGATTCTCAGTGAAGGTCCAGCTAAAGACATTAAAGAAGCGCTTGCTGGGAGGCAACCCAGTCATTAGCAGGTTATCTGTTTTGTTAAATCAAAGTTTGATACATATTCTCAAAGGGCAATCATCAAAATTGAAGGAATTCACAGAGTTACAGAAGGATTCAGTGCAAAAAACAAAGAAAAGGAGCTTGCTGGTGAAATAACGCCAGTAGGGGGTACTTTGGGCGTTAAACGCCAGAATGAGCACCATTCTGGGCGTTTAACACCAGTAAAGGTGCCATTTTGGGCGTTAAACGCAAGAATGGGCACCATTCTGGGTGTTTAACGCCAGGTGTGCAGCATTCTGGGCATTTAGCAAAACGCCCAGTGATGAAGAGGTTTCTGGCATTTAACGCCAGCCAGGGCACCTGGCTGGGCGTTAAACGCCCAAATTGGCCAACATTTGGGCGTTTAACGCCAGAAAGGTGGGAGACAGAGATTTCGCTTTCCACTTAAATTTTTTTCAAACTTTCCTGTTTTAATCCATAATTTTCTACAATAATACATTTTAAACTTTCATCATTCACCTTCAAATTTTCAAATTTAAAATCATTCTTCAAATCTCTTTCAAATCCTTTCCAAATCTTCAAAAAAAACCTCAAATATCTCTCAATTTCTTCCCATATCTTCTCAAGTCTCCTTCAAAATTTTCGAACTCTCTCTCCCTTCCTTATAAATATATGTTCAGCCATACCCCCTTCCCCACCATTCGAATTTGCTCTCCTCATCTCTCTCCTCTTTCCTTTCTTTTGCTTGAGGACAAGCAAACCTCTAAGTTTGGTGTGTTTTTCCGTGATCACTAAGTTAAGGCTCATCAAGATCATGGCCCCCAAAGGAAAACAAACCAACTCAAGAGGCAAGAAAGAGAATGCTCCAAAAGACCTTTGGGGTCAAGAGAAGTTCTTAACCAAAGAACATGCAGACCATTACCACAAAATAATGGGTCTAAGGTCAGTGATCTCGGAAGTTAAATTTGATCTGAAAGAAGATGAATATCCAGAGATCCAAGAGCAAATTCGAAACAGAGGATGGGAAGTTCTAACCAACCCTAAGACAAAGGTTGGGAGAAATATGGTTCAGGAATTCTACTCAAATCTGTGGCTAACAGATAAGCAGAGAATGACTGGAACTGCTTTTCATACCTACAGAACCATGGTTAGAGGGAGAATTATTTACTTCCATCTGGATAAAATAAGAGAGGTCTTCAAATTACCTCAACTACAAGATGATCCTAAATCCTTTAATAGGAGAATGGTGAGAGTAGATAAGGGGTTGGATCAAGTTCTAGAGGACATATGCCTCCCTGGAACCAAGTGGATGACCAATTCAAAAGGTGTCCCAAACCAACTCAAGAGGGGAGATCTCAAACCAGTTGCAAGAGGCTGGTTGGACTTTATAGGGCGTTCTATCTTGCCCACTAGTAACCGTTCTGAGGTTACTATCAAGAGAGCAGTGATGATTCATTGTATTATGCTGGGAAAAGAAGTGGAGATTCATCATCTGATTGCTTGTGAGATTTACACAATTGCAAACAAGAACTCCACTGAAGCCAAACTGGCTTACCCAAGCTTAATCTCTTTGCTATGTAAAGATGCTGGGGTGAGGATGAGAGTAGATGAATTCATCCCAATTGAGCACCCAATCACCAAGAGGTCAATGGAAGGACAAATGCAAGATAACTCTATCAAAAGGAGGGCGCAGGAGTTCCTCCCTGAACTTCCTGAAATTGACTACTGGACTCGTCTAGAAGCATCTGTTGCCAAGCTGCAAGAAGCTATGGAACAAATTAAGGAAGAATAATAGAATCAAAACTGCATGCTCTGCAAATTGCTGAAGGAACAAGAGAAGCAGGGGCGTGAGCTACAGGAGTTGAAGCGCCAAAAGCTCTCCCTTGAAGGGTCAAATACCCCACAAGTTGAGGGAGCATCCACTTCTCAAAATCAAGGTTGTTGAGTCCTAACTCTGTGATAACCTCTATCATTAGGAGTCTATTTAAATTTTTGTTTTCTATTACTATTAGTCTTATCTTATATCTATTTTTGAGTCTTGTTCTTAATTCATGATTAATAAAATTTAAGGTTCATGTCTTAAAGCTATGAATGTCCTATGAATCCATCACCACTCTTAAATGAAAAATTCTTTAATCACAAAAGAACAAGAAGTACAGGATTTCAAATTCATCTTTGAAACTAGTTGAATTGGTTTGATGTGGTGACAATACTATTTGTTTTCTGAATGAATGCTTGAACAGTGCATATGTCTTTTGAATTTGTTGTTTTAAGAATGTTAAAATTATTGGCTCTTGAAAGAATAATGGAAAAGGAGAAATGTTATTGAGGATCTGAAAAATCATCAAATTGATTCTTGAAGCAAGAAAAAGCAGTGAATACAAAAAAAAATGAAAAAAAAGAAAAAAATAATATAATAATAAAGTTGTGATCCAAGGCAAAAAGAGTGTGCTTAAGAACCCTGGACACCTCTAATTGGGGACTTTAGCAAAGCTGAGTCACAATCTGAAAAGGTTCACCCAAGTATGTGTCTGTGGCATATATGTATCCGGTGGTAATACTGGAAGACAGAGTGCTTTGGGCCACAGCCAAGACTCATAAAGTAGCTAGGTTCAAGAATCATCATACTTAACTAGGAGAATCAATAACACTATCTGAGTTCTGAGTTCCTATAGATGCCAATCATTCTGAACTTCAAAGAATAAAGTGAGATGCCAAAACTGTTCAGAAGCAAAAAGCTACTAGTCCCGCTCATCTAATTGGAGCTAAGTTTCTTTGATATTTTGGAGTCTATAGTATATTCTCTTCTTTTTATTCTATTTTGATTTTCAGTTGCTTCGGGACAAGCAACAATTTAAGTTTGGTGTTGTGATGAGCGGATAATTTATACACTTTTTGGCATTGTTTTTAGTATGTTTTTAGTATATTTTAGTTAGTTTTTATTACATTTTTATTAGTTTTTAGTTAAAATTCACTTTTCTGGGCTTTACTATGAGTTTGTGTGTTTTTCTATGGTTTCAGGTATTTTCTGGCTGAAATTGAGGGACCTGAGCAAAAATCTGATTCAGAGGCTGAAAAGGATTGCAGATGCTGTTGGATTCTGACCTCCCTGCACTCAAAGTGGATTTTCTAGAGCTACAGAAGCCCAATTGGCGCGCTCTTAATTGAGTTGGAAAGTAGACATCCTGGGCTTTCTAGAAATGTTTAATAGTCCATACTTTGCCTGAGATTTGATGGCCCAAACCGGCGTTGCAAATCAGCTTTAGAATTCCCGGCGTTTAACGCCGGAACTGGCACAAACATTGGAGTTAAACGCCCAAACTGGCATAAAAGCTGGCGTTTAACTCCAGAAAAAGTCTCTACACATGAAAGCTTCAATGCTCAGCCCAAGCACACACCAAGTTGACCCCGGAAGTGGATTTTTACGTCATTTACTCATTTCTGTATACCTTAGGTTACTAGTTCACTATTAATAGGATCTTTTGACACTGTATCTTTACCTTATGACACTTTACACATTTCTCATTGTATCTTCTACGGCATGAGTCTCTAAACCCCATGGTTGGGGGTGAGGAGCTCTGTTGTGTCTTGATGGATTAATGCAATTACTACTGTTTTTCATTCAATCATGCTTGCTTCCATTCTAAGATATCACTTGTTCCTAAACCTGATGAATGTGATGATCCGTGACACTCATCATCATTCTCAACTATGAATGTGTGCCTGACAACCACATCTGTTCTACCTTAGATTGAGTAGATATCTCTTGGATTCCTTAATCAGAATCTTCGTGGTATAAGCTAGAATTGATGGCGGCATTCAAGAGAATCCGGAAGGTCTAAACCTTGTCTGTGGTATTCTGAGTAGGATTCAAAGATTGAATGACTGTGATGAGCTTCAAACTCCTGAGGGCTGGGCGTTAGTGACAGACGCAAAAGAATCACTGGATTCTATTCTAACCCGATTGAGAACCGACAGATGATTAGCCGTGCTGTGACAGAGCGCGTTGAACATTTTCACTGAGAGGATGGGAGGTAGCCATTGACAACGGTGAAACCCTACATACAGCTTGCCATGGAAGGAGCCTAGCGTGCTTGAAGAAGAAGACAGTATGAAAGCAGAGGTTCAGAAGATAGAGCATCTCCAAAACCTCAACCTGTTCCCCATTACTGCAAAACAAGTACTTATTTCATGTTATTTTGCTTTTTACAATCAACCCTGATAATTATTGATATCCTGACTAAGAGTTACAAGATAACCATAGCTTGCTTCAAGCCGACAATCTCCGTGGGATCGACCCTTACTCACGTAAGGTATTACTTGGACGACCCAGTGCACTTGCTGGTTAGTTGTGCGGGATTGCAAAAGTGTGATTGGAATTTCGTGCACCAGCAATATTAAACTGAAATACCTCAAATAACATTAAATAAGAAAATTATCATGAATGTGGCATAACCCAAATAGGCAACATAACTAATATAAGCATTAAAGTATCTGAGAATAAGAGATAAATATAAAGTAAAAGAACATTGAACCTGGGATCAAGAGTCACTCCTAAAACTAAGAGAAGTTCTAAATCCTAATCCTAAAGAGAGAGGAGAGAACCTCTCTCCATCTAAACCTAAATCATCGAAAGTGACTAAAAATTCCCCTTTTTTCTTGAATGGATGCATTCCCACACTTCATAACCTCTGGTCTATGCCTTCTGGACTTGGATTTAGGCCAAAAAGGGCTTCAGAATCCACTATGAGCATTTTCTACAATTTCTGGTGCGTAGCCTCTGTCACGCGTCCACGTGGGTCACACGGTCGCGTCGATTGGAGTTTTTCTTGTCGCGCGGTCGCGACAGTCATGCGGCCGCATCGTATGCGATTGGCTCAAGATGCGTGGTCACGTCAGTCATGCGGCCGCGTCGCTGCTTCTTCCCTCTTAGCACGCGGTCGCGTCGTCCATGCGGTGGAGGGAGAAGAGGAGAGAAGAGAAGAAGAAAGAGGGGGAAGAAGGAAGGGGATGGCGTGGCGGTGGGTTCTGGGTGGTCGACGGGGGCGGTGGTGGCCGGTGGCGGTGGCTGGGTGGTGGTTGGGTGGTGGAGAGGAAGAGAGGGGGATAGGGTTTCGGGGGTGCGCGACTGATAGGGTTCGCATGACAGAGGGTTATAATTTGAATCCACGCGATCGCGTGGAGCACGCGGTCGCGTGGCTGGGGTGAAATGGGGTTGACGCGATCGCTTGAGGCATGCGATTGCGTGGCTGGAAATTGTGCTAAACGCATGATTCCAACGTCATGTCAGCGCAACTCTCTGTCTCCTTTTGGGTGGTGTGCAATCCTCCGACGCGATCGCGTCGCTCACGCTGTCGTGTGGGATTAATGTTTGTGCATGTGACGCGATTGCGTCAGGGATGCGATCGCGTGGGTGTTTTGTGCGAAACGCACAATGGCTACATGATTCCAGCCCAACTTTCTAGGCGTTGGATCTTTTACGCTGATTTCCAGGTCACGCGACCGCGTGGATAACGCGGACGCGTGGAGGGTGTTCTGTTGCAACTGACGCGATCGCATGAGTGATGCGGTCGCGTCCCACGCCCTTTTTTTTATGCAGGTATGCAAAATGTAATGCCAATATTAATGTTATGCAAAACCCCATGTTCAATACAATAAAATAAAATAAAATTTGAAAACAAATAAAAATGAGGAAGGAACGATCATACCATGGTGGGTTGTCTCCCACCTAGCACTTTTAGTTAAAGTCCTTAAGTTGAACATTTGATGAGCTTCCTGTTATGGTGGCTTATGTATAAATTCATCCAAAAATCTCCACCAATGCTTGAAATGCCAATAGCCTCCGGGGTCCCAAACTAGGCATGTGAAGCTTCTGAGCAGCTTCAAACAGATTTTCAGACTCCCGGGGTGATGAATATCAGAGTATTTTCCAGGATCCCAAACTTTGGTTCCAAATTCGCCTTTGTTTTGATCTATACTTTTCCATTCGGGCGGTTTGGAAATTAGATTCTCACTAAGATGACCAAACATTTTCCAAGACCCTATCAAGTGAGCTTGACACCAACTTCTGCACCTCAAATTGAGGTGCGAAACCTCATTGGATCTTGCATACCAGCGCTGAGTGCGAGTCATTTTCCTTTTTCTCTTAAAGCCGCAAAGAACTCTAAGCTGGCCATATGTTTCAAGCAAACCATATTCAAGTGGAAAAATAAAGATAAGAGTCAAGGATTTTACCCACTTGAAGTCCGTATTGGGTGGTAATGGCCTTGGGAGCAGGGTTTCCAGTGGTTCTGCAAGATTTACTCCCTTGTGGTCTTCAGTGGATTCCTCCACTTCCTTGCAAACCTTTTCTATTCCAGCCATGTTCTGGTCAAAGTCTTCCATATCTTCCTCATCGCTTGAGTCATAAATAGGAGGTTGAGAAAAGTCGACCTCTGCATCATCTTCGTATTCACTTGGGGAAGATTCTTCTGTCTCAGAGAATTCACTTGCGGCTGTAAGTTCATCACTAGGAGGACTTGACTGGTGACTATCATCATCAAAGAAACATATGTCTTGGGTAATTCTGTCTAGTTCTTCATAAGATATCTGCATTGGGGGTTGCGCAACATCCTCTTTAGCATCAATTGTAACATCCTCGACGGAGTTATCCACAACTTTGGATTCAGGTGGCGGTTCGGCATCTCCTAAATCTTCAACCAACTCTTCTTCTTCTGCAATGACAGCATCCTCTACTTGTTCCAGTACAAAGTTATACTCTATGTTGTCCACTGGAGTCTCTAGTGTCTTCTTCGTGCTGTGTTCTTCATTAGATTCTCCACATGAAGCCATGGGAGTCTGTTGAGTGTCTGAACGTCTAGAAGATAATTGATTTATTGCTTGCTCCAGTTGATGAAGGGTTGCATTAAATTGTTTTACTGATTCTTCGAGGCGAACCTGTGATTCTGGGCTTGATGGATATGAACATGGTGTATAGGGGAGTGGTGGTTCTTGGGAGTAATTGGATTGGTGTTGGGGTGGATAAGGATCATGTGGTAGTGAATGGTGAAAAGAAGCTTGTGAGTGTGGTGGTTCGAAGTTATGTCGAGAGGATGGTCTCTGAGCACAAGGTGGAGCTTGTTGGTAGCTACAAGGCAGTCCACCAAATCTATCAGTTGGGTATGCATTGTAGAATGGTCGTTGTCCATGATATCTTGGAGGGTGTTGTTGCCTAAAGGGTTGATTAGATCCTCTTGGCTCCATCCATCCTTGATTGGTCTGACCTTGATGCATATTCCTGCTGTGGTTTCTATTTCCTTCAACAAAGTTAGAACCAAACTCAAAGCGAGAGGGGTGAGAATTCATAGTAGTTATCAGAAATAAAGGGGAAAAGGAGAAAGCAAATAAACAAGTAAAAGAAAAAATATAATCTTTTTTGAAAAATATTTACAATAACCAATAATAAAACACACATTTGCAATTCTCCGGCAACGGCGCCATTTTGACGTTAGGATTTTTGCTAGTAAAGAATTTTATAAAAATATTCGCGTTGTAGATATAAATTCTAAACCAACAAAAATCCCTTCGTACAAACGTTTTGGTTGTCACAAGTAACAAACCCCTTTAAAATTGATAACCGAGTATAAAACCTCGGGTCGTCTTCTCAAGGAATTGTAGGGAGGTATGTTCTTATTATTGGTTATGGAGATTGTAAATTGGGGTTTTGAGAATGAGGAATAAGTATGGCAAATAATTTAAATGACAATTAAAATAAATAAATACTGTAAAGCAAATCCTTTGGCAAGGTATGAGAGATTGGAAGTCCAGACTTAGTTATTCTTATCAATAATAATGAAAGTTGAATCTTAATTCCACTTAGTTGACCTTTGCTAAAGCAAAGGAAAGTCAAGGGACTAATTAATTTGACCTTTGAATCCTATTTATTTCCTAAGAAAAGATTGGGATTATTAAAATTCAATTCAATTAGCAAAGATAACAGTTATCAATTATGTTAAGCTAAGATAACTCCTGAGTTACTGATTTCTAAACCAAGACCAAAAAGGGAAAAGTAAATTAATTCTACTGGAATGAAAATGTCTTCAGATTGGGAATAGTCAATGGCATAAATAAAAGAAGGCAATATTAAACTGAAATACCTCAAATAACATTAAATAAGAAAATCATCATGAATGTGGCATAAGCCAAATAGGCAACATAACTAATATAAGCATTAAAGTATCTGAGAATAAGAGATAAATATAAAGTAAAAGAACATTGAACCTGGGATCGAGAGTCACTCTTAAAACTAAGAGAAGTCCTAAATCCTAATACTAAAGAGAGAGGAGAGAACCTCTCTCCATCTAAACCTAAATCATCGAAAATGACTAAAAATTCCCCTTTTTTCTTGAATAGATGCATTCCCACACTGCATAACCTCTGGTCTATGCCTTCTGGACTTGGATTTGGGCCAAAAAGAGCTTCAGAATCCACTATGAGCGTTTTCTGTAATTTCTGGTGCGTGGCCTCTGTCACGCATCCGCGTGGGTCACGCGGTCGCGTCGATTGGAGTTTTCCTTGTCGTGTGGTCGCGTCAGTCATACGGCCGCGTCGTATGCGACTGGCTCAAGATGCGCGGTCACGTCAGTCATGCGGCCGCATCGCTGCTTCTTCGCTCTTGGCACGCGGTCGCGTCGTCCATGCGGCCGCGTCACTGCCAGTTTCTTCGAAACTCCGTTTTGTGCTTTCCTTCCATTTTTGTATGTTTCCTTTCCATCCTTTAAGTCATTCCTACCTTAGAGGATCTGAAACTACTCAACACACTAATCACGGCATCGAATGGAAATAAAGGTAATTAAAATAATTAATTTTAAAGCATAGGAAACATGTTTTTTACATACATCACATAATAAGGAAGGGAAGGTAAAACCATACAATTAATGTGAATAAGTGGGTGAAGGATTGAATAAATCACTCAAACTAAGCACAAAATATATCACAAAATATGGGTTTATCAATATGATTTGCATAAGACATAATAGGAGAAAGTAAAGGTGGACCATAGAGGGGCTGAAGTCATGCGGTCGCCCCTTCTGACGAGTAGAATCTCCTGAGATTTGCCATGTTCCATGTTCTCGGCACCTCGTTTCCATCCAGCTTTTCCAACTTGTAACCCCCTTTGACGAGGACTTCTCTTACTTTGTAAGGTCCCTCCCAGTTTGCGGCCAGCTTGCCCTCTCCTGGGATTGGCGGTCCTATGTCGTTACGCCGTAAGACCAGGTTGCCTTCTCCTAAACTCCTTTTCAACACTTTGCCGTTGTACCTAAGGGCTATTCTTTGTTTTATTGCCGCTTCCGTTAGGTGGGCCATCTCCCTCGTTTCATCGGCCAGGTCTTTTTCGATCGCCTCACTTCCTCCTTCGAGGAGTAACCTCGGGCTTGGTTCCCCGATTTCGACTGGGATGACGGCGTCAACCCCGTAGGTGAGCCAGTAGGGGGTTTCACTGGTAGATGATTGGGGGTGGTTCTGTATGACCATAGGACTGAGGCAAGTTCGTCTGCCCTTGAGCCTTTCTTCCCTTCAAGTCGCTTCTTTAGCCCTTTTAGGATGACTTTGTTGGCCGCCTCGACCTGCCCGTTGGTTTGGGGGTGTTCTACTGAGGAGAACTTCTGCTTAATCCTTAGTCATTCTAGGAACCCTTTGAACTTCTTGTCAGTGAATTGTGTCCCGTTGTCCGATATGATGGCTTCCAGGATCCCGAACCTTGTGACCACTTGCTTCCACATGAACTTTTGGCAATTTGCTGCGGTTATGCTGGCTAGTGGTTCTGCTTCTACCCACTTGGTGTAATAATCTATGGCCACTATTAGGTACTTTACTTGCCCGGGCCCTGGTGGGAATGGCCCCAAGAGGTCGACTCCCCATTGGGCGAAAGGTCGGGGAGCCATCATTAGACTGAGCTCCTCGGGAGGCGCTTTGTGGAAGCTGGCATTTTCTTGGCACTTTTTACATTTTTTTACAAATTCTCGGGCGTCTGACATCATTGTGGACCAGTAGTATCCTGCTCGAATGATTTTTCTTGCTAGAGATCTTCCCCTAATATGGTGACCACAATACCCTTCGTGTACTTCCCTTAGGATGTAGTCCGTTTGGTCGGGGCGCAGGCACTTGAGTAGGGGCTGGTGGAGCCCTCGCTTGTACAGCTGCCCTTGTATGATTGTGTACTTAGGAGCTTCCCTTTTAATGGCTTGTGCTTCCTTTTTGTCAAGGGATGTTTCTACATGTTCTAGATATCGAGAGATGGGGTCTATCCATGAGGGGGGTTTGGCGCTTGAGCTGTGCACAAGATGATTGTAGGTTCCGTTGCTAGTCCTTGGATCAAGGATCTATTCCCCGTGCCGGGTTTGGTGCTTGCGAGCCTGGAAAGGAGGCCGGCTCGGGCGTTTCTTTCTCTGGGAACATGCTGGATTGTGACTTCGTCAAAACTTTTGCATAGCTCTCTTACTTTTTCCAAGTATTTTTGTAGCAGCGCATTCCTAGCTTGGTAGCTGCCGTTTACTTGGGAGGTGACGACTTGGGAGTCGCTGCTGACTTCCACCCTTGATGCTTCGACTTCTTTGGCTAGCATTAGTCCCCTATCAAGGCTTCATACTCAGCCTGGTTGTTTGAGACTGGGAATTCAAACTAAATGGATTGTTCGAAGGCTACTCCTGCCGAGTTTTCGAGGATAATTCTGGCCCCTCCAAACATTTGGTTGGATGCTCCGTCAACGTGGAGTTTCCATCGTGTGTTCGATAGGTTGGGAGTTTCTCCTGTGATCTCTACGAGGAAGTCCGTCATGGCTTGGGCTTTGATTGCTTGCCTTGGTTCATATTACAAATCATATTGGGATAGTTCCACTGCCCATGCCATCATTTTTCCCGCCAGGTCGGGTTTTTGGAGGACTTGTCGGATGGCTTGGTCAGTTCTCAGGATGATTGTATGCCCTTGGAAGTATTGTTTTAGCCTTCTTGATGAAATTAGTAGGGCGTAGGGTAGCTTTTCCAATTTGGTGTACCTTGTCTCTGCCCTTTGAAGTATTTTGCTGATGAAGTATATTGGGCACTGGGTCTTGTCCTCCTCCCTGACTAGGACTGCCGCCATTGCTTGCATGGTCATGGCCAAATACAAGTATATGGGCTCGCCTTCTTTGGGCATGATGAGTATAGGAGGCCCCGAGAGTATCCTCTTAAAATGGTTGAACGCCTTTTTGCACTCCTAGGTCCACTCAAAGGTGATTCCTTTCTTCATTAAGTTGAATAATGGGATGGCCCTTTTAGCTGAGGCTCCGAGGAACCGAGACAGAGCCGTGAGCTTCCCGGTGAGCCGTTGTACATCTTTGATGCATCTAGGGCTTGTCATTTTGAGAATGGCTTTGCATTTGTCCGGGTTGAATTCTACCCCTCTTTGTATTATCATGAACCCTAGAAATTTTCCTGCTTCTATGGTGAATGCGCATTTAAGTGGATTGAGCCTCATTTTGAATTTTTTCAATGCCTCAAAGACGGCCTGGAGGTCGCTTATCAAATTGCTCGGCTCTGCTGTCTTTACTAAGATGTTGTCGATATATACCTCTACCGTTTTGCCGATGAGGTCGTGGAAGACTCTACTCATCAGCCTTTGGTAGGTGGCCCCTGCATTCTTCAGCCCGAAGGGCATTACCTTGTAGCAATAGGTGCCCCCTGGTGTTATGAAGGCTGTCTTGTCTTCATCGGGTTGGTGCATCGGGGCTTGGTTGTAACCGGAATAGGCATCCATGAAACTGAGAAAACGATATTCCGCTGCTGAGTCCACTAGGGTGTCGATGTTGGGGATGGGAAAAGAGTCTTTTAGGCATGCCTTGTTCAGGTCGGAGTAATCTACGCATATCCTCCATTTTTCGCTGGCCTTCTTGACTAAGACAACATTGGATAGCCATGTTGAGTACTCAAGTTCTTTGATGAACCCTGCTTCTAGCAGTCCTGCAGTTTACTTGGCGACTTCTTCAGCTCTTTCTTGTGACATCTTTCTTCACTGTTGGACTACCGGTTTGGCCTCGGGCTTTATGGCTAGCCGGTGAGATATGACCTCGGGATCCAACCCCGACATGTTTGATGGGGTCCATACGAAGAGGTCGCTGTTTGCCCTAACAATTTCTATGAGGGGGCCCTTGAGCTCGTGGGGTAGGTTCCTATTAATGAAGGTAAATTGGTTTTCGACTTCCCTATCTGAAACTTTTCCATGTCCCCTTCTGGTTCGGGCCTTGGTTTGTCCTCCATCCTGACTTCTAGATCTGCTAGAAACATGCCAGCTGCCCTTTTAGACTATTTTCTTAAGGAGAGACTGGCGCTGTCACAGGCGACTGCCGTTTCTAGGTCTCCTCTTATGGAACCGACCATTCCCTTGTCTGTTATGAACTTCATCGTCAGGAACTTGGTGCATATTACAGCTGAGAATTCATTGATAGTTTTCCTCCCTAGGATGATGTTATAGGCAGAGAAGTCTCTAAGGACTACGAAATCTGCCATAACCAATTTCCTAGTGTCACCAGTTCCTAGACTGATTGGGAGGGTAATCGTCTCGTCGGGTTTGATGTAGTTGTCACTTAGTCCCATGACTCCGTGTTGGTGGTTTTTGAGGTCGGATTTCTTGAGTTCCATGGCATCGAACATGTTTTTGAACAGGATGTTAGAGTCGGCTCCTGTGTCGACGAGGATGCGTCTGACTAATCCTGTGCCGACCATTGCTGTAACGACCATGGGGGGTTTTCGGGAAGGTCGTTGAACCATTTATCTTCTGGACCAAAGGAGATTGTGGGGTGCCTTTTGCTGGTGGCAGGTCCATCCGTCGAAATGGAGAGTACCCAGGTGTCCTTTCTTACTGTCGACTTGGATTTGGGGGGGATGTCTCGTCCGACCACAATGTTAACCACGAAAGTTGGGGGGTTTCCGGCATCTCCTGACGGTTCTTGCCTTGGCTTGACAGTTCGGCTCCGTCCTTCCTCGGAGCATTCCCTTTCCCGCCTCCTCGGCTCTCTGATGAGCCGGGAAAATTCGCTCAGCTTTCCTTTTCTGATGGCTTGTTCCAAGGCATCTTTGAGGTCGAAGCAGTCTTGGGTCTTGTGCCCAAACCCCTTGTTATAACCGCAGTAAAGGCTCTTGTTGCCTCCCGTTCTCTCTTTCAGTGGTCTAGGCCTTGACAGGATCCCCTTGTCTACAATTTGTTGGTAAATTTCTACTATGGGTGCCGTAAATGCCACGTAGTTCGTGAACCTTCCTATCCGTGGGTGCTTGGGTGGTTTGTTTAGGTTTCTATCTCTGGGAGCTTCTTTGTACCTGTCGGTTTGGGGGCCCTATCGGGTTGATGAGCTAGGGAGCTGCCGTTTGTTGGCTGCTACAACCTGACTGACTTCTTCATCGTTGATGTATTCCTTAGCGACGCTTTGAATTTCCTGCATGGTCCACACGGGCTTGGTTGTGAGGTGCTTCCTAAAGTCTTCGTTTAGTAGGCCGTTCGTTAGGCATAGGCTAGCAACTGAATCTGTGAGGCCGTCGATCTCTAAGCACTCGTCGTTAAACCTATCTAGGAATTTCCTAGTCGGCTCCCCAAGTTTTTGGGTGACCCCCAGTAAGTTGATTGGGTGTTTTGCTTTGGCTATGCGTGTCATGAACCGGGCTAGGAACTTCTGAGATATGTCTGCGAAGGTTGTGATGGACCCTTGTGGGAGTGTGTTGAACCATCGGATCGCTGGACCGGCCAGCGTTACAGGGAATGCCCGGAATCTAACCGCATTGCCTACCCCTTCCAAATTCATCCTTGCTTCGAAGGCTGTGACATGCTCTTGGGGGTCTTTGGTCCCATCATACCTCATGTCCGTCGGTTTGTCGAAGTTTTTCGGAAGCCAGACCTTGAGGATTGACGGGTGAAAGGGGGTCGCTCCCATCATGACGGGGTCTTCCTGTCTCTTGGCCTTCTCTTTCTGGGACCCCCAACGGCTTTCCGACCTGCTTCGAGTGGGTCTGGATGTTGCTTGTGTGTGGGCCTCCTCGTGCCTCGTCAGGCTTCTACCCTGGCTTTCTTGTGCGCGAGAGGGGGAGCGGGTGTGGGCGTGGGGCCGGCTCGTGCCGCCGTGTGAGTGGCCAGCATTTTTGTGGGACTGGCCTCTCGCCGCCAACTCCTGCTCGAGGTTTTGTACTCTGTGATTGAGTTCCTGCATGATCTTGGCGCTGTCGGCTCCGGTTCCCCCTAAGGAGCACCTTTCGGGGGTTTGGGTATACATTTGATTGGGTTGAACAGATGGTCTCGGGTGTTTGACAGCGTGGGCTGTCGAGCTCGCTCTGCTCAAATGGGCCTCGCCTCCTTCGCGGAGCTCCTCTGAAGTGATGGGTCGCTCCATGTCTGCCCCGGGTTCCTCACAGACGGCGCCAATGTTCGTTACCTAGTTATCCCGGGTTGTCGGTGGGTGATGAGCTGGTGAGAGGGAAGTCCCGTACGGGCGTAGAGCGAGGGAAGCTACGTGTGCTGGTTACATCAGAGGCTGAATGGAGTGGGGGTGGCCACCTGCAAGGACACTCCGACGCTCAAGTCAGAGTCCGTACTAGGGGGTGGCAGAATTAGGTAAGGATGTGACGTATCTTAGGGAGAGTGCTAACCTCTCCCCTTATATACCGTGCTGGGTGGGCCTAAAAGTGACCTGGTCCACTGTCTAAGATGCTTTGTGCTGCTCCTGATCACGTGGGGAAGCGTTGGTGGTCCTAGCCGTCGGGGTCGGGGATTCGGGTTTGGTCCCGATGACTCCGACCCGACCGTTTCAGCTAGGTGGTTTGGTCCGTACAGGGAGCGTGGCCGTATGCTGCCTGGGTCGGGTAACCGAAGACCGACCCGTAGGGTTCCTTTATTGTTGGTTTGGGTCTGAGCCAGAGGTGGCGCTCCGACCCGGCGAGTAGGCGGACTGGGCCTAGGGCGGTCCGTAACAATACCAAACCCCATTTTTACCAAAATCACATTTTCCTTTCAAAACTCATTTTCACTCAACTAAACATATCATAACCATCAATATAACTAGCCTTTAACCATAGCACAACAATTCTTGCAACCTTAGCTCAATAACATCACATTTCACCCAACTTTACATGTTTTAGTCACAAACTAACATATTACTCTATATACACGTATTGTCATCATCATGAAATGCTTCCATCATCATTACAACATTATTCATTATGTCAATACCAACAAATCCAAATAAACACCACGCACTCAATCTCAACCATATCATTACATTGCCATAATCATAAATCCTTCATCCATCATCGTTATATATATATATATATATATATATATATATATATATATATATATATATATATATATATATATATATATATATATATAACATCACAAAAACTTATCATTTAACACATTTAACCATTTCAACTTATCCTTTAGTTCTCTAGCCTAAGTTTTCACAGATGTTTATATATTAAATGCGCGAAACCTAAACCATACCTTGGCCGATCACCACGTTTGGTCCAAGGCAACCACTCAAGCTATTCACACAGTCCCCGCAACTCAAAAAAAAAAACACCAAGGCCTTAGCATGCACCAATCCTCCACCAAGCCTCCAAATGTCCACAATGACAAGTTCCAATTACAACACACTACCTAATACAAATATACAACATATACATATACCTAATTCAATATCTAATGCACCAATTCAAATTTTTAGATAGGGTTTCGGTCTCCTTACCTTACCCATGCACAGAGGACCTCAAATCCGATAAGTTTCGCAAGCTAAATCGAACCTAGAACACCAAATTGGCAAAAAATCTCACTACAAGGGCTCAATTTCAAGAATAGAAAGGGGGTAGAGAATATGATATGGAATTGTGGCTTACCCGTAAATTTGATCCGATAGAAACGTAGAGTTCGACGCGCTAAACGCATTGCCGCAAATTGTACGGCGATCAGAGCTCAAACGGGGAAGTTACAGTGGATTGAAGTAAAGGTGAGGGTTGGAGCTCTCCTCTCCCCCTTGCTGTATTTAGCGTGTTTTCTTAGCTGAATGGGGAAGGAGATGCTTCTGCCCCTTTTTAGTTATGGGCCTATTGGACCCACGGGCTCGGTTTGGACTTGGTTCAACCGGTTCAGTTTATCCGGTCTAATTTTAGGCCAAATTTTTTAAAATTGGTGTCAAAATTATCATTTTGAAGAGGTCTATCCTATTTCATTATTGGATTTACATTTTAATTTTTCTAATTAAAATTCAATTTATTGACTAATTATTTACTGATTTTAACAGAATTTACATGTATAATTTTAAAGAAGATACTTCTCTAAAATATTCTAGAAAAAGAGAGGTATGCATCTTGGAACCAAAACGCATCACATCAGCTTTTTTAACGCTAGAATTCCACCTAATATAATGATATTATTTATATATTTTATTTCTTAATGAATATTTGACTAATTAATTTAAACAATGAGATGTATATATTTTATTTGCAAATCATATTAATTAAAATTGATATAAACAATAAAAGATATATAAATTAGATTTATTAAAATGATTGATAATTACTAAATTTTAGTCATTAAATGTCAATTTTCATATAAGTCCAAATTAAAAAATGTATTTTCCTAAAATATTTTCAGAAAAGAGAATTAAATATGCATAATGAGTAATGACATTAGAAAGCGTGACGTTAGTATTTTTGGTGTGAGAATGCTACCCATTATAAGATAATATCATGATGTTATTTGTAAATTTTATTCTTTAAAGAATATTTAACTAATTAATTTAAACAATGAGATGCATATATTTTATTTGTATATCATGTTAAATTATTAATTAAGGTTGATACACAACAAAACAACAACAACAACAATAAAGCCTTGTCTCACTAAGTGGGGTCGGCTACATGAATTAAACGACGCCATTATGCTCTGTCATGTATCATGTCTACAGAGAGACCATTTACATGTAGATCTCGTTTGACCACCTCATGGATGGTCTTTGATGAGCGGATAATTTATACGCTTTTGACATTGCTTTTAGTATATTTTTAGTATGTTTTAGTTAGTTATTATTATATTTTTATTAGTTTTTAGTTAAAATTCACTTTTCTGGACTTTACTATGAGTTTGTGTGTTTTTCTGTGATTTCAGGTATTTTCTGGCTGAAATTGAGAGACCTGAGCAAAAATCTGATTCAAAGGCTGAAAAGGACTGCAGATGATGTTGGATTCTGACCTCCCTGCACTCGAAGTAGATTTTCTGGAGCTATAGAGACCCAATTGGTGCTCTCTTAACTGCGTTAGAAAGTAGACATCATGGGCTTTCCAGCAATGTATAATAGTCCATACTTTGCCTGAGATTTGATGGCCCAAACAGGCGTTCCAAGTCAGCTCAAGAATTCTGGCGTAAAACGCCGGAACTGGCACAAGAATGGGAGTTAAACGCCCAAACTGGCACAAGAGCTGGCGTTTAACTCCAAGAAGAGTCTCTACACGAAAATGCTTCAATGTTCAGCCCAAGCACACACCAAGTGGGCCCGGAAGTGGATTTTTATGTCATTTACTCATCTTTGTAAACCCTAAGCTACTAATTCTCTACAAATAGGACCTTTTGCTATTGTATTAGACATCTGGGTAGCTATCTTTGAGTAGTCTTATGCTATCTTAGATCATGGGGGCTGGCCTCTCGGTCATGCCTAGACCTTGTTCTTATGTATTTTCAACGGTGGAGTTTCTACA
This sequence comes from Arachis hypogaea, assembly GCF_003086295.3. NCBI lineage: Eukaryota > Viridiplantae > Streptophyta > Magnoliopsida > Fabales > Fabaceae > Arachis > Arachis hypogaea. The sequence continues at coordinate 13,266,513 of NC_092045.1, forward strand.
CACCATAGATTAAGGTGTGGAGCTCTGCTGTACCTCGAGTATTAATGCAATTACTATTGTTCTTCTATTCAATTCAGCTTATTCTTGTTCTAAGATATCACTTGTTCCTTAACTTGATGAATGTGATGATCTGTGACACTCATCATCATTCTCACCTATGAACATGTGCCTGACAACCACCTCCATTCTACCTTAGATTGAGTGGATATCTCTTGGATCCCTTAATCGGAATCTTCGTGGTATAAGCTAGAATTGATGACGGCATTCAAGAGAATCTGGAAGGTCTAAACCTAGTCTGTGGTATTCTGAGTAGGATTCAAGGATTGAATGACTGTGACGAGCTTCAAACTCGCGATTGTGGGGCGTTGGTGATAGACGCAAAAGAATCACTGGATTCTATTCTGACATGATCGAGAACCGACAGCTGAATAGCCGTGCTGTGACAGAGCGCGTTGAACATTTTCACTGAGAGGACGGAACTGTAGCCATTGACAACGGTGATGCCCAACATACAACTTGCCATTGAAAGGAGTAAGAAGGATTGGATGAAGACAGTAAGAAAGCAGAGAGACGGAAGGGACAAAGCATCTCCATACGCTTATCTGAAATTATCACCAATGAATTGCATAAGTATCTCTATCGTTATTTTATGCTTTATTCATAAATCATTCATAACCATTTGAATCTGCCTGATTGAGATTTACAAGATGACCATAGCTTGCTTCATACCAACAATCTCCGTGGGATCGACCCTTACTCGCGTAAGGTTTATTACTTGGACGACCCAGTGCAGTTGCTAGTTAGTTGTGCGAAGTTGTGATAAAAGAGTTGAGATTGCAATTGAGCGTACCATGTTGATGGCGCCATTGATGATCACAATTTTGTGCACCAAGTTTTTGGCGCCGTTGCCGGGGATTGTTTGAGTTTGGACAACTGACGGTTCATCTTGTTGCTTAGATTAGGTATTTTTCTGAATTTTTAAGAATGAATTCTAGTGTTTCAAGGTGATGTTCTTATCATCACCAAAGCTGATTGATCTTCATCAATTTAGCTCTTGAATGCAATGTCCTGCTGAAGCTTGGCTAGCCATGTCTAATTCCTTTAGACTAAAGCTTTAGACTAACATTGCATGATTCCTGGAATTCTTATTAAAACTTTTGAATCTCTTTATTTTCTTCTCCATATAATTTTCGAAAAAAACAAAAAAAAATTACAAAATCATAAAAACCAAAAATATTTCTTGTTTGAGTCTAGTGTCTCATTTTAAGTTTGGTGTCAATTGCATGTTTCTATTCTTCTCGCATTTATCATGTGTCTTCATTGATCCTCAAGTTGTTCTTGATGATTTACTTGCTCTGATCTTTAAATTCTCTTGTCTTGAGTGTTTTGTTGTTTCTCATATGCATTCTCAACTTGTTAGTGTCAGTAGTATACAAACTTCTAAGTTTGGTGTCTTGCATGCATTGTTTATTTGATTTTAGTTGCATTTTGATTTTTTCTCATCATTAAAAATCCAAAAAAAATTTTAATTTGTATCTTTTCAAGTCAATAATACAGAGAATTGAAGATTCAGAACATACAGCAGAGAAATTACACAGAAAAAGCTGGGCGTTCAAAATGCCCAGTGAAGAAGGAAAACTGGCGTTTAAACGCCAGCCAGGGCACCTGGCTAGGCGTTTAACGCCCAAAAGGGTAGCATTTTGGGCGTTAAACGCCAGAATGTATACCATTCTGGGCGTTAAACGCCAGAATGTATACCATTTTGGGCGTTTAACGCCAGGATGGCACAAGAGGGAAGATTTTGTTTTTAATTCAACTTTTTTTTTTCAAGTTTTCAAAATTTTTCAAAATCAAATCTTTTTCAAATCATATCTTTTCAATCATATATTTTCAAAATCAATTTCTTTCCATTTTCAAAAATACTTGCTAACAATTAATGATTTGATTCAACATTTCAAGAATGTTGCATTTTCTGTTGAGAAAGGTTTAATGTTTGAATCATATCTTTTCTTGTTAGCCAAGTCATTATTTTAAAAATCAAATCTTTTTAAATTGTTTTTCAATCATATCTTTTTAAAACCATAACTTTTCAATCATATCTTTTTAATCACATATTTTTCAAAATAGTTTTCAATCATATCTTTTTGATTTCTAATTTCAAAATCTCTTTCAAAAATCACTTAATTTCTTTCCCACTCTTGGTTTTCGAAAATCAATTACCATTTTTCAAAATTTCTTTTAATTAATTCACTTTAATTTTCGAAAATTTCTTCCCCTCTTCTCACATCCTTCTATTTATGGACTAACATGTGCAATTCAAACTCTATCTTTCTAAGTACGAATTCTTCTACCTCTTCACTTCTATTTTTCTTTTCCTCTGACACCTCAAGGAATCTCTATACTGTGACATAGAGGATTCCATATTTTCTTGTTCTCTTCTCTTTCATATGAGCAGGAGCAAGGACAAAAGTATTCTTGTTGAGGCTGACCCTGAACCTGAAAGGACCTTGAAGCGAAAGCTAAGAGAAGCTAAAGCACAATTCTCTGTAGAAGACCTAACAGAATTCTTCAAAGAAGAAGACATGGCAGCCGAAAACAACAACAATGCCAACAATGCAAGGAAGGTGCTGGGTGACTTTACTGCACCTACTCCCGACTTCTATGGGAGAAGCATCTCTATCCTTGCCATTGGAGCAAACAACTTTGAGCTTAAGCCTCAATTAGTTTCTCTAATGCAACAGAACTGCAAGTTCCATGGACTTCCATTGGAAGATCCTCATCAGTTTTTAGCTGAATTCTTGCAAATCTGTGACACTGTTAAGACCAATGGGGTTGACCCTGAGGTCTACAGACTTATGCTATTCCCTTTTGCTGTAAGAGACATAGCTAGAATATGGTTGGACTCACAACCTAAAGAAAGCCTGAACTCTTGGGAAAAGCTAGTCAATGCCTTCTTGACAAAGTTCTTTCCACCTCAAAAATTGAGTAAGCTTAGAGTGGAAGTCCAAACCTTCAGACAGAAGGAAGGTGAATCCCTCTATGAAGCTTGGGAAAGATACAAACAATTGATCAGAAAGTGTCCTTTTGACATGCTTTCTGAGTGGAGCATCATAGGTATCTTCTATGATGGTCTGTCTGAACTGTCTAAGATATCATTGGATAGCTCTCCTGGAGGATCTCTTCATCTGAAGAAGACGCCTGCAGAAGCTCAAGAACTCATTGAAATGGTTGCAAATAACCAATTCATGTACACTTCTAAAAGGAATCCTGTGAATAATGGGACGAATCAGAAGAAATGAGTTCTTCAGATTGATACTCTAAATGCTATATTGGCTCAAAACAAAATATTGACTCAGCAAGTCAATATGATTTCTCAAAGTCTGTCTGGAATGCAAGCTGCACCAGGCAGTACTAAGGATGCTTCATCTGAAGAAGAAGCTTATGATCCTGAGAACCCTTCAATGGAAGAGGTGAATTACATGGGAGAACCCTATAGAAACACCTATAATCCTTCATGGAGAAATCATCCAAATCTCTCATGAAAGGATCAACAGAGACCTCAACAAGGTTTCAACAACAATAATGGTGGAAGAAACAGGTTTAGCAATGGCAAGCCTTTTCCATCATCTTCTCAACAACAGACAGAGAATTCTAAGAAGAAGTCCTCTGACTTAGCAACTATAGTCTCTGATCTAATCAAAACCACTCAAAGTTTCATAACTGAAACAAGGTCCTCCATTAGAAACTTTGAGGCACAAGTGGGTCAGCTGAGCAAGAAAGTTACTGAACTCCCTCCTAGTACTCTTCCAAGCAATACAGAAGAGAATCCAAAAGGAGAGTGCAAGGCCATTAACATGACCTACATGTTCAAATTTGGAGAGGAGAAAGAGGCAGTGAGCACCACTGAGGAAGACCTCAATGGATGTCCACTGGCCTCCAATGAGTTCCCTAATGAGGAACCATGGGAATCTGAGGCTCACACTGAGACCATAGAGATTCCATTGGATTTACTTCTGTGATTCATGAGCTCTAATGAGTATTCTTCCTCTGAAGAGGATGAAGATGTCACTGAAGAGCAAGTTGCTAAGTACCTTGAAGCAATCATGAAGTTAAATGACAAGTTATTTGGTAATGAGACTTGGGAGGATGAACTCCCTTTGCTCACCAAAGAACTGGCTGTCTTGTCTAGGTAGAAACTACCTCAAAAGAGACAAGACCCTGGGAAGTTCTCAATACCTTGTACAATAGGCACCATGACCTTCAAGAAGGCTCTGTGCGACCTAGGGTCAAGCATAAACCTCATGCCTCTCTCTGTAATGGAGAAGCTAGAGATCTTTGAGGTACAAGCTGCAAGAATCTCACTAGAGATGGCAGACAATTCAAGAAAATAAGCTTATGGACTTGTAGAGGATGTTCTGGTAAAAGTTGAAAACCATTACATCCCTGTTGATTTCATAGTCCTAGAGACTGAGAAGTGCATGGATGAATCCATCATCCTTGGCAGACCCTTCCTAGCCACAGCAAAGGCTATGATTGATGTTGACAGAGGAGAATTGGTCATTCAAGTGAATGAAGAATTGATGAGCGGATAATTTATACGCTTTTTGGCATTGTTTTTAGTATGTTTTTAGTATATTTTAGTTAGTTTTTATTACATTTTTATTAGTTTTCAGTTAAAATTTACTTTTCTGGGCTTTACTATGAGTTTGTGTGTTTTTCTATGATTTCAGGTATTTTCTTGCTGAAATTGAGGGACCTGAGCAAAAATTTGATTCAGAGGCTGAAAAGGACTGCAGATGCTGTTGGATTCTGACCTCCCTACACTCGAAGTGGATTTTCTGGAGTTACAGAAGCCTAATTGGCGCGCTCTCAATTGAGTTGGAAAGTAGACATCCTGGGCTTTCCAGAAATGTATAATAGTCCATACTTTGCCCGAGATTTGATGGCCCAAACCGGCGTTGCAAATCAGCTTCAGAATTCCCGGCGTTTAACGCCAAAACTGGCACAAAAATTGGAGTTAAACGCCCAAACTGGCATAAAAGCTGGCGTTTAACTCCAGAAAAAGTCTCTACACATGAAAGCTTCAATGCTCAGCCCAAGCACACACCAAGTGGACCCCGGAAGTGGATTTTTACGTCATTTACTCATTTCTGTATACCCTAGGTTACTAGTTCACTATTAATAGGACCTTTTGACATTGTATCTCTACCTCATGACACATTACACGTTTCTCATTGTATCTTCTATGGCATGAGTCTCTAAACCCCATGGTTGGGGGTGAGGAGCTCTGCTGTGTCTTGATGGATTAATGCAATTATTACTGTTTTTCATTCAATCACGCTTGCTTCTATTCTAAGATATCACTTGTTCTTCAACTTTATGGATGTGATGATCCGTGACACTCATCATCATTCTCACCTATGAACGTGTGACTGACAACCACCTCCGTTCTACTTTAGATTGAGTAGATATCTCTTAGATTCCTTAATCAGGATCTTCGTGGTATAAGCCAGAATTGATGGCGGCATTCAAGAGAATCCAGAAGGTCTAAACCTTGTCTGTGGTATTCTGAGTAGGATTCAAGGATTGAATGACTGTGACGAGCTTCAAACTCCTGAGGGCTGGGCGTTAGTGACAGACGCAAAAGAATCACTGGATTCTATTCCAACCTAATTGAGAACCGACAGATGATTAGCCGTGCTGTGACAGAGCGCATTGAACATTTTCACTGAGAGGATGGGAGGTAGCCATTGACAACAGTGAAACCCTACATACAGCTTGCCATGGAAGGAGCCTTGCGTGCATGAAGAAGAAGACAGTAAGAAAGCAGAGATTCAGAAGATAGAGCATCTCCAAAACCTCAACCTGTTTTCCATTACTGCAAAATAAGTACTTATTTCATGTTCTTTTACTTTTCACAATTAAATCTGATAATCATTGATATCCTGACTAAGAGTTACAAGATAACCATAGCTTGCTTCAAGCCGACAATCTCCGTGGGATCGACCCTTACTCACGTAAGGTATTACTTAGACGACCCAGTGCACTTGCTGGTTAGTTGTGTGGAATTGCAAAAGTGTGATTGCAATTTCGTGTACCAAGTTTTTGGCGCCGTTGCCGGGGATTGTTCGAGTTTGGACAACTGACAGTTTATCTTGTTGCTTAGATTAGGACTGTTTTATTTTTGGTTGGTTTAGAGTCTTTTATTTGAGTCTAGTTTTATATTTTAAGTTTGGTGTCAATTGCATGCCTTTGCTTTCTTTTAATTTTTCGAATTTGCATGTTCTTAGTCCTTTCTTGATCCTTAAAAATTCTAAGTTTGGTGTCTTCTTTGTGTTTTCCTTTAAAATTTTTGAAAATTTGTGTTGTTTTTCTAAAAATTTTAAGTTTGGTGTCATTTTGTTGTTTTTCTCTTTCCTCTTTTCAAAAATCAAATCTTTTTCAAAATAATTTTCAATCATATCTTTTCAATTGCTAATTCCAAAATCTTTTTAATTAATTAATTGATTTAGTTTTCAATTTACTTTGATTTTATTTTCTTTTAGTTTTCGAAATTTGATTTTATTTTCCATTTGTTTTATTTTATTATTTTCGGTTACATTAAAAAAATATATTTTATTTTACTTGTGAATCATTATCATATTCCCTTTCTCCATCATGGACCTAAGTGGAATTGAGCAGTCCAGAAGGACTCTGGAATCATATGCTAACCCCATTACAGCTGCATATGGGAGTAGCATCTGTATACTTCCCATTAAAGCAAGCAGCTTTGAGCTAAATTCTCAACTCATTATCATGGTGCAGCAAAATTGCCAGTATTCCGGTCTTCCACAAGAAGAACCTACTGAGTTTCTGGCATAGTTCTTACAAATTGCTGACATAGTACATGATAAAGAGGTGGATCAGGATGTCTACAGATTATTACTGTTTCCATTTGCTGTAAAAGATCAAGCTAAGAGGTGGTTGAATAACTAACCTACAGCAAGCATAAAAACATGGAGACAGTTATCAGACAAATTCCTGAATCAATTTTACCCTCCAAAAAGGATGACACAACTAAGGCTGGACATCCAAGGCTTTAAACAAGAGGATAATGAATCCCTTTATAATGCCTGGGAGAGGTATAGAGGTATGATAAAAAAATTCCCCTCTGAGATATTTTCAGCGTGGGTACAGTTAGACATCTTTTACTATGGGCTTACAGAAAAAGCTTAGATGTCTCTAGACCACTCAGCTGGTGGATCTATTCATATGAGGAAGACGATTGAAGAGGCTCAAGAAATGATAGATACTGTTGCTAGAAATCAACATTTGTACTCTAGCAGTGAGCCCTCTACAAAAGAAGAAGCTATGGCAGTAGCTACTGATCATAATCCTCAAGAACAGATTGTTGAGCTTAATCAGCAATTACTCCTGATGACAAAACAGTTGGCAGAATTTAAAGAGATGCTCCAAGAAACTAAAATTGCCAACAAGAACATAGAATCACAGTTGAATCAGACAAAACAGCAGTTATCTAAACAGATAACAGAAGAATGCCAAGCAGTTCAATTAAGGAGTGGGAAGACATTGAATAACACTGCTCAAAGTAGCAAAAAGCCAAGAAAGGAACAATTGACAGAAGATAACCAAACCACTGCCCAAAATCCCTCTGAGGACAGTAAGAGCCCAGAGAGGAATACTCCTGGCGTTCAAACGCCAGAAAGGGGGAAAAGCTGGCGTTACACGCCCATTCCTTGCCTAGTTCTGGCATTCAAACGCCAGAAAAGGGGGAAAAGTTGGCGTTAAACGCCCATTCCTCACCCAATCCTGGCGTTCAAACGCCAATGTGGAATCAGACACCTGAGAGTGCTGATAGTAATCCCTCTAAAAAGGCTTCTCCAACCACCTCTGTAAGGAATAATCCTGCAGCAACTAAGGTTGAAGAATATAAAGCCAAGATGCCTTATCCTCAGAAACTCCGCTAAGCGGAATAGGATAAGCAATTTGCCCGCTTTGCAGACTATCTAAGGACTCTTGAAATAAAGATTCCGTTTGTAGAGGCACTTGAGCAAATACCTTCTTATGCTAAGTTCATGAAAGAGATCTTAAGTCATAAGAAGGATTGGAGAGAAATTGAAAAAGTGTTTCTTCACTGAAGAATGCAGTGCAGTCATTCTGAAGAGCTTACCAGAAAAGCTCCAAGATCCTGGAAGCTTTATGATACCATGCACATTAGAAGGTGCTTGCACCAAGACAGCCCTGTATGACCTTGGAGCAAGTATCAATCTAATACCTGCATCCACTATCAGAAAGCTTGGGTTGACTGAAGAAGTCAAACTAACCCGGATATGTCTCCAACTTGCTGATGGCTCCATTAAATATCCATCAGGCATAATTGAGGACATGATTGTCAAGGTTGGGCCATTTGCCTTTCCAACTGACTTTGTAGTGCTGGAAATGGAGGAGCACAAGAGTGCGACTCTCATCCTAGGAAGACCTTTCCTAGCAACTGGACGAACTCTTATTGATGTACAAAAAGGGGAAGTAACCCTGAGAGTCAATGAGGATGAGTTCAAGTTGAATGCTGTAAAAGCTATGCAGCATCCAGACACACCAAATGACTGCATGAGCGCTGACATTATTGACTCTTTGGTAGAAGAGATCAATATGGCTGAAATTCTAGAATCAAAGCTAGAGGACATCTTCAAGGATGTTCAGCCTGATCAGGAAGAACCAGAGGAAACAAAAGAACTTTTTAAAATTCTTCAGGAAGAGGATAAACCTCCCAAACCTGAGCTCAAACCACTACCACCATCCCTGAAGTATGTATTTCTGGGAGAGGGTGACACTTTTTCAGTGATCATAAGCTCTGCTTTAAATCCACAGGAAGAGAAAGCACTGATTCAAGTGCTAAGGACACACAAGACAGCTCTTGGGTGGTCCAAAAGTGATCTTAAGGGCATTAGCCCAGCAAGATGCATGCACAAAATCCTATTGGAGGATAATGCCAAACCAGTGGTTCAACCACAAAGGCGGCTAAATCCAGCCATGAAGGAGGTGATGCAGAAAGAGGTCACTAAATTACTAGAGGCTGGGATTATTTAGCCCATTTCTGATAGCCCCTGGGTGAGCCCTGTCCAAGTTGTCCCCAAGAAGGGAGGCATGACAGTGGTTCATAATGAAAAGAATGAACTAGTTCCTAAAAGAACAGTTACAGGGTGGCGTATGTATATTGATTACAGAAGGCTCAACACAGCCACCAGAAAGGATCATTTTCCTTTACCATTCATAGACCAAATGCTAGAAAGACTAGCTGGTCATGATTATTACTACTTTTTGGATGGCTATTTAGGTTACAACCAAATTACAGTAGATCCTCAAGACCAAGAGAAAATAGCATTCACTTGCCCTTCTGGCGTGTTTGCCTACAAAAGAATGCCTTTTGGTCTGTGTAATGCACCTGCAACTTTTCATAGATGCATGCTATCCATCTTCTCTGATATGGTGGAGAAGTTCCTGGAAGTCTTCATGGATGACTTCTCAGTATACGGAGACTCATTCAGCTCCTGTCTTAACCACTTAGCACTTGTCCTGAAAAGGTGCCAAGAGACTAACCTAGTCTTAAACTAGGAGAAATGTCACTTTATGGTGACTGAAGGAATTGTCCTTGGGCACAAAATTTCAAGCAAGGGAATAGAGGTGGATAAAGCAAAGGTAGAGGTAATTAAAAAATTACCACCACCTGCCAATGTTAAGGCAATCAGAAGCTTTCTGGGGCATGCAGGATTCTATAGAAGGTTTATAAAAGATTTTTCAAAAATTGCAAAACCTCTAAGCAACCTGCTAGCTGCTAACACACCATTTGTGTTTGACACACAGTGTCTGCAGGCATTTGAGACCCTGAAAGCCAAGCTGGTCACAGCACCAGTCATCTCTGCACCAGACTGGACATTGCCATTCGAACTAATGTGTGATGCCAGTGACCATGCCATTGGTGCAGTGTTGGGACAGAGGCATAACAAACTTCTGCACGTCATTTATTATGCTAGCCGTGTTCTAAATGACGCACAGAAGAATTACACAACCACAGAAAAAGAGTTACTTACAGTGGTCTATGCCATTGACAAGTTTAGATCCTATTTGGTAGGGTCAAAAGTGATTGTGTACACTAACCATGCTGCTCTTAAATACTTACTCACAAAGCAGGATTCAAAACCCAGGCTCATAAGGTGGGTGCTGCTTCTGCAAGAGTTTGATATAGAAATAAGAGACAGAAAAGGGACAAAGAACCAAGTAGCTGATCATCTATCCCGAATAGAACCAGTAGCTGGGGTGATGAGCGGATAATTTATACGCTTTTTGACATTATTTTTAGGTAGTTTTTAGTAAGTTCAAGCTACTTTTAGGGATGTTTTCATTAGTTTTTATGTTAAATTCACATTTCTGGACTTTACTATGAGTTTGTGTGTTTTTTTGTGATTTCAGATAATTTCTGGCTGAAATTGAGGGATTTGAGCAAAACTCTGAAAAAGGCTGACAAAAGGACTGCTGATGCTGTTGGAATCTGACCTCCCTGCACTCGAAATGGATTTTCGAGAGCTACAGAACTCCAAATGGTGCGCTCTCAACGGTGTTGGAAAGTAGACATCCAGAGCTTTCCAGAAATATATAATAGTCCATACTTTATTCGGAAATTGACGACGTAACTTGGCGTTGAACGCCAAGTACATGCTGCTGTCTGGAGTTAAACGCCAGAAAAACGTCATGATCCGGAGTTGAACGCCCAAAACACGTTATAACTTGTTCAACTCCAATAAAAACCTCAGCTCGTGGATAGATCAAGCTCAGCCCAAGCATACACCAAGTGGGCCCCGGAAGTGGATTTATGCATCAATTACTTACTCATGTAAACCCTAGTAGCTAGTCTAGTATAAATAGGATAAGTTACTATTGTATTAGACATCTTTTGACAGTTTAATCTTTTGACTATTCGGTCACTTGATCATGGAGAGGGCTGGCCATTCGGCAATGCCTGAACCTTTTACTTATGTATTTTCAACAGTGGAGTTTCTGCACACCATAGATTAAGGGTGTGGAGCTCTGCTATACCTCAAGTTTCAATACAATTATTATTACTTTCTATTCAATTCTCTTCTATTCTTATTCCAAGATATACGTTACACTTAACTTTGATGAATGTGATGATCCGTGACACTCATCATCATTCTCACCTATGAACGCGCGTGACTGACAACCACTTTCGTTCTACCTTAGGCCGGGCGCATATCTCTTAGATTCCCCAACAGAATCTTTGTGGTATAAGCTAGATAGATGGCGGCATTCATGAGGATCCGGAAAGTCTAAACCTTGTCTATGGTATTCCGAGTAGGATTCTGGGATTGAATGACTGTGATGAGCTTCAAACTCCTGAAGGCTGGGCGTGATGACAAGCGCAAAAGAATCAAGGGATTCTATTCCAACCTGATTGAGAACCGACAGATGATTAGCCGTGCTGTGACAGAGCATAGGAACGTTTTCACTGAGAGGATGGGATGTAGCCATTGACAACGGTGATGCCCTATATACAGCTTGCCATGGAAAGGAGTAGGAAGGATTGGATGAATGTAATAAGAAAGTAGAGATACGAGAGGAGCACAGCATCTTCACACACTTATCTGAAATTCCCACTATTGCTTTACATAAGTATTTCTATCCCTTTTTATTTTCTATTTATTTATTAATTTTCGAACTCACCATAAACTAATTTAATCTGCCTAACTGAGATTTACAAGGTGACTATAGCTTGCTTCATACCAACAATCTCTGTGGGATCGACCCTTACTCACGTAAGGTATTACTTGGATGACCCAGTACACTTGTTGGTTAAGTTGAATGTAGTTGTGATCACATATGCTAAAGAGCCATTAAATAAATCTCATGCAAATACAAAGAGGGCAATCACAATTTCGTCCACCAAGTTTTTGGCGCCGTTGCCGGGGATTGTTCGAGTATGGACAACTGACGGTTCATCTTGTTGCTCAGATTAGGTAATTTTCTTTTCAAAAGTCTTTTTCAAAATCTTTCTTTTCTTTTTCGTTTTTCTAACCATATTTTTCGAAAAAAATTAATTAAAATACAAAAAAATTAGAAAATCATAAAAATAAAAAATATTTTGTGTTTCTTGTTTGAGTCTTGTGTTAATTTTTAAGTTTGGTGTCAATTGCATGCTTTTAAAATTTTTCTTGCATTTTTTCAAAAATCTCATACATTCATAGTGTTCTTCATGATCTTCAAGTTGTTCTTGACAAGTCTTCTTGTTTGATCTTGATGATTTCTTGGTTTGTGTTGTTTGTTGTTTTTCATGTGCACTTTTGCATTCATATTTTCCATGCATTAAAGATTTCTAAGTTTGGTGTCTTGCATGTTTTCTTTGCATCAAAAATTTTACAAAATTATGTTCTTGATGTTCATCATGATCTTCATAGTGTTCTTGGTGTTCATCTTGACATTCATAGCATTCTTGCATGCATTCATTGTTTTGATCTAAAAATTTCATGCATTGAGTATTTTTGTTGTTTTTCTCTCTCATCATTAAAAATTCAAAAATAAAAAAAATATCTTTTCCTTATTTCCCTCCAATTTTCGAAATTTTGGGTTGACTTGGTCAAAAATTTTTTAAAATTAGTTGTTTCTCACAAGTCAAGTCAAAATTTCAGTTTTAAAAATCTTATCTTTTCAAAATCTTTTTCAAAAATTATATCTTTTTCATTTTTCTTCATTTTTCGAAAATTTCAAAAATCTTTTTCAAAATATTTTCAAAATCTTTTTCTTATCTTTATATCAAATTTTCGAAAATTAGCTAACAATTAATGTGATTGGTTCAAAAATTTGAAGTTTGTTACTTTCTTGTTAAGAAAGGTTCAATCTTTAAGTTCTAGAATCTTATCTTGTAGTTTCTTGTTAGTTAAGTCGATTTAAAAATTAAATCTTTTTATCTTTTATCTTATCTTTTTCAAAAATTTTATCTTTTTCAAAATTTGATTTCAAAATATCTTATCTAACCTCCTATCTTCTTATCTTTTCAAATTTTGATTTTAATATCTTTTTCAACTAACTCTTTGACTTTTTGTTTGTTTCATATCTTTTTCAAAACCAACTAACTACTTTTCCCTCTCTAATTTTCGAAAATATCTCATCTCTTTTTCAAAAATTCTTTTGTTTTAAATTTTAATTTTAATCTTATCTTATCTTTAATTTTCGAAAATTACTAACCTCTTTTTCAAAATTGTTTTCGAAATTCTCCCTCTCTTCTCTTATTCTATTTAATTATTTATTTACTAACACTTTTCTTCACCTCTCTTCATCTAAAAATCCGAACCCAATATATCCCTTGTGTTTGGATTCTTCACTTTTCTTTCTTCTACCCCCTTCTCTTTCTACTAACATAAAGGAATCTCTATACTGTGACATAGAGGATTCCTCTTCTCTTCTTGTTTTCTTCTCTTTCATATGAGCAGGAACAAGGATAAAGACACTCTTGTTGAGATTGATCCAGAACCTGAAAGGACTCAGAAGAGAAAATTAAGAGAAGCTAAGTTACAACAATCTAAAGGTAACCTTTCAGAAATTTTCGAACAAGAGAAGGAGATGGCAGCCGAAAATAATAATAATGCAAGGAGAATGCTTGGTGACTTCACAAAGCCAACGTCCAAGTTTGATGGAAGAAGCATCTCCATTCCTGCCATTAGAGCCAATAATTTTGAGCTGAAACCTCAGCTAGTTGCCTTAATGCAACAAAATTGCAAGTTTTATGGACTTCCATCTGAAGATCCTTACCAGTTTTTAACTGAATTCTTGCAGATCTGTGAGACTGTAAAGACGAATGGAGTTGATCCTGAAGTCTACAGACTCATGCTTTTCCCTTTTGCTGTAAGAGACAGAGCTAGAATATGGTTGGATTCGCAACCTAAGGATAGCCTGGACTCCTGGGATAAGCTGGTCACTGCCTTCTTGGATAAATTCTTTCCTCCTCAAAAGCTGAGCAAGCTAAGAGTGGATGTTCAAACCTTCAAACAAAAAGATGGTGAATCCCTCTATGAAGCTTGGGAAAGATACAAGCAGCTGACCAAAAGAGGTCCATCTGACATGTTTTCAGAATGGACCATATTAGATATATTCTATTATGGTCTGTCTGAATTTTCGAAAATGTCATTGGACCATTCTGCAGGTGGATCTATTCACCTAAAGAAAACGCCTAAAGAGGCTCAAGAACTCATTGACATGGTTGCAAACAACCAATTCATGTACACTTCTGAGAGGAATTCCGTGAATAATGGGATACCTCAGAAGAAAGGAGTTCTTGAAATAGATGCTCTGAATGCCATATTGGCTCAGAACAAAGTGTTGACTCAGCAGGTCAACATGATCTCTCAAAGTCTGAATGGATGGCAAAATGCATCCAACAGTACTAAAGAGGCAGCTTCTGAAGAAGCTTATGATCTTGAAAACCCTGCCATGGCAGAGGTTAATTACATGGGTGAACCTTATGGAAACACCTATAACTCATCATGGAGAAATCATCCAAATTTCTCATGGAAGGATCAACAAAACACTCAACAAGGCTTTAACAATGGTGGACGTACTAGGCTGAGCAATAGCAAGCCATATCCATCATCTTCTCAGCAACAGACAGAGAATTCTGAACAAAACACTTCTAATTTAGCCAATCTAGTCTCTGATCTGTCAAAGGCCACTTTCAGTTTCATGAATGAAACAATATCCTCCATCAGAAATCTGGAGGCACAAGTGGGCCAGCTGAGTAAGAAAGTTATTGAAACTCCTCCCAGTATTCTCCCAAGCAATACAGAAGAGAATCCAAAAGGAGAGTGCAAGGCCATTGATGTGATCAATGTGGCCGAATGCACAAGGGAGGAGGAGGACGAAAATCCTAGTGAGGAAGACCTCCTGGGACGTCCTTCAAGCAAGAAGGAGTTTCCTATTAAGGATCCAAAGGAATCTGAGGCTCATATAGAGACCATAGAGATTCCATTAAATCTCCTCCTACCATTCATGAGCTCTGAAGACTATTCTTCCTCTGAAGAGGATGAAGATGTGACTGGAGAGCAAGTTGCTCAATATTTAGGAGCTATCATGAAGCTGAATGCCAAGTTGTTTGGTAATGAGACTTGGGAAAGTGAACCTCCCTTGCTCATTAATGAACTAGATACTTGGATTCAGAAAACTCTACCTCAAAAAAAACAAGATCCTGGTAAGTTCTTAATACCTTGTACCATAGGCACCATGACCTTTGAAAAGGCTCTATGTGATCTAGGGTCAGGGATAAATCTTATGCCACTCTCTGTAATGGAGAAGCTGGGGATCATAGAGGTACAACATGCCTTGTTCTCATTACAATTGGCAGACAAGTCATTGAGACAAGCTTATGGAATAGTTGAGGACGTGTTAGTAAAGGTTGAAGGCCTTTACATCCCTGCTGATTTCATAATCTTAGACACTAGGAAGGAAGAGGATGAATGCATCATCCTTGGAAGATCTTTCCTAGCCATAGCAGAAGCTGTGATAGATGTCAACAGAGGTGAATTAGTCCTTCAATTGAATGGGGACTACCTTGTGTTTAAGGCACATGGCCATCCCTCTATGACAAAAGAGAGTAAGCATGAAGAGCTTCTCTCAAGTCAGAGTCAAGAAGAGCCCCTACAGTCAAACTCTAAGTTTGGTGTTGTGAGGCCACAACCAAACTCTAAGTTTGGTGTTACGATCCCATATCCAAACTCTAAGTTTGGTGTTGGGACTATACAACATTGACCTGATCACCTTGTGGCTCCATGAGAGCCATTGTCAAGCTATTGACATTAAAGAAGCGCTTGTTGGGAGGCAACCCAATTTTATTTATCTAATTTTTATTTTATTGTTATTTTATGTTTTATTAGGTACATGATCATGAGGAGTCACGAAAAAATCATAAAAATTAAAAACAGAATCAAAAACAGCAGAAGAAAAAAATCACACCCTGGAGGACGCACAGGCTGGCGTTCAACGCCAGTAAGATGCATCTGGCCGGCGTTCAACACCAGAACAGAGCATCATTCTGGCGCTGCCAGAAACAAGCAACATTCTGGCGCTGAACGCCAGGAATGTGCCTAGAGAAGAAAAGCTGGTGCTGAATGCCAGTAACAAGCATGAAACTGGCGTTCAACGCCAGAAACATGCTTTACATGGGCGTTGAATGCCCAGAACGTGCACCAATGGGCGTTTAAACGCCAGAATGGTGTGCAAAGGCATTTTACATGCCTATTTGGTGCAGGGATGGAATTCCTTGACACCTCAGGATCTGTGGACCCCACAGGATCACCTCAGGATCTGTGGACCCCACAGGATCCCCACCTACTATATTCCCACCTTACCTCCTAATCCTATTTTTGTGATTTGTATTCCCTATATCACACTTCCCAACACTCTTCACCAATCACCTCAATTCCTCTTCCCAATCACCCCCTTCACCACTCACATCCATCCACTTTTCCCCATAAACCCCACCTACCTTCAAAATTCAAAACCAATTTTCCCACCCATTCCCACCCTAAAACACTACCCCCTCTCTCTATATATACCCTTCCATTCTACTTCATTTTCACACAACACAACCCCTTCTTCTTCACCTAGGCCGAACCTACATCTCTTCCCCTCTACCATATTCTCTTCTTCTTCTTCTTCTTCTTCTTCTTCTTCTTCTTCTCTTCTTTCTTTTATTGCTCAAGGACGAGAAATATTTTAAGTTTGGTGTGGTCAAAGCACAATCTTTTTTCTTTTCCACTACCATCAAATGGCACCTAAGGCCGGAGAATCCTCTAGAAAAGGAAAAGGGAAGACAAAAGCTTCCACCTCTGAGTCATGGGAGATGGAAAGATTCATCTCCAAAAGCCATCAAGACCACTTCTATGATGTTATGGCAAAGAAGAATGTGATCCCTGAGGTCTCTTTCAAGCTCAAGAAAAATGAGTATTCGGAAATCCGACATGAGATCCGAACAAGAGGTTGGAAAGTCTTAACCAACCCCATGCAACAAGTCGGAATCCTAATGGTTCAAGAGTTCTATGCCAATGCATGGATCACTAGGAACCATGATCAAAGTATGAACCCGAATCCAAAGAATTATCTCACAATGGTTCGGGGGAAATACTTAGATTTTAGTCCGGAAAATGTGAGGTTGGCGTTTCACTTGCCCATGATGCAAGGAGATGAACGCCCCTACACTAGAAGGGTCAACTTTAATCAAAGGTTGGACCAAGTCCTAATGGACATATGTGTGGAAGGAGCCCAATGGAGAATAGACTCCAAAGGCAAGCCAGTTCAACTAAGAAGACTGGACCTCAAGCCTGTGGCTAGAGGATGGTTGGAGTTCATTCAACGCTCCATCATTCCTACTAGCAACCGATCTGAAGTTACTGTGGATCGAGCCATCATGATTCATAGCATCATGATTGGAGAGGAAGTAGAAGTTCATGAGGTCATCTCCAATGAAATCTACAAAATAGCCGACAAGTCCTCCACCATGGCACGACTAGCTTTTCCTCACCTTATTTGCCATCTATGTTACTCAGCTGGAGTTATTATAGAAGGAGATATCCCCATTGAAGAGGATAAGCCCATCACCAAGAAGAGGATGGAGCAAGCAAGAGAGACCATTCACGGTTCTCAAGAGATGCATGAGGAAGCTCATCATCAACAAATCCCTGAGATGCCTCAAGGGATGCACTTTCCTCCTAACAACTATTGGGAGCAACTCAACACCTCCTTAGAAGATTTGAGCCACAATGTGGAACAATTAAGGGTGGAACATCATGAGCACTCCATCATTCTCCATGAAATAAGAGAAGATCAAAGAGCAATGAGGGAGGAGCAACAAAGGCAAGGAAGGGACATAGAAGAGCTTAAGGACATTGTTGGTCCTTCAAGAAGAAGACGCCACTAAGGTGGATTCATTCCTTGTTTTTATTTCTTTTTGTTTTCGGTTTTGAATGTTGTGTTTATCTATGTTTTGTGTCTTTATTTCATGATCATTAGTATGTAGTAACTATGTCTTAAAGCTATGAATAAATTCCATTAATCCTTCACCTCTCTTAAATGAAAAATGTTTTAATTCAAAAGAACAAGAAGTACATGAATTTCGAATTTATCCTTGAATTTAATTTAATTATATTGATGTGGTGACAATACTTTTTGTTTTCTGAATGAATGATTGAACAGTGCATATGTCTTTTGATATTGTTGTTTATGAATGTTAAAACTGTTGGCTCTTGAAAGAATGATGAACAAAGAGAAATGTTATTGATGATCTGAAAAATCAAAAAATTGATTCTTGAAGCAAGAAAAAGTAGTGAAAAAGAAAAAGCTTGCGAAAAAAATAAATACAAAAAGAAAAAAAAGTGGCGAAAGAAAAAAAAAGGTTGCGAAAAAAATAGAAAGAAAAAGAAAAAGCAAGCAGAAAAAGCCAGTAGCTCTTAAAACCAAAAGGAAAGGGTAAAAAGGATCCAAGGCTTTGAGCATCAATGGATAGGAGGGCCTAAGAAAATAAAATCCAGGCCTAAGCGGCTAAATCAAGCTGTCCCTAACCATGTGCTTGTGTCATGCAGGTCCAAGTGAAAAGCTTGAGACTGAGTGGTTAAAGTCGTGATCCAAAGCAAAAAGAGTGTGCTTAAGAGCTCTGGACACCTCTAACTGGGGACTCTAGCAAAGCTAAGTCACAATCTGAAAAGGTTCACCCAGTCATGTGTCTGTGGCATTTATGTATCCGGTGGTAATACTGGAAAACAAAATGCTTAGGGCCACGGCCAAGACTCATAAGTAGCTGTGTTCAAGAATCAACATGCTTAACTAGGAAAGTCAATAACACTATCCGAAATTCTAAGTTCCTAGAGAAGCCAATCATTCTAAACTTCAAAGGAAAAAGTGAGATGCCAAAACTGTTCAGAAGCAAAAAGCTACAAGTCCCGCTCATCTAATTAAATTAATATTCATTGATATTTTGGAATTTATAGTATATTCTCTTCTTTTTATCCTAATTGATTTTCAGTTGCTTGGGGACAAGCAACAATTTAAGTTTGGTGTTGTGATGAGCGGATAATTTATACGCTTTTTGACATTGTTTTTAGGTAGTTTTTAGTAAGTTCAAGCTACTTTTAGGGATGTTTTCATTAGTTTTTATGTTAAATTCACATTTCTGGACTTTACTATGAGTTTGTGTGTTTTTCTGTGATTTCAGGTAATTTCTGGCTGAAATTGAGGGATTTGAGCAAAACTCTGAAAAAGGCTGACAAAAGGACTGCTGATGCTGTTGGAATCTGACCTCCCTGCACTCGAAATGGATTTTCGAGAGCTACAGAACTCCAAATGGTGCGCTCTCAACGGTGTTGGAAAGTAGACATCCAGAGCTTTCCAGAAATATATAATAGTCTATACTTTATTCGGAAATTGACGACGTAAGTTGGCGTTGAACGCCAAGTATATGCTGCTGTCTGGAGTTAAACGCCAGAAAAATGTCATGATCCGGAGTTGAACGCCCAAAACACATTATAACTTGGAGTTCAACTCCAAGAAAAGCCTTAGCTCGTGGATAGATCAAGCTCAGCCCAAGCATATACCAAGTGGGCCCCGGAAATGGATTTATGCATCAATTACTTACTCATGTAAACCCTAGTAGCTAGTCTAGTATAAATAGGATAAGTTACTATTGTATTAGACATAATCTTTTGACTATTCGGTCACTTGATCATGGAGAGGGCTGGCCATTCGGCCATACCTGAACCTTTTACTTATGTATTTTCAACAGTGGAGTTTCTGCACACCATAAATTAAGGGTGTGGAGCTCTGCTGTACCTCAAGTTTCAATACAATTATTATTACTTTCTATTCAATTCTCTTCTATTCTTATTCCAAGATATACGTTACACTTAACTTTGATGAATGTGATGATCCGTGACACTCATCATCATTCTCACCTATGAACGCGCGTGACTGACAACCACTTTCGTTCTACCTTAGGCCGGGCGCATATCTCTTAGATTCCCCAACAGAATCTTCGTGGTATAAGCTAGATAGATGGCGGCATTCATGAGGATCCGGAAAGTCTAAACCTTGTCTATGGTATTCAGGGTAGGATTCTGGGATTGAATGACTGTGACGAGCTTCAAACTCCTGAAGGCTGGGCGTGATGACAAGCACAAAAGAATCAAGGGATTCTATTCCAACCTGATTGAGAACCGACAGATGATTAGCCGTGCTGTGACAGAGCATAGGAACATTTTCACTGAGGGGATGGGATGTAGCCATTGACAACGGTGATGCCCTACATACAGCTTGCCATGGAAAGGAGTAGGAAGGATTGGATGAATGTAATAAGAAAGTAGAGATACGAGAGGAGCACAGCATCTTCACACACTTATCTGAAATTCCCACTATTGCTTTACATAAGTATTTCTATCCCTTTTTATTTTCTATTTATTTATTAATTTTCGAACTCACCATAAACCAATTTAATCTGCCTAACTGAGATTTACAAGGTGACCATAGCTTGCTTCATACCAACAATCTCTGTGGGATCGACCCTTACTCACGTAAGGTATTACTTGGATGACCCAGTACACTTGCTGGTTAAGTTGAACGTAGTTGTGATCACATATGCTAAAGAGCCATTAAATAAATCTCATGCAAATACAAAGAGGACAATCACAATTTCGTCCACCATGGGTCGTCCTTCCCTTTTACTGAGATCTCTGAGACTTTCCCAGATGAGCAACTCTTTGTCATTCAGGAAGCTCCATGGTTTGCAGATATTGCAAATTATAAAGCTGTGAGGTTCATACCCCAGGAGTACAGCAGGGTGCAAAGAAAGAAATTAATTTCAGATGCCAAGTACTACCTATGGGATGAGCCATATCTCTTTAAGAGATGTGCAGACGGAATGATCCGCAGATGTGTACCTAGAGAGGAAGCACAAAGGATCCTGTGGCATTGCCATGGATCACAGTATGGGGGACATTTCGGAAGTGAGCGAACAGCCACTAAGGTCCTCCAATGTGGCTTCTACTAGCCTACTATCTATAGAGATGCCCGAGAGTTTGTGCGTAACTGTGACAGTTGGCAAAGAGCTAGTAACTTGCCTCATGGATACGCCATGCCTCAACAAGGGATCCTAGAGATTGAATTGTTTGATGTATGGGGTATTGACTTCATGGGTCCGTTCCCACCATCATACTCAAACACTTACATTCTGGTGGCAGTGGACTATGTATCTAAATGGGTAGAAGCAATTGCTACACCCACTAATGATACTAAGACCGTGCTAAAATTCCTCCAGAAACACATCTTCAGCAGGTTCGGTGTTCCCAGAGTACTCATCAGTGATGGGGGCACTCATTTCTGCAATAAACAGCTGTACTCTGCTATGGTCCGATATGAAATTAGTCACAAAGTAGCAACTCCGTATCATCCACAAACAAATGGGCAAGCTGAAGTCTCTAACAGAGAGATAAAAAGAATCCTAGAACGGACTGTAATGGCCTGTAGAAAGGATTGGGCAAGGAGCTTGGATGATGCTTTGTGGGCATACAGAACAGCATTCAAGACTCCTATAGGAACCTCTCCATACCAACTTGTGTATGGCAAGGCCTGTCATCTGCCCATGGAACTGGAACATAAGGCCTACTGGGCGACCAGATTCCTAAACCTAGATGCTAAGTTAGCTGGTGAAAAAAGATTACTCCAGCTAAATGAGCTAGATGAATTTAGATTCAGTGCCTTTGAAAATGCAAAGATTTATAAGGAAAAGGCAAAGAAGTGGCATGACAAGAAGTTGTCATCCAGAGTCTTTGAGCCAGGACAAAAAGTTCTGCTCTTCAACTCTAGGCTCAGACTGTTCCCAGGAAAACTTAAATCCCGGTGGAGGGGTCCGTATGTGATTACAAGAGTGTCACCATATGGATATGTTGAGCTTCAGGATATTGATTCTGACAAAAAGTTCATTGTCAATGGACAAAGGATCAAGCATTATCTTGAAAGCAATTTTGAGCAAGAATGCTCAAAACTGAGGCTTGAATAAATCTCAGTAAAGGTCCAGCTAAAGACAATAAAGAAGCGCTTGCTGGGAGGCAACCCAGTCATTAGCAGGTTATCAGTTTTGTTTAATAAAAGTTTGATATATATTCTCAAAGGGTGATCATCAAAATTGAAGGAATTCACAGAGTTACAGAAGGATTCAGTGCAAAAAGCAGAGAAACGGAGCTTGCTGGTGAAAAAATGCCAGTAAGGGGTGCTTTGGGCGTTTAACGCCAGTAAAGGTACCATTTTGGGCGTTAAACGCCAGAATGGGCACCATTCTGGGCGTTTAACGCCAGGTGTGCAGCATCTTGGGTGTTTAGCAAAACGCCCAGTGAAGAAGGGATTTCTGGCGTTTAACGCCAGCCAGGGTACCTGGTTAGGCGTTAAACGCCCAAATTGGCCAACATTTGGGCGTTAAGCGCCAGAATAGATACCATTCTAGGCGTTTAACGCCAGATAGGTGGGGGACAGAGATTTTGCTTTCCACTTCAAATTTTTTCAAACTTTCTTGTTTTGATCCATAATTTTCTACATAAACACATTTCAAACTTTCATCATTCACCTTAAAATTTTCAAAAATTAAAATCATTCTTTAAATCTCTTTCAAATCCTTTCCAAATCTTCTTCAAAAACTCAAACATCTCTCAAATTCTTTCCATATCTTCTCAAATCTCTTTCAAAATTTTCGAAATCTCTCCCCCTCCCTTATAAATACACGTTTGGCCATCCCCTTTTCCCCACCATTCGAATTTGCTCTCCTTCTCTCCCTCCTCTTTACTTTCTTTTTTTGCTTGAGGACAAGCAAACCTCTAAGTTTGGTGTGTTTTTCCGTGATCACTAAGCTAAGGCTCATCAAGATCATGGCGAGAAAGAGAACACTCCAAAGAACCTTTGGAGTCAAGAGAAGTTCTTAACCAAAGAACATGCAGACCATTACCACAAAATAATGGGTCTAAGGTCAGTGATCCCGGAAGTTAAATTTGATCTGAAAGAAGATGAATATCCGGAGATCCAAGAGCAAATTCGAAACAGAGGATGGGAAGTTCTAACCAACCCTGAGACAAAGGTTGGAAGAAACATGGTTCAGGAATTCTACTCAAATCTGTGGCTGACAGATAAGCAGAGAATGACTGGAACCGCTTTTCATACCTATAGAACCATGGTCAGAGGGAGAATTATTTACTTCCATCTAGACAAAATAAGAGAGGTCTTCAAATTGCCTCAACTACAAGATGATCCTGAATCCTTTAATAGGAGAATGGTGAGAGTAGATAAGGGGTTGGATCAAGTTCTAGAGGACATATGCCTCCCTGGAACCAAGTGGATGACCAATTCAAAAGGTGTCCCAAACCAACTTAAGAGGGGAGATCTCAAACCAGTTGCAAGAGGCTGGTTGGATTTCATAGGGCGTTCCATCTTGCCCACTAGTAACTGTTCTGAGGTTACTATCAAGAGAGCAGTGATGATTCATTGCATTATGCTGGGACAAGAAGTGGAGATTCATCATCTGATTGCTTGTGAGATTTACACAATTGCAAACAAGAACTCCACTGAAGCCAAACTGGCTTACCCGAGCTTAATCTCTTTGCTATGTAAAGATGCTGGGGTGAGGATGGGAGTAGATGAATTCATCCCAATTGAGCACCCAATCACCAAGAGGTCGATGGAAGGACAAATGCAAGATAACTCTATCAAAAAGAGGGCACAGGAGTTTCTCCCTGAACTTCCTGAAATTGACTACTGGACTCGTCTAGAAGCATCTGTTGCCAAGCTGCAAGAAGCTATGGAACAAATTAAGGAAGAACAGCAGAATCAAAACTGTAAGCTCTGCAAATTGCTGAAGGAACAAGAGAGGCAGGGGCGTGAGCTACAGGAGCTAAAGCGCCAGAAGCTCTCCCTTGAAGGGTCAAATACCCCACAAGTTGAGGGAGCATCCACTTCTCAAGATCAAGGTTGTTGAGTCCTAACTCTGTGATAATCTCTATCATTAAGAGTCTATTTTAGAGTCATTTAAAATTTTGTTTTCTATTACTATTAGTCTTATCTTATATCTATTTTTTAGTCTTGTTCTTGATTCATGATTAATAAAATTTAAGATTCATGCCTTAAAGCTATAAATGTCCTATGAATCCATCACCTCTCTTAAATGAAAAATGCTTTAATCACAAAAGAACAAGAAGTACAGGATTTCGAATTCATCTATGAAACTAGTTGAATTAGTTTGATGTGGTGACAATAATTTTTGTTTTCTGAATGAATGCTTGAACAGTGCATATGTCTTTTGAATTTGTTGATTAAAGAATGTTAAACTTGTTGGCTCTTGAAAGAATGATGGAAAAGGAGAAATGTTATTGAGGATCTGAAAAATCATCAAATTGATTCTTGAAGCAAGAAAAAGCAGTAAAGAAAAAACAAGTTTAAGGTGATCCAAGGCAAAAAGAGTGTGCTTAAGGACCCTGGACACCTCTGATTAGGGACTCTAGCAAAGCTGAGTCACAATCTGAAAAGGTTCACCCAGTCATGTGTCTGTGGCATGTATGTATCCGGTGGTAATACTGGAAGACAGAGTGCTTTGGGCCACAGCCAAGACTCATAAAGTAGCTATGTTCAAGAATCATCATACTTAACTAGGAGAATCAATAACACTATCTAAGTTCTGAGTTCCTATAGATGCCAATCATTCTAAACTTCAAAGGATAAAGTGAGATGCCAAAACTGTTCAGAAGCAAAAAGCTACTAGTCCCGCTCATCTAATTGGAGCTAAGTTTCTTTGATATTTTGGAGTCTATAGTATATTCTCTTCTTTTTATTCTATTTTAATTTTCAGTTTCTTGGGGACAAGCAACAATTTATGTTTGGTGTTGTGATGAGCGGATAATTTATACGCTTTTTGGCATTGTTTTTAGTATGTTTTTAATATATTTTAGTTAGTTTTTATTACATTTTTATTAGTTTTTAGTTAAAATTCACTTTTCTGGGCTTTACTATGAGTTTGTGTGTTTTTCTGTGATTTCAGGTATTTTCTGGCTGAAATTGAGGGACCTGAGCAAAAATCTGATTCAGAGGCTGAAAAGGACTGCAGATGCTGTTGGATTCTGATCTCCGTGCACTCGAAGTAGATTTTCTGGAGCTACAGAAGCCTAATTGGCGCGCTCTCAATTGCGTTGGAAAGTGGACATCCTGGGCTTTCCAACAATGTATAATAGTCTATACTTTGCCCGAGATTTGATGGCCCAAAATGGTGTTGCAAATCAGCTTTAGAATTCCCGGCGTTTAACGCCGGAACTGGCACAAAAATTGGAGTTAAACGCCCAAACTGGCATAAAAGCTGGCGTTTAACTCCAGAAAAAATCTCTACACATGAAAGCTTCAATGTTTAGCCCAAGCACACACCAAGTGGACCCCGGAAGTGGTTTTTTACGTCATTTACTCATTTCTGTATGCCCTAGGTTACTAGTTCACTATTAATAGGACCTTTTGACATTGTATCTCTACCTCATGACACATTACACGTTTCTCATTGTATCTTCTACGGCATGAGTCTCTAAACCCCATGGTTGGGGGTGAGGAGCTCTGCTGTGTCTTGATGGATTAATGCAATTATTACTGTTTTTCATTCAATCACGCTTGCTTCTATTCTAAGATATCACTTGTTCTTCAACTTTATGGATGTGATGATCCGTGACACTCATCATCATTCTCACCTATGAACGTGTGACTGACAACCACCTCCGTTCTACTTTAGATTGAGTAGATATCTCTTAGATTCCTTAATCAGGATCTTCGTGGTATAAGCTAGAATTGATGACGGCATTCAAGAGAATCCGGAAGGTCTAAACCTTGTCTATGGTATTCTGAGTAGGATTCAAGGATTGAATGACTGTGACAAGCTTCAAACTCCTGAGGGCTGGGCGTTAGTGACAGACGCAAAAGAATCACTGGATTCTATTCCAACCTGATTGAGAACCGACAGATGATTAGCCGTGCTGTGACAGAGCGCGTTGAACATTTTCACTAAGAGGATGGGAGGTAGCCATTGACAACGGTAAAACCCTACATACAGCTTGTCATGGAAGGAGCCTTGCGTGCATGAAGAAGAAGACAGTAAGAAAGCAGAGATTTAGAAGATAGAGCATCTCCAAAACCTCAACCTGTTCTCCATTACTGCAAAATAAGTACTTATTTCATGTTCTTTTACTTTTCACAATTAAATCTGATAATTATTGATATCCTAACTAAGAGTTACAAGATAACCATAGCTTGCTTCAAGCCGACAATCTCCGTGGGATCGACCCTTACTCATGTAAGGTATTACTTGGACGACCCAGTGCACTTGCTGGTTAATTGTGTGGAATTGCAAAAGTGTGATTGCAATTTCGTGCACCAAGAATCCCTTGTGTTTAAGGCTCAAGGATATCCCTCTGTAACCATGGAGAGGAAGCATGAAGAGCTTCTCTCAAACCAGAGTCAAACAGAGCCCCCACAATCAAACTCTAAGTTTGGTGTTGGGAGGCCACAACCAACTTCTAAGTTTGGTGTTGAACCCCCACATTCAAACTCTAAGTTTGGTGTTCGGAGGTTCCAATATTGCTCTGAGTATTTGTGAGGCTCCATGAAAGCCCACTGTCAAGCTACTGACATTAAAGAAGCGCTTGTTGGGAGGCAACCCAATGTTATATTATCTATTTTTCCTTTGTTATTTTATGTTTTCTACAGGTTGATGATCATGGGAAGTCACAAAATCAATTGAAAAAAAGCAAAAACATAATGAAAAACAGAAAGAAAAATAGCACATCCTGTAGGAAAACTTGCTAGTGTTTAAACGCCAGTAAGGGCAGCAAATGGGCGTTTAACGCCCAGTCTGGCACAATTCTGGGCGTTTAACGCCAAAAAAGGGCACCAGACTGGCGTTAAACGCCAGGAAGGGGCAAGAAGCTGGCATTAAACGCCAGAAATGGGCACCAGCCCGGCATTTAACGCTAGAATTAGCAGAAGGAGCATTTTTGCTCGCCACTTGGTGCAGGGATGAATTTTCCTTGACACCTCAGGATCTGTGGACCCCATAGGATCCCCACCTACCCCACCACTCTCTCTCTTCTTCACCCATTCACCAATCACCTCAACACCTCTTCCCAAAAAAAAACCCTCACCTATCAAATCTCACTATTCTCCTCACCACTTACATCCATCCTTCATAAAACCTCACCTACCTCACCATTCAAATTCAAACCACTTTCCCTCCCAACCCATCCTCACATGACCAAACCCTACCTCTCACTCCACCCCTATATAAATCCATCTTCACTCCTTCATTTTCACACAACCAAAACACTACTTCTCCCCCTTGGCCGAACCAAAAAGCCACCTCTATCTCCTCTATTTCTTCTTCTACTACTCTCTTCTTTCTTCTTTTGCTCGAGGACGAGCAAACCTTCTAAGTTTGGTGTGGTAAAAGCATTGCTTTTTGTTTTTTCATAACCATTTATGGCATCTAAGGCCGGAGAAACCTCTAGAAAGAGGAAAGGGAAGGCAAAAGCTTCCACCTCCGAGTCATGGGAGATGGAGAGATTCATCTCAAGGGTGCATCAAGACCACTTCTATAAAGTTGTGGCCATGAAGAAGGTGATCCCCGAGGTCCCTTTCAAACTCAAAAAGAGTGAATATCCAGAGATCCGACATGAGATACGAAGAAGAGGTTGGGAAGTTCTTACCAACCCCATTCAACAAGTCAGAATCTTAATGGTTCAAGAGTTCTATGCCAATGCATGGATCACCAAGAACCATGATCAAAGTGTGAACCCGGACCCAAAGAATTGGCTTACAATGGTTTGGGGGAAATGCTTGGATTTTAGTCTGGAAAATGTAAGGTTGGCATTCAACTTGCCCATGATGCAAGGAGATGAACACCCTTACACTAGAAGGGTCAACTTTGATCAAAGGTTGGACCAAGTCCTCATAGACATTTGTGAAGAGGGCGCTCAATGGAAGAGAGATTCAAGAGAGAAGCCAATTCAACTGAGAAGGCATGACCTCAAGCCCGTGGCTAGAGGATGGTTGGAGTTTATCCAACGCTCAATCATTCCCACTAGCAACCGGTCCGAAGTTACTATAGACCGGGCTATCATGATTCATAGCATCATGTTGGAGAGGAAGTAGAAGTTTATGAGGTTATATCCCAAGAACTTTATAAGGTGGCGGACAAGTCCTCTACCTTGGCAAGGTTAGCTTTCCCTCATCTTATTTGTCACCTCTGTTATTCAGTTGGAATTGAAATAGAGGGAGACGTCCTCATTGATGAAGACAAGCCCATCACTAAGAAGAGGATGGAGCAAACAAGAGATCTCACTCACCATGAAATCCCTGAGACACCTCAAGGGATGCACTTTCCTCCCCAAAACTATTGGGAGCAAATCAACACCTCCCTAGGAGAATTGAGTTCCAACATGGACAACTAAGGGTGGAGCACCAAGAACATTCCATTCTCCTCCATGAAATTAGAGAAGATCAAAGAGTCATGAGAGAGGAGCAACAAAGGCAAGGAAGAGACATTGAGGAGCTCAAGCACTCCATAAGATCTTCAAGAGGAAGAACAAGCCGCCATCACTAAGGTGGACCCGTTCATACTTATTTTCATCTATGTTTGTGTCTTATGATCATTAGTGTCTTAGTGTCTATGCCTTAAAGTTATGAATGTCCTATGAATCCATCACCTTTCTTAAATGAAAAATATTCTTAATTGGAAAAGAGAAGAATTGCATGAATTTTGAATTTTATAACAGATTAATTATTTTGATGTGGTGGCAATACTTTGACTTCTGAATGTATGCTTGAACAGTACATATGTCTTTTGAATTTGTTGTTCATGAATGTTGGCTCTTGAAAGAATGATGAAAAAGGAGACATGTTACTGAGGATCTGAAAAATCATAAAAATGATTCTTGAAGCAAGAAAAAGCATTGAATTCAAAAAAAAAGGGAAAAGAAAAAGAAAAAAATAATAAAGTTGTGATCCAAGGCAAAAAGAGTGTGCTTAAGAACCCTAGACACCTCTAATTGGGGACTCTAGTAAAGCTGAGTCACAATCTGAAAAGGTTCACCCAGTTATGTGTCTGTAGCATGTATGTATCCGGTGGTAATATTGGAAGACAGAGTGCTTTGGGCCACGACCAAGACTCATAGAGTAGCTATGTTCAAGAATCATCATACTTAACTAGGAGAATCAATAACACTATCTGGATTCTGAGTTCCTATAGAAGCCCATCATTCTGAATTTCAAAGGATAAAGTGAGATGCCAAAACTGTTCAGAGGCAAAAAGCTAAAAGCCCCGCTCATCTAATTAATACTGATCTTTATAGATGTTTTTGAAATTCATTGCATATTCTCTTCTTTTTATCTTATTTGATCTTCAGTTGCTTGAGGACAGGCAACAATTTAAGTTTGGTGTTGTGATGAGCGGATAATTTATACGCTTTTTGGCATTGTTTTAGTATGTTTTTAGTATGTTTTAGTTAGTTTTTATTATATTTTTATTAGTTTTTAGTTAAAATTCACTTTTCTGGACTTTACTATGAGTTTGTGTGTTTTTCTGTGATTTCAGGTATTTTTTGGCTGAAATTGAGGGACCTGAGCAAAAATCTGATTCAGAGGCTGAAAAGGACTGCAGATGCTGTTGGATTCTGACCTCCTTGCACTCGAAGTGGATTTTCCGGAGCTACAGAAGCCCAATTTGCGTGCTCTCAACTGCGTTGGAAAGTAGACATCCTGGGCTTTCCAGCAATATATAATAGTTCATACTTTTCCCAAGATTTGATGGCCTAAACAGGCAGCTTAAGAATTCTGGCGTAAAACGCCGGAACTGGCACAAGAATGGGAGTTAAACGCCCAAACTGGCACAAGAGCTAGCGTTTAACTCCAAGAAGAGTCTCTACACAAAAATGCTTCAATGCTCAGCCCAAGCACACACCAAGTGGGCCCGGAAGTAGATTTTTATGTCATTTACTCATCTTTGTAAACCCTAAGCTACTAGTTCTCTACAAATAGGACCTTTTGCTACTGTATTAGACATCTGGGTAGCTATCTTTGAGTAGTCTTATGCTATCTTAGATCATGGGGGCTGGCCTCTCGGCCATGCCTAGACCTTGTTCTTATGTATTTTCAACGGTGGAGTTTCTACACACCATAGATTAAGGTGTGGAGCTCTGCTGTACCTCGAGTATTAATGCAATTACTATTGTTCTTCTATTCAATTCAGCTTATTCTTGTTCTAAGATATCACTTGTTCCTCAACTTGATGAATGTGATGATCTGTGACACTCATCATCATTCTCACCTATGAACGTGTGCCTGACAACCACCTCCGTTCTACCTTAGATTGAGTGGATATCTCTTGGATCCCTTAATCGGAATCTTCGTGGTATAAGCTAGAATTGATGGCGGCATTCAAGAGAATCCGGAAGGTCTAAACCTTGTCTGTGGTATTCTGAGTAGGATTCAAGGATTGAATGACTGTGACGAGCTTCAAACTCGCAATTGTGGGGCGTTAGTGACAGACGCAAAAGAATCACTCGATTCTATTCCGACATGATCGAGAACCGACAGCTGAATAGCTGTGCTGTGACAGAGCGCGTTGAACATTTTCACTGAGATGACGGGACTGTAGCCATTGACAACGGTGATGCCCAACATACAGCTTGCCATGGAAAGGAGTAAGAAGGATTGGATGAAGACAGTAGGAAAGCAAAGAAACGGAAGGGACAAAGCATCTCCATACGCTTATCTGAAATTCTCACCAATGAATTGCATAAGTATCTCTATCTTTATTTTATGATTTATTCATAAATCATTCATAACCATTTGAATCTGCCTGACTGAGATTTACAAGATGACCATAGCTTGCTTCATACCAACAATCTCCGTGGGATTGACCCTTACTCGCGTAAGGTTTATTACTTGGACGACCCAGTGCACTTGCTGGTTAGTTGTGCGAAGTTGTGATAAAGAGTTGAGATTGCAATTGAGCGTACCATGTTGATGGCGCCATTGATGATCACAATTTCGTGCACCAGTCTTCTTAGGTCTTCCTCTGCCTTTCGCCCTTTGTCCATCTTTCATCTCATCCACCCTCCTGACTGGATGTTCTATCGGTCTTCTTCTCACATGTCCAAACCACCTGAGACGCGATTCAACCATCTTTTCCACAATGGGTGCTACTCCAACTCTCTCCCTTATATCTTCATTCCTTATTTTATCCAATCGCGTATGACCACTCATCCATCTCAATATCTTCATCTCTGCCACACTCAGCTTATGTTCGTACTCCCCTTTAGCCGCCCAACACTCCGTACCATACAGCATAGCCGGTCTTATAGCGGTGCGATAGAATTTACCTTTAAGTTTTAGAGGCACTTTTTTGTCGCATATAAAACCAGATGCACTCTGCCATTTTGACCAACCTGCTTGGATCCTATGATTTACATCCCGTTCAATCTCTCCATTATCCTGTATGATGCACCCAAGATACTTAAAACTTTTAACTTTTCGTAGGATATTTTCTCCAATCTTCACCTCTATTTTGGGGTTTTCCCTTCTCAGACTGAACTTACATTCCATATATTTCGTCTTGCTACGGCTTATGCGTAGACCATACACTTCTAAAGCTTCTCTACATAACTCCAACTTCTTATTTAAGTCTTCCCTTGACTCTCCTATAAGGACGATATCATCGGCAAAAAGCATGCACCATGGCACAGGCTCTTAGATATGCTCTGTGAGTACTTCCAAGACTAATGTGAAAAGGTATGGACTTAAGGATGATCCCTGGTGCAATCCTATACCAATAAGGAATTCCTCTGTCACACCACCTTGAGTCTTCACACTAGTTGTGGTCCCATCATACATGTCTTTAATTTCTCGAATATATGCGATTCTTACTCTCCTCTTTTTTAAAACGTTCCATAAGACCTCCCTTGGTACCCTATCATACGCTTTTTCCAAATCAATCAACACCATATGTAGATCCCTTTTATTACTACGATACCTCTCCATCATCCTTCTTAATAGGTATATCGCTTCAGTGGTAGATCTGCCTGGCATAAATCCAAATTGGTTCTCTGTTACTTGTGTCTCTTTTCTCAACCTCCATTCTATCACCATTTTCCATAACTTCATAGTATGACTCATAAGCTTAATCCCTCTATAATTTCTGTAACTTTGTATATCCCCCTTATTCTTGTAGATAGGTACCAAGGTGCTCTTTCTCCACTCATCAGGTATCTTCTTTGACCTTAAAATCTCATTTAAAAGCTTGGTTAACCAGTTGATGCCTTTTTCTCTAAGACCCTTCCAAACCTCAATCGGGATATTATCAGGTCCTACTGTCCTGCCATTTTTCATTTTCTTTAGAGCCTCTTTTACCTAAAAGTCTTGAATCCTTCGATAGTAGTCAAAGTTTTGATCTTCTTCCCTTGTGCATAATTGACCAAGGCTCGGAAGAGTCTTCTGTCCCTCATTAAATAACTCGTAGAAGTAGCTCTTCCACCTTTCATTAATCTTCTCCTCTTGAGCCAACACCTCTCCATCCTTATCCTTTATGCACTTAACCTGATCCAAATCTCTCGTTCTTCTTTCCCGGCTCTTTGTGATTCTATATATACCTTTTTCTCCTTCTTTCATGCCCAAAGACTGGTAGAGACCCTCATATGCTCTTGTTCTTACTTCACTTACAGCCACTTTGTCTCTTTCTTAGCCGCCTTATATTTTTCCCAGTTATCTGCATTGCGGCATAAAGACCACTCTTTAAAGCATTCCCTTTTTATCTTTATGTTTTCTTGTATACTCGCATTCTACCACCAAGACTCCTTGTCTCTTGGTCCTATTCCTTTAGATTCACCAAAACTTTCTTTTGCTGTTCTTCTAATAACTTCTGCCATCTCCCTCCACATCTCTTTCGCGCTTCCATTCCCATCCCACTTTGCCTCTTCTCCTACCCGTCTTAGGAAGCTTCTTTGTTCCTCACCTTTCATCTGCCACCACCTCATCCTTGGGTTCTTCGTATGATGTCTTTTCTTCAACTTTTTCTCAACGTGAAAGTCCATGACGAGCACCCTATGTTGTGTTGTCAAACTCTCTCCTGGGATACTTTTACAGTTAATGCAAAATTTCCAGTCGACTCTCCTCAACAAGAAGAAGTTGATTTGAGAGCTTGTCATGCCACTCTTATAGGTTATAAGATGTTCGTCTCTCTTTTTAAAACATGTATTTGCGATGAGAAGATCAAAAGTTGAGGAAAAATCCAAAATAGTTTTACCCTCGGCATTGATCACCCCGAAACCATGGCCTCCATGAATACTCTCATATCCAGTCACTTCTCTCCCAACATGGCCATTTTAATCTCCTCCTAAGAAAATCTTATCTCCCAAAGGTATGCCTTGAACCAAACTCTCTAGATCCTCCCAAAACCTTATCTTGTGTTGTTTGTCCGAACCCACTTGCGGTGCATAGGCGCTAATCACATGGAAAGCACCTCCCTCCACCACAAGTTTGATAGAGATGATCCAATCTCCTACCCTCTTGACATCCACTACGTCCTTCTTCCACTACTTATCCACAATTATTCCAACCCCATTCCTATTCTTCACATTTTCTGTATACCAAAGTTTGAAACCAGAAGTATCCAACTCCCTAGCCTTTGCACCAACCCATTTCATTTCTTGTAGGTACATAATGTTAATCTTCCTCCTTGTCATGGTGTCCACCACCTCCATGGACTTTCCTGTTAGAGTGCCTATGTTCCATGTCCCAAATCTCAACCTTCTGTCGCTTCGACCTTTACCTTTTACTTTGTGAACTAGCTTATTTACCCTTGTCCGTTCACGAAAACGTGAGAACCCTTGCTCATTTAACGCTACATTCGGGCACCGATGTAGCGGCTCTTGCTTTGACACCGTACTCGAGCCATACGGCGCATTGCTTCCAAGCAACGACCTAGCTTTAGCGCAATAATGTCTTTGATTCATGTCGTGGGGGTTCGGCTATATTTTTATGTTGGTTGCCGAAGACCTAACACAACCCTCCTCCTTTGTCCGGGCTTGAGACCGGCTATGTACCGCAAGTATAACATAGGCGGAGTTGTTGATACACAACAAAAGAAAAATAAAAATTAGATTTATTAGAATATATGATACACAAATACTGATACAGACACAAAACACGATATGACATGAGACACGTGGATAATAAATTTTAAATTCTTATAAAACACAAGAACACAACATATATATAAATGCAAAATATTTTTTAGATAAATTAATAAGATATTTTGATATTTTATTGATATTAAAATATAAATTATTTTTTAACTATTTTTAATACCTTTTAAATCATATAAAGTATTTAAAAGAAGAAGAAGAAACATCTCAAACCTAAGAAAAATAAACATCCAAAACTAGTAAAAAGAATCTTACAAAACCAAGAAAAAGAAGATCTTGCATGAAGAATTGGAGGGGGTGGCCACGCCGTTCTTGAGCGAGGATATGGGTGTTGCGGTGAGAAGTGTTTGAAAGGAGGCGCGGCAACGTGACGACCGACAAACGACCAAGATGGGCCGCGCTGCACGGAGAAGGGGGGAGATGCCGTTGCGGCAGCAGAGGAGAGGAAGATTGCAGCCGCGCCATTCTTGTGCAAGGAGATAGGCGTCGCGATGAGAAGCGTTTGAAAGAGGAGGCGCAAGTGTGCGACAGCATGACTACCGGCAAAGGACCAGGAAGAGGGAGCCAATGACTACCCAGAATGTTATGGGTTGGAGTAGTAATACATGTATTTTTTTTAACGAAAAAATAAATTTATTTTAATTTTAAAATCAAGTTTACAACTAATTGATTAGAGTTGATTGCACCCTAATTATTTACTTATGTTTTTTCTGTTCGAAAAGTTTTTTTTCCCAAATTCAAATACAAAAGCTTTAATTAAGTGATCTAATAATGTTAATACTCACTTTAGTAGTATATACCGTGCATTGTTTTAGTTGGTACAAATATTGTCATTATTATCATTATACTATCTTACAAGTTACAACAGGAAATATTTTAGTCCAAAAATGCTAATATAATGTGTTTTAGTATTATTATACATACTTTTTTTTGGAATATTTCAAGAAAATATCTTTTTATAATTATATGAAAATTAATATGTAATAACTAAAATTTAACTAATTGTGAATAATTTTAATATGAAACATATGTATTTTGATGGGTTGTCGTGTTCGCATGTCGAATACATCTCGAACACGATACTCATCGACCTTTGTCTAACATGTGATGAAAAATAAAAAAAAAAACTTTTTTGGACATATTTGTACATACGTAAATACCATTATGTATCAATGTGTTCAAATTCTTTTTATTAGTTTTAGATGTTTCTTCTTTTTAAATTTTGAATAATTTTTTAATAATTTTAAATCTTTCTTTTCCTAATTTTTGAATGTTTTTTTTTCCAATATTTTGGATGTCTCATTTTATTATGTTTTAGATTTATTAAAATAATTTTGGATATCTTATTTTTTTCATATTTTGAATGTTTTTTTTGTTATATTTCAGATTTTTTATTAGGTTTTGCATATTCTTTTTACAATGACATTCTTCTTCTTCTTCTTTTTGTAGATTTTAAATAATTCTTTTTACTTGTTTTGGATATTTTTTTTTAAAGTTTTGGATATGTCATTTTTATATATTTTGTATGTTTTGTGTCTTCTTTTTAGGTTTTGGATTTTTTTAATAGTTTTAGATAATTTTTTTAGCTTTTGGATTTTTTTCTAATATTTTTAAATTTCTCGTTTTGTTAGGTTTTGAATTTTTTTAAGAGAAAGTCTAGGGGCTAGCACTTTTATTAAAATTTGGCCAGCTTAACCAGCAAAAGAAAAGTGAGTAATCTCACACTATTGGATAAAATCTCACACCATTAAAAATACTAATAATAACTAATTGATGGTTACACATCATAAAATTTGCTAGTCCTAACACTCCTCTTTTTTTAAAATAATTTTAAATATCTCTTTTTTATTAAACATTAGATTTTTTTATTAAGTTTCGAATATTTTTTTTAATTTTAGATATTTTTACAATAATTTTAAATATTTATTTTTATTTATTTTTTTATTTTAAAATTTTTTATTTAATTTTAAATATAATTTGAATTAATATTTTTTTTAAAAAACTAATTTAAAAAAAATTACTAATTAGCTGTCATTAGCTACCATCCATATTAGTTACGTAAGAAAGATGGTTCTAAAATTTTCTACCATCCGTAGATCACTACTTCACTGTTTTAGTGTATTCAATCTAAATTAGCCAAATTCAAACAATAGATATAAGATGTTTGTAATTTAATTAAAAAAAAAACAAAGTCCAAATTGAACATGAAAATGCGATCAATGTGACTTGTAGTCGGTTATTTAGATTTTGCAGGTTTTTTTATACAAATAAATGTATGAAAATAATTATTTTTCTTAGTACGCACCTAAAAAAATATTACCAAAATTTGTAGAATTATTTTATTAGTGACGCTTTTAAAATAAAAATGCACACCAATATTTTTTATGACGCTTGCAAAATAGATAAGGCACAGATGACATCTTGATCGGACACAAAATGGAGTGCATGCATAATAAAATCGATGACCATTTCTCACTTACTTGACACACATGAAATAGATAATAATAATAATAATAATAATAATAATAATAATAATAATAATAATAATAATAATAATAATAATAATAATAATAAAGAGGTAGAAAATTTAATTTATTTTGTTATTAGTCATGAATACATATACATGTAACTTTTGATATAATATTATATTAAATATTTTTATCTTAAAAAACATAATTTACAATCTTAATAAATTAGAATGTATTATTTTCTATCATAATAAAGATGTACA
The DNA here is from genome assembly GCF_003086295.3 of Arachis hypogaea. Lineage (NCBI taxonomy): Eukaryota > Viridiplantae > Streptophyta > Magnoliopsida > Fabales > Fabaceae > Arachis > Arachis hypogaea. The sequence goes on from NC_092045.1 coordinate 13,303,548, forward strand.
TGAGAGTACTTTTGGAGTACCGTATTTATACTTAAATTATAGAAATATTATTAATATAATATTTCTATAAAAATCTAAATTATCTATTAATAAAAGATAAATAAAAATTATAATAACATTAATATTAAATAATTATAACTACAATAATAATAATAACATTGATGAATAATAATAATATTTAAATTATAACAAAATAAAATATTACTACAAATATATTGATCTTTTTTATTAAAATATATAAAAATATGATGCCCGTCTACTCAATTAAAATTTTTTTCGATATTTATTTCACTCATCTTTCAATATCCTTCACATTTATCAAATTATTCTATTCCTAAAATTTTTTAGAAATAGTAGATTTTTATTATTTTATTTTTATTTTTAGAATTTAATAAAAAATAAAAAATAAAAATAAAAATAATATTTTTATTTTTTAATATTTGATTTATATTTTAATTTTTAATATTTTTTAAGATCTTGTAAGAAACAGTGAAAATGCTAACGGCAATGATTAATTAAATAATATGTTCAGTTACATATCTTGGGGAATTAGGGTGTATTTTCATTTTTATTTTGGGAACGCCAATAATAAAATGATTATGCATATTTTGATGACCATCTTTCTATTCTTGTGTATTTAGAGAAATAATATGTTTACATCTTTATTTGTATTAAAAAAATAAAAATATAAAACAGATTTTGTATATTACAATATGAGTAAAACAAGATAGGATGTTAAAGTACTCGCTAGTAGCTAAAAACAGACAAGAAAACAATCAGAGAAAAAATGCGAACATGTTTCGGTTGCAATGGAGAAAAATGAGTGTGTTCATATAGTGAGGAGTAATTTATTTATTGTTTTTGTAACATATTGGATAGTGGCCGAAAGAAAGCCTCATGATGTGTGCGTCTCATAATTTAATTAGTTCATTCTAAGTCATGTTACTTAAAGAGTTAGGAAACAAATTGAAAATTAAAACAAAAAAAATATGATCTAATAATTAGGCTTTAGGCATACGAATTTGAAACAAAAGGGAATAGACGTAAAGGCGAAAATTGGAGTAGACTGAACTCTACACACGAACACCAATAAAAGTTTAAAAGTTAATTAGAGAAGGAAAAGTATAGGTAAATAATAATAATATTAAATTTAAATAATGTAAACAATAGATATATTGAATGTTTAATTCAATAGGTATGTAGGAGATTATATTGATTATTTTTAATTAGATGATTATTTTTTTATTTGATTTACTCATGCATAATTAATAATAATTGAATGTCTAATTTATTAAATGCGTAGATGATTATCCTAATATTAAAATTTAGGAGATAATTTAAAGATGAAGTACTTTTTATTTTATTAGATCAATTCTAAAATCTATTATTTATATTATTTACAAAAATTATTGTCTTTCTAACAAAATCAATTAAAAAAATGTATAATTACATTCGTCATTTTTTGATGGGATACACTTATCATATGATGTTTTTAATACTAGTATAAAAGTCTATGAAATAGACGGTTCACAAGATTCAAAACACTTTACCTGAATTCAAGAATTGTTACAATAATTATGAAAATCACGATCTACAAAAATTAGTGAATATATAAACTTATATTTCTAAAAAATTATAGATAACATTAAGGTAATTTAAATGTACAATAATAATTTAATAAGAGTAATAGTTAAGTACAATTTTGGTCCTAAAAATTTAAACAAAAAATTTTATTCGTTTACAATTTGTTTTATATTCGAATTATCTCTAAGATTCAACTTGGTTTTAAAATCGTCATTTGGATCAAAATATCATTTTCCAATAACTTCCTCATTAAAATACCGAATTTCTCTTCTTGTTCTTTTTCTTCCTCCCTTATTCTTCTTCTACAGACACTAAAATAAATTTAAATAAAATTATTATTAAAAAAATAAAATATCATCAGCAACAAAAATTTTCACAACATCAGCAATAATAATAAAAATTTTAAAATAAAAGCAGAAAAAATAAACAAAAAAGTTTTATAAATTTTGTTAGAGATAATTTATCTAGAATTTTAAAATTTAGGTAAAAGAAATGATTTTAAAATCAAGTTGAATTATAGGGATAAATTTAAATGTAAAAAAAGATTGAGTAAGAATCAATTTTTTTTTTCTAAACCATAAACATCAAAATAGTAAAAAAAATATTAATAACAACAACAACAATGATGTGTAACAATAACAACAATAACCATATAAAGGACTACCTAAAAATTAATAGTAATGTTCTATATCAGACTTGAACCCAGAACTGAGATTTTGAATGGAACGGAGATACCAAAAAATTCTATGAAGTAAAATTTGACTAAAATTTTAAAATAATCTCTCAAATTAAGTTATTGCAGTAATTTTACTCATGAGATTTCAATTACACTCATCTAAAAACCATTTCAATTAAGCTCAATTCTTTGGCTTTTTAATCTTTTAATAAAAAATTTAGTAATTTCCAAGTGTAAATATTAGAAAGGATACGTTATTACTTATTAGGTATTATTAGCTAATTTTATAGAGATAGATTGCGAAATCAAATAAATTTTCTATTATATTTTGTGAGTATTGTGAGTGAAATATAAACAAAGTACAAATCAACTCATTTTTTACTTTTTCAATAAGTTATTGATATTTTTTACTTCAAAATATAAATATTAATAAAAAATATTTTATTTAAAATTAAATAAAATATTTAAAACATCAAAGCTAATAAAAACAAAAATTTAAATCTTTTGTTTTCGATCAAAGTCTAAAAAATTTATTTTTTTACAAATTTATAAATTTAAAATAAAATTATTAACAAATTTTTAAAATTCAAAAGTCATCATTTAATTCATTGATATCTAAAATATTATTACTAAGATTGTATTGTTAACAAAAATTAATCTAAAATATAGTACTCCAAGATAATATAAGAGCTCATATTTAAATTTTTCAAAGTTAAAACTAATAAGCCTATATTTATGTTTTCGTTGTTTCCGTTATCTTTTTTAAAATATAATTGAGTTGCTATTTAGCTTTTTGTTCAGGGAAGATTTTATTTTATTTTTATCTCTTTTCTTCTCTTTTTTTTCCTTTTAGAGAGGAATTAGGTAATCACATTTTGTACTCAATTGTTCATTGACGGTGGTTTAATTTTTATTTTAAATTTTTCTTATTTTGCTCTTATTCTTCAATATTTATTGTTTTGATTTTGATATACTTATTTTTATTTTCAAGTAAATGCTTATTTCGTAAGATTTAATTAATATGTGTCTTAAGAGTACAAATTAAGATTATTAATAATAAAAAATTTTAAATAATTTATTTTAATAAATACATAATAAATACATTGAGAATTTAAATTTTGTATTTTTTTATAAAAATATTCTTAATTTATATTTTTATCATACACTCTAAAGACAAATATTAATTAATCCTAATTTTTATCGTTAATGCAATTGGGTGACACAAAAATTGAAACTGAGTTGATTGATAGGAAATGTTGAAAAAGACATCATACAAGCAATTTAGGATTTTTATGTATTTTTCTTTGGAATTAACAAATTAACAAGGAAATATTTTTGTCAAAATAAAATGATTGTGATAAATATAATATTAATTTTTTATGATCAATTTTACAAGCATTCAAATTTTTTATAATAGAAAATAATTATTTATTTTAACTAATATGGATCAGATTTCATCATTCTATCTCTTTTTTTATGTCAGCATAAGACTTTCATAAGTAAAATTATTGTAACTCAATTGAAATATTTATTTTGAGTTACATAGGCCACTATTTCAAAGCCATGTTTACGTTTTTATACCATGAAACTAACCCATCTCTTTAGAGAATGGGCATAATTTTCTCTTCCACACACATTCCAATTCAACCTTGCCCCTTCATCGAATTATGGGTCATATACACGTTAATATTATATTTATTAAACTATATTATATGTGGTACGAGGTTTATCTATCCATTCGTACACTTACCAAAATTAATCTGACCACGTTCTTCGTTACATAGTACAAAATTCATTAGAATAAAAGTACGCATATGAGTCACAATTGACAAATCTGTTCTTATCATTTTCATTTGTCATATGGACTCAGTTATTTCTTACTCAACAAAGTTAAAAAAAATGCCATTTAGTTGATATCTAAATATGTATCAGAAAGACGAAATTTAATATTTATTTGTTTTATGTTTTCGTGAACGGTTTTGATAAATAGAAAATAATTTTGGTAAACAATTTTCGTAAATATTATTATTATTATTATTATTATTAACTTTTTTAATAATGTTTTTTTTAGTGACTTTAATAATGCTTTAATTTAATAGTCATGACTGAATAAGTATTAATTATATTTGTAACTTTATTTAAAAATAGTTATTAACAGATTTATCTAACATGTATTTTGAAGGTATGTGTTAGGTTATTCATTCTTATTAAAAAATCTAAACATTTTACTTTAAAAAATTACATAAGAAATATATTAAAAACTTAATTTTATAAGTTTTTTATAAAAAAAAGCAAATTGATAATCTTAATTTGTGCTCTTAAATACATATTAGTTTTTTTCTCTAAAAATAGGAAGATTCAAATCTACAATCTCTTAAATGAGTATGAAGAGACTATGTTTATTGGCAAAATACATATTAGTTAATTCTTAATTTTATTAATTTTAACATGAATTTTATAATAGTTTTTGGATAGTCATAATTTTGATTATATGGATTAATTTAGCTTAATTTACAAAATTTAATTATGTTATATATATAAAAAATTAGTCATCGTATACAAAAAACATCTTTAGTGATTCATAATTTTTTTTATTATGCTATTATAAAACAGTTTTATTATTCGATTATTTTATTATCGTAAATTTGATTATTTTTGTGATTAATTATTTAATTAAAAATATATAAAATAATATGCATAAATATATACAAATATACGATAATAATTTAGTACGTAACTGATGAGAGAATTTTTTACGGTTTAGAATTTTACTAATAAAATTTCGTTGTAAAGTTTAGTTTCCAAACCAACAAAAAATTCTTTCATACAAAAGTTTGTTTGTCACAAGTACAAACCCCTAAAATCTATAAACCGAAACATTGAAACCTCGGGTCGTCTCTAAAAGGAATTGTAGGGTAGTGTCCTTGTTATTGGTTATGAGTTTGTATATTTTGGGGTTTTAAATGAGAAGTAAAAAAAGTAAATGACAATAAAATTCAAATGATAAAATAGTCTTGACAAGGATTAGTGGTCAAGGATCTCTATCCTAATTACTAACCACAACATGATAATTGCAAGGATCAATCCCACTAAGTCATCCTCTAACTAATAGTAAAGAAAAGTCAAGTGAGCTATATCAATCCAAGTCCATAAGTCCTAGCTTTCCACTAATTAAATTAGTGAAAACTAGAATTAATGGCTATCAATAATCAATTACTTGGATATTAATAACTCAAGAATTCCTAAGTTTCCTTCCCAAGCCAAGAACATAAAATGCTACTCTAAAATCCTTCCAAGCATTTCATCAAGCACTTGGAAGGCACAAAAGGAAAGCATATTGATTCAATAACAAGAATGAATTTTAACAACAATTTGAATGCAAGAAATCAACAACAACAATCAAGAAAATCACAATTGACATGAATTACCTCAAATTACATTAAAAGAAAATAAGAGAGAACAAAAATAGATCCACAACAAAGTATGAGAATTACAAGAATTAAAGCACAAAACTATATGGAGAAAGAGTAGAGGAGCAAGAATTGATAAAGAAGAAGTAAATCAAAGCATGAATTAAACCTAGATCTAAAGAGGAATTAAACATAATCCTAATCCTAATTCTAAAGAGAAGTGAGAATTTCTCTCTCTAAAAACTAAACTAAAACTAAAGTGTAATGTATAGTCCAAGATGAATGAATGAATCTTCCCTTTTCCTTCAATCCTTGGTTCCTTTTATCTTTTCCTACCAAAAACTCAGCTCCAAATGGGGTTAGAAACCCTCCAAAATCACCAGGCACGAGTTTTATTAAAAGAGTCACGTGTGGCTTCCGGCGCGTACGCGCATAGTGCGGGTGCGCGCCTTTGGAGATTTTCTCAATCCGCGCGGGAGCGTATGGTGCGCATGCGCGCCCATGGCGTTTTCTAAATCTTTGACTTTTCATGATTTCTCCACTTTGTATGCTTTCTCTTCACTCCTTTGATCAATTCCTAGCCCTATTCAATCTGAAATTACTAACAAACACATCAAGGTATCTAGTGAACTCAAAGAGAGATGAAAATCATCAAGTTAGAGGCCTAAAAAGCATGTTTTCACATCTAAGCACAGATAAGGAGACAATCACAAAATTATGCTATTTCATTGAATAATGTGAAGAAAGGTTATCAAAATGTTCTAAATTCAATACAAGATAAACCCTACGAATAGGGTTTATCAACCTCCGCACACTTAAACCTTAGCATGTCCTCATGCTAAACCAAGAATGAAGTAAAGGGTATGGCATTTATTCAATGGAACTAAACTAAATGCAACCTATCTAAATGTAACTATCCACATGAATGCAAATGCTTAGTCAAAACAAATCAACTTCCAAGGGAGCATATGCTAGTACAAGGGATTAGAGTAATAGGAATTAAATCGAACCCACAATTGTATTGATCTATCAAAAAGGTTTACAAACTTGCATGAATAAGAATGATTATGGTGAATACATGTAATTGAGCAATCGAACCCTCACCGGATTTGTATCCGCTCTATTCGCTCAAGTGTTTAGGGGTTGATTCACTCAATTCTCCCCTAATCATGCTTTCCAAAATTTGTTCCTCATCTAACAATCATCAATCATTCAATGCATGCATACAAAAATCATGAGGTCATTTTCAAGGTTGTAATGGGGCTAAGGTCTAGGTAGGATCACATATGGTTAAGTGGACTAGGAATTTGAATCTTTGACTAACCTAGACTTTCCCACCTAACCTATATAATGACCTATACAAATTCAAAGCCAACCTAACTACCTATCTTTCACTTTTCACATACTCATGCGCTTTCATTCCATTTCACAACTCTTATACATTGATCTTTTATTGAGCTTCTCTTTGGGACATTTTGTCCCCTTTTTATTGTTTTTCTTCTTTTTATTTCTTTTTTTTCTATATTTTTTTTCTTTTCTTTTGGTTTTCTCAAAAAAAAAAATTTTTCTTTCAAGCTACATATGAGAACATCAATGTATAAGGTTTATACATTTAATCAATACATGAGTATTCACCCAATTCCCCAAATATAGAAATATAAAATATCTTTTTATCCTAACCAATGTTCTCAAATCTCTCCAAACTTGAATAGTAAACACTCTCACTAGCCTAAGCTAATCAAAGATCCAAATAAGGGACTTTTATTGTGTTTCGCTTTGGGCTTGTAATGTGCTAAAATAAAGAACAATTGGGTTAAGCGTAGGCTCAAAGTTGGTTAACAATGGAGAGTAAAAAGTAGGCTATTTGAGTAGGTGAGCTAATGAAATAATGGCCTCAATCATATAAATGCATGAATACAAGGAATAAGTAGACATATAGAATTAGGCAAATCAATGATCACAATCATAGGAAGAGAACAATAACACACAAGAAGGAAAATAAGTGGTTATAAGATGTAACCACATCAATAGGCTTAAATCTCACTTGCTTGTGTTCTTAGCTCAAAACATGATTCACAAGATAGAGAATTCAAGCAAGTTCCACAAAAATTTTCAATTGGGGTGGTGCCCTATAAGTAAATTCCTTGGAAAATTTCATCAATTTTGACTAAGCTTATTAATGCAATGTTGTGAATGAGAAATTCTACAAATTCTTAGTTAATCCCTTTTTCCAATCAAAACTAATTTCTTATGTAAAAAGGGTTAACTAAGTCTCAAAAATCCAAAATATTTTTTTCTAATCACAACCACAAGCTAAAACGACTATATAAAGCAAAAGTGCATATATAAAGCAAAAGGTGTAAAATCATCAAACTAAACAAAAGTATCCACAATCCACAATACTGATATATACAATGATCCAAAAGGTGCAAAATGAAGCAAAATAAGATAACAATACTGATAACTAAGTGATAGTGTCCGAAAATGTTCACCAAATCTACCGACGGTGACGACGGTGACCTTCCCACACTTAAGATCAAGCATTGTCCACGATGCTAGTGCTCAGGTTCGGAGTGGGGATCAACGGTCGTATCTGGCTGCGACTGGGGCTCAGGCTGGGTCACTGGCTCAAGCAGTCCCCTGGGTGGCCTGTGTCTGAGAGGGTGTCTCCTGCTGAGCCGGCTCCTCCACATGCGCCTCCTCATCGGATGTTAAGGAGTCAAAAAGAGGTGGTAGCTCAATGCCCTGTGCTACGAATGCATGGTCCACGTGGTCCAAGCGTCGCATAATACAGTGCTCACTGCGCTCCATGAAACAGAATAGACGCTGAACCAGGAGATAGGTCGGCTCAAGAGCTGGTGGTGGGGGTAAAGATACTGCTGTTGCTGAAGAAGAGGGTCCTGCTGGTGCGGATGATGAAGAGGGTCTAGCTGCCTCTACTGCTGCTCTAGCTCAAGAGCAGCGCCTGGATGGGGGTTTCTCGTGCACCCATGAACCCCAAGGAATAGTATTCTTCGTATCGTCCTTGTCTGGGGGTGGTGGTAACACATCATCGTCCCTACATAAAGCGCCTGCTAACTCAATCATCTGAGTGACCAAAGTAGAAAATGGTAGTGGGCCCTTGATATGTGCTCGCCACATACCTCTCTTGATCAACCGGGGGAAGTATACATCCTTCTCCTCCATGACACAGCCGATCAGGAGGAGCATATCCATCGGAATCTTAGAAAAGTGGATGGTGGGCATGATATAATAGGAAAATATCTGTTGCCAAGTCTTAGCTACTTTAGATAGATACGCAAATAACATCCCTTTGGGCCTCTTGTTGTTAGCATCCATCACCCAAGGAGCGTCCGGGGTGGCAATAACGCACTTCAGCTCCTTATAGTCAAAAGTCATAGCATTAATTGTTATCTCTGCTTGCTGATAGGCACATGTGTCACCAGTCTTAGGTGGGAAGTACAATGCATCCTCAACGGTAGCCTCAGTAACTAAAATCTGCCCGCCTTGTAGAAAGACTGAATCAAGAGTCGCTCGAAAGAAATTACAGTAAAACTCCTTGACCCATGAAGTGTTTATCCTCCCCACCTCCCTATCAAGAAAACCTAGGCCCAATCCCTGAATACGGGCCTCAATGGGGCCTCTCAGGTTGTCCGGAAGAGCCAACTTCTTCTCAATATTCGGATTCATTTTTCGATAGGTAGGGAAGCAAAGCTCACAATACAGGTTGGGAAACTTGTTTGTGTCAATGGGCGGTAGCTGCTGATTCTCCTTATCCACTTCATTTAGTGGGTTCCTGGCATAGTTGCCATAAGGAGAGAGAGTAGGGGCTTGAGGTGCCTTCCTCTTTCTAGAGGTAGTCGCCTTGGCTTTGCCTTTGTCCGACATCCTGAAAAGCATATATGATATGATATAAGCAATTAGTCAAGTAGAAGAATAGCAAGAAAGGTAAGGCATGTTCATGAAGTGAGAGAAAAAAAGAGAATTCTTGGAATGCAAGTAATCGCAAGGTAGAGAAGAAAATAAAGTCACAATCCAAGAATGCAAACAACAATCACGTCATGCGTGTTTAGTAGGCTCAATGAGCATCATACCCCAAAAGAATGGTGAATGGTTAGCTTAAAACCAAAAGAAAGGTTAGTAGGTTAAGCAAGTTAGAAGTTAGAAAATCTAGTTCAAATGCTAGGGGTAAGATGGTCACTGTCTCAATCAAGAGAAGTTCACGAAAGAATGAAAACAAGCATGCTCACACTCATGAGGGAAATGTAATCATTAACGATAAAATATGAAATTGCAAAAAGAGCAATCAATTGCAAGCAAGTCATCAATCAATGGCATGGTTATAAAAGTTGCAATAATTGGTGTTACAAAGGTGAAATGCGCTTTGTGTAACATGACCCAAAGTTAGAAAATCAAATTGAAGCAAATGGGTTACACAATTGAAATGCACCAATTATTGTAAAAGAATGAACCATGTTTGAAAAGATTGTCAAGTTAAATCAATTGGGGAATGTAGCGCAATTCAAAGGCATTTGATTAACTTGGAAAGTGAAAGCATGTAAGGGTTCAAAGCATATCACCGAAAACATATGAAACACGGAAAAGCATGCCCAAAGTCACCTAAGAGTTGAACGTGATGCATTCAGGTCAATATTCAATTCTAAAAGCAACAAGTTCAATTATAGGTAGCATGTTTAAAACCAAAACAATTTCTAGAAAATTGGGCAGCATTCCGGCAGTAAATCGAATGTTTCTAGATGGCAATAAGCAGCAGAAATCAGTCATATGAGTTCACATATCAAAGAAAAGGGCAAAACAATTAAGGAATACATATGGCTCGGGCAGCATCAATCAAGCAAGACAGCAGGGAAATAGAACACATAAAACAAGGCACACCACTCAATATTCAGCATGTAACACTCAAACAAATAAGCACAAACGGAGCACTTATCAGGCCTAGAATCCTCTAACCACAACTTAACTACCTAACCGCAGTTATTTCTATCCATCCTAGTATGCAGGATTAACCAACTAACTAATTTAAAACTAACTAATCAAAAGTAATGAAAAATAGTAAAGAAACAGAGCAATGAGGCAGGCTATGGAACCTGAAAGCAGAAGCAGTGATGGAATCGAGAATGGGCAAGGGAGAGAGAGGGACAGAGATATTGCAATACCACCCAGGAGAGGTGGCAGTGATGACTCGCATTGGCGGCGGTCGCAGGGAAGAGGCCTGGAGCAGTAAAGCAGAGCAGGAGCAGATAGTGGTTGCGGTGATGATGGAAGTAGGTGGTAACTGAGGAAGAGGAGAGAAATGGGTGGTTGAAGGCTCCACCGGTGGTGGCTGATAGCTGCGGCACTCGGTGGCAGAGGTGGGGGACTGGGTAGCAAGAAGGGAGAAGAAGTGACAGGTGAAGAGGGGGAAGGGAAGAAGAAGAAAAGAGGAAGGAGAAAGTTAGCGGCGGCAACGGCGTCGCCGGTGCGGTGGTGGATAGTTGCAGGGTGGTGGCTGTGGATGGAGAAGGAGAAGAGAGAACGTTAGAAAAGAGGAAGGGTAGGGTGCACGAGTGAGGGCTTCTCGCATCCCTGGGGTATTAGGGAATTCAAATTCACGCGGACATGCACAGCGTGCGTTGGCGCGGATGGTTGACAGAAAAGGGTACGCGGAAGTGCCATATGTGCTTTCGCGTAGATGGAGGATGTAGGCATGGGCGCGGACGCGTACGGTGCACATCTGCGTCTGGTGAGTTGGGCCAGGGGCTTGATGTGAGCCCAGAGTTAGCACAACTCTCAGGTTGGATTATGGGAATTGCGTCAGCGGACCCGCGCGTACGCGGCATCTGCGTGGGTGCGCGCAATGTAGTATGATGCCATCGGCGCGCATGCACGCAGTGCGCATCCGCGCGAGTAAGGTTATGCTAGGAGCTTAATGATGGCGCAGGGGTGGGCCAACTCTTTGGAAAAATATATGGGCCTGCATCCTTGAATGGACGCGTGCGCGCCCGTCCTTATCCTCTCTCTTTTTTTGAGAATTTTAAAATACAAGCAAAAATGCTCCACAAGTAACCTACATCCTATTTGTTTAAAACAAGAATGTTGAAAGAAAACTACCTATAATGGTAACTCAAGTCACTTATTAATCAAAACTACAAGAGAGTAGAAAGAGTTTACCATGGTGGGGTGTCTCCCACCTGACACTTTTGGTTTAAGTCCTTAAGTTGGACCTTTAGGAAGCTCTTTGTTATGGCGGCTTATGCTTGTACTCATCCTTGAACCTCCAAGGATCTTTGTTCCTCAAATGGTTGACAGAAATTCCAACCATCGTCACCAAGTTTGGATGAAGTTTCACCCAAGATATGGGCTCCCATAGTTGGTCTTCATGCTTCAATCTGGGATCCCATATCTTATTTTCGCACCGTCTTCAAATTGATCTTCATGATTTTTTTGACCAGATGGTTGACAATATGAATTCCCTTTAGCACACCAAGTCTTCTCCCTAGACCCATGTAAAGTAACATTTCTCCAATCATGGTCCCTATGCTTTGGAGCTTTGACCTTAATGAGCCTAATACCAAACTTCCAACCACTACACAACTCCTTTTTACCCTTAGTTCTACAAAGAGCTCTAAGTTGTCCATCCGTTTCAATCAAGCCATATTTAAGTGAGAAAGTAAAGCTTAAGGATAGGAATTTTACCCACTTGAATGTCATGTTGGATGGTGACTTGGGAGAAGAAACCTCCCCACACTTAGAAAATACAAGGTCGATTTTCTTATGCTCTTCTTCGGGTATCTCCACCTCTTGACAACTTCTTTCAACTTCTTCTTGCTTGTTGACTTCTTCCAATTCCTCCTTATCATCAATCAAATCAAACTTGGGAGGTTTTGTGAAATCTACCTCAATATCAACTTCACATTCAAAGGGAGAGTCTTCAATGAGATCACCAACTTTTGGTGTTGAGTTGTCTTCACTAGCTTCAATTTCACAACCCATGGGAGAGGATTCAATTCTTGATAAGAAATCATTGATGATTGAGTCCATATCTTGATCAACCTTCTCATATTCTTTAATCTTTATATGTTCCGGAGGTTGTTAAGATCCACATGGTGGTTCTGCATCTCCTAAATCTTTAACCACTTCTTCCTTTGCTTCGATAATCATGGGTTTCTCCAATTATTCTAATACAAACTTTGATCCATCCTTCTTCACCGGATTTTCCAATCTCTTCTCTATGATTTGCTCTTCCTTTGGTTCTCCACATGTAGCTACAGAAGTACCTTGAGTGTTCAAACATTGGTAGGCTAAAGTATGCACTACCTTAGTCAAATTAGTTACAAACTCTAGTGTATCCTATTGTATATCCGCTTGTCCTTGAAGTATCAAGGCTAGAGATTCATTTATTGGGGCTTGGGATGGATAGGAAGGTTCATCATTTTGGAAAAATGGTTCATAGTTGGAAAGTGGTTCTTCTTGGTAGGGGCATGGAGATGGTGTGGATTGAGGTGGTTCTTGATAGTAATCATGATGAAATTGTGGTGGTTCTAAAGGTTCCTGTTGATAGTGGTCACAAAGATGTGGTATGGGTGATTGTTCATACATTGGATATGGGTCACATGAAGGTGCTTGGTAAGAATGGGCTTGTGATGAGCGGATAATTTATACGCTTTTCGGCATTGTTTTTAGGTAGTTTTTAGTATGATCTAGTTACTTTTAGGGATATTTTCATTAGTTTTTATGCTAAATTCACATTTCTGGACTTTACTATGAGTTTGTGTATTTTTCTGTGATTTCAGGTATTTTCTGGCTGAAATTGAGGGACCTGAGCAAAACTCTGATAGGAGGCTGACAAAGGACTGCTGATGCTGTTGGAATCTAACCTCCCTGCACTCAAAATGAATTTTCTGGAGCTACAAAACTCCAAATGGCGTGCTCTCAATGGCGTTGGAAAGTAGACATCCAGAGCTTTCCAGCAATATATAATAGTTCATACTTTATTCGAGATTTGACGACATAAATTGGCGCTCAATGCCAGTTCCATGCTGCATTCTGGAGTCAAACGCCAGAAACACGTCACGAACCAGAGTTGAACGCCAGAAACATGTTACAACTTGGCATTCAACTCCAATAAAAGCCTCTGCACATGTAACATTCAACCTCAGCCCAAGAACACACCAAGTGGGCCCCGGAAGTGGATTTTTGCATCAATTACTTACTTCTGTAAATCCTAAGTAGCTAGTTTATTATAAATAGGACATTTTACTATTGTATTTTCATCCTGGATTGTGTTTTTGATCATGTGATCACATTTTGGGGGCTGGCCATTCGGCCATGCCTGAACCTTCATCACTTATGTATTTTCAACGGTGGAGTTTCTATACACCATAGATTAAGGGTGTGGAGCTCTGCTGTACCTCAAGTTTTAATGCAATTACTATTACTTTCTATTCAATTCGATTTATTCCTGTTCTAAGATGCCATTCGTACTTCAACCAGATGGATGTGATGATCTGTGACACTCATCATCATCCATCCTTATGAATGCGTGCCTGACAACCACTCCGTTCTACAACCGAGAGCTAGAGTGCGTATCTCTTGGATTCCTGATGCACGATACATGGTTGCCCCTCGCCTGACAACCGAGCCTTCCATTCCGTGAGATCAGAGTCTTCGTGCTATAAACTAGAATTGATGGCGGCATTCATGAGAATCCGGAAAGTCTAAACCTTGTTTGTGGTATTCCGAGTAGGATTCTGGGATTGAATGACTGTGACGAGCTTCAAACTCGCGATTGTTGGGCATGATGACAAACGCAAAAGAATCAAGGGATTTTATTCCAACATGATCGAGAACCGACAGATGATTAGCCGTGCCGTGACAGAGCATTTGGACCTTTTTCACTGAGGGGATGGGATGTAGCCATTGACAACGGTGATGCCCTACATACAGCTTGCCATAGAAAGGAGTGACAAAGATTGGATGAAAGCAGTAGGAAAGTAGAGATTCAGAAGGAACACAGCATCTCCATACACCTATCTGAAATTCCCACTAATGAATTTACATAAGTATTTCTATCCTTTATTATTTAATTAAGTATCTCTTTATATTTTCCGAAAACCACTATCAATTTGAATCCGCATGACTGAGATTTACAAGGTGACCATAGCTTGCTTCATACCAATAATCTCTGTGGGATCGACCCTTAATCACGTAAGGTATTACTTGGACGACCCAGTACACTTGCTGGTTAGTTGTGCGGAGTTGTGACAAAGTGAGATTCACGTTTGAGAGCACCAAGTCTTTGGAGCCATTGTTGATGATCATAATTTCGTCCACCAAGTTTTTGGCGCCGTTGCCGGGGATTGTACGAGTATGGACAACTGACGGTTCATCTTGTTGCTCAGATTAGGTAATTTTCTTTTTATTTTCTTTGCAAAAAAGTTTTCAAAAATTTTTCAAAATTTTTCTTTGTTTTCGTTTTTCCCAAAAATTATTTTCGAAAAAAATAAATAATAATAAAATAAAATATACAAAAAAAATTCATAAAATCATAAAAATCAAAAATATTTTTTGTTTCTTGTTTGAGTCTTGAGTCAATTTTTAAGTTTGGTGTCAATTGCATGTTTTAAAAATTATTATGCATTTTTCGAAAAATTCATGCATTCATAGTGTTCTTCATGATCTTCAAGTTGTTCTTAGTAAATCTTCTTGTTTGATCTTGATGTTTTCTTGTTTTGTGTCTTTTATTGTTTTTCATATGCATTTTTGCATTCATAGTATCCATGCATTAAAGAATTCTAAGTTTGGTGTCTTGCATGTTTTCTTTGCATCAAAAATTTTTCAAAAATATGTTCTTGATGTTCATCATGATCTTCAAAGTGTTCTTGGTGTTCATCTTGACATTCATAGTGTTCTTGCATGCATCATGAGTTTTGATTCATAATTTTCATGTTGTGAGTCATTTTTGTTGTTTTTCTCTCTCATCATTAAAAATTCAAAAATAAAAAAATATCTTTTCCTTATTTCTCTCCTAATTTTCGAAAATTTGAGTTGACTTAGTCAAAAAATTTTAAAATTAGTTGTTTCTCATAAGTCAAGTCAAATTTTCATTTTTAAAAATCCTATCTTTTCAATTTTTTTTTCAAAAAATCAAATCTTTTTCATTTTTATCTTATTAATTTCTAAAATTTTAAAATTATTTTCAAAATTTTTTTCTTAATTTTATTTCAAATTTTCGAAATTACACTAACAATTCATGTGATTGATTCAAAAATTTGAAGTTTGTTACTTTCTTGTTAAAAAAGGTTCAATCTTTAAATTCTAGAATCATATCTTTTAGTTTCTTGTTAGTTAAGTAATTAATTTTAATTTTAAAAATTAAATCTATCTTATCTTATCTTTTATATCATATCTTTATTTTCAAAATTTTATCTTTTTTCAAAAATTTGATTTTAAAATATTTTTTCTAACTTCTTATCTTCTTATCTTCTTATCTTTTCAAATTTGATTTTCAAATCTTTTTCAACTAACTAATTAACTTTTTGTTTGTTTCTTATCTTTTTCAAAACCACCTAACAACTTTTCTCTCTCTAAATTTCGAAAATACCTCCCTCTTTTTCAAAAAAAAAATTCTTTTTAATTAACTAATTGTTTTAAATTTTAATTTTAATTCTATCTCATCTTTAATTTTCGAAAATCATTAACTCCTTTTCAAAATTAATTTTCAAATTCTCTCTCTCATCTTCTTCTATTTATTTATTCATTTACTAACACTTCTCTTCACCTCTCTTCATCTCCAATCACTGCCTCTATCCTTACCCTTGTGTTTGGATTCTCCTTTCTTTATTCTTTTCTTCTTTTACTAATAATAAGGATCCTCTTTACTGTGACATAGAGGATTCCTCTTCTTTTCTTGTTCTCTTCTCTTTCATATGAGCAGGAACAAGGAAAAAAGCACTCTTGTTGAATCTGATCCTGAACCTGAAAGGACTCTGAAGAGGAAACTAAGAAAAGCTAAATTACAGCAATCCAGAGGCAACTTTTCTGAAATTTTCGAACAAGGGAAGGAGATGGCAGCCGAACCCAACAATAATAATGCAAGGAGGATGCTTGGTGATTTTACTAAACCCACATCCAAGTTTGATGGAAGAAGCATCTCAATTTCTGCTATTGGAGCAAACAATTTTGAGCTGAAACCTCAATTAGTTGCTCTAATGCAATAGAACTGCAAGTTTCATGGACTTTCATCTGAAGATCCTTACCAATTTTTAACTGAGTTCTTGTAGATTTGTGAGACTTTTAAGACGAATGGAGTAGATCCTGAAGTCTACAGGCTCATGCTTTTCCCTTTTGCTGTAAGAGATAGAGCTAGAACATAGTTGGACTCACAACCTAAAGATAGCCTGGACTCCTGGGATAAGCTGGTCACGGCCTTCTTGGATAAATTCTTTCCTCCTCAAAAGCTGAGCAAGCTAAGAGTGGATGTTCAGACCTTCAAGCAAAAAGATGGTAAATCCCTCTATGAAGCTTGGGAAAGATACAAGCAGATGACCAAAAAGTGTCCTTCTGACATGTTTTCAAAGTGGACCATATTAGATATATTCTATTATGGCCTATCTGAGTTTTCCAAGATGTCATTGGACCACTCTGCAGGTGGATCAATTCACCTAAAGAAAATGCCTGCAGAAGCTCAAGAACTTATTGACATGGTTACAAATAACCAGTTCATGTACACTTCTGAGAGGAATTCCGTGAATAACGGGACGCCTCAAAGGAAGAAAGTTCTTGAAATTGATGCTCTGAATGCCATATTGGCTCAGAACAAAGTATTGACTCAGCAAGTCAACATGATTTCTCAAAGTCTGAATGGATGGCAAAATGCATCCAACAGTACTAAAGAGGCATCTTTTGAAGAAGAAGCTTATGATCCTGAAAACCCTGCAATGGCAGAGGTAAATTACATGGGTGAACCTTATGGAAACACCTATAATTCATCATGGAGAAATCATCCAAATTTCTCATAGAAGGATCAACAAAAGCCTCAACAAGGCTTTAATAATGGTGGAAGAAATAGGCTCAGCAATATCAAGCCTTATCCATCATCTTCTCAGCAACAGATAGAGAATTTATGAACAAAATACCTCTAACTTAGCAAACTTAGTCTCTGATCTGTTTAAGGCCACTTTAAGTTTCATGAATGAAACAAGGTCCTCCATCAAAAATCTGAAGACACAAGTGGGCCAGCTGAGTAAGAAAATCACTGAAACCCCTCCTAGTACTCTCCCAAGCAATACTGAAGAAAATCCAAAAAGAAAGTGCAAGGCCATTGATATAATCAATATGGTCGAATGCAAGGAGGAGGGAGAGGATGCGAATCCCAATGAGGAAGATCTCATAGGACGTCTCTCAAGCAGGAAGGAGTTCCCTATTGAGGATCCAAAGGAATCTGAGGCTCATATAGAGACCATAGAGATTCCATTAAATCTCCTTCTGCCATTCATGAGCTCTGAAGATTATTCTTCCTCTGAAGAGGATGAAGATGTAACTGGAGAGCAAGTTACTCAATATCTAGGAGCCATCATGAAGCTGAATGCCAAGTTATTTGGTAATGAGACTTGGGAAGGTGACCTCCTTTGCTCATTAGTGAACTTGATACATGGGTTCAGCAAAATTTACCTCAAAAGAAATAAGATCCTGGGAAATTATTAATACCCTGTACCATAGGCACCATGACCTTTGAAAAAGCTCTGTGTGACCTAGGGTCAGGCATAAATCTTATGCCACTCTCTGTAATAGAGAAGTTGGGGATCATTGAGGTACAGCCTGCCTTATTCTCATTATAATTGGCAGACAAGTCAGTAAGACAAGCTTATGGATTAGTAGAGGACATGTTGGTAAAGGTTAAAGGCCTTTACATTCCTGCTGATTTCATAATCTTAGACACTAGGAAGGAGGAGAATGAATGCATCATCCTTGGAAGACCTTTCCTAGCCACAACAGAAGCTGTGATAGATGTTAACAGAGAAGAATTAGTCCTTCAATTGAATGGGGACTACCTTGTGTTTAAGGCACACGGCTATCCTTCTGTAACAAGGGAGAGTAAGCATGTAGAGCTTCTCTCAGTACAGAGTCAAACAGAGCCCCCATAGTCAAACTCTAAGTTTAGTGTTGGGAGGCCACAACCAAACTCTAAGTTTGGTGTTGAATCCCCACAATCAAACTCTAACCTGTGTGGCTCCATGAGAGTCCACTGTCAAGCTATTGACATTAAAGAAGCGCTTATTGGGAGGCAACCCAATTTTTATTTAATTTTATTTTATCTTCATTGTTCTTTTATGTTTTATTAGGTTCATGATCATGTGGAGTCATGAAAAAATATCAAAAACAGCAGAAGAAAAATCACACCTTGGAGGAAGGACCTACTGGCGTTCAATGCCAGTAAGGAGCATCTGGCTGGCGTTCAACGCCAGAATAGAGCATGGATCTGGCGTTGAACGCCAGAAATAAGCAACATCCTGGTGTTTAAATGCCAGGAATGTACCCTGAGGAGAGCTGGCGCTGAACGCCAGAAACAAGCATGGAACTGGCGTTCAACGCTAAAAACATGCTGCACATGGGCGTTGAACGCCCAGAACATGCATCACTTCGGCGTTTGAATGCCAGAATTGCATGCAAAGGCATTTTACATGCCTAATTGGTGCAGGGATGTAAATCCTTGATACCTCAGGATCTGTGGACCCCACAGGATCATCTCAGGATCTGTAGACCCCACAGGATCCCCACCTACCATATTCTCCCCTCTTCTCAACATTCATCCTCTCTTTCCAATAAACACTCTTCCCCATTACCTCTTCACCACTCACATCCATCATCTCTTTCCCACCCAAACCCACCCTACATAGCTGAATACACACCTCTCTCCCTCTCCTCCATATCTTCTTCTTCTTTTATTCTTTCTTCTTTTGCTCGAGGGCGAGCAACATTCTAAGTTTGGTGTGGTAAAAGCATAGTTTTTTGCTTTTCCATAACCATTCATGGCACCTAAGTCCAGAGAAACCTCAAAAAAAAGGAAGATAATTGCTTCCACCTCTGAGTGATGGGAGATGGAGAGATTCATCTCAAGAATCCATAGTTCAGTAGTAGAGCATTTGACTGCAAATCAAGAGATCCCTGAGATACCTCAGGGGATACATGTTCCTCCACATAACTATTGGGAGCAACTAAGGATAGGAGCACCAAAATCACTAGGGATCATACAACAGAAGCAAGGAAGAGACATAGAGAAGCTCAAAGAGCACCATTGGTTCTTCAAGAGGAGGATGCCACCCTCACTAAGGTGGACTCATTCCTTAATCTCCTTACTCTTATTTTTCTGTTTTTTTATTTTTATGCTTCATGTTTGTCTATGTTTGTGTCTTTACTTCATGATCATTAGTAATTAGTAACTATGTCTTAAAGCTATGAATAAATTCCATAAATCCTTCACCTCTCTTAAATGAAAAATGTTTTTAATTCAAAAGAACAAGAAGTACATAAATTTCGAAAATTGTCCTTGAATTTAGTTTAATTATATTGATGTGGTGACAATACTTTTTGTTTTCTGAATGAATGCTTAAACAGTGCATATTTTTGATCTTGTGTTTATGAATGTTAAAATTGTTGGCTTTTGAAAGAATGATGAAAAAGAGAAATGTTATTGATGATCTGAAAAATCATAAAATTGATTCTTGAAGCAAGAAAAAGCAGTGAATAGCAAAAGTGGCAAAAAAAAAAGCAAGCAGAAAAAGCCAATAGCCCTTAAAACCAAAAGGCAAGGGTAAAAAGGATCCAAGGCTTTGAGCATTGGTATGCGAAATTGTGATCAATACTTTTCACAAATCAAATAATCCCCAGTAATGAATCCAAAAACTTGGTGTTCAATACCATGGCATAAACACAACTTCGCACAACTAACCAGCAAGTGTACTGGGTCGTCCAAGTAATAAACCTTACGTGAGTAAGGGTCGATCCCACAGAGATTGTTGGTATGAAGCAAGCTATGGTCACCTTGTAAATCTCAGTCAGGCAAACTCAAATGGGTATGGTGATGTACGAATAAAACATAAAGATAAAGATAGAGATACTTATGTAATTCATTGGTGGGAATTTCAGATAAGCGTATGAAGATGCTTGGTCCCTTCCGTCTCTCTGCTTTCCTACTGTCTTCATCCAATCCTTCCTACTCCTTTCCATGGCAAGCTTATGCAAGGGTTTCACCGTTGTCAGTGGCTACCTCCCATCCTCTCAGTGGAAATGTTCAACGCACCCTGTCACGGCACGGCTATCCATCTGTCGGTTCTTAATCAGGCCGGAATAGAATCCAGTGATTCTTTTGCGTCTGTCACTAACGCCCCGCCCTCAGGAGTTTGAAGCACGTCACAGTCATTCAATCATTGAATCCTACTCAGAATACCACAGACAAGGTTAGACCTTCCGGATTCTCTTGAATGCCGCCATCAGTTCTAGCCTATACCACGAAGACTCTGATCTCACGGAATGGCTGGCTCGGTTGTCAGGTGATCAACCATGCATCGTGTATCAGGAATCCAAGAGATATTCACCCAATCTAAGGTAGAACGGAGGTGGTTGTCAGGCACACGTTCATAGGTGAGAATGATGATGAGTGTCACGGATCATCACATTCATCAAGTTAAAGAACAAGTGATATCTTAGAACAAGAACAAGTGGAATTGAATAGAAGAACAATAGTAATTGCATTAATACTCGAGGTACAGCAGAGCTCCACACCTTAATCTATGGTGTGTAGAAACTCCACCGTTGAAAATACATAAGAACAAGGTCTAGGCATGGCCGAATGGCCAGCCTCCCAATGATCTAAGAACTAGGTGTCCAAAGATGATCAAAGGATCTAAAATAATCCAAAGATCCCAAGATGAAAATACAATAGTAAAAGGTCCTACTTATAGAGAACTAGTAGCCTAGGGTGTACAGAGATGAGTAAATGACATAAAAATCCACTTCCGGGCCCACTTGGTGTGTGCTTGGGCTGAGCATTGAAGCATTTTCGTGTAGAGACTCTTCTTGGAGTTAAACGCCAGCTTTGGTGCCAGTTTGGGCGTTTAACTCCCACTTTGGTGCCAGTTCCGGCGTTTAACGCTGGAAATTCTGAGGGTGACTTTGAACGCCGGTTTGGGCCATCAAATCTTGGGAAAAGTATGAACTATCATATATTGCTGGAAAGCCCAGGATGTCTACTTTCCAACGCCGTTGAGAGCGCGCCAATTGGGCTTCTGTAGCTCCAGAAAATTCACTTCGAGTGCAGGGAGGTCAGAATCCAACAGCATCTGCAGTCCTTTTTAGTCTCTGAATCAGATTTTTGCTCAGGTCCCTCAATTTCAGTCAGAAAATACCTGAAATCATAGAAAAACACACAAACTCATAGTAAAGTCCAGAAAAGTGAATTTTAACTAAAAACTAATAAAAATATACTAAAAACTAACTAGATCATACTAAAAACATACTAAAAACAATGCCAAAAAGCGTACAAATTATCCGCTCATCACAACACCAAACTTAAATTGTTGCTTGTCCTCAAGCAACTGAAAATCAAATAAGATAAAAAGAAGAGAATATGCAATGAATTCCAAAAACATCTATGAAGATCAGTATTAATTAGATGAGCGGGGCTTTAGCTTTTTGCCTCTGAACAGTTTTGGCATCTCACTCTATCCTTTGAAATTCAGAATGATTGACTTCTTTAGGAACTCAGAATCCAGATAGTGTCATTGATTCTCCTAGTTAAGTATGATGATTCTTGAACACAGCTACTTATTGAGTCTTGGCCGTGGCCCAAAGCACTCTTTCTTCCAGTATTACCACCGGATACATACATGCCACAGACACATAATTGGGTGAACCTTTTCAGATTGTGACTCAGCTTTGCTAGAGTCCCCAATTAGAGGTGTCCAGGGTTCTTAAGCACACTCTTTTTGCCTTGGATCACAACTTTATTTCTTTCTTTTTCTTTCTTTTTCTTTTTCTCCCCTTCTTTCTCTCTTTTTTTTCTTTTTTTTTCGAATTTTTTTTATATTCACTGCTTTTTCTTGCTTCAAGAATCATTTTTATGATTTTTCAGATCCTCAGTAACATGTCTCCTTTTTCATCATTCTTTCAAGAGCCAACATTCATGAACCACAAGTTCAAAAGACATATGCACTGTTTAAGCATACGTTCAGAAAATAAAAGTATTGCCACCACATCAAGATAATTAAACTGTTATAAAATTCAAAATTCATGCAATTCTTCTCTTTTTCAATTAAGAACATTTTTCATTTAAGAAAGGTGATGGATTCATAGGACATTCATAACTTTAAGGCATAGACACTATGACACTAATGATCACAAGACACAAACATAGATAAACATAAGCATAAATTTTCGAAAAACAGAAAATAAAGAACAAGGAAATTAAAGAACGGGTCCACCTTAGTGATGGCGGCTTGTTCTTCCTCTTGAAGATCCTATGGAGTGCTTGAGCTCCTCAATGTCTCTTCCTTGTCTTTGTTGCTCCTCTCTCATGATCCTTTGATCTTCTCTAATTTCATGGAGGAGAATGGAATGTTCTTGGTGCTCCACCCTTAGTTGTCCCAAGTTGGAACACAATTCTCCTAGGGAGGTGTTTAGTTGCTCCCAATAGTTTTGTGGAGGAAAGTGCATCCCTTGAGGAATCTCAGGGATTTCATGATGAGTGGGGTCTCTTGTGTGCTCCATCCTCTTCTTAGTGATGGGCTTGTCCTCATCAATGGGGATGTCTCCCTCTATGTCAACTCCAACTGAATAACAGAGTGACAAATGAGATGAGGAAAGGCTAACCTTGCCAAGGTAGAGGACTTGTCTGCCACCTTATAAAGTTCTTGGGATATCACCTCATGAACTTCTATTTCTTCTCCAATCATGATTCTATGAATCATGATAGCCCGGTCTATAGTAACTTCGGACCGGTTGCTAGTGGGAATGATTGAGCGTTGGATAAACTCCAACCATCCCCTAGCCACGGGCTTGAGGTCATGCCTTCTCAGTTGAACCGGCTTTCCTCTTGAATCTCTCTTCCATTGGGCGCCCTCTTCACAAATGTCTGTGAGGACTTGGTCCAACCTTTGATCAAAGTTGACCCTTCTAGTGTAAGGATGTTCATATCCTTGCATCATGGGCAAGTTGAATGCCAACCTTACATTTTCCGGACTAAAAACCAAGTATTTCCCCCGAACCATAGTAAGCCAATTCTTAGGATCTGGGTTCATACTTTGTTCATGGTTCTTGGTGATCCATGCATTGGCATAGAACTCTTGAACCATTAAGATTCCGACTTGTTGAATGGGGTTGGTAAGAACTTCCCAACCTCTTCTTCGGATCTCATGTCGGATCTCCGGATATTCACTCTTTTTGAGTGAAAAAAGGGACCTCGGGGATCACCTTCTTCAAGGCCACAACTTCATAGAAGTGGTCTTGATGCACCCTTGAGATGAATCTCTCCATCTCCCATGACTCGGAGGTGGAAGCTTTTGCCTTCCCTTTCCTCTTTCTAGAGGTTTCTCCGGCCTTGGATGCCATAAATGGTTATGGAAAAATAAAAAGCAATGCTTTTACCACACCAAGCTTAAAAGGTTTGCTCGTCCTCGAGCAAAAGAAGAAAGAAGAGAGTAGAAGAAGAAAAAATGAAGGGAAAGGGAATGGCTTTGTGTTTCGGCCAAAAAGGGGAGAAGTAGTGTTTAGGTTGTGTGAAAATGAAGGAGTGAAGGAGGGTTTATATAGTAGTGGGGGAAGGGTAGGGTTCGGTCAAGTGAGGGTGGGTTTGGGTGGGAAAGTGGTTTGAATTTGAATGGTGAGGTAGGTGGGGTTTTATGAAGGATGGATGTGAGTGGTGAAGAGAAAGATGGGATTTGATAGGTGAAGGGTTTTTGGGGAAGAGGTGTTGAGGTAATTGGTGAATGGGTGAAGGAGAGAGAGAGAGAGTGGTAGGGTAGGTGGGGATCCTGTGGGGTCCACAGATCCTGAGGTGTCAAGAAAAAGTCATCCCTGCACCAAATGGCATGCAAAAATGCGTTTTGAGCCAATTCTGGCGTTAAACGCCGGGCTGGTGCCCATTTCTGGCGTTTAACGCCAAGAGCATGCCCTTTTCTGGCGTTTAACGCCAGTCTGGTACCCCTTTCTGGCGTTAAACGCCCAGAATGGTGCCAGACTGGGCGTTAAACGCCCAACAGCTAGCCTTACTGGCGTTTAAACGCCAGTACGCTCTCCTCCAGGGTGTGCTGTTTTTCTTTCTGTTTTTCATTCTGTTTTTGCTTTTTCAATTGATTTTGTGACTTCTCATGATCATCAACCTACAAAAGAACATAAAATAACAAAAGAGAATAGATAAAATATAACATTGGGTTGCCTCCCAACAAGCGCTTCTTTAATGTCAGTAGCTTGACAGAGGGCTCTCATGGAGCCTTACAGGTGCTCAGAGCAATGTTGGAACCTCCCAACACCAAACTTAGAGTTTGAATGTGGGGGTTCAACACCAAACTTAGAACACTACAAGAAAAACACCCATTCAGGTACACTTGAAAAGTGTAGCCAAAAGTGAAAAAAATGATGCCTTAGGCTACGGCTACGCTTTTTGGGGTGATTCCTATTCGGCCGTTGCCTATTCTCAAAGGCTACGCTTTTCTGCACCAAAGGCTACGCTTTTGGCATTTGGGAATAGGCTACGCTTTTCAAGTGATGCTGTGCAGGACCAAAGGCTACGCTTTTCAACTTCTATTTTTACTAGAATAGGCTACACTTTTCAACACTATTGCATCACTTGTCAAGCGTAGCCACATTATATTCCATGGCTACTTTTTATAAGTGTAGCCTTAGGTCCCTCTTTTTTTTTATACTATAGCTACTTTATATAAGTGTAGCCTTAGATCCCTTATTATTTTTTTATTTTATATATATAATAATTCTGCATTTTTAATTAAATGAGTTAAATATTATAAAATAAAAATAAATACATAATTATACTAAATAATTTTTTTAGATAATAAAAATTATCTGTAACTAAAATATATTTATAATAATGATCCAAAAGTACTAAAATAATGTTAATTTTAAATATTCATACATCTCATATTAAAATAAACATAGCCATATCAAAATAACTATGATATCCCTTAGAATTTACTACTAATACTCTATAAAAAAACTAAAATATTATATCCTACATAAGTATCTTCTAATAGAAGTCATTAGTCAACTATACATGTATCCATTCCCAACACTACTCTATCTTAGCCAATAAACCACAATAATAATCAACTTAATCTTCATTATCATCATCCTCAATATTATCCTGCATAATTATATAGAAAAGTAATTAGAAAAATATTTATAATAACATTCGCGATTATAAAAATTAAAAAACCAAACTCAAAACTATCAATGACTGATATCATTAATCCTTTCTATACCGTGTACAAGTTTCACCAATGCATAATAGTGTTTCACAAATCCAAAATTAGAATTCAAAGATCAAAAAAGCATAAGCTATAAACCATAAGATAAAGAGCTATAATTTAAAAAATCATCACCCTAGTAACTAGACAAAAATCCCCTACCTCCCACCACAATGCCAAAATCAGAACTGTTGCCACAAAGTTTCCCTATTCTCTTCACATTGAAAAGTTGAACTCTCCTACACAAGCCAATTTTGAATTATTACTCCAACTACTACTACTACATGCAGCAGCAACATATAGAACATGATTAGGACTAGCACTTAAAAACTAAAATTTTAATATATTATTATCATGTTATGAACGTATCATATTATGAACAAGAGGGAGAGTTAGCTTTTATACTCAATGAAATAGAATACACAGATGATAATGTTTTGAAACTTTTAAATAATTATTATTTTTTTAATTCATGTAATAGCATACTTCTAAAGTGTGAGTTAACTCTTAATTCATGTGACACACATATCATTGCAAGAAGTTAGAGGAGGAGATATGTGCTCAGTTTTACAAGGGAACAAAGTGAAACAGAACCAATAAACCAACCAAACTAGCAATTAGCAGTTGAATAATTTTCTTTTTTCAACCAAGCATAAATCATCACCTTAGTCGTAGCTTCCAGGCTTACAAGGTCTAAGCGGAAGTCAAGCAGTCCAGGCGACCTATCAGCTAGAACCTAGAACCAAAATAGCAAAACGGAAAAAAGGTAAGTAATCAAATGATATATTTCTTTGGTGCAATTGTTATTATACCTTGCAAAGATAGTGCATCAGATTGTTAGAAGCACGAGTGTCAGTAAGCTTTAAAAGAATATCCTACTTGAATTCAATTGTGGATCTTGCATAAATTAAATAAATAAATAGTAATCCATAAACTGTAAGTTTACGTTAGATAAGATCTAACAGAATCAAATTAAATTTTAACTTCTGAAAAATTAAGAAGGGCCTGTGATTATCCAAACATAGAAAATTGAGAGAGCTAGAACGATGTCCTAGAGAATGATAAGGACATTAACATTTAAAGGAAAAAAGTATATACCCCTAGCTGTTCCTTGATTTAATGTATTACCCAAAAAAAAGAATTTTCTTCATGATCTTCAACTTGATAGACTTTCGGACCTATTCCCAAGAGAAAATGCATGAGGTCAAAGAAATACCAATAACACAGTTTGTTAGTTTCATGCACAATGTACCTCTTCACAAGCAGAGTTCACAGTTTTTAAACTCTTCTTAAATTCTATAACGTGCAAAAAGAAAAAAGCATAACTGAATCAAACATAAAGAAAAATATAGCAAGCACCACCATACATGAGACAGAAATTGAATCTTGAAAGAGAATACTCTTAACTTTGACTCTACTCGTGGCACCTTCATCAGCTCTAAAAAATACTGAAACATGACCAAATATATACAAGGATATGATTATAGATACATAGTATGATATTGCATTAGGAAAGGCCAAAAGAATTGTTTTATAACCAACATCTAAAGAAAAAGTGGGGACATGTAATAAATTGCTTCTTTCTTTCTAGAAGCAAGCAGGCAACAACAAATCTGTAACTATACGTGATATAGACCTTGAATTCATATGAGCTGCCTTCCAAGGAAACAGACTTCTTGCACAATTTTATTGATCATTATCATATGTTAGATTCACTTCCAAAATCAAAGCCTTGCCGCATTCAGTTCTTTAACCTCTGCAGCTAATTATTTATACCCAAAATTTTGCAATTTCCAGTTTCCATGCCAACAATTGTTTTTTCTTTTTTTTCCCTTAAAATAAGTTTCCTCTCTTCTCTACTTCATTTCTCCACCATTCCTCCCAACTCCCTATCAGATTTTAAAGTAAGTAAAGGGTCTAAGAAATCAAATGCTGGTAGACGAATCCTAGTTATGGAGCCTACAAACAATATCCTATATAATTCTGAGTACTTAGATTTATACTAAATTAGCTATCATAAATAATGATATGGCTATAACAAATTAGTACACACCTGTTCGCATTTTTCCAAATTCTCTTTGTCACCAGTGTATCCCTTCATAAACAAGGGGAATCAAAATTAGAAAAGCAAACAAACCAGAGTAAAAGATATGTTTCCGTAACAGCAGACGCCAAATGAGAAACCTTACCTGACAAAACAAGATGTAGGAATTAAGTATGATAAGTTTGTTAATCTTTACCTTCAAGAGTTCCATCTCTTCTTTGGTAGGACAAAACTTAATGAGATTTTTCACCTGATCCACATCTAATATTGATTCATCCATAGCCAACACAGCAGCCTGAGAATATCCATTTTAACATGTTAGATAATACTTAACCACATTATTCGAGGTGGATATTTCAGATTTGCTGGCAAGAGCTATTATCGGTGGCCTTAGGCACATATACAAGTCAATCAAATTTCAATAAGCATCTTCTATGTAAATAAAAAACACTAATATTTACTAGAAAGCAACATGCATAAGAATGATATTTTCATTATAAAATCTTCTATCCTGAATGATCAAAAAACTTATTCACGCCAATTTTCAGCTTACCATCATATCAGGAAGTGGCATCTTAACCTTAGTGAGCATAATTTCTGTATTGTGCAAATAATTTCTATCCCTCGGCTTTTTCAGCTGCTTGGGCATTGCTCCTTGTATCATTCTTTGCACTAGTACCATCTTCTCCCGCATCATCCTACCAAATCAATGAATACAAGTATGTAACCAATAATCCTAGATTATTCTTTGAACCACTAGATGTGAACGAACCTTAGTCTCATTAGTCTTTGTATCCTTTCTACTGATTTTGCCTTCCTGGAACAGATTCAGCGCCTGACACAGGCTGCACGGATCCAATATCAATGATGAGAAGGAAGAGCTTAAAGAACCATTGATCAGTAATTCCCAATCTTCTGGCTTCTATCTGCATTAGTTCTGCAAATTCATAGCACACACAAACCACAAATGGTGTTAGAAATAATAAACTCTGTTTGAAGAGGCGACAATTCGCACACTTGAGGCCAATAATCTTCTCAAACAAAAAAGAAAACCCTAACGAAGCAAGAAGTAGAAACTCATAAAATTAGAAAGCCTAAAAAATAGAACCCCCAAAATCTTCAAAAATTCACAGAAGAAAAATCCATACACAGAGAACAAGTGAGATAGAGGGTGAGACAAAGAGAGAGCGAATGAGATAAAAAGTGAGATGACGAGCAATAAAGAGAATGAGATTGAGAATTATTGTAGGTGGTCTGCGATTGCTTCTCGGCTACCAGGAAGCTAAAACCATTCATGCAGTAAAATCTCTAATTAAAAACCCTAAATTGGAACCTAAAACCTCCCAAATTTCATAGAACAAACTGAAAATCGATACATACCTTCTCAGGTGAGCGGCGATGACGATGCTGAGCGACGACGACGATGCTGAGAAGCGACAGTGAGCACACGCGATGATGATGCTGAGCGGCGACGGTGAGTGCACGAGATGGCGATGCTGAGGCGACGGTCAGCACACGCAATGACGATGGTCCGCGCGGCGGAGCCCTAGCCGGCGTCGTCCTCTCCTTCCTTTCCCTCTCCCCTCTTCTTCTCTTCTTCTTCCCGTTCTCCACTTTTCTGATTTTTTTTCCTCTTTTGTGTGTGTTGAGTGAGGATGAGAGTGTGAGCTGGTGAGTGGTGAGCCGGTGAGCGGCACAGCGATGTGGTGAGTGGTGGGTGGTGACTGGCGGTGAGTGGTGACTGGGTGATGAGCGAGGGTTCTTCGCGATGATGAGTGATGAGCTTTGGAGGGAACAAAGGCGCTGTGATTCATGTGGTTCCAGAAAGGGGATAAAGGCGCTGTGATTTACCAAGTGTTGTGAGTTTCAGAAAGGGGATAATGAGCTTTGGAGGGAACGAAAATTTCACTAAGTGTTGTGAGTTTGCTTTGGATCGAAAAAAAAAAGAGGAAAAAGTGCTTATTAGGCATCATTTTAAAAGCGTACCCAAAACTTAATAAATAGGCTACTTTCAAAAAGCGTCTCCTTTGATATGAAAAGTGAACCTATAGATATCAACCTACGGCTACGCTTTATAAGTGATTTCTATAATACCTAAGGCTACGCTTTTAAATGATGCCGCATTTGTGTATCCTTTTCTCTTATAAAAAGGCAACACGGAGAAAAGCGTAGCCTATTCTATGAATAGGCTATGCTTTTCAAATGTAGCTTAAAAAAAGTGTGGCTGAATGGGTATTTTTCTTGTAGTGGAAGTTGGTTGTGGCCTCCCAACACCAAACTTAGAGTTTGACTGTGGGGGCTCTGTTTGACTCTATTTTGAGAGAAGCTCTTCATGCTTCCTCTCCATGATGACAGAGGGATATCCTTGAGCCTTAAACACAAAGGATTCTTCATTCACTTGAATGATCAATTCTCCTCTATCAACATCAATCACAGCCCTTGCTGTGGCTAGGAAGGGTCTGCCAAGGATGATGGATTCATCCATGCACTTCCCAGTCTCTAGGACTATGAAATCAGCAGGGATGTAATGGTCTTCAACTTTTACCAGAACATCCTCTACAAGTCCATAGGCTTGTTTTCTTGAATTGTCTGCCATCTCTAGTGAGATTTTTGTAGCTTGCACCTCAAAGATCCCTAACTTCTCCATTACAGAGAGAGGCATGAGGTTTACACTTGACCCTAAGTCACACAAGGCCTTCTTGAAGGTCATGGTGTCAATGGTACAAGGTATTGAAAACTTCCCAGGATCCTGTCTCTTTTGAGGTAATTTCTGCCTAGACAAGTCATCCAGTTCTTTGGTGAGCAAAGGGGGTTCATCCTCCCAAGTCTCATTTCCAAATAACTTGTCATTTAGCTTCATGATTGCTCCAAGGTATTTAGCAACTTGCTCTTCAGTGACATACTCATCCTCTTCAGAGGAAGAATACTCATCAGAGCTCATGAATGGCAGAAGTAAGTCCAATGGAATCTCTATGGTCTCATTTTGAGCCTCAGATTCCCATGGTTCCTCATTGGGGAACTCATTGGAGGTCAGTGGACGTCCATTGAGGTCTTCCTCAGTGGCGTTCACTGCCTCTCTTTCCTCTCCAAATTCGGCCATGTTGATGACTTTGCACTCTCCTTTTGGATTTTCTTCTGTATTGCTTGGAAGAGTATTAGGAGGGAGTTCAGTAATTTTCTTGCTCAGCTGACCCACTTGTGCCTCCAAATTTCTAATGGAGGACCTTGTTTTAGTCATGAAACTTTGAGTGGTTTTGATTAGATCAGAGACCATGGTTGCTAAGTCAGAGGTATTCTGCTTAGAACTCTCTGTCTGTTGCTGAGAAGATGATGGAAAAGGCTTGCTATTGCTAAACCTGTTTCTTCCACCATTATTATTGTTGAAACCTTGTTGAGGTCTCTGTTGATCCTTCCATGAGAAATTTGGATGATTTCTCCATGAAGGATTATAGGTGTTTCCATAAGTTTCTCCCATGTAATTCACCTCTTCCATTGAAGGGTTCTCAGGATCATAAGCCTCTTCTTCAGATGAAGCTTCCTTAGTACTACCTGGTGCATTTTGCATTCCAGACAGACTTTGAGAAATCATATTGACTTGTTGAGTCAATATTTTGTTCTGAGCCAAAATGGCATTCAGAGTGTCAATCTCAAGAACTCCTTTCTTCTGACTAGTCCCATTGTTCACAGGATTCCTTTCAGAAGTGTACATGAATTGGTTATTTGCAACCATTTCAATCAGCTCTTGAGCTTCTGTAGGCGTCTTCTTCAAATGAAGAGATCCTCCAGCAGAGCTATCCAAAGACATCTTGGATAGTTCAGAGAGACCATCATAGAAAATACCTATGATGCTCCATTCAGAAAGCATATCAGTGGGACACTTTCTGATTAATTGTTTGTATCTTTTCCAAGCTTCATAGAGGGATTCTCCTTCCTTCTGTCTGAAGGTTTGGACTTCCACTCTAAGCTTACTCAATTTTTGAGGTGGAAAGAACTTTGCCAAGAAGGCATTGACTAGCTTTTCCCAAGAGTTCAGGCTTTCTTTAGGTTGTGAGTCCAACCATATTCTAGCTCTGTCTTCTTACAGCAAAAGGGAATAGCATAAGTCTGTAGACCTCAGGGTCAACCCCATTAGTCTTGACAATGTCACAGATTTGCAAGAATTCAGCTAAAAACTGATGAGGATCTTCCAATGGAAGTCCATGGAACTTGCAATTCTGTTGCATTAGAGAAACTAATTGAGGCTTAAGCTCAAAGTTGTTTGCTCCAATGGCAGGGATAGAGATGCTTCTCCCATAGAAGTCGGGAGTAAGTGCAGTAAAGTCACCCAGCACCTTCCTTGCATTGTTGGCATTGTTGTTGTTTTCGGCTGCCATGGGTTCTTCTTCTTTGAAGATTTCTGTTAGGTCCTCTACAGAGAATTGTGCCTTGGCTTCTCTTAGCTTTCGTTTCAAGGTCCTTTCAGGTTCAGGGTCAGCCTCAACAAGAATGCTTTTGTCTTTGCTCCTGCTCATATGAAAGAGAAGAGAACAAGAAAATGTGGGATCCTCTATGTCACAGTATAGAGATTCCTTGAAGTGTCAGAGGAAAAGAAAAATAGAAGGCAGAGGTAGAAAATTCGAACTTATCAAAGAAGATGGAGTTCGAATTTTGCATTAAAGAATAGTGTTAGTCCATAAATAGAAAGATGTGAGAAGAGGAGAAGTAATTTTCGAAAATTAAGTAAAAGATTTTGAAAACATTTTGAAAAACACTAATTGATTTTCGAAAATAAAAGTGGGAAAGAAGTAAAGTAATTTTTGAAAAAGATTTTGAAATTTGAAATCAAAAAGATTTGATTGAAAGCTATTTTGAAAAAAATGTGGTTAAGAAGATATGATTAGTTTTAAAAAGATGTGATTGAGAAGATATGATTTGAAAAACATTTTTAAAAAAGATTTGATT
Organism: Arachis hypogaea; assembly: GCF_003086295.3. NCBI lineage: Eukaryota > Viridiplantae > Streptophyta > Magnoliopsida > Fabales > Fabaceae > Arachis > Arachis hypogaea. The sequence goes on from NC_092045.1 coordinate 13,336,680, forward strand.
TTGAAAATTAATGACTTGGCTATCAAGAAAAGATATGATTCAAACATTAAACCTTTCTCAACAGAAAAGGCAACATACTTGAAATGTTGAATCAAATCATTAATTGATAGCAAGTATCTTTGAAAATAGAAAGAAATTGAATTTGAAAAAGATTTGATTTGAAAAAGATTTGATTTTGAAAAGATTTTGAAAACTTAAAAAAAATTTGCATTGAAAACAAAATCTTCCCTCTTGTGCCATCCTGGCGTTAAACGCCCAGAATGGTGCACATTCTGGCATTTAACGCCCAAAACTCTACCCTTTTGGGCGTTAAACGCCCAACCAGGCACCCTGGCTGGCGTTTAAACGCCAGTCTGTCCTTCTTCACTGGGTGTTTTGAACGCCAAGCTTTTTCTGTATAATTCCTCTGCTATATGTTCTGAATCTTCAATTCTCTGTATTATTGACTTGAAAAGACACAAATTAAAAATATTTTTGGATTTTTAATAGTGAGGAATAATCAAAATGCAACTAAAATCAAATAACAATGCATGCAAGACACCAAACTTAGCAGTTTGTATACTACTGACACTAATGAGAATGCATATGAAACACATAAACACTCAAGTCAAGAGAAATTAAAAATCAGAGCAATGAAATCATCAAGAACAACTTGAAGATTAATGAAGACACATGCATGAATGCAAGAAGAACAGAAACATGCAATTGACACCAAACTTAAAATGAGAATAGACTCAAACAAGAAATTTTTGGATTTTATGATTTTCTAAATTTTTTTGTGTTTTTTTCGAAAATTAAGTGGAAAAAGAAAATAAAGGTATCAAAATTCTTAATGAGAATTCCAGGAATCATGCAATGTTTAGTCTAAGACTCCGGTCCAGGAATTAGACATGGCTTCACAGCCAGCCAAGCTTTCAAAGAAAGCTTCGGTCCAAAATACTAGACATGGCCAATGGCCAGCCAAGCCTTAGCAGATCACTGCTCCAATAGCAAGATTGATAGAAATCAACAAGCTCTTGTGATGATAAGTTGAAACCTCGGTCCAATGGAATTAGACATGGCTTCACAGCCAGCCAGATTTCAACAGATCATCATGAAACACTAGAATTCATTCTTAAGAACTCTGAAGAAAAAATACCTAATCTAAGCAACAAGATGAACCGTCAGTTGTCCATACTCGAACAATCCCCGGCAACGGCGCCAAAAACTTGGTATGCGAAATTGTGATCAATACTTTTCACAAATCAAATAATCCCCGGTAATGAATCCAAAAACTTGGTGTTCAATACCATGGCATAAACACAACTTCGCACAACTAACCAGCAAGTGTACTGGGTCATCCAAGTAATAAACCTTACGCGAGTAAGGGTCGATCCCACAGAGATTGTTGGTATGAAGCAAGCTATGGTCACCTTGTAAATCTCAGTCAGGCAAACTCAAATGGGTATGGTGATGTACGAATAAAACATAAAGATAAAGATAGAGATACTTATGTAATTCATTGGTGGGAATTTCAGATAAGCGTATGAAGATGCTTGGTCCCTTCCGTCTCTCTGCTTTCCTACTGTCTTCATCCAATCCTTCCTACTCCTTTCCATGGCAAGCTTATGCAAGGGTTTCACCGTTGTCAGTGGCTACCTCCCATCCTCTCAGTGGAAATGTTCAACGCACCCTGTCACGGCACGGCTATCCATCTGTCGGTTCTCAATCAGGCCGGAATAGAATCCAGTGATTCTTTTGCGTCTGTCACTAACGCCCCGCCCTCAGGAGTTTGAAGCACGTCACAGTCATTCAATCATTGAATCCTACTCAGAATACCACAGACAAGGTTAGACCTTCCGGATTCTCTTGAATGCCGCCATCAGTTCTAGCCTATACCACGAAGACTCTGATCTCACGAAATGGCTGGCTCGATTGTCAGGCGAGCACTCGGTTGTCAGGTGATCAACCATGCATCGTGTATCAGGAATCCAAGAGATATTCACCCAATCTAAGGTAGAACGGAGGTGGTTGTTAGGCACACGTTCATAGGTGAGAATGATGATGAGTGTCACGAATCATCACATTCATCAAGTTGAAGAACAAGTGATATCTTAGAATAAGAACAAGTGGAATTGAATAGAAGAACAATAGTAATTGAATTAATACTCGAGGTACAGCAGAGCTCCACACCTTAATCTATGGTGTGTAGAAACTCCACCGTTGAAAATACATAAGAACAAGGTCTAGGCATGGCCGAATGGCCAGCCTTCCAATGATCTAAGAACTAGGTGTCCAAAGATGATCAAAGGATCTAAAATAATCCAAAGATCCCAAGATGAAAATACAATAGTAAAAGGTCCTACTTATAGAGAACTAGTAGCCTAGGGTGTACAGAGATGAGTAAATGACATAAAAATCCACTTCCGGGCCCACTTGGTGTGTGCTTGGGCTGAGCATTAAAGCATTTTCGTGTAGAGACTCTTCTTGGAGTTAAACACCAGCTTTGGTGCCAGTTTGGGCGTTTAACTCCCATTTTGGTGTCAGTTCCGGCGTTTAACGCTGGGAATTCTGAGGGTGACTTTGAACGCCAGTTTGGGCCATCAAATCTTGTGCAAAGTATGGACTATCATATATTGCTGGAAAGCCCAGGATGTCTACTTTCCAACGCCGTTGAGAGCGCGCCAATTGGGCTTCTGTAGCTCTAGAAAATCCACTTCGAGTGCAGGGAGGTCAGAATCCAATAGCATCTGCGGTCCTTTTTAGTCTCTGAATCAGATTTTTGCTCAGGTCCCTCAATTTCAGCCAGAAAATACCTGAAATCACAGAAAAACACACAAACTCATAGTAAAGTCCAGAAAAGTGAATTTTAACTAAAAACTAATAAAAATATACTAAAAACTAACTAGATCATACTAAAAACATACTAAAAATAATGCCAAAAAGGTACAAATTATCTGCTCATCAAGCATCAATGGATAGGAGGGCCCAAGGAAATAAAATCCAGGCCTAAGCGGCTAAATCAAGCTGTCCCTAACCATGTGCTTGTGGCATGCAGGTCCAAGTGAAAAGCTTGAGACTGAGTGGTTAAAGTCGTGATCCAAACCAAAAAGAGTGTGCTTTAGAGCTCTGGACACGTCTAACTGGGGACTCTAGCAAAGCTGAGTCACAATCTAAAAAGGTTCACCCAGTCATGTGTCTGTGGCATTTATGTATCCGGTGGTAATACTGGAAAACAAAATGCTTAGGGCTACGGCCAAGACTCATAAAAGTAGCTGTGTTCAAGAATCAACAAACTTAACTAGGAGAATCAATAAAACTATCTGAAATTCTAAGTTCCTATAGAAGCCAATCATTCTAAACTTCAAAGGAAAAAGTGAAATGCCAAAACTGTTCAGAAGCAAAAAGCTACAAGTCCCGCTCATCTAATTAGAATTAATATTCATTGATATTTTGGGATTTATAGTATATTCACTTCTTTTTATCCTAATTGATCTTCAGTTGCTTGGGGAAAAGCAACAATTTAAGTTTGGTGTTGTGATGAGCAGATAACTTATACGCTTTTCGGCATTATTTTTAGGTAGTTTTTAGTATGATCTAGTTACTTTTAGGGATGTTTTCATTAGTTTTTATCCTAAATTTACATTTCTGGACTTTACTATGAGTTTGTGTATTTTTCTGTAATTTTAGATATTTTCTGGCTGAAATTGAGGGACCTGAGCAAAACTCTGATAGGAGGCTGACATAGGACTGCTGATGTTGTTGGAATCTGACCTCCCTGCACTCAAAATGGATTTTCTGGAGCTACAGAACTCCAAATGGCGCGCTCTCAAAGGCATTGGAAAGTAGACATCCAGATCTTTCCAACAATATATAATAGTTCATACTTTATTCGAGATTTGACGATATAAATTGGCGCTCAACGCCAGTTCCATGCTGCATTCTGGAGTCAAACGCCAGAAACACGTCACGAACCAGAGTTGAACGCCAGAAACACGTTACAACTTGGCGTTCAACTCCAATAAAAGCCTCTGCACATGTAACATTCAACCTCAGCCCAAGAACACACCAAGTGAGCCCCGAAAGTGGATTTCTGCATCAATTACTTACTTTTGTAAACCCTAAGTAGCTAGTTTATTATAAATAGGACATTTCACTATTGTATTTTCATCCTGGATTGTATTTTTGATCCTGTGATCATGTTTTGGGGGCTGGCCATTCGGCCATGCCTGAACCTTCATCACTTATGTATTTTCAATGGTGGAGTTTCTACACACTATAGATTAAGGGTGTAGAGCTCTGCTATACCTCAAGTTTTAATGCAATTACTATTACTTTCTATTCAATTCGATTTATTCCTGTTCTAAGATGTCATTCGTACTTCAACCTGATGGATGTGATGATCCGTGACACTCATCATCATCCATCCTTATGAACGCGTGCCTGACAACCACTTCGTTCTACAAGCGAGAGCTAGAGTGCGTATCTCTTGGATTCCTGATGCACGATACATGGTTGCCCCTCGCCTGACAACCGAGCCTTCCATTCCGTGAGATCAGAGTCTTCGTGGTATAAGCTAGAATTGATGGCGGCATTCATGAGAATCTGGAAAGTCTAAACCTTGTCTGTGGTATTTCGAGTAGGATTCTGGGATTGAATGACTGTGACGAGCTTCAAACTCGTGATTGTTGGGCGTGATGACAAACGCAAAAGAATCAAGGGATTCTATTCCAACATGATCGAGAACCGACAGATGATTAGACGTGCCGTGACAGAGCATTTGGACCTTTTTCACTGAGAGGATGAGATGTAGCTATTGACAACGGTGATGCCCTACATACAGCTTGCCATAGAAAGGAGTGACAAAGATTGGATGAAAGCAGTAGGAAAGCAGAGATTCAGAAGGAACACAGCATCTCCATACACCTATCTGAAATTCCCACTAATAAATTTACATAAATATTTCTATCCTTTATTATTTAATTAAGTATCTCTTTATATTTTTCGAAAACCACTATCAATTTGAATCCGCCTGACTAAGATTTACAAGGTGACCATAGCTTGCTTCATACCAACAATCTCTGTGGGATCGACCCTTACTCACGTAAGGTATTACTTGGACGACCCAGTACACTTGCTGGTTAGTTGCACGGAGTTGTGACAAAGTGAGATTCACGTTTGAGAGCACCAAGTCTTTGGAGCCATTGTTGATGATCACAATTTCGTCCACCAGCTTGTGAGCATGGTTGATGGCCATGTTGAGGGTAAGCATCATAGGCATATGGTGGTGGTTGATTGCCACAAAAAGAATCACCATAGCCATGGAATTGACATGCATTAGGATGTGAATTATACCTATAATAGTCCAGAGGTTGTTGCCAATAGGAGTGATCAATTCCTTGAGGCTCCTCCCATCTTTGATGGGTCTATCCTTGATACATGTTGTCATTAAAGTCCACATTTCCTACAACATAATTTGAACCAAACTCATAGCCAAAGTGAAAATTCGTAGTGGAGAAACAAAATAAAACTAACAAAAGCTAGAAAACAAGCAAAAGACAAGCCTATTCACAATATTCACATATACACAATAACCAACAACATAACACCATTGCAAGTCCCCGGTAACGGCACCATTTTGATGAGAGAATTTTTTACGGTTTAGAATTTCACTAATGAAATCTCGTTGTAAAGTATAGTTTCCAAACCAACAAAAAATCCTTTCATACAAAAGTTTGTTTGTCATAAGTACAAACCCCTAAAATCTATAAACCGAAGCTTTGAAACCTCGGGTCGTCTCTCAAAAGAATTGCAGGGTAGTGTCCTTGTTATTGATTATGAGTTTGTATATTTTGAGGTTTTGAATGAGAAGCAAGAAAAGTAAATGACAATGAAATTCAAATGATAAAATGGTCTTGACAAGGATTAGTGGTCAATGATCTCTATCTTAATTACTAACCACAACATGATAATTGCAAGGAACAATCCCACTAAGTCATCCTCTAACTAATAGTAAAAAAAAGTCAAGTGAGCTATATCAATCCAAGTCCATAAGTCCTAACTTTCCACTAATTGAATTAGTGAAAACTAGAATTAATGGCTATCAATCATCAATCACTTGGACATTAATAACTCAAGAATTCCTAAGTTTTCTTCCTAAGCCAAGAACATAAAATGCTACTCTAAAATCCTTCCAAGCATTTCATCAAGCACTTGGAAGGCACAAAAGGAAAGCATAGTGATTCAACAACAAGAATAAATTCTAACAACAATTTGAATGCAAGAAATCAACAACAACAATCAAGGAAATCACAATTGACATAAATTACCTCAAATTGCATTAAAAAAATAAGAGAGAACAAAAATAGATCCACAACAAAGTATGAGAATTACAAGAATTAAAGCACAAAACTAGATGGAGGAAGAGTAGAGGAACAAGAATTGATAAAGAAGAAGTAAATCAAAGCGTGAATTAAACCTAAATCTAAAGAGGAATTAAACCTAATCCTAATCCTAATTCTAGAGAGAAGTGAAAGCTTCTCTCTCTAAAAACTAAACTAAAACTAAAGTGTAATGTGTAGTCCAAGATGAATGAATGAATCCTCCCTTTTCCTTCAATCCTTGGTTCCTTTTATCTTTTCCCGCCAAAATCTCAGCTCCAAATGGGGTCAGAAACCCTCCAAAATCACCAGGCACGAGTTTTACTAAAAGAGTCACGTGCGGCTTTCGGCGCGTACGCGCACAGTGCACGTGCGCGCCCATGGAGATTTTCTCAATCTGCGCGGGAGCGTACGGTGCGCACGCGCTGATGAGCGGATAATTTGTACACTTTTTGGCATTGTTTTTAGTATGTTTTTAGTATGATCTAGTTAGTTTTTAGTATATTTTTATTAGTTTTTAGTTAAAATTCACTTTTCTGGACTTTACTATGAGTTTGTGTGTTTTTCTGTGATTTCAGGTATTTTCTGGCTGAAATTGAGGGACCTGAGCAAAAATCTGATTCAGAGACTAAAAAGGACTGCAGATGCTGTTGGATTCTGACCTCCCTGCACTCGAAGTGGATTTTCTGGAGCTACAGAAGCCCAATTGGCGCGCTCTCAACGGCGTTGAAAAGTAGACATCCTGGGCTTTCCAGCAATATATGATAGTTCATACTTTGCCCAAGATTTGATGGCTCAAACCGGCGTACAAAGTCACCCTAAAAAATCCCAGCGTTAAACGCCGGAACTGGCACCAAAGTGGGAGTTAAACACCCAAACTGGCACAAAAACTGGCGTTTAACTCCAAGAAGAGTCTCTACACGAAAATGCTTCAATGCTCAGCCCAAGCACACACCAAGTGGGCCCGGAAGTGGATTTTTATGTCATTTACTCATCTCTGTACACCCTAGGCTACTAGCTCTCTATAAGTAGGACCTTTTACTATTGTATTCTCATCTTTGGATTATTTTAGATCCTTTGATCATCTTTGGACATCTAGTTCTTAGATTATTGGGAGGATGGCCATTCGGCCATGCCTAGACCTTGTTCTTATGTATTTTCAACGGTGGAGTTTCTACACACCATAGATTAAGGTGTGGAGCTCTGCTGTACCTCGAGTATTAATGCAATTACTATTGTTCTTCTATTCAATTCCGCTTGTTCTTGTTCCAAGATATCACTTGTTCTTCAACTTGATGAATGTGATGATCCGTGACACTCATCATCATTCTCACCTATGAACGTGTGCCTGACAACCACCTCCGTTCTACCTTAGATTGGGTGAATATCTCTTGGATTCCTGATACACGATGCATGGTTGATCGCCTGACAACCGAGCGCTCGCCTGACAACCAAGCCAGCCATTCCGTGGGATCAGAGTCTTCGTGGTATAGGCTAGAACTAACGGCGGCATTCAAGAGAATTTGGAAGGTCTAACCTTGTCTGTGGTATTCTGAGTAGGATTCAATGATTGAATGACTGTGACGAGCTTCAAACTCCTGAGGGCGGGGCATTAGTGACAGACGCAAAAGAATCACTGGATTCTATTCCGGCCTGATTGAGAACCGACAGATGGATAGCCGTGCCGTGACAGGGTGCGTTGAACATTTCCACTGAGAGGATGGGAGGTAGCCACTGACAACGGTGAAACCCTTGCATAAGCTTGCCATGGAAAGGAGTAAGAAGGATTGGATGAAGACAGTAGGAAAGCAGAGAGATGGAAGGGACCAAGCATCTTCATACGCTTATCTGAAATTCCCACCAATGAATTACATAAGTATCTCTATCTTTATCTTTATGTTTTATTCGTATATCACCCATATCCATTTGAGTTTGCCTGACTAAGATTTACAAGGTGACCATAGCTTGCTTCATACCAACAATCTCTGTGGGATCGACCCTTACTCGCGTAAGGTTTATTACTTGGATGACCCAGTACACTTGCTGGTTAGTTGTGCGAAGTTGTAGTGATCACAACTTCGCATACCAAGTTTTTGGCGCCGTTGCCGGGGATTGTTCGAGTATGGACAACTGACGGTTCATCTTGTTGCTTAGATTAGGTATTTTTTCTTCAGAATTCTTAGGAATGAATTCTAGAGTTTCATGATGATCTGTTGAAGTCTGGCTGGCTGTGAAGCCATGTCTAATTTCATTGGACCGAGGTTTCAACTCATCATCACAAGAGCTTGTTGATTTCTATCAATCTTGCTGTTGGAGCAGTGATCTGCTAAGGCTTGGCTGGCCATTGGCCATGTCTAGTGTTTTGGACCGAAGCTTTCTTTGAAAGCTTGGCTGGCTGTGAAGCCATGTTTAATTCCTGGACCGGAGTCTTAGACTAAACATTGCATGATTCCTGGAATTCTCATTAAGAATTTTGATACCTTTATTTTCTTTTCCACTTAATTTTCGAAAAATCCAAAAAAAAATTTAGAAAATCATAAAATCCAAAAATATTTCTTGTTTGAGTTTAGTGTTTCATTTTAAGTTTGGTGTCAATTGCATGTTTCTGTTCTTCTTGCATTCATGCATGTGTCTTCATTAATCTTCAAGTTGTTCTTGATGATTTCATTGCTCTGATTTTTAATTTCTCTTGACTTGAGTGTTTATGTGTCTCATATGCATTCTCATTAGTGTCAGTAGTATACAAACTGCTAAGTTTGGTGTCTTGCATGCATTGTTATTTGATTTTAGTTGCATTTTGATTATTCCTCACTATTAAAAATCCAAAAATATTTTTAATTTGTGTCTTTTCAAGTCAATAATACAGAGAATTGAAGATTCAGAACATACTGCAGAGGAATTGCACAGAAAAAGCTGGGCATTCAAAATGCCCAGTGAAGAAGGACTCCGTTTGATATCCAAAAACTGCTCAGCAACAGTCGGACAAGTGGGGAATGTTGGGGTAAACCAGAAAACTTTGGGTAGAGCCGGATCTAAATGTTGGCTAGGTAAGCGTCCTGTAGTAAGAGGAGTAGTTATGAACCCTGTAGATCATCCCCATGGGGGTGGTGAAGGGAGGGCCCCAATTGGTAGAAAAAAACCCGCAACTCCTTGGGGTTATCCTGCACTTGGAAGAAGAAGTAGAAAAAGGAATAAATATAGTGATAATTTGATTCTTCGTCGCCGTAGTAAATAGTAGAATAGAGAAAATCGAATTTGTTTCTTCGTCTTTAAACGCCAGCCAGGGTGCCTGGTTGGGTGTTTAACGCCCAAAAGGGTAGAGTTTTGGGCGTTAAATGCCAGAATGTGCACCATTCTGGGCGTTTAATGCCAGGATGGCACAAGAGGGAAGATTTTGTTTTCAATGCAAATTTTTTTCAAGTTTTCAAAATTTTTCAAAATCAAATCTTTTTCAAATCATATCTTTTCAATCAAATCTTTTTCAAAATCAATTTCTTTCTTTTTTTTCAAAGATACTTGCTACCAATTAATGATTTGATTCAACATTTCAAGTATGTTGCCTTTTCTGTTGAGAAAGGTTTAATGTTTGAATCATATCTTTTCTTGATAGCCAAGTCATTAATTTTCAAAATCAAATCTTTTTTAAAAAAATGTTTTTCAAATCATATCTTCTCAATCACATCTTTTTAAACTGATCATATCTTCTTAACCACATCTTTTTCAAAATAACTTTCAATCAAATCTTTTTGATTTCTAATTTCAAATTCTTTTTCAAAAATCACTTGATTTCTTTCCCACTTTTATTTTCGAAAATCAATTAGTGTTTTTTAAAAATGTTTTCAAAATCTTTTACTTAATTTTTGAAAATTGCTTCCCCTCTTCTCACATCTTTTTATTTATGGACTAACACTATTCCTTAATGCAAAATTCGAACTCCATCTTCTTTGATAAGTTCGAATTTTCTACCTCTGCCTTCTATTTTTCTTTTCCTCTGACACTTCAAGGAATCTCTATACTGTGACATAGAGGATTCCACATTTTCTTGTTCTCTTCTCTTTCATATGAGTAGGAGCAAAGACAAAAGCATTCTTGTTGAGGCTGATCCTGAACCTGAAAGGACCTTGAAGCGAAAGCTAAGAGAAGCTAAGGCACAACTCTCTGTGGAGGACCTAACCGAATTCTTCGAAGAAGAAGAACACATGGCAGCCGAAAACAACAATGCCAACAATGCAAGGAAGGTGCTGGGTGACTTTACTGCACCTACTCCCGACTTCTATGGGAGAAGCATCTCTATCCCTGCCATTGGAGCAAACAACTTTGAGCTTAAGCCTCAATTAGTTTCTCTAATGCAACAGAATTGCAAGTTCCATGGACTTCCATTGGAAGATCCTCATCAGTTCTTAGCTGAGTTCTTGCAAATCTGTGACACTGTCAAGACTAATGGGGTTGACCCTGAGGTCTACAGACTTATGCTATTCCCTTTTGCTGTAAGAGACAGAGCTAGAATATGGTTGGACTCACAACCTAAAGAAAGCCTGAACTCTTGGGAAAAGCTAGTCAATGCCTTCTTGGCAAAGTTCTTTCCACCTCAAAAATTGAGTAAGCTTAGAGTGGAAGTCCAAACCTTCAGACAGAAGGAAGGAGAATCCCTCTATGAAGCTTGGGAAAGATACAAACAATTAATCAGAAAGTGTCCCTCTGATATGCTTTTTGAATGGAGCATCATAGGAATTTTCTATGATGGTCTCTCTGAACTATCCAAGATGTCTTTGGATAGCTCTGCTGGAGGATCTCTTTATCTGAAGAAGACGCCCACAGAAGCTCAAGAACTAATTGAAATGGTTGCAAATAACCAATTCATGTACACTTCTGAAAGGAATCCTGTAAACAATGGGACCAATCAGAAGAAAGGAGTTCTTGAGATTGATACTCTGAATGCCATATTGGCTCAGAACAAAATATTGACTCAGCAAGTCAATATGATTTCTCAAAGTCTATCCGGAATGCAAAATGCACCAGGTAGTACTAAGGAAGCTTCATCTGAAGAAGAAGCTTATGATCTTGAGAACCCTTCAATAGAAGAGGTGAATTACATGGGAGAACCCTATGGAAACACCTATAATCCTTCATGGAGAAATCATCCAAATTTCTCATGGAAGGATCAACAGAGACCTCAATAAGGTTTCAACAATAATAATGGTGGAAGAAACAGGTTTAGCAATAGCAAGCCTTTTCCATCATCTTCTCAGCAACAGACAGAGAATTCTAAGCAGAGTAACTCTGACTTAGCAACCATGGTCTCTGATCTAATCAAAACCACTCAAAGTTTCATGACTGAAACAAGGTCCTCCATTAGAAATTTGGAGGCACAAGTGGGTCAGCTGAGCAAGAAAATTACTGAACTCCCTCCTAGTACTCTTCCAAGCAATACAGAAGAGAATCCAAAAGGGGAGTGCAAAGCCATCAACATGGCCGAATTTGGAGAGGAGGAAGAGGCAGTGAACGCCACTGAGGAAGACCTCAATGGACGTCCACTGGCCTCCAATGAGTTCCCCAATGAGGAACCATGGGAATCTGAGGCTCAAAATGAGACCATAGAGATTCCATTGGACTTACTTCTGCCATTCATGAGCTCTGATGAGTATTCTTCCTCTGAAGAGGATGAGTATGTCACTGAAGAGCAAGTTGCTAAATACCTTGGAGCAATCATGAAGCTAAATGACAAGTTATTTGGAAATGAGACTTGGGAAGATGAACCCCCTTTGCTCACCAAAGAACTGGATGACTTGTCTAGGCAAAAACTGCCTCAAAAGAGACAGGATCCTGGGAAGTTTTCAATACCTTGTACCATAGGCACCATGACCTTCAAGAAGGCCTTGTGTGACTTAGGGTCAAGTGTAAACCTCATGCCTCTCTCTGTAATGGAGAAGTTAGGGATCTTTGAGGTGCAAGCTGCAAAAATCTCACTAGAGATGGCAGACAATTCAAGAAAACAAGCCTATGGACTTGTAGAGGATGTTCTGGTAAAAGTTGAAGACCATTACATCCCTGCTGATTTCATAGTCCTTGAGACTGGGAAGTGCATGGATGAATCCATCATCCTTGGCAGACCCTTCCTAGCCACAGCAAAGGCTGTGATTGATGTTGATGGAGGAGAATTGATCATTCAAGTGAATGAAGAATCCTTGGTGTTTAAGACTCAAGGATATCCCTCTGTCACCATGGAGAGGAAGCATGAAGAGCTTCTCTCAAAACAGAGCCAAACAGAGCCCCCACAGTCAAACTCTAAGTTTGGTGTTGGGAGGCCACAACCAACTTCTAAGTTTGGTGTTGAACCCCCACATTCAAACTCTAAGTTTGGTGTTGGGAGGTTCCAACATTGCTCTGAGCATTTCTGAGGCTCCATGAGAGCCCACTATCAAGCTACTGACATTAAAGAAGCGCTTGTTGGGAGGCTACCCAATGTTATATTTTATCTATTTTTCTTTGTTATTTTATGTTTTCTGTAGGTTGATGATCATGAGAAGTCACAAAATCAATGGAAAAAGCAAAAACAGAATGAAAAACAGAAAGAAAAACAGCACACCCTGGAGGAAGAACCTGCTGGCGTTTAAACGCCAGTAAGGCTAGCAGATGGGCGTTTAACGCCCAGTCTGGCACCATTCTGGGCGTTTAACGCTAGAAAGGGGCACCAGACTGGCGTTAAACGCCAGTAAAGGGCAAGAAGTTGGCGTCAAACGCCAGAAATGGGCACCAGCCCGGCGTTTAACGCCAGAATTGGCATGAAGAGCAATTTTGGTTGCCATTTGGTGCAGGGATGACTTTTCCTTGACACCTCAGGATCTGTGGACCCCACAGGATCCCCACCTACCCTACCACTCTATCTCTTCTTCACCCATTCACCAATCACCTCAACACCTCTTCCCCAAAAACCCTTCACCTATCAAATCCCATCTTTCTCTTCACCACTCACATCCATCCTTCATAAAAACCCACCTACCTCACCATTCAAATTCAAACCACTTTCCCACCCAAACCCACCCTCACTTGACCAAACCTTACCCCTCTCCCCACTCCTATATAAACCCATCTTCACTTCTTCATTTTCACACAACCAAAACACCACTTCTCCCCCTTTTTGGCCGAACACAAAGCCATTCCCTTCTTCCTCATTTCTTCTTCTTCTACTCTCTTCTTTCTTCTTTTGCTCGAGGACGAGCAAACATTTTAAGTTTGGTGTGGTAAAAGCATTGCTTTTTGTTTTTCCATAACCATTTATGGCATCCAAGGCCGGAGAAAACTCTAGAAAGAGGAAAGGGAAGGCAAAAGCTTCTACCTCCGAGTCATGGGAGATGGAGAGATTCATCTCAAGGGTGCATCAAGACCACTTCTATGAAGTTGTGGCCTTGAAGAAGGTGATCCCCGAGGTCCCTTTTTTCACTCAAAAAGAGTGAATATCCGGAGATCCGACATGAGATCCGAAGAAGAGGTTGGGAAGTTCTTACCAACCCCATTCAACAAGTCGGAATCTTAATGGTTCAAGAGTTCTATGCCAATGCATGGATCACCAAGAACCATGACCAAAGTGTGAACCCGGATCCAAAGAATTGGCTTACTATGGTTCGGGGGAAATACTTGGATTTTAGTCCGAAAAATGTAAGGTTGGCATTCAACTTGCCCATGATGCAAGGAGATGAACATCCTTACACTAGAAGGGTCAACTTTGATCAAAGGTTGGACCAAGTCCTCACAGTCATATGTGAAGAGGGCGCCCAATGGAAGAGAGATTCAAGAGGGAAGCCGATTCAACTGAGAAGGCATGACCTCAAACCCGTGGCTAGAGGATGGTTGGAGTTTATCCAACGCTCAATCATTCCCACTAGCAACCGGTCCGAAGTTACTATAGACCGGGCTATCATGATTCATAGCATCATGATTGGAGAAGAAATAGAAGTTCATGAGGTGATATCCCAAGAACTTTATAAGGTGGCGGACAAGTCCTCTACCTTGGCAAGGTTAGCCTTTCCTCATCTCATTTGTCACCTCTGTTATTCAGTTGGAGTTGACATAGAGGGAGACATCCCCATTGATGAGGACAAGCCCATCACTAAGAAGAGGATGGAGCAACAAAGACAAGGAAGAGACATTGAGGAGCTCAAGCACTCCATAAGATCTTCAAGAGGAAGAACAAGCTGCCATCACTAAGGTGGACCCGTTCTTTAATTTCCTTGTTCTTTATTTTCCTGTTTTTCGAATTTTAGTGCTTATGTTTGTCTATGTTTGTGTCTTGTGATCATTAGTGTCTTAGTGTCTATGCCTTAAAGTTATGAATGTCCTATGAATCCATCACCTCTCTTAAATAAAAAATGTTCTGAATTGAAAAAGAGAAGAATTGCATGAATTTTGAATTTTATAACAGTTTAATTATCTTGATGTGGTGGCAATGCTTTTGTTTTCTGAATGTATGCTTAAACAGTGCATATGTCTTTTGAATTTGTGGTTCATGAATGTTGGCTCTTGAAAGAATGATGAAAAAGGAGACATGTTACTGAGGATCTGAAAAATCATAAAAATGATTCTTGAAGCAAGTAAAAAAGCAGTGAATATAAAAAAAATTCGAAAAAAAAAGAAAGAGAAAAAGAAAAAGAAAGAAAAAGAAAGAAATAAAGTTGTGATCCAAGGCAAAAAGAGTGTGCTTAAGAACCCTGGACACCTCTAGTTGGGGACTCTAGCAAAGCTGAGTCACAATCTGAAAAGGTTCACCCAATTATGTGTCTGTGGCATGTATGTATCCGGTGGTAATACTGGAAGACAGAGTGCTTTGGGCCACGGCCAAGACTCAATAAGTAGCTGTATTCAAGAATCATCATACTTAACTAGGAGAATCAATAACATTATCTGGATTCTGAGTTCCTAAAGAAGCCAACCATTCTGAATTTCAAAGGAGAAAGTGAGATGCCAAAACTGTTCAGAGGCAAAAAGCTAAAAGCCCCGCTCATCTAATTGATACTGATCTTCATAGATGTTTTTGGAATTCATTGCATATTCTCTTCTTTTTATCTTATTTTATTTTCAGTTGCTTGAGGACAAGCAACAATTTAAGTTTGGTGTTGTGATGAGCGGATAATTTGTACACTTTTTGGCATTGTTTTTAGTATGTTTTTAGTATGATCTAGTTAGTTTTTAGTATATTTTTATTAGTTTTTAGTTAAAATTTACTTTTCTGGACTTTACTATGAGTTTGTGTATTTTTCTGTGATTTCAGGTATTTTCTGCCTGAAATTGAGGGACCTGAGCAAAAATCTGATTCAGAGACTAAAAAGGACTGCAGATGCTGTTGGATTCTGACCTCCCTGCACTCGAAGTGGATTTTCTGGAGCTACAGAAGCCCAATTGGCGCGCTCTCAATGGCGTTGGAAAGTAGACATCCTGGGCTTTCCAGCAATATATGATAGTCTATACTTTGCCCAAGATTTGATGGCCCAAACCGGCGTACAAATTCACCCTCAGAAATCCCAGCGTTAAACGCCGGAACTGGCACCAAAGTGGGAGTTAAACGCCCAAACTGGCACAAAAGCTGGTGTTTAACTCCAAGAAGAGTCTCTACACGAAAATGCTTCAATGCTCAGCCCAAGCACACACCAAGTTGGCCCGGAAGTGGATTTTTATGTCATTTACTCATCTCTGTACACCCTAGGCTACTAGCTCTCTATAAGTAGGACCTTTTACTATTGTATTCTCATCTTTGGATTATTTTAGATCCTTTGATCATCTTTGGACATCTAGTTCTTAGATTATTGGGAGGCTGGCCATTCGGCCATACCTAGACCTTGTTCTTATGTATTTTCAACGGTGGAGTTTCTACACACCATAGATTAAGGTGTGGAGCTCTGCTGTACCTCGAGTATTAATGCAATTACTATTGTTCTTCTATTCAATTCCGCTTGTTCTTGTTCCAAGATATCACTTGTTCTTCAACTTGATGAATGTGATGATCTGTGACACTCATCATCATTCTCACCTATGAACGTGTGCCTGACAACCACCTCCGTTCTACCTTAGATTGGGTGAATATCTCTTGGATTCCTGATACACGATGCATGGTTGATCGCCTGACAACCGAGCGCTCGCCTGACAACCGAGCCAGCCATTCCGTGGGATCAGAGTCTTCGTGGTATAGGCTAGAACTGACGGCGGCATTCAAGAGAATCCGGAAGGTCTAACCTTGTCTATGGTATTCTGAGTAAGATTCAATGATTGAATGACTGTGACGAGCTTCAAACTCCTGAGGGCGGGGCGTTAGTGACAGACGCAAAAGAATCACTGGATTCTATTCCGGCCTGATTGAGAACCGATAGATGGATAGCCGTGCCGTGACAGGGTGCGTTGAACATTTCCACTGAGAGGATGGGAGGTAGCCACTGACAACGGTGAAACCCTTGCATAAGCTTGCCATGGAAAGGAGTAAGAAGGATTGGATGAAGACAGTAGGAAAGCAGAGAGACAGAAGGGACCAAGCATCTTCATACGCTTATCTGAAATTTCCACCAATGAATTAGATAAGTATCTCTATCTTTATCTTTATGTTTTATTCGTATATCACCCATATCCATTTGAGTTTGCCTGACTAAGATTTACAAGGTGACCATAGCTTGCTTCATACCAACAATCTCTGTGGGATCGACCCTTACTCGCGTAAGGTTTATTACTTGGACGACCCAGTACACTTGCTGGTTAGTTGTGCGAAGTTGTAGTGATCACAATTTCGCCCACCACGCGCGCTCATGGCGTTTTCCAAATCTTTGGCTTTTCATGATTTCTCCACTTTGTATGCTTTCTCTTCACTCCTTTGATTCATTCTTAGCTCTATTCAATCTGAAATTACTAACAAACACATCAAGGCATATAGTGGACTCAAAGAGAGATTAAAATCATCAAGTTAAAGGTCTAAAAAGCATGTTTTCACATCTAAGCACAAATAAGGAGACAATCACAAACCATGCTATTTCATTAAATAAATGTGAAGAAATGTTATCAAAATGCTCTAAATTCAACACAAGATAAACCCTACAAATGGGGTTTATCAGTAACTGAATTTTATTATACATGTAATATTTTTGATTTACCTTAGAGGATAACATAAGATTTACACAATATTTATAAATGCTAAGTTGGTCTTATTTTTAACGGTATCGTTAAATATTTAAACGTTTTTGTCAACTGAGTTCGAATTCAATAAAAATTACTTACATAATGTGCGCACGTGAATTATGTATTTGTTTTTTATTTGATATTTTTTTTGTCATTGTCATTCTTTTATTGTTGTTGTTGCTGTATTTTTTTTTATTTCTTCCCTTCTCCACCTGGTTATTGTTATCTAGATTATTTTTTTATTTTATTAATTTAATATTGATGGCAATTAATTATTGTAAGAGTACATAAGGTTAACTACAAAACATGTATTTCTACTCTAATTAATTATCATCGATATTAAACTATAATAAAATAAAAAAAATCTAGGTAACAGTTATTGCAACAATTTTTCTATGTTTGATTTTTTTTTCTTCTCTTTATTCTTGTTTTTATTCATGTTAAGAAGGTAAAACAAGAATAATTAGGAGAAGGTGAAACAAGAAGAAGCAGAAGAGGGAGAATTTTAATTTGTACATAATTTAATAGAAAAATGGTATCAAAACTTTTTAACCGTGACACATATTCTTATTGAGAGGATTGAAAAAGATAAATTATAAAAATGTGAAACAAAAAGGAGAAAATAAAAAAGAAAAAAAAAGAGAAGAAGATGATTAGAATCACAAAAAAAAGGAGGGAAAGTTTTGAATTGTGTAAAATTTATCAGAAAAATATTATTAAAATTTTTTTACTGTAACACAGAAAATTTCTTCATTGACATAAAAAATTTTTAATTTTGACAGAGAAATTTTTTAACCGTGATGTCATTTCCAACTAAATAAAGTGGTATTAATATCTTTTTTAGTTCCGAAACACATTTAAATGTATTTTGTTGGTTAAATAAGTTAAAATTTTGGATTTATGGTTCTTGATTTAAAGATTTATCGTGTCTTTTACCAAAAGAAAAAAATATAAACAAACAATGAAAATACTAAACAACGTGAACAATAAATCAAAACAGCATAAATCATATACAATTTTACAATTCCAAAGTTCAAAAGTCTAAACAGTCTCTAATTTCCTCTCACACACCAAGTAACAAGTAGTAGTTCACTAATAATTAACAGAAAAATAAATTTTTTCATTTTGTTCTTTCATGCTTTTTTTTCTTATTTTTATGTTTTAGTATTTAGCACTAATATTTCATGAATGTACAGCCCTATTCAAACAAATTGAGGATTAAAATTTCCCAGTCCTAACAGATTTGCAATTATGATAAGCAGCTTGAGCTGCCTGACTTTTTTGCTTAACATCTCCAGACGTCTTCAGTGATGCCTCAAAAAATTTAGTCATTTGACTAAGAACCTTGGTTAGGCTTTCATGTATATAACACAAATGTGCATAGTCATCTTCTTCACTAGTATCCTCAATAATATTATTATTGCTCTTTGTTTCCTCATTGTTTAATTTACCACTTAAATTCTGTTTCTCTTGTAGTTCTTTATCTTCTTGTTGCTCGGATACAAAGACTTTGATTGCGCGGCTTAGATCCTCGGCCGGCAATGCCTTGATCCCTGAAGACCAATCACGGCAGAGAACAAATATCAGAGGGGCTAGAGCACGGCGAGGGGAGAGCGGCCGCCTTCTATTCTTGGAACGATCACTGGGTTGTAATACGCAATTTTGCAGCCATCAATTGAGAGATTCGACGTATGAGGTATGGCTGTTAATCCAATTATTGAAGCTTAGGCCAAAGCACTTGAATTCTTCTAGAAGTTGAGCTAGGATCTCTCTGCAAGCGGCTTCTATGGTTCTTGTTGAGCTTCTTGAATGATATGCCAAAGAAATTGTAATGAATTGAGCATGATGGCACTCAAGCATAGCCCTCCACATCTTCATTAATCTGTGATGCATGACTAACAATTTATGAGCTAATTAATACTAGTATTATTACTTGACTAATTATAAGTTACCGTATCATTGTCAAGGAATATAGAGTTCTTTTAGGCAAATTACACTAACATTACTTAAGATTTGATGAAACATTTGGTGACTCCTTTTTATTTGTTCAAATGACATTTTTTTTTTAAATAAGAAGCTCAACACAGTAAGTTGGAGCATTTGAAAAGTCCAGAGTTACAATACAAACACTAAACAAAAAAACTAAAGTTATCTCCGGCATTGCCATCAACAACTAGACTGAACAAAGCCAACCCACTCTTTGTAGCTCCTAATCAACTTGGTAATAACTTCCGCAACGCATGTTTCTTGATTCTTGAAAATCCTGGCATTCCTTTCCAACCATGTATTCCAAATAATAGCAAAAAAAACCAATCAGCCACCTGTTACGTTCAACTTTTCTTACAGGAGCTCCTGTCCAACTCTCAAAGTGTTGTTTAATGGTTCCCGGAATAGACCAAATTTATTATAGGCATATATCCAAGCACACCACACCTGCCACGTGAACTCACAGCCAATGAATAAGTGGAAATCATTTTCAGTTTCTTTTTTACATAAAACACAAATCATATCCCTGTGATCAATAATTCCCAATCTAATCAATCTTTCCTTAGTATTGACCCTACCAACTAACACAAACCAGGTGAATAGCTCAATTCTTGGTGGTACTAGTGCTCTCCATATAGATCTAGTGAAACTATAACTCATAATGTCCTCCGGGAGAGTCTCAGCCTGCAAAGCCTGCACAAATGAGTTAGTAGAGTAAACTCCTGATCTATCAAACTTCCATACTATTCTGTCCTCCCTCTCACTTGTTAACTTGATAGATTGTAGAACTCTATGAAGTTGGTTAACTAATTCTAACTCCCATTAGAATAGTACCCTTCTCCAATGAAAGTACCATATCCACTCCAACCCATCTCAGAACCCACAGTCCCCTATAACAGATCCGACTTGATTTGAAACCGAAAAAAGCCTTGGAAATACATCCTGCAACACACCACATGGTAGCCACTTATCTTCCTAGAAACGAATTCTTCTACCATATCCTAACTCTAATGATAACCCTCTGACCATCTTATCTCTCGCTTGTTGTTCTCTTATCTGCAATTGACAAATGTCCCTCCACGGACCCTTTGTATTAGGAATCGGCTGACAAGAAAGAAGGACATTTGGCTTCAATTCATTGCAGGAGCACACAATTTTCTTCCATAATGGGCAATCCTCTTTTGAAAACCGCCATAACCACTTGAACAACAATGCTGTATTCCGGAGCACTGCATCGCCCACGCCCAAACCCCCGAAGCGTTTTGGAGCTTGCACAATATCCCACCTTACCAAAGGTACCCCATCCCTTCCGTCCTCATTCCTCCACAAGAACCTCCTTTGCAAAAATATCAACTTATCTGCTACTGCTCTGGGCATCTTATATAAGCTAAGATAGTAAACCGACAGACTATTAAGCACAGATTTGATGAGTACCAGCTTACCAACTTTATTAATCATTTTGGCTTTCCACAGATTAAGTTTCTCTTCTACTTTATCTATAATAGGTTTCCATATCTTGACTAATTTCTGATTCACTCCCAAAGAAATACCAAGATATTTGACTGGCAACGTTGCTTCCTTACACCCCAACAAGATACACATCCTTTGTGACCACTCTCGCTCGCAATTAACCGGAATCAAGCTAGATTTATCAAAGTTAATACTCAAGATAGACATCATCTCAAAACACCATAGAAGCCGTTTATAATTGCAAATAGTCTCCTCCTCCAGAGGGCAAAAAAGTATTGTGTCATCCGCAAATTGCAAGTGAGACAACTCAATATTGTCTTTTCCAACCAACAAAGGAGATATCATTTCATGTTTTACTGCCTCTCCTATCATCCTATGAAGTTGTTCAAATGACATTGATCTTTTTAATCTTTTTGAGAGATTTAATGCTATATTCACATAATGTTTAATGTTTTATTTTATAAAATATATAGGAAATAATATTTTGACCACCAATAAAAATTGTATAATCTAGAAAAATTTTAGGTAACAATCAGTACAAATAGTTTGAAACTTATTCTCACAATTTAGTTGTTCAAATAACATAATCTCAAAACATAAAGATAAAGAGTATATTATTACCTAAATCTTAAAAATAATATATATTCTATAAGAAAAAGTATAAACAACTAATTTTTAATTAGTCCACGTTAATCAATTTTAATATTTAGAGTTTATAATTTACAATACAATATTAAGAATTTATAACTTAGGATTAGAATTTAAAATAAGTAAAATAGTTTTAAAAAAAACTAATATTGGGTGAAAAAAGTTGCTTCGCTGCATTTCTTATTTTTTGAATAAAGACGAATTTGATTGAATTCCATCGAACTTAAAAAAAAATAGTGTATATGAATATCTTCTTTAAACACTAAGTAAAGCTTCAAGTCCAAAACAAAAACACAAGAATAAATGGAATATGAAGAATCATCACTTACCCTTGATTTAATTCCAAAAGTTGTGGAAACAACTCTTCATCTCTCACTCTTTTAATCTATTTGGATATTGTATCAAAAGAATAAATGGCGACTATTATCCTTGAGTGCAGATTCTTCACTACTGATTTAGTTTTATCAATCACTCAAGTGCTTTCATCTTTGGCAGATTGATGCCTTAGTTGCTCACATTTTCTATCATACTCCTTTCTGATGGATTCACTAGCCTGAAACATAGCTAAATTGATATCTTAGTTAAAAAATTGAAAAATGTTTGTTTAACATATCGCGTATAAACACAATTTAGTATTAAATATAAACCTAACTGTATACATTTATTTAATAGTTAAATTTCTTCAAAAATTTTATTCATAGTATAATATTAGAGTTTCCTACATGAAAGTTTAAAATTTTATTCTTGTGATTAGTGACGGATCCAAAAATCTTATAAGGAGGGTTCGAAAAAAAAATTAAAAGTGTCATATTAAAATTAACAGCTTTAATAAAAAATTGTATATTTTAATATTATTTTTAACTAAAATTAATTTTAAAAAATTCATTTATATATCAGTTTTTTCTTTTGCATAAAATTCTAATTTTTATTCTTATCATAATAGATATAACATAAATAATATGATTTTGTTTCTCTAATACTTTTAGAAATTATTATAAAAGTTAAAATATTTTATATAATAATAGATGAAAAAATTATAAAAAAATTAAAAAGAATAACAAAAACAATTCATCAAATAAAATAAATTTAAAATGCATGAATGGAATTTGAACCCATATTTTAGAGTATAATATGTCTCTTTTCAACTATTATATTAGTAGATATATTATTAAACATTTTAGACATCATATAATATATATTTGAAGTTTTAAAATTTTAAGAAGCCCATGTTGGTCTCCTAAATCTGTCCCTGCCTGTGATTCTATTATTCTAAGTAAAATAAAATTTAAACACAAAATATAAGTGTTTCTGTGCATAATCCACGCTTCAAGTCTATAAAAAAAGACTATTATTTTGAAAGTTTCATGTATCTAGAGAATAAACTGTTCTTGTATTATAAGGTGAAATACATGTGAGAAGATGATAACCAAACAAAACACTTAACATTATTCAAACACGTCACATGACTACTTGTTCTTAGAATAGATCAATTATCAAATTATCTAGAATAATTTAATTACCGAATGTAAATATACCCCCATGACTTTTTATTCATCCCTTAATTACTAAGTTGATTTTATTTTATTTTGTTTTATTTGTAAAGAACCTTGTCATATGAAATCTACTATGAGAAAACCATAGGTTAAGAATTGAGACAAAAAGAAAACAGGGGAGATATGTGACAGTAACATACGATGATATTGAAGGATTACCATGTGTTCATAACACGCAGCGGAAGAAAAATAAGGTAATCTTAAAGATCTATATTGTGCTTAAATTTTATTTCAATAATGTAATTATGTATAGTAGATCAGATTTAAATACCTGAGTACGCTAGTAAAATCTTTTTTTTCTTCGATGGTACGAAGGCACTATGCATATCCACACCGAGACTAACATATGCTGTCAACCCCTTGACCAACGGACATCTGATCTAAATTGAGAAACCTCTTGCAACTCTTTGCATGCCATAAAATTCTTCTCCAAGAATTAGGCTCACATACATTTATGTGTGTAGAGGCAAAGGAATAACAACCCTTGTTTATTCTCTCTGTCTTTCTCATATTTTTCTCTACTCTTGGCATACCTATATATAGTATGAGATTTGTTGTTGATTTTAAATTTGAATCTCAATTCAAATTTGAATCATATCTTACTATTTTAATTTGAATCTTTCAAATTTATGAATCATATCATAACTCAATTTGAAACAGAATCAGTTAGGATCTCATCCAACTTTATAATTCAAATTTAGAAATAGAATAACTAATTATTCTCAAATCTCATTTAATATTCTCAATTATTATACTATTATTATATTTTTTGTGCTAGCAAAAAATATAATAATATTCCATTTGAATTAATATAATTATTTATTTGATCAAATCAAAATAATAATTAAATAATTCTATAGCAAATATTAGAACACTCGTTAGTGTGTGACCCCATAGGTTCAATACTAAGCGGGTAGTAAATTAGTCATACTAAATTTACTAATCAAGGTTGGCGTCTAGCAACACTCCTCAACGACCCGATAGTATGAAGTAATATATTTTTACTAAGAACCTTGGAAGAACAAAGTATAATTCCTTCCATCTTTCCACCTCTTGGTTAACCCTTAGAGTATAGTTTAATGTCAAACTCTAACTTGTTACCATTATTATAATGAACTGTGAATGACTTAAGAAACTCATTTCTTCATTCATTCAATCCCCTTGGACAAGGTTTTATTCATCTCAGTCATTATAATCATAGAGCTCAAATTCTTTACCGAGAGTTGATGGATTCCTTATTGACTAATCATTAATTCTACAAGTATTTAAATCATACCCAATGTCCATTCAACTAGCACCCTAGGGTATTAGGTGTCCGGAATCAAAGTATAATAAATACATTGTTAATTACTATGACAGTCACAGGTCAAAGGAAACTCTATTACTATGTTCATCTTGAGAATATCCTATTGACAAATATGCGGTAATTATAACCATTAGGAATTCTCAAAGTGAGTCAGTTCAATAGTCATATCTCTATATACACCATCTGTATATATAATTTAATAAATGAGATCTATTAATTTTCATCCAATGAAGACCATTATATATATATTGATCTTTCCGGATTATTAATGTCCTTTTTAATAATCCTATGACCAAGAACAATTTTGATTAAATTATAAAACATTTATCTCTCAATATTATGATCACTATCACAATGATAAATCTCTAAATTTAATCAAGGACCTTATTATATTAACATTTTAATATAATGACAATAACAAATTATTTGACACGTGATTGATTGGATTGTGATCATACTACTTATTCCCAACAATCTCCCACTTGCACGAGAGCCAATCATGATAGATTGGATCTTGGGCATACTATTATCACAATAATCTCCCACTTGCACTAGAGCCAATCAATCATGTGTATAATTTTTCAATGCACATTTGTGTTTATCAAAACTCTTTTGACCTTAAACACCTTTGCTCTTGAGCATGTTTGCTTGACCTTTTGTAAAATACACCTAGTGTATAATAAATATCACGTTTTCTCAAAACATGAAATCTCCCACTACAATAGTGTATAATTTTATTTTAAGGACAATCCTTATTGAACATGATTATAAAAAATCTAAGTAACCATTAGATCTATCTTTATAGAATTGTATCATTATACAAATAGGCTATTTTTCGAAAAGTTAGTTTGACGATCAAACCTTTTATACTTTCTGGAAAAAGTATATCCTCTATTGAGTGGTATACAATTCTAATAAAAGTAATTGTACTCCCACTCTTTCTTTAAGATGTAATCCCTTTTCTAAAAAAGAGTTTAACCTCCTATCACAGACACTTTGTCATAAGAAGAGTGATAAAAATAATCTCATTATTTATTTAGGGTAACCAATAAATCTCATTTATCGGACCTAATATCAATTCTATTGTTGTGCAATCTCTTAACATATAAGACATCTCCAAACTCTAATGTTCTTGAGTTTCAGCTTATGCCTTTTCCATATCTCATATGGGTAAAAAATTGATTTAGTGAGAAATTTTTGTTAATTTAGCCACATTTCTAAAATGTAGTCTAAATATTTAACAAATAGTGATATTCAACTAAATCAAATTTCATGTTTCTTAAACAAGATGGAGTACATAGAGTATTAGTATCTATGCACGGAGAGAATCTCATTCTCTCTTTAATAGAATATCAATTAGATATTAGATATTTTACTTTAAAACTCTTATAATAAAAATATTCAATATTTTTAATATTGGTCAAACCAACCCTTAAGAGCAATTTTGATTCGCATCCCAATACTCATGTTGAATTTTTCTAAAAAGATCACAAAACTTAATCATATTAAGGAAAATTTTGTTTGTAACAAAATAAATATCCAAAAATACTGGCAAGAACAATTCTCGCTAAAGCCATTTGCCTAATGGCATTCCAACTTCTAAAGTTATTTAATTCAAAATATATTGCCCAATACTCCCACTAATTTAAATAAAATCTTTGATAGTCATACTATCTTACTTTGGGCATCATACATCTTCTCAAGCTGTTTAATAATAAATAGTAAGTATATGCTTTTGAAATTGGAACTCATGGTTGTCAAAACAACCCAGTAAAGCAATATTTCAAATACTTCACAAGTACTGACTATTCCATCACAAATTTTATTGGACAATATTATTTCAATAGAATTATCATCTCCATGATAACCCTTTCATATATGAGAACAATTCTCAGATGTTAGCCATTATATTACTTTCAAGTATGCCACACCAAAGGTAGACATATTTAAAAAATTTAAAATATGAAAGTAAATTAAGAAATCTATATTTCTGTTAAAATTATTTAGAATCATGAATGAGTACCTTGGTTGTCAATTTGTTACTCATACCTATTCCAAACAAACATGATTAAATTGCATCCCATACAATTATAATCTCAAATAATTATCTGGTTGTCAAACAATTATTTAACTGAATTATATTTTATATCCCTAGGTTGTCTAGGTTCAAGTATAAAATTAATTCTCCTTATGTATCATCATATACATCAATAAATTCTATCCGTGATTACAAGTCTCCTGGTTGTCAGGTCGTTCCTCGTAAACAAGAGATAAATTTATTTTTGACAATATCCTAACTTTTAGGACTTATCTCTATTATTAGAGAATTTTTACCAGTATTTTGGGATTAAATTTTTATACTCCCAGGTTGTCTAGGAAAAACTATAAAATTTAATCATTAATACATCAAATGTATACACTGATTATTATCTTGAAAATAAAACTCCTGGTTGTCAGGCCGCTCTTTATAATCAAGAATATTAGAAAAAACTAATTTCTAAAATTATAGTGTTCAAAACACATCAATCAAATCAAAATTTGATTTTTCATGTACTAACGTTTAGCCTTAAAAAATTATCAAATCAAATTTGACCTTTATATATACACTTATATATATAAGAAACAAACAAAAGATATTTTGCATCTTATTCCTTATATTGTGATCAAAATCACACTAAAATTTAATAAATAAAATTAAACAAAATATTTTATTATAAATATAACTTTTATATTAAAAGAATGATCATTTAATCACAATCAAATAATTAAAATAAATTAACTATTAATTTATTAAAAAACTATCTCAATGGAAATAAATACATCACATGCTTAACAAACAATTTGAATTAATCCTATTAATTCACAAACTTTAAGAAAATAGGAATAAAAATTTAAACACAAAAAGCCAAAGCTCTGATACCACTGAAGGATTACCATGTGTTCATAACACACAGCGGAAGAAAAATAAGGTAATCCTAAAGATCTATATTGTGCTTAAACTTTATTCCAATAATGTAATATATGTATAGTAGATCAGATTTAAATACCTGAGTACGCTAGTAAAATCTTTTTCTCCTTCGATGGTACGAAGGCACTATGCGTATCCACACCGAGACCAACATTTGCTATCAATCCCTTGACCAATGGACATCTGATCTAAATTGAGAAACCTCTTGCAACTCTTTGCATGCCATAAAATTCTTCTCCAAGAATTAGGCTCACATACATTTATGTGTGTAGAGGCAAAGGAATAACAACCCTTGTTTATTCTCTCTGTCTTTCTCATATTTTCCTCTACTCTTGGCATACCTATATATAGTATGAGATTTGTTGTTGATTTTAAATTTGAATCTCAATTCAAATTTGAATCATATCTTACTATTTTAATTTGAATCTTTCAAATTTATGAATCATATCATAACTCAATTTGAAACAGAATCAGTTAGGATCTCATCCAACTTTATAATTCAAATTTAGAAATAGAATAACTAATTATTCTCAAATCTCATTTAATATTCTCAATTATCATACTATTATTATATTTTTTGTGCTAGCAAAAAATATAATAATATTCCATTTGAATTAATATAATTATTTATTTGATCAAATCAAAATAATAATTAAATAATTCTATAGCAAATATTAGAACACTCGTTAGTGTGTGACCCCATAGGTTCAATACTAAGCGGGTAGTAAATTAGTCATACTAAATTTACTAATCAAGGTTGGCGTCTAGCAACACTCCTCAACGACCCGATAGTATGAAGTAATATATTTTTACTAAGAACCTTGGAAGAACAAAGTATAATTCCTTCCATCTTTCCACCTCTTGGTTAACCCTTAGAGTATAGTTTAATGTCAAACTCTAACTTGTTACCATTATTATAATGAACTGTGAATGACTTAAGAAACTCATTTCTTCATTCATTCAATCCCCTTGGCCAAGGTTTTATTCATCTCAGTCATTATAATCATAGAGCTCAAACTCTTTACCGAGAGTTGATGAATTCCTTATTGACTAATCATTAATTCTACAAGTATTTAAATCATACCCAATGTCCATTCAACTAGCACCCTAGGGTATTAGGTGTCCGGAATCAAAGTATAATAAATACATTGTTAATTACTATGACAGTCGCAGGTCAAAGGAAACTCTATTACTATGTTCATCTTGAGAATATCCTATTGACAAATATGCGGTAATTATAACCATTAGGAATTCTCAAAGTGAGTCAGTTCAATAGTCATATCTCTATATACACCATCTGTATATATAATTTAATAAATGAGATCTATTAATCTTCATCCAATGAAGATCATTATATATATATATATTGATCTTTCCGGATTATTAATGTCCTTTTTAATAATCCTATGACCAAGAACAATTTTGATTAAATTATAAAAGATTTATCTCTCAATATTATAATCACTATCACAATGATAAATCTCTAAATTTAATCAAGGACCTTATTATATTAACATTTTAATATAATGACAATAACAAATTATTTGATACGTGATTGATTGGATTGTGATCATACTACTTATTCCCAACAGATATGACATGGCATTGTGTGAATTCATTTATCTTTTCTGATTTTAGTACCTTGACTTCGTCATAGAGTTTTTTCTCCCATGCATATAATCTCTCAAGGATGCAAGAGTTGCTTCCACCAGCCATTTAAAATACATCTAGTTGGTCCTTCACCTCATTTCCAGCTATTTAACTATGTCGCCAGCAGCAACGTGGAAAATGAGTATCATGCTGGAGCTTGCCTCTGCCTTTAGCATCTCCCCGAAGCCCTTCCAGACTCTTCTTGATGTCAACCGCATTTCGCGGACACCTTCTCACCATTTCCGCAATTCGCAACGGCGCCTCCCAGGCCTTTTCTCCAGCAATTTCCAACTCGACAACCGCATCACCATGCTTGAGCCCGACACCATAGCGTTTGCCGATGAAGAATTAAAGTCCGATCAAGATGGCTCCGACTTGATTCCAAGAAGTTTTGGAAGATCGACGACGCCACCGAGGAAGCTGAATTGGCACTCCACCGGCCAAAAGGGAGATCGGTCAAGAGGGAGATTGAGGGAAGAGAGAGCCCATATAATGTTGTAGATAAAGATGCTGAGACAGTGCGTATGGGTATTGGAAAATACGAAGTAGGCATAAGAGGAAAAATCAAGCGAAGAGGCGTATATGACTTGTGAGAGGAGTATGTCATCTTCAACAAGACCTGCGGTAAGCATGAAGGCCTGCATTTGGCGAAGATGGCTCTTATTTGAGCAACGGCGAAAGCAAGCTCCAACAGAATTAGGGCCCAAGAGCGGTGGAAACAAGCAAGTTCTAACGTGGTACTCATTTGCCGTGTCACGGCCGGTGGCAATATTATCTACAGTTGATACAGACAAGAGTTTCCTTAACAAATTTCATACAGTTAAAAAATCGTTGATCAAATTGAAATCAATTATACTCCCCTATTTTTTTATGTGACATATTCATTCTAGTACATCCTTAAATCGATGTGTCTATACAAAGTTTGTCGAGTCAAATAAAAATGAATGTAGATATTTTGTTATATATGCTTAATATTTTGACATTTTGGCCTTGACTTGCTTGATACAGTGGCATTTCATTCATGATACATTGTCAGATGTATAAAAACTAATTTCCGAGTTCAGAGATTCAAACCAACTCAGCATAGAAAAATAGCAAAACCAAACGTGTTTTCGCATTGCAACATCATTTCTAGTCATATTGACAACTTTACGCAAAGGTGATGATTTCGATACAGAGTAAAAAGTAAGAATGTACAGAGATACAGAAAGAAGCTACAACTCTGTATAATCTTACTATATATCAAAATAATCACCTATTCAAAATACATTTACTATTTTACTGATTCCACCAAATTTGGTGACTCTGCTAAAACATAAAATGTTACACTTATATCTATAAGAGAATTTTTCTGAAAACTAAACCATCCATATAATAACTAGCACCGGTGTAATCAATTTCACTTCACAGTTCCCAGAAATGAAAGAAGGACTTACCTTTAGAAAGAGGTCTCACTTTTACGCCATCAAAAACAGAACGAAAAGCTCTTAGCAATGCCATTGCAGAAGGCTTCCCTAAACAATTTGAATATCAGCACTTAGATTCATAATTAGGCTCAAAATATTACCAACCAACAAAATTCTGCAATTTGTGACATTAAACATGTCACTCGAATTAAGTAGCAAATTACCTTTGGATATTCAGAATATCCAACCATGATTTTGTTAGCTTCTAGAAGCCTAGAAACCTCTCTACCAGATTCAAAAGCACAAAAGAATCTATGCTCAATTTTCTTCATGCTAGTAACAAAATCTTTAACTTTATGTGTGATGAACTAAAAAGGATCTTCTCTTTCAGTGTGCACATTTTTCACATTGCTTGGTAACTCCATCTTCAAACCTTCAACTACTCTTAAAACAAATGATAATTGGTCATAGCAATTTACTGATGAACCCCTGCACCCATTTTCTCTGTTAATATCCTTTTCATTATCCATGGAGTTTACAAAATCCTTTCCTTCTCCATGCTTGCACTCGAGTCTATGTTACACAGATACAAATACTAATTATGTTGCTGAATACAAATTTATGGAAAGGAAAATCACAAATTTAAAAGTAGGTTACATTAATATACGTACTCAGTATTGAATACGATATCATAATGTAGTACGATTCATGCATATAATATTTTTTTGGAAAAAATCATACTAAATAATAAATAGACAAAAAAATGATATCAAATCAACCACTTATATAAAATATATATTAAAATATAAAATATATACTAAAAATAAATTAAATAACTTAAATATTTATATATAAATCTATAATAACTGATTTGGTGTGATTATTAATATAAATATAGTATTTTTGAAATATATATTATTTAATTCATCTCGAGGATAGCTAAATTTGTGGCACTTAGAATTTTTTGAAAAAAAATAATCAAA
This sequence comes from Arachis hypogaea, assembly GCF_003086295.3. NCBI lineage: Eukaryota > Viridiplantae > Streptophyta > Magnoliopsida > Fabales > Fabaceae > Arachis > Arachis hypogaea. Next base: position 13,368,160 of record NC_092045.1, read on the forward strand.
TTTTTGAAAAAATTAACACTAGTTTATTGAATACAGCACGACGCAATATAATTTTAAACTCAAACCTTAAAGGATTAAAGAAATCCGAAGAAGAAGTAGCACCATTCTCAGTAGTAGAAAGTGAAGGTACCGAAAATTCACGATCCGAGTAACTGTCGTAACTGCAATTTTTGTTGATGCTAATAGTGAGACCAACATCTTCATTGTCACGTATCCTCGTTGGGTAACTCACGTGACTTCCATCTTCATCATGAGTATGTGATGGTGACGAAGAAGAAGAGAAATTTAATTCAGAAACAGAAACTGAACCCGAAGGAGGCGAGTCTAGTAAATGTGTCTGAGCGTAACGGTGAAGAGCAACGCCAATGTTTCGAAGAGATAAATGTAAGAAAGGTGCGAAGCAGAGAGAGTGTATCTTGAATCAATGGCTGAGTTTATAAGCCTCTTTCGTTCCTTGCAGAGCTGTAAAGGTTCGTTATTTCTCTTGTGATTTTTGAACATCACCCAATCCATCTCTGTTACGAAAAAGTTCGCAAATCACAACAGAGTTTGAATGGAACCTCTTTCACTGCATTCACCGAAAAATACTCCAAAACACACGCTGTTATTTTTGTTCTTTTTCACTTCTTCTACATACAACAAATACTAGTTTAGAAGGGATAAAAAGCATTAATGACAACGAGGCATTGGTGAAATTGGTAATATAGTGGTGGGTTTTTTTGTTTTCTGCAAAAGAAAATATTGGAATCTAAAACTTTTTCTGTTCCTAAGTAATTAGTCAAACACTTTTCTTTTGTTTTTCTCCCTGTTCCACTGATTTATTAATTGGTAGAAAGTAAAAAATACCCACTTATACTTGTTTGTGAACTTAATAGTTAAAAATTATTAGACTATAATTTAATTAAATATAATTAATTATACATAAATTTTTAGGATTAATCACCAAAAACGCCTCTGAATTATTCAAACGTCAACAAAAATTCATCCGAATTTTGTTATCGACAAAAATGCCTTCAAATAATTTAAAATCACAACAACAATACCCAACAGTAAATATATATTTTCAAAAAATATCTTAGAGATTGAATTTTGATGTAATTTTTTGCAAACATGATTATAAAAATAAGATATTATTATACATAAAAATTAGTAATTTTTCGTTAAGTATATATTTTTTTATAATTTTTTTTATTAACAACCAATAATACTTTTAAAAAATCATAAAACAATATATACATAACAAAAAATCACCAAATTTTAAGAATAATAATATATTATTTTTATAATCATGCTTGTAAAAACTTACATCAAAATTCAATCTCTAATGTATTTTGTGAGAAATACATATTTAATGTTAGTTTTTTTGTAAGATTATCTAACATTAAATATATATTTCTCAAAAAATACATTAGATATTGAATTTTGATACATTTTTTTAAGTATGATCAAAAAAATAAGATACTACTATCTTTAAAATTTGGTAATTTTTCGTTGAGTATATATTTTTTTTGTAATTTTTTGGTTAACAACTAATAATACTTTTAAAAAATTACAAAAAAATATATACTTATAAAAAACTCACCAAATTTTAAGAATAATAATATCTCATTCTTTTAATTATGCTTGTATAAAATCACATCAAAATTCAATCTCTAAGGCATTTTTTGAAAATATATATTTACTGTGGGTATTGTTGTTGTGTTTTTAAATTATTTAAAGGCATTTTTGTCGATAGTAAAATTCAGGGACATTTTTGTCAGTGTCTGAATAATTCAAGGACTTTTTTGGTGGTTAACCCTAAATTTTTATTATTAATTAGTTATCTACTTATCTATCTACTTAATATACTAAAACTGGATTTTTCCCCAACTAATGAAGGTGAGGTGTCGATCCCTCGTGACTTCGTTTTTCCTCCAAAATGAATACACTATTTTCTATTCTAAATTACTTTATAAAAAATATCTTTATTATAATTATACTAATTTAGGAACATATCCTCATTATAATTATATCAAATCAATATTTAATGCATTATTAAACTACTTATCAATTATAATTAAAAATACTTTTAATCATTTTAATAATAATAATAATAATAATATATGATAATGATATGATAATTGCACCGGTCGTGGTAATCATGATAATAATATTTGATTCTAATCATAAAATGATCAAATCTTATGATATTAATAACACATATTGATTTTAAATATTTTTAGTTATTTAAACTATATTGATTTTAAAAATATTGATATAATTCTAATTCTTATTCATTATCCAATAATAATAATAATAATAATAATAATAATAGTAATAACAATAATAACTTGAAAAAATCGTATATAAACTATTTCAATTACCATTGTATTATTATTAAAATTCTATTTACCTAATACCATCTCTTCGTGAGTTTTTTTCCCTCCAAAATAAGTGTACTATTTTCTCTTCTAAATTTATTTTATAAAAATATTTTTATTATAATTATATTACAATTAGCATTTAATAAAAAATGCATATTTATACTAATTTAAAAAAATATCTTTATTATAATTATATAAAATCAATATTTAATGCATTATTAAATTAATTATCAATCAAGAATATTAATATTAATTATTATATTATTATAATAATTGTATAATACTAATTGTAAATTATTAATATTTTTTAATTATTATTTTTTAATTATTATTTTTATTCAAGCATAATTAATGAGGAATTGATACATATATTAATGGTGAAAAATTGATATCGATATCAATTAATAATAATAATAATCTATTCTATCTATTCTATTATATAAAGCTTTGGTTTCTATTCTTAGCAATAAAGTTGATGTGACATGCTTCTAAGAGTGTTTTTTAATTTATTTCTTTTAACTTATTAAATTCAATTTATTACGATAAATTAATTATATCAACTAATTGATTTGATTAGATATTTAAATATCACACAATTTATTATAATTTATATCAACCAATTATTATCAATTACTTTAATTCATTACTTTATAAGATGCATAACAAAATAGATAATTTATTATTTATTCTAATTTAATGTAATAAAATAATAAATACATATTAATTTAGTTAAAAATATTACTTTCTCCTATATAATTTATTATAGATGTTTTTATATAAAATTAATAATTGAAAATTATTAAATATTATTAAATTATCAACTATATGTCAAGTTTTCGATCATCTTACTACATATACATAATTAATAACCATGACATTTAGTAGCAAAAAAATATATTATAATGATATTAATAAAAAATAAAAAAATATTCAAAGACAAAATATTAATGATATTATATAGATATAAGAGATTAATTTGTATAATATATATACATATATATATATATATATAATATGATTAATTTAGTGTTGTAAATATAATATTTTGAAAAATCATAATTATCTAAAAATTCATAAATAAAAAATAATAGAAAGAAAAGACATAGGAATAATGAATCTAATTTATTAGAATAAATTATTATGCGAGAATCATGGTAAGAGATTATAATGTGAATAATAAATTACCTTGATGGGCCTTCTTATTCTCGAACATATAAATACCTAAAACCTCCTAACGATGGTTCTTCATATTTTTTCAAAGGTGGTTTCTGTTTTACTTTTTTTATTTCTTTGTCCTAAACAATTTCATAAACTATAATAATAGCTGCATACGAAGTCTTTATTTTACTCTTGGATTCTCATCACCATCTTCTCTTCTTCTTCCTTTTCTACTTTGGTTTCATGCTTATTATTAACGTTGTTGTTTCGGCAGAACTCTAATAGAAAAGAGGTACTTTCTTACGATTCTCAATGCTTACCTAACACATAACGATATGTACAAATTAATGTTGTGCGATAAATCAATTTTTGGTCAAGTCAATCGTCCTATTGTATTTGTGACCAATAATATATATGTATGTGCTGATGAATATCTTTCTCTCTTTTATTTTTTCCCTCAACAAATTTTTTTTAATTATTTGTATTTGAATCTCTGTCTTGTGTGCTCTATTGTTACCTGTGAAAATAAGGAGCATTTTATTTATCAGCAAATAATATAATGAAGATACAAAAAATGCAACATTATTATTTTAGATTGATTCAACTGAACGATTGACTTTTAGTCATTTTATGGTGTTACCTTTTTTCTACGGATAGCTCATTCCGTTCTTTATCTTTTTCCTTCTTTGCTTTTTACAACACATCACAACGCATATATACTCTTGTATGTTTTACTTTGCTACACATTATTTCATCGGATTTATTAAATGCTATATACATATACATATATATATATATATATATATATATATATATATATATATATATATATATATATATATATATATTAACAATGATTCAAGCACAACCATTCACTTCTACTTAATATACTAAATTGGGTTTTTTCCAATTAATGGAAGTGAGGTGTCGATTCCTCATGAATCCATTTTTTCGCCAAAATAAATGCACTATTTTCTCTTCTAAATTTATCTTATAAAAATATCTTTATTATAATTATACTATAGTTAGCATTTAAGTAATAATGTATAATCACTACACCAAATTAGATGAATATCTACACTTATTTTACAACCCTTATTTAAACAGTCGTTATTAAATAAAATGGTGACATTTATTTATATAATTTTTATAATGTCACTAAAAATTTAAGTGTCCCAGTAATAAGAAACATAGCAATCTATTCTTTTCCCTCTTTTTCTTTTCTTATTTTCTATTTCTGATATCCATTTCTATTTTTCAAAACCCTAACTGATTCAATTGGCAACTAGCGTTGAGAGTAGAAGAGAATAGATGAGAAGGTCACTTCTATCTCCGGCGTCAATCCCCTCTCTTTGCTGCTATTATTTGTTCTCTCTCCACCGTTGCTGCCACCTCTAAGCTCGTCTCCGATCTGCTCTCTTTTGCTCTTCTGTGCCTCTCTCTGCCATTGCTCTATTTTTGCTTCAAATTTGCTCTCGCCACTGCTACTCTACTCTCTGCTCCGATCACCCAGTCTCCATCACTGCCTCTGAACTCTCTCACCTTCAGTCAGTTCTCTCCACTGATTTACTTTCATCTAGTTTCTGTGCCTTTCTCAAGATCTTGTTTTTTGATTAATCGATTATTGATGACTTGATGTGTTAACATATATGGATTCAACTTTTTAAATTTCTTTGTTCATTGATCTATTTTATTAGATTAGCCTTGATATTGCCTCTTTATGAGATGTAAATTCAATGTGTGATTAAATTCAGCAGGAACTATTAAATCTCTAGACTCTTTTGGTAACCATTTCTTCTCTTTCAACCACAATATTCAACATGTTCGATGAAATGCTTCAACCAAATCTGTTGATTTTTTTTCTTTGCATTCTCTTATTTCTATTGCTATTGCCATACAAGTTTGACATTAAAAATTCTCTTATGTTTAGGTTTTATTATAGTCTCCATTTTGATGTTTTATTTTTGTTCATATTATATTGTGAATTAGCTCTTCAATTGAGTATTTAACAATGCTTTTAGTTGGCTCTGAGTTTATATTGCTAATTGTGTCTCTTCCTCTTTTGCATTTCTAATAATTGATAGTGATTAGCCCTATTTGCATTTCTAAATGCATGATGCAAGACCATCCTCCGAATTAATGTTATGGCATGATTTGACTATGTGCTGCCTGTTGGGAAATTATTTTTGATTCAGTATAAACAATTGCAAGGGCATTAAACTTACTACTTTGGTTTTGTTTAATTTGTCGCCAGATAGAGATGCTTCAAACAAATTCCAGACTTGTCACATATGTTTTTGTTGCTAATTAATCTGTTTCTAAGCCATCAATACTATCCTAATTCCTTGTTATGCCCCAAAATTGGGAAGGAATTCGAAATTTTAAATCAAGCATTGAGCTTCATTATCATTTTGTGATCTTCCTTCATTGACTTAATAGCAACTTTGGAATGTGGAAGTTGAGTCAAAAAGAATATATATGTTCTCTCTTTCTCGGTGTGCCCTATCACTTAGCTTTCAAAATATTCTTGGCTTTCTTTAAGTTAGCTTTTTGTTTATATGCTTTGAAGATGTTAAGAAAGGACCCCACTACTTGTGAACTAGTTCCCCCAGCATAATGCAGGGGATCCAAAGTGCTGAACCAATAATTTGCATATGTTGGATGCCTTTGTTTTCTCTCATTATATTATTTATCTATTATTAGTATTTTCATACATGGAAAATAACCGAATTAAGAAAATAACCTTTGTTTATCTCTTGTGCTTTTATCTGACTCTCGTAGATGTTAGCTGCTCTAACTCGATGATATGGTTCAGGTTGTAAAAAATTGCATTTCCTTTTTGTTTTTCTGCCAGGTTGGTGTCCAAGTAGCTGATTGATAAACCACTATTTTATGGTTTATCTTATGCTCAATTGAGTAGTTTTTATCAACTTTTTACTCACTTATTCATACAATTCGCATGTTTTACATTTTCCTTCCTGATTTTGTGCTATGATTGGAAACATGCTTCTTTGATCTTATATTTGCTTATTATTAATCCTCTCTTATGACCATTAGATGCCTTGATATGTGTGTTAAGTGTTTTCAGATATTATAGGGTAGGAATGGCTTGGAGGATGGAAAGGAAGCATGCAAAAGTGGAAGGAATACAAGAAGTTGGAGAAACTGCAAAGCTGTCAGCCTGACCCCCTCGCACTAAAACGACCATAACTTGAGCTACAGAGGTCCAAATGACGCAGTTCCAGTTGAATTGGAAAAACTAACGCCCGAGGCTTCGATTTGATATATAATATGCCATAGTGGCCCTGACGGTAGGCGACGCGACCGCTTGCTCCATGCGGCCGCGTCACAGTGACGAAAAACCAGCGTGGCAGACTTCTTCTCCAGCGATTTTTGGGCTGTTTTCGACCCAGTTTTCGGCCCAGAAAACTCATATTAGAGGCTATAAAGTAGAGGGATTGCATCCATTCAAATAAGGCTTTCATAATTCACTTTTCATATTTTAGATGTAGTTTTTAGTGAGAGAGGTTCTCTCCTCTCTCTCTTAGGATTAGGATTTAGGACTTCTCTTAGTTTTAGGAGTGACTATCAATCCCAGGTTCTTTATTTTTATTTATTTTTTAATGTTCCATGTTTAGATTGATTTTCTTGATTAATGTTATTTGAGATATTTCAGATTGATGACTGCTGTCTTTTATTTATATAAATAATTTGGATTTTTCTGTTGCCCAATTGGCTTATAAATGTCTTCCATGTTAGATTTTACTGCTTTGAATGAATTGAAGGTATTCCAGATATTTATGATTTTAATTTAGCTTTTTACATTCTTGGCTGTGGTTGATTAATTGGTGACCCTAAGGTTATCATCTCCATTGTTGATTGAAAATTGGATTTTTTCATTTCATTAATTCATATTCCAATAACTCTAGCCTTTCTCAAGGAAAGACTAGGACTTGAGGATATGAATTAATTCATCCACTTAACTTACCTTCATAGTTAGAGGTTAACAAAGTGGGAGAAAAATCCAATTCTCATCACAATTGATAAAGATAACTAGGATAGGACTTCCAGTTCTTATACCTTGCCAAGAGATTTTATTAGTATTATTTTATTTTACTTGTCATATAACATATTCCCACCTTTCTTCCAAAATCCCAATTTTACCTTTTTCATAGCCAATAATAAGAACATACCTCCCTGCAATTCCTTGAGAAGACGACCCGAGGTTTAAATACTCAGTTATCAATTTTAAAGGGGTTTGTTACTTGTGACAACCAAAACATTTGTACGAAGGGATTTCTGTCGGTTTAGAGACTATATCTACAACGCGACTATTTTTATGAAATTCTTTACTGGCAAGAATCCTAACGTCAAAATGGCGCCGTTGCCGGGGAATTGCAAACGGGTGCCTTATTATTGGTTATTGTAAATATTTTTCTTAAAAAATATATATATACTTTTTTCTTTTACTTGTTTATTTATTTCTCCTTTTTCCCCCTTAATTCTGATAACTACTATGAATTCTCACCCCTCTCGCTTTGAGTTTGGTTCTAACTTTGTTGAAGGAAATAGAAACCACAGCAGGAATATGCATCAAGGTCAGACCAATCAAGGATGGATGGAGCCAAGAGGATCTAATCAACCCTTTAGGCAACAACACCCTCCAAGATATCATGGACAACGACCATTCTACAATGCATACCCAGCTGAAAGATATGGTGGACAACCTTGTAACTACCAACAAGCCCCACCCCGTGGCTATAGACCATCCTCTCAACATGACCTCGAACCACCACACTCACAAGCTTCTTTTTGCCATTCGCCACCATACGATCTTTATCCGCCCCAATACCAATCCAATTACTCCCAAGAACCACCACTCCCCCATACACATAACCCATATCCATCAAAGTCAAAATCACGGGTTAGCCTCGAAGAATCAATGAAATAATGTACCGCACTCCTTCATCAACTGGAGCAAGCAATAGTGGAGAAGTTAAAGCAATTATCTTCCGGACGTTCAGCCCCTCAACAGACCCCCATGGCCTTATGTGGAGAATCTAATGAAGAACGTGTTGTGAAGAAGACACAAGAAACTCCAGTGAACAGCATAGAGCATAACCTCGTACCAGAACAAGTAGAGAAAGTTGTCATCGCAGAAGAAGAAGAGTCGGTTGTTGTGGAGAACTCCGTCAAGGATATTACAATTGACGCTGAGGAGGATTTTGCACCACCTCCACTGCAAATATCTTATGAAGAACTTAATGGAATAACCCAGGACACAGGTTTCCTTGATGATGATGATCACGAGTCCTATTCTCTTAGCGGCAAACTTGCATCCACAAGTGATTTCTTTGAGACAGAAGAATCTTCCCCGAGTGAATATGAAGATGATGCTAAGGTAGATCTTTCTCAACCTCCAATATATGACTTGAGCGATGATGAGGGAGAAATTGAAGACTCTGATCAAGAGATGGTTGAAGTGGAAGAATTCACAGAAGATTATACGCGAGTAGAACTTACAGAACCACTGGAAACACCTATCCCAAGGCCGTTACCGCCCACCACAAACTACAAGTGGGTAAAATCCTTGTCTTTTATCTTCAATATTCCACTTGAATATGGTTTGCTTGAAACAGATGGCCAGCTTAGAGCTCTATGCAGCTTTAAGAGTAAAAGGAAAATGGCTCATACTCAGAGCCGGTGCACAAGGTTCAATAAGATTCCACGCTTCAACTCGAAGTGCAAGGATTGGTATCATGCTCAATTGAGTGGATCACGGAGAACGTTTGGTCACTGTGGTGAGAATCTAATTTCCAAACCGCCCAGATGGAAAAGTATAGATCAAAATGAAAGCGGATTTGGAACCAAAGTTTGGAATCCTGGAAAATATTCTGATATTCATCACTCCGGGAGCCTGAAAATCTATTTAAAGCTGCTCAGAAGCTTCACATGCCTAGTTTGGGATCCCGGATGCTATTGGAAGTACAAACATTGGTGGGGATTCCTGGATCAATACAAGCACAAGTCACCCTAGCAGGAAGCTCATTAAATGTCCAACTTAAGGACTATAACTAAAAGTGCTAGGTGGGAGACAACCCACCATGGTATGGTCGTTCATTTTTCATTTTTATTCAGTTTTATTTGTTTGCAAGTTTTATTTTATTTTATTTTATTGTATTGAACCTGGAATTTTTCATAACATTCATATTAGCATTGCATACTGCATACATATATATATATGTAAAGGGGCCACGCGACACAACCGCATCAGCGACGCGAGGAGAGGGGAGAAAATAAAAACGAACAGAGAGTCACGCTGGAGCGTGGCTGGAGGCGTGCCAATGGCACAATTCAACCCACGCGACCGCATCGCTGACGCGTCCGCGTCGCATGGGAATAATGGCCTCCCACGCGACCGCGTGACCCAGCGGCCGCGTGACCAAGATTTCGACGTCAAAGTGGTGCACACCCGAAAGTTGTGCGAGAGTGGTGCTGGATTGGTGCTGAACACATAATCCTTCCCACGCGGCCGCATGACCCACGCGACCGCGTCATATTCCTTTAAAGCCCACTCACGCAATCGCATGCCCCATGCGATCGCGTCACTTAAAATTTGGCACTAATAAGATTTTGAACAGAGAGTTGTGCGAGCGCAAGGCTGCACTCGCGCCACTAGCAAAAATCGAGTCACGCGATCGCATGACCCACGCGTCCGCGTCGCTTGACCTTATTGCGCACCACGCGGCCGCGTCACCGACGCGACCACGTCACCGACGCGACCGCGTCACCAGCGTCGCACACCTTAACCTTATATGCCAAAATATCTTATCTTTTCTTCCCCAATCCTATTTTTCCTCCCTCACTCACTTCTTTCCCTTCTCATTCTTCTTATTTTTCTTTTTATTTTGTTTTAAATTATTTTCATATCTCATTCATTGCATTTTAAATTTGTGCTTATTTTTATTTTCTTTTCTGAATTTTTTTTATTTTTCTATTGGTGTTAAATATCTTTTCTTATTCAACTGTTGCATCTTTTCTTGAATTTATTTTGGTAACTTGTTTTACACTGTTGGGCAATGCTATTTAAGTCAATGTTAATCTTTTATGTTATTTGTATTAATTTTGCATTGACATGAATTTATATTGTTTTACACTCTCTTCCCCATTGTTGTACATTTTGTACCACTGGCATGCCATGGCTTCTATTGTTTTCTCATGTACATGTTAAAGCTTCCATGTAAATGAGACCCTTATCATTTGGCCTTAGAACACCCATACTTTATTTATTTTTTTATCTTTATTTCTGGGTTACTTTTCTTCCCTTTTTCTTTCAGGATGGCCACCCGGAGGGGAACTGGAAGACGTTTACATGGGGAGACAGACAAGTCCATCTGTAAAATCTTGAAGAAAAGCATCAGTTGGAACAACCCATCCACCTGCACATCTCAGCATGCACCGAGGACGGTGCAATCTTTAAGTGTGGGGAGGTCGATACCGATCTCCATGGGTTAGTACTTTCTTGTCTCAACACCAATGTTTAAATTTTCTTTGTAGATTAGTTGTTGCATTTGCATGTTTATTTGATTTTTGCATATTTTACCACTTGGTTGAAGTAATATTTTCTTTTTTAAGAAACTTTTTATAGTATTTCACTAATTTAAATTAAAAACTTTTTGAATAACTTGTATGAAGAAATTTTATTTTGGAACATGGTTTAAAGCTTGAACACACAAAAACCAGTGAGATTTTGAGCCTATTTGATTGGTTGCATTTTATCAACCAATATTTCAATTTTGGTGTGTGTTTTTCTCTCAAAAATTGTGATCTTTGTCTTGCTTGATTCTATATTTCCATTATTTAATGTATGCATACACTTATATGATTGAGGCCTTGTTTCACTGAGCTTACAAACCCATATGGCCTTAACCTTTTCATTATCTATTGCAAACCAATTTTGAGCCTATTTTACCCTTTTGTTCTTTATTTTAGCACATCATTAACTCTAAGCAAAAAACAATAATGTCCTTAATTTGAATCCTTGGTTAGCTTAGACTAGTGAGAATGCTTATGAATTAAGTGTGGGGAAGAGTGGGTTTGGAAACATCTGGTTTGAGAATTGAGTATGTTAGAATTTTCTGGAAATGTGAAAGAAACGTTTAGGACATGTTCATGCATTCAATAAATTAATCATATGCATTGAGAAAAACAAAAGAAAAGAAAATATATATAAAAAAAAGCAAAATAAGTGAAAGGGGACAAAATGCCCCAAAGTAAGTAGTAAAGGCAATGCATATGTACTGTACTTGAAATTAGAATGCATGAATATGTGGAAAACATGGTTAATGGATGGTTAGATGTTGTATTATGATTACATGGATTGTTTAAGTTAGGTGGAAAAGTTTCAGTTAATTAAGGATTTAGATTTTAGTCCACTTAGCCAAATACAATCCTACCTTGACCCTAACCCCATTACAACCCTTAAAAGACCTCTTGATATGTGCATTTATGCATTAAATTTTTGTTGATTGGTAGAAGAAAAACAAGCCTTAGAAAGCAAGGTTAGTAGAGAATTGAGAGAATCAAACCTTAAACACTTGCGTGATTAGAGTGTATACACTACCAGTGAGGGTTCGATGCTCAATCCCTTGTTCCCGGCTTTCATGAGCTATTTTCTGCTTGCAAGTCTATTTGTACTTCATTTTTATGATTTGAATTAGTGAAATCCAGTTCATATATGTTCTTAAAAGAATTGTTTACTTTTAACCAAGTAGGTAGAAGCATGTTGCATTTAGTTGCATTCATAGGTTGCATCTCATACATTCTATCATTCCTCTTCATCTCTTTATAGTTTCTCTTGAGCTTAGCATGAGGACATGCTATTGTTTAAGTGTGGTTTATCTTATGCTCAATTGAGTAGTTTTTATCAACTTTTTACTCACTTATTCATACAATTCGCATGTTTTATATTTTTCTTCCTGATTTTGTGCTATGATTGAAAACATGCTTCTTTGATCTTATATTTGCTTATTATTAATCCTCTCTTATGTCCATTAGATGCCTTGATATGTGTGTTAAGTGTTTTCAGATATTATAGGGTAGGAATGGCTTGGAGGATGGAAAGGAAGCATGCAAAAGTGGAAGGAATACAAGAAGTTGGAGAAACTGCAAAGCTGTCAGCCTGACCCTCTCGCACTAAAACGACCATAACTTGAGCTACAGAGGTCCAAATGACGCAGTTCCAGTTGCGTTGGAAAACTAACGTCCGGGGCTTCAATTTGATATATAATATGCCATAGTGGCCCTGAAGCTAGGCGATGCGACCGCGTGCTCCATGCGGCCGCGTCGCAGTGACAAAAAACCAGTGTGGCAGATTTCTTCTCCAGCGATTTTTGGGCTGTTTTCGACCCAGTTTTCGGCCCAGAAAACTCATATTAGAGGCTATAAAGTAGAGGGATTGCATCCATTCAAAGAAGGCTTTCATAATTCACTTTTCATATTTTAGATGTAGTTTTTAGTGAGAGAGGTTCTCTCCTCTCTCTCTTAGGATTAGGATTTAGGACTTCTCTTAGTTTTAGGAGTGACTATCAATCCCAGGTTCTTTATTTTTATTTATTTTTTAATGTTCCATGTTTAGATTGATTTTCTTGATTAATGTTATTTGAGATATTTCAGATTGATGACTGCTGTCTTTTATTTATATAAATAATTTTGATTTTTCTGTTGCCCAATTGGCTTATGAATGTCTTCCATGTTAGATTTTACTGCTTTGAATGAATTAAAGGTATTCCAGATATTTATGATTTTAATTTAGCTTTTTACATTCTTGGCTGTGGTTGATTAATTGGTGACCCTAAGGTTATCAGCTCCATTGTTGATTGAAAATTGGATTTCTTCATTTCATTAATTCATATTCCAATAACTCTAGCCTTTCCCAAGGAAAGACTAGGACTTGAAGATATGAATTAATTCATCCACTTAACTTACCTTCATAGTTAGAGGTTAACAAAGTGGGAGAAAAATCCAATTCTCATCACAATTGATAAAGATAACTAGGATAGGACTTCCAGTTCTTATATCTTGCCAAGAGATTTTATTAGTATTATTTTATTTTACTTGTCATATAACATATTCCCATCTTACTTCCAAAATCCCAATTTTACCTTTTTCATAGCCAATAATAAGAACATACCTCCAAGCAATTGCTTGAGAAGACGACCCGAGGTTTAAATACTCGGTTATCAATTTTAAAGGGGTTTGTTACTTGTGACAACCAAAACGTTTGTACGAAGGGATTTCTGTCGGTTTAGAGACTATATCTACAACGCGACTGTTTTTATGAAATTCTTTACTGGCAAGAATCCTAACGTCACTGATCCAGTAGTGCAGGTTCTCAATGGGCAAGAGGTTGAAGTTTGGCCCCGCATCACTTGGAAGCCAAAATAGGGTCTGACCTACTCTCGGATCAAGAGCAAAGTTAAGGGAAAAAGCTCTATTTTCCGGAGGTCTACTCTGGCGATTAAGGGTCAAAATATTTTTATTGAAAATTTTTCCTTAGATAGGGCTCTTATCATTGATGCTGTTGATAATGCGGAGGTATAATGATAGTTTTTTGGTATTTTATCTGCTTGTGTGACCTGCATATTGTGTCTTAAATGCTTAGAAGAAATAGTTACTAGATGTAGCACAAATAAAACAATTAGAGCTTGGTGAGAGAAGATAATAATTTAAATTTTTAACACCATAACAGATATAAACTAAAATAAAATCAAGTCAATCCTACAATCTACTGGACTCTAACTTATCCAAATAACTAGTGAAGATATCCTAGTTTTACAAAATAAAAGTTTTGAATTTTTCTATGAATATCCTAAATACTTTATATTGTCATTTGCCTTATAATTGCATTGTTTCTATTTCATTTTTATTTTTACATACCCCCAAATTAATCAAATTTTGAAATTTGTCTTGTTCAGTATTAATACACATGCATGGAAGACCTTGTTTTTTATTTAACGTTTAGATTAATGCGAGTTTTTTTTCTCTTCTTTTTTAATAGGTTCATGTAACTGGTTCAGTTCAGAACAAAAGTTGGACCCTTGAAACTGTCAAACATAAGGATTCCAAAGAGCCTGAGGTATTGAGAATCAGGGATTTTAAATTTAACAAAGTTGATCAGCTAGAAGCAAAATACACGGAGCCTGGCAAGTTTACCCTCAAGCCTTGAAACTATATCTGCTCTTAAGAAATTTTAGCCTCTCATCTGTAAGTGTTGTTATGAACTGGGTTTGGGAGTGTCTTTCTGGTAATAACGTGTGCTCAACAGTTAAGTTAAGAGTTTTGCAGGTCTGCTTATTGCACTTTTTTTAGTTTAATATTTTCTGGATGACTGGTTGTAAGTCTTTAGTATTTTTTGGACCTCGGACTTGATTTCAAGTGGCAGAAGCACATTTCAATTTTATATTTGTTTATATAATAGGAGAAATGCTATTTATTTTTTAAATTTTCAGTTTTTAGTCAATTTTTTATTTAAATAATATAATTTAATTAATTTGAATATATATTTTTATAAGTTACTTATTTTTTATGAAAAATTACTTATTTTTTAATTTTTTTAAAGACTAAATGATAGATAATTTTTAAAAAATATCTTATTGTACTATTTTAATAATGAATATCTAATATGATTGACGTAGATATGTGGTCTTGCCTCGTGCATATCATGGTTTGACTTGTATTTGCTTGCTTTCGTTAATAATAATTTCTGGCCCACGCGGTGAAATTTTGAGGTCAAGTAAAAATGAAGGTTTATATTTATTAAGTCCTTGAAGTCAACCTGGAATTTTCTCATTAGAATTTTCTATATGAATGCAGAGAGAAGATTCATATAAGTATTGTTGGAAGTAAGAGAGTTAGAAGGTGGAGCTTCCTTGCGGCATCGCCATATTCAGTTAGTATTTTTTTAGTTTATATTTATTTTTATTGCACGGTACTTTTTATAGTTTAGTATTTATTGCATTGTAGATAGAATTAAGGATATACTCTTGTTTGAAATTTGAAGGAATATTCTTATATTGGTTCAATGAATAAGTTATGGATCACAAAGTCACGAAACTCAATAGAGTATGAGCGAGGGGTTAGGAGGTTTATTGATTTTGCCTTCGAAAATAGTTTAGCTGAAGCAATTGTATGCCCTTGTTTGAAGTGCAGTTTTAGAAAAAAAGTGACAAAGGGTGAGATGTATGATCACTTGATATGTACCCAATTTCCGAAAGAATATACACTTTGGTTTTATCACGGAGAGATTGAAGTAGGGGATCCCAGTAGTAACGTCTCAAATAGTGATGCTTCAAATGCTTTTGATGATTTGTTTAATCAAGATTCTATTCATGACATGCTTGGAGATGCTTTTGGGACTGATATGCACTGGGCAAATGAAGTCTCATTAGAGTCAGATGAAGACATTGATGGAGTTGAAAGAGTGATGCCAGATGTAGCTGATGCAGCGGAGCTTGAAGAATTAGCAAGTCATGCAGAACTACTTTTGTATGAAGGGTGTACAAGATATTCAAGATTGTCCTTTTTGGTAAAGATGTATCATATTAAGTGTATATGTGGGATGACTGATAAGGCAATATCGATGATATTTGAACTTTTACATGATGTATTTGAACATGCAGAGATTCCAAGTTCATTTTATGAAGCAAAGAAAACTATCTTGAAGCTTGGTATGAATTATGAGAAGATACATGCATGCCCGAACAATTGCATGCTGTATTGGGGTGAAGACAAGGAGAAAGAAATGTGTAAAGTTTGCAACAGGTCTAGATGGAAACTAGATACAAAGGGTGGTTATATTCAAGAATCAAATGATGGGAATATTAGGAAGAATGTGTCTTCTAAAGTTCTTTGTTACTTTCCACTAAAACCTCATTTGCAAAGGTTATTTTTGTCTTCAAAGACAGCTGAGGCCATGAGATGGCATGATGTTGCTCCTAAGGAAGATGGTGTAATTGCGCATCCTAGAGATTCAGAAGCTTGGAAGATGTTTGATTTAAAAAACACTTCATTCGCAGAGGATCCACGAAATATACATTTGGCATTAGCTACTGATGGTATTAATCCCTATCGTAGTATGAATGCAAATTCTAGTACCTGGCCAGTTATTCTTATTCCTTACAACACTCCTCCTTGGATTTGTATGAAGCGGACGTCTTTTATTCTTTTAATGATAATTCCTGGAAAAAAGATGCCAGGAAACAATATAGATGTCTACTTACAACCGTTGATCAAAGAGCTAAAAGAGTTATGGAATGATGGAGTGGATGCATATGATTCTTTTGAGAAAAAGGCGTTCAAATTGCATGCGACATTGATGTGGACTATAAGTGACTTTCCTGGGTTAGGAATTCTCTCCGGGTGGAACACGTACACTGGACTTGCTTGTCCATCTTGTAACTTTGACTCTGATCCTTTTCAACTTCCTCATAGTAGAAAATCATGTTTCATATGACATCGTCGTTTTCTTAATCAAAGGCATCAGTTTAGATTGAATAGGGTTCGATTTAATGGAGATCAAGAATTTCGCAATCCACCGAAGAGGTTATCTGGTCTTGATATACTTGAGAAAGTCAAGGACATCAATGTCACATTTGGTAGAAAAGAAGAGGCAAAAGTTAGGGGAAAAAGAAGATGTGGTGAGCGTGCTATAGAAGGTGCTAAGCAGTGGAGGAAGAAAAGCTTTTTTTTTTAACTTCCCTATTGGAAGTATAACCTATTGCGTCACAATCTTGATGTGATGTATATAGAAAAAAATATATGTGATAATGTGATATACACGTTGCTAAATGACAGCACCAAGTCAAAAGACCACCTCAATGCTCGAAAAGATCTTAAAGCTTTAGGCTGTAAACAAGATCTTTGGCCAGATGAGAATGGAAAGTACACTCCAGCTATCTTTACAACAACTAATAAAGGCAAGAAGACTTTTCTGTCAACTTTAAAAAATATTAGTGTGACAGACGGATATTCAAGTAACATATCTAGGTGCATTGATGTTGACAACCTTAAGATCAATGGGATGCTAAAAAGCCATGATAATCACATATTAATGCAACAATTGCTACCATTAGCCATGCGAACGAGTTTGCCTAGTGAAGTTTCAGCAATCTTGATTGAATTGTGCTCATTCTTTAGGAAGTTATGTGATAAAAGATTGATTATTAAGGATTTAGACAAGTTGCAAGATCAAATTGTGCTCACTCTAAGCCACATGGAGATGTTATTTCCTCCATCCTTTTTTACAGTTATGATTCATTTGGTGGTTCACCTTGTTGAAGAAGTTAAGCTTGGAGGTCCTGTACACTACCGGTGGATGTATCCGATAGAAAAGTAACAAAGAATAAACTTCTTTACCTTAATTTTAAAATAATGTATAAGTTTCCTATTAATATTAATAGTTTTGGCTTAATTAATAGGTACTTGGGACAACTAAAATCTTATATGCGTAATCAAGCACAACCAGAGGGCTCTATTGCTGAAGGTTATCTTATGCAAGAGATCCTTACATTTTGTTCAAGATACCTGGACAATATTGAGACAATATGGAATTAACGTAAGCGTGTTGGTAATGAGCCTACCCAGATAGATCCCAATTCACGAATATCTAAGCTGTTTCATCAAGTTGGAGAATCAAATACTGATTTCACATATTTTACTTTATCACCAATTGAGAAGAGGCAAGTTCATAGGCATGTTTTGACAAATTTTCGTGCAGTTGATAACTATCTTAGGGATTATAGAGATATTGTGAAGAAAAGATTAAGAAGCTGAACAAGGGATACTACTGAGATAGACAAAAAGGTTCATAGAGAATTTGTTGATTGGTTCTCTAATCATGTAAGAGAAATTTCACTTATTTCATTTTCTATTTTTGTAATATGTCTATGACTAACACAAACATGTTAATGTGCTTTTAGATTTGTACTAATCTCAACAAACTTCCTGATGTGGATAAAGACATTCTTATTAGTCTTTCTCAAGGACCATATGACCAAGCAAGAAAGTTCTCTTCATATGATGTTAATGGATATAGATTTCGAACTTTGGCAAGGGATAATGGATTAAAAACTCAGAATAGTAGAGTCTTTGGTACATTTGGAACAAGAAGTTACTCAAATAGTAAAGATACTCGAATGAACTTTGGTGCGGTACCTTATTGTGGAAAGTTGGTAGACATCATTGAGCTTTTCTACAATGGCTTTACAGTTCTCTTGTTTAAATGTCAATGGGCAAACAAAACTAGTCCTAGAGGAATCAAAAAGAACAATTTGAGTTTTTTATCTGTGAACTTTACAAGGCTCATACATACTGGTGAACATGAAGATGACGAGCCATATATTAAAGCTTCTGAAGCCCAGATGGTATATTATGTGGATGATGAGAAGGAAAAAGGATGGTGCATACCATTTCACTTGAAGCCAAGAGATTTATATAACATGGGTGGAGATAATATGGGTGAAGATGATGAAATTGCAGTATCCAATGATAATTATCCACCATAAGACTTAGAGTCTCTTTTTCCAGATAAAAATACAAATATAAAATTGGTGAGAATAGTTGTAGATGATGATCTTCCAATAATCAATGAAAACTATAATGAGAATGAGGATATGCTTGTGTAAAAGACATTGAAGTTTTTCAGAAGTTACTAAATACATTTTCAGAGCATTCAAATATTTTTTCTTGTTTGGCAATTATGAGGACTGTTGGGAGAATTCCTTAGGAGGATCTAGAATTATTCTTGTATTTTAGATGACATTGCTTCATTTGAATGCCTAGATTCTTCCTTTGTTTGGATTAAATTGCCTTTATCTTGTAAGGAAGAGAAAGAGCTTTCAAAGTGCTCATTATTCTTCTCTGTTTAGTTTATAATATAGTGGGGAACTAGGCCTGCACTTTTACAGAATTTATTCTAGATTGCAGGTGATTCCGAAAAGTTGATAAAGGTGTTATTTGAGCTTACAAGACACCATGCCCCCTCAACCATATTTCTTGATGAAATTGATGCAATCATTAGTCAATGCGGTGAAGCACGCAGTGAACATGAAGCAAGTAGACGACTAAAAACTGAACTACTCATACAGGTGATGTTTTCTTCTTAAACTAAATATATTTCATAATCACCAGCTTAATGATAGTAACATGATTTGTATTGAAAACACTTTATATGTTAGCTGTCCTTGGATGAAAATCAACTATGATAGAATTCGAAGTTATCGCATATATTGGACTTGTTTCTTACCTCCTATATCTGGTTAGCGATTACTTGTGGATGATGAAGGACTTGAATGGGATGAAGCATGGGTGTGACATCAAAGTTAGTAAATTATAAAATTTCTTGCATGGAATGATGTGTAACTTTTTCTTTCAGCCATGATCCGTTAATGCCTGTAGTGTATTCCTCACTAGTAAAATGTGTAACAGTTATATTTCAATGTGAAAATGATAAAATGCTTTCAGCTCGCTGCGATGATAACTTCCACACGGTTCGACCTTGAGAGTGAGCTTTCCAATATGCTCATATTGGATAATAATCCCCAGAAGCCAGTAGTTCAGATGGATAATTTGTGTGTGGTTTCTTCTTATGCAGTAAGTGGTTTACTCATTTGAAGAAAAGGCCTCATAATTTTTAATAAATCCTTGTCTTCAGTCCTTTCATTGATACCCTATCATTTCATTTACATTCTACAGGACTCTCCAATTTTTATTTTCTGTGACATTTTTTTCATACTTGTGCATTTTATTTTATTTGAAATCTATTTGCTACTTGGTGCCCGAATGTGTTAGGTGAATGGTGTTGCCCAGTTGACTCCTTTAGACTACTATTTATTAACAATGATTTATGAACAGAGTTGGCCAGAGAAAGAATTTGGCCACAATATTTTTCTTCTTGTTGCAGATACTCAAGCAAGAAGCTGATTAAGAAGCAGGGTTCCACCATAAAATCCATTCAAGATGGCTATGGTTGCATTATACGTGTTCTTAGATCATGTTTGTTTCCAACTATTTTTGATTATTTTAGGATACCTTGCTAGGTTTGTTTCCATCTATTTTCTATTATATTAGGATACCTTGCTTATATTTGGAAACCAGTACACTTAACTTTTTTAGAATTATTTATCAAGTGGTCTTTTAGTTGATCTTATATATTCTCCCAATTTACATTCAGTCCCCCACTTTTTTTCCCCTTTCCCTGCTGCATTAGTGATCAGACTACTGTAATATAATTGTTTAGAGTGTTCATTAATTTCTTGTTAGAAATGGCAATTACATGTTACCTTCACTTGATAAAAAAAATATGCAAGAACTATTTATGATATTTAATCTTAAAAGATTTTGGTTACTGAGTTTTAATTTTCTTGAATAATGTACTATTTAAAACAGAAAACCATCTTGTGTTTGCTTTGAGAGATGATAGTGTTGTTGAAGTACAAGGTGATCCTGCTGGAGTTCATAAGGCAGTTGAACTTACTGCAGTTCATTTGTGTAAGTTATTGCATAAGCTAGTGGAGCAAGTGTTACGGTTCAGGAGACAAGGGGCGTGCCAGGGAAGATGACTGTTGAAATAAGTGGGACTACATCAGATATACAGGCAGCCCAACATTGTTGTTATTTTTGTAAAACTTGTGAGATTGAATTTGGATTTGTTGAAATACAATGTCATTTTTGGAGAATTCAACTTTTGATAATAAAAATCTTTTATGTTGTATAGTTTATAACAGTTTAAAATAGTCACTAAATACAGGAAAAATTTGTCACGGGAATAAGTAACTTAGTAACGGTTTTAAATCCAAAAATTGTCACTAAAAATATTGTGATGGTTTAAATAGTCACTATATATGCCTAAAAACTGTCATAAGAACAAGTAACTTAGTGACGGTTCAAATCGTCACTAAATATTGTGACGGTTTAAAATAGTCATGAAATATAAGGAAAACCTGTCACAGGACTTAGTAATTTAACAACAGTTTCAAAATGTCGCGAAATATAGTATAAAAAACACCTTTACAAGTGTTACAAATTAGTGACGATTTTATATTTTAAAAACTGTCACAAAAAATTTAGCGACATTCCTTACCAACGGTGGTCCAAAACCGTCACTATGTCAGCTGGCGACCTCAAATCGGTGACGCTTTTTTTAACTGTCACAAAACCATTTAGTGACAGTTAAAAGCATCACCAAGCATTAAAAAAAATCGTCGCCAAAATGCTATTTTGTTGTAGTGAATTATACTAATTTAAGAAAATATCTTTATTATAGTTATATAAAATCAATATTTAATGCATTATTAAACTACTTATCAATTATCAATCAGAAATATTTTTAATCATTTTAATTATATTGATAATAATAATAATAATAATAATAATAATAATAATAATAATATAATGGCACCGGTTATTAATAACTAATTCATATTTTTAAATAAATTTATTTTAGAAAAATATCTTTATTGTAATTATATTACAATATTACGATTAATATTTAATGAATAATGCATAATTATACTAATTTAAGAAAATATCTTTATTATATATCTATTCTATTATATAAAAATTGAGTTTTTGCACTTAATGATGGAACTGATATGGCATGCTCTTGAGATGTTTCTTGATTTATCTCATTTAATTCAATAAAGCAAATCAATTATAATTAATTAATTATATCCATTAATTAATTTGATTAGGCATTCAAATCCCACCATTTATTATAATTTATATGAATTGATTAATTATAATTAATTATATCAATTAATTAATTTAGTTAATTATATTACTTATTTGAATTGATCGGAGTAAATATCAAATTATTTAATAAATAATAAATATGATAACGAAATATATGAATTAATTTAATTAGTTTATTTTTCTCAATACCATCTACTTATACAAAATCAAATATTTTTTACTCATTCACTCTCTTTTCTCTCTCTCTTCCTCCTTCCCTCCCTTCCTCTCTCTTGTGTTTAGGGTACAATTTTTATAATTTATTTATTTTTTGTTTCTTTTATCCAACACGTGATGAAAAAATTAAAAAAAAATTTCTGGACATGCTTGCACATATATAAATACCATTATGTATCAATGTGTTTATATTCTTTTTATTAGTTTTGGATGTTTCTTTTTTTTTAATATTTTGAATGCTTTTTTAATAGTTTTAAATATTTTTTTAATTTTTGAACGTTCTTTTTTTAATATTTTAGATGTCTCATTTTGTTATGTTTTAGATTTTTTAAAATAATTTTGGATATCTTGTTTTTTTTTCATATTTTGAATGCTTCTTTTTGTTATATTTCAGATTTTTTAATTAGGTTTTGCATATCCTTTTTACAATGGCATTCTTCTTCTTCTATTTGTAGATTTTGAATGATTCCTTTTATTTGTTTTGGATATTTCTTTTTTTTTAAATTTCGGATATGTCATTTTTATATGTTTTGGATGTTTTGTGTTTTTTTTTTTTAGATTTTGGATTATTTTTGTAATAGTTTTAGATGTTTTTTTAGCTTTTGGATGTTTTTCTAATATTTTTAACTTTCTAGTTTTGTTAGGTTTTGAATTTTTTTAAGAGAAAGTTTAAGGGCCAGCACTTAAGCAAAAGAAAAGTAAGTAATCTCACACTATAGGATAAAATAAAAACACTAGTAATAACTAATTTGATGGCTACACATCACAAAACTTACCGATTCCTAGCACTTTTTTTAAATGATTTTAAATATCTCTTTTTTATTAAATTTTAGATGTTTTTTTATTATGTTTTAAATATTTTTTTCTAATTTTAGATATTTTTTATAATAATTTTAAATATTTATTTATTTTTATTTTTTATTTTAAAATATTTCTATTTAATTTTAAATATAATTTGAATTAATATTTTTTTAAAAAATAATTAAAAAAAGTTACTAATTAACTGTCGTTAGCTACCATCCTTATTAGTTACTTAACAGAGATGATTCTAAAATCTTTTACCATCCATAGATCATTACTTTAATGTATTCAATATAAATTAGTCAAATTCAGACAATAAATATATAAGATGTTTGTATTTTAAAAAAAATAAAGTCCAAATTGAACATGAAAATGCGATCAATGTGACTCATAGTCAGTTACCTAGATTTTGCAAGTTTTTTATACAAATAAATGTATAAAAATAATTATTTTTTTTAATACGCACCTAAAAAAATGATTATCAAAATATGCAGAACTATTTTATTATTGACCTTACAAAATAAAAATACACACCAATTTTTTTATGACGCATGCAAAATAGATAAGGCTCAGCTGACTTTTTTGACTGTACACAAAATGAAGTGCATGCATAATAAAATCGATGGTCATTTTTCATTTGAAATACATGTAGAGGTGGAAATATGTATCTTACTCGCAGGTATTAAATTCGATCCCATTCGATCGAGTAGGATTGTCAATCCGATTCATAGCGGGTAGAATAAAATGCGGGTAGAATTTTCGTAGGGTGCGGGTTGAACCTCAACTCTACTCGACCAATTCGCACTTTATATATGTTTATGTTAATACTTATATAAAAATATATTTTAAGTGGATGTTGAATCAAAGACTTCTCACTAAATGCAAAAGATTCTTAATCACTAAAAGAAAATTATTAATTGATAATTTAATATTTTTTTTACATAAAAGTCAGTTCTATTTTAAATTATTATCAAATTATATAATAATATATATATTTTTGTAACCCGCAGGTAGGATCGGGTATCCGCGGGTTAAGAGCAGGTAGGGTTAGGGTTGAGATATTCTTAACACGCAGGTAAGGTATGGTTGAGTTTATATAAAAATCTTAATCGGTGGGTAGGATTAGAGTTAGATCCGAACCCTATCCTACCCTACTTGTTGCCACCCGTACACACATGAAATAGACAATAATAATAATAATAATAATAATAATAATAATAATAATAATAATAATAATAATAATAATAATAAAGACAAATAAAAATTATAATAACATTAAAATTAAAAATTTAACTACAATAATAATAATAACATTGATAAATAATAATAATATTTAAATTATAACAAAATAAAATATCATTACAAATAGATTGATCTTTTTTATTAAAATATGTAAAAATATGATGCTCATCTACTCAATTAAAATTTTTTTCCACATTTATTCCACTCATTTTTTAATATCCTTCCCATTTATCAAATTATTCTAATCCTGAAATTTTTTTAGAAATAGTAAATTTTTATTATTTTATTTTATTTTTAATCTTTTATTTTTAAAATTTAATAAATAAATAAAAAGCAAAAATAAAAATAACATTTTATTTTTTCAATATTTAATTTATATTTTATTTTTTAATATTTTTTGTTTTTAAGATCTTATAAAAGTCAGTGAAAATGCTAACAGCAATTATTAATTAAATAATATGTTCACTTACATATCTTAGTAGATTAGGGTGCATTTTTATTTCTATTTTGAGAACGTCAATAATAAAATAATTATGCATATCTTGACGACTATTTTTCTATTATTTAGAGAAATCATATGTTTATATTTTTATTTGTATTAAAAAAACAGATTTTGCATATTACAGTATGGTCAAAATAAGAGAATAATAAAATATTTGCTAGTAACTAAAAACAGACAAGAAAACAATTAGAAAAGAAATGTGAACATATTCTGGCTGCAATGGAGAAAAATGAGTGTGTTTATACATTGACTAGTAATTTATTTATTATTTTTGTAGTATAGTAAGTAGTGGCAGAGAAAAAATCTAGTGATGGCTTACGAATTTGAAACAAAAGGGCATGGACGTAAAAGCGGAAATTGGAGTGGAGTGCACTCTCCACACAGAGGGCCAACAAAAGTTTAAAGGTTAACTAGGGAATGTATAACATTGATCATATGATGTTTCTAATACTAGCATGTAAGTCCATGAAATGTAGAGTTCAAAGATTCAAAACACCATCTGAATTAAAGAATTGTTACCATAACTATGAAAACCATTATCTATAAAAATTAGTGAATATATAAACTTATATTTTTAAAAAATTATGTATAACATTAAGATAAAATAAAAACAATGAAAATAAACTTATATTTCTACTAAAATAAATTTAAATAAAATTATTATTAAAAAAACAACATTATCAGCAACAAAAATTTTCACAGCATGAGTAACAACAATGAAAATTTTAAAATAAAAAGAGAAAGAATAAACAAAAAGCACTAGCAGCAGCAACAAAACACAATAACAAGGCAGCAAAATAAATAATGTAATAAACGAGAAATAGAAGCAGAAATCAAGATCAAGACTAGAGACCAACGACAAAAATAAATCTATATTTCAAATATCAAAGAATCAACAAAATTAAAAAAATTAGAACACTAATTTAAAAGTGAAATGAAATAGAAGTGAAACTAGCAGAAATAGACATGCATTAGAGAGATATAAGCATAAGAAAGAAATTGTAAAACGGTGAGGATGCGAGCGGCGAGTGGCAAGTAGTGAGGAGCAGAGCGAGCGAAGAGCAGCCAGTTAGCGAAGGGCAGCGCGGCAAAACTCGCTGGGAAACAGCGAACTGGAGGATCCGCCTACGCGACTCTGACTCAGCTGTCTGTCTGCTTGCGTCGATGCCATTTTCACCACGTCCTCTCATCCGTGCTTCTTTCTCTTTTCATTGACTGCTTCTCTCTCTTTCTTTATTCTTTTTTTTTAAAAAAAGTTTTATAATTTTTGTTAGAGATAATTTGATCCAAAATTTTAAAATTTAGGTAAAACGGATGATTTTAAAATTAAGTTGAATTACAGGGACAAATTCAAATGCAAAAAAATTGAGTATGAATAAAAATTTTTTGTTTAAATGATAGAAACCAAAATTGTAAAAAGAGTATCAATAACAACAACAATAATAATGTGTAACAATAACAACAAGAGTAATTAGTCAAATCAGTCTCTAAAAATTTTAAAAGTAGATATTTTAGTCTCTAAGAACAATTAATACACAGATCAATCTCTCGGGTTTTACTCCGACAAACAAATTAGTTTCAAAGATTTTAAAAACGAATATTTTAGACCCCAAGAAAAAGTAATATACAAATCAATCTCCAACCTTTCTCTCAGTTACACATAACAGTCTTCCGTCCAAAAATGAAATAAAATAAAATTATTATTATTATTATTAATTGTATAATAATATTGTACTATAATTTTTTGTATTTTTTAGACAAAAATAATGATAAATTTATTCATTAAATTTATATATATATATATATATATTCACTCAATAATAATAATAATAATAATAATAATAATAAATAAAATTATTAGAAATTATTTTACAAAAAATTCAAAATTAAAATCATTTGATATTTTTGTATTTAATATAATTAAAAGATATTCTATTTTAAAAAATATGTTTATATTAAAAGAAATTGTATTTAATATAAATCCAAATTAAAATATTTTCTTTAAATACATGTTTTTCAATACAAATATTTTTTAAAATAGGACATCTTTTTATTATATTAAATACAAAAATATCAAATGGTTTTAATTTTTAATTTTTTGTAGAATAATCTCTATTATTATTATTATTATTATTATTATTATTATTATTATTGAGTGACTATATATACATAAGAATCTAATGAATAAATTTATCATTATTTTTGTCAAAAAATACAAAAGATTATAGTACAATATTATTGTACAATTAATAATCATAATTATTTTATTTTATTTTATTTTTGGACAAAAGATTGTTATGTCTAACGGAGAGAAATATTGGAGATTGATTTGTACATTAATTTTTTTGGGACTAAAATGTTTGTTGTTAAAATCTTTGGAGATTGATTTGGATAATTACTCTGTAAATGAATTAGAGACTAATTTGTCTGTTGAAGTAAAACCTTAGAGATTGATCTGTGTATTAATTTTTCTTAGAAACTAATATATCAACTTTAAATTAAAATCCTTAGAGACTGATTTGGATAATTACTCATATTTTTTATTTTTTCAATAAGTTATTGATATTTTTTACCTCAAAATATAAACATTAATAAAAAATATTTTTTTGTAATTAAATAAAATATTTAAAATATCAAAACTAATAAAAACAAAAATTTAAATCTTTTGTTTTAGATCAAAGTCTAAAAAATCTATCTTTTAAAAAATATATAAATTTAAAATAAAATGATTAACTAATTTTTAAAATTTAAAAATCATCATTTAATTTATTGATATCTAAAATATTATTATCGAGATTTTATTGTTAAAAAAGTTAATCTAAGATATAGTACTCCAATATAATATAAGAGCTCGTATTTAGACTTTTCAAATTTAAAACTAACAAGTCTATATTTATGTTTTCGTTGTTCTCGTTATTTTTTCTAAAATATAATTGAGTTGCTATTTAGTTTTTACTCGGTGAGGATTTTATTTTATTTTTATCTCCTTTCTTTTTTGGGAGAGAAATTAGGTAATTATATTTTGTAATATTGACGATGGTTTAAATTTTTTTTTAATTTTTTTTATTTTGCTTTGATTCTTCAATATTTATTGTTTTGATTCTGATGTATTTATTTTTATTTTTAAATAAATGTTTATATTGTAAGATTTAATTAATATGTGTCCTAAAAATACAAATTAAGATTATTAATAATAGAAAATTTTAAATAATTTACTTTAATAAATACATAATAAATGTATTGAAAATTTTAATTTTATATTTTTTTATAAAAATATTTTTAATTTATACCTTTATCATTTACTCTAAAGACAAATATTAGTTAATCCTAGTTTTTATGGTTGATGCAATTGGGTGACACTCAAAAATTGAAATTGAGTTGATTGATAAAAAATGTTAAAAAAGACGACGATACAAGCAATTTAGAATTTTATGTATTTTTTTTTGGAATTAACATAATTTTAAGCATGAAGTATTTTTTGTCAAAATAAAATTATTTTGATGAATATAATATTAATTTTTTTATGATTAATTTTATAAGTATTCAAATTTTTTATAATAAAAAATAACTATTTATTTTAATTAGTATAGGTCGATTTCATCATTTAATTTCTCTTTTATATTGACGTACCAATGAAAGTAGCCCATCTCTCTAAAAATTGAGCATAATTTTCTCTTCTATACACAATACAATTTAACCTTGTCCCTTCGTGAAATTATTAGTCACATATATATTAATATTATATTTATTGAACTATATTATATATGGTACGGGTCTATTTATCCATTCGTACGACTCATCAAAATTAATCTGACCACGTTCTTCCTTATATCATGCAAAACTTATTAATATAAGAGTGCACATATGAGTCACAAATAACAAATTGGCTCTCATCATTTTTATTTGTCACATGAACTTAATTATTTCTTACTCAACAAAGTTATAAAAAAAAAATGCTATTTGATATTTTGATTGATGTTTAAATATGCATCAGAAAGACAAAATTTAATAATATTTACTTGGTTTATTTTTTGTGAAGGATTTTAATAAGTAGAAAATTATTTTCATAAATATTATTATTATTATTATTATTATTATTATTATTATTATTATTATTAATGCTTTATTTTAATAGTCATGACTGAATAAATATTAATTATGTGTTACTTTATTTAAAAATAGTTATTAACAGATTTATTTAACATGTATTTTGAAGGTATATCTTAGGTTATTCATTTTTATTAAAAAAGCTAAAAATTTTATTTTAAAAAATTACATAATAAATATATTAAAATTAAATTTTATAATTTTTTTATAAAAAAATTAAATTGATAATCTTAATTTGTGCTCTTAAATACATATCAGTTAATTCCTAATTTTATTAATTTTAATGTGGATTTCATAAAAAATTTTTGGATAGTCATAATTTTAATTATATGGATTAAATAATTGAGTCAATTTAGCTTCATTTACAAAATTCAATGATGTTATATGTATAAAAAAAATTAGTCATCGTTTACAAAATACATATTTAGTTATTCATAATTTTTTTATTATGCTATTATAAAATAGTTTTATATTTGATTATTTTATTATAATAAATTTAATTATTTT
Source organism: Arachis hypogaea (assembly GCF_003086295.3). Classification (NCBI taxonomy): domain Eukaryota; kingdom Viridiplantae; phylum Streptophyta; class Magnoliopsida; order Fabales; family Fabaceae; genus Arachis; species Arachis hypogaea. The sequence continues at coordinate 13,397,806 of NC_092045.1, forward strand.
GTGATTAATTATTTAATTCAAAAATATATAAAATAATATACATAAATATATACAATATATGTATGTAACTGATTTTTACGATATATGTAATATTTTTGAATTACCTTATAGCATAATACAAGGTTTACACAATATTTATAAACACTAAGTTGGTCTTATTTTTAAGAGTTAAATGTTTTTGTCATTTTAGTTCAAACTCAATAAAAATTACTTACAAAACATGAATTATGTACTTGTTTATTTTTTGTATTTTTTTTTGTCATTATCATTCTTTATTACTGCTATTGCTGTATTTTTTTTAATTTCTCTCCCTTTTCTTTCTCGTGGTTATTGTTACTTAGATTTTTTTATTTTATTAATTTAAGATTGATGGTAATTAATTATTATAGGAATACATAAGAAGTACATAAGATTAACTCTAAAACATGTACTTCAACTATAATTAATTATCATCAATATTAAATTAATAAAATAAAAAAATTGAAGTAACAGTTATTGCAACATTTTTTATGTTTAATTTTTTTCTTTTTTTATTCTTATTTTTATTCATGTTAATCAGGTGAAACAAGAATAATTAGGAGAAGGTAAAACAAGAAGGAGTAGAATTGAGAGAATTTTAATTTGTGCATAATTTAATAGAAAAATAATATTGAAAATTTTTAACCGTGACACATATTCTTATTAAGAGGATAGAAAAAGATAAATTATGAGAATGCGAAACAATAAGGAGAAAATGAAGAAGAAAAAGAAGAAGATGATGATGATGATGATGAAGAAGAGGAGGGAAAGTTTTGAATTGTGTAGAATTTATGAGAAATATATTATTAAGATTTTTTGTACTGTAACACAGAAAATTTTTTAATTGACATAGGAATTTTTTATTTTTGACACAGAAATTCTTTAACTGTGATATCATTCCCAACTAAATAAAGTGGTATTGATGTCTTTTTTAGTTTTAAAATACATTTAAATGTATTTTAAAACTAAAAAAGACATCAATACCATGTATTTTGTTGATTAAATGAGTTAAATTTTTGAATTTATGGTTCTTTATTTAAAGATTTATTGTGTCTTTTATCGAAAGAAAAAGTATAAGTGTTGTTTTCAATTGAATAATGTGTTTTGTTATTATTGAATTGATTGCATGGTATTTGTTCATACCCTGGCCCAATAACAAAGGCCTAGGTCCAAATAAAAGGCCTAGTCCAAAGGATTAAGCCTAGCTAAGTACCGACCTTCACATAAGAAGTCGGTATCAACCACGACTTACTCTAAAGAAGTCGGGCATGAGATTAGCTGGCAGATAAACACTCATTCAAATGAGTAACTGCCCCTAAAATCTCTCTAACCGCTTCATAAAGCCATATCTTAACCTCCCTAAGATAATGGGACGGTTAACACCCTAAAGATACGGCACTACTCCAACGGTGGTTATTGGCTCACCACTATAAATACACTGACACCCCTCGGGTATCTCTAAGCCCAATACTCTCTAGACCTGCTAACACCCTTGCTAACTTAGGCATCGGAGTGTCTTTGCAGGTACCACCCCCCATTCACCCACGTATACAAGTCGGAAGGAGGCTCCAGCGTGCAAACCAACTCGGAGTTTACCATCCGCGGACGATTGGGCCAACCTACGCCATCTATTCTATTAATCTCCGGTTACCCACCGTAACATTGTCGCCGTTGCCGGGGACCCGAGAGATCATCCATCAATGGCGGACAGATCCCACGAAGAAGGCCATGTGGAGACAGATTCGGAACAAGAGAATCTGAACACAGGCAATAACGATACGGACCTCGCTCTCCACCAGGAAGTTGACAATCAGCACAGAGAAGGCACCTCCGGGGTAAAAAACCCGAAGGTAAACTCCTCGGAAGGGAATGAGTCGGAAAAAGGAGGACCATCCCACGTAACTGAACTCATGGGATTAGTCCACAGCCGCCTGGAACAGTTAGAACAAGAGCGGGAGCGACAAAGGAAACGGAAAAGAGCCTAAAAGAGGAGATGGAACGACGAAAAGAATTAGAAAGAAAACTCTTAAAGTTGGAATCCTCCCTCAAAAATCGCAACTCCCGTGACGAACAGGAAGAGCCACCCTTAGGGGGGGAGGATCCCTTTAGCGAGGACATAATGAGGGCTAAAGTTTCGAGGAACTTCAAAAGCCCTGATATGGACCTCTACGATGGAACTACGGATCCAAAGCATCATCTGAGCAACTTCAAAAGTCGAATGTACCTAGCTGATGCTTCCGACGCTACGCGATGCAAGGCCTTCCCGACCACTTTATCGAAAGCAGCGATGAAGTGGTTCGATAGCCTCCCCCCGAGGTCGGTTACTAGCTTTGAAGACCTCTCAAGGAAGTTTTTGATGAGGTTCTCAATCCAGAAAGACAAGGTGAAACATGCACCGAGCCTCTTGGGAATAAAACAGGAGGTCGGAGAATCTTTACGAACCTATATGGAAAGATTCAACAAAGCATGTTTGGAGATTCAAGACATGCCCACAGAGGCAGTCATAATGGGACTAGTCAATGGACTTAGAGAAGGACCCTTCTCGCAATCCATATCTAAAAGACATCCCGTTTCTTTAAGTGATGTACAGGAACGAGCTGAAAAGTACATCAATATGGAGGAAAACGCCAAATTAAGAGACCTAAGTTGGCGACCTGGATCCCCTCCCTCAACTAAAGAGAGGGAAAGGGAAGCCAAGAAAAAGGAAGAACTCGGTCTCGAGAGGCCAAGGAAATATCACTCTTATACTCCCCTGAAAGTTTCTATAGTGGATGTATACAGAGAGATTTGCAACACCGAGAGACTGCCACCCCCTAGACCCATTAAAAATAAAAAAGGGGGAAGCCGCAGCGATTACTGTGAGTACCATAAAATATATGGTCACTCCACAAACGACTGCTACGACCTCAAGAATGCGATAGAAAATCTGGCTAGAGAAGGTCGGCTTGATAGATATCTCATAGAAAGGTCGGACAGTCATGGAAAGAGAAAGTGAGATGATATGGATAGAAGAGACCCACCACCGCATGACTCTAGAGAGGCATATTCATATGATCTCAGGAGGATTTGCGGGAGGGGGACTTACTAAATCCTCTCGCAAAATACATCTCAAAAGATTCTACCAAGTCGGGGAAGAGTCACCCGACCTTCCTACCATTTCGTTCACAAAAGAAGATGGGCAAGGAATAATCCCTGGACATGACGATCCAGTAGTAATAACTATGATCCTAGCCAATGCCCATCTCCACAGAACCCTAGTGGACCAAGGAAGCTCGGCGGACATCCTTTTCAAGCCTGCTTTCGACAAGCTAGGGTTAGATGAGAAGGAGTTAAGAGCCTATCCCGACACCCTATACGGATTAGGGGACACGCCAATAAAACCACTAGGATTTTTGCCCCTTCACACCACCTTTGGAAGAGGGGAAAAATCAAAGACTCTGAGCATAGACTTCATAGTCATAGATGTAGGGTCAGCATACAATGCTTTGATCGGCAGAGCTACCCTTAATCGACTCGGAGCAGTGGTATCCACTCCCCACCTCTGCATGAAATTCCCGACCTCAGCGGGAATAGCAACGGTAAGGAGAGATCAAAAGTTGGCAAGAAAATGCTACAACGGAAGCCTAAATCTGAGAGGGAAGGGAAAAGAAGTTCATACCATAGAGCTCGGCGGCGCAAGGGCCAGAGAAGAGCTGCGACCACAACCGGGAGGAAGGACCGAGGAGATACAGGTCGGTAACGAAGAAGGAAAAAACACTTATATAGGAGCCAACCTAGGGGAAACTCTAAAACAAGGGTTGGCTGAACTCCTAAAAGAAAATTCCGACCTCTTCGCCTGGAAGGCCTCTGACATGCCTGGGATTGACCCCGAGCTCATGTCCCACAAACTCTCGGTCTACCCAGGGTCCCGACCTGTACAACAAAGAAGACGCAAGCTCGGCACAGAACGAGCCCTAATAGTAGAAGAACAAGTACAGGCACTCTTGGAAGCCGGCTTCATCGGAGAAGTCAAGTACCCAACATGGCTAGCCAATGTAGTGCTAGTCAAAAAACAGAATGGTAAATGGAGAATGTGTGTCGACTATACCGACTTAAATAAGGCATGTCCCAAGGACCCTTATCCCCTACCAAGTATTGATACCCTAGTGGACTCCAGCTCGGGGTACCAATACTTATCATTCATGGACGCCTACTCGGGATATAATCAAATTCCGATGTATGAGCCCGACCAGGAGAAAACATCATTCATCACACCCAGAGCTAACTTTTGCTACGTGGTCATGCCATTCGGATTGAAGAATGCAGGAGCCACATATCAAAGGTTGATGAATAAAGTGTTTTCCCCCCCACCTAGGGACCCTAATGGAAGTATACGTCGATGACATGCTGGTAAAAACCAAAAAGGAGGTCGATCTCCTATCAGACCTCTCGCAAGTCTTCGATACCATAAGGCTGCATGGGATGAGATTAAATCCCGCAAAGTGCGCCTTCGCGGTGGAGGCAGGAAAATTTTTAGGATTTATGCTAACACAAAGAGGGATTGAAGCCAATCTCGATAAGTGTAGAGCCATCCTAGAAATGAAAAGCCCGACTTGTTTGAGAGAAGTCCAGCAACTCAATGGCCGACTTGCAGCCCTCTCCAGATTTTTGGCAGGATCGGCACTAAAGTCCCTTCCCCTTTTTTCCCTATTGAGAAAAGGATGCCAATTTGAGTGGACTCCAGAATGCGAGGAGGCGTTTCAAGAGTTCAAAAAGTTTTTAAGCCAACCTCCTATCCTAACCCGACCAGTACAAAGGAAAGACCTCATTCTCTACTTATCCGTAGCAAGCAGGGCTGTCTCGTCAGCCCTGATAAAAGAAGACGAGGTCGGACAACACCCAGTCTACTTCATCAGCAAGGTCCTACAAGGCCCTGAACTAAGGTACCACAAACTAGAAAAGTTTGCCTACTCCTTGGTAATAGCCTCACGAAGGCTACGACCTTACTTTCAAGCTCACACAATAAGAATCCGTACGAACCAACCCATGAAGCAAATCCTCCAAAAGACGGATGTTGCAGGGAGAATGGTTCAATGGGCAATAGAGCTCTCCGAGTTCGATTTGAGATATGAAACTCAGACAGCAATTAAAGCTCAGTGCCTCGCTGACTTCGTCGCAGAATACGCAGGAGATCAAGAGGAAAAGCCGACTACATGGGAACTCTATGTAGACGGATCCTCCAACAAAACGGGAAGCGGCGCAGGCATAATATTGGTAGATGAAAGAGGAACCCAGATAGAGGTTTCTTTAAAATTTGAATTTCCAGCTTCAAATAATCAGGCAGAATATGAAGCCTTGATCGCCGGACTAAAGTTGGCAGAAGAAGTCGGTGCTACAAAGGTGATGATATACAGCGACTCACAGGTGGTGACCTCCCAAATAAGCGGAGAATATCAGGCAAAGGACCCTAATATGAAGAGGTACTTGGAAAAAACTTTGGAGCACCTTGGGCGCTTTGCAGAAACCGAGGTCAAACATATAACTCGGGATCTAAATAGCAGAGCGGATGCCCTATCCAAGTTAGCAAGTACCAAACCAGGAGGGAACAACAGAAGCCTGATTCAAGAAACCCTCCAAGAGCCCTCGGTAGCAAAAATAGAAGATAAGCAAGAGGTACTTGAGGTAGTCGGCTTAAACCTCGGATGGATGAACCCCTTAGTCGAATACATAAAATTTGACATCCTCCCTAAAGAGGATAAAGAAGCTAAAAAGATCCGAAGGGAAGCACAATACTACACCTTGGTGAGAAATATCCTCTTAAGGGGGATATCGACACCATTGTTAAAGTGTGTACCGACCTCAAAAACCGCCGAGGTATTGGAGGAAGTACATAGTGGGATCTGCGGAAACCATCTCGGAGCAAGGTCACTCGCCAGGAAAGTAATCCGAGCAGGATTCTATTGGCCGACCTTGCAGAGAGATGCCACAGAATTTGTGAAAAAATGCCAACCATGTCAGATGCATGCAAATTTCCACGTAGCTCCACCAGAAGAGCTCATCAGTATCACTTCTCCATGGCCTTTTGCAAAATGGGGAATGGATTTGTTAGGTCCTTTTCCCCAAGCGCCGGGCCAAGTCAAATACCTGATCGTGGGGATAGATTACTTCACAAAATAGATAGAAGCAGAACCATTGGCCACCATCACCGCTCAAAGAAGTCGCAGGTTCCTCTACAAAAATATCATCACAAGATATGGGATACCCTATTCCATTACTACAGACAATGGAACCCAATTCACCGACGCCACCTTCAGAAGCTTAGTAGCCAATATGAAAATCAAACATCAGTTCACCTCGGTGGAGCACCCACAAGCCAATGGGCAAGCCGAGGCAGCCAACAAAGTCATACTGGCAGGGCTAAAGAGGAGATTGCAAGAAGAAAAGGGAGCTTCGGCTGAAGAACTTCCTCAAGTGCTATGGGCCTACAGGACAACCCCCCAATCCGCCACGGGAGAAACACCTTTCTGACTAGTTTACGGCACATGATACCAATAGAAATCAAAGAGCAAAGCCCAAGAGTAACTCTCCACGACGAGGTCAGAAACATACGGGGGCACAAAGAGGAACTCGACTTGCTCCCCGAAGTCCGAGAGGATGCCCAGATAAGAGAAGCGGCATTGAAACAAAGGATGACTACAAGGTACAACAAAAAAGTCATTCGAAGAACATTTGCCCCGGATGACTTGGTCCTAATCAGAAACGACATTGGAGTCAACAAATCAGGAGAAGGAAAGCTCGCCGCAAATTGGAAGGGACCATACAAAATCAATGAAGTTTTAGGAAAAGGTTATTATAAAGTAACCGACCTGAACGGCACTGAGTTACCAAGGTCGTGGCATGCTTGTAATATGAAAAGGTACTACAGTTAAAAGCGAACTCTACTCCCTGATGTACTCTTTTCCCAACTTCATGATTTTTTCCCAAAAGGGTTTTTTCTGGAGAAGGGTTTTTAACGAGGCATCATAGTAGAGGCTAAGGGAAAACAGGCTATTAAGACCCTTAGTAGCAAGAAGGTACCTCACCAATAAATAAAGATCTTTTTCATCTACTATATCTCTTATAAAATCCTTTTTATTTTTTCTAAGTCTTTCTACGAAACGCACCGACTTAAGCTCGACAAAACGTGAAAATCCCATGAACCGACCTAGATGGTCGTCAGGATAAAACGACGAGGTACAAGTCGGTGTAAAGAGGTTATATGAGTTGATCGTGAAAACTCGGGACTATCCGACTCGTATGTCGATGAGAGAACCCGATTAGATAGCTCGGAAACACTTCGACCTATAAATCGAGGCGAAGGACCGAGTAGAAGAAAATGCATCGCAAAAATAACCTAAGCCGTAAAAACTCGCTAAAACAAAGTCGAGTATAAGGGATAACAAAAAGAGATTGGAAAACCTAGGAAAAGTTTAAAGACTGTCCCAAAGGTCCTTAAACAAAAAAGCTCAGAAAAACAAAGGTTTACAAGAAAAGATCAAGGGAACTTCAACCAAAAAGCATACACGCATAAGGTAATCAAAACCCTTATCCAAAAAGGGTATTCATTTCGTTAACTTAAAAAACCCTTATCAAAAAAGGGTATTTTTTGATATTTTGTTTACGGCCTGAGAAGGCCAAGAAAAATTGTTCAAACTGCACAAATAAAAATAAATAAATAAAGAGTTTAAAAATGGGGGGCCCACAGGCCGGACCCCCAGATAGCCAAAGATCATTTTTTCACAGCAGAAGCAGACAGGTCACCACCACCAAAATCAGGAGGAGCGCCACCGGGACCAGGAAGAGAAGCACCCACAGGAGATGAAGAGGAAGTCGGAGGAATAACTGAAGTACTCGGAGCATCTTTAGAGCGAGGAGGAGACTCAATAATCCTCTGCCCCCGAGTCTTCAACTCTGATTCAGAAACAATTAAGGGGACAGGAGGATCTACGATGGCACCATCAATGACAACTTTGTCAGGATGTAAAGGAGAAAGATCCAAGTTAGTAGCAATAACTCTGACCTGCTCCAGGAAGATCCTCCAAGACTCCTCGGCACTATCGGCAATGGAGTCCTCTAACTCCTCATATGCTTTCCGAGAATTCAACAGGTCAGTTTTCACAGACACAAGATCCTTGAATAGGCTTTGATAGCTGGCCTGTGCCGTTTTCCTCAGTTCCATCTCCATGTTGCATTGGGCCTGCAAAGCCTTCCCTTTCTCCCGGAGGGTATCTCTCTCCTCCCTTAGCTTGGCAATTTCCTTCCTCAACTCTCCCTCATGCTCTTGATATGCACGAAGCCTTCCTTCCAGCTCCTCGACCCTCGAGGTCGCCCCTAAAGAGCTGAGAGGAGCCCTATCAAAGATATCCAAGAGCTTGCCACAGACCCCCGCCGCTTTGAGGCTCTCCTCGATCATAGTGGTAAGGTGGCCCCGAACAGACATATCATCCATGCCCATACGAGCATAAGGATAGATATTCTTTCGGACGAATGCAAGAGCATCCGCCTTAACCTCCCCAGAAGAGCCAGACTCTAAGGTCTTGCGTTTCTTGGGATCAGGAGAGGGTCGGACGACGGAGGACGGCTGAGAGGGAGCTGAAGAGGAAATCACCATGGGATGGGAAAGGGTCCCAACGTTCCGAGGAGGAGGAGGAGGAGAGATAACCCTGGCCCCACCAGATCGAGCGCGAGACTTAGCTTTAGCCTCCTGGACCCTCTGAAAAGATTCTTAAGCATTTGTCTTTGCCATTTCTGAAAAAAGAAAACAATAGCTAAAGAATCAAACAAGTCGGAATGATCAGTTAACAAGTCAGAAATTTAACAGACCAGAAAAAACTACCTAGTTGTGATTGGACAAAGGTCGGAGACCCTTGGAGAAGTTTTTTAGTGTCCAAATATGGGGCCCTCCCCCACACTTCTCGGAGGAACCCCACGACGGCGACCTCTACTTCATCCAGGTCATCCAGACCATATTTCTCGCAATGAGAGGCCTCCAGCCAGTATAAAGGAAAGCGAGGAAAAGAATTATCATCCAGAAAAAAGGGGTGATGACCCTCTACAGCTTGCACTTTGAAAAAGAAATTCTTAAAGTCATGAAAAGATTCATCAAAAAGGGTAAAAATCCTCCGACCTTGTATAGCTCGGGAGGAAACCCATTGTTGTTTATTATTCAGCCCACTAAAAGGCTTGGTCATATGAAAAAGATGGAAAAAGATTTTCAGAGAAGTTGGGAAATCCAGAGCATGGCTAACAAATTGGTAAATTTTCAAGAAACCCTAGGAGTTGGGATGAAGCTGGGTAGGGACAACCCGACAATGCTGCAAAACAGACATCTCAAAATCGGAAAAAGGCAGAAAGACGCCCAGACGGGTGATCATGCACTCATACATAAAGAAGAAATGGGGAGCCGTTTCGTTGGCTCTCCCATGACAAACTCGGTCCTCTGAACCGGGAACAAGCAACTCATATTTAGGCTCATCCTCATCCGAAGTACAGAGCCGGTGGTGGGTGCGAAGATGAGTAATAAACTCCGCATCAACCAACGGCTCCTCCCCCAGAACAGTAACGTCAACCCAATCTACGGAGGCCATTTTCTTTCTCTAAGAAAAATGAGGAAACCTACAAAGGGAAAAAAGAAAAGGAAAAATCAAAAACAAAGGTCTCTAGAGAGGAGAAAAAGGAACCGAGCAAAAGTCTACAAACCTATTTCTCTACAAAGTAAAGTCATACGAAAAGTGCGAAGAAGGAGAAAGAAACTAACCTTTTTCTGGAAATGAAGGTAGGAAGAAGCAAAAGTCTCCGGAGCACGAGAATATAGTACGAGTAAATACAGCACAAACAAAGAAAGAAGAAGTTTGAAAGATTGCAGAAACGGAAAAAGGAAAGAGAGGGAAAGTATTTATAAACATGCTAAGGGGCATAATGGTAAAAACGAAGTAGTCATTAATGAGAGTGCACCGTTACCAAAGCCATCAATCCCTAAGTGCATCCCTAACGGACACGACGCTTGAATAGACGTAACTGTCAGAAACAAAAGGTCACGAAAATCACGTCGGTTTAAAAAACCCGTGTTTTTTCCAAGAAAGTCGGCTACGAACCCGAGTTAAATACTTGAACCCAAGCCCTAAAGAAATCTTGGGCTCAAGTAGGGGCACTGTTCATACCCTGGCCCAATAACAAAGGCCCAGGTCCAAATAAAAGGCCTAGTCCAAAGGATTAAGCCTAGCTAAGTACCGACCTTCACATAAGAAGTCGGTATCAACCACGACTTACTCTAAAGAAGTCGGGCATGAGATTAACTGGCAGATAAACACTCATTCAAATGAGTAACCGCCCCTAAAATCTCTCTAACCGCTTCATAAAGCCATATCTTAACCTCCCTAAGATAATGGGACGGTTAACACCCTAAAGATACGGCACTACTCCAACGGTGGTTATTGGCTCACCACTATAAATACACTGACACCCCTCAGGTATCTCTAAGCCCAATACTCTCTAGACCTGCTAACACCCTTGCTAACTTAGGCATCGGAGTGTCTTTGCAGGTACCACCCCCCATTCACCCACGTATACAAGTCGGAAGGAGGCTCCAACGTGCAAACCAACTCGGAGTTTACCATCCGCGGACGATTGGGCCAACCTACGCCATCTATTCTATTAATCTCTGGTTACCCACCGTAACAGTATTAAACTAATATATATGAGATTTGACCATTCTAATTTCATTTGCAATAATTTGATATATCTTTAAATTTAAACATATTTAAATATATTTTGTTAGTTAAGTAAGTCAAAATTGTAAATTTGTGGTCTTTTAAAGATTATTTTTTGTGTCATTCACGATTAAATAATGTATTTTGTTATTGTTAAATTAATTTTATAATATTTAACTAAAAAGAAGATAATGATGGTGGTGAAAATCAAACAAAAAAAAAAGAATGTAGTAGCAATGATAACGGATGACTATGATAGTGAAAAAAAGGACGATGATAGCCTACAAATGATGTAATTTTTTTTTTCAAATATTAGTGACGGTAAGAATTATGATTCTAATAACCCAATATTATTACAAATTGTGCATGCAAATAGAACCACCTTATCTTCTCCATTATCTCACTCAAACAACTTTTAATTCTCAAGTTAATTGTACATTTACGGGTCTTTCCAAGAAATATAAACACTGTACAATTTTCACCTTGATAATGCCTACTTTATCTCTATCACTCTTATGACTTATTTACTTGAATACAATATCACTAGGCTAAGATTATTTTGCTGATGTTAGATTCTTCTAACACCGCCATTCTACAATGTTCGTGGATATCTATGTATACGCATATAGCTTTTGTTCTTGCCTGGTTATAGCCGAACTATAGTTCGTCCCCGAGCAATGGTAGGCCGAGCTTGTCCTTAGGCTGTAGTGTTCCACAACCAACCAGTGGAGTCAAAGAGGAGAGGGGGGAAGTACCTGCAAAAGTACTCCGACGCTCAAGTCAGTTTTAGGAGAATTTATTTTTTAGAAAGTAAAGGGTCAGAAAAGTCTACCTCTACCGATTCTTTTGATCGCTTTTTATATCCAAGATACCGTAACGGCTCATACTCCTTAACATGCCTTTTAAGGCGTAACCGATGTAACTGATCATAAGGTTGATCAATGCCATTAACTCGGCATAAAGGATTTGTCGGTTATCAAGGCGTTGCCGAGTTATAACTCGTAACCGACGTATAACGGTCGTATCACAGCCCCCAAGCTTAGCCTGGACGTAGATAGGGCAGGTTGAGCTTTGAGATTTGATTTGACCGAGTTATAGCTCGGCGTAAGGAGCCCCCAGTTCAAGCTGACATATCAAGTAGTGCGCATTTATTACAGCATAGTAAAAGTTACCTGAACAGTTAATGATGACGCCTGTCTTTTCAATGCAGGTGCAAGTTCCAAAGTTACTTTGATGCCATCGAAGGTGGCTTTGAACGGACGGTTAAGATTACAACTTGGGGAATGGAAACGTTTTTTTGAATCAATGGCTATGAAGTGATGTTGAGTTACTTACGTGTGAGAGCTTTAGTCTCTTTGTCTTCTGAAGACGGTTTTTAAACTATGAGCAAAAGAGGTTAGAATTTTCTGTTCTCTCTCTTCTCTTCATTTCTTCTTGTTTTCTTCTGATGAGTGAAATGGGTGATCTGAAAGTGAAGATACTGCCTAAGGTAGAAGATGATGGGTCCTACGGTTGGGTTGGTGATGATGTGAAAATTAGGGCTTCTTTGTTTTTTGATGAAGAAAGTGTTAGAGCGATATCATTAGAAAAAGTAACGAGGCCCGGTTTTCATATCGAACTGATTCCGTGTAGCCGTACGGATAGGGTTTATCACAGAGCAAAGGATTTTGAAAGCTTTTATTTGTATAGTTGTATCCTTGAGGAGTTGTTTGTGAAATTACCGTTTTCGAAGTTTGAATGTAACATTTTGAAGCAGATGAACTGTGCTCCATCCCAGGTTCATCCTAACGGATGGGCTTTTATAAAATGCTTTGAGGTATTAATGGATTTCCTGGGTATTGAACCTGAGGTGGAGCTTTTTTTCTCACTGTTTCAAGCAAAAGCTGTTTGGAAGGGTGTCTGGGTAAACTTGAACAGTACCCCTGGATTCGCTGTTTTTAAATTATACAAATCCTCTTTCAAGGATTTTAAAGAGATGTTCTTTAAGGTGAGGTCTGTGGAGAAGGAGTTCCCGTTCTATTTGGACGAGAATCTCGGTGAACAGTTTCCTCTTTTCTGGTGTTGCCATCCTAATCATATTTTGGGCCCTGAATTAATTTCGCCGAGGAATGAGTGTATTATCAATTTTTTAATGGAAATGGTTGATTTGGGCGGTTTGATATCCGTCTCTAACTTGTTGCCTTGGGAAGAAAGTAGGGCTTCGGTATTGGAATATTTGGGTAAGGATTTATCGATCGTATGGTCTATGGTACATTCTGATTGCTAAATGTTTCATTTTCTTGTTTTCAGGTGGCAGATATCCGGGGGTTTCGGCGTCGAGTATGAGGGCTCGATTTAAGTTAAAAAATTTTGAAGGTTCTTCCTCTAATCCGGAGAAAGTGGAGGGGGAAGCCGAGGTGAATCAACCGATTCCGAGAAAGAAAGGCATCGTTTTCAAGAAGAGAAAGTCTGAAAACCTAGAAGAGGGGAAGAAGATGGTTGAACTTGACGAATTGGCAAATTTCATCGTGAAGCAAGAGAAGCTTCACTCGTTTGAAGAAGAGGGTGATGGTTCTTCATTGTGGGACAAAAATTTCCCTTTTAATGTGGTGGCGGACGAAGTTGTGCAGTCTGCTTCTGATGTTACTCGGATTGATGAGGTGGGGGATCTTGGAATAGACCAATTCATGCAGGTCTGTTGTGTTTTTAATCATATATACTCTCTCTTTTCTTTTTTTCTTTTTTTTTTGAAGCAATTTGTTCTGCAATGGCGCAGGTTTTAGGCTTTCGACTTGCTAGCATTGGTCGGAGCCAAGAAAAGAGGCATAGAAAAATGTTGCAGTGTTCATCTGAGAGTACCGAGTTAAAAGGTCAGCTGGAGATGAAAGAGAGTATGCTTGCCGAACTTGAGAAGGAGTTAGCTGCTGTAAAAGAGAAATTGAAAGTTGAGAAAGAGGAACATGAAAGTGTTTCCGAGGCTCTAGAAAAGAAGAAGAGTGAGCTGAGCTCTATGGGTGAGAAAATTGTTGAGGTTACGATGAAAATGAAGCAAATGGAATCTAGTCGGCAGTCTGATGTTTTAGATGCTTTTGCAGAAGGTTTTGAGCGCGCGGTAATTCAGGCTAAGTTTTTGTTTCCTGGCAGTGACTTTACTGCCATGGATCCGAGTAAGGTAGTTCGGAATAATGAGTTAGTTGATGATGAAGATGAAGCTGAAGAGGGTGACGATAATTTGGCTGGCTAAGATATTAGTCTGTATTTTGGGTTATTTGTCTTAAAGTGGAACTATGTTATTCCTGTGAGAACTTGTTTGTTTTTTGTTTGGTGACTGACGTACAGTTGTTTTGGCCGCTGTGGCTTTGATGTTGATTACTTTTGTTATCTGATATATCTGTTTAGGATTTGGCAATCCTGATTTTATTCGTTCCCGTCTGAGGGTCTGATTAATTTGCGCATGAGTTGTCTATGCGACTTAGCGTTTGGCCGACGATGTATAAATGTGTGTATTGTCGGTTTGTAGTAAGAGACAATGTATATAAGATGTATAGAATAGGTATGCTAAAACAAATTTTATTTAGTGCAGTACCTTTACAATTGAGATAGGTAAGCTAGCCTCGTTAAAACCTTCTTGAGCAAAACCATATAGGAAAAATCTCAAGTTAGGAAAAAGAGTACTAGCATGCTGCATCTTGTTAGCTATAGTATTTCTTTAATGAAGTAACATTCCAGGTGTTAGGAAGTGTTGTTCTGTCTAATTCCTCTAGTTGGTAGGCGCCTCTGCCGACCACTTGACGTACTCTATAAGGTCCGTCCCATGTTGCGGCAAGCTTACCATGGGTAGGTGGCTTGCGGGCTGTTTCAGTTTTGCGTAACACTAAATCTCCTTGGCAGAATGACCTCGGTCTGACGGTCTTGTTATGACGTTGAGCTATTCGTTGCTGCAGTGCTTTCTGCTGAATTGTTGCTATTGCTCGGATTTCTTCAACCAAGTCTAGCTCGGCTCGGCGGGCTTCATCATGGGTTTCGTGTTGTGTTCTTAAGGAGTTTTGTGATACTTCAACCGGAATCATTGCATCGGAACCATACACCAAACGAAATGGTGTTTCCTTTGTTGTTGAGTGCACCGAAGTGTTGTATCCCCATAAGATTTCTGGAACGAGCTCGGCCCAAAGGCCTTTAGCGTTGTCGAGTTTTTTCCTTAGAGCTTGGAGAAGGACCTTGTTGGCAGCTTCTGCTAAGCCATTTGATTGAGGATGTTCTACTGAGGAAAAATGTTGTTTCACTTTTAAGTTCTGTAAAAAAGTCTGAAAATTATGGTCTATGAACTGCCGACCATTGTCAGTCACAATGTGTTGTGGTATACCAAATCTGCAGATTATATGTTGCCACACAAATGATATCATTTGTGCCGACGTAATTCTGGCTAGAGGTTGAGCTTCAATCCATTTAGAAAAGTAATCGATTGCGACAACTAAAAACTTTACCTGTCTTGGTGCCGTGGGGAAAGGTCCGAGGATATCAATTCCCCATTTATGAAATGGCCAGCTTACCGTTGACTGGTGTAATTCTTCGGCTGGAATGTTAAGTATTGGGGCGTGCTTCTGGCAGTGTTCACAAGTGCGAACCTTTTTCTGGCTGTCTTCCCATATGGTCGGCCAGTAAAAACCTGCCCGGAGAATTTTACGTGCTAAACTCCTGGCGCCTGAATGTATTCCACAGATGCCCTCGTGAACTTCGGCTAGGGCAATTTCAGCCTCGGCTCTGTTTAAGCATTTTAGTAATGGTCGAGAATAACCTCGCCTGTATAATTCGTCATTCAGCAATATAAAAAATGATGCTTGTCTTTTAAACTTTTTAATGTCTTTTACTTCTAGCGGGAGTGTTGCATTTTTGAGGTATTGAATGAATGGCTTTTGCCAAGAATCATCGGGTTGTATGTTGCCGATCATATTTATGCTCGGCTCATGTAAAGTTGACTGCAAAAGTGAAGCATTATGCGACTGACTAGTAGCTAATTTAGATAGTATATCTGCCCTATGATTTTGATCTCTTTCTATGTGGGTAATTTCGATTTTTGAAAAACGAGTAATCAGTTTATTAACAACTTCAAGATATCTTAGCAGAATAGGGTCTTTTGTTTGAAAATGCTGATTTACTTGTTGAACCACTAATAAGGAATCACAGTAAACGTGTAAGTTATTGACTTGCAATTCGATTGCTAACCTGAGCCCTGCGATGAGGGCTTCGTATTCGGCCTGATTGTTACTGGCTTTGAAGCAAAATCGGAGAGAATGTTCAAATATCACTCCCTCGGGGTTTTCCAAGAGTATTCCTGCACCAGCTCCTTGTGGGTTTGATGCTCCATCAACGAATAGCACCCATTTATCTCCATCCTCATTCTGGGTGGGTCCTGTAAATTCAGCAATAAAATCAGCTAAATATTGTGACTTTATAGATGTCCGAGGTTGGTAACAGATGTCGAACTCCGAGAGTTCGATGGACCATTTGATCAATCGTCCGGCAAGCTCTGGTCTGGCGAGTATTTGGCGTAATGGTTGAGACGTCCTAACATTGATCGTGTGACTCTGAAAATAAGGACGAAGCCTTCTTGCTGCAAAAACAAGGGCGTAAGCTAGTTTCTCCAACTTCGGATATCGAAGCTCGGCGTTCTGGAGTGATTTGCTCACAAAATAGATCGGCTGTTGAGTCTTATTATTTTCTGCAACAAGGACAGCACTAACTGATATATCAGTGATAGACAAATATAAATATAAGGGTTCACCGTCTTTGGGCTTTTGTAGAACAGGTGGTTTAGAAAGGAATTTTTTGAAATTTTGAAATGCCAGTTCGCAGTTTTCATCCCAGTGAAAAGCTGTGTTTTTTCGTAAGCAATGAAAAAAATTCGCTGATTTAGATGCTAAACAAGGTAAGAATCTAGACAGTGCTGCTAGTCATCCTGTTAATCTCTGCACTTCCTTTATGCTTGTAGGGCTGCTCATGTCTAGGATGGCCTGACATTTTTCTGGGTTGGCCTCGATTCCTCGGTTGGTCAGAATGAAACCGAGAAATTTCCCACCGTTAACACCAAAGGCACATTTTTCTGGATTAAGTCTCATGTTGTAAAGTCGGATTTGACCAAATATCTCTGTAAGGTCGTCGACATGGTTTTCTCCGATCTTTGTCTTGGCCACCATGTCATCAACATAGACTTCTAGGTTTCTGCCGATCTGTTGGTTGAAGACTTTGTTCATTAGCCGCTGGTATGTGGCCCCTGCATTCTTTAAGCCAAAAGGCATGACATTATAGCAATAGTTACCATATTCAGTTATAAAAGCAGTTTTTTCTTGATCTGATGGATGCATAAAGATCTGGTTGTATCCAGAGTATGCATCCATAAAACTTAATGTACCATAACCGCAAGAGTTATCTACTAAGGTATCAATTGAAGGTAAAGGATATGCGTCTTTTGGACATGCTTTATTTAAGTCTGTGAAATCAACACACATGCGCCATTTACCGTTATGTTTCTTTACCATTACGATGTTGGCTAGCCAGGTTGTGAATCTGATTTCTCGTATGAAATTTGCATCAATTAGCTTTTTAGCCTCGTCCATGGATGCCAATCTCTTTTCTGTGCCGAGGTTTCTTTTTTTCTGTGCTACTGGTCGGGCTGCCGGGTTGATGGCGAGCTTATGTGTAATGACTGAAGGGCTAATTCCTGGCATGTCCCCTGATGTCCAGGCGAATAGGTCGGCGTTCTGTCGTAGGAAGTTGATGAGCTTGCTTTTCGCATCGCCTTTGATGGATGCGCCGATAAATGTAAATTTGGTTGGATCATCTGTCAGAGTGAGCTTAATCAGTTCCTCATTGGGTAGAGGACGATCTTGAAGGTCGGCCCGGAGATCTAGTTCGGTAAGCATCGGTTGCTCTGCGCCTATGGAGTTTACACGTCTGTCATTATTTCTTTTGATGGGTTTTAGGCTAGTGTTGTAACAGTGCCGAGCATCTTGTAAGTCGCCGTGGACTATGGCCACGGTATTATCCTGCAGGGGAAACTTGATACAGAGATGAACAGTAGATACAATTGCGGCAAACCTGTTTAAGAAGGGTCGCCCTAAAATAAGGTTGTAAGGACTGAAAGTGTCGACCACCAAATATTGAATGTCTTGTGTTCTAGATGCAGGCTGTTCTCCCAATGTGGTTTGTAACCATACGGAACCCATGACCGGGACCCGCTCTCCTGAGAAGCCGACCAAGTCCCCTACAGATGGTTGCAAAATGTTAGTACTTAATTTCATTTTTTCAAATGTAGTGAAGAATAAAACGTCAGCACTGCTGCCTGGATCCAGCAGTACTTTCCGAACTATTAAGTCGCCCAGTTGGATAGAGATGACAACAGGATCATCGAGATTTGTGTTTTGAGCATGATAATCAGTCTGGGAGAACGTTATCTCAGGTGGCTTCTGTGTCGGCTGAGAATTATTGGCCGTATCCGTCAGGGCGAGCATTGGTCTGTATGTGCGTTTACGTGCAGAGCTTGTGCATCCTCCTCCGGCATAGCCCCCAGAGATGCAATTGATTATGCCCCTGGGTTGGGCAGGAACTTTCTCTTTGTCCTTTGATGGAGTTGCTACCGAGGATGGATCTGTGGCAGAAGTGGATCTCTTTTGCATGTGACCTGCGATGAATTTATCAAGGTGGCCCTGTCTTGCCAATCGTTCAAGGAGATCTTTAGCGATCACACATTCATCAGTTGTATGACCGAATTTCTGATGAAATGAACAATATTTGGATTTATCAACGTTTTTTGGCTCTGGATAACTCCCGGCTTTCCGTGGAGGTTTGATCAGCTTAGAATTTAATATCTCCTTGATGATGTCGTCCCGCTTGGTGTTGAACTGCGTATATGACTCATATCGAGGTACTGGTTTGAAGCTTTTTCTAGTTTCGCGAGGCTTCTCGTCGTCTTTGGTGATTGCCGACTTTTCTGTTTTCCGAGCTTGACGGAGTTCTTCGATGTCGATTTGTCCTTTAGCCTTTTCGCGGAACTCGGCCAGGGTTTTTGGTTTAGCTACCGCGATAGCCTCCTGGAATTTTCCTGGACGGAGCCCACTCTTAATAGCATGCAAGTGGACTTCAGGATGGAGATCAGGGATCCTCATTGCTATCTTCGTGAAACGGGTGATGTAGTCCTTTAGGCTTTCTTGAGGGCCTTGTTTAACAGTTGTCAGATAGTCCGAGTCATGTAGGTAAATAGCGGATGCTGCAAAATGGTCCTCAAATTGCTTCGCCAGTTCCTGAAATCGGGAAATAGAATCTGCAGGCAAAGAGCAAAACCAGTCAAGTGCAGGACCATCTAAGAAAGAAGGAAAACAACGGCAGAGAATAGGATCAGATGCACCATTAACGATCATAATTGATCGGAACTTCTTGATGTGTTGCTTTGGGTCTCCCAATCCATCATAAGGAGTCAATGTTGTTGGTAGAGTAAATTGCCTAGGCAACTGGAAATTCATGATGTCCGCCGTGAATGGCCCTGTGGAATTGTCAAGCTCGTCTTTATCTGTTTCGGCTCTTTTTTCGCTGTCGTGCGGACCGCCGCCTTCCTCGTCCTGAGGTGTCTCCGACACATGTGTGCGATGTTCCTCGTCATTATTTCGTGCGTCATGATTGTTACCATGCTCAATGCGGGCGTTGATTAACTGTTCGATTTGTTGTTGCATACGTTGATTCTCGTTTCTCATATGCTCATTAGCCTCGGCCATGCGCTGATTCGCTTGTTGAAGTTCGGTCACCATACGGAGGAGCTCCGATGGGGTGGGAGGAGGAGCGTCAGCCATCGTCGAGGTATTAGGGCCTGAAATAGAGGGACTTCAAGTTTCGGCCCCACGGTGGGCGCCAAATGTTCTTGCCTGGTTATAGCCGAACTATAGTTCGTCCCCGAGCAATGGTAGGCCGAGCTTGTCCTTAGGCTGTAGTGTTCCACAACCAACCAGTGGAGTCAAAGAGGAGAGGGGGGAAGTACCTGCAAAAGTACTCCGACGCTCAAGTCAGTTTTAGGAGAATTTATTTTTTAGAAAGTAAAGGGTCAGAAAAGTCTACCTCTACCGATTCTTTTGATCGCTTTTTATATCCAAGATACCGTAACGGCTCATACTCCTTAACATGCCTTTTAAGGCGTAACCGATGTAACTGATCATAAGGTTGATCAATGCCATTAACTCGGCATAAAGGATTTGTCGGTTATCAAGGCGTCGCCGAGTTATAACTCGTAACCGACGTATAACGGTCGTATCAGCTTTAAAGTTCTAACAACATAATATCAATTACTCTTATCTACTCTTCTATATACATATTTTTCACACTTCATTTGACTTCTTTTATAAAAAAAAATCATCATGGTGCTAATCTAAGAAGAAATGGATCCGACTTATGTTCAATTGTCTGATACAGAAGACGAGGAAATTGATGCTACCGCAATAACAGAAGATGAAACTATAAATTATGAGGATCTAAAGAAGCGCATATGGAAAGACCGTATCCTTCTCCAGAAGATAAAGAAAAAACTTAACATGGACGAATCTGAAAATATAGAAGCCAAACAAGAAGCGTTCAGGAAGAAAAAGATGTCTAGAGCACAAGACTCTATTCTCAAATACGTGGTCAATATCATGGAAGTTTGCAAAGCTCGTGGATTCGTCTATGGCATCGTCCCCGAAAATGGTATAAAATTACACCCTTTTTTTCAAAATAAGCGTTTCTTTTTCATTTAATTTTTTAATTAAAACTTAATTATGCATAATTAAAAAGTTTAATTTGAGAGGAAGAATAATAATTATGTGAAATTATTTTCATGTAAAATTAATAATAATAAAATAATAATTTAATTAAATATATTAAATTATTTAAAAAATTTTAATTATGAAAGTAATTATATTTGAATTTTTATTTAACTATTAATTCAAAAATAATTTTAATATTTTTTGTATGTTTTTATTAAAAAAACATTTTATTTCTGTCACACTTCGATTTTAACTTTGATATTAAAATATTTTAATTATAATTTATAGGTTAACCAGTTACTGGCAGCTCGGATAGTTTACGAGAACGGTGGAAAGAAAATATCAGATTTAACCAAACTGCTCCTACAGCAATTACAAAGTATTTACCGTTACTTAAAAAGGGAGAATTAGATGAGTCGTCAAACATACACCTTCTTCAAGATCTTCAAGACACAACACTAGGATCTCTTCTTTCATCTCTGATGCAACCTGTGTGCCGCCACAAAGGAAGTATCCTTTGGATAAAGGTGTGGCCCCGCCGTGACGGCCTAATGGGTCAGAGGCATGGTGGGGCTGAACAAGGCTTTTTAGCTCAAGAACACGGGCCACCACTATACAAGAAACCCCATGATTTGAAGAAGGCATGGAAGGTTTCGGTTATAAAGCACATGTCCGCTGACTTGGAGAAATTGAGAAGGTTTGTGACTCAATCAAGGATCTTGCAAGATAGGATGACTGCCAAAGACAGCGCTACTTGATCCAAAGTTGTGAACAAAGAAGAAGCTTTGTTGAGACTTACTAACAAGTGTCTTAAGATTTTCCCTTCGTCTAGCGACGAGGAGAACATTAAGGAAGACAGTGAAGGAGAAATCAAAGTCTTAGAGTCATCCCCAATAAACTCTATTAATAATTCTCTTGATCATGTTCTGTTTGGTGGTGGCGGCGGCAGTAGCAGCAACGGAGGCAGTAAAAAAAGAAAGTATGATTTTAATAGTAATAATAATGGTAACAATAACAATAATGGTAAGAGTTTTGTGGACAAATTACTGTATACATGTCAGAACGTAGATTGTCCATAAAGCGATTTGTCTATGGGATTTAAAGACAAGAATTCAAGGATGGACCACGAGTCGATGTGCGTTTTTGGCGGTGCTACTCTCGATCATCAGGGAAGTGACAGTAGCAATGAGAATTCAAAGGCTTTCCATGATTATCTGTCGAGCGAGGAGAGGATGACAAGTGTTGAAATTGGATGAATATGGAGGTAGCCAAGGCCAATAACAACAATAACGATAATAATAAATTTGGTGACACTGATTTTGGTGATATTGATATTATGAATGGGATGGAAGAGATTGCAGGTGAAGCTTTTGGTGAAGACAATTTAAAGTTGTGGCTGAATGACATTGAAGGTTGTGAGTTGCTTGCGGCATTGGAAATGGTTAAAGCAAATAGCATGATAGATTCCACTTATCCGAATAATAACACACCGTAAATAAAGCTTGATCATATTTCTCCACATGACAGCCATCTTTTTGACGAAGAAGCAACTATTTTATCACTTTGGAACTATACTACTACTTCTTTTAAGAGCAACAACATTTGATAATTAATTTTATATGTTTAAGAATACTGCAGTTTTTATGTATTATTAATTAATTTGATGGGAATTATTTATAGTTATAGCATCCAAAAAATGGTCCTGTTACATTTAATATTGGTTTTTTTAAATAAAATATTATTTTATTATGGATATGATTTGTATGCATGTGTTGATCATTAATTATATGTGCTTTGAAATATTTCAAAGTTAGTAGATGATTAAAGTAAACAATTTTCTAAGAGAAATGTTAGGCGTAAAATGTTTTGGAAAAGTATAGGTAGACAATGAAAATACTAAATAATGTGAATAATAGATATATTGAATATTTATTTTATTAGGTGTGTAATATTCTAATATTAAAATTTAGGTGGACAATTTAAAAGTGTAGTGCATTTTTATTTTATTCGTAGTTGTTCATGTTATTCAAAAAAGTCATTGGTTACCTAGCATAATCCAAATTTTTTTCAACGCATTTAGTCATATTTTATTTTTGGGTTATGCTTGGTAACCAATGACTTTCTTGAATAACATGAACAACAATCAATCAAATAAAAACACACTATACCTCTAAATTATCCATCTAAATCTTAATATTAGAATAATCATCTGCACACCTAGTGAACCGAACATTCGATATATCCATTGTTCACATTGTTTAATATTTTCATTATTTACCTATACGTTTTCTTTATTTTTTATTGTTAAGAATTAGAATTTAGTATTTAGAGTTTAAAATTTTGTTAATCATGTAATATAAAAACATGTTTACTTCAAAAATATTTTAGTTATGTTATTTTTAATATCTTTGAATTTTTATTTCTCTATCTATTAAATGTTTACTTTTTTTTAATATCACATAAGTTTTATTTATTTTCATATATTATACATGTTTATTTATTTTAGCATAGATGTTTACTTATTCATATAAAATATAAAATAACAATGTGGATGTGTTTACTTTTTCATATAAAATACTTTAGTAACAATGTGATACAAATAGGTAAAAGAAAATTATACAGTAAGAATAGGAGAGCATTTGAAGTAAAAAAAAATAACCTCCAAAATAGGAGAGCATTCTTTGATTAGTCTATCAAGCATAATTATTAGAATCGACCTAATAATTGACCTAATTAAAATATTAGATTATTGAGTTATTAATTTAATGGTTGAATTACTTATTGAATTGGTGATCCAATTATAATTAAATAATTATATAGAATTATATTTTATTATTTTTATAATAAATATTCTTAAAAATTTTTTTTGTATTAAATTAATTATTGTTAGATTTCAATAATTTATTAATTAATTTATATCTATTACATGCTTCAAGTATTTATTTAAAAAAATTATATAATCATAGAGAAAAAGGTTGTAATTAATAAAAGATATTTGATCTTTTTAAATTTGTAAATATTTAATAAAATTTAATATTTATTTTAATAATGATGTATAATTAAAAAATTCTAACCTTGTAAAAAAATGAATAAAAAAATAAAAAAATTAAATTTAATGAATATAAAATAATTTAATTAAAAAGGATATATAATATATAAAATAATTAACATATAAGTTCATAAGATGTAGCCTTGCCTAGTGATAAAGTTACCTGAGCTAAGTCTCTTGAGCCTCACATCCCAGATTTAAACCAAGTTACAGTCAGTTTTTGAATTTATTTCATAGCTCCTTGAAGTATTATGTCAACCAAAAGTGTTTATAATGCTTCAAGTGGAAAAGGAGATTACATGCGCGTGGTGTGCTGATTCAAGCACGTACGTGTCGAGTGGGTTTTTCTTTTTATGTTTGTGGTGGCTACTTAGATAATAATGCCTTCACGTAAAAATGAAAAATGTTAGAAGTGATGAAAATTTATTATTTTTTGTAATTTAACTATATTAATTCAATTTTTTTTATTTAATAATTTAATAATATATTTTACTTATATTTTTAATCATTGATAATTAAATAATAAATTCTAATAGTTTTCGAGTATAAAAGTTACATGCAATAAGACGATAGTTACCGAATATTCAACTATGATCTTTTATATCACGGCATGCCTATAAGAAGCAACTATATCATTTTGGGACTAACTACTACTTGGTTTAAGAGCAACCAAATTTAATAATTAATTTTAGATGTTTCTAAGAATGTTGCAGTAGTTTCCATGCTTTATTAATTAATTATTAGTCTGCTCGGATCACATTATCATATACAATTTGCTCACATATGAATATGATTCTAATTAAATTAGTTAATTACTTTATGTGGGCTATCTATAGTAATAACATTTTTATTAAGTCACTCAAATAAAAATATTTAAGATTTTTTTTTAATGATATTTTTTAATAATTAAAATTTAATATATATAATTGATTAAATTTATGTTATTTTTATTAAAATTAAATCAAGTAAATTAATTTAATCAAAAAATTAATAAATTATATTTTGAAACGGTCTAAATTAATATTTTTTATAAAAAAATAACTATAATTTTTTTATTTTAAAAATAACTAAAATATTATTATTAATATTATTATTATTATTATTATTATTATTATTATTATTATTTTGACAACTTAAATCCTAAGTCTTTTTTTCTCTTTTTGTCTTGATGGGATTAGAATTTAGGATTTTCAAAATTTAATATATATATATATATATATTAATATTTTAGTTATTTTTTATAATAAAATTATTTTAATTTTTTTATAAAAAATGTTAATTTAGACTGGTCAAAATTTGGTTTATCTTTTTTTGACTAAATTTATTTATTTAATTTAATTTTAATAAAAATAACATAATTTAATTAATTATATGTATTAAATAATTACTAAAAAATATCTTTAAAAAAAGACATTTTAAACATATTTATCTAAGTAACTTGCTTAAATAATAAGACAAATATACAAATCTCAACAATGCCTTCCTGCCTCTGTTTTTGTTTTAATTGCATCAGTATTGTATGTAGTGGTTAAGAAGGAAAATGTTATTTCAATAATAATAAAAATACGATTTGGACACATCTCTTCATCATTTAAACATTCTCCTCGTTAATTATATCCTTTGAAAAACTTAGAAGTTAATATAAATGAATAAACATTTTTGCTAATATAACAATACTAAATACATTGTATTTATATAATATTTTTGTATAATTTAGTTTGAGATAATGTTTAAAATAGTTCTTAAATTTCAAATGCAAATTAAAATAGTCTCACATTTCATAAAAGATCATATAAGTCTCTCAAATTAGATATTGCAAATTTTTATTCGTCCCTAACTCAAACTTTTATTAATACACTAAGTGCTAATATGTCATTTTAACAGTAAAGTGAAGTGAACACTTCTATGTGAGTAAGAATAAAATAATATTTTAAATTAGTTAATTGAATTTAAGTTAATCTCTCTTTCAATATTAAATCATAAGCCCTAGAATTACATTACTATCTTCATCTTCTCTTCTTCGGTGATTTTGTTTAAAATTTAGAGTTTAGTATTTAAAATTATTGCAAAGGTGAAACTCGTATTACTTAATAATTAAAGGGTCTTTAATTGTAATTCTCATGGCAATCTGCAAGCAAGCATTTCATTGCAGCTGGTTCATTCATGCCTTTCTCTTTACATATGAAGCATCGAAGTATTTATTGATAGTGGTACTTACTTTGAAATTATAAAATATGTTTAAAAAATTTTTTATTAAAAAAATATGATTTGAAAAGATTTCTAATGAAAAAGTATTATTTGATTTGATCTGATTCGATATCATATATATTTAAAAGATAAAAAATTTGTTTATTTGAAACTATATATTTTGAATTGGTTTGGGAGGCTTATATTAGAAAATCGTAGTTAACGGCGGTTATGACGTTAATTTAGGTACATTTAACTCAGATTCCAGCTAGTAGTGATGTTGCTAACTTAACGTGTAGGCCACAGTTAAATCTATTATTCTGTTAGGATATAGAAAAAAAAAGGACTATTTTTAGAGGTGGAGTCACCCAAGTGTTGACTTTTAATTTGATTTTTGTATGAGAAATTCTTTATTGATTCACTTATTCATATAAATTATTATACGATCTTCTAATTAAAATTATTTTATAATAATGTTTACATAATCTCATATAAATTATAGATGTATTGTCTAATTATTAGACTGTAAAATTTATTTTATTTTTTTAAAAATATTTTTTAAAAATAAATATTTGATTATGTAAACATTTTTATTAAAAAATAATGATATGCAATAAATATTTATTTTTTGATGAATTTTTATACATTATCTACTCCATATGTTATAGATAGTATCTATCTATATTTATTTTATTTTTGTTTATTAAAAATATATAATTATTCATTTTAGATACTGTAATTTATTAAAGATATTTGTAACCTTACTTATTTTATATTCGAATTTATTAAAGTTGTTAGAGGACTATTTCCCTGTCAATTATAACTTATTTTAAGCCATGACAAGTATCCTGATTGCAATTGATACTTTTTTGGATAAACATTGATTCTAAGTTTTTACTTAAGATTCAATTTTGGATTTTTTTTTATTTCAATTTTGTTGAGTTGGGATTTTTTAGAAAAGACAAATCCGATCATTTGGTTTGATTTGATTCTATCTGATATGCAAATTATCAAATTGGATCATATTACGTGCTAAAAGCTGTTCATATCTGATCCGATGCAATTCAAAGTTTAAAGTAAAAATCTAATTAAATTTTTTAAATTGATCCTATCCAATATGTGAACACCATTATTTTTGATAGTTTTATGAGAGGGTGAGTTAAATGTAACTAGTTTGATTGGGAGTTGGGACCTCATCTTTCCAATTAAAGCTCAATTCTTTGGCTTTTTAATCTTTCAATCAAAGATTCAGTAATTTCCAAGTGAAAAAAATTAGAAAGTGTACGTTATTACTTCTAAGGTATTATTAGCTAATTTTGTAGAGATAGGTTGCTAAATCAAATAGATTTTCTATTATATTTTGCTAGCATTATGAGTGAAATGTAAATAAATCAACTCAATTTTTACTTTTTCAATAAATTATTGATATTTTTAACTTTAAAATATAAATATTAATAAAAAAATATTTCATTTAAAATTAAATAAAATATTTAAAATATTAAATCTAATAAAAACAAAAATTCAAATCTTTTATTTTAGATCAAAGACTAAAAATTTTATATTTTTACAAATTTATAAATTTAAAATAAAATGATTAACAAATTTTTAAAATTCAAAAATCATCATTTAATTTATTAGTATCTAAAAAAAGTATT
Organism: Arachis hypogaea; assembly: GCF_003086295.3. NCBI lineage: Eukaryota > Viridiplantae > Streptophyta > Magnoliopsida > Fabales > Fabaceae > Arachis > Arachis hypogaea. Next base: position 13,425,203 of record NC_092045.1, read on the forward strand.
ATTGAGACTTAATTGTTAGAAAAAGTTAATCTAAGATATAATCCTCTAAAATAATATAAGAGCTAATATTTAGATTTTTAAAATAAAAAATAATAAGTTTATGTTTATATTTTTGTTGTTCCTGTTATCTTTTCTAAAATTGAGCTGCTATTTAGTTTTTCTCATTGAGAATTTTATTTTATTTTTATCTCCCTTCTTCGCCTTTTAAAAGTATAAGAAGCAATTTTCTAGTTGTGTTTTCTTTGGTGAAGAAATAGGTAATTATATTTTGTGCTCAATTATTCATTAACAATGGTTTAATTTTTTTCAAAAAAAAATTCTTATTCTGCTTTAATTCTTCAATATTTATTGCTTTGTTTTTGATGTACTTATTTTTATCTTCAAGTAAATGTTTACTTTTTAAGATTTAGTTAACATATATTTTAAAAGTATAAGTTAATAAGATCACTAGTAATAAAAAATTTTAAAAAATTTATTTTAATAAAAATATAATAAATATATTGAAAATTTAAATTTTATATTTTTTATAATATTTTTTAATTTAGAACTTTATCATGCACTTTAAAAATAAATATTAGTTAAATCCTATTTTTATTTTATGATTAATGCAATTGGGTGAAAAAAAATGAATTTGAGTTGATTGATAAAACATGTTCAAGAAGATGATGACATATGCAATTTAGGATTTTTATGTATTTTTTAACGGAGTTAACAAAATTTTAAAAACTAAATATTTTTGTAAAGTAAAAATTATTTTTGATGAATATAATATTAATTTTTCTTATAATTAATTTTATCAGCATTCAAATTTTTATAATTAAAAAAGAAAAGTGTAAGACCAAAATTTTTAGAAAATTTTATTATGAGCTAAATTCAATTTATTTATTCTTAAAGACTTTAATCTCAGAATTAATTTTATTAAAGATAATTAAAATAAATTTTAGTAAATTGAGTTTAAAATAAATTAAGATTTTTATCTGATTTTACAAATATTGAGTATTTTTATATATTTAAATTATAAATTTTAGTAGTTGTAAAATAATAAGAATTTTATATAATTTTATTTAAATAATTGAGATTTTAGAATTTAATATTTAAATTTTTATAAACAAAGAAAATTAATTATATTATCTCTAATTTTAAATTAGAATACTTGATTGAAAATCCATTTAGCAAATTGATAATTAAATAATATTTTTAAAGTAATTTTGAGAGATTAAATTAGATTTAAAAATTAATACAATATAACCTAATTTGATTTAGAATTTGCCAAACCCCAATTTAACCAAAATGTCCCTAAGTTCAAATTTGTCCCAAATCAAATCTTAACCCAAAAAATTAAACATACAAAACCCTAATGGTGGACGAAATTGTGATCACTTGTTATGTATTTATAAAGGATGTATACTCTGAAGGCATTGTTTATTGTCTTCACAATCTCGTTCAACTAACCAGCAAGTGTACTGGGTCGTCCAAGTAATAAACCTTACGTGAGTAAGGGTCGAATCCACAGAGATTGTTGGTATGAAGCAAGCTATGGTCACCTTGCAAATCTCAGTTAGGCATATTTAAAATAGTTTTATGGGTTTTCGGATAATTAATAATAAAAAGAAGAAATAATAAAAGGGATAGAACACTTATGCAGATTCATTGGTGGGAATTTCAGATAAGCGGATGGAGATGCTGTAGAGCTCTTGGACGCCTGCTCTCCTACTCCTTCTACTCAATCCTTCTTACTCCTTTCCATGGCAAGCTTTGTATAGGGGTTCACCATCAACTGTGGCTACTTTCATTCCTCACGGGGAAATAACCTGTGCGGCTGTCACTCGCACAGCTAACCAGTCTGGAGGCATCACCCATGGCTGATGGCTACATCCCATCCTCGCAGTGAAAACTATGCAACGCACTCTGTCACAGTACGGCTAATCACCGGTTGGTTCCCGCTCCTACTGGAATAGAATCCCTCTTTTGCGTCTGTCACCAACGCCCAGCAGGTTAAAGTTTGAAGCACGTCACGGTCATTCATGATCGGAATCCTACTCGGAACACCACAGACAAGGTTGGACTTTCCGGATTCCCAGGATCCTACTCGGAACACCACAGACAAGGTTGGACTTTCTGGATCCAGATGAATGCCGCCAACTATCTAACTTATACCACGAAGATTCTGTTGGGGAATCTAAGAGATACGCATTCAAGCTCTGTTGCATGTAGAACGTAAGTGGTTGTCAATCACGTGCGTTCATAATTGAGAATGATAATGAGGGTAATCTGACTCATCACATTCATCATGTTCTTGGGTACGAATGAATATCTTGGAATAAGAATAAAAGAGAATTGAATAAAAGAAGATAGAATTTCATTAATACTCGAGGTACAGCAGAGCTCCACACCCTTAATCTATGGTGTGCAGAAACTCCACCGTTGAAAACACATAAGCAAAAGGTTCAGGCATGGCCGAATGGCCAGCCCTCTCCATGATCAAGTGACCGAATAATGAAAGACTTAAAGTGGTCAAAAGATGTCTAATACAATAGATAAATGTCCTATATATACTAGACTAGCTTCTAGGGTTTACATGAGTAAGTAATTGATGCATAAATCCACTTCCGGGGCCCACTTGGTGTGTGCTTGGGCTGAGCTTGATGAATTCACGTGTAGAGGCATTTCTTGGCGTCAAACTTCAGGTTATGACGTGTTTTGGGCGTTCAACTCCGGATCATGACGTTTTTCTGGCGTTTTACTCCAGACAGCAGCGTGTACTTGGCGTTCAACGCCAAGTTACGTCGTCATTCTTCGAATAAAGTATGGACTATTATATATTGCTGGAAAGCTCTGGATGTCTACTTTCCAACGCCGTTGAGAGCGCGCCAATTGGAGTTCTGTAGCTCCAGAAAATCCATTTCGAGTGCAGGGAGGTCAGAATCCAACAGCATCAGCAGTCCTTTTGTTAGCCTTCTTCAGAGTTTTGCTCAAATCCCTCAATTTCAGTCAGAATTTACCTGAAATCACAGAAAAACACACAAACTCATAGTAAAGTCCAGAAATGTGAATTTAACATAAAAACTAATGAAAACATCCCTAAAAGTAGCTCAAACTTACTAAAAACTATATGAAAACAATGCCAAAAAGCGTATAAATTATCCGCTCATCACAACACCAAACTTAAATTGTTGCTTGTCCCCAAGCAACTGAAAATCAAATAGGATAAAAAGAAGAGAATATACTATAAAGTCCAAAATATCAATGAATATTAATTTAATTAGATGAGCGGGACTTGTAGCTTTTTGCTTCTGAACAGTTTTGGCATCTCACTTTTTCCTTTGAAGTTTAGAGTGATTGGCTTCTCTAGGAACTTAGAATTTCAGATAGTGTTATTGACTTTCCTAGTTAGGCATGTTGATTCTTGAACACAGCTACTTTATGAGTCTTGGCTGTGGCCCTAAGCACTTTGTCTTCCAGTATTACCACCGGATACACAAATGCCACAGACACATAACTGGGTGAACCTTTTCAGATTGTGACTCAGCTTTGCTAAAGTCCCCAGTTAGTGGTGTCCAGAGCTCTTAAGCACACTCTTTTTCTTTGGATCACGACTTTAACCACTCAGTCTCAAGCTTTTCACTTGGACCTTCATGACACAAGCACATGGTTAGGGACAGCTTGATTTAGCCGCTTAGGCCTGGATTTTATTTCCTTGGGCCCTCCTATCCATTGATGCTCAAAGCCTTGGATCCTTGCTACCCTTGCCTTTTGGTTTTAAGGGCTATTGGCTTTTTCTGCTTGCTTTTTCTTTCTATTTTATTTTTTTTTTCGCCACTTTTTTTTTCTTTTTCACTGCTTTTTCTTGCTTCAAGAATCAATTCATGAATTTTTCAGTTCATCAATAACATTTCTCTTTGTTCATCATTCTTTCAAGAGCCAACAATTTTAACACTCATAAACACCAAGATCAAAAATATGCACTGTTCAAGCATTCATTCAGAAAACAAAAATTATTGCCACCACATCAATATAATTAAATTAAATTCACTAATAATTTCGAAAATTATGTACTTCTTGTTCTTTTGAATTAAAACATTTTTCTTTTAAGAGAGGTGAAGGACTAATGGATTTTATTCATAGCTTGAAGGCATGGTTTACACACTAATGATCATGAAGTAGAGACACAAAAACATAGATAAACATAATACTTAAAAACAGAAAACAAAAAGAAAATAAAGAACAAGGAATGAATCCACCTCTAGTGGCGTCTTCTTCTTGAAGGACCAATGATGTTCTTCAACTCTTCTATGTCCCTTCCTTGCCTTTGTTGCTCCTCCCTCATAGCTCTTTGATCTTCTCTTATTTCTTGAAGAGTGAGGGCGTGTTCATGGTGTTCCACCCTTAGTTGTTCCATGTTTTGGCTCAAGTCTTCTAAGGAAGTACTGAGTTGCTCCCAATAGTTGTTGGGAGGAAAGTGCATTACATGAGGCATTTGTTGATGAACTTCCTCATGTTCTCCTTGGGGGCCGTGAGGAACTTCCCTTGTTTGCTCCATCCTTTTCTTGGTGATGGGCTTGTCTTCTTCAATGGAGACATCTCCATCTATGATAACTCCAGCTGAGTAGCATAAATGGCATATGAGGTGGGGGAAGGCTAGCCGTGCCATGTATGAAGGCTTGTCAGCTATTTTGTAGAGTTCATTGGCTATGACTTCATGAACCTCTACTTCCTCTCCAATCATGATGCTATGGATCATGATTGCCCGATCCACAGTAACTTCATATCGGTTGCTTGTAGGGATGATGGATCTTTGGATGAACTCCAACCATCCTCTAGCTACAGGCTTGAGGTCCAGTCTTCTTAGTTGGACTGGTTTGCCTTTGGAGTCTACTCTCCATTGGGCGCCTTCCACACAAATGTCCATTAGGACTTGGTCCAACCTTTGGTTGAAGTTGACCCTCCTTGTGTAGGGGCGTTCATCACCTTGCATCATGGGTAGATGAAACGCCAACCTCACATTTTCCGGACTGAAATCTAAGTATTTCCCCTGAACCATTGTGAGATAGTTCTTTGGATTCGGGTTCATACTTTGATCATGGTTCCTAGTGATCCATGCATTAGCATAGAACTCTTGAACCATCAATAATCCGACTTGTTGCATGGGGTTGGTTATGACTTCCCACCCTCTTCTTTGGATCTCATGTCGGATTTCCGGATACTCATTCTTTTTGAGCTTGAAGGGGACCTCAGGGATCACCTTCTTCTTTGCCACAACATCATAGAAGTGGTCTTGGTGGCTCTTGGAGATGAATCTCTCCTTTTCCCATGATTCGGAAGTGGAAGCTTTTGCCTTCCCTTTTCCTTTTCTTGAGGAAACTCCGGTCTTGGGTGCCATTGATGGTGAATGAAAAATAAAAAGCTAGGCTTTTTACCACACCAAACTTAAAATTTGCTCGTCCTCGAGCAAAAAAGAAAAGAAGAGTAGAAGAAGAAGAAGAGAATTTGGGTAGAGAAGGAGAAGAGGGGTTCGGCTATATGAGAGAAGAAGGGGTTATGTTGTGTGAAAATGAAGAAGAAAAGGGAGGTATTTATAGGGAGGGGGGAGGGTTAGGTTTCGGCCATTTTGGGTGGGAATGGGTGGGAAATTGAATTTGAATGTAATGGGGGTAGGTGGGGTTTATGGGGAAGAGGAGGTTGATGTGAATGGTGCATGGGGTAATTGGGAAGAGAAATTGATGTGATTGGTGAAGGTTTTTGGGAAGGGTGACATTGAGAATGAGATTTGGATTAGGAGAGTGTGAATAGGATTAAAAGAAAAGGTAGGTGGGGATCCTGTGGGGTCCACAGGTCCTGAGGTGGGGATCCTGTGGGGTCCACAGGTCCTGAGGTGAAAAGAAATACCATTCCTTCACCCTATAGGCGTGTAAATTGCCTTCATGCACCATTCTGGCGTTCAAACGCCCATTGGTGCATGTTCTGGGCGTTAAACGCCCATGTGATGCTTGATTCTGGCGTTGAACGCCAGTTTCAAGCTTGTTTCTGGCGTTCAGCGCCAGATTGTCCTCTGCGTGCGCATCCTGGCGTTAAACGCCAGGATGTTGCTTGTTTTGGGCGTTCAGCGCCAGGAAGATGCTCTGTTCTGGCGTTGAACGCCCGCCAGATGCATCTTCTGGGCGCTGAACGCCGGCCCGTGCGTCCTCCAGGGTGAAAAAAATTTTTCTTCTGTTTTTGACTCTGTTTTTAATTTTTTTTGATTTTTTCGTGACTCCTCATGATCATGTACCTAATTAAACACAAAAATAACAAAGAAACAAAATAAAATAAAATTAGATAAATAAAATTGGGTTGCCTCCCAACAAGCGCTTCTTTAATGTCAATAGCTTGACAGTGGCTCTCATGGAGCCACAGAGCAATCAAGTCAATGTTGTCTAGTCCCAACACCAAACTTAGAGTTTGGATATGGGGCTTGAACACCAAACTTAGAGTTTGGTTGTGGCTTCACAACACCAAACTTAGAGTTTGACTGTGTGGGCTCTTCTTGACCTTGAACTGAGAGAAGCTCTTCATGCTTACTCTCTTTTGTCACAGAGGGATGGCCATGTGCTTGAAACACAAGGTATTCCCCATTCAATTGAAGGACTAACTCTCCTCTGTTGACATCTATCACAGCTTCTGCTGTGGCTAGGAAAGGTCTTCCTAGGATGATGCATTCATCATCTTCCTTCCTAGTATCTAGGATTAGGAAATCAGCAGGGATGTAAAAGTTTTCAACTTTTATAAGCACGTCCTCTACTATTCCATGAGCTTCTCTCATGGATTTATCTGCCAGTTGTAATGAGAACAAGGCAGGTTGCACCTCAATGATCCCTAGCTTCTCCATTACAGAGAGTGGCATAAGGTTTATCCCTGACCCAAGATCACATAGAGCTTTTTCAAAGCTCATGGTGCCAATGGTGCAAGGTATTAAGAACTTGCCAGGATCTTGTTTCTTTTGAGGTAGAGTTTCCTGAATCCAAGTTTCTAATTCATTAATGAGCAAGGGAGGTTTACTTTCCAAAGTCTCATTACCAAACAGCTTGGCATTCAGTTTCATGATAGCTCCTAGATATTGAGCAATTTGCTCACCAGTCACATCTTCATCCTCTTCAGAGGATGAATAATAGTCAGAGCTCATGAATGGCAGAAGGAGATTTAATGGAATCTCTAAGGTCTCTGTATGAGCCTCAGATTCCTCAGGATCCTTATTAGGAAGCTCCTTCTTGCTTGGAGGACGTCCCAGGAGGTCTTCCTCACTGGGATTTTCGTCCTCCTCCTCCTTGATGCATTCGGCCATGTTGACTAAGTCAATGGCTTTGCACTCTCCTTTTGGATTCTCTTCTGTATTACTTGGGAGAATACTGGGAGGGGTTTCAATAACTTTCTTACTCAGCTGGCCTACTTGTGCCTCCAAATTTCTAATGGAGGATCTTGTTTCATTCATGAAACTGAAAGTGGCTTTTGACAGATCAGAGACAATATTGGCTAAATTAGAATCATTTTGTTCAGAGTTCTCTGTCTGTTGCTGAGAAGATGATGGATATGGCTTACTATTATTCAGCCTATTGCGTCCACCATTGTTAAAGCCTTGTTGAGGCTTTTGTTGATCCTTCCAGGAGAAATTTGGATGATTTCTCCATGATGGGTTATAGGTGTTACCATAAGGTTCACCCATGTAATTAACTTCTGCCATGGCAGGGTTCTCAGGATCATATGCTTCTTCAGAAGCTACCTCTCTAGTACTGTTGGATGCATGTTGCAATCCATTCAGATTTTGAGAGATCATGTTGACCTGTTGAGTCAACACTTTGTTCTGAGCCAGTATGGCATTCAGAGCATCAATTTCAAGAACTCCCTTCTTCTGAGGGACCCCATTATTCACGGAATTCCTCTCAGAGGTATACATGAACTGGTTGTTTGCAACCATGTCAATGAGTTCTTGAGCCTTTTCAGGCGTTTTCTTCAGGTGAATAGATCCACCTGCAGAATGGTCCAGTGACATTTTCGAAAATTCAGAGAGACCATAATAGAATATATCTAATAGGGTCCATTCTGAAAACATGTCAGATGGACATCTCTTGGTCAGCTGCTTGTATCTTTCCCAAGCTTCATAGAGGGATTCACCATCTTTTTGCTTGAAGGTTTGAACATCCACTCTCAGCTTGCTCAGCTTTTGAGGAGGAAAGAATTTATCTAAGAAGGCAGTGACCAGCTTATCCCAGGAGTCCAGGCTATCCTTAGGTTGTGAATCCAACCATATTCTAGCTCTGTCTCTTACAGCAAAAGGGAAAAGCATGAGTCTGTAGACTTCAGGATTAACTCCATTCGTCTTTACAGTATCACAGACTTGCAAGAATTCAGTTAAAAACTGATAAGGATCTTCAGATGGAAGTCCATAAAACTTGTAGTTTTGTTGCATCAAAGCAACTAGTTGAGGCTTAAGCTCAAAGTTATTGGCTCCAATGGCAGGAATGGAGATGCTTCTTCCATCAAATTTGGATGTTGGCTTTGTGAAGTCACCAAGCATTCTCCTTGCATTATTATTATTATTATTTTCGGCCATCTCCTTCTCTTGTTCGAAAATTTCTGAAAGGTTGCTTCTGGATTGTTGTAATTTAGCTTCTCTTAATTTTCTCTTCAGAGTCCTTTCAGGTTCTGGATCAACTTCAACAAGAGTGCCCTTTTCCTTGTTCCTGCTCATAAGAAAGAGAAGAAAACAAGAAAAGAAAAAGGAATCCTCTATGTCACAGTATAGAGATTCCCTCAGGTTAGTAGAAGAAGAAAGAGGTAGAAGAATGAAGAAGGATGAAGAAGGATTCGGATGAAGAGAGGTGAAGAGAAGTGTTAGTAGTTAAATAATTAAATAGAAGAAGATAAGAGAAGAGAGAGAAGAATTCGAAAATAATTTTTGAAAAAGAAGTTAGTAATTTTCGAAAATTAAAGATAAAATATAATTAAAATTAAAAATTTAAAACAAAAAGAATTTTTGAAAAAGAGAGGGAGAATTTTCGAAAATAGAAGAGGGAAAAGTAGTTAGGTGGTTTTGAAAAAGATAAGAAACAAACAAAAAGTTAGTTAGTTGATTGAAAAAGAATTGAAATCAAAATTTGAAAAAGATAAGATAAGAAAAAGATAAGATATTTTGAAATCAAATTTTGAAAAAGATAAGATAAAAGATAAAAAGATATATTTAAAAAAGATATTTGAAAAAAAAGATTTAATTTTAAAAATTACTTAACTAACAAGAAACTACAAGATAAGATTCTAGAATTTAAAGATTGAACCTTTCTTAACAAGAAAGTAACAAACTTCAAATTTTTGAACCAATCACATTAATTGTTAGCTAATTTTCGAAAATTTGATAAAAAGATAAGAAAAAGATTTTGAAAATATTTTGAAAAGTAATTTGAAATTTTCGAAAATGCTAAAAAAAAAAATGAAAAAGATATGATTTTTGAAAAAGATTTTGAAAAGATAAGATTTTTAAAAATTGAAATTTTGACTTGACTTGTAAGAAACAACTAATTTTAAAAATTTTTGACCAAGTCAACCCAAAATTTCGAAATTTTAGAGGAAAATAAGGAAAAGATATTTTTGATTTTTAAATTTTGAATGAAAAACACAAAAATGACCCAAAACATGAAAATTTTGGATCAAGACACAAGATGCATGCAAGAATGCTATGAATGTCAAGATGAACACCAAGAACACTTTGAAGATCATGATGAACATCAAGAACATAATTTTGAAAAATTTTTGATGCAAAGAAAACATGCAAGACACCAAACTTAGAAATCTTTAATGCATGAAAATTATGAATGCAAAAATGCACATGAAAAACAACAAAAGACACAAAATAGGAAATCATCAAGATCAAACAAGAGGACTTGTCAAGAACAACTTGAAGATCATGAAGAACACTATGAATGCATGGATTTTCGAAAACAATGCAAGAAAAATTTTAAAAGCATGCACTTGACACCAAACTTAAAAATTAACACAAGACTCAAACAAGAAACACAAAATATTTTTGATTTTCATGATTTTCTAATTTTTTTTTTGTATTTTTAAAAATTTTTTTTTTTCGAAAAACATTTTTGGAAAAACGAAAAATAAAAGAAAAATTTTGAAAAAGATTTTTGAAAAGAAAATTACCTAATCTGAGCAACAAGATGAACCGTCAGTTGTCCATACTCGAACAATCCCCGGCAACGGCGCCAAAAACTTGGTGGACGAAATTGTGATCACTTGTTATGTATTTATAAAGGATGTATACTCTGAAGGCATTGTTTATTGTCTTCACAATCTCGTTCAACTAACCAGCAAGTGTACTGGGTCGTCCAAGTAATAAACCTTACATGAGTAAGGGTCGAATCCACAGAGATTGTTGGTATGAAGCAAGCTATGGTCACCTTGCAAATCTCAGTTAGGCATATTTAAAATAGTTTTATGGGTTTTCGGATAATTAATAATAAAAAGAAGAAATAATAAAAGGGATAGAACACTTATGCAGATTCATTGGTGGGAATTTCAGATAAGCGGATGGAGATGCTGTAGAGCTCTTGGACGCCTGCTCTCCTACTCCTTCTACTCAATCCTTCTTACTCCTTTCCATGGCAAGCTTTGTATAGGGGTTCACCATCAACTGTGGCTACTTTCATTCCTCACGGGGAAATAACCTGTGCGGCTGTCACTCGCACAGCTAACCAGTCTGGAGGCATCACCCATGGCTGATGGCTACATCCCATCCTCGCAGTGAAAACTATGCAACGCACTCTGTCACAGTACGGCTAATCACCGGTTGGTTCCCGCTCCTACTGGAATAGAATCCCTCTTTTGCGTCTGTCACCAACGCCCAGCAGGTTAAAGTTTGAAGCACGTCACGGTCATTCATGATCGGAATCCTACTCGGAACACCACAGACAAGGTTGGACTTTCCGGATTCCCAGGATCCTACTCGGAACACCACAGACAAGGTTGGACTTTCTGGATCCAGATGAATGCCGCCAACTATCTAACTTATACCACGAAGATTCTGTTGGGGAATCTAAGAGATACGCATTCAAGCTCTGTTGCATGTAGAACGTAAGTGGTTGTCAATCACGTGCGTTCATAATTGAGAATGATAATGAGGGTAATCTGACTCATCACATTCATCATGTTCTTGGGTACGAATGAATATCTTGGAATAAGAATAAAAGAGAATTGAATAAAAGAAGATAGAATTTCATTAATACTCGAGGTACAGCAGAGCTCCACACCCTTAATCTATGGTGTGCAGAAACTCCACCGTTGAAAACACATAAGCAAAAGGTTCAGGCATGGCCGAATGACCAGCCCTCTCCATGATCAAGTGACCGAATAATGAAAGACTTAAAGTGGTCAAAAGATGTCTAATACAATAGATAAATGTCCTATATATACTAGACTAGCTTCTAGGGTTTACATGAGTAAGTAATTGATGCATAAATCCACTTCCGGGGCCCACTTGGTGTGTGCTTGGGCTGAGCTTGATGAATTCACGTGTAGAGGCATTTCTTGGAGTCAAACTTCAGGTTATGACGTGTTTTGGGCGTTCAACTCCGGATCATGACGTTTTTCTGGCGTTTTACTCCAGACAGCAGCGTGTACTTGGCGTTCAACGCCAAGTTACGTCATCATTCTTCGAATAAAGTATGGACTATTATATATTGCTGGAAAGCTCTGGATGTCTACTTTCCAACGCCGTTGAGAGCGCGCCAATTGGAGTTCTGTAGCTCCAGAAAATCCATTTCGAGTGCAGGGAGGTCAGAATCCAACAGCATCAACAGTCCTTTTGTTAGCCTTCTTCAGAGTTTTGCTCAAATCCCTCAATTTCAGTCAGAATTTACCTGAAATCACAGAAAAACACACAAACTCATAGTAAAGTCCAGAAATGTGAATTTAACATAAAAACTAATGAAAACATCCCTAAAAGTAGCTCAAACTTACTAAAAACTATATGAAAACAATGCCAAAAAGCGTATAAATTATCCGCTCATCACCTAACCCCTTTTACTCTATTAGCCGTCACCCCCTTTTTTCCAACTATACATGCACACACACAGAAATAAGGGAGGATGAAGGGGGAAGAGAGAAATGGGAAGAGAAAAGCGAAGAGGAAGGACGGCGCTGGCGGGCATCACTGCCGCCGCGCCGTCGTGTCGCCGTTAAAGGAGAGGAAGCCGCGAACCATAGCCACGGAATGGAGAAGAGAGCACGCGTGCAGGGGAGGAAGAGCCGCCACTGTCGTCGCGTCTTGCTGCCCTCGCCTCCTCTAGAGAGAGAGAGAGGACAACAAGCTTTGCCGGAACTCCGTCATTGCCTAGTTGTTGCCATTGTCGATCGTGTTTCCAAGTTTCTGTTACGGGGATCCACTGCCGGTAAGGGCGTACTTGCTTCTAGTTTTCATTTTTTTTTGAATTCTTGGAACCTTGTTGTCACTGCTTGGCTATTACAGTTCCTGTCATTTGAGATTCAGGCCGCCGCCATCACTTGAGGTAGTTGCCGAAGCTGCTGCCGCTCCGTTGCCTCATTTCTCTTTAGCCGCAGTGAGTTATTCTAGCTTTGAAATCCTTACCGCTATTATTTTGCTATAAATTATTGAGAATTTCGTGATGTTAATATCCCAAGGTTGAGTTTTGGAAATTGTATGATTAAAATAAAAGCCGATGCGGTGTCATCCTGCTTCGTTTCTCGCAGTGAGACTATTTGGTTCCGTTCCTGTTTATCGCAATATTCTATCACTGATTTTATTTTAATTCCACTTAATATCAACTCCGCGTTAATCTTGATTTATGTCAGATAAGTCATCGTTGCTGTGAACCTTGATTGTCATCGTTGATATTGCCTGGAAGACAATGAGGTTGCTACCGCAAATTAAGAATAAAAAGAGATTCGACTTTTGAGGTAGGGTTTGTTTTAATAAGAAAATATTTTGGGGTTTGAATACCTTATAAGTTTAGTAGATTAATGCAAATGGATTAATGCCTATGATGTGAATGATTTTCTGTCGAGATTGATATGTTGCGTTGTTATCGAATTGGTTGATTTCTGGCTTTTTGGTAAAATAGATTGAATCTTTGGATTTTAGTTTTCTTTGATTTAAACCAATAATGATTGGTCATTAAACGCCAGATTTAAAAACGTTGAATTGAAAGGTTGGTTTTTGTTGAGTTGGGGTTGAAAAGAAAGGACCCGTGATGGGTGGCAAACTTCGATTTTTAGGGGAGGTACTACCAAAATTTTTCTACGAATTTGGGACTGGTTTGGGTATGATTTCAAAAACTGAGTTTGATTTGAATTAATTTTCAAAAGAGACAAGTTTTAAATGTTTTAAAGGATTTCAAAGAGAATCGGATTTCTATTACTTGGTTGATTTATGATTTTAACTTATTTGGTTTTTATAATAATGAGAAGAGATTTGGTTAATTAGTTAGGGATACTAAGAATTAAATTAATTATAAATTCCAGAGTTTGGGAATAAGTGTGTGAGTTTGAAGGTTATGCTTGAGACTGAGAAAGTGATTGTGATGTTGAATGGTAATTAAATATGATGATGAAGGATGATGATAGGCGAGTTTAATACTATTGAATATGAGATTGCGAATGAGATTGAATATAAGATTGAGAATGAAATCGATGATGAGATTGATTATGATTATGAAATGATATTGAATATGATTCTGATTGAGATACATCTGCCTGGGTAGATGTAGTGGAGTGATTCCGCTTGTTTCAGAATGTGGTAAGATATACCTACTTGGGTAGATGTAGTGGTGTTGTTCCACTTACTCCGGATTTGGTTTGAGACTCCTGGGGTAGATGCAGTGGTTAGCCCCCACTTGCTCCCAGTCAAGAATAACTTGGTATTTGAGAAATTATATGAGTTTCGGATTTTCTTGGGTTGATGCAATGGGTCGGCTCCACTTGCTCCAGGTTGAGATCCGAGATTCTGTTAACCCTGCGTTGTAAGATATGGCCAGACACTTAGACCTTTCCAGATGCGCTCTCCCCTATGGATATTTTATTTTAATTATTTGTGATTTTGAGCTTGGGGATGCGCACTCGCAGGGACTGTCCAATGGTTAGCTACCAAGATATGTCGGATTGGCTTTGTAACTGACAGATGATATCATCGGCCGTAGGGCAGGCATACATCATTTGCATATGTTTAAATTGTTTGGGTTTGCTTAATTGTATTGGTTTGCCTAATTCTATATGCCATACTATGTGATTATGTGCTATTTGCCTTACTTGAATCTACTTGTGTATTACTTGTTTGCATTGCTTGTGTTTGTACAATTGAGAGATCCCTCATGCTGGCGGTAGTGACACTGAGGGTTGTACTTGATATTGATAATGAGATGTTTGTTGAAAATTGAGTTTAATACTGAATTGCTGAGTTATATGCTGATAGACTATGGTAGTGGAAAGAGATAGGCTGAACGGAGTGTTGGATAAAAGTTTGAGAATGTATATTGTAACTATACCCGATTTAGATTTGAATGGAGTAGGTTATTGGGTAGGAAGCCCTTTAGACATGCTTGCGGTCTTTATAAATTTTAAACTATTCGCTGTATTAATTTGTAAACTAAAGAAGTTTCCTTATGGCTTTTCAAAGTAATACTTTCCATAAAGCATTTTTCAAAAGGTTATTTCAAGGATTAACTACTTTCAAAATGAAACTAATTCTATTTGCAAGTATTTCTTTGCTTTGATGGTATTTCCATCTCTACTGAGAACGTGTGGTTTGTTCTCACCCCAAAATCTTTCACCCTTTCTGTGACACAGGTTCAAAGATTCAGTTTGAAGTTGCGGGCAATTATTGACTTTATTTATGAGTTAAGTTATTTTCATAGAGCTCCCTCGCTTGATGCTTAAGATTTTTATTTTATACAAAGGGATACGTGTTGTATCTGAGTTTTATTTTGATTTACTTGTAGAAGATTTATTATTATTAGTAATTATGTTATTATTATTACTTTGGTATATGATTTGTATTGAGTTGAAAATAATTTTCTGGCATTTTATTAAAGATTGAAACTCGATATTGAACGAAAGGCTCAATATTAAATAGTTAATAAGGAAAATAGGTTAGTAACGCCTTACTTTTGGTACGATTATGACGTACTGGAAGTGGGTCGTTACATTATGGTATCAGAGCAGTTCATTCTAATTAGAGCCTTGGGAATGGACTGATTATGTTTCATTGCATACTCTGAGTGTTTGTCATGTTATAGGTCTTGTTTGGATGACGAGAATTAGAGCTTTATGCACATGACTGCCTATTGATTAACGCTGTTAGCTTTCCATTGCATATCTGGTGATATTAAGTCTGGCCAACTTAATTTTGATGGTTTATGTTTACGAAAAAGTTGACGGGTTATCATAGACGAGATACGAGTAATAAGTAACGAATACTACGGGGTTTAGGAAACAATAGAGGTTGCTTCTCGAGGTTACTCAGTTATTTATCTTATTCTTTCATGGTTTACCTTGAAGTTCCTATTTGGGATTTCTTTCTTGGAAAGTAAACTGCTTATTCTCTAATCCTGTTCCTTGGATATCTACCTTGTGTTATTTAAACTCATTTTCTTGACTCATGTACTTTTTGATGTGCTTTTAACTTGTTTGATGTATCAAAATGATCGTTGAAATCTTTGAGATTTTACTGTTAATTGAGTTGTCTTTCCTTATGAGTTTTGTATTTATTGGGATCAGCTGAAAACCTGTTTGGTTTGACATGCTCGTAAACCCATTTTGAATTCCCTTGATTTAAGTTTCTTCTAAAAAAAATGTGAATTGATTTTTCTTTTTAGCGCACCTTAATATTCTTGAATATTCTTATGAGGTTGCGAATTCAAGTACTATCGAAGTTTTATTTTAAACCTTTTTAAATAAGTTTTTGATTTATTTTTGTGAAAGGTTGACATTGACTTTGCATTCCTTTACTTAAGTTGTGCATCTCTTTGCTGTAATTTGATCATGTTTTGGTGCGACATAACCATCTCCAAAAAAAATAATAATAAAAAGTTAAAATAAATAAATAAATAAATAAATAAATATCGCTTTTAACTCAACGTACATTCCTTTATCTTACACTTTGAAAATTTTTGTATGCAGTTTAAACCTGTTTGTTTGTAATGCATCCTCTATCCTTTTAATGAGCAAAACTTTATCTCAGTTTTCTTTCCAACCAAATTGTAGTTTTCATACATGTTTTTGTTTAGTTGGTACCTAAATACTTTTGAAATGTATTTGAGAAAATATAATTTTGCTCTTAGCCAAATTAATCTTTCTTTTTTCAAACTTTGCATAGTTTGGGATAAAGCCACATTTATGCTTTTGTTATTCTTTTGAAGAATGTTTGTTGCTTATCTTTTCTTTTAGACTGCGAAGTGGATTTTTTGCAAGTTTTCCATTCTTTTATGAACAATGTATTCGAAAATATTTTTAATCGTACTCTTGAGTTCTGTGAGCTTTGTCTTGGATTTGAGATATTCCTTTCTGTAAACCTTATACTCCTTCGACTCAGCTTGAATTTGTTTCAAATTAATGCACTATTTTTCTTCGCATTGATTCTATCGAATTTCCTTTATTCCAAAGTTATCATTGAAGTTACCAATTGAATCCTTTCCTGCAATCTTCATTCTTGTGCATCCTATTTATTTGCAATTTCATTCATTCTTTCAAATTCTTATGAGTGTTGTCCTTATCACTTGTCTTTCCTTCTAAAATCTTGTGTCCTGATGTAAACTTGAGATTTGTTTGTGTCACGTACGACCTTTAGATATAGTAGACAATACGTTAGTTCTTAGGACACGGTTGATGGATGTGGAAGGTGAAACTTGTAAGTGTGTGATGCCACAAAATGTTGTAGAACTTTGTTTTACGCAAAAAAAAGTTTTGTTGATATTGGGCTTGTGACCGGTACTGAGTTTGCGATGTGATTAATGAGGCTGAGAGCTTATGGATGAATCGTTCAATAGAGTACAGTTGGGAGTTGTGAAAGGGAGCTATGTTAAAGCCTTGATGTTGACACCATGTAACCTATTTGTTTTGAGCCTATCTTGTAATTTCTGCTTAACACCACACTCTTTCCATATATTTAAGTCTTCTGATCTACCCAGTATTTGGACATTTATATATATGCCAAGACTTTTTTTTTCTAATGTATTTAGAAGTAAAATATTAAGATTATGTAATGACTTGTGTATTACTTTAATTTTCAAGGACGAAAATTTTTCTAAGGTAGATAGAATGTAAGACCCAGAATTTTTAGAAAATCTTATTTATTTATTTATTTAAATTCATATTCATAAAGTTTAGAGGTTTAAAATTATTTTGATTAGTTGAATCACATCAAACTAATTAGTTGAATCATCAAATTACAAAATACTTAGTACATTTAGTTTTAATTAACTAATTGAGTAAATCTAATTTTAATTACAAATTACAAAATTATATTTCATATTTTACACTTAATTAAAAATTATACATATAATTAACTCGTCACAAATAAAAAATCCTAAATTCTAAAGTCTTAATCTTAAACTCTAATCTTCAATCCTACAAAACACACATAATCAAATCACTAGAAACTTTACATCCTAAACACTAAAATTACAAATCCTAAATGATAGAAAGTAAACACACAAAATATTAAAATTTTAAAGACGTATTGAAAGTTGTGGGACAATTATAAATAATTTAGACAATTCATTATTTAAAAATATTATTTTTGTAATTCCTTCTAGTAATTATATAATATTTTGTAATAATTTAAAAATGTTAAAAAAATTCTTTATCTAATAAGTTAAATTGATTTTGAAACTCTCTTTAATTTCATTTAGATTATTTTTTTTAAACAAAACCTAATTTTCTAAACAAAACCTAATTTATCTTTTGTGTTGCTGTTTTAATTAATAAAAAACCTACATTACACTATAACAGAAAAACACCTTAAACAAGAAAAATAAATTATTTTTACATCGATAGAAATTAAAGGGTAAAAAACTGAAATGAGCCAAGGAGAGCTCAAATTTACCTAAATCAGCCAAATGAAAAATCAATACATGAATCAACCAGGACGAGTTACTATATAATTCGAATCAATATGATTCGAATTTGATTTGAACGTAATTCGAATTGATATGATTCGAATTACTAGGAACGCCCAAAATCAATGAAGTTCGAAACAACTTGTTTCGAATTACAACTATAGAATTCGAAATAAGTTAATTCGAATTACTAGGAGAAGCGCATGTTAGAGGAGTTCGAATCAATTGGATTCGAATTAGGTGAAAACGGGCTTGCATAGTAATTCGAATCAAGTTGATTCGAATTACAAGGGAATCAGCTATAAAAGGAGTTCGTGCCAAGTTCATTCGAATCACTTTCTCATTCTCCAACCCCACCAAATCCCAGAGAAAAAGACCAACGTTCAGTACGAGCTTGACCAGAGCGGCTGTTTCTGTCGATGGGGGACGATCCGGGAAGGCTTTATCGTCTGGATGGAGTAGCTCATATCGCCGGTGTTATCAACGACGAGGTTAGTGGTTTATGAAAGCGGTTTATGATAATGGTATTTGTTAATGGTTTTTTAGAATGGTTTATGTTACTGTTAGTGGTTTAGGATAGTGGTTTAGGAAAGTAGTGTAGGGTAGTGGTTTTTGTTGATGGTTTTTGTTAATGGTTTTTGTTAATGGTTTTGTTTTAGCGGTTTATTGTAAATGGTTTTTGGATAGTGGTTTAGGAAATTAGTGTAGGGTAGTGGTATTTGTTGATGGTTTTTGTTAATGATTTTGTTTTAGCGGTTTATTGTTGATGGTTTTTGTTAATGGTATTTGGTAATGGTTTATTGTTGATGGTTTTTGCTAATGGTTTTTGTGAATGGTTTTGTTATAGCGGTTTATTGTTAATGGTTTTAGTTGATGGTTTTTGTTAATGGTTTTTGTTAATAGTTTTTGTTAATGGTTTATTGTTGATGGTTTTTGTTAAAGGTTTTTGTGAATGGTTTTGTTTTAGCGGTTTATTGTTAATGGTTTTTGTTAATGGTTTTTCTTAACGGTTTATTGTTGATGTTTTGTTAATGGTTTTTCTTATGTTAGTGGTTTGTGTATCTGTTCTAATTATGCGTTTTATGTAATGGCCAGCCTCGTCGTTGCATATCCAGTGTTAGGCGGCAACAGGGGATGCGTCTTGATGAGAGGTATGTCCCGTACTTGCAGATGGCGGGACTTTACCATCTTGCGAGACTCAACGACAGATGGTTCCGACTAGACGAGCCCCTAGTCAGCGCATTCGTCGAGAGGTGGCGGCCTAAGACGCACACCTTCCACATGCCGTTCGGAGAGTGCACTATCACGCTTCAGGACGTCGCATACCAGCTGGGGTTGCCAGTCGACGGAGATTATGTTAGTGGTTGCCTTACGGACTTCCACATTTACATTGAGGGTGGGAGACCTGCTTGGCAGTGGTTCCACGAGTTGCTCGGTGTTTTACCGCCGGAGAACCAGGTGCAGAAATTCGCAGTCAACTGCACCTGGTTTCAGGAGACATTCGGGGAGTGTCCAGATGGGGCAGAGGTTTTTATCGCCGGAGATGTTATTGGGGGATCCGAGAGGTGTTCCTATTCCAGATGAGGCGACGCAGAGGGGTGCAGGCCGACTTCCAGACATGGACCGGGTAGAGGATGTTCCTGACAGACGTCGCATTGAGAGGAGAGCACGAGTTGGGACACGTCGTAGCCAGCGTGAGTGGAACTGGGTAGATCAGGCTATGGATGCCGGAGACGACCCAGTTAGGGGTGTGGGGAGAGGTCGTGGTCGAGGAGGCAGGAGGAGGGTGGGTGCTGCTAGACATGGTGCGCAGATGCCTGGCGGAGGTGATGTTGCGGGAGTTCCTAGGGCACATCAGGGCGGGCATGATGGTGGGTTCACTGGAGCCGGTATGGGAGATCCCACGAGTCACATTGATGCTGGGCTTGGTGGTGGAGGTCTTGGAGATTACTTCGTAGGTGTTCCCGGTGATGATCATACCCTTCAGGATAGTACTCCATGGGTGAGTCCTGGCTCGATGTTTGGAGACTTACTTGCTAGTGATGGCATTGTGCACGAGTTTGGTGGACCACATTTCCTTGAGGATATCCGGACCATCATGCAGGAGGATGAGGCTGCCTCCGAACGGGTTCATACGACAGGGACACAGGTACCACTAGACGTTGATCTGAATGAGCCTGCCACGGTAGTTCCTGCGCATCCTTTTGCCATGGGTGGGACCCCAGCATCGGCACAGAGTATTGGATCACACTCGGTTGCCGGCCCGTCCTCATCCAGACCCGTCCATGTACCGCCTACGACCCCGAGACAGCCAGTACCTGATGACAGCGACGAGTCGATTGAGGATGAGGAGCCACTTATTCGTAGGGGCTACCGGACACGGGTGCCACGCCGTTGCGGCACTGGATCACACCTGTTTAGATGATTCATGGATATTGGTTTACATCTTGTTGTTTTTTTTATATTTTGTACTTCGTTGGTTTGTTATAGTTGTTATGATATGTACTTTCTTATTATGTTATTTGAATTTATGTTATGTAGTCTCATTGACGTCGATGTATTCTACTTTTATGTTATGATTTATAGTTTCATGTTATGTTATTCGTTATCCTTTTACCGCTATATAATGTTGTTTGTTCTAGTTATAAATTTCAATGATGTAAAATCCTTTAAACAGAAATATTTGGAACCATTATCAAGTTTCATTACACAAACGAAGCAAAGTTGTTCCATACAAGTTGTAATACATTAAAAGTTATAAACAAATACAGGACAAGTGCTACTACAATAAGAAAGAAACACATACATAGCAAATCGCCTACTGATTTCTAGCAGTCCTGCTTGGGCCTGCGGCTTGAGGACAACTACGCCTGGTGTGTCCTGGCTGCCTGCAGAGGCCACATCTCTTTGGCCGGTTCGGATCTGCTTCATCCATGTTGGTTCGAATTCTTGTGGATCTAGGACGACCCTCCCTCGCACGCCTCATACTCGGATCCGGTATAACTGTAGGCCCGGCATAAGGTGGCCAGAAACCCTCCGGTATGGGAGGGGCAAATACCATCTGATAGACGCCGAAAACGGAGCTAAGCCGGTATACCTCGTGCACGTAAGGCTGCCATGTAAGCCGTGAATAAGCACAGCATGCCAGTGCATGCGAACAGGGAAAATGAAGTGCTTGGAAGTATCCACAATCACAAGTCTTAGACCCTAATGAGACCCTGTACGTACCAAGAGAGAATGTGCCTGTCGGAGTCGTCTCAGCAACGGTGTACTCCGAGTTGTCCCTGTCGTAAACAGTCACCGTGAAATGCCTGGCTGTTCTCAGGTTGGCCTCGATACACTTTACTAGGTATTGACTGAATTGTTGTCCAGTACCCATCTGAGCCTCGGCCTCCCTCCCCTTACGGACAAATAGCTCAGCAAGCCTTCCGTATGTGGCCTTCACCAGGGAGCATACAGGGAGGTTTCTAACCCCCTTCAGGATTGAGTTGACACACTCCGAAATATTGGTCGTCATGTGCCCGAATCTCCGACCCTCATCACAGTGCTGTGTCCGCAACGAATACTCGATTCGGTTCGCCCAGTCACACATTGCCGGATTCTCAGAGCGCAGAATGTCAAACCAGTAGTCGAACTCCACCTCGGTCTTGGCATATGCGGCGTTAACAAGAAGCCTCCGGGCATCTTTTCCCTTGAACGTCAAGGCAAAATTCGCTGCAACGTGTCGAATGCAGAAAGCCCGGTACGCAGCAGGCGGTAGCCATCCCCCATCCGGAGCCTCGAGGGCTGCCTTTATGCCGTTGTGCCTATCTGAAATAACTAACAGACCCGGCTGAGGTGTCACGTGCTCACGGAGGTGGGAAAGAAAGAAAGACCATGACTCAGCATTCTCACCCTCAACTAGTGCAAATGCCACGGGTAGGATGTTCGAGTTTCCGTCTTGTGCAATGGCGACTAGCAGTGTTCCCCCATACTTCCCATATAAATGGGTGCCATCAATACTCACCAAAGGCTTGCAATGACGGAATGCCTGGATACAAGGGGGGAAAGTCCAGAACAGCCTATGAAAATAAACCTGAGAATCGTCAACCTGTCCCCCAACTCGAACAGGGCAAGTCCTGAGGACGGCTACAGTGCCAGGCATCGTCAGCTGCACTCCTAAAACCCACCTAGGGAGCTCATTGTACGACTCCTCCCAGTCCCCATATATCACGGCAACGGCCTTCTGCTTCGCCATCCATACCCTCCTGTACGTAGGCCTGAACCCAAAGTGTGCGGCCGTGGCATTTTGGAGCACCTTGATGTTCACACCTGCATCAGCCCTAACCATCGGCATAACGAAGGTGGATATGACATGGTAGTCCAGACTCCTATGGTCGCTGGAGATGGAGCTGGCGAGACATGTATGCGGTCCGTTGTATCGCTTCACTTCCCAGATACCCTTCCGCTGTCGGAGACTCAACCGAATTAGCCATGTGCACCCATTCCCAAACTCAGAACACTTTCCCACATACCTGCGATAGTCAGACTCAACGACCTTGTACTGGACCCCTCGACGGATACTGTACGTCTTCACACTCAACAGCGCCTCATCTTTATCTTGAAATTGTTGGCCAACCTGGAACTCGTTCATACCGGCAGACCCCTCGGTATCTCTAGCACCAAATCCTGAGGCCTGCAGATCATTGTCGTCTTGCCGCATGGCATACAGGTCCAATGAGGAAAAATGGGGTGGATACTGCTGCGTGCCAGAACTAGATCCACCTATAGCCCTTGTCGGAACAGTAGTTCCAACATCATCGCCGCTTTCATCAGCGATGAAATCCGGCTCCACGTCATCGTCATCTGGATCATCAAACAAACCATCACCAACACCAGCCGGTGTGCGACAATGTACCTCGGTGGGAATATGTTCCCCATACCGAACCTCATCTCCAACATTACCGCTCAGATCAACGGCAAACGAAGGGGACGCAACAGGCTGCATCGGTGGCTCATACACAGGAGCAGAGGATGAAGCAACAGCAGGTCTCGAGCTCGAGCCGGCAACCGCGGCTATAGTAGTGGCATTCCGGTTCGAACCACCCGAGCTAGATACCACATCAACCAACTTAGCCAACAGCTCCGGTGTCCTTACCTCGGGAAACTGCCTACGAGAAAGAAACATAACCTGCAAGTCCTCGTCACTACCGATTGTGAAACAATCAAACTTCACGGTGTCATGGAGCACCGCTGTAGGAATGCGGTAGAAAAACTTCTTCACCCTTTTAACGCCTTCAAGACCCAGCTTCTCCAGCACAGAGCTAACAAGTGCATCGTAGGTGGTTGTCGGCGTCACGATAATACATAGGGGATCCTTATCAGTGAACTTAACGCCGGACCGAGTTTTTCTCTTAATGGACCCTCTGTAATGTACCAGAACTAGGAAACTCTCCTCACTAGCTATCTCCCCTCTTTGTTGAGAGCAACATGAGTTCACACCTTATATATATAGCCCTGGCTCGCACTATATATATATAATTCGAATCTATATGTTTCGAATTATCTAATGTCACAACCTAACCTAGTAATTCGAATCAACTTGATTCGAATTACTAAACAATGTGCCTTCCTAGTAAATCGAATTAACTTAATTCGAATTCTATAGTTGTAATTCGAAACAAGTTGTTTCGAACTTCATTGATTTTGGGCGTTCCTAGTAATTCGAATAATATCAATTCGAATTACGTTCAAATCAAATTCGAATCATATTGATTCGAATTATATAGTAATTCGTCCTAGTTGATTCATGTATTGATTTTTCATTTGGCTGATTTAGGTAAATTTGAGCTCTAGTTGACTCATTTCAGTTTTTTACCCGAAATTAAACTTATAGAATTTGTACCGCATCTTTGCATATCAGATTATTAAATTATCTAACATAAATTTTAGGGTATAGAGTTTAGGATTTATGGTTTATAATTTAAAATTTAGGATTCATCTTTAGAGTTTAGAATTTAATATTTAGTGTTTGGAGTTTAAGATTTTCTATTTGTATTACTAAATATTGTATAATTACTAGAAAGAATTATAAGAATAATATTTTTAAATAATGAATTGTCTAAATCATTTACAAGTGTCAAATAATTTTCAATTCATCTCTCAAAATTTTAATATTTTGTGTGCCCACTTTCTGGTCTTTAGGATTTGGAGTTTTAGTGTTTAAGATATAAAATTTTTAATGATGCAATTATGTGTGTTTTCTAAGATTGAAGGTTAAAGTTTAAGATTGAGACTTTAGGATTTAGAATTTTCGATTTATGACGAGTCAATTATATTTATAATTTTTAATCAAGTATAAAACAACATGATATATAATTTTATAATTTTGTAATTTATAATTAAAATAGATTTACTCAGTTAGTTAATTTAAGCTAAATGTACTAAGTATTTTGTAATTTGATGATTCAACTGATTAGTTTGATGTAATTCAATTAATCAAAATAATTTTAAACCACTGAACTTTGTGAATATGAATTTAAATATATAAATAATTTAAACGAAAAATGAACTTATTTTAATAAAAATAATACTATTTTTTGGTAGTTTTTTTTTATTTTTTAAAATTAAGTGAATATAATAAATTAAATGAGAATAGTAATATAAAATTTTTGTATATAAAATGAAATTAATTTATTTATTTACATTATATATTTATTTAAGAAATTGTTTTTTATAATTTTTTAATAAAATTAAGAGAAAATAATTAGAAATAGTTGAAAAAGTAGTGTGTTTAGAAAGATACCACAAAAAATTATTCACGCTCAGAATAACCTTAAGTCCTTAATTTCAGAGTTTTTTTTTGTTCAATGTCAAATAATATACTTACTTTATCTTTGTTTAATAATACAAAAAAAAATCAAACTTCGATGTCATAGCAAATATTTAATGGACCCTAAAAAAAAAGTCCAAGAACATAATTATTATCATTAACAAAAGATTATTACATCTAATTAATTATCCTCTTCCATCACTTTCTAAGTATGCTGTAAAATTGTCTGAAAACTTTTAAGACAATCTACATACACATAAACTTCTTCACTACACTATCTATTTTCAGCCTTTGCTGACAATTTTTTTATTCAGCACGGTAACATTGGCTTCCATATATATGCCCAAGATTTCACCTAATAATCCTAGAGCCAATTTTATTTATATAGATTCTACCTTTTAATCTGATTTATGTGTTTTAAAAATAACTTTTGTGTTTTTAGGTATGTCATATGACAATAAAATTTAAAAAAGATATATTTTTTCTATTTTACTTGTATACATATATTTATACAGTTATACAACTATACACCATATAACAATAGACTACAAAAAGATCCATTTTCATTTTCCCATGGATATACACAACAAAAGGAATTTTTTATTTTTAAATTATTTAGATATTTTATTTTTTAAAATGTACAATGTATAAAATATTTATATTTTTACACTATTATTATATATCTTAAAATATAAAAGATAAAAGATAAATAGATATAGTTGTGCATTTGAAATGTATAACACTTTAATAAAAATATATCTCGAATGCATAATACCTGATTTCTGTATTATTTATCTCTTATTCATTATATCTAAGATGTATAATAACAATGTGAAAAAAAAATAAATAGTTTGCACGTTGTACATTTTAATAAATAAAATATTTAAATAATTTAAAAATAAAAAACTCATACACTGTTATAGTTATAAAATACGAACCATTTTTATTTATATTTTATTTTGATAAATCTTAAATACTAAGTTATTGCTAACCTATAAAACATTAAAACGTTAGTCGAAAACTAAATTCTTAATAGAGAAAAGGATAAATAGGTCACTGACTTTTTGTCTCGTGGATATTTTCATCCACGAAAATTGGAAAATACATTTAAGTCTCTGACTTTTTAAAAAATAGACATTTAAGTCCTTCCATTGAATAGGGTTCGGCAGACTCAACATACAGAAAAGTCTGACGTGGCTTTCGTTAGACTAATCTAGCCTTTAAAGGCGTCTTATGTAGAAAGAGAGTTTTCAAAACGAGACAAATTAGTCCCCTTCCTTCAAAATGACATCGTTTTGAATAGTACCCCTCCACTTCAAAGGCTCGTCCCTTCCTACCGCCACCATACACTGCTGCACATTCCACAACCATCCCTCCACCTATGCTCTTGCTCCTTGTTGTTATAAATTTTCATCCTTCTAAACTTGAAGAATAAAAAATGAATACCCTCAAATACTACCTGAAGAAGAAGAAAGGTGGGTGGTACGTTGAGATGGTGGTGGAGGCAAGTGAGCATATGTGACCATTAAGAGTGACAATTTCAAAACCAACATTTTCACCTGAGCTTCTAATTTTACCTGTAAAAAGAAGAAACAATTACATGATTTTGATAACTATGGCATGAATTCATAGAAACGAAGAAGAATTTGGGTAGTTTACGAGTGTAGAATCTCTAAAGCTTGAGGTTTAGATGGGAAGTTTTGAGGGACTCGAAGACTTTGATTATGAAAGTACTTTTTTCAACACCCTGCAATTGAATGATAAGTCAAATTAGCAATTAGATGATGATGACTCATAGAGAGATCGGTGACGAGGAAGCATTTTTCAGGAGCAGCCATTGTTCCTTTGACTTTGTTTTTGTGCCAATGGCATCGAAAATAGAAAGTAAGAATGAGAATTTTTCTTATGTAATGCTATTGGACTGAATTTGACCACCGTCTGTGGCAATGTTAGTGTCAAATCTGCCATTGGAGGAGGGGAAGCAAGCTTCGACAAAAAGAAGAAAAAGAAGAACAAGAACAAAAATCCTAACGAACATGAGGAGAACCTTTCCATCGACGAACAGGGCAACACACAAATAGCAGGGTAGCAGTGGCGAGTTGGGCAGCACACAAGCAGTAGCAGCAGGGAGGAGTAAGCATAGGACCAGAAGATTTTTAAGGGATGGAGTACTCACCAAACGAGGTCGTTTTGAAGGAAGGGGACTAATTTGTCCCCATTTTGAAAATTCTACCTCCACGTAGGACATCGTAACGGCCAGGTCAGTTCAACAGGAGCTAGGTCAGATTTTTTTATTGAGTTTAACAGACCCTATTTAACGGAAGGATCTAAATATCTGATTTTTTAAGAGGTTAGAGACCTAAATATATTTTCCAATCTTCAAAGATAAAAATATCTGCGCGACAAAAGGTAATTTAGTATAAAATTTTCACTTTAAATAGAATAAAAAAAAGACTTACACTTTAATAATATAATATAAGAAAACATAATTTCATACATTTTTAGTAATTAAATCTATAGCTTACAACTAATAAAAATATAATTTATCATATTTTTTAAATTATTTTTATTTTACTTCTTAAATTTTATTTGTGTTGATTTTGAAAATTGAACTGGATCGGTGGTTAAACTAATCGAACCGTGAACCGATAATATTAACCGTCTAATTAATCATGTAAAACCGTTAATTAAAAACCACTAGTAAATTATTGAACCGGTCAAAAACCGATCGGTCGGATTAAAATCGGAACCAGCCGGTTTAAGTAAAACTACGTCGTTTTGAACTTTACCAAAATTTTTCTTTATTTACGCACGCGTGACCTTCCTTCCCCTTCCCTTCAGTCTTCATTCCAAACACCTAACCTAACAGCGTCTCCCCAAATCAGAAAAGGAAGTTGAAACAGGACTGCCGCAAGGACTGCCGCCGTCCGTCTCGCTCAGGCGCTACCATCGTCGTCTGGTCGTCCATGCTTCTTCCTCGAGCTCGGCGCGCCAGTTCCTGGTCTTCATCTTCTCCGTCGCACTCCTACCGCCGTCCGTCGCGCACTCAGGCACCACCATCTTCGTCTGGTCGTCGTGCTCGAAGTCCCCAACCCACCAATTGCAGCTTTGAGTCTGCTCTTCGTTTGCTCAGCCGTAGGTTCTTCCAACCCACCACCGTCTTCTGAGTCGTGCTCGTTGCCTGGCCTCCGTCTCCGTCGCGCTTCTACCCCTCTGCTCAGACTGCTCAAAAGCTCAACCAAGAAAAAAACCATAGACTTCGAAGGTCAGTTCACTGCTAACTTCTGCATTTTTTATTTATGCCCTGTTCAATGATTATTTTGTTCCGTTGTGTTGCTGTTTTGTGTGTTCTTTATTTTTTATTGACATGCATCTGAGTGATATCACCACTGTAAGTTATCTTAAGTACTTTCCCTTTCTCTAGTTCATAGTATCTTGCAATTGCATCTGTTTGTAGAATGCGGGGTAGCTAACAACAACAAAGCTTCAAACCAGAATAATGTAATACTGTCTTGTAATGTGAACAATAATTCTGACTCTAAGATGGTCACAATCAAATTTTATGCACAAAAAACATAATGTGACACTGTAATGCATAATTTAAATTGCACATATTGTTTGTGCCATAAATCATAATTTTTTAATACATTTCAGGCTGATGTAGAAGAAATTGTGCTTAGATTGTGATTGATAGAAGAAGAAAATATGAACTTATAACTGATTGAATATGAATCTAAATTCAATGAATTTTCACTTAAGTAGTTCTTATGTTTATCATTTAAAATTTTAAATGCAATGAATTGTTGATTTATTATTTCATTTAGATCATTGAATTGTTCTAAAAATTTTTGTTTCGTCCTTGAGCCATTGTGCTTGTTTTCATGGGATCAGAATTTTTTGGTCTTCTTATTTTTTGATTGCGTCTATAGGTCCTAATGGTTATATTTGGTGGCTGAAAAGTTTGTCTCCGCTTTGTATGTTGCAGTATTGAAAGCTAATTCAGTTGAAAAAGTTGAATCTGAGATTCTTCGGTTTGTTGAGGTAGTTAAGAACAATATTGTAGTTTATGTATGATTATTTATTATTTTATTATAAAATAATTTTCTAGTGGAGCAATGATTAGACCAGTTAGACCAATAAACTAGTAACTAGAGTCTAGAGTGGTTCGATATCACTAAACTATTAACAAAAATATTGAAATCTCAAGTTAATAAATTAATGAGAAAACCCCCAAAATACCCCTATGACTACCACACTGGCACACCCCATTCTCCATTCACTACTCCAAACCCCCTGATCTTCTTCTCCCACAGCCCCGGTGTGTGTCTGTGTCAAACACCCGAACAGCAGCCGACTTCTTTGTCCAACATCACTCCCATCTGCTCACTGAGGCCGCTGCTTTGTGTTCTCTCTCCACCGTCGCTGTAGCTATGTCTCTCCAGCGAGGCTGCAACCTGTGACCTTGTCGCCGATCTGCTCTCCTCTGGTGTTACGTGCCTCTCTCTCGCTGCCGGTCAGGTCTCTTCACCGATCTCCTCTCATCTTCTTTTGTGTGCCTTTCTCGATATCTTGATTTCTGTTAAGAATATGGATTAGTTCAATTTTCAAATTTCTATTTTATTAGATTAGTTTTGGTTTTGCCTCTCTTATGAGGTGAAATTACAGTGTGTGCTTAAGCTTGATTAAATTCAGCCGGAGCAATAGAGCCTTAATTTGCTTGTGTATAATTAAACCTTGTTATTTTATGAAAGAATGAAACATTCTGGAGTCTTAATTTGCTTGTTTTGCTTGTCATTTGAATTGTCAATATTTAAAGAAAATTGTTAAGTCTTACTACATTTTTCTCCATATTTGGGCAATATAATCAACATAAACATAATACATAAGGGGAATATGGATGGATCAGTTTGGCCCTTGATTTGCTATTGTTATGTGATTTGGTGTTTTGATGAATTCAACTACTGATTTGTAATTTTTGCTTTTGAACTTTGATTTGCAATTGTTGCATCTGATTCAATAGCAAATTTCTTACTTGATTTTCTAGCAATGATACAAAGGAAAAACTATTTGCATTTCTCACATACTCTTCCAACAAAGATCACACCATTTACTCTATTGAAAGTAAAATGTTTCTCCTTTTTCAGCTTGAAGGACTCTTCTTATATAGGAAAAAAGGTTTACATATTTGGAAGAATGTTATATCCTTGTTATTGGTAATGTTAATGACTGAGAAAGAAGGTTATACTGTTTTTGCACCCTTCTTCCCTTCAAGTAGGAAACATGTAATGAAAGAATTTGAAATAATTAGTATATTAAGAAAGACAGAATTATGACAGTTGTTCAGCTCTACTTCCTTTATATAGGCACACGACTGACTTGGTTTACTATTGTTATGTGATCTGATATTTCTGATTATTATTGCATCTGAATGTAATGGTATTTCTGCCCTTCTATATTCGCTGCATCACATTCTCTACTCTGACTGTCAGCCACCTTCAACTTTAATGCAGAAAAATATAACTCATTTTATAGTCAAATACAATTCACTTACAACTACTTGTTTGTGGTTCAATTCATTAACTCTCAAAGGACCTGTATAATGCTTTTAGGCAGAGATATTAAAGAAAAGTCTTTGTTCAAAGTTAAATTGCAATGACTGACACCACCTATTGCTACTGTGAATTCAAACCAAAAAATTATAACAATTACAGGCACATGAAAGCATGGATTAGGGTACATGGAATTAATGTGAATTGAATTTTCTGACAATGAATAATGTGAGAGTTGAAATTGTTCACAGCAGCCACTGTAGATTAATTACAGGCACATGAATTGTACCAGATAGACTTTTGAATTGTACAAATTCTTTATGATAGACATCGGTGTGCTCCGTTTTGAGGGGCTGCATAGCATTATATAGCTAATCACTCAAGTCAGATTCACTGTTTAATATTGTACAAACTGAAACAATGAGGTGGATTATGATTTATGAGGCTAAAATCTGTTTTGTTGTTAGGCTTTGCTGGTTGCAAAGTGTAGTTGCACTTGCAATGATAGGAGGTAGTCGTGTCAGGCTTAACACATGGCAGCAGACTGCTGTTGCAGTCGGTTCGGCTGTTGGTGCATTGTTAGACCCACGAAGGGCAGATCTGATTGCAGCTTTGGGGGAGACAACTGGGAAGCCTGCTTTTGAGAGAGTTCTTGAAAGGATGAGGCAGAGTACAGAGGGAAGAGTAAGTTTGTTTTTGTATTTGGTTATTGTATTGGTTAAAACTTATTTATGATGTTCTTGTTTTAGTGGAACTAGTCTGTAACAATCCACCAAAGTATTTATGATATAAGTTAGATATAACGAAGTTACTAACAACCAAACAAGTCAAATCTCAGTGGAGCAGAAACTACCCAAGTCTTAATTACAAGGAAACCAAGAGAATAGTAGATATTGTGTTCTAGCTCAAAGGATGAAATAAAGAAAATCCGAAACCAATGGAACAGTACTGTAATTTCTAAATTGGTAGTAGGGGAAAAAAGTAGAAAAAAGTACTAGTATCACCACTCTCCACTGCTGAACCACACCTGCAAATGGTAGAGCAATTACTCTCCATTCTAAGAAAGGAAAAAGGAGAATAATCCAAAATTGGACCTTAGAATCATACTAGACATGATTTCGTTCCTTTGTCATTCTCTTTTTATATCAGCTGATTACAAATTCTTTCAGACGAAACTTTGTCTGCCCAAATTCATAATTTCTGCACTCTCTTCCACGTGTCCAGCCTTGCTAACCAATTCCTCATTTCTTCCAGCTCCATTATCTCTTGAATTTACCTCAGTACTCTTTGGTTTCATAACATAGTCCTCGTCAAATTGAATGAAAGTGGATTGTCCGTTATTTAAATGCCATGAAGTTATGGTACCAAAGTGAGTCACTAGAAAGTTGAATGGAATGGTTAAAAATTTTTTTCGGAGTTGCCAAAAATCTTTGAAAATTTTACAGAAATAAATATATAAATAATATAAGATGTTTGGCAATTCATCCTTGGCCCCACTGCATTTGGAAGAACATATATATATATATATATATATCAACAGCAAGGACTAATCCATGCTTTTTGATGATCTTGTTTGATAGGCAGTGCTGTTAGAGCGCCCTCGTGTTATATCTGCAAATGTAGGACATGCTTGGGACCTACCACCAAACACATTTGGAGCTGCCTATGCTAGATTTATGGGATCCAGGAACTTTTCACCTGATGATAGACCTCCCGTGCGGTTTATGGAAACAGATGAACTGGCCTATGTAGCCATGCGGGCTCGAGAAGTGCATGACTTTTGGCATACTCTTTTTGACCTTCCTACTAACTTGATTGGGGAGTCAGCACTGAAGGTAATTGAGTTTGAGCAGATGTACCTTCCCATGTGCATGCTGTCTGTCATAGGGGGTACAGCAAGATTCAACCCAAAACAGAGAAATTTATTTTATCAACACTACTTGCCCTGGGCCATTCGTGCTGGCATGCAGTGCACTGATCTTATGTGTGTATATTATGAGCGCCATTTTGATGAAGATTTGGAAGAGCTCCGGAGAAAATTGGGCATTTTTCCTGCTCCTGCTGCTCCTTAACTTTCATACTCGGACCTGAATAACAACTGCATTCTGTTTTCTGGGTGATAGCAGTGAACTTGATTCAAGTAACGGAAAACATTCTGAATGAAATTTAGTGATATAAGCTTTGCCTCTGATATTTAGTCAGTGAGCTTTGTATAGGTTAGTTGTTGTCAATGAATTGGTAATGGTACCCTTGTATACCATAATCAATAAAACTGACCTAAAATCATATATATATTTTGGACCTACACTGGTTTTTAATTTATCCTATTATGTAAATGGTTCATTGGTTCTTCACTCTATTTGACTGTAGCTGCTAGATTACCATATCATACCATCAATGGAAAACATTGCATTTGGGTATGAAATTTGTGGGAAGGTTTATACAAGGGATTCAAATCCTTGATCTGAGTGAATTGATTGCATATATCTGGTTTTGAGCTATCAGGGATGTACTTTTTGTTTTGACCTTAACAAAAGTCATATATATTATTTTTCTATACAGTAAATAGTTATTTTCTATGTATATATTTTATCTATAATTTTCAAATTAGAATTCTTATCTCTTATCAGATTTATGTCTTTTAAAAAATAACTTGTGTTTTCACTCTTAAATATGTGATATCACAATAAATATAAAAAGATTCAAACTTTTCTTTCTATTTTACGTGTAGATATATACTACACGGCTACACACCATATAACAACGGAATACAAAAGGATTCATTTTCTTTTTCTCATGAATATATAATTGTCTGAAAAATATACACTTGTCAAATAGAGTAACCTTCCAATCAATTTCTTATAACTTGTGATGTCTTCTAACTTCTAAGGAGTGTTATCTTTCTTTGATAACTTTGTAGTTTGGAGTGCTAATTGATTTGCTGTTCAAAAATCTAAAATCCTTAGCAATGTCCTATTTCTTCTGGCACAAATCAATTCCTTGGTTTGATTGTGTCATTTCCATTCCTCAAAAGTATTTAAAGTCATCCAAGTCCTTTACATATACTAGGATTGTTGTAAATCCTTAAGCCTTAGTGCGCAATCAACTCTTTTTGTATCTATCAGTGTTTCCATGAGCATTGAATTTCACGCTGAGTATCTATGTACAAATATTGTTCTGTTTTAATGTGCTGACCTCATTGTAGATTGTTGTATCGGAAAGAGGGTATATCAGCTCCTTTATAACTCTTATGCTCTGGATTTGATGTGATTGCCAAGGTTACCATGTTTACGGTTCTAGTTGTCCTATGATTAGTTACTGATAAGGAGAAATTGGACTGATTTGCATGAGACACTAACTAAATCAGAGATTTATATCATGCAATAATAGTGTTTGAGATGAAATGGTGATCTATTTTATTTTGGATTGTTTTTAGTTGTGTTGTATATGATGATGGAAATGCATTTATAAGATAATATAAAACATGCTTTCATTAGTGAGGTATTGATATTAGAGAACATAATATTAGATGTATTGTATGATAACATATCTACAATTCTTTTTCTACTACTATAATTTGAAATTTTTACAAAGTGTAATACTTCTGTAACAAAAATAAATTAATTAAGATACAACATACTGAATTTTTCCTTTCTAACAAAAAGAAATGAGCATCTGAGCCTTGTAAGGTTTTTTGGAGTTGGTATAAATTAGTAATGCCTAATAAATTTAAAAATTCTCAAAAGTCTATTGTAAAATCTGGTGCTTATCAATCAGCAACCCATTATAATCTTCATGCCATTATAAATTTATAATCATCAAATCAAATGGGGAAAAAATGGCTTTCGTTTTTTCCATGATAATCAAATTTACTTGAAGGAGAAGGGAAAGAAGCTAAGCCAAAGGATAGTGATGTACAATTGTACATGATGTAATTCTTGTGATATGGTAGAATCCATAGCATCTACATTCACACATGTTTAATTTTTTTTTCTCTTCATCTTTTTTTTATTATCATCATTGTCGTTTTTATTTTCTTCTTCTCCTATATGTGTTTAAAAAATTAGAGCATAAAAATTTTGATGTACAACACATAAATTTTGATGCACAATATATATCATAATTTTTTTTAAAAGACTATATGTAGGGATAGAAATGGACTAGACCAAGCCAAACTTTGACTTTGACAAAACTGGCCAATGTTGTAAATAGACGGCCTAAGCCTAGACTTATTATCTCTCATAGGCTTTTTTTTAGGCTTAAGCTTGGCTTGTTTAAAGCTTGACAAACTCACAAACCTATTTGAAAAACCTGTTTCGTGAATTAGAACTCAAAAAATAATAAACTTACAAAATTTAAATTCACATTAAATAGATTCTAAAACTTATAATTCATAATTTGTAAAAAAAAATCATTTATATATCAATCTTTAGTCACATATCATAACCATACTTACAATTCATAATTTTTTTTTGAAAAAAAAATACGATCTTAATTAGTATTGATGATTGATTCTTTTTAATTTGTTTTGTGTTTAATATAAATGAATAGTTAAAAGTCTAAACTAAAAATAATTTATTTTTACAAAAAAATATTTTGACGAGCCAATCCAACAAGTTTCGTAGGCATTTTTTAAACCTATGATCTGACCTTTTAAGTTTTAACTAATAGGTTTTACAAAAATTTCAAACTTAGTCTGTTTGCTAAAACAAATCGGGTCGAGTTGAACATAATACGAACCGAGTCCATCGAGTAGTCCGGCCCACTTTCACCCCTGACTACATGCCTAGAACATTAGAACCCAAAAAAAAAGACACACTTTATATATCAATGCACAACACAAAAATTTTGGTGTATAACGCAAATTTTGATTTCAAAAAAAAAAATAGAAGATCACATGTCCAAAATATTGACATCCAATCAATAAAATATGTAAAATATAAAAATTTTATTAACAGAAATTTTAGTGTGCAGCATAAAATTTTTTAAAGAGCCACATATCAAGAATATTGACTCAACTATTAAAATACAGTCACATAAAAAATTTACGTACTATATGTAAATTTTTGTGCTTTATACAAATATTTTTGTACTGTATTAATAAATTTATATTATGTACAAAAATTATTGTACTATATATATCAATAAATTGATGTATTCTTCAACAACAAATTTATGTGTGTAAAAAGTGCAAAAAAGGACAACTGATGACATATGCGCATGTTGTTTTTTTCAATAAATTTATGCCAATTTAAATAAATTTAGTTAAAAAACGTTTATACATATAATATTATTGTAAATTAAATCATGATATTGCCTAAAATCAACTTCGAATTCCTAAGCGCGAATTAAAATAGTTTTTAATCTTTATAAATGATCAAATAAACCACTCAAATTAAATAGTAATTTTTTCATTTTTTTTCCCTAATCCAAATTTTTGTTAGTGCAGTATTGATTTAAACGGTTAAAAGTCAACATGACATTCTAATTGTAAAGTAACGAGGACGTTACATGAATATGATCAAAATGATTTTACAAATTAAGTAATTAAACTCAATTTAATCCCACCCCTAATATAAAATTCTGACTCCCAAATTTTCATCACCGTGTCC
Organism: Arachis hypogaea; assembly: GCF_003086295.3. Taxonomy (NCBI): domain Eukaryota; kingdom Viridiplantae; phylum Streptophyta; class Magnoliopsida; order Fabales; family Fabaceae; genus Arachis; species Arachis hypogaea. The sequence continues at coordinate 13,461,276 of NC_092045.1, forward strand.
ATCTTCATCTTCTCTTCTCCAGGAGTGGGCTCATTTGGCTTTCTGAATAATGATAGGCAGGTGAGAGAAAAGCTAAAAAAGTTCAAGTAGAAAAAGGTAGGAACTCAAGTGCAGTCGACTTCACGTGAAGTTAATACCTAAGAGTTGTTGGATAATTTGACTGATTTGACTAAATTTTCATCTAACTCAGATATCAACTCTACGTGAAATCGATTTCACTTTGACCCTATATATGGAGTATGGACACAAATGAATATCATCAATATTAATAAATAGTAATTAAGCTAGCTCTTTTCTTATGCCTAATAATTACTAATTAGTTGCTATTGCTACAAATTCAGTTTTGGAAAGTTAGTTTATATTTGGCCGGAGAAAGGCATGAATGAACCATAGCTGCATGAACTGCTTGCTCGCAGATTCGTTAAATTTAATTTTAATTTTGTTTTTTTATTCATTTTTTCTCAAGGTTAGAATTTTTTAATTATACATCATTATTAAAATAAATATTAAATTTTATTAAATATTTACAAATTTAAAAAGGTCAAATATCTTTTATTAATTACAACTTTTTTTCTATGATTATGTAATTATTTTAATAAATACTTGAAGCATATAATAGATATAAATTAATTAATAAATTATTGAAATCTAACAATAATTAATTTAATACAAAAAAACAAAATTAAAAAAATACTTATTATAAAAATAATGAAATATAATTCTATATAATTACTTAGTTATAATTGGGTCACCGATTCAATTAGTAACTCAACCATTGAACTAGTAACTCAATAATCTAATATTTTAATTAGATCAATTATTAGTTAATAACTATGATAGAGTATCTAAAGAAATGCTTTGGAGGTTATTTTTTTTTTCAAATGCTCTCTATTCTTACTGTATAATTTTCTTTTACCTCTTGTATCCACATTGTTACTAAAGTATTTTATATAAAAAAGTAAACACATCCACATTGTTACTTTATATTTTATATGAAAAAGTAAACATCTATGCTAAAATAAATAAACATGTATAATATATGAAAATAAACAGAACTTAAGTGATATTAAGAAAAACAAAAAGTAAACATTTAATAGATATAGAGAAATAAAAATACAAAGATATTAAAAATAACATAACTAAAATATTTTTGAAGTTGCTATTTTAATTATTTTTCTTTTAATGAGTAAAAATTTATAAAACTAAGCACTTAAATTAATTTCTAAAGAACTTTAAATTAGACAATTTAATTTTCAATAAATTTTTATTATCATAAAAATCTTCAAGAATTATTTTGATTAGAAAAATTATTATTATTTTTAATAAAATTTTTAATATGCATATTAAATAAATCATTTTTTAACAGAAAAATAAATTCGTCTAAAAAATTTAAAATAATAAAAAATGGTTAATTACCAAAATATTTAATTTATAATATTTGAAAAATAATTTAAATATTTACTCAAATTATATAAAATACTCGATTCAAATGAGAATATTCATGAAGATGTGACTGAGGCTATATACCAAAAACACCACAAACAAAATCATACGTTCCAATTCTATGGCACAAACTAATGTATTTCTATGACTAACTAACATCCACCCTTATCATCTAACTTTTATGACTATATGCTAGATATTCACAAGACCAATGCCAGATAGTTGTCTCATCTATTTGATCAATCACCATTTTATACCATTATACACAGAAAATCTAATACCATGTGTAATGTGTTGTTTCAAATATCACCTTTTGTGGTGCCAATCACATAACTACTCTTAGAGTTTTGACTCTTGCAAAAGGTTTACAATGTAACTAATCCACCCCAACCACTTAGTCGAATCCCTTAGCCTTTACCAATCAACCTTGTTTTATGTCTTTCAATTTCACAATGAAATTTAGCGTGAATATTTATTTACAAGCATTATATTTTTTTTTGCCAAGTCTTTTTCAGTGTATTGAACATAATGAGGTGTTCTATTTCCATATGCATGTATTGTTTAAAAAACATGTTTTTGTATTACATCGTTAACAAAATTTTAAAACACTAAATTCTAATTTTTAATCACAAAAAATAAGATATGGCTAAATGTGTACAAAAGTTTTACTCGTAATATTTTTCTTAAAAAATTGTTTGCTTTAATTATTTGCTAACTTCAAAGTAGTTCAAAAGAAATATAATTAACGAGGAGAATAACTTGAATGATCAACACATGCATACAAATCATATTCATAATAAAATATCATTTTATTCAAGAAAATCAATATTACATATAACAGAAACATTTTTTGGATGCTATAACTATAGATAACTCACATCAGGTAATTAATCAATCTAATCATGTGAGCAAATTGTGTATGATAATGTGATAGTAGAGAAGACTAATAATTAATTAATAATACATAAAAACTACAATATTTGTAAACATATAAAATTAATTATTAAATGTTGTTGCTCTTAAACAAAGTAGTAGTATAGTCCCAAAGTGATGAAGTAGTTGCTTCTTCGTCAAGAAGATGGCCCCCACGTGGGAAAATACGATCATGCTGCTTTATTAATGGTGGATTATTATTTTGATGAGTGGAATTCATCGCGCTATTTGCTTTAACCATCTCCAATGCCGCAAGCAACTCACAATCTTCAATGTCATTCAGCCACAACCCTAATTTGTCCTCCCCAAAAGCTTCACCCGCAATCTCTTCCATTCCATTCATAATATCAATATCACCAAAATCAGTGTCACCAAAATTATTATTATTGTTATTGTTGTTATTGGCCTTAGCTACCTCCATTTTCATCCAATCTCCAACACTTGTCATCCTCTCCTCACTCAGCAGGTAATCATGGAAAGCCTTCGAATTCTCATTGCTGCTATTAATCCCCTGATAATCAAGAGTGGCACGGCGAAAGGCACACATCGACTCGTGGTCCATCCTTGAATTCTTGTCTCTAAATCCCATAGACAAATCGCTTTGTGGACAATCCACGTTCTGGCATGTATATATTGGTTTGTCCACAAAGCTATTACCATTATTGTTGTTGTTACCATTATTATTACTATCAAAATCACACTTTCTTTTTTCACTACCTCCGTTGCTGCTACTGCCGCCACCACCAAATAAAACATGATTAAGAGAATTATTAATAGAGCTTATTGGGGATGACTCAAAGACTTCGATTTCTCCCTCCTCGTCTTCCTTATTATTCTCCTCGTCGTTGAACGAAGAAGGGGAAATCTTAAGACACTTGTTGGTAAGTCTCAACAAAGCTTCTTCTTGGCTGACAACTTTGGACCAAGTAGCGTTATCTTTGGCAGTCATCTTATCTTGCAAGGTCTTTGATTGAGTCACAAGCCTTTTCAATTTCTCTAAGTCAGGGGACATGTGCTTTATAACGGAAGCCAATACCGAAACCTTCCATGCCTTCTTCAAATCATGGGGTTTCTTATACGGTGGTGGCCCGTGTTCTTGAGCCAAAAAGCCCTGATCGCCCCACCATGCCTCTGACCCATTAGGCCACCACGGCGGGGCCACGCCTTTCTCCAAAGGATACCTCCTTTGTGGCGGCATACAGTGTTGCATCAGTGTTGAAAGGAGAGATCCTAGGGTTGCGTCTTGAAGATCTTGGAGAAGGTGTATGCTTGACGACGCATCTAACTCTCCCTTTTCAAGCAACGGTAAATACTTTGCAATTGCTTTAGGGGCAGTTTGTTCAAATCTAATATCTTCTTTCCACCATTCTCGCAAACTATCCGAGCTACCAGTAATTGGCTTTCCTATAAATTATAATTAAAGGAAAAGTATGATGAAGGCTGAAATGTGACAGGAATAAAATATATTTAGTAAGAACATAGAAAAATATTGAAATTGTTTTTGTATTATTTATTAGATAAAAACTCAAATATAATTTATTTCATGATTAAAATTTTTTAGATAATTTAATAGATTTAATTAAATTATTATAATTTTACATAAAAATAATTTTACGTACGTTATTATTCCTCCTTTTAAATTAAACTTTTTAACTATGCACAGTTGATTTTTAATTAAAAAAAATAAAATGAAAAAGAAACTCTTATTTTAAAAGAAAAAAGGGTGTAATTCTATACCATCTTCAGGAACGATGCCATAGACGAATCCACGAGCTTTGCAAACCTCCATAATCTTCACCATGTATTTGAGGACGGAGTCTTGTGCCCTAAACATCTTTCTTTTCCTGGACGCTTCTTGCTTGACTTTTTTGCTGTCGGATTCGTCTATGTTAAGTTTCTCTTTCATCTTCTGGAGAAGGATACGGTCTTTCCATATGCGCTTCTTCAGATCCTCATAATCTATAGTTTCATCTTCTGCTGCTGCTGCGTTAACATCAATTTTCTCGTCTTCTGTATCAGATAATTGAACATAGGGCGGATCCATTTCTTCCTGGATCAGCACCATGATGATTATTTTATAAAAGAAATTAAGTGAAGTGTGAAAAATATGTGTACAGAAGACTAAATAAGAGTAATTGATATTATGTTGTTACAACTTGTAAAGGTTATATGTGTATATATAGATATTCACAAAGGTTTTGGAATGGCGGTGTTAGAAGAATCTAATATCAGCAAAATAAGCTTACTTTAGAAGGAACCAACATCAGTAAAATAGGCTTAGTTTAGGGAAATTGTATTTAAATAAATAATTCATAAGAGTGATGGGGATAAAGTAGACATTACCAAGATAGAAATTGTACGGTATTTATAATTCTTGGAAAGGTTGGTAAATGTGAAATTAACGTTTGAGTGAGATAATGAAAAAGATGAGGCAGTTCTGTTTGCATGCACAATTTGTCATAGTATTGGATAATTAGAATCATAATTTCTACCGTTATTAATTTAAAAAAAAATACACAATTTGTAGACTGTTATCGATTTTTTTCCTCTTTCTTCTTAATTATCATTGTCGCCGTTTTTATTATCGTTATTGTCACTATCTTCTTTTCTTCTTTCTTATTTTATTTGATTTTTTTTCTTTTGTTTTTCTCCTCCTCTTCTTAGTTATCATAGTCGTCATTTTTGTTATCATTATTTTCTTTTTCTTTAATTAAATATTACAAAATTAGTTTAATAACAAAACACATTATTTAGTGGTAATTAACACAAAAAATCTTCAAAAAACCATAAGTTTATAATCTTGACTTACTCAACCAATAAAATATATTTAAATATATTTTAAATTTAATCGATATATGAAATTATTATAAATGATCCAGAAATAGTCAAATCTTATATATATTAGTTTAATACTATATAATTAATTCAATAATAACAAAAATACATCATTTAGTTAAAAATAACACATAAATTTTTTATAAAAGACAATAAATCTTTAAATAACGAACTATAAATCCAAAATTTTAACCCAGTCAACCAATAAAATACATTTAAGTGTGGTTCAGAACTAAAAAAAAAGACATAAATACCACTTCATTTAGTTGGGAATGATATTACGATTAAGAAATTTTTGTATCTAAATTAAAATTTTTTTGTGTTAATTAAGAAATTTTCTGTGTTACAATGAAAATATTTTGATAATATTTTTTTGATAAATTCTGCACAATTCAAAACTTTTTCTCCTCCTCCTCTTCTGTTTCTTCATCATCATTATTTTTTTCTTCATTTTCTTCTTTTTGTTTCACATTCTTATAATTTATCTTTTTCTATCATCCTAATAAGAATATGTGTCACGGTTAAAAGATTTCGATACTATTTTTCTAATAAATTATGCATAATTTAAAATTTTTCCTCATTTGCTTCTTCTTCTTGTTTCACCTTCTCGTGATTCTTCTTGTTTCATCCTCTTAATATGAATAAAAACAAGAATAAAGAATAGAAAAAAATCAAACATAAAAAAATAAAAAATATTGCAATAACCACTACAAAAAACAGGAGAAAAAATAAAACAAAATACAACAACAATAAAAAATAACGATAAAAAAATGTGTGAAAAATAACTTAATTGATAAAAACACTTAAATATTTAATGAGACCGTTAAAAATAAAATCAATTTAGCCTTTATAAATATTGTGTAAACCTTAACTTATCTCCCAAAGTAATTCAAAATATTACATATATAATAAAAATCAGTTACGTATTAAATTATTATAATATATTTGTATATATTTATGTATATTATTTTATATTTTTAATTAAATAATTAATTATTAAAATAATTAAATTTATCATAATAAAATAATCAAATATATAATAAACAAATAATAAAACTATTTTATAATAGCATAATAAAAAGAATTATGAATTGCTAAATATGTATCTTTTAATACTATGACTAATTTTTTTATACATATAACATAATTGAATTTTGTAAATTAAGCTAAATTGACTCAATTGTTTAATCCATGTAATAAAAATTATGACTATTCAAAAATTATTATAAAATTCATGTCAAAATTAATAAAAATAGAAATTAACTAATATGTATTTAAGAGTATAAATTAAAGTTATTAATTTAATTTTTTATAAAAAACTTATAAAAATTAATTTTTAATATATTTATTATGTAATTTTTTAATGTAAAATGTTTAGATTTTTTACTAAGAATAACCTAACATATACGTTAAAGATATACGTTAGATAAACCTATCAATAACTATTCTTAAATGAAGTAACACATATATTTAATATTTATTCGGTCATCACTATTAAATTAAAGCATTAATAATAATAATAATAATAATAATAATAATAATAATAATAATAATAATAATAATAATAATAATAATAATAATAATAATAATAATATGCTTCATATATATTCTTGTCCAATCCTTAAGGTAAGATAGTAAACTAGAGTTGCATGTATCCCATAAATCAAATTTTACATTTCATACAGATGGATGATTTTTAATGTTTTCTTTTTAATTATATATAGTATTTTAAATAGTTTTTTAGAAATAACTAATAATTAATAATATATTATTTTTAAATTTATTTTAAAAATATAATATAAATCAATAACAAAATAAAAAACGTGGACATAGAACAGTTGCATTTAAATAAATCTAAACAAGAAAAATTATTTTTATTTTTTATTTTTATTAATATATAATTTAGGAAAACATAAATCAAATAAATATTATTAAATTTTATCTCCGTGACGTGTAAAATATTTAGACATCAACAAAGTAACACTTTTTATAATTTGTTGAGTAAGAAAAAACTGAATCATATGGCAAATAAAAATGATGTAAGTAAATTTGTTATTTGTGGCTTATTTTCATGCTAGCTGATACGGGCACTCTTATGCTAAGGAATTTTGCATGATATAATATAATGTCTAACATGATCAGATTAATTTTAGTGAGTTGTACAAATGGATAAATATAATATTAATATATATGTGACCAATAATTCAACGAAGAGACAAAGTTGAATTGGATTGTTGGAGTGTGTGAAAAAAAATTATATCCGTTCTTTAGAAAGATAGATCATTTTCATTGTATGAAAAATGTAAACATGACTTTGAAATGGTGGCATATGTAATTCAAAATAAATACTTCAGTTGGGTTACAATAATTTTGCTTAGGAAAGTCTTATACTCGTATAAAAAAAGTTGAATGATGAAATTCGGTTCATATTAGTTAAAATAAATAGTCATTTTTAATTAGAGTTTTGTTAGGTAGATCATAATTGTTGTGAATAATGTAAACAATAGACTCTAAAAGTGACCTAATAAAGTAAAAAAAATACTCTATCCTAAATTAACTCCTAAACTCTAGTATCAAAAGATGTATCAATAATATTTCTATAATTATGTATAGATACAGTACTCAAAGAGTACTCTCGTGTATATTTATTATTAAGATAGGAAAGATTTGATATAGTTACATATAAAAGATGTATATATATATGTGTTCAGGACTAATGAAAAAGCAAGTTGAAATAACTTATTTTCTACATGGTATCAGGGCCTACTCTGATACGACAAACACAAAAAGAACCATGATACCAGAGGCTTCAAAAAAGGAGCTAAGAAAACTCACTCGCCATATGACCTCAATGAGAATGACAACCCAAGAAATGTAATCACGCAAGTGCAGGTGCGCGGAGAAAATTACGAGGAATGAGTCCGAACTGTGAAAATATCACTTCGGGCTCGGAGAAAATGGGATTCATCGATGAAATTCTCACGGATCCAGAACAAGATGCATCTGATCTTGAGGATTGGTGGACAGTTCAATCCATGATTGTATCATGGATCTTGAACACAATCGAACCAAGCTTACGGTCAACCATTGCGTATGTTGAGAACACGCAGACACGGTGGAAAGATATCATAGAACGATTTTCACCTTGAACGGACCACGAATACAACAACTGAAGTCAGATTTGACGAGATGCAAGTAGGAAGAAATGGCTATAATGGCGTATTATAGGAAATTGAAAGTACTATGGGATAAATTAGTACAGTGCAAGCAAATTTCCAAATACACGTGTAGTGGATGTAAATGTGGAATTGGATCACAACTTGAGAAACGAAAGGAAGAAGAAAGGGTCCACTAATAGGCCTCGATGATGCGAGTTATGAAATAGTGTGGTCAAATATTCTGGCAACAGATCATTTGTCATCATTGAATCGTGTGTACGCAATGCTAATCCAAGAGGAGAGAGTGAAGATGATGGCTAAGGCATCATAAGAGAAAGGGTTCGTTGTGGGACTCACAATGCAGGCAGAGAACCGGACGAAAGAACGAGGAGATCCTAGCCAAAAATTCACAATATGCTCTAACTGTGGCAAAAGTGGGCATGGTATTAAAGGATGCTTTCAGATTGTAGGATATCTAGAATGGTGGGGCGATCGACCAAAGAATGAAGGAAGAGATGGTGGCAAAGGCTACAGACGACAAGGCATGCGTACTTGAGGAATTTCAGCACGTGCATATGTGACACACACTGATGGAAGTGGTAGCCATGCTATCAACATGGAAGACACGAGACGTGAGACGTCAGGGTTGACCAATGAGCAATGGAAAGTGTTGGTAATTATGATCAACAAGCAAAAATCAAATGACTATGGAAAAATGACTGGTAAGAGAATTTTTTATTTATGGATTATTGATAGTGGAGCTTCCAACCACATGACGAGAACCTTGAAAAATTTATGTGAAAAGAAAACTATATGCGGGTTTCCAATTGGTTTACCAAATGGAGAGCAGGTGATAGCGTGCAAGAAAGGAACAGTGATACTTGAAGGAGGACTTGAATTGAAAAATGTTCTCTATGTACCTCAATCAAAATATAACTTACTCTCAGTTTCTCAATTAACAGATGAAGAACACTGTCTAGTACAATTCACTTATAAATTTTGTGACATATAGGACCGTACTTCAAGGACGCTGATTGGAGCGGGTGAGCAGAAGGATGGGTTCTATTGGTATCATGGGTTACACAAGATTCAAGCTTGTCATACCAGAATAGAGAATCAATTGGCGCTTTGGCATAAGAGACTAGGACATCCATCATTTAAAATTGTGCAAATGCTCTGCAATGTAAGTGAGAAATATACAACCAATGAGATTTGTGAAATTTGTGAAAAATCTAAACAAACAAGAGATAAGTTTCCTTTAAGTGACTATCATGCTTCCAATATTTTTATTTAATCCATTGTGACTTGTGGGGACCCTATAGAACTCCCTCCTCATGTGATTCTTCGTATTTCTTAACTATTGTGGATAATTGTTCACGAGCAGTTTGGATATATTTGTTGAAAGAAAAGGTTGAGGTATCAACCACATTGAAAAAATTTTTCACTTTGGTTGAATGTCAATATAACAAATATGTTAAAATGGTGCGATCTGATAATGGAACGGAATTCATTTGTTTAAAACAATAATTCCTACAACAAGGCACTATTCACCAATCGTCATGTGTTAATACACCGCAACAAAATGGACGAGTGGAGCGCAAACATCGACATATTCTCAATGTTGCTAGATCATTACATTTTTAAGGCAATCTTCCTATTTAGTTTTGGGGAGAATGTATCTTAATTGCTGGCTATTTAATTAATTGTATGCCATCTTCAATATTGAAGGGCAAGACTCCGTATGAGGTTTTTCATGGAACAATTCCAAGTTATGAGCACTTGCGGGTTTTTGGCTCTTTGTGTTATGCTCAAAATCAGAATAGACGAGAGGACAAATTTGCCAGCTGTAGCCGATGTGTTTGTCGGGTATCCTTTTGGGCAAAAAGGATGGAAACTATTTGACTTAAAAAAGAAGTTTTCTTTGTCTTTCGTAACGTCCATTTTGTTAAAAATATGTTCCCTTTTAAAGCGGATCAGGCTTTGGAACCAAGGATTGAAGATATTGGATCTCCTGTAACAGAAACAATTGTTGAAGAAGATACACACAATGGGCCAAGTTCAGCACCCATACTTGGGCTTAGTACTCCATACTTAAATGACCATGCTAGGGATTCCCTCATTGAAGTATCTATTGATAAACAGGGGGATATGAGTTCAATGAAGAGACTGAAGAGTACATCGCTGACGATGCATCAGAACCAAGTGCAGCAGAAACAACGCCAACTTCTGATCTACCACTAGTCACGATGGACGTTCCACTTAGTCGGGGTCACCGCATGAAGATACCCTCAGTCAGGTTGTGCGATTTTGTCTCTACTGCCACGATAACAATAAGTCCTATCGACCAATCTCCCTTTCCATCAAAATCCTCAGGTGTGTCCTATCCTATACAAAATTTTTTGAATTATAATTCCTTTTTCAAACAACACTACAGTTTTCTTGCCTCTCTCCAGATAGAACAGGAGCCAAGAGCCTCTATTTTTCTCTCAAGCAGTTAGAGATGAGCGTTGGCGCAAAGCGACGTCCCAAGAAATTCGTGCGCTTCAACTCAATGACACTTAGAAGCTCACAACTCTTTCCCAGGAAAGAAAGCACATGGGTGTAAGTGGGTTTAAAAAATTAAATATAATTCTGATGGGACAATAGAGAGGTTCAAAGCAAGACTGATAATTTTGGGAAATAATCAAGTGAAAGGCTTGAATTACAATGAAACGTTTTCTCCAGTGGTAAAGATGGTAACAATTCGCACAACACTCATAGTGGTAGCAGCCCAGGATTGGGAACTCCACCAAATGGATGTCCACAATACATTTCTTTATGAAAAACTTGATGAGGACATTTACATGAAGCTTCCTCCTGATTTTCAAGTGCCTCAACAAGGACTGGTTTGTAAACTTCAGAAATCTCTCTACGGACTGTGGCAGGCCCCACGTTGCTGGTTTGTAAAATTTTCATTTGTCCTCCTTCGATATGGGTTTAAGCAATTCCCAAAGGATCATTCCTTGTTTAGCCTTCGCCATCATAGCATGCAATTGATAATTTTGGTATATGTTGATGACCTTGTAATTGCAGAAAATAATGGTGCTGCAATTCAACATTTCGAAGAGTATTTACACATATGTTTTCACATAAAAGATTTAGGCTGACTGAAATACTTCTTGGGATTTGAGGTTGCCAGATCTTCAACTGGAATCTTTCCGTGCCAAAGAAAATATGTTTTGGATATAATCACTGAAACAGGACTTCTAGGTGCTAAGCCTGTAGCAACACCGTGCGAAGAGAATCATCGATTGGGGTCAACTGCAGGTTCTCTTTTATCCGATCCTAGCATATGTCATCGGCTTGTTAGAAGACTGGTTTATTTATGTTTTACTCGGCCTAATCTAGCCTACAGTGTTCACATGTTATCCCAGTTCATACAAAATCCACGCATCGAACACTGGCAAGCTACTTTATGTGTTGTATGCTATTTAAAGGGACACCTTGGGCAAGGAATTCTTCTTCCACGAGAGAATGATTTGCAGCCCTATGAATGGTGTGACTCCGATTGGGCTAGTTGTCTATTCACTCGCAAGTCAATCACAGGATGGTTCATCCAGCTTGGTAACTCACCAATATCTTGAAAAACTCAGAAACAACAGACAATGTCTGCCTCCTCTGCTGACAATGAATATCGTTCAATGGCTTAGACAACAAAAGAATTGAAGTGGATTAAAAATATACTCTCATCTCTATACGTGCTTCATCATGTCCCTATTCATCTCTATTGCAACAGTTAAGCAGGTTTTCACATTACTAAAGATTCAGTTTTTAATAAACAAGCATATTGAAGTAGATTATCATCTTGTTCGGGATGAGATCATGCACCAACGCCTCCTTACATCTTATGTTCCCACTCACATTCAGTTGGCCGACCTTTTTACTAAAACTCTTGGTGCCAAAAAGTTTGAGGAAATATTGGTCAAGTTGGGCATTGAAGACTTGCATGCTCCACCTAGAAGGGGGTATTAATGGATATTTAGATATACATAGAAATATTATATCAATAATATTTCTATAATTATGTATAGATACAGTACTTGTAACAACTCAATTTCCAGTACGTCATGATCATACTATCGATATTTTTTTTGAGAAAAAAAAACTTTTACTTTATAAAAATATTTGCGAGGAGAGCTAATTAAACATAAGCAAGCCATCACATGGAATTAAATAAAACATAAACAAGGCCAGCATTACATATAACCACAACATATAGCATAGATCACACACACACACACACTGGGGAGAGTTAGCATACAACCCTTCACATCTTGCTACTATGTACAAATCAACACTCTGGGTAGAGTTCATACAGAACATCCCTAAGCTAGTGCCCGAACTAGCCTAGTCAATTATGTACACACTACTCTCTCAATGAGTCTGATCCAAAGTGAGAAACTAACACAAAAGTTAGGCTAACACAAAAGACTATCAAAAGACACAACCATAACTCCCAGGCCTCAGCTATCATCGTCAGAGGAGATCACAATCATATCAGAACACTCCTTAGGATCATCGTCATCGTTGTCGAAAATCTCTATAATCTCAGAAGAGGCACTGGCACTCGTGCTACTGGTCTGACCAGCACTCGTCGGTCCACTAATAGAGGCAGTGAGCAGATCCTCAGAAGATGGCTCGGATGACGATACTGAGATATGCTCTATTGGGATATTCTCTTCTGGTACGAGCTTTGGAATATGCTCCTCCATGGGCTCAGACTCAGGGCCCGCCTGATCCGCAGGCTGATCGGGATGCTGGTGAGGCACCGGCCCGTCATGAAACGGGTGAAATGGAGTATTCGGGTGGAGCCACTGTAGCAGGAACTCGTAGGACATGTCGGGGTTAAACTATGGAGGGTCAATCGGGTGACGAAAGGGGTGATCACGTAAAATGTACGTATGGGTCCTAATCTCCGCACCTACTACGTAAAACCTATGCTGTACAATGTCCTCATATATATAGGGAGGGTCTATCTAGTAAAATATAACTCTGGTCTCCATCTGAAGGAGAGAAAGAAAATGGGTAAGAACTGGAGAGTTCTTAGTAGGGTCCGGGGTAGTTAGTTTAGTCAGGACTATCACAGTTCAAGTAATTCACAATAAAATATACAAATGTCACAGAGAAGTATCTAATTACCACAATTCAGAGTAGCAATAAGGAATGCATAAACACAAGAAGACAATGACAAACAATTTCACCGCATCAAGTAAAATGCAAATGCACAACAAGGATGATGCATGTCTAGCCCTATTGCAGGTAATGAGCTCATTTGTCGATTTCGACTCGCAACCGACGCAATCTGACTCGCAAGTCAGATAAGGCATTCCAGTGGCATAACCTCACCTAGAAGCGCGTAGAAAAGTTTCTAACTTGTTGGTTCCCTCGTATAGGTACTCCTGGTACCTTAAAATCAACCTTCCGCTGTACCGCATGCGTATGAAAATTATTAAAGTTCCTTGGCGGTAGGCTCGAATGACCCATCCTTAACGCTGCCATCTTATGTTCACAGTCTTCCATCAGCTGACTCTTATTGACAAGCTCTGCAAAATTCTGTATTTCTAGTGGGACCAATGAATGCATCAGCTCATTGTGAAGTCCTCCTTCGTACTTCAAACACTTCTGTTCATACCCTGGGTCAAGCTGTCCGACCCGAGATGTTTAGCGACAAGCCGACCGACCTCTTCAGGTAAGACTATCCGACCTCTTCTCAAAGAGCTCGGCCAATGCCCGACCTCTTCAGGTAAGACTATCCGACCTCTTCTCAAAGAGCTCGGCCAATGCCCGACCTCTTCTCAAAGAGCTCGGTCAAATCGCCAAAGGAGCCCAAAGCAGGCCCAAAATGAAGGAACACAACCCAATCTAAAGGTAGCCAAAGCCCAGAAAGATAAAGGCGGTTCCCCTAAAGATAAGATGACTTCACTCAAGGATAAGATAAGATAAGATAAGATAACTATCTTATCTCCAGAGAGGTCACTCCTCACCATTATAAATACACTGGAGCACCCAGGTATAACTCATACTCTAATTCTACTCAATACCTGCTTAATACCCTTGCTAACTTAAGCATCGGAGTCCCTTGCAGGTACCCCCCACCCTCCGGGACGAAGGATTAGCACCACCACCAAGTCCAACAAGTCGGACACACCAGCTCCGGCCGCCGTACACCTGCCGGACACGTCGGCTCCGACCAACACAGAAGATCTCATCCGAGATCGACCTACAGTTTCAGGTAACCCTCGGAACATTGGCGCCGTTGCTGGGGAACTTGGAAGTCATCCCACCACCATGGCGGACAACCATGACAACGACCACGATTCAGATCTAGAGGATAAAACGCCGCACAAAAACGCGGATACTACACCAAAGGATACTCCTCAACTTAACAACGAAAAGGATTCTCCAAATGCGAGAGCCATGGAGGCACTTCAAGACCGTTTAAAATAACTGGAAGAAGAAGTCCTACATCAACGACTGGTTGAGAAAGACCTACAAAGGGAGATAAAGCGACGCCGGGAATTGGAGGACAAACTCCTAAAACTCGAAGCCGATCTCAAGGCCAAAGCTAATCGATCCTCTCATGAGGATAGCTCCTGCAAGGACCAAGATTCATTCACCAAAGAGGTCGGACACGTTGAAGGCCCACCTCACACCAAAGAGGTCGGACGTGTTGAAGGTCCACCTCACACCAAAGAGGTCGGACACGTTGAAGGCCCACCTCACACCAAAGAGGTCGGACGCGTTGAAAGGTCCACCTCACACCAAAGAGGTCGAACAAAGTTGAAGGTCTCCCTCACACCAAAGTGGTCGGACAAGTTGAAGGTCCACCTCACACCAAAGATGTTGGATGAGTTGAAGGTCCACCTCACACCAAAGAGGTCGGACAAAGTTGAAGGTCAACCTCACACCAAAGAGATCGGACAAAGTTGAAGGTCTCCCTCACACCAAAGTGGTCGGACAAGTTGAAGGTCCACCTCACACCAAAGATGTTGGATGAGTTGAAGGTCCACCTCACACCAAAGAGGTCGGACAAAGTTGAAGGTCCATCTCACACCAAAGTGGTCGGACAAGTTGAAGTTCAACCTCACACCAAAGAGGTAGGACAAGTCGAACGTCTCACACAAAAGAGGTCGAACGAGTTGAACGTCCACCTCACACCCCTGAGAGACATGTTCATGGAGGATTCGCAAGAGGAAGGATCTCTAAATCATCTCGCAAAAGACACCTCAAAGAGGTATATTAAGGAAGGGAGAGAGGTTTGAATAGGACTACGGGGTGCAAACAAGCCTTCCGAGATTTTGAAAATTCTTGGGGCAACCACCCATTCTTACCCAACCAAGGGAAAGTGAAAAGCTCATATTATACCTCGTAGTGGAAAGTCTGGCAATAGCCTCATCACTAGTTAAAGAAGACAAAAGTGGGCAACAACCCGTCTACTTCATCATCAAGGCTCTACAAGGGGCCGAACTAAACTATCAAGAGATAGAGCAGTTCACCTACGCCCTCATACTCACCTCTCGATGACTCCACCCATACTTTCAAGCTCACACTATCAGAGTTCGGACCAACCAGCCCATAGAAGGCATCCTACAGAAAACAGACTTAGCAGGAAGAATTCTACAGTGGGCAGTCATGTTATCCAAAATCGATCTTCGACATAAAGCTCAAACAGCCATCAAATCACAGTATCTGGCCAACTTTATTACAGAGTACACTGACACCCCGGGAAATCCTACAAATTGGAAACTCTACATGGACGACTCTTCAAACAAAACCGGGAGTGGTGCAGGCGTAATTATATAAAGCGATCAGGGAAGCCAAATCAAGCTAAATGACCAAGCTGAATACGAGGTGCTACTCGCTGGTTTAAGGCTAGCTAAAGAAGGTAGGAGCTTACCATGTCCAGTGATTCACAAGTAGTCACCTCACAAATAGAAGGGAGCAACCAAGCTGAGGATCCCACCATGAAAAAATACCTCGGGTAATTCGGGGGACCCTGGACAAAACTAGAGAATAGCTCAGAAAATTCGGGGGACCCTGGACAAAAACAGAAAACAGCTCGGACATTTCGGGGAATATGAAGCCCGACACATACCTCGGGAGCAGAATGCCCGAGCTGGTGCACTTTCAAAATCAGCCAGTACCAACAGCTCGGACAGTTCGGAGAATTTGAAGTTCGACACATACCTCGGGAGCAGAATGCCCGAGCTGATGCACTTTCAAAATCAGCCAAACCAAACTAGGGGGCAATAATAGAAGCCTCATCCAGGCTACATTATAAGGCCACAACAAGGAAGGAAAACAAACCCTCTCCTCATAGTCTGGTGACACCAGCTCATAATTCTTCTCCTCATCCCTATCTCTACCAATTCTACGGAACCTCCTAAGTCGCACACAATATCCAGGGTCAGCCATAGTAACACACATTAAAACTATGGAATCCAGTCAATCAGACATGCCGTCCGGGATCTTGTAGACATCTCAGCAATATTTTTTCAAGAAGACATAGGTCAACCATGGGGTTATTACCAAACAACTCAGAAAAAATAAGGAAACAACTCGGACAATAACAGAAAAACATTAGATGTCAGATACAGCAGTAAAAGAGAAACTCCAGGACTCACACGAAAGTCCAGGGGCACCCTTTGGAGGCAACAACAGGGCAAGAACACAGAGAAGAGAAGCCGACAATCTATACCCAAATAGTCCGAACACCTCTCAGACAAAAGGTCAAAATAAAAGCTAGAACTTTTATACAGAAGGAGTCAGGCAACGATGAAAAGAAACAGGAACAGCAACAAAACCCTAAAAGCCCACATTCTTCTCAAAGGCGAATGACAAAAGAAAAGTCATAACAAACTATCAAAGACGCAAGCTTTTTGTAGAATGAACCAAAGTTCTTCAGAGCAAAAACCCAACTACAAAGTCAAAACTTTACATAAAAAACATAGCCCCACCAGAAGAGCTCCATCAAGTCCTATGGGCATATCGGACAACTCCACACTCCACCACAAAGGAATCACCTTTCTGATTAGCTTACAGAATGGAGGCAATGATCCCAGTGCAGGTTGAAGAAGGATCGCCCAGACTGATCCACAACAGTGAAAAGGCCAACTTCCAACTTCAAAAGGAAGAACCCGACCTACTTCCAGAAATCTGAGAAAGAGCTCGGACCAAGGAAGAGGTGTTAAAACGTCAAATGGCCTCAAGATACAATCGGAAGGTAACCTAGCAACGACGATCTCATCCTAATCTAAAATGACATCAGAATAGGTCGGTCAGGAGAAGAGAAGCTAGCAGCCAACTGGAAAGGATCATACCAAGTTGTTCAGAAGAACTGGAGAAAGGTTATTACAAAGTGTCCAACCTCGAGGGGCAAGAGCTACCAAGGTCATGGCATGCCTGCAAAGGGCGCCAGGCCGAGATCCAAAAAGATTGCCTGACCTAGAAAGGTAAGTACTAACATGTACACACTCTTATCTTCATTTTATTAAAAAATTACAAATTCCCTAAAAAGTTTCCTACCAAGACGCCCGAGTACGGCAGGTCGACAAGGTGAACACCAGATTCACCGCCCGATCACGACAAAGTCGGCAAGATAAAAACCAAATTCATCGTCCGATTACAAAGCGACAAGTTGGCAAGGCGAAAACCAACTTCAACGCCCGACCACGATGAAAACCGAATTCATCGTTTGATTTTGACAAAGGTCGACAAAGTGAAAACCAAAATTCACTGCTCTATAAACTCTCAAGACGCATTAATCTGAAGCATTCATCGTCTGATTATAAAGCAACAGATCGACAGAAAGTGAAGAACAGATTCACTGTACGATCTCGATAGGAATAATCGTCCGATAAAGGTGAAAACGCGATTCACCTAAAGGACGATCAAACCAGGACAGAAACCACCATCTACAAATCGGCAAAGATGAACACAGAATAATGCAAGAAGTTATCAAAGTAATCCCTAAAAGAGATCTGACAAAGATCCAAGAAAGAGGATTACAAAAATAACTTAGGAAGAGACCGACATAACGAAGTCGGACTCCTACTACCAAAGAGTTATAAAAGTAATCCCTGAAAGAGACCCGACAAAAGTCCAAGAAAGAGGATTACAGAAATAACTTAGGAGGACCCGACATGACAAAGTCGGCCCAAGCGACAAAAGTTATAAAAGTAATCCCTGAAAGAGACTTGAACAAGGTCCAAGAAAGAGGATTACAGACATAACTCAGAAGAGACCGACAAGAAGAAGTCGGACCGACAAGAAGAAGTCGGACCACACGAAAGCTACAGCTGGACCGACAAGAAGAAGTCGGACCAACGAAAACTACAGCTTGGACCGATAAGAAGAAGTCGGACCAATGAAAGCTACAGCTTGGACCGACAAGAAGAAGTCGGACCAACAAAAGCTACAGCTTGGACCGACAAGAAGAAGTCGGACCAATGAAAAATGTGCGCTAAAACAGACATAGCTCTGCCCAAAAAGCCACGGCTCCACGACAAGGCTATCAAAATTGTTCAGAATGACTAAAAAGTGTTCTACGAAAACACTAAAAGGTCGTCGGACAAATTAGCCCCAAGGACCACCTCGACCAAGCAGAAAGTGGACAAAATCAGAAGCGATCAAAAGAGGTCGGACAACAAAGTACCGACACTCTACAAAGATCCACAAAAACGGACAAAGACATCTCGCGAACGGCCAGAGGAAGGCCAAGAATGTTTCGCTAAAAGGTACGAAGTCTTAACAAAGACACTACTTAAAAAGCGAAAAGCACAGCCTCAAAGACAGAGCTAAAAAGTCATCCAAACAAACTATAAAAAGGTTCCCCATCGGAACACTACCTAAAAAGTTGTTGGATTATGACTAAAAGGCCCGAACAGCAAAGACAAACAAGTCGGAAGAAGGCTGAAAAGTCCCCTCAACAAAGTAAAAGGGGCAATACTAGACTCGCACAAGGAGAAACTACTCAAAGATCGACCAAAGTCAGGATGCTTGAGCACGACTTCCCCGAAGAGATCGAAACTCTGAAAGCACGGTCTCACGAAAAAGTCCGAACTCAAGCAGGGGCAAAGTCATACAGGTCGACATCAGCTAAAAGAAGAGGCGCAAGTACGACTTCAAAAAAGAACAAGCCAAAAGGTTGGGAAACAACTTAAGGCTCAAAAGCGCTTAGCCAAAAAGGATACAACTCCACTCAAAGAAGGCACAATCTCAAACAGGTCTACGAACATCATCCAAGACTAAAAAAAGGTTCTATATAAAGAACACTAAAAAGTCATTGGACAAATCACTAAAAGTCTGGATATCAAGTCGCAAGGACAACTTCGCCAAAGCAGAGGGTTGTCAACACAAACTTAAAGCAAGGCGTGATCCAGAAGGCAAGGGTAGAAAACCCACGCTACCACTCAAAAAAGGTTGGACTGTGAAGTACCAAACCTCTAGAAAATCTGCAAGATTGCAAAGCAATGAAGAAACAAGCAAGACAGATGCTTGAGCACTACTTCCAAAGAGATCGAAGCTCTGAAAAGCACGATCTCATGGGAAGATCGAACTCAAGCAGGGGCACTGTTCATACCCTGGGTCAAGCTGTCCGACCCGAGATGTTTAGCGACAAGCCGACCGACCTCTTCAGGTAAGACTATCCGACCTCTTCTCAAAGAGCTCGGCCAATGCCCGACCTCTTCAGGTAAGACTATCCGACCTCTTCTCAAAGAGCTCGGCCAATGCCCGACCTCTTCTCAAAGAGCTCGGTCAAATCGCCAAAGGAGCCCAAAGCAGGCCCAAAATGAAGGAACACAACCCAATCTAAAGGTAGCCAAAGCCCAGAAAGATAAAGGCGGTTCCCCTAAAGATAAGATGACTTCACTCAAGGATAAGATAAGATAAGATAAGATAACTATCTTATCTCCAGAGAGGTCACTCCTCACCATTATAAATACACTGGAGCACCCAGGTATAACTCATACTCTAATTCTACTCAATACCTGCTTAATACCCTTGCTAACTTAAGCATCGGAGTCCCTTGCAGGTACCCCCCACCCTCCGGGACGAAGGATTAGCACCACCACCAAGTCCAACAAGTCGGACACACCAGCTCCGGCCGCCGTACACCTGCCGGACACGTCGGCTCCGACCAACACAGAAGATCTCATCCGAGATCGACCTACAGTTTCAGGTAACCCTCGGAACAACTTCCATTCTTCAAAATCATCTGGGTTTTTTTGACAGATCTTAGAGAATCGGCACAAATTCTCAATTTTCTGAGTATATTCTGCAACTGACATATTTTCCTGTGTCGACTGCATCAGTTCCATTTCTTTAGCAACACAAACAGATCTAGAAAAATATTTTTTGTAAAATTCCTCCTTAAAGTGTCCCAGTCAATATCTTCCACCTCCTGCCTCAACAAGCATTGCACTCCATGCCACCAATGTTTAACTTCTCCCTCTAGCATATAGGTCGCAAATTTGACATGTTGTTTTTCTGGTACATGTTGCGCTCGCAATGACTTCTCAATAACATATAACCAGTTTTCAGCTTCAGTTGCAATAAGCGTCCCCTTAAACTTGGGTGAATTTACCTTCATAAAGGTTTTTAGTGTCATAGGATTATCGTGGTTTCCAATATCTTCATTTTCATTACCATCTCCACCATGTTCACGATTGCGTCCTCTATTATGATTTCCATTCCTCTCTCCTGAATGGTCAATTGCTCGCGTTGTAACAGTTGCCGCTTCACGCACAGCCTCAACCATGGTGTTCATCGCAGCTATAAAAGCATCCGCACCCTTCATCGGTTCCTCTACATGGTTCACACCACGCCTACCACATCCTCGTCCCCATGCAGCCATCAAGATCATGTTCACACCCAACATGCAATATTAAGTTGATCAGTCTTAACATTTCAGGCAAAGTGTGAATAGTCTCTAAAATGAAAACACAACGACAGTCATGCAATCCATACCACAAGGATATCCTATATGCATGAAACACAACTCAGAGAATGCAATGAAACATGATTCAGTCCATATCCCCAAGCTTTAATAGGAACAGACTGCTCTGATACCAAATTGTAATGACCCAATTTTCAGTACGTCATGATCATACTGAAAATCAAGTGTCACCAATTTGTCCACCTAAAACTTTAACTATTTATTATTAAGCCTGTAATCGTGTTAGCACACTATCGATTTTTTTTTGAGAAAAAAACTTTTACTTTATAAAAAGATTTGCAAGGACAATTAATTAATCATACACAAGCCATAATAGGGAATTAAATAAAACATAAACAAGGCTAGCATTACATATAACGATAATATATAGCATAGATCATACATACACATAAAGGTACTATCATATATATATATATATATATATATATATATATATATATATATATATATATATATATATATATATATATATATATATTGTAAATTAGCATACAACCCTTCACATCTTTCTACTATGTACAAATCAACACTCTGGGTCCTGGTTCATACAAAAAACTCTAAGCTAGCACCCAAACTAGCCTAGTCAACTATGTACACCCTACTCTCTCAGTGAGTCTGATCTAAAGTGAGAGACTAACACAAATGCTAAGCTAACACAAAAAAACTATCAAAAGACACAACCTCAACTTGAAGGCCTCAGCTATCATCATCAGAGGAGATCACAATTACATCAGAACACTCCTTAAGATAACTGTCTTCGTCATCAAAAATCTCTATAATCTTAGGAGGGGCACTGGCACTCGTGCTACTGGTCCACTAATAGAGGCGGTGAGCGGCTCCTCAGAAGATGGATCGGATGACAATATTGAGATCTGCTCTACTGGGATGTCCTCTTTCAGTACGGGCTCTGAAATATGCTCTTCCATGGGCTCAAGATTTGGGTCTGCCTGATCTGCAGGCTGATCGGGATGATGGTGTGGCACTAGCCCGTCATGAAATGGGTGAAATGGAGCATTCGGGAGGAGCCACTGTAGCGGAAACTCATAGGGCATGTCGGGGTTAAATAGTGGAGTGTCAATCGGGTGATGAAAGGGGTTGCACAGAATGTACATACGGGTCCTAATCTCCGCACCTACTACGTAAAACCTATGCTGTACAATGTCCTCATATATATAGGGAGGGTTCATCTTGTAAAATATAACTCTAGTCTCCATCTAAAGGGGAGGAAAAAAAGGGGGTAAGATCTGGGGAGTTCTTAGTAGGGTCGAGGGTAGTTAGTTTAGTCAAGACTACCACAGTTCAAGTAATTCACAATAAAATATACAAGTGTCACAGAGAAGTATCTACCACAATTCAGAGTAGAAATAAGGAATGCATAAACACAGGAAGACAATCACAAACAATTTCACCGCATCAAGTAAAATGCAAATGCACAACAAGAATGATGCATGTCTAGTTCTATCGCAGGTAATGAGCTCATTTGTCGGTTTCGACTCGCACCCGACGCAATCCGACTCGCAAGTCTGATAAGGCATTCCAGCGGCTTAACCTTTGCAAGGTTTCAACCTCTTGCAGGCGCTGATTCTCCAGCTGAAGCATGTGCCCCCTTTCTCCTGGAAGCCATTCCATATACACGGGCATCCCCGTACAACCATTCACACATAAAGTCCACGGCTTAACATTTTCACATCAGCACCTTAGCTATTTATTTTTAAAGTTCACTAATAATTCTCCGAACGAAATCCTTAAGTAAAATTCAAAACATAAGCCCTTTTTTTGTTTAAATCAAACTTAAAACATAATACTTTTCTTAAATAATTTAAAATTGTAAAATAATTATTTTTTAAATAAATTGAACTCAAAATATATACTTTTCTTAAATGAATTAAATATGACATATAACTATTTTCTTAATAAATAAAAAATCAAATACTACAAGTTCTCAAATTCAATCTTTTTCTTTTAAATAAAATTTCAAATAAATTATTAAGACTTAGAACAAAATTTCGGTAGCATTCCCCCAAAAACCCGGACTCTGCCACCCTTCTCGGGTTCCTTTCAAACCATTTTTCACGCTCTTTTTAAATTATTTCCAATAGATCAAACCAAACAAGTTCCAGCATTTTCAAATTATCCTATCATAATCCAGAAATCAAATTCATCAGAATAACTCAGTTTCTGACTGCACTTAAACCCTCCGAACCTCAAACTTATCACAAATATCAATATATCACAAAAAATTAATATAAATTTAGTCAAATTCAATCGACAAATAATCACAACACCAATTCACTTATCAAATACCAATTTAACCGGTGAGAATTTACCAAAACCCTACCTTCGTATGAAATCAAAATACTCGAAGCTCCGGAGAAACTTTCTGACCGAGCCGTCGAAGAAGAAAACGTCCGGAATCGTCTGTGTCTCCTAAAACTCCAATTGGCCGAACTCAAGGGGTAGGGGAGCTACGTCACCGTCGACTTTCACCGAACAAAAGTAACGTCAATGTGTAAAGGAGGAGGACAGGAACACTTTTACCAGATTAGATTTTTTATTGGGGTTACGGATCACAAGAAATTGAAGCCGAAAGTTCGGTGGGGTTATGGTTCTCTCTCTCTCACTCTTGGTCACTTCTGTTCTCACCGTGCATGAAATGAAATCCAATGAGGTTAGTTGATGATGATTAATATGATATAAATTGATTAGGTGTCATGCTTACAATGATAAGTAGTTAGGTGTCACAAGCTTCCTTTTTCCTTTCTTCATTTTGTTCGGTCACTTGGGAAAAGAATGAAGGAATATGATGATCATAATATATGATGATGATTAAGGTTGTATAACATGAAATGCTATTGTTTAATGTGATTCCATGTTTCTTTTCTTTCTTTTTTCTTCTTTCGGTCAACAACAACAACAACAACAACAATAAGGTTAAATATGCATGAGTTATTAACATAAATGATATTAATAACTTAGGAATTAAAAGATATTTAATGAAGCATTAGCAATTCTAATCTCATCAAGAAATACCAATAAATAATTTTTATCGGTAAAAGTCGGACTTGATAATAATATTAATATTATTATCTAAGTTCCATTATAATTAGAGCAAGTAGAATAAATAAATAGGATAATAATAAAATTATATTACCATCTATTTTACTCCGGGGTTTGAAATCGACTCATCATAATAAAACTAATCGCTCCAAAATATTATTAAAAAAACTCGCGTTAATGCAAAAATTAGAGTTGTTACAGTACTCTATATTTATTATTAAGATAGAAAATTATGTCTTTTAAGATAGGAAAGATGTGATATAGTTTTATATCTAAATATGTATATATATGTGTTCATGACTAATGGAAAAGCAGGTTGAAACAACTTATTTTCTACAGATAACCATCTTCCCACCTAGTGAATTGAACATCTAGCCATTGTTAACTGTGCATACCTATTGAATTGAACATCCAACATGTCCATTGAATCAACATAATCATCATAATCAACAAATTATCTGCATACCTATTGAATTGAACATCCAACATATCGATTGTTCATATTGTTTAATATTCTCATTGTCTCCCTATACTTTTTGTAACGACCCAACTTCTAGTACGTCATGATCGTACCAAAAGTAAGGTGTTACTAACCTATTTTCCTTATTAACTATTTAATATTAAGCCTTTCGTTTGATATCGCGTTTCAATCTTTAATAAAATGCCAAAAAATTATTTTCAACTCATTACAAATCATATACCAAACACCACCAAGTAATAATAATAATCACAAAATTACTAATAATAATAAATCTTATACAGGTAAATCAAAATAAAACTCAGATACAACACCTATCTCTCTGTATAAAGTAAAAATCTTAAGCAACAAGTGAGGGAGCTCTATGAAAGTAACTTAACTCATAAATAAAGTCAATAATCGCCCGCAGCTTCAAACTGAATCTTTGAACTTGTGTCACTGAAAGGGTGGAAGATTTTGGGGTGAGAACAAACCACACGTTCTCAGTAGAGACGGAAATACCATCAAAGCAAAGAAATACTTGCAAATAGAATTAGTTTCATTTTAAAAGTAGTTAATCCTTGAAATAACCTTTTGAAAAATGCTTTATGGAAAGTATTACTTTGAAAAGCCGAAAGGAAACTTCTTTAGCTTACAAAATAGTACGGTGAGTAGTTTAAAATAAAGAAAGACCATAATCGTGTCTAAAGGGCTTCCTACCCAATAACCTACTCCATTCAAATCTGAACCAGGTATAGCTACAACATACATTCTCAAGCTTTTATCCAACGCTCCGTTCAGCCTATCTCTTTCCACTACCACAGTCTATCAGCATATAACTCAGCAATTCAGTATTAAACTCAATTTTTAGCAAACATCTCATTATCAATATCAAGTACAACCCTCAGTGTCACCACCGCCAGCATGAGGGATCTCTAAGTTGTACAAACACAAGCAACGCATACAAGTAATACACAAGTAGATTCAAGTAAGGCAAATAGCACATAATCACATAGTATGACATATACAATTAGGCAAATCAATACAATTAAGCAAATCCAAACAATTCAAACATATGCAAATGATTTATGCCTGCCCTATGGCCGATGATATCATCTGTCAGTTACAAAGCCAACCCGACATGTCTTGGTAGCTAACCATTGGACAGTCCCTGCGAGTGCACATCCCCAAGCTCAAAATCATAATCAATCAAAATAAAATATCCATGGTGGAGAAGAAATCATCCGGAAAGGTCTAAGTGTCCAGCCACATCTTACGACGCAGGGTAAACAGAATTTCAGATCTCAACCTGAAGAAGTGGAGCCGACCCACTGCATCTACCCAAGAAAATCCGAAACTCAGATAATTTCTCAAATACCAAGTTATTCTCGACTGGTAGTAAATGGGGGCTAACTACTGCATCTATCCCAAGAGTCTCAAACCAAACCTGGAGCAAGTGGAACAATGCCACTGCATCTACTCAGGTAGGTATATCTCACCACATTCCGGAGCAAGTGGAATCACTCCACTACATCTACCCAGGCAGGTATATCACAATCAGAATCATATTCAATATCATTTCATAATCATAATCAATCTCATCATCAATCTCATTCTCAATCTCGCATTCAATCTCATTCTCATTCTCATATTCAATAGTATTAAACTCGCCTATCATCATCATATTTATTTACTATTCATCATCACAATCACTTTTTCAGTCTCAAGCATAACCTTCAAACTCACACTCGTATTCCCAAACCTTGGAATTCATAATTAATTTACTTTTTAGTATCCCTATCTAGTTAACCAAATCTCTTCTCATTATTATAAAAACCAAATAAGTTGAAATAATAAATCAACTAAGTCATAGAAATTCGATTCTTTTTGAAATCCTTTAAAACATTTAAAACTTGTCTCTTTTGACAATTAATTCAAATCAAACTCAGTTTTTGAAATCATACCCAAACCAATCCCAAATTCTTAGAAAAATTTCGGCATCACCTCCCCTAAAAATTAGAGTTTGCCACCCATCACGGGTCCCTTCTTTTCAACCCCAACTCAACAAAAGCCAACCTTTCAATTCAATGTTTTCAAATTTGGCA
This sequence comes from Arachis hypogaea, assembly GCF_003086295.3. Classification (NCBI taxonomy): domain Eukaryota; kingdom Viridiplantae; phylum Streptophyta; class Magnoliopsida; order Fabales; family Fabaceae; genus Arachis; species Arachis hypogaea. The sequence goes on from NC_092045.1 coordinate 13,488,261, forward strand.
TTTAATGACCAATTATTATCGGTTTAAATCAAAGAAAACCAAAATCCAAAGATTCAATCTATTTCACCAAAAATCCAGAAATCAACTAATTCAATAACAAAACAACATATCAATCTCAACAGAAAATCATTCACATCACAGGCATTAATCCATTTACATTAATATACTAAACTTATCAGGTATTCAAAACCCAAAACATTTTCTTATTAAAACAAACCCCTACCTCAAAAGTCGAATCCCTTTTTATTCTTAACTAGCGGCATCAACCTCATTGACTTCTAGGCAATATCAACAACGACAATTAATGTTCACAATAATGACGACTTATCTGACATAAATTGGGATTAACGTAGAGTTGATATTAAGCAGAATTAAAATAGAATTAGTGATAGAGTATTGCGGTAAAGAGGAACGGAACCAAATAATCTCACCGCGAGAAACGAAGCAAGATGACACCGCATTGGCTTTTATTTTAATCATACAATTTCTAAAACTCAACCCCTGAGATATTAACATCGCAAAATTCTCAATAATTTATAGCAGAATAATAGCGGTAAGGATTTCAAGGCTAGAATAACTCACTACGGCTAAACAGAAATGAGGTAACCGAGCGGCAACAGCTCCGGCAACTACCTCAAGTGACGACTGCGGCCCAAATCTCTAATAACAACAACTGTAATAGCTAGGAAATGACAGCAAGGTTCCAAGAATTAAAAAAATAAAAACTAGAAGCAAGTACGCACTTACCGGCAGTGGATCCCCGCAACAGAAACTTGGCAACGTGACCGACAGTGACAGTGACAACTTGGCAATGACGGAGTTCTGGCAAAGCTTGTTGTCCTCTCTCTCGTGCATTCTGTTCCTTATAGTGACGGCGGCCCAACAGTAGTGGTGGTAGGACGCGGCAGCACAGAACGACGACAGTGACGCGAATGGATCCACTTCCTCTCACGTGCATCAATCTCCAATTAGTATCTCTCTCACTCTTTGCGAACTCTTTCTTCGGCTTCCATGGCGACGACGGCAAGTTTAGTGGAGGCGACGGTAGCAGGACGCGATGACAGTGGCGGCTCTTCCTCCCCTGTGCGTGCGCTCTCTCTTCCGTTCGGTGGCTATGGTTTGCGGCTTCCTCTCCTTTAACGGCGACACAACGGCGCGGTGGCAGTGATACCCGCCGATGCCGTCCTTCCTCTTCCCCTCTTCTCTTTTCATTTCTCTCTTCCCCCTTCATCCTCCCTTCTTTCTGCGTGTGTGCATGTATAGTTGGAAGAAGGGGGTGACGGCTGATATGGGTAAAAAGGGGTAGGGTTTTGTGTGTTTAATTTTTAGGGCTAGGATTTGATTTGGGACAAATTTAAAATTAGGGATATTTTGGTTAAATTGGGGTTTGGCAAATTCTAAATCAAATTAGGTTATATGGTATTAGTTTTTAAATCTAATTTAATCCCTCAAAATTACTTTGAAAATATTATTTAATTATCAATTTGCTAAATGGGCTTTCAATCAAGTATTCTAATTTAAAATTAGAGATAATATAATTAATTTTCTTTGTTTATAAAATTTTAAATATTAAATTCTAAAATCTCAATTATTTAAATAAAATCATATAAAATTCTTATTATTTTACAACTACTAAAATTTATAATTTAAATATATAAAATACTCAATAATTGTAAAATCAGATAAAAAATATTAATTTATTTTAAACTCAATTTACCGAAATTTAATTTAATTATCTTTAATAAAATAAGTTCTGATATTAAAGTCTTTAATGAATAAATAAATTGAATTTAGCTCATAAATATATATAATTTAAAAAAAGTGACCTTATTTTAATAAGAATAATGCTATTTTATGGTAGTTCTTTTTGTTTTTTAAAATTAAGTGAATATAATAAATCAAATGAAGACAGTAATACAAAATTTTTGTATATAAAATAAAATTAATTCTTTTATTTACATTATATTTATTCAAGAAATTGTTTTTCGGCAATTTTTTAATAAAATTAAAAGAAAGTAATTAGAAATGGTTGAAATAGTGTGCTTAAGAAGATACCGCCAAAAACTATTCACGTTCAGGATAATCGTAAATCTTTAGTTTCAGAATTTTCTTTTCTTTTTTTCAGTGTCAAATAATATACTTACTTCGTCTTTGTTCAATAATGCAACAAAAAAAAAAAGACCAGACTTCAATGTCATACCAAATATTTGTTGGATCCTCAAAAAAGCCCAAGAACATAATCATTATCATTAACGAAAGATTACTACAACTAATTAATTGTCCTCCTCCATCACTCTTTGGACACGCTGCAGAGGTTGTCAGGAACTTTCAAGGCAACCTACACACACGTAAACTCCTCCACTAGCCACCTATTTTCAGGACCTGCTAAAAATTTTTTTGTTCAGCATGGTAGCATAACCCATAAATGGAAGCATTTCACGTAAGGCACAGTACGGTCTTAGCATACTGATGAGGCATGTACGATCAAGTTGTAATTTTTTTTTTGTCGTTTAGATGGATTGTGAATGACTACTCTACCCTCATTTCATAATAGGAAAAGTCCATTATATATAGCTCTCAAATGAGAGAGACAAATTTTGAGCTGCAATCTTTTGGTTTTCTGTCAGGATAGTAAAGAGTAAAAGTAAAGGGAGGCAGGTCATCATCAATGTGAGCTGAGCATGCGTTGAGGAAGGGGTCTGGAATAGTGGATTCCAATTCTGAATAGAAGCTTTCCGTCGCCGAAGCTGGATATGTAGGTGTAATTTATCGGCATCTCATTGAGTGAATAGGTGGTCGATTGATGCGGTGCGAGCTTTTTGGGTATACGCTGTAGATGTTATCGTGACTCACCATATGTGATAAGGTGAGCGTTGTTAATTCTTCATTTATTATTTACGATGGAAATGCTAATTAATCCCTTCTTCTTTATTTGAATGGTTTGGATTATGTTTCGTGGTTTGAATGAAATCTTCCAAGTAAAGTTTGGTATAATAAATTCATGTGAAAATGGTCTTCGAGAACAAGTTGTGTAGCTGTTGGTATAGGGTGGGTTGTTCCGATGATGATGTAGTGAGTGCATTATATTCCTAGAAGCGTTGATATTGGGGTAGAAGCTTTGGGTTGCCTATATTAACATGTTATAATATTTTGCTTCATTAATAGGATTGCATTAATTGGCCAGTTTGTGATGGTCAGACTGGATATTATTGTTGCCTATGAAATAGTGAAAGTTCTTTGGAACCACAAGTGGGTGGATCATTTAAACGAAGTAGCTATCGCCTATTAGGAAACAGATGAATAACATTAATCATGAACCGATATCGACGTCAACCAATTATAAATCGGGGATTCCAGATCCAAAAGATGGGCTTTTGAATGAGGCATACGACAATGGAGAGTTTGTAGATTATGATTATATTAGTTTTTTGTCATTGTGAAGATGAATGGTATAAGTTCATGAAATCTAGGTTGATTGTAGCCTTGTTAATTGTTGTGCAGGAGACATTTTTTGACACGGGCATCGAAGGGGACGAAGCGCCGAAGCGGGGTTTTTAGCAATGGCGTAGACAAACACAGATCCTCAATTGACTCAGGTACCAAGTCATGTTAGCATTGAAGATGTGTTGAAGACGGAGTTCTTTACCCCTGGGAAGCAAGAGAATTCTACATGAGTTATAGTAGGCTAAAAGGTTTTGCAATAAGGAAGACTAAAAAGGTAAAAAATATCAAAGGAGAGATCGTTAGATACACTTTTTTTTGCAGAGATAAGGATCAAGAGGAATCATACTAATGATAATTGGTTTGTTTCACAGTTTGTAGACGATCATAACTACACCCTGCTCTCAGAAAAGTTTATTTGATATCTACCTTCACACAGGAATACGTCTAATGTAAAAATTGCTCAAATGAATAACTTGGGGCAAGTTGGGATAAGCATCCCAAAGATATACTAGTCATTTGTGATGCAAGTTGGGGGCTTTAACTTAGTAAGGTTTACTAAGCAAGATATGCACAATAAGGTCCGAAAGCAAAGTGCTTTACAGGATGGGGATTTAAATGCCACACTGCGATTTTTCAAACATGTTGCCTAGAATAATGAAAAACTGTTTTGGAGGTATGAGGTAGCGGATGGATCTCATATGTGTGATCTTATATGGAGTGATGGCTGAAGTCAGGAAGATTATGAGGCATTCGGTGATGTACTCGCCTTTGATGCAACCTATAGGAACAAGTATAACCTTCTTGTCATTGTTTTGTCCGGAGTTAATCACCATAATCAAACATGCGTATTTGCAATAGCAATGGTTTCATGCGAGTCACAGGATTTGTATAAATGGGTGCTAAGACGGTTTCTTGAATGCATGCGGGGAAGGCCCCAAAGGCAGTTATAACTGATGGAGATCCTTCTATGAGGCTGGCTATTATGCATGTGTTTCCAGATGCGCATCACAGACTTTGCGCGTGACATCTACTTAGGAATGACATCGCTCATAACTCACAACCATGGTTCACCCAATTATTCAAATAGTGCATGCTCACTGACATGGAAGTCAATGAATTTGAAATGCAGTGGGAGACGATGTTGACCTCTATAGAAAGAAGTTGTCATGGGCTACCGCATACATAAGGGGCAAATTCTTCGCAGGCATAAGGACAATCTCTCAGTATAAATCGTTGCATGCTAAGTTGGGTGGGTTGTAGAGAGTAGATATGGGATATTGGACTTTGTAACAAATTTTCAAAAATGTGTCGATTTTCTTAGAGACAAGGAGGAAGAACTTGACTTTCGGTCTTTTTATGGTACCCCAGTGCTTCAAACACAGTTCCCAGAGATTGAGATGTCGGCGGCAACCCTATATACCCAAGACATTTTTTTTATAGATTTCGAGAGTCCCTTAAGTGGGCCATAAGATTTTACATTGTAAACTGGCAGGATTGTGAACATGGATGTTGCTATGTGATACAGAAGTATCACCACGCGGAGGCAACCTCACAAGTCTTGCATCAGCTGCACGATGGAACATTTCAATGTAATTGCCGTAGGATGGAGTCGTATAGGATCCCTTGTGTTCACTGATGAGCGGATATTTTATACGCTTTTTGGGGGTAATTTCATGTAGATTTTAGTATGTTTTAATTAATTTTTAGTAGAATATTATTAGTTTTTAGGCAAAAATCATATTTCTGGACTTTACTATGAGTTTGTGTGTTTTTCTGTGATTTCAGGTATTTTCTGGCTGAAATTGAGGGAGCTGAGCAAAAATCTGAGTTAGGCTGAAAAAGGACTGCTGATGCTGTTGGATTCTGACCTCCCTGCACTCGAAATGGACTTTTTGGAGCTACAGGAGTTCAATTGGCGCGCTCTCAACGGCGTTGGAAAGTAGACATCCAGGGCTTTCCAGCAATATATAATAGTCCATACTTTGCACGAAGATAGACGACGTAACTTGGCGTTGAACGCCAAGTACATGCTGCTATCTGGAGTTAAACGCCAGAAAAACGTCATGATCCGGAGTTGAACGCCCAAAACACGTTATAACTTGGAGTTCAACTCCAAGAAAGGCCTCAACTCGTGGATAGCTTTAGTCTCAGCCCCAGCACACACCAAGTGGGCCCCAGAAGTGGATTTCTGCACCAATTATCTTAGTTTACTTATATTCTGTAAACCTAGGTTACTAGTTTACTATTTAAACTACTTTTAGAGATTATTCTTGTACCTGATGACATTTTCAGATCTGAATTACATACTTTTTGACGGCATGAGTCTCTAAACTCCATTGTTGGGGGTGAGGAGCTCTGCGGCGTCTCGATGATTTAATACAATTTCTTTGTTTTCCATTCAAACACGCTTGTTCTTATCTAAGATGTTTATTCGCGCTTAATTATGGAGAAGGTGATGATCCGTGACACTCATCACCTTCCTCAATCCATGAACGTGTGCCTGACAACCACCTCCGTTCTACATCAGATTGAATGAGTATCTCTTAGATTCCTTAATCAGAATCTTCGTGGTATAAGCTGGATTGATGGCGGCATTCATGAGGATCCGGAAAGTCTAAACCTTGTCTGTGGTATTCCGAGTAGGATTCTGGGATTGAATGGCTGTGACGAGCTTCAAACTCCTGAAGGCTGGGCGTTAGTGACAAACGCAAAAGAATCAATGGATTCTATTCCAACCTGATTGAGAACCGACAGATGATTAGCCGTGCTGTGACAGAGCATAGGAACATTTTCACTGAGAGGATGGGAAGTAGCCATTGACAACGGTGACACCCTACATAGAGCTTGCCGTGGAAGGAACAATGCGTGTGGGAAGAGGACTTCAAGGAAAAGTAGAAATTCAAAGGACAAAGCATCTCCAAAACTCCGACATATTTCTCATTACTGCACACCAAGTATTGATTTGATTCTCTTTTATTTTTCCAATAATTTTAAATACTTTGACTTCTTACAATTAAATCCAAATAATCTTATTGGCATCCTGACTAAGATTCATAAAATAAACATTGATTGCTTCAAACCAATAATCTCCGTGGGATCGACCCTTACTCACGTAAGGTATTACTTGGACGACCCAGTGCACTTGCTGGTTAGTTGTGCGGATTACAAATTCGTACACCAAGTTTTTGGTGCCGTTGCCGGGGATTATTGAGTTTGAACAATTGAAGGCTTATTTTATTTCTTAGATTAGGAATAATTTATTTTTGTTGTTATAGAGTCATTAAATTTTGATAGGATAGTTTCTTTTCAAAAATTTCTTTTCAAAAATATTATTTTTCTTTATTAATTGTTAATTTTTCGTGAGTTTAGTGTCTTGTTCTAAGTTTGGTGTTAATTGCATATTTTATATTTTCTTTAAATTTTTTTTTTCGTGTTAGTGTTCTAGGTTCTTCCTTGATCTTCAAGTTGTTCTTGTTCACTTTTCTTGGTTGATCTTTAATTTTTCTTGTTCTGTGTCTTTTCTTGTTTTTCTTATACTAATCCAAAGCATTAGTCTTCCAAAAGGAATATACCTATTCAGAACAATTGTTACCTTTTCTACCCAATTGGCTAAAGTATTGGTTTATATTCTTGATGAGGGAGCACCAATACTTTTGAAAATCTTTTTCAAAAATAATTTTTCTTTGATTTAATCTTGTGCCAAACTTTAAGTTTGGTGTTTTCTTGTTAATCTTTTTATAATTTTCGAAAATTTTATTAAAGTTTTCTAAAAATTTTAAGTTTGGTGTTCTTCCTTTTGTTCTTGGTGTTCTTGTGAATCTTCAAGGTGTTCTTGAGTTTTTCTTGTGTCTTGATCTTAAAATTTTTAAGTTTGGTGTTCCTTGGTGTTTTCCCTCCAAAAATTTTCGAAAATAAGGAGCATTAGATCTAAAAATTTTAAGTCTTGTGCCTTTTGCGTGTTTTTCTCTTTCATCATAAAATTCAAAATTCAAAAAAAAAAATTATATTTTCTAACTAATTTTGAACTTCATTTTTCGAAAATTTTATATAAAAATTCAAATTTCAATTTCAAAATATTTCCAATTTCTTTTATTTATTTCGTTTTTTTTATTTTAATTTTAAAAAAATCAACATATAAATTATCCCTTGTATTCCATCATGGAAGCAAGTAGGAATGAACAGTCCAAAAGGACTCTGGGGTCATATGCTAACCCCACTACTGCTTCATATGGGAGTAGTATCTGTATACCCTCCATTGGAGTTAGTAGCTTTGAGTTGAATCCTCAGCTCATTATCATGGTGCAGCAAAACTGTCAGTATTCTGGTCTTTCACATGAAGAACCTACAGAGTTTCTGGCACAATTTTTACAAATTGCTGACACAGTACATGATAAGGAAGTAGATCAGGATGTCTACAGATTATTACTGTTTCCATTTGCTGTAAAAGATCAAGCTAAGAGATGGTTAAATAACCAGCCTAAGAACAGCATAAAAACATGGAAACAGCTGTCAGAAAAATTCCTGAATCACTATTTCCCTCCAAAACGGATGACACAGCTAAGGCTAAGCATCCAAGGCTTCAAATAAGGAGATAATGAATCCCTTTATGATGCCTGGGAGAGATACAGAGAGATGCTAAGAAAATGCCCCTCTGAGATGTTTTCAGAGTGGGTGCAATTAGACATCTTCTACTATGGGCTTACAGAAAAAGCTCAGATTTCTCTAGACCACTCAGCTGGTGGATCTATACATATGAGGAAAACAATTGAAGAAGCTCAAGAGCTTATTGATACAGTTGCCAAAAATCAGCATTTGTACCTAAGCAGTGAATCTTCCATGAAAGAAGAAGCTAAAACAGTAACTGCTGAGCTCAGTCCTGTAGATCAGGCTAATGAATTCAATCAGCAATTAGACTTTCTAACTCAGCAGCTAGCCGAATTCAAGGAAATACTACAAGAAACAAGAATGGCTAACAGGAATATGGAAGTACAGCTAAAGCAAACAGAAAAGCAACTGTCAAAACAAATAGCAGAAGAATGCCAAGCAGTTCAACTAAGAAGTGGGAAAACATTAAATACCTCACTTCAAAGCAGCAGGAAGCCAATAAATGAACAAATGGCTACTCAAAATCCCTCTGAGGACAATCAGAGCCCAGAGAGGAATAATGCTGGCGCTGAACGCCCAGCCTATGCTCATTCCTGGCGTTCAACACCAGAAACAAGCATGAATCCGGCGTTGAACGCCCAAAGGGAGCATGGTTCTGGCGTTCAGACGCCAGTAACAAATGGGGAGATGGCGTCTAACGCCACTCCAGCTTCCACCCCTGGCATCCAAATGCCAGTGGGGGATCAGTCACATACAAGTGCTGATGACAACCCTTCTAAAAAGGCTTCCCAACCCACTTCTGTAGGTAATAAACCTGCAGCAACTAAGGTTGAGGAATACAAAGCCAAAATGCCTTATCCTCAAAAACTCCGCCAAGCAGAACAGGATAAGCAATTTGCCCGCTTTGCAGACTATCTCAGGACTCTTGAAATAAAGATCCCGTTTGCAGAAGCGCTTGAGCAAATACCCTCTTATGCTAAGTTCATGAAAGAGATCTTAAGTCATAAGAAGGATTGGAGGGAAACTGAAAAAGTTTACCTCACTGAAGAATGCAGTGCAGTCATTCTGAAAAGCTTACCTGAGAAGCTTAAAGATCCTGGGAGCTTTATGATACCATGCACATTAGAGGGTACTTGTACCAAGCAAGCTTTATGTGATCTTGGGGCAAGTATCAACCTAATACCTGCATCTACTATCAGAAAGCTTGGTTTGACTGAAGAAATCAAACCAACCAGGATATGTCTTCAACTTGCTGATGGCTCCATTAAATACCCATCAGGCGTGATTGAAGACATGATTGTCAAGGTTGGGCCATTTGCCTTTCCTATTGACTTTGTGGTGCTGAAAATGGAGGAGCACAAGAGTGCAACTCTCATTCTAGGAAGACCTTTCCTAGCAACTGGCCGAACCCTCATTGATGTCCAAAAAGGGGAAGTAACCTTGAGAGTCAATGAGGAGGAGTTCAAATTGAATGTTGTCAAAGCCATGCAACATCCAGACACCCCAAATGACTGCATGAGTGTTGATATTATTGACTCTCTGGTAAGAGAGGTCAATATGGCTGAGAGTCTTGAATCAGAGCTAGATGACATCTTTAAAGATGTTCAGCCTGATCTGGAGGAATCAGAGAGAATAGTAGAACCTCTGAAAATCCCTCAGGAAGAGGAGAAACCTCCTAAACCCGAGCTCAAACCATTACCACCATCCCTAAAATATGCATTCCTGGGAGAAGGTGATACCTTTCCTGTAATCATAAGCTCTACCTTAGAGCCACAGGAAGAGGAAGCACTAATTCAAGTGCTAAGGACACACAAGACAGCTCTTGGGTGGTCCATTAGTGATCTCAAGGGCATTAGCCCAGCCAGATGCATGCACAAGATCCTATTGGAAGGTGACGCCAAGCCAGTGGTTCAACCACAAAGGCGGCTGAACCCAGCCATGAAGGAAGTTGTGCAGAAGGAGGTCACTAAATTACTAGAGGCTGGGATTATTTATCTTATTTCTGACAGCCCCTGGGTGAGCCCTGTCCAAGTCGTCCCTAAGAAGGGAGGCATGACAGTGGTTCATAATGAAAAAAATGAACTGGTTCCTACAAGAACAGTTACAGGGTGGCGTATGTGTATTGATTATAGAAGGCTCAATACAGCCACCAGAAAGGATCATTTTCCTTTACCATTCATAGACCAAATGCTAGAAAGACTAGCAGGTCATGAATACTACTGCTTCCTGGATGGATATTCAGGTTATAATCAAATTGCAGTAGATCCCCAGGATCAAGAGAAAACGACATTCACATGTCCATCTGGGGTATTTGCATACAGAAGGATGCCATTTGGCCTGTGCAATGCACCTGCAACCTTTCAGAGGTGCATGCTCTCAATTTTCTCTGATATGGTGGAAAAATTCCTGGAAGTCTTCATGGATGACTTCTCAGTATTTGGAGACTCATTCAGCTCCTGCCTTAACCATTTAGCACTTGTTCTGAAAAGATGCCAAGAGACTAACCTGGTTTTAAACTGGGAAAAATGTCACTTTATGGTGACTGAAGGAATTGTCCTTGGGCACAAAATTTCGAACAAGGGAATAGAGGTGGATCAAGCTAAGGTAGAAGTAATTGAAAAATTACCACCACCTGCCAATGTTAAGGCAATCAGAAGCTTTCTGGGGCATGCAGGATTCTATAGGAGGTTTATAAAGGATTTTTCAAAAATCGCCAAACCTCTGAGTAACCTGCTAGCTGCTGACACGCCATTTATATTTGATAAAGAGTGTCTGCAGGCATTTGAGACTCTGAAAGCTAAATTGGTCACAGCACCAATCATCTCTGCACCAGACTGGACATTACCATTTGAATTGATGTGTGATGCCAGTGACCATGCCATTGGTGCAGTGTTGGGACAAAGGCATGACAAGCTTCTGCACGTCATTTACTATGCCAGCCATGTTTTAAATGACGCACAGAAGAATTACACAACCACAGAAAAAGAGCTACTTGCAGTGGTTTACGCCATTGACAAATTCAGATCCTATTTAGTAGGATCAAAAGTGATTGTGTATACTGATTATGCTGCTCTTAAATATCTACTCACAAAGCAGGATTCAAAGCCCAGACTTATAAGATGGGTGTTGCTTCTGCAAGAGTTTGATATAGAAATAAGAGACAGAAAAGGGACAGAGAATCAAGTAGCAGATCACCTGTCCCGAATAGAACCAGTAGAAGGGGCGTCCCTCCCTCTCATTGAGATCTCTGAAACCTTTCCGGATGAGCAACTCTTTGCCATCCAGGAAGTGCCGTGGTTTGCAGACATTGCAAACTACAAGGCAGTGAGATTCATACCCAAAGAGTACAGTAGGCTGCAATCAAAGAAATTGATCACAGATGCAAAGTACTATCTTTGGGATGAACCATATCTCTTTAAGAGATGTGCAGACGGAGTAATCCGTAGATGTGTACCTAAAGAAGAAGCACAGAAGATCCTTTGGCATTGCCATGGATCACAGTATGGAGGACATTTTGGAAGTGAGCGAACAGCCACAAGAGTCCTCCAAAGTGGCTTCTACTGGCCTACTCTCTATAAAGATTCCCGAGCGTTTGTGCTTAATTGTGACAGTTGCCAAAGATCTGGCAATCTACCTCACAGTTATGCCATGCCTCAACAAGGGATCTTGGAGATTGAGTTGTTTGATGTATGGGGCATTGACTTCATGGGACCTTTCCCACCATCATACTCAAACACTTATATCCTGGTGGCAGTGGATTATGTATCCAAATGGGTGGAGGCTATTGCAACACCCACTAATGACACTAAAACAGTGTTAAAATTCCTCCAGAAACACATCTTCAGCAGATTTGGTATCCCTAGAGTATTAATCAGTGATAGGGGCACTCATTTCTGCAATAAACAACTTTACTCTGCTTTGGTACGTTATGGAGTTAGCCACAGGGTAGCTACTCCATATCACCCACAAACTAATGGGCAAGCTGAAGTCTCGAATAGAGAACTCAAAAGAATCCTGGAACGGACTGTAATTAACCGTAGAAGGGATTGGGCAAGAAGCTTAGATGATGCTCTGTGGGCATACAGAACAGCATTCAAGACCCCTATAGGGACCTCTCCATACCAGCTTGTGTATGGAAAGGCATGTCACTTGCCAGTGGAACTGGAACACAAGGCCTACTGGGCAACCAGATTCCTGAACCTTGATGCTAAGTTAGCTGGAGAAAAACGTTTACTCCAGCTAAATGAGCTAGAGGAATTTAGACTCAATGCTTTCGAGAATGCAAAAATATACAAGGAGAAAGCAAAAAGATGGCATGATAAGAAATTGTCATCCAGAGTCTTTGAGCCAGGGCAGAAAGTTCTGCTATTTAATTCTAGGCTCAAATTATTCCCCGGGAAATTAAAATCCCGGTGGAGAGGTCCATATGTAATTACAAGTGTATCACCATATGGATACGTAGAGCTTCAGGATAATGAATCTAACAAAAAGTTCATTGTTAATGGACAGAGAGTTAAACATTATCTTGAAGGCAATTTTGAGCAAGAATGCTCAAAACTGAGACTTGATTAAAAGCTCAGTAATAGTCCAGCTAATGACATTAAAGAAGCGCTTGCTGGGAGGCAACCCAGCCATTCACAAAATTTAATTTTATTTGTTCTTTTTTTTTAATTGATCAAGTTTTACAGGTAGATGCCGGAGTATCTTCAAAAGGTGAAATAGCAATTGATTGAAGTCACAGAGTTACAGGGAAATTTGGAAGCTCATTGGCGTGAAAAAGCCAGTAAGAAACATTTTGGGCGTTGAACGCCCAAAAGAAGCACCCACTGGGCGTTCAACGGCAGTAAGGGTAGCCATCTGGGCGTTAAACGCCAGAAAGGAGCATCTTCTGGGCGTTGAACGCCAGAAAGAAGCACCTTCTGGGCGTTCAACGCCAGATTGTTAGCATCCTGGGCGTTCAGAAAAACGCCCAGTGACAAAGGACTTCCTGGCGTTCAACGCCAGAAAGAAGCATCAGCTGGGCGTTGAACGCCCAGGAGAAGCAGCATTTGGGCGTTAAACGCCAAAAACATGCATCGTTTGGGCGTTTAACGCCAGGATGGTGGGGAGGAGGTAAAATTCGTTTTTCTTTATAATTTTTCTAAATTTTTATGTTTCAATTCATGATTTCTTGCATAAACATGTTTCAAAATGTCATCCTTCAATTCCAAAATTTTTAATCCTAATTTCTAAAAACACTAATTTCTAAAATCCCTTTTTCAAAAATATCAAATATATCTTAATTCATAAACCCAACTCTTTTCCAATCCAAATCTTTTTCAAATCTTTTTCAACTCATCATATCTTTTGGATTTTGAAATTGCCTCTCCCTCTATTCCTCTCCTGTCCTTTCTTTTGCTTGAGGACAAGCAAACCTCTAAGTTTGGTGTGAGTTGCCATGATCACTGAGCTAAAACTCATCAAGATCATGGCACCTAAGGGAATAAGAAGAGCAAGGATGTGAACTTAAAGGAGCTGAAGTGTCAGAAATTAATTCTTGAAGGCACCCCACAGACTAGAGGAACATCCACTTGTCAAAACACAGGTCGTTGAGTTCTAATCTTTGCCTTAACTCTGTGATAACTGTTCTTATTAGAAATTTACCTTAGAAGTTATATATTAGTAGTAGTAATTAGTATCTCTACTTTGATTTTAATTCCAATTAAGTTATAATTTATTTTTCTCATCATCATTAAATATGAATAAAATAGTAGATTTTTAGAATAAAGAGGCAATATTTTTTCGAGTTCTTAATAAGAAAAATTCTAATTAATTATATGTGGTGGCAATACTTTTTGTCTTCTGAATGAATGCTTGAACAGTGCATATTTTTGATATTGAATTTTATGAATGTTAAAATTGTTGGCTCCTGAAAGAATGATGAACAAGAGAAATGTTATTGATGATCTGAAAAATCATGAAAGTGATTCTTGAAGCAAGAAAAAGCAGTGAAAAAGCAAAAGCTTGTGCGAAAAAAAAGGAATAAAATAGAAAGAAAAAGAAAAAGCAAGCAGAAAAAGCCAATAGCCCTTAAAACCAAAAGGCAGGGGTAAAAAGGATCCAAGGCTTTGAGCATCAATGGATAGGAGGGCCCAAGGAAATAAATCCAGGCCTAAGCGGCTAAATCAAGCTGTCCCTAACCATGTGCTTGTGGCATGCAGGTCCAAGTGAAAAGCTTGAGACTGAGTGGTTAAAGTCGTGATCCAAAGCAAACAGAGTGTGCTTAAGAACTCTGGACACCTCTAATTGGGGACTTTAGCAAAGCTGAGTCACAATCTGAAAAGGTTCACCCAGTTATGTGTCTGTGGCATTTATGTATCCGGTGGTAATACTGGAAAACAAAATGCTTAGGGCCACGGCCAAGACTCAATAAGTAGCTGTGTTCAAGAATCAACATACTAAACTAGGAGAGTCAATAACACTATCTGAATTCTGAGTTCCTATGGATGCCAACCATTCTGAATTTCAAAGGATAAAGTGAGATGCCAAAATTGTTCAGAGGCAAAAAGCTACAAGCCCCGCTCATCTAATAAGAATCTGAGCTTCACTTAAAACTCTGAGATATTATTGCTTCTTAATTTCTTTTCATCCTATTTTATTTATCTAGTTGCTTGAGGACAAGCAACAGTTTAAGTTTGGTGTTGTGATGAGCGGATATTTTATACGCTTTTTGGGGGTAATTTCATGTAGATTTTAGTATGTTTTAATTAATTTTTAGTAGAATATTATTAGTTTTTAGGCAAAAATCATATTTCTGGACTTTACTATGAGTTTGTGTGTTTTTCTGTGATTTCAGGTATTTTCTGGCTGAAATTGAGGGAGCTGAGCAAAAATCTGAGTTAGGCTGAAAAAGGACTGCTGATGCTGTTGGATTCTGACCTCCCTGCACTCGAAATGTACTTTTTGGAGCTACAGGAGTCCAATTGGCGCGCTCTCAACGGCGTTGGAAAGTAGACATCCAGGGCTTTCCAGCAATATATAATAGTCCATACTTTGTGCGAAGATAGATGACGTAACTTGGCGTTGAACGCCAAGTACATGCTGCTGTCTGGAGTTAAACGCCAGAAAAACGTCATGATCCGGAGTTGAACGCCCAAAACACGTTATAACTTGGAGTTCAACTCCAAGAAAGGCCTCAACTCGTGGATAGCTTTAGTCTCAGCCCCAGCACACACCAAGTGGGCCCCAGAAGTGGATTTCTGCACCAATTATCTTAGTTTACTCATATTCTGTAAACCTAGGTTACTAGTTTACTATTTAAACTACTTTTAGAGATTATTCTTGTACCTGATGACATTTTCAGATCTGAATTACATACTTTTTGACGGCATGAGTCTCTAAACTCCATTGTTGGGGGTGAAGAGCTCTGCGGCGTCTCGATGATTTAATACAATTTCTTTGTTTTCCATTCAAACACGCTTGTTCTTATCTAAGATGTTTATTCGCGCTTAATTATGGAGAAGGTGATGATCCGTGACACTCATCACCTTCCTCAATCCATGAACGTGTGCCTGACAACCACCTCCGTTCTACATCAGATTGAATGAGTATCTCTTAGATTCCTTAATCAGAATCTTCGTGGTATAAGCTGGATTGATGGCGGCATTCATGAGGATCCGGAAAGTCTAAACCTTGTCTGTGGTATTCCGAGTAGGATTCTGGGATTGAATGGCTGTGACGAGCTTCAAACTCATGAAGGCTGGGCGTTAGTGACAAACGCAAAAGAATCAATGGATTCTATTCCAACCTGATTGAGAACCGACAGATGATTAGCCGTGCTGTGACAGAGCATAGGAACATTTTCACTGAGAGGATGGGAAGTAGCCATTGACAACGGTGACACCCTACATAGAGCTTGCCGTGGAAGGAACAATGCGTGTGGGAAGAGGACTTCAAGGAAAAGTAGAAATTCAAAGGACAAAGCATCTCCAAAACTCCGACATATTTCTCATTACTGCACACCAAGTATTGATTTGATTCTCTTTTATTTTTCCAATAATTTTAAATACTTTGACTTCTTACAATTAAATCCAAATAATCTTATTGGCATCCTGACTAAGATTCATAAAATAAACATTGATTGCTTCAAACCAATAATCTCCGTGGGATCGACCCTTACTCACGTAAGGTATTACTTGGACGACCCAGTGCACTTGCTGGTTAGTTGTGCGGATTACAAATTCGTACACCAAGTTTTTGGCGCCGTTGCCGGGGATTATTGAGTTTGAACAATTGAAGGCTTATTTTATTTCTTAGATTAGGAATAATTTATTTTTGTTGTTATAGAGTCATTAAATTTTGATAGGATAGTTTCTTTTCAAAAATTTCTTTTCAAAAATATTATTTTTCTTTATTAATTGTTAATTTTTCGTGAGTTTAGTGTCTTGTTCTAAGTTTGGTGTTAATTGCATATTTTATATTAGTTTGGTCTTAACTTGGTCCAAATGATGCGGTTTCACTTGCATTAGAAAGCTAACGTCCAGGACTTCGATTTGATATATAATTTGCCATAGTGTCCGTATAGATAGGTGACGCAAACGCGCGCTCCACGCGGACGCGTCGCATATGCGAATCTCATTCCGCGCGGACGCGTGGATGACGCCTCCGCGTCACTTTGCCGCGACCTGTACGGACCAGATTTCACAATCAGCAATTTCTGGGCTGTTTCTGACCCAGTTTTCGACCCGGAGAACATAGATTAGAGGCTATAAAGTGGGGGAATGCATCCATTCATAATCGTGCTTTCATAATTCACAATTTTAGGTTTTAGGTGTAGTTTTTAGAGAGGGAGGCTCTCTCCTCTCTCTTAGGATTAGGATTAAAATTTAATTTAGGATTAGGATTTATCTCATCTTCATATCAGGTTCAATATTTCCTTATTTTGACTTCTCTTCTACTTTGAGATACTTTAATGCTGTTATTTGTATTTGATTTATGTTGCCCAATTGGCTTATGAAATTTTCCATGTTAGATTTTACTGCTTTGAATGAATGTTATTTGAGGTATTCCAGATCTAAGATTCTTATTTAACTTTTTATATTATTGGCTTTAATTGATTAACTGGAAGCTCTTGAGTTATCAACTATTCATGATTGATTGTTATGTCGGCTAATTAACTGGAATTCCACTAACTCTAGTCTTTCCTTAGGATTTGGCTAGGACTTGGGAAATCTAACCAATTAGTTCACTTGACTTTTCCTTGCTTACGCAAAGGTTAACTAAGTGGGATTAACTTCCATTCTTATAGGAGTAACTAGGATAGGACTTCCGAATTTTCATATCTTGCCAAAAATTTATTTTACAGTTATTTATTTATTTTACCTATCATTTAATTTACTTGTTCCTCACTTTCAAAACCCCAATTTGCAAAACCCATAACCAATAATAAGAACATACCTCCCTGCAATTCCTTGAGAAGACGACCCGAGGTTTGAATACTCGGTTATCAATTTCAAAAGGGTTTGTTACTTGTGACAACCAAAACGTTTGTAAGAAAGGTTGATTGCTTGGTTTAGTAACTATACTTACAACGAGAGTTTACTATAACTTCTAAACCATCAATCTTCAGTTCTTCAAAATGGCGCCGTTGCCGGGGAATTGGAAACATGTGCCTTATTATTGGTTATTGTAAATATTTTTCAAAAAAAATAAAATAAAATAAAATAAAATAAAATTTCAGATTTTTATTTTAAAATTTTTATCTTATCTTATCTTATTTTTCAAAATTCAAATCTTTTTTTTAAAAAATCATATCTTTTTCAAAATCATATCTTATCCTTTTTCAAAAATCATATCTTTTTCGAAATCCTATCTTATCTTTTTCAAAATCTTATCTTTTTCAAAATATTTTGTTTTTGTTAGTTTTTGTTTCTAATTTTCTCTTACTATTATGAACTCTCACCCCTTTGGCTCTGAGTCTGGTTACAATTATGTTGCAGGAAGAGGAGACTACAGTGAGAACATGCATCTAGGTTGGAACAATCAAAGATGGGAGGAGCCACAAGGATTTGATCAACCCTCATGGCAACAACTACCTCCGATGGACTATCAACAATCATTCTGTGATGCATATCAAGGCAATGGCTATGGTGAGCACTCTTTTGACTATCAACAACCACCACCATATGCTTATGAACCCTCTCCTCAATATGACTTTAAACCACCATACTCACAAGCCCCTTTCTTCCATTCACCTCCATATGACCCCAACACAAATCCACCATACCAACCACCCTATGCACCGTATGAACCATATATAGAACCACCCCAATTCCAACCCAATTACTCTTAAGAACCACCACCTCAATATACACCATCTCCATATCCATCAATCCAAGAGCACTATGATCCTACTTATGATACCCACGCAGCACAAGAATCACAGGCTCGCCTCAAGGAATCAATAGATCAATTTCATGCAACCCTTCATCAACTGGAGCAAGCGATAAATCAATTAGCTTCGCAACGTTCGGGCACTCAAGGAACCCCCATGGCTTCATGTGGACAATCTAATGAAGAACGTAGCATGAAGAAGATACTAGAAACTCCAGTGGACAATAAGGAGCGTGAATTTGTACTTGAACAAGTGAAGGAAGCCGGAATTATTGAAGAGGAAGAAGTGGTTGAAGACTTAGGAGATGCAAATCCTCCATGGGAAATTCAAGTCATAAAGCCTCCTTCCAAGGTATTTGAAATTGATGTTGAGGAGGGTGTACAACCTCTAAGGCATGTCATAATAGAAGACTTGGAAGAGGTTAATCAAGAGATGGAGATTCAAGAAGAAGAGGCACAACCTCCCATGCCCTAGATGAGCAATAAAGAAGAGATTAAATTGGAAGAAAGCTACCAAGAGGAAGAGGTTGAAATTGAAGAAGCTTGCAAAGAGGTGGAAGATGTCAAAGAATAGCACAAGGGAGTGGAGCTTGCACGTTCATTAAAAACACCTCCTAAGTTGCCATCATCCTTCACAACATTCAAGTGGATAAAATTCATATCCCTTAGCTTTCTAATTCCACTTGAATATGGGCTACTGGAGACGGATGGTCAACTTAGAGCTCTTTGTGGCCTTAAGAGCAAGAGGAAGATGATCAGTGGTAAGAATTGTTCTGCAAAGTTCATTATGGTTGGAAGCTCACAGTTTAAACGCAAAGGTTGGTATAGAGCTCAGCTGACTGGGTCTAGGAAGTTGTTTGGCTGCTTTAGTGGGAATTCAGACTGCTTGTCACCCGGATGGAACAATATTGCTCAACAAGAAGACGGGTGCAAAAGCAAGGTTTGGGACCCCGAAATTCAATCTAGAAATCAATACTCTTGGGGCCTTGTCACTTGCTTTAGCTTGCTTGAAGGCTTTCTGCACCAAGTTTGGTACCTCGGAGGCTGTTGGAATTCCAAATATTGGTGGAGATTTTTGGATCAGTACAAGCATAAGCCACCATAACAGGAAGCTCATCAAATGTCCAACTTAAGGACTTTAACTAAAAGTGCTAGGTGGGAGACAACCCACCATGGTATGATCGTTCCTTTTTCAGTTTTAATTTTACTATATTTTTGAATTTTGCTTGAACCTGAAATTTTTGCATGACATTCATTGCATTTTGCATTCTGCATACTGCATAAAAAAAAAATCGCACGCGACGCGTCCGCGTCGTATGTGCATTAGGGAGAAAATAAATTGAACAGAGAGTCACGTGAGAGCATGGCTGGAGGCGCGCCTTTGGCACAATTTGACCGACGCGACCGCGTTGCTGACGCGTCCGCGTCATGTGGGAAAAATGCCTCCCACGCGTCTGCGTCACCCACGCAAACGCGTGCCCTGAAATCGACGTAAAAATGGTGTATGGCCGAAAGTTGAGCTAGAATTGGGCTGGATTCGTGCTAGAAGCACAAGCCCTGCCATGCGTACGCGTGCCCCACGCGTCCGCGCCGATTTCAAGTTTACGCCATCCACGCGATCGCGTCGACCACGCGACCGCGTCACCCTAGATTTTTGGCAAAAATGCATTTAAACAGAGAGTTGTGTGTGCACGAGGCTACCCTCGCGCCACTAGCACAATTCGAGTTACACGTCCGCGTGCCCCACGCATCTACGTCACTTGAATTCATCACACCCCACGCGTTCGCGTACACCACGCGTCCGCGTCACCTGCGCCGCACAACTTATCCAGATCAGCGCCAATTATCTTTTTTTTTTCTTCTCTAATCCTAATCTCTTCTATCTTTTCTTCTTTCTTCTTCCTTCCTTCTCCTTTCTTTTTTTTATTATTTTCATGCATTTTTATGTTGGTGTTGGAAATTTATTTGGATCATTATTTTCCACATTTTGCTTGTGAATTATTAAAAGGAACTGTTTGACAATTATATATTATTTTTATAGGGTTTCTTGCATGTTCAATTTAACACTTTCAATAACTTATTTACCATACATGCTATGTGTTTGTGAAAAAGCCTGTATGGCATCACGCACTACTTTTCTGTTATCCTACTTTCATGCCTGTTTTTCACAAAACCATTTTTATATTTTATTAATTATTTATAATTGTCATTACAAACATATTGTTAGTTTGGAAGACTTGGTAATCTAACTTGAACATTGAATGCTTGATCTATGCTACTCATACTTTTGCCAGCATGCCAATAAACATCTTGCATTTAATTGTTATTATATGCACTTGTTATATTTCCATTGATGACTTTTCACATGTAGTCATGACCATGTGTTAACGTCATTCTTCTTTACTGTGCATTGATTACCACCTTTCCCGTTCTCTTCCTTGCTGGAACCCCTAGCTTTACTTGTTACTTTCCTTTTTTCTTTTCAGGATGGCCACCAAGAAGGGTAAAGAGAGAAAGCTACTCCCAAACCACCGGCAAGGAAAGGAACAAAAAGAGCACCCGCTGAGAAACCACAACCCCCATCCACCTGCACATCTCAGCATGCACCGAGGACGGTGCAATCTTTAAGTGTGGGGAGGTCGATACCGACTTCTAGGGGTTAGTTACCTTCCTTTCAACACTAATATTCTATTTTCTTTGTTTGTTCATTGCTGCATTTGCGTATTTGATTGCATGTTTGTTTGATTTTATGCATTTAGTTACTACTTGGTTGAAGTAATATTTTCTTTTTCAACAAATTTTTATAGTATTTCATTAATTTAAATTGAAACATTTGTGCTAAATTTGTTTGAAGTTGTATTTGGAACATGATTTTTGAGCCAAAGAACACACAACCCGTGAGATTTTGAGCTTATTTATATGGTTACATTATTTAACCATAAATTTTTATTCTTGTGTGTTTTCTTCTCTATAAATTGCAATCCTTGCTTTGTTCCATTCTATATGTCCATTATTTAGTATATTTACATGCTTGCATATGATTGAGGCCATTACTTGTTTTAGCTCACTTATCCCAAATAAGCCTACCCTTTAAATTACCTTTGTTAGCCACTTTGAGCTTTTTAATCCCCTTCTGTTCTATAACCACATCACTAGCCTTAAGCAGAAAAACAAATTAAAATATCCCAATTGAATCTTTGGTGGCTTAAGATAGAGATTGTGTATTAACTAAGTGTGGGGAAACTGTGGGAACATGGGTTAATAAGGGAATGTATCATGTTTCTAATTTATTTGAATATTGGAAATCTGGGAACCTACTCATGAAAAACCAAAATAGAAAAAAAATAATGAAAAATCCATGTGCATTGATAAGTTATGTTTTAGAAAAAAAAATCAATAAATAAGTAAGTGAATAAGGGGATAAAATTACCCCAATGTTAAGCTTTAACAAAAATCAATGACTTACTAATGCCAATGCATGGATCACCAAGAACCATGACCAAAGTGTGAACCCGGATCCAAAGAATTGGCTTACTATGGTTCGGGGGAAATACTTGGATTTTAGTCCGGAAAATGTAAGGTTGGCATTCAACTTGCCCATGATGCAAGGAGATGAACATCCTTACACTAGAAGGGTCAACTTTGATCAAAGGTTGGACCAAGTCCTCATAGACATTTGTGAAGAGGGCGCCCAATGGAAGAGAGATTCAAGAGGAAAGCCGGTTCAACTGAGAAGGCATGACCTCAAACCCGTGGCTAGGGGATGGTTGGAGTTCATCCAACGCTCAATCATTCCCACTAGCAACCGGTCCGAAGTAACTATAGACCGGGCTATCATGATTCATAGCATCATGATTGGAGAAGAAATAGAAGTTCATGAGGTTATAGCTCAAGAACTTTATAAGGTGGCGGACAAGTCCTCTACCTTGGCAAGGTTAGCGTTTCCTCATCTCATTTGTCACCTCTGTTATTTAGTTGGAGTTGACATAGAGGGAGACATCCCCATTGATGAGGACAAGCCCATCACTAAGAAAAGGATGGAGCACACAAGAGATCCCACTCATCATGAAATCCCTGAGATTCCTCAAGGGATGCACTTTCCTCCACAAAACTATTGGGAGCAACTAAACACCTCCCTAGGAGAATTGAGTTCCAACATGGGACAACTAAGGGTGGAGCACCAAGAACATTCCATTCTCCTCCATGAAATTAGAGAAGATCAAAGAATCATGAGAGAGGAGCAACAAAGACAAGGAAGAGACATTGAGGAGCTCAAGCACTCCATAGGATCTTCAAGAGGAAGAACAAGCCGCCATCACTAAGGTAGACCCGTTCTTTAATTTCCTTGTTCTTTATTTTCCTGTTTTTCGAATTTTAGTGCTTATGTTTATCTATGTTTGTGTCTTGTGATCATTAGTGTCTTAGTTTCTATGCCTTAAAGTTATGAATGTCCTATGAATCCATCACCTCTCTTAAAAAATTATGTTCTTAATTGAAAAAGAGAAGAATTGCATGAATTTTGAATTTTATAACAGTTTAATTATTTTGATGTGGTGGCAACACTTTTATTTTCTGAATGTATGCTTAAACAGTGCATATGTATTTTGAATTTGTGGTTCATGAATGTTGGCTCTTGAAAGAATGATGAAAAAGGAGACATGTTACTGAGGATCTGAAAAATCATAAAAATGATTCTTGAAGCAAGAAAAAAAGCAGTGAATACAAAAAAAATTCAAAAAAAAAGAGAGAAAGAAAAAGAAAAAAAAAGAAAGAGAAAAAGAAAGAGAAAAAGAAAGAAATAAAGTTGTGATCCAAGGCAAAAAGAGTGTGCTTAAGAACCCTGGACACCTCTAATTGGGGACTCTAGCAAAGCTGAGTCACAATCTGAAAACATTCACCCAATTATGTGTCTGTGGCATGTATGTATCCGGTGGTAATACTGGAAGACAGAGTGCTTTGGGCCACGGCCAAGACTCAATAAGTAGCTATGTTCAAGAATCATCATACTTAACTAGGAGAATCAATGACACTATCTGAATTCTGAGTACCTAAAGAAGCCAATCATTCTGAATTTCAAAGGATAGAGTGAGATGCCAAAACTGTTCAGAGGCAAAAAGCTACAAGCCCCGCTCATCTAATTGATACTGATCTTCATAGATGCTTTTGGAATTCATTGCATATTCTCTTCTTTTTATCTTATTTGATTTTCAGTTGCTTGAGGACAAGCAACAATTTAAGTTTGGTGTTGTGATGAGCGGATAATTTGTACGCTTTTTGGCATTGTTTTTAGTATGTTTTTAGTATGATCTAGTTAGTTTTTAGTATATTTTTATTAGTTTTTAGTTAAAATTCACTTTTCTGGACTTTACTATGAGTTTGTGTGTTTTTCTGTGATTTCAGGTATTTTCTGGCTGAAATTGAGGGACCTGAGCAAAAATCTGATTCAGAGACTAAAAAGGACTGCAGATGCTGTTGGATTCTGACCTCCCTGCACTCGAAGTGGATTTTCTAGAGCTACAGAAGCCCAATTGGCGCGCTCTCAACGGCGTTGGAAAGTAGACATCCTGGGCTTTCCAGCAATATATGATAGTCCATACTTTGTTCAAGATTTGATGGCCCAAACCGGCGTTCAAAGTCACCCTCAGAATTTCCAGCGTTAAACGCCGGAACTGGCACCAAAGTGGGAGTTAAACGCCCAAACTGGCACCAAAGCTGGCGTTTAACTTCAAGAAGAGTCTCTACACGAAAATGCTTCAATGCTCAGCCCAAGCACACACCAAGTGGGCCCGGAAGTGGATTTTTATGTCATTTACTCATCTCTGTACACCCTAGGCTACTAGTTCTCTATAAGTAGGACCTTTTACTATTGTATTTTCATCTTTTGATCACTTTAGATCTCTTGATCATGTTTTTGGGAGGCTGGCCTCACGGCCATGCCTAGACCTTGTACTTATGTATTTTCAACGGTGGAGTTTCTACACACCATAGATTAAGGTGTGGAGCTCTGCTGTACCTCGAGTATTAATGCAATTACTATTGTTCTTCAATTCAATTCCGCTTGTTCTTGTTCTAAGATACCACTTGTTCTTCAACTTGATGAATGTGATGATCCGTGACACTCATCATCATTCTCACCTATGAACGTGTGACTGACAACCACCTCCGTTCTACCTTAGATTGGGTGGATATCTCTTGGATTCCTGATACACGATGCATGGTTGATCGCCTGACAACCGAGTGCTCGCCTGACAACCGAGCCAGCCATTCCATGAGATCAGAGTCTTCGTGGTATAGGCTAGAACTGATGGCGGCATTCAAGAGAATCTGGAAGGTCTAACCTTGTCTGTGGTATTCTGAGTAGGATTCAATGATTGAATGACTGTGACGAGCTTCAAACTCCTGAAGGCGGGGCGTTAGTGACAGACGCAAAAGAATCACTGGATTCTATTCCGGCCTGATTGAGAACCGACAGATGGATAGCCATGTTGTGACAGGGTGCGTTGAACATTTCCACTGAGAGGATGGGAGGTAGCCACTGACAACGGTGAAACCCTTGCATAAGCTTGCCATGGAAAGGAGTAAGAAGGATTGGAAAAAGACAGTAGGAAAGCAGAGAGACAGAAGGGACCAAGCATCTTCATACGCTTATCTGAAACTCCCACCAATGAATGACATAAGTATCTCTATCTTTATCTTTATGTTTTATTCGTATATCACCCATATCCATTTGAGTTTGCCTGACTAAGATTTACAAGGTGACCATAGCTTGCTTCATACCAACAATCTCTGTGGGATCGACCCTTACTTGCGTAAGGTTTATTACTTGGACGACCCAGTACACTTGCTGGTTAGTTGTGCGAAGTTGTGTTTATGCCATGGTATTGAACACCAAGTTTTTGGGTTCATCATCGGGGATTAATTGATTTGTGAAAAGTAGTGATCACAATTTCGTGCACCAAGTTTTTGGCGCCGTTGCCGGGGATTGTTCGAGTATGGACAACTGAAGGTTCATCTTGTTGCTTAGATTAGGTATTTTTTCTTCAGAATTCTTGAAGACGAATTCTAGAGTTTCATGATGATTTGTTGAAGTCTGGCTGGCTGTGAAGCCATGTCTAATTTCATTGGACCGAGGTTTCAACTTATCATCACAAGAGCATGTTGATTTCTATCAATCTTGCTGTTGGAGCAGTGATCTGCTAAGGCTTGGCTGGCCATTGGCCATGTCTAGTGTTTTGGACCGAAGCTTTCTTTGAAAGCTTGGCTGGCTGTGAAGCCATGTCTAATTCCTGGACCGGAGTCTTAGACTAAACATTGCATGATTCCTGGAATTCTCATTAAGAATTTTGATACCTTTATTTTCTTTTTCCACTTAATTTTCGAAAAACACAAAAAAAAGTACAAAATAATAAAATCCAAAAATATTTTTTATTTGTGTCTTTTCAAGTCAATAATACAGAGAATTGAAGATTCAGAACATACTGCAGAGGAATTACACAGAAAAAGCTGGGCGTTCAAAATGCCCAGTAAAGAAGACAGACTGGCGTTTAAACGCCAGCCAGGGTGCCTGACTGGGCGTTTAACGCCCCAAAGGGTAGAGTTTTGGGCGTTAAACGCCAGAATGTGCACCATTCTTGGCGTTTAACACCAGGATGGCACAAGAGGGAAGATTTTGTTTCAAATCAAATTTTTTCAAGTTTTCAAAATTTTTCAAAAATCAAATCTTTTTCAAATCAATCTTTTCAATCAAATCTCTTTCAAAATCAATTTCTTTCTATTTTTAAGGATATTTGCTATCAATTAATGATTTGATTCAACATTTCAAGTATGTTGCCTTTTCTGTTGAGAAAGGTTTAATGTTTGAATCATATCGTTTCTTGATAGCCAAGTCATTAATTTTCAAAATTAAATCTTTTTAAAATGTTTTTCAAATCATATCTTCTCAATCACATTTTTTTTAAAACCAATCATATCTTCTTAATCATATCTTTTTCAAAATAAATTTCAATCAAATCTTTTTTATTTCTAATTTCAAAATCTTTTTCAAAAATCACTTGATTTCTTTTTCACTTTTATTTTCGAAAATCAAGTAGTGTTTTTCAAAATGTTTTCAAAATCTTCTACTCAATTTTCGAAAATTACTTCCCTTCTTTTCACATCCTTCTATTTATGGACTAACACTATTCCTTGATGCAAAATTTGAACTCCATCTTCTTTGATAAGTTCGAATTTTCTACATCTGCCTTCCATTTTTCTTTTTCTCTGACACCTCAAGGAATCTCTATACTGTGACATAGAGGATTCTACATTTTCTTGTTCTCTTCTCTTTCTTATGAGCAGGAGCAAAGACAAAAGCATTCTTGTTGAGGCTGATCCTGAACCTGAAAGGACCTTGAAGCGAAAGCTAAGAGAAGCTAAGGCACAACTCTCTGTAGAGGACCTAACAGAAATCTTCAAAGAAGAAGAACCCATGGCAGCCGAAAACAACAACAATGCCAACAATGCAAGGAAGGTGCTGGGTGACTTTACTGCACCTACTCCCGACTTCTATGGGAGAAGCATCTCTATCCCTGCCATTGGAGCAAACAACTTTGAGCTTAAGCCTCAATTAGTTTCTCTAATGCAACAGAATTGCAAGTTCCATGGACTTCCATTGGAAGATCCTCATCAGTTTTTAGCTGAATTCTTGCAAATTTGTGACACTGTCAAGACTAATGGGGTTGACCCTGAGGTCTACAGACTTATGCTATTGCCTTTTGCTGTAAGAGACAGAGCTAGGACATGGTTGGACTCACAACCTAAAGAAAGCCTGAACTCTTGGGAAAAGCTAGTCAATGCCTTCTTGGCAAAGTTCTTTCCACCTCAAAAATTGAGTAAGCTTAGAGTGGAAGTCCAAACCTTCAGACAGAAGGAAGGAGAATCTCTCTATGAAGCTTGGGAAAGATACAAACAATTAATCAGAAAGTGTCCATCTGACATGCTTTCTGAATGGAGCATCATAGGTATTTTCTATGATGGTCTGTCTGAACTGTCCAAGATGTCTTTGGATAGCTCTGCTGGAGGATCTCTTCATCTGAAGAAGACGCCCACAGAAGCTCAAGAACTAATTGAAATGGTTGCAAATAACCAATTCATGTACACTTCTGAAAGGAATCCTGTGAACAATGGGACAAATCAGAAGAAAGGAGTTCTTGAGATTGACACTCTGAATGCCATATTGGCTCAGAACAAAATATTGACTCAGCAAGTCAATTTGATTTCTCAAAGTCTGTCTGGAATGCAAAATGCACCAGGTAGTACTAAGGAGGCTTCATCTGAAGAAGCTTATGATCCTGAGAACCCTTTAATGGAAGAGGTGAATTACATGGGAGAACCCTATGGAAACACCTATAATCCTTCATGGAGAAATCATCCAAATCTCTCATGGAAGGATCAACAGAGACCTCAACAAGGTTTCAACAATAATAATGGTGGAAGAAACAGGTTTAGCAATAGCAAGCCTTTTCCATCATCTTCTCAGCAACAGACAGAGAGTTCTAAGCAGAACCACTCTGACTTAGTAACCATGGTCTCTGATCTAATCAAAACCACTCAAAGTTTCATGACTGAAACAAGGTCCTCCATTAGAAATTTGGAGGCACAAGTGGGTCAGCTGAGCAAGAAAATTACTGATCTCCCTCCTAGTACTCTTCCATGCAATATAGAAGAAAATCCAAAAGGAGAGTGCAAAGCCATCAACATGGCCGAATTTGGAGAGGAGGAAGAGGCAGTGAACGCCACTGAGGAAGACCTCAATGGACGTCCACTGGCCTCCAATGAGTTCCCCAATGAGGAACCATGGGAATCTGAGGTTCAAAATGAGACCATAGAGATTCCATTGGACTTACTTCTGCCATTCATGAGCTCTGATGAGTATTCTTCTTCTGAAGAGGATGAGTATGTCACTGAAGAGCAAGTTGCTAAATACCTTGGAGCAATCATGAAGCTGAATGACAAGTTATTTGGTAATGAGACTTGGGAGGATGAACCCCCTTTGCTCACCAAAGAATTAGATGACTTGTCTAGGGAGAAACTACCTCAAAAGAGACAGGATCCTGAGAAGTTTTCAATACCTTGTACCATTGGCACCATGACCTTCAAGAAGGCCTTGTGTGACCTAGGGTCAAGTGTAAACCTCATGCCTCTCTCTGTAATGGAGAAGCTAGGGATCTTTGAGGTGCAAGCTGCAAAAATCTCACTAGAGATGGCAGACAACTCAAGAAAACAAGCCTATGGACTTGTAGAGGATGTTCTGGTAAAAGTTGAAGACCATTACATCCCTGCTGATTTCATAGTTCTTGAGACTGGAAAATGCATGGATGAATCCATCATCCTTGGCAGACCCTTCCTAGCCACAGCAAAGACTGTGATTGATGTGGATAGAGGAGAATTGATCATTCAAGTGAATGGACAATCCTTTGTGTTTGAGGCTCAAGGATATCCCTCTGTCACCATAGAGAGGAAGCATGAAGAGCTTCTCTCAAAACAGAGCCAAACAGAGCCCCCACAGTCAAACTCTAAGTTTGGTGTTGGGAGGCCACAACCAACTTCTAAGTTTGGTGTTGAACCCCCACATTCAAACTCTAAGTTTGGTGTTGGGAGGTTCCAACATTGCTCTGAGCACCTGTGAGGCTCCATGAGAGTCCTCTGTCAAGCTACTGACATTAAAGAAGCGCTTGTTGGGAGGCAACCCAATGTTATATTTTATCTATTTTCTTTTGTTATTTTATGTTTTTTGTAGGTTGATGATCATGAGAAGTCACAAAATCAATGGAAAAAGCAAAAACAGAAAGAAAAACAGGAAGAAAAACAGCACACCCTGGAGGAAGAACCTACTGGCGTTTAAACGCCAGTAAGGCTAGCAGATGGGCGTTTAACGCCCAGTCTGGCACCATTCTGGGTGTTTAACACCAGAAAGGGGCACCAGACTGGCGTTAAACGCCAGAAAAGGGCAAGCACTTGGCGTTAAATGCCAGAAATGGGCACCAGCCCGGCGTTTAACGCCAGAATTGGCTAAAAATGCATTTTTGCATGCCATTTGGTGCAGGGATGACTTTTCCTTGACACCTCAAGATCTGTGGACCCCACAGGATCTCCACCAACCCTACCACTCTCTCTCTTCTTCACCCATTCACCAATCACCTCAACACCTCTTCCCCAAAAACCCTTCACCTATCAAATCCCATCTTTCTCTTCTCCACTCACATCCACCCTTCATAAAACCCCACCTACCTCACCCTTCAAATTCAAACCATTTTCCCTCCCAAACCCACCCATACATGACCGAACCATGAGCCCCCCACTCCTATATAAACCCATCTTCACTCCTTCATTTTCACACAACCTAAACACCACTTCTCCCCCTTTTTGGCCGAACACAAAGCCATCTCTATCTCCCTCATTTCTTCTTCTTCTACTCTCTTCTTTCTTCTTTTGCTCGAGGACGAGCAAACCTTTTAAGTTTGGTGTGGTAAAAGCATTGCTTTTTGTTTTTCCATAACCATTTATGGCATCCAAGGCTGGAGAAACCTCCAGAAAGAGGAAAGGGAAAGCAAAAGCTTCTACCTCCGAGTCATGGGAGATGGAGAGATTCATATCAAGGGTGCATCAAGACCACTTCTATGAAGTTGTGGCCTTGAAGAAGGTGATCCCCGAGGTCCCTTTCTCACTCAAAAAGAGTGAATATCCGGAGATCCGACATGAGATCCGAAGAAGAGGTTGGGAAGTTCTTACCAACCCCATTCAACAAGTCGGAATCTTAATGGTTCAAGAGTTCTATGCCAATGCATGGATCACCAAGAACCATGACCAAAGTGTGAACCCGGATCCAAAGAATTGGCTTACTATGGTTCGGGGGAAATACTTGGATTTTAGTCCGGAAAATGTAAGGTTGGCATTCAACTTGCCCATGATGCAAGGAGATGAACATCCTTACACTAGAAGGGTCAACTTTGATCAAAGGTTGGACCAAGTCCTCATAGACATTTGTGAAGAGGGCGCCCAATGGAAGAGAGATTCAAGAGGAAAGCCGGTTCAACTGAGAAGGCATGACCTCAAACCCGTGGCTAGGGGATGGTTGGATTTCATCCAACGCTCAATCATTCCCACTAGCAACCGGTCCGAAGATACTATAGACCAGGCTATCATGATTCATAGCATCATGATTGGAGAAGAAATAGAAGTTCATGAGGTTATAGCTCAAGAACTTTATAAGGTGGCGGACAAGTCCTCTACTTTGGCAAGGTTAGCCTTTCCTCATCTCATTTGTCACCTCTGTTATTCAGTTGGAGTTGACATAGAGGGAGACATCCCCATTGATGAGGACAAGCCCATCACTAAGAAAAGGATGGAGCACACAAGAGATCCCACTCATCATGAAATTCCTGAGATTCCTCAAGGGATGCACTTTCCTCCACAAAACTATTGGGAGCAACTAAACACCTCCCTAGGAGAATTGAGTTCCAACATGGGACAACTAAGGGTGGAGCACCAAGAACATTCCATTTTCCTCCATGAAATTAGAGAAGATCAAAGAATCATGAGAGAGGAGCAACAAAGACAAGGAAGAGACATTGAGGAGCTCAAGCACTCCATAGGATCTTCAAGAGGAAGAACAAGCCGCCATCACTAAGGTGGACCCGTTCTTTAATTTCCTTGTTCTTTATTTTCCTGTTTTTCGAATTTTAGTGCTTATGTTTATCTATGTTTGTGTCTTGTGATCATTAGTGTCTTAGTTTCTATGCCTTAAAGTTATGAATGTCCTATGAATCCATCACCTCTCTTAAAAAAAATGTTCTTAATTGAAAAAGAGAAGAATTGCATGAATTTTGAATTTTATAACAGTTTAATTATTTTGATGTGGTGGCAACACTTTTGTTTTCTGAATGTATGCTTAAACAGTGCATATGTCTTTTGAATTTGTGGTTCATGAATGTTGGCTCTTGAAAGAATGATGAAAAAGGAGACATGTTACTGAGGATCTGAAAAATCATAAAAATGATTCTTGAAGCAAGAAAAAAAGCAGTGAATACAAAAAAAAAATTCGAAAAAAAAAGAGAGAAAGAAAAAGAAAAAAAGAAAGAGAAAAAGAAAGAGAAAAAGAAAGAAAAAGAAAGAAATAAAGTTGTGATCCAAGGCAAAAAGAGTGTGCTTAAGAACCCTGGACACCTCTAATTGGGGACTCTAGCAAAGCTGAGTCACAATCTGAAAAGGTTCACCCAATTATGTGTCTGTGGCATGTATGTATCCGGTGGTAATACTGGAAGACAGAGTGCTTTGGGCCACGGCCAAGACTCAATAAGTAGCTATGTTCAAGAATCATCATACTTAACTAGGAGAATCAATGACACTATCTGGATTCTGAGTTCCTAAAGAAGCCAATCATTCTGAATTTCAAAGGATAGAGTGAGATGCCAAAACTGTTCAGAGGCAAAAAGCTACAAGCCCCGCTCATCTAATTGATGCTGATCTTCATAGATGCTTTTGGAATTCATTGCATATTCTCTTCTTTTTATCTTATTTGATTTTCAGTTGCTTGAGGACAAGCAACAATTTAAGTTTGGTGTTGTGATGAGCGGATAATTTGTACGCTTTTTGGCATTGTTTTTAGTATGTTTTTAGTATGATCTAGTTAGTTTTTAGTATATTTTTATTAGTTTTTAGTTAAAATTCACTTTTCTGGACTTTACTATGAGTTTGTGTGTTTTTCTGTGATTTCAGGTATTTTCTGGCTGAAATTGAGGGACCTGAGCAAAAATCTGATTCAGAGACTAAAAAGGACTGCAGATGCTGTTGGATTCTGACCTCCCTGCACTCGAAGTGGATTTTCTGGAGCTACAGAAGCCCAATTGGCGCGCTCTCAACGGCGTTGGAAAGTATACATCCTGGGGTTTCCAGCAATATATGATGGTTTATACTTTGCCCAAGATTTGATGGCCCAAACCGGCGTTCAAAGTCACCCTCAGAATTCCCAGCGTTAAACGCCGGAATTGGCACAAGGATGGGAGTTAAAAGCCCAAACTGGCATAAAAGCTGGCGTTTAACTCCAAGAAGAGTCTCTACACGAAAATGCTTCAATGCTCAGCCCAAGCACACACCAGTGGGCCCGGAAGTGGATTTTTATGTCATTTACTCATCTCTGTACACCCTAGGCTACTAGTTCTCTATAACTAGGACCTTTTACTATTGTATTAAAATCTTTTGATCACTTTAGATCTCTTGATCATGTTTTGGGGAGGCTGGCCTCACGGCCATGCCTAGACCTTGTACTTATGTATTTTCAACGGTGGAGTTTCTACACACCATAGATTAAGGTGTGGAGCTCTGCTGTACCTCGAGTATTAATGCAATTACTATTGTTCTTCAATTCAATTCCGCTTGTTCTTGTTCTAAGATACCACTTGTTCTTCAACTTGATGAATGTGATGATCCGTGACACTCATCATCATTCTCACCTATGAACGTGTGACTGACAACCACCTCCGTTCTACCTTAGATTGGGTGGATATCTCTTGGATTCCTGATACACGATGCATGGTTGATCGCCTGACAACCGAGTGCTTGCCTGACAACTGAGCCAGCCATTCCGTGAGATCAGAGTCTTCGTGGTATACGCTAGAACTGATGGCGGCATTCAAGAGAATCCGGAAGGTCTAACCTTGTCTGTGGTATTCTGAGTAGGATTCAATGATTGAATGACTGTGACGAGCTTCAAACTCCTGAAGGCGGGGCGTTAGTGACAGACGCAAAAGAATCACTGGATTCTATTCCGGCCTGATTGAGAACCGACGGATGGATAGCCGTGCCATGACAGGGTGCGTTGAACATTTCCACTGAGAGGATGGGAGGTAGCCACTGACAACGGTGAAATCCTTGCATAAGCTTGCCATGGAAAGGAGTAAGAAGGATTGGAGGAAGACAGTAGGAAAGCAGAGAGACGGAAGGGACCAAGCATCTTCATACGCTTATCTGAAACTCCCACCAATGAATTACATAAGTATCTCTATCTTTATCTTTATGTTTTATTCGTATATCACCCATATCCATTTGAGTTTGCCTGACTAAGATTTACAAGGTGACCATAGCTTGCTTCATACCAACAATCTCTGTGGGATCGACCCTTACTTGCGTAAGGTTTATTACTTGGACGACCCAGTACACTTGCTGGTTAGTTGTGCGAAGTTGTGTTTATGCCATGGTATTGAACACCAAGTTTTTGGGTTCATCACCGGGGATTAATTGATTTGTGAAAAGTAGTGATCACAATTTCGTGCACCAATTACCCTATACACTTGAGAGACTAGAGTGATATACACTATCAATGAGGGTTCAATGCTTGATTCTATGTTCCCTGCTTTCATGAGCTATCTTCTTACAAGCTTATTTGTCTTTTATTGTGTAATTTGAATTAGTGGAATTTGATTTATATTTGTCTTGAAGAACTTGTTTGCTTTTAACCAAGTAGGTAGAAACATTTTGCATGTAGTTGCATTCACATAGATAGGTTGCATTGCATACACTCTATCATTCATCTTCACTTCTTTATAGCTTCTCTTGAGCTTAACATGAGGACATGCTAATGTTTAAGTGTGGGGAGGTTGATAAACTACTATTTTATGATTTATCTTGTGCTTAATTGAGTGGATTTTATCAACTCTTTACCCACTTATTCATATGATTTGCATGTTTTATATTTTCCTTCCTGATTATGTGCTATGATTGAAAATATGCTTCTTTGGCTTTTATTTCCTTTTATTTTAATCCTCTCTTATTACCACTAGATGCCTTGATATGTGTGTTAAGTGATTTCAAGAATTACAGGGCAGGAATGGCTTAGAGGATGGAAAGGAAGTATGCAAAAGTGGAAGGAATACAAGAAGTTGAAGGAACTGCAAAGCTGTCAACCTGACCCTCTCGCACTAAAACGATCATAACTTGAGCTACATAGATCCAAATGATTCAGTTTCACTTGCATTAGAAAGCTAACGTCCAGAGCTTCGATTTGATATATAATTTGCCATAGTGGCCGTACAGATAGGCGACGCAAATGCGCAATCCACACAGACGCGTTGCATCTGCGAATCTCATTCCGCGCGGACGCGTGGATGACGCCTCCGCGTCACTTTTCCGCGACCTGTACCGACCAAATTTCACAATCAGCAATTTTTGGGCTGTTTTTGACCCAGTTTTCGGCCCAGGGAACACATATTAGAGCCTATAAAGTGGGGGAATGCATCCATTCATAATCGTACTTTCATAATTCACAATTTTAGGTTTTAGATGTAGTTTTTAGAGAGGGGGGCTCTCTCCTCTCTCTTAGGATTAGGATTAGAATTTAATTTAGGATTAGGATTTATCTCATCTTCATATCAGGTTCAATATTTTCTTATTTTGATTTCTCTTCTACTTTGAGATACTTTAATGCTGTTATTTGTATTTGATTTATGTTGCCCAATTGGCTTATGAACTTTTTCATGTTAGATTTTACTGCTTTGAATGAATGTTATTTGAGGTATTCCAGATCTAAGATTCTTATTTAACTTTTTATATTATTGGCTTTAATTGATTAACTGGAAGCTCTTGAGTTATCAACTATTCATGATTGATTGTTATGTCGGCTAATTAACTGGAATTCCACTAACTCTAGTCTTTCCTTAGGATTTGGCTAGGACTTGGGAAATCTAACCAATTAGTTCACTTGACTTTTCCTTGCTTACGCAAATGTTAACTAAGTTGGATTAACTTCCATTCTTATAGGAGTAACTAGGAGAGGACTTCCGAATTTTCATATCTTGCCAAAAGTTTATTTTACAATTATTTATTTATTTTACCTGTCATTTAATTTACTTGTTCCTCACTTTCAAAACCCCAATTTGCAAAACCCATAACCAATAATAAGAACATACCTCCCTGCAATTCCTTGAGAAGACGACCCGAGATTTGAATACTCGGTTATCAATTTCAAAAGGGTTTGTTACTTGTGACAACCAAAACGTTTGTAAGAAAGGTTGATTGCTTGGTTTAGTATCTATACTTACAACGAGAGTTTACTATAACTTCTAAACCATCAATCTTCAGTTCTTCAGACGAGGACTACAAAGTTTCTAGTGAAAATATATCACAGGATACTATCATGTTAGAGGTCAAGAATGGGTTGCGTATAGGCCCAGATGTGAATACACACGTTAACAATGAGGGAGTGGTGGTGTAAATGATCCGGCCCATGTGCATACAAAAGGCACTATCAGAGAAAATGATTCTCATGGAACAAAGGGACCAAAGAAGAGAAAATGTTTCACTTGCGGGGAATTGGATCATTGCCGAACTCGCTGCCCAAGTGCGCCTGCTTCACGCCAGGCATTTCATGAACTGCTAACGGTTCCCGAGTGTAGCCAGGCATAACCTCAGGTTAGAACCATATGTTGTGTGTCAGTTATAATTCACTGATTTTTAGGGTGATTGTGATATTTTTTTAAATTTGAATGATCAATGATAAAGAAATTAAGACTTGCTGATGAGCGGATAATTTGTACGCTTTTTGGCATTGTTTTTAGTATATTTTTGGTATGATCTAGTTAGTTTTTAGTATATTTTTATTAGTCTTTAGTTAAAATTCACTTTTATGGACTTTACTATGAGTTTGTATGTTTTTCTGTGATTTCAGGTATTTTCTGGCTGAAATTGAGGGACCTGAGCAAAAATCTGATTCAGAGACCAAAAAGGACTGCAGATGCTGTTGGATTCTGACCTCCCTGCACTCGAAGTGGATTTTCTGGAGCTACAGAAGCCCAATTGGCGCGCTCTCAACGGCGTTGGAAAGTAGACATCCTGGACTTTCCAGCAATATATGATAGTCCATACTTTGCCCAAGATTTGATGGCCCAAATCGGCGTACAAAGTCACCCTTAGGAATTCCAGCGTTAAACGCCGGAACTAGCACAAAAGTGGGAGTTAAAGGCCCAAACTGGCATAAAAGCTGGCGTTTAACTCCAAGAAGAGTCTCTACACGAAAATGCTTCATTGCTCAGCCCAAGCACACACCAAGTGGGCCCGGAAGTGGATTTTTATGTCTTTTACTCATCTCTGTACACCCTAGGCTACTAGTTTTCTATAAGTAGGACCTTTTACTATTGTATTTTTAAATCTTCGGACATCTAGTTCTTAGATCAGATCTTGGTTCTTCTGGTTCCCTCTCTGGGACCGAAGCCAATGATCACTCTTGTTCTTATGTATTTTCAACGGTGGAGTTTCTACACACCATAGATTAAGGTGTGGAGCTCTGCTGTACCTCGAGTATTAATGCAATTACTATTGTTCTTCTATTCAATTCCGCTTGTTCTTGTTCTAAGATATCACTTGTTCTCCGTGACACTCATCATCATTCTCACCTATGAACGTGTGACTGACAACCACCTCCGTTCTACCTTCGATTGGGTGAATATCTCTTGGATTCCTGATACACGATGCATGGTTGATCGCCTGACAACCGAGTGCTCGCCTGACAAACGAGCCAGCCATTCCGTGAGATCAGAGTCTTCGTGGTATAGGCTAGAACTGATGGCGGCATTCAAGAGAATCTGGAAGGTCTAACCTTGTCTGTGGTATTCTGAGTAGGATTCAATGATTGAATGACTGTGACGTGCTTCAAACTCCTGAGGGCGGGGCGTTAGTGACAGACGCAAAAGAATCACTGGATTCTATTCTGGCCTGATTGAGAACCGACAGATGGATAGCCGTGCCGTGACAGGGTGCGTTGAACATTTCCATTGAGAGGATGGGAGGTAGCCACTGACAACGGTGAAACCCTTGCTTAAGCTTGCCATGGAAAGGAGTAAGAAGGATTGGATGAAGACAGTAGGAAAGCAGAGAGACGGAAGGGAAGGCATCTTCATACGCTTATCTGAAGTTCCTACCAATGAATTACATAAGTATCTCTATCTTTATCTTTATGTTTTATGCGTTTATCACCATACCCATTTGAGTTTGCCTGACTGAGATTTACAAGGTGACCATAGCTTGCTTCATACCAACAATCGCTGTGGGATCGACCCTTACTCGCGTAAGGTTTATTACTTGGACGACCCAGTACACTTGCTGGTTAGTTGTGCGAAGTTGTGTTTATGCCATGGTATTGAACACCAAGTTTTTGATTTCATCACCGGGGATTATTTGAGTTGTGAAAAGTAGTGATCACAATTTCGTGCACCAAGTTTTTGGCGCCGTTGCCGGGGATTGTTGAGTTTGGACAACTGACGGTTCATCTTGTTGCTTAGATTAGGTATTTTTTTTTCTTCAGAGTTCTTAAGAATGAATTCTAGTGTTTCAAGGTGATGTTCTTATCATCACCAAAGCTGATTGATCTTCATCAATTTAGCTCTTGAATGCAATGTTCTGCTGAAGCTTGGCTGACCATGTCTAATTCCTTTAGACTGAAGTTTTAGACTAACATTGCATGATTCCTAGAATTCTCATTAAGAATTTTGATACCTTTTTCCACTTTATTTTCGAAAAAAAAAGCAAAAAAAAAATTTACAAAATCATAAAATCCAAAAATATTTCTTGTTTGAGTCTAGTGTCTCATGTTAAGTTTGGTGTCAATTGCATGCATTCATTCATGTGTCTTAAGGATCTTCAAGTAATTCTTGATGATTTCTTACTCTGATCTTTGAATTCTTTTGACTTGAGTGTTTATGTGTCTCATATGCATTCTCATTAGTGTCAGTAGTATACAAACTGCTAAGTGTCTTGCATGCATTATTATTTGATTTTAGTTGCATTTTGATTATTCTTCATTATTAAAAATCCAAAAATATTTTTAATTTGTGTCCTTTCAAGTCAATAATACAGAGAATTGAAGATTCAGAACATACTGCAGAGGAATTGCACAGAAAAAGCTGGGCGTTCAAAACGCCCAGTGAAGAAGGACAGACTGGCGTTTAAACGCCAGCCAGGGTACCTGGTTGGGCGTTTAACGCCCAAAAAGGTAGTGTTTTGGGCGTTAAACGCCAGAATGTGCACCATTCTGGGCGTTTAACGCCAGGATGGCACAAGAGGGAAGATTATGTTTTCAATGCAATTTTTTTTTCAGGTTTTCAAAGTTTTTCAAAATCAAATCTTTTTCAAATCATATCTTTTCAATCAAATCTTTTTCAAAATCAATTTCCTTCCTTTTTCAAAGATACTTGCTATCAATTAATGATTTGATTCAACATTTCAAGCATGTTGCCTTTTCTGTTGAGGAAGGTTTAATGTTTGAATCATATCTTTTCTTGATAGCCAAGTCATTAATTTTTAAAATCAAATCTTTTTAAAAATATTTTTCAAATCATATCTTCTCAATCACATTTTTTAAAACTAATCGTATCTTCTTAACCACATCTTTTTCAAAATAGTTTTCAATCAAATCTTTTTGATTTCTAATTTCAAAATCTTTTTCAAAAATCACTTGATTTCTTTTCCACTCTTGGTTTTCGAAAATCAAATAAGTGTTTTTCAAAATGTTTTCAAAATATTTTACTTAATTTTCGAAAATTGCTTCCCTTCTTCTCACATCCTTCTATTTATGGACTAACACTATTCCTTGATGCAAAATTCGAACTCCATCCTCTTTGACAAGTTCGAATTTTCTACTTCTGCCTTCCATTTTCTTTTCCTCTGACACCTCAAGGAATCTCTATACTGTGACATAGAGGATTCCATATTTCCTTGTTCTCTTCTCTTTCTTATGAGCAGGAGCAGAGACAAAAGCATTCTTGTTGAGGCTGACCCTGAACCTGAAAGGACCTTGAAGCGAAAGCTAAGAGAAGCTAAGGCACAATTCTCTGTAGAGGACCTAACCGAATTCTT
Source organism: Arachis hypogaea (assembly GCF_003086295.3). Taxonomy (NCBI): domain Eukaryota; kingdom Viridiplantae; phylum Streptophyta; class Magnoliopsida; order Fabales; family Fabaceae; genus Arachis; species Arachis hypogaea. The sequence continues at coordinate 13,527,561 of NC_092045.1, forward strand.
CAAAGAAGAAGAACTCATGGCAGCCGAAAACAACAACAATGCTAACAATGCAAGGAAGGTGCTGGGTGACTTTACTGCACCTACTCCCGACTTCTATGGGAGAAGCATCTCTATCCCTGCCATTGGAGCAAACAACTTTGAGCTTAAGCCTCAATTAGTTTCTCTAATGCAACAGAATTGCAAGTTCCATGGACTTCCATTGGAAGATCCTCATCAGTTTTTGGCTGAATTCTTGCAAATCTGTGACACTGTCAAGACTAATGGGGTTGACCCTGAGGTCTACAGACTTATGCTATTCCCTTTTGCTGTAAGAGACAGAGCTAGGACATGGTTGGACTCTCAACCTAAAGAAAGCCTGGACTCTTGGGAAAAGCTAGTCAATGCCTTCTTGGCAAAGTTCTTTCCACCTCAAAAATTGAGTAAGCTTAGAGTGGAAGTCCAAACCTTCAGACAGAAGGAAGGAGAATCCCTCTATGAAGCTTGGGAAAGATACAAACAATTAATCAGAAAGTGTCCTTCTGATATGCTTTCTGAATGGAGCATGATAGGTATTTTCTATGATGGTCTCTCTGAACTATCCAAAATGTCTTTGGATAGCTCTGCTGGAGGCTCTCTTCATCTGAAGAAGACGCCTACAGAAGCTCAAGAGCTGATTGAAATGGTTGCAAATAACCAATTCATGTACACTTCTGAAAGGAATCCTGTGAACAATGGGACTAGTCAGAAGAAAGGAGTTATTGAGATTGACACTCTGAATGCCATATTGGCTCAGAACAAAATATTGACTCAACAAGTCAATATGATTTTTCAAAGTCTGTCTGGAATGCAAAATGCACCAAGCAGTACTAAGGAAGCTTCATCTGAGGAAGAAGCTTATGATCCTGAGAACCCTTCAATGGAAGAGGTGAATTACATGGGAGAACCCTATGGAAACACCTATAATCCTTCATGGAGAAATCATCCAAATTTTTCATGGAAGGATCAACAGAGACCTCAACAAGGTTTCAACAACAATAATGGTGGAAGAAACAGGTTTAGCAATAGCAAGCCTTTTCCATCATCTTCTCAGCAACAGACAGAGAGTTCTAAGCAGAATACCTCTGACTTAGCAACCATGGTCTCTGATCTGATCAAAACCACTCAAAGTTTCATGACTGAAACAAGATCCTCCATTAGAAATTTGGAGGCACAAGTGGGTCAGCTGAGCAAGAAAATTACTGAACTCCCTCCTAGTACTCTCCCAAGCAATACAGAAGAAAATCCAAAAGGAGAGTGCAAAGCCATCAACATGGCCGAATTTTGGGAGGAAGAAGAGGCAGTGAATGCTACTAAGGAAGACCTCAGACCTCCAATGAGTTCCCCAATGAGGAACCATGGGAATCTGAGGCTCAAAATGAGACCATAGAGATTCCATTGAACTTACTTCTGCCATTCATGAGCTCTGATGAGTATTCTTCCTCTGAAGAGGATGAGTATGTCACTGAAGAGCAAGTTGCTAAATACCTTGGAGCAATCATGAAGATGAATGACAAGTTATTTGGAAATGAGACTTGGGAGGATGAACCCCCTTTGCTCACCAAAGAACTGGATGACTTGTCTAGGCAGAAACTGCCTCAAAAGAGACCGGACCCTGGGAAGTTTTCAATACCTTGTACCATAGGCACCATGACCTTCAAGAAGGCCTTGTATGACTTAGGGTCAAGTGTAAACCTCATGCCTCTCTCTGTAATGGAGAAGCTAGGGATCTTTGAGGTGCAAGCTGCAAAAATCTCACTAGAGATGGCAGACAACTCAAGAAAACAAGCCTATGGACTTGTAGAGGATGTTTTGGTAAAAGTTGAAGACCATTACATCCCTACTGATTTCATAGTCCTAGAGACTGGGAAGTGCATGGATGAATCCATCATCCTTGGCAGACCCTTCCTAGCCACAGCAAAGGCTGTGATTGATGTTGATAGAGGAGAGTTGATCATTCAAGTGAATGAAGAATCCTTGGTGTTTAAGGCTCAAGGATATCCCTCTATCATCATGGAGAGGAAGCATGAAGAGCTTCCCTCAAAACAGAGCCAAACAGAGCCCCCACAGTCAAACTCTAAGTTTGGTGTTGGGAGGCCACAACCAACTTCTAAGTTTGGTGTTGAACCCCCACATTCAAACTCTAAGTTTGGTGTTAGGAGGTTCCAACATAGCTCTGAGCATTTCTGAGGCTCCATGAGAGTCCTCTGTCAAGCTAATGACATTAAAGAAGCGCTTGTTGGGAGGCAACCCAATGTTTTATAATTAACTATTTTCTTTTGTTATTTTATGTTTTTTGTAGGTTGATGATCATGAGAAGTCACAAAATCAATGAAAAGAGCAAAAACAGAATGAAAAACAGGAAGAAAAACAGCACACCCTGGAGGACGCACCTACTGGCATTTAAACGCCAGTAAGGTTAGCAGATGGGCGTTTAACGCCCAGTCTGGCACAATTCTGGGCGTTTAACGCCAGAAAGAGGCACCAGACTGGCGTTAAACGCCAGAAAAGGGCAAGAAGCTGGCGTTAAACGCCAGAAATGGGCACCAGCCCGGCGTTTAACGCCAGAAATGGCTAAAAACGCAATTTTGCTTGCCATTTGGTGCAGGGATGACTTTTTCTTGACACCTCAAGATCTGTGGACCCCACAGGATCCCCACCTACCCCACCACTCTCTCTCTTCTTCCCCCACTCACCAATCACCTCAACACCTCTTCCCCAAACACCCTTCACCTATCAAATCCCATCTTTCTCTTCACCACTCATCATGAGATCCCTGAGATTCCTCAAGGGATGCACTTTCCTCCACAAAACTATTGGGAGCAACTAAACACCTCCCTAGGAGAATTGAGTTCCAACATGGGACAACTAAGGGTGGAGCATCAAGAACACTCCATCATCCTCCATGAAATTAGAGAAGATCAAAGAATCATGAGAGAGGAGCAACAAAGACAAGGAAGAGACATTGAGGAGTTCAAGCACTCCATAGGACCTTCAAGAGGAAGAAAGAGCCGCCATCACTAAGGTGGACCCGTTCCTTAATTTCCTTGTTCTTTATTTGTCTGTTTTTCGAAAATTATTGCTTATATTTATCTATGTTTGTGTCTTGTGATCATTAGTGTCTTAGTGTCTATGCCTTAAAGTTATGAATGTCCTATGAATCCATCACCTTTCTTGAAAAAAAAAACGTGCTTAATTGAAAAAGAAAAGAATTGCATGAATTTTGAATTTTATAACAGTTTAATTATTTTGATGTGGTGGCAATATTTTTGTTTTCTGAATGTATGCTTAAACAGTGCATATGTCTTTTGAATTTGTGGTTCATGAATGTTGGCTCTTGAAAGAATGATGAAAAAGGAGACATGTTACTGAGGATCTGAAAAATCATAAAAATGATTCTTGAAGCAAGAAAAAGCAATGAAAAAAAAAAGAGAAAAAGAAAACGAAAAAAAAAAGAGAGAAGAAAGAAAGAAATAAAGTTGTGATCCAAGGCAATAAGAGTGTGCTTAAGAACCCTGGACACCTCTAGTTGGGGACTCTAGCAAAGCTGAGTCACAATCTGAAAAGGTTCACCCAATTATGTGTCTGTGGCATGTATGTATCCGGTGGTAATACTGGAAGACAGAGTGCTTTGGGCCACGGCCAAGACTCAATAAGTAGCTATGTTCAAGAATCATCATACTTAACTAGGAGAATCAATAACACTATCTGGATTCTGAGTTCCTAAAGAAGCCAATCATTTTGAATTTCAAAGGATAGAGTGAGATGCCAAAACTATTCAGAGGCAAAAAGCTAAAAGCCCCGCTCATCTAATTAATACTGATCTTCATAGATGTTTTTGGAATTCATTGCATATTCTCTTCTTTTTTTTCTTGTTCGACTTTCAGTTGCTTGAGGACAAGCAACAATTTAAGTTTGGTGTTGTGATGAGCGGATAATTTGTACGCTTTTTGGCATTGTTTTTAGTATGTTTTTGGTATGATCTAGTTAGTTTTTAGTATATTTTTATTAGTCTTTAGTTAAAATTCACTTTTCTAGACTTTACTATGAGTTTGTGTGTTTTTCTGTGATTTCAGGTATTTTCTGGCTGAAATTGAGGGACCTGAGCAAAAATCTGATTCAGAGACCAAAAAGGACTGCAGATGCTGTTGGATTCTGACCTCCCTGCACTCGAAGCGGATTTTCTGGAGCTACAGAAGCCCAATTGGCGCGCTCTCAACGGCGTTGGAAAGTAGACATCCTGGGCTTTCCAGCAATATATGATAGTCCATACTTTTCCCAAGATTTGATGGCCCAAACTGGCGTACAAAGTCACCCTTAGGAATTCCAGCGTTAAACGCCGGAACTGGCACAAAAGTGGGAGTTAAACGCCCAAACTGGCATAAAAGCTGGCGTTTAACTCCAAGAAGAGTCTCTACACGAAAATGCTTCATTGCTCAGCCCAAGCACACACCAAGTGGGCCCGGAAGTGGATTTTTATGTCTTTTACTCATCTCTGTACACCCTAGGCTACTAGTTTTCTATAAGTAGGACCTTTTACTATTGTATTTTTAAATCTTCGGACATCTAGTTCTTAGATCAGATCTTGGTTCTTCTGGTTCCCTCTCTGGGACCGAAGCCAATGATCACTCTTGTTCTTATGTATTTTCAACGGTGGAGTTTCTACACACCATAGATTAAGGTGTGGAGCTCTGCTGTACCTCGAGTATTAATGCAATTACTATTGTTCTTCTATTCAATTCCGCTTGTTCTTGTTCTAAGATATCACTTGTTCTTCAACTTGATGAATGTGATGATCCGTGACACTCATCATCATTCTCACCTATGAACGTGTGACTGACAACCACCTCCGTTCTACCTTCGATTGGGTGAATATCTCTTGGATTCCTGATACACGATGCATGGTTGATCGCCTGACAACCGAGTGCTCGCCTGACAAACGAGCCAGCCATTCCGTGAGATCAGAGTCTTCGTGGTATAGGCTAGAACTGATGGCGGCATTCAAGAGAATCCGGAAGGTCTAACCTTGTCTGTGGTATTCTGAGTAGGATTCAATGATTGAATGACTGTGACGTGCTTCAAACTCCTGAGGGCGGGGCGTTAGTGACAGACGCAAAAGAATCACTGGATTCTATTTCGGCCTGATTGAGAACCGACAGATGGATAGTCATGCCGTGACAGGGTGCGTTGAACATTTCCACTGAGAGGATGGGAGGTAGCCACTGACAACGGTGAAACCCTTTCTTAAGCTTGCCATGGAAAGGAGTAAGAAGGATTGGATGAAGACAGTAGGAAAGCAGAGAGACGGAAGGGAAGGCATCTTCATACGCTTATCTGAAGTTCCTACCAATGAATTACATAAGTATCTCTATCTTTATCTTTATGTTTTATGCGTTTATCACCATACCCATTTGAGTTTGCCTGACTGAGATTTACAAGGTGACCATAGCTTGCTTCATACCAACAATCTCTGTGGGATCGACCCTTACTCGCGTAAGGTTTATTACTTGGACGACCCAGTACACTTGCTGGTTAGTTGTGCGAAGTTGTGTTTATGCCATGGTATTGAACACCAAGTTTTTGATTTCATCACCGGGGATTATTTGAGTTGTGAAAAGTAGTGATCACAATTTCGTGCACCACTTGCCATATGTGAATAAATCCTGAAAAATCTGGCTGAGAAAATTAAGTTGAACTTAACAACATTATTTAATAGCAGGAAATAATCAAGAAAAAGTTAGAACAATAATGTAATATAAAATCCTGATAAAAAATTTATAGTTTCAGATAAGGAAAAGCACATTAAAAAAATTGATGAATAGTGGTTAAAAAAATTGACTCTTAATTAAACTCTAAATCTGTTATTAATTGGGAACCAAATTACAGTAGCGTTAAGACTTATTTGAATTTAGGTAGATCTTCACAAATCTACAGAAAACAAATAGCATCATAACTCAATGAAGATGAAATGTGACAAACAGAGTAAAAGCATCAGCAAAGTATGTAAGAGATGGAAAAATATGTAAATCCAAGATGAGATATTCACAAAGTAAGACAAGCATAAATATAGAACTGTCAAAGAGCTAATTCAAGCTCTTAAGGGTAGAGCCATATGTTTTGTGTGACTTCAATAATTCTTATTGGAAAGATTTATTTTTATCAGGAGGGTTTCTTTTTAGTCATATTTGAATCTATAAAGAATTCAGACCTATTGGATATAAAATAGGAAACATTTATTTACGACCCTAGTTGCCTCTTGTTACTTTGTGCAGGCGACATCGTCACATACTTCATCGAAAGGATTCGAATTTTTTTGTCTCTGAACTTGCTGCAGGTTATGTAAGTGCCAAGAATGTCACCTAACTATTTATTGCCTTATGATGCTCATTTCGTTTAGATTTTCATTAGTAGTTTTGTTAATTGTGACTGAGCATCCTAATATATACACACATGAATGTAAGTTGCAACAGGAATTGCAGACGGGGCTTGGCACGAGGAAGAGGAAAATGAGCATTGAGCTTTCAATCACATTCTCGTAATTCATGTCACATGGGGATAGCGTAGATAGATCTTGTAATCATTTTAATTATTCCTCGAAGTGTAGTAGATGATTTTTAAGTTTACGTAGTGAGTACCAAGGCACTAACCATGTCTAATTGAAACTAGCACAAGGACACTTTGTTTGACTATGTTGGGTTGTTATGAAATATATACTTTGAGAACTCTTTTGTTTTGTTATCATTGGCTTGTTAGCATCGTAGAAAATGTGGATGAATATACGAAATTTTTTTTGAAGCACCATGTGTGATAATTAAAAAGTTGTCTTGTTAGGTGATGTAAAGTTTGCTCCTGTTAGGGAGCACATACATTACCAAGAGAGAAATAAATATTAACTCAAAAGTAACAATGTGCAGAACTTATGTGTTGTATGATATGCGGCACAACAAAGGAAGAGTGTCAATAAAGGTTGAGCATTTCACACTCATTTTTTGGGGCAAAACCTAATGAAAACACTTACAACACATGCAACTTAAAAAAAAATTCATTCTGAGAAATGAACAACTGACCATGCAAGTTAACTAATACATATGCATACATAGTCACACCATTTGCATCTGGGGTGGGTCCATATCCAATGTCTACCACTAGGATAATACAAGTAGAGTAGATACACTAAAGTCTGGAATTAACAAAATATAACGGCAACAACTAATTTTAAAATATTTGGGCCTTGGAAATGGTTCCCAATTTCATTCTTATGCAAGCATGTAAATAAAATAGTATTCAGGGGAGGGGCAGAAAACTACACTGCACCGCCTTTGCCTTGAGGACCACAAGAGCCTTAAGCTCACTGTAGTCAGATGCGACAATCCTGATTGCTATTTTCATCCTCAATGTGGCCTCATCACCATATATATATATATAAGTGTCAATTTTGCCAAGGCCAAATTAATTTCTAGAAGCTAAAATGCTAACGGTGTTCTAACCAAGTTGCCAAAGATAGCTGGAGAGAATCAACCGTTGTGAGACATCTACCATATGCACCATATTATAGATTTATCTCTATCCAATAAAAATTTTTATAGCAACAAACGAATGAGTTAAAAATAATTCGGTCTTTGTATGTACAGACGTACAGGCCGTCATGATATTTCAAAATCTGTTCCTAATCATTTGGATTATGTGGTATGGTTTGGATTGTATCAAGTCTAAAAATTATGTAAAATCTAATTAAAGGAAAGAAAAATTGGGGAGACAACATAGAATGACTTATACACCTAGCCTGATAGGAATGCTCATGGGGTATTAATACGTCCCCAGGTGTTTGGATCTGGTGAAACATGTTGAAAGTTAATCAAATTCGGCTCAAATTAGAAAATGTTCTTGAGGCTAGCCATCTGCAGTTCCCATCACCATAGAAAGAATTTTACTTACAAAAAAAATAGTTGAATGATCATTAAATTTTTCATCAACAAAATGCCTTATGGGTTATGTACTATAAGGTGCATGTTGCGCTCGGACCTAGGTTCGGACTCCATGGTTGTGCAAACATCAAGAGCATAAACAGAAGCTCTTTTTACATCCAATAATAGCATGTACCAAGTCTCAGGTGGCTTGCAAATGGGTACAAATACCTGTTCAAATGAGCAGTAAAATAAAATAGCAGTTAAATAGATCCATATTGTATGTGTGAATGCTAGATCAGTTACTAGTTCATGTTATACTTGGAGCAATCATGCCGAAACATTAAGATGAATATTTCTTACATGCACAAGTTCTTGAGTTGGTGAAATCCAGCGTCTCGCATAGCTCTCTATTATATGTTCCTTCGGAGTTTGGAACAAGATCTCGGTGGCAAAAGTTAATAGGAAGAACCAGCATTGCGGCATAGTGTTCACTTTGGCTTGAAGTGAGGAAAGGATCACAACAGTGTTCACAACTTATATTGGGTAAAAAAAATTCCAAGTTTTTTAGATTTGCACATTTACATTCATAAATTATTAGCTGCTGTTATTAGAAAAGAATGTTAAGTCAAGTTCCAAGGTTATTACATCAAAGTGGGGCATGAAATTGGGCTTGAGGGATAAAAACTTTTCACAAGGAAGAGTGAGCTCATAATGCTTAAATAAATTCTCAGTTTCTTTGAAAACACAACAAACATGCACAGGGATTTATTAGAATCTCGTAGAAATGCGATCAAATCTGAAACAATTATTGAAAGTCTTCTAATTTTACAGATTGTTACCTCATTTCATCATTTTTGGCAAAAATATAAGTCCCAATTTGGCACTCGTCCCTAGTCAGAACCATATGGGAAAGTTCTGTGTTGAAAATAGTTGAATTTTTAATTATGAAAATAACACAGTGTAGCTTTATAATAAAAAATGGGACACCTATAGTAAAATTCAATCATTCAAAGGGTTAATGATCGGGTTTCTATTACAATACTTGCCTTAGGTATGTGGTAAACTGGGTTCTCCAGGTTCGGCGCCAGAATGCGTCCCGGACGCCCCCTTTTAGTACGATGAAACAAAGGTCGTCTGTGCGGCGTCGAGTTCGATTAGGTCTTGGGAGGAGATCGCATGGTCGCATCGTCATGGGAGGCAGCTAGCAAGTCTACGCTTGAGACCCGTGGCATCTTTAGACGCCTCAGAGCTAATTTGGAAGAGGCATAGAGATTACAAACCCAAGTTGTACTTTCAAACTGCCCTTCAAACCTTGTATTCTGCAAAAATACAAGTTCAACCAATGTTCTGTTAGCAACCAATATTGAATGTAGATGCTGAGAAGAGGAAATATTTCATTAAATTATCTACATACAAGAAAACATTTATGCAGGAACACGCATTCGGGATTTACGAGCGAAAAGGCTTTGTGGTTCATCCAAATGTAATATGGTGATGATAACCACGGTATATTGCCATTACATGAGCTACTATTTTAGGGTTCATGGGCATTACACACATCAACTCACTAGATAAGGCCATGAATGGATTGGGGTATTTCTAACGGGCTTATTTGGAAAGAATTACATTTGGCCCATCACCACACACATAAAGATATTATGTTCTTTTATGTCTAAAGGTACCCTAGGTCCAAAAAAATAAAACAAAAAAGATTCACACAAATAAATTCCAAATTTTTCATACATTTAGTTTATTACTAAAGGCCCAAAACACTTATCACTAAGTATTGTGTATGTATGCTTGTTTTTTACATCAAATGTTATCAACTTATTCTTTTTGGTAGACATGTTATCAACATTTAATAGTAAATAGTAATGGTAATTATTTTTTAAAATAAAAAATTAATAATAATAATATAACACCATTAATAATAATAATTTTGTCTAAGTAAATATTAACACTGAGTAGATATTGAATCATATATATATATATATATATATATATATATATATATATATATATATATATATATATATATATATATATATACCCTCTATGACATGTCACTTCTTAATTGGTTGTTATGTTAATTATGGTTAAGCTATTTTGAAATTAAATTATAGTCCAAAATGGGTAATTGTATAATTTACTTAAATACTAAAAATTGAATCTTTGCTTCTTTCCCAAATCATGCTTCCAGAGATTGAACCCTAATTTCTCTGTAGCTCCTCCCCATTCCGTCGCTGTCGTCGCGCCACCCGAGCATAATCGCCTCATTAGGTGTCCCGTTCTCTCCGTCTATGGTGCCGTTGCCGACCTCCAAAGCATTGCCGCTGTTGTCGTCACAAGCAGCACCGCCATCCTCAGGTATCCTTCCCTCTCACTCTTATTATCTCTTTTGAAGTTGATTGATATAAATTTACTCCACCATCTCTCCTTTCTCCTCTGGTATACGTATGTAGTTCTTTGCTTTGTTCAATACGATTTGAATACGGTATAGTGTGTAACATATCTAATTAGTTCAGGAACATAAAATGTTGAGATATTGAGAAAGAAAGAACCCATATAATGTTGTAGACAAAGATACTGGGGCAGTGTATGTGGGTATTGAAAAATACGGAGTAGGCATAATAGGAAAAATCAAGTGAAGGAGAGGCGTATATGAATTGCGAGAGAAGTGTGTCATCTTTAAGAAGACCTGTGATAAGCATGAAGGCCTGCATTTGGCGAAGATGGCTCTTATTTGAGCAACGGTGAAAGCAAGCTTTGACAGAATCAGGAGAGCGGTGAACAGAAGCAAGTTCTAATGTGGTACTCATTTGCTGCGTCATTGTCGGTGGCAAGATTAAATAGCCAAAAGTAAAGTGAGGGACTAACTAAATGTATTTTTTACAATCTCAAAGATGTAAATAATGCAATTATTAAGCCAATAACTAAATCAATGTAATTTGTGAATTTCAAGCACCATTTTAAGATTTAATTTTTCTATTTTTACATAGACACAAGTTTATCACAAGGAAAAGTATAGGTAGACAATAAAAATATTAAATAGTATGAATAATAGATATATTAAATGTTCAATTCACTAAGTGTGCAAATGGTTATTCTAATATTAAGATTTAGGTGAGAAAAATTCTTATCATAATACCTTTAGACACATTTACATTGAAAGTGGATCCCACTATCTTTAACCAAGATTTGTTTTGTTGATCAACTTTTATGTGTGTCAAAAAATAATTTGCACCTAACAAGAATTTTCCTCTCCTACATACTCATCTTTCAAGAATCAGAGCTCAAAGTAGCATCGAGAAAATGAAATAAAGTGATATCATTGTAGCTTAAGCCATAAAATTATCTATAGTTGATGCAGACAAGAGTTGCCTTAAATAGTTGATCAAATTGAAATCATTATACTCCTCCTATTTTTTTTATGTGACATATTCACTCTGGTATATCCTTAAATCGATGTGTCTATACAAATTTTGTTGAGTCAAATAAAAGTGAATGTAGATAATTTGTTATATATGCTTAATATTTTGACATTTTGGCCTTGTCTTGCTTGATACAGTGGCATTTCATTCATGATACATTGTCAGATATATGAAAACTAATTTCCGAGTTCAGAGAATCAAACTGACTCAGCATAGAAAAATAGCAAAACCAATTTTGTTGAAATCAAATAAATTGAAATCATTATACTCCTCCTATTTTTTTTATGTGACATATTCACTCTGGTATATCCTTAAATCGATGTGTCTATACAAATTTTGTTGAGTCAAATAAAAGTGAATGTAGATAATTTGTTATATATGCTTAATATTTTGACATTTTGGCCTTGTCTTGCTTGATACAGTGGCATTTCATTCATGATACATTGTCAGATATATGAAAACTAATTTCCGAGTTCAGAGAATCAAACTGACTCAGCATAGAAAAATAGCAAAACCAAACATGTTCTCGCATTGCAACATCATTTCTAGTCATATTGACAATAAATAATTTGACTAACTTTACGCAAAAGTGATGATTCAGATACAGAGTAAAAAGTAAGAATGTACAGAGATACAGAAAGAAGCTACAACTCTGTATCTCTATATAATCTTATTATGTATCAAAGTATTCACCTATTCAAAATACATTTACTATTTTACTGATTCCACCAAATTTGGTGACTCTGCTGAAACATAACATGTTACACTAATATCTATAAGAGAATTTTTCTGAAAACTAAACCATCCATATATTAACTAGCACTGGTGTAATCAATTTCACTTCACAGTTCTCAGAAATGAAAGAAGAACTTATCTTTAGAAAGAGGTCTCACTTTTCTTCCATGGAAAACAGAACGAAAAGCTCTTAGCAATGCCATTGCAGAAGGCTTCCCTAAAAAATTTGAATATCAGCACTTAGATTCATAATTAGGCTCAAAATAAGGCTCAAAATATTACCAACCAATAAAATTCTGCAATTTGTGACATTAAACATGTAACTCGAATTAAGTAGCAAATTACCTTTGGATTCAGAATATCCAACCATGATTTTGTTAGCTTCTAAAAGCCTAGAAACCTCTCTACCAAATTCAAAAGCACGAAAGAATCTATGCTCAATTTCCTTCATGCTAGTAACAAAATCTTTAGCTCTATGTGTGATGAACTGAGAAGGATCTTCTCTTTCAGTGTGGACATTTTCCACAATGCTTGGTAACTCTATTTTCAAACCTTCAACTACTCTTAAAACAAATGATAATTGGTCATAGCAATTTACTGATGAACCCCTGCACCCATTTCCTCTGTTAATATCCTTTTCATTATCCATGGAGTTTAGGAAATCCTCTCCTTCTCCATGCTTGCACTCGAGTCTATGTTACACAGATACAAATACTAATTATGATGCTGAATACAAATTTATGGAAAGGAAAATCACAAATTTAAAAGTAGGTTACATTAATATACGTACTCAGTATTGAATACGATATAATAATACAGTATGATCCGTGCATACAATATTTTTTTTTGAAAAAAATCATACTAAATAGACAAAAAAATATCAAATAAATCCCTTATATAAAATATATATTAAAACACCTTGTAAAAGAAACAGAACATACTAATCATATAGCATTTTTAATTCTAGCATGTGCAGAAAACAATACACAAAATCCTAGGTCACTACAGAAATCCACAAAGACATTACAATCATATAGTTAATTTAGTTTCAAAAAAATGACTCATTAAAATAATGCAACAACACTCTCCAGTTCATTAAACAAGTTTGTTATAATGCAATCAAAATTAAGACAGGGGAGTAGGAATGCAGGAAACTAACAACTAACTTTGTTGATCCTTATGAACTTCCGTCAATGGGTCATCTCAACAACCACCACTTGCAATATTGTCAACGTATTATGGAGGGAAACGAAGGAGGAAGACAAAGTTTTAGGGCCTTAGCTTTCTGTGAATATGGGAGTAAACGAAGGAGATTAATAGAAAACCAAAGAGTTCAAAATCTCTTATACACCCTTGACTCTCTGCGATGACGTTTTGTATTTGGGGAGGGGCCATTAGTCTCTGTAACAGTTCTCCATTGTGATGTGACACCCACAAACTAAGACATCATATAGGCAACCTTCTGCAAATAGGTTACAGGAGTCAAATTGTCCAATTCTTCTCCAGAATGAGGGTTGTTTAGGGGTTTCAAGATGATTGGAGTGCGACATGTCCCACGAACAAATAATTAGAAGTCGAAAAGGATATTCACTCTTGATTTTACTGTATTCTTTTACTAAACCTCTTTAATAAACAACATTTTTAATGTTTTGAGAACAAAAATACATTTTTTTTGTGTGTGTATATATATATATATATTTGTTTTACCAAATAAATGTTATATTTGCAAAAATTTATAAAGAAAACCTAAAGAAAAGTTAAAACAACATCTAGGAAATAAAAATAATTACCAAAACTGCAAAAATCATTATACAATTTTATAATTTCAAAGCTCTAAAGTCTAAACACTGTCTGTAATTTCCTCTCACACACCAGGTAACAAGTAGTAGTTCACTAATAATTAACAGAAAAATTAATTTTTTAATTTTGTTCTTTCATGCTTTTTTTATTTTTATATTTTAGTATTTGGCACTAATATTTCATGAATGTACAGCCCCATTCAAACAAACTGAGGATTAAAATTTCTCAGTCCTAACAAATTTGCAATTATGATAAGTAGCTTGAGTTGCCTGACTTTTTTGCTTAACATCTTCACACATCTTCAGTGATGCCTCGAAAAATTTAGTCATTTGAGTAAGAACCTTAGTTAGGCTCTCATGTATACTACACAAATGTGCATAGTCATTTTCACTAGTATCCTCAATACTATTATGTTTGCTCTTTGTTTCCTCATTGTTCAATTCACCACTTAAATTCTGTTTCTCTTGTAGTTCTTTATCTTCTTGTTGCTTCATGACACGGCACAGCTCGGATACAAAGACATTGATTGCGTGGCTTAGATCCTCGGCCGGCAATGCCTTCATCCTTGAAGACCAATCATGGCAGAGAACAAATATTGGAGGGGCGAGAACACGGCGAGGGGAGAGCGGCCACCTTCTATTCTTGGAACAATCACTTGGCTGTAATACGTAGTTTTGCAGCCATCCATTGAGAGATTCCACGTATGAGGACATAGACTTCTTTTTCTTTAACACCGGCATCCCAGTACACCCACACTCTCTCAAAGCAAATATCTAACTACACCTCACAACACTCTCTAATTAAAGAGTATAGAGGAAAAGAAAAATCAGATACAAGCTTAAAGTATTTCCGACTGGTGCAAAAACAAATGGAGAACTTAGCCTCATATTTATAGCCTAGACCACCCATTCCATTTGCTATCCTAAGCAATGTGGGACTAATTCAACCAAATCCTAACATGAGGTATGGCTGTTAATCCAATTATCGAAGCTTAGGCCAAAGCACTTGAATTCTTCTAGAAGTTGAGCTAGGATCTCTCTGCGAGCATCGGCTTCTATGGTTCTTATTGAGCTTCTTGAATGATATGCCAAAGAAATTGTAATGAATTGAGCATGATGGCACTCAAGCATAGCCCTCCACATCTTAATTAATCTGCGATGCATGACTAACAATTTATGAGCTAATTAATACTAGTATTACTTGACTAATTATAAGTTACCGCATCATTGTCAAGTAATATAGAGTTCTTTTAGGCAAATTACACTAACATTACTTAAGATTTGATAAAATATTTGGTGACTCCTTTTTATTTGTTCAAATGACATTGATCTCTTTAAACTTTAATTTTTGGGAGAATTTAATGTTATATTCGCATAATGTTTAATGTTGTATTTTATAAAATATATAGGAAATAATATTTTGACCACCAATAAAAATTGTGTAATCTAGAAAAATTTTAGTTAGTCCATGTTAACTAATTTTAAGGTTTAGAGTTTATAATTTACAATGCAATATTAAGAATTTATAACTCAGGATTAGAATTTAAAATAAGTAAAATAGCTTTAAAAAAATAACTAATATTGGGTGAAAAAAATTACTTTGCTGCATTTCTTATTTTATGAATAAAGAAGAATTTAATTGAATTTCATCGAACTTAAAAAAAAAACGTTTTCTTCAAACACTAAGTAAAGCTTCAAGTCCAAAACAAGAAAACAAGAACACAAGAATAAATGGAATATGAAGAATCATCACTTACCCTTGATTTAATTCCAAAAGTTGTGGAAGCGACTCTTGATCTCTCACTCTTTCAATCTGTTTGGATATTGTGTCAAAAGAATAAATAGCCACTATTATCCTTGAGTGCAGGTGCCTTACTACTGATATAATTTTATCAATCACTCGAGTACTTTTATCTTTGGCAGATTGATGCCTTAGTTGCTCACATTTTCTATCATACTCCTTTATTGATGGATTCACTAGCCTGAAACATAGCTAAATTGATATCTTAGTTAAAAAATTGAAAAATATTTGTTCAACATATTGCGTATAAACACAATCTAGTATTAAATATAAACCTAACTGTATACATTTATTTAATAGTTAAATTTCTTTAGAAATTTTATTCATAGTATAATATTAGAGTTGCCTACTGAAAGCTTAAAATTTTATTGTTGTGACTAGTGACGGATCCAAAAATCTTATAAGGAGGGGCTGAAAATAAAAAATTAAAAGTGTCCTATTAAAATTAAAAGTTTTAATAAAAATTGTATATTTTAATATTATTTTTAACTAAAATTAATTTTAAAAAATTCATTTATATATCGGTTTATTCTTTTGCATAAAATTCTAATTTTATTCTTATTATAATAGATATAACATAAATAATATGATTTTGTTTCTCTAATACTACCAACTAACCAACAAAATTCTGCAATTTGTGACATTAAACATGTAACTCAAATTAAGTAGCAAATTACCTTTAGTTTCAGAATATCCAACCATGATTTTGTTAACTTCTAAAAGCCTAGAAACTTCTCTACCAAATTCAAAAGCACGAAAGAATCTATGCTCAATTTTTTTTATGCTAGTAACAAAATCTTTAGCTTTGTGTGTGATGAACTGAGAAGGATCTTCTCTTTCAATGTGCACATTTTTCACATTGCTTGGTAACTCCATCTTCAAACCTTCAACTACTTTTAAAACAAATGATAATTGGTCATAGCAATTTACTGATGAACCCCTGCACCCATTTCCTCTGTTAATATCCTTTTCATTATCCATGGAGTTTAGAAAATCCTCTCCTTCTCTATGCTTGCACTCGAGTTTATATTACACAGGTACAAATACTAATTATGATGCTGAATAAAATTTATGGAAAGGAAAATCACATATTTAAAAATAGGTTACATTAATATACGTACTCAGTATTCAATACGATATAATAATAGTATGATCCGTGCATACAATATTTGTTTTTTTTTGAAAAAAAAATTATACTAAATAGACAAAAAAATGATATCAAATCAATCATTTATATAAAATATATATTAAAAATAAATTAAATAACTTAAATATTTATATCTAAATCTATAATAATGGATCTGGTGTGATTATTTATATACATATAGTATTTTTGAAATATATATATTATTTAATTCATCTCGAAAATAGCTAAATTTGTGGCACATAGAATTTTTTGAAAAAAAAATCAATTTTTTAGAAAAAAATTAACATTAGTTTATTGAATTCAGCATGACGCAATATAATTTGATAGATAGGATCGATTCATGGAAAAATAGTCGCAAATTTAAAATTTAAGATAGATCATACACGTAAACACAATACATGAGTAAATACCAAAGTATTTGTGCATTTTAAACTTAAACCTTAAAGGATTAAAGAAATTCGAAGAAGAAGCAGCACCATTCTCAGTAGTAGAAAGTGAAGGTACCGAAAATTCACGATCCAAGTAACTGCCGTAACTGCAATTTTTGTTGATGCTAACAGTGAGACCAACATCTTCAATGTCACGTGACCTCGTTGGATAACCCACGTGACTTCCATCTTCATCATGAGGACGTGATGGTGACGAAGAAGAAGAAGGGTAATTTGTTTCAGAAACAGAAACCGAACCCGATGGTGGCGAGTCTAATAACTGTGCCTGAGCGTAACGGCGAAGAGCAACGCCAATGTTTCGAAGAGAGTGAATGTAAGAAAGGTGCGAAGCAGAGAGAGCGTATCTTGAATCAATGGCTGAGTTTATGAGCCTCTTTCATTCCTTGCAGAGCCGCAAAGGTTCGTTATTTTTCTTCTTGTGATTTTTGAACATCACCTAACCCATCTCTGTTACGAAAAAGTTCGCAAATCACAACAGAGTTTGAATGGAACCTCTTTCACTGCATTCACCGAGAAACACTCCAAAACACACGTTGTTGTTTTTGTTCTTTTTCACTTCTTCTACATACAACAAATACTAGTTTAGAAGGGATAAAAAGCATTAATGACAACGAGGCATTGGTGAAATTGGTAATATAGTGGTGGGTTTTTTGTTTTCTACAAAAGAAAATATTGGAATCTAAAACTTTTTCTGTTCCTAAGTAATTAGTCAAACACTTTTCTTTTGTTTTTCTCCCTGTTCCACTGATTTATTGATGGGTAGAAAGTAAAAAATACCCACTTATACTTGTTTGTGAACTTAATAGTTAAAAATTATTAGACTATAATTTAATTAAATATAATAAATTATACATAAATTTTTAGGGTTAACCACCAAAAATGCCTCCGAATTATTTAAACGTCGACAAAATTTACCCGAATTTTGTTATCGAAAAAAATGCTTTTAAATAATTCAAAAACGCAACAACAATATCCAACAGTAAATATATATTTCCAAAAAATACCTTAAAAATTGAATTTTGATGTAATTTTTTGCAAGCATGATTATAAAAATAAGATATTATTATACATAAAAATTGGTGATTTTTCGTTAAATATATATTTTTTATAATTTTTTTATTGACAACAAATAATACTTTTAAAAAATTACAAAACAATATATACATAAAAAAAAGTCACCAAATTTTAAGAATAATAATATCTCATTTTTATAATTATGCTTGTAAAAAATTACATCAAAATTCAATCTCTAATGTATTTTTTGAGAAATACATATTTAATGTTAGTTTTTTTGTAAGATTATCTAATATTAAATATGTATTTCTCAAAAAATACATTAGAGATTGAATTTTGATGCAATTTTTATTAAGTATGATTAAAAAAATAAGATACTACTTGTAGCAACCCTCAATTTTAAAAATATAAATATAAATAAATTATAATTTATTTTATAAAATTAGAATTTCTTATTTTAAAAAAAATTATTTTTATTATCAGTAATTGAACTAATTTTATAATAATTTAAATTTAATCAAATCTTTAATATTATTATTATTATTATTATTATTATTATTATTATTATTATTATTATTATTATTATTATTATTATTATAAACATTACATACAATTGTTATGAGTATTATATGTATTATAAGTTTATATAGTTTTAAACCCTAGTTTGTATTCATTATTGTTAATATATTCACTACGTTGTTGTTGTTGTTATTATTATTATTATTATTATTACTATTATTACGTTTATTATTATTATTATTATTATTATTATTATTATTATTATTATTATTATTGTTATTGCTAGTACTATTATTACTATTATTAATTATAAAGGATGGAAATCAAAGACGGTTTACATTTTGGATTAAGTTATATATATATATATATATTATCACTATTATTATGCATATATACATGCATATATATATAATAATAATAATAAAGAAAGCTAAGGCGGCTTATATATAAGCCTTCATAAGTCATACGTATACATATATATATAGATGAACATCATAAGAAAGAAAAAAAGAGAGAGAATAGCGTAACGAAGAAAAAAAAAGGAAAGAACGTAAATTCCTTCGAACTTCCGGCTTCGATTTCTTGCAATCCGTAACTCCAATCAAAAATCTAATCCGGTAAGAGTATTCGTAACCTCTTCTTCTACACGTTGGCACCATTTTTGATTAGTGGAAGTTGACAGTGACATAGCTCATCTTTTCTTTGGGTTTGGCCAACGAAAATTTTAGGAGGCATAGACGATTCTGGACATTTTCTTCTTCGATAGCTCAGTCAGAAAGCTTCTCCGAAGCTTTGAATATTTTGATTCCGTACGAAGGTATGGTTTTGGTTTCTTGTAGTTAATGTTTAATGTCACGTGAAAACATAGGCTAGAAGACCTTAAGATAGGAGTGAAATGAATGAATAATTGATGGATTGTGTATATGGTATAAAATGTGAGGTTTAGCTGTTGTCAATAATTTGTTGTTGAAGTTGGTCGGTTTGGAAAAAGATTTAATATTAGTATTTGTTTGATTATGAAATAATTTGTTACTGGACATGATTTGAGTGACTGAGAGGTGTTTGGTTTGATAGTTGGGACCCTTGAAAGGTGGCAGAAATTTGAGTCTTAGAGGAGATATTGCTAAAATTTCTTTAAGAATTGGAGTTTTGATTTGAGGTAACATTTTAAAAGGGAAAGAGATTATTATATGGCTTGTGTATTTGAGACTATTTGTTGACCCTCTGTCGCAAGATGTGACCGGGCACTTTAACTCCCCGGATTCCCCCATGGGCATGCATATATATGAATATTGAATATTATATTTGAGCTTGGAGTTCGACTCCATGGAATACTATATTATTGAGCTTGGAGTTCGACTCCATGGAATACTATATTATTGAGCTTGGAATTCGACTCCATGGAATACTATATTATTGAGCTTGGAATTCGACTCCATGGAATACTATATTATTGAGCTTGGAGTTTGACTCCATGGAATATTATTGAGCTTGGGGATGCGCGCACAGAGGGACTGTCCAATGGTTAACTACCAGGACTTGTCGGGTTGGCTGTATAACCGACAGATGAGACTCATCAGCCATAGGACAGGCATACATCATATGCATTTGTTTGCTTTGTTTGGGTGTGCATTGCTTTAGTTTGTTTAACTGTTAAATTCTACTTATTTGCTACTTGTTCTACTTGCTGTAAATGCTTCTCTATCTGTGTTTTCTTTGCTTGAATTGTATGTGTATGTTTTTTGGAAAATTCCTCTTGACGAAGGTGTGAGGAGAGAGGATTGTTCCACCAATGATTCGGAGGATTAGAGGAGACAGAACGTGAATTATTAGGTTAAAGTTAGATTCAGAATTAGAATACCTTAGATAGCTTACCTAACTTTTGGTTTAGTTTATTTTCCTTAAGAATGATTCTGAGTGTCGAAGTTTTAGGAATGCCTCTGGCTTTCTCGAGACCTTTTATATTAACTATGCGGGCACCTTTACCATACTGAGAACCTCCGGTTCTCATCCCATACTATGTTGTTGTTTTTCAGATGCAGGTCGAGAGACACCTCGTTGAGCATTTGGGTATCCTCCTTACGAGCGAAGAACTGTCTTTTGGACTGTCATATTTTGTTTTAGGCTATGTATATATGTTTATAGAATCTCTGCATGTATATTTTGTGTTTTGTCCCTCCTAGAGGTCGACTTGGAGATACAGGGGTTTATTTTGTGGTTTGAGTTTTATTTTGGGTTGTATATAAACATAATTATATACTCTGGTCGGCCTTAGCTTCGCAGGTTGAGTCTGGAGCTTGCTATCTGAGTTTTGGAACTCTGATATGTATATATATATGTGTTCAGTTATCTTTCGATTTTACCTGTCCATTTTACGAATATCCATGCGAGTGTGTCACGATTTTCTGTTTATCGATTTTTTTTAGCTTGTTCTTCAAGGCTCCTAGATATGACTTCATTCAACTATATCTATGTACATATCCTTTTCTTTTAGAAGTCGTAGTACCTTGCCACCTCTGCTTTACGACTTAAGCGTAAGGCCCTGTGTGGTAGGGTGTTACATTATGGTATCAGAGCAGTTCGTTCCTGTAGAGCCTGAGGGATGGACTGATTATGCTTTTGGGCATACTCTGGGTGTGTGTATGTGCTATTAGGATATCTGATTGATATATGTGGCATAAACGTTCATGAGCATGCATTTGGAACTTGAAGCATTAGACTTGCGATATTGAGACTGATCAACTTAATATCACTTGTTTGGTGTGTGAAGGGACCAGATGTCGACTCACGGACGCGGTCGCGGCCGAGGTAGAGGTAGGATAGGCACTTTTACTCCTGGCCTGGCAGGGAATGATCCAGTAGACTTCATGGCTGCCCTGGGAAATATGGCTGTGGCTATGCAGGCGACAGCCGAGGCACTGGGTAATCAGATAAATCAGGGTAATCACGGAAACAATAATGATGAGGATGGTCCCATGACACTTGCTACATTTCTGAAAGTTCACCCTCCGACCTTTAGGGGAACCTCAAATCCCACAGATGCAGATAATTGGATTCAAGCTATGGAACGAGCACTGCAGGCTCAGCAGGTTCCTGAGGAGCAATGGGTTGAGTTTGGAACTTATCAGCTGCAGGGTGAGGCTCAGCATTGGTGGCAGGGGACACAACGTATCCTGCAGCCAGATGGCGCTGTGATTCCTTGGGAGGTTTTTCGAACAGAGTTCTATAAGAAATACTTTCCTAATTCAGCCAGAAATGCCAAAGAACTTGAATTAATGCAGTTAAAGCAGGGACAGATTACTGTTGCTGAGTATACTAGCAGGTTTGAGGAGTTATGTCGCTTTTCTCGTATTTGTCAAGGTGCACCTGATGATTTTGCTGAGTGGAAATGTATTAAGTATGAGGGAGGTCTTCGAAGTGATATTCTGAGCTTCGTTGCACCAATGGAGATCAGAGTGTTTTCAGAACTGGTAAACAAAAGTAGAGTTGCTGAGGATTGTCTGAGAAAGGCGACATCAGATAAGAGTGATCAGCGAATTTTTGTTAGGAGAGATCAGGGAAGAAACTTCGCCCCTAGAGGACAAGATTTTAAGCGAGGCGGTTACACCCCACAACCACATTTGCGTCAGAATAACTTCCAGAGATTCAGTAATAATAACAGCCAGGGAAGAGGCAAAGGAAAGCAAGCTCAGACCCCACCGAATGATTTAACTTGTAGGAGGTGTGGAAAGTACCACCCGAATACTCCGTGCAGGGCTGGTTTAGGTGTATGCTATTACTGTGGTGAAGCTGGGCATTTATCTTGGAATCGTCCAGAAAAGAAGAAGAATCAAGAAGCTGGAAAGGCACAACGTCAGGGACGCGTGTTTACTATAACAGCGGATGGTGCTGGAACCGCAGATACTCCGATTAGAGGTAATCACGCACTGATAATCGAAATTTCCGACTGTCTTGCGTAGTAAATAGCACGTAGCATTCATTGTAGT
Source organism: Arachis hypogaea (assembly GCF_003086295.3). Classification (NCBI taxonomy): domain Eukaryota; kingdom Viridiplantae; phylum Streptophyta; class Magnoliopsida; order Fabales; family Fabaceae; genus Arachis; species Arachis hypogaea. The sequence continues at coordinate 13,550,364 of NC_092045.1, forward strand.
ACATTACCGAGTTGTGAGCCTTGTGATTTTCAATTGAGCGATCGACTAAAAACCTCCGAATGGTGAGACAGAACGATAGTTGGTCAGCCTAGAAAAGTGACTAAATTCTTGGAGAATAATAATAAGAGTGGCGCAGCAATAGTGGGTTGAATTATTATGAGTATACAACTTAAGTTATACATAAAGAACCGGAAATGTTGAGAGTTGTACGGGACAGTTACCTGAAACCCAGAGATGGTAAGTTATGAGGAAGAGACATGACATAGGTTGAACTCGTAATTGATAATCGGTTATGCGTCAAGAGAAAGAGTAAGTTGTGGTAGATTTAGTGTCAGAGGCTGAACCAGTTTCGATTGAATTACGAAAAGTGACACCATTAGAATCAGCAGAGCCTCGGAGCTAGATGAAGCGAGTATTAGAAGCGATGAACCCGTCGTTCCAATACCAACCTGCCTTATAACTTTTCTGCATCGAGTTTATCTTGTATATTCCGCTTTGCGTAGACTTTTAAGCCATAAAAATATCCTGAATTTGTAAACTAAACATGTCAAATCTTTCTGTTTTTCTTTGACATGTTTAAGAAGGGAAGTTACATTAGTATGAGTCTCTTCCATTTTATATCAATTTTCGAGGGCGAAAATTTTTATAAGGTGGATAGGATGTAGCAACCCTCAATTTTAAAAATATAAATATAAATAAATTATAATTTATTTTATAAAATTAGAATTTCTTATTTTAAAAAAATTATTTTTATTATCAGTAATTGAACTAATTTTATAATAATTTAAATTTAATCAAATCTTTAATATTATTATTATTATTATTATTATTTTATTATTATTATTATTATAAACATTACATACAATTGTTATGAGTATTATATGTATTATAAGTTTATATAGTTTTAAACCCTAGTTTGTATTCATTATTGTTAATATATTTACTACGTTGTTGTTGTTATTATTATTATTATTATTATTACTATTATTACGTTTATTATTATTATTATTATTATTATTATTATTATTATTATTATTATTATTGTTATTGCTAGTACTATTATTACTATTATTAATTATAAAGGATGGAAATCAAAGACGGTTTACATTTTGGATTAAGTTATATATATATATATATATTATCACTATTATTATGCATATATACATGCATATATATATAATAATAATAATAAAGAAAGCTAAGGCGGCTTATATATAAGCCTTCATAAGTCATACGTATACATATATATATAGATGAACATCATAAGAAAGAAAAAAAGAGAGAGAATAGCGTAACGAAGAAAAAAAAAGGAAAGAACGTAAATTCCTTCGAACTTCCGGCTTCGATTTCTTGCAATCCGTAACTCCAATCAAAAATCTAATCCGGTAAGAGTATTCGTAACCTCTTCTTCTACACGTTGGCACCATTTTTGATTAGTGGAAGTTGACAGTGACATAGCTCATCTTTTCTTTGGGTTTGGCCAACGGAAATTTTAGGAGGCATAGACGATTCTGGACATTTTCTTCTTCGATAGCTCAGTCAGAAAGCTTCTCCGAAGCTTTGAATATTTTGATTCCGTACGAAGGTATGGTTTTGGTTTCTTGTAGTTAATGTTTAATGTCACGTGAAAACATAGGCTAGAAGACCTTAAGATAGGAGTGAAATGAATGAATAATTGATGGATTGTGTATATGGTATAAAATGTGAGGTTTAGCTGTTGTCAATAATTTGTTGTTGAAGTTGGTCGGTTTGGAAAAAGATTTAATATTAGTATTTGTTTGATTATGAAATAATTTGTTACTGGACATGATTTGAGTGACTGAGAGGTGTTTGGTTTGATAGTTGGGACCCTTGAAAGGTGGCAGAAATTTGAGTCTTAGAGGAGATATTGCCAAAATTTCTTTAAGAATTGGAGTTTTGATTTGAGGTAACATTTTAAAAGGGAAAGAGATTATTATATGGCTTGTGTATTTGAGACTATTTGTTGACCCTCTGTCGCAAGATGTGACCGGGCACTTTAACTCCCCGGATTCCCCCATGGGCATGCATATATATGAATATTGAATATTATATTTGAGCTTGGAGTTCGACTCCATGGAATACTATATTATTGAGCTTGGAGTTCGACTCCATGGAATACTATATTATTGAGCTTGGAATTCGACTCCATGGAATACTATATTATTGAGCTTGGAATTCGACTCCATGGAATACTATATTATTGAGCTTGGAGTTTGACTCCATGGAATATTATTGAGCTTGGGGATGCGCGCACAGAGGGACTGTCCAATGGTTAACTACCAGGACTTGTCGGGTTGGCTGTATAACCGACAGATGAGACTCATCAGCCATAGGACAGGCATACATCATATGCATTTGTTTGCTTTGTTTGGGTGTGCATTGCTTTAGTTTGTTTAACTGTTAAATTCTACTTATTTGCTACTTGTTCTACTTGCTGTAAATGCTTCTCTATCTGTGTTTTCTTTGCTTGAATTGTATGTGTATGTTTTTTGGGAAATTCCTCTTGACGAAGGTGTGAGGAGAGAGGATTGTTCCACCAATGATTCGGAGGATTAGAGGAGACAGAACGTGAATTATTAGGTTAAAGTTAGATTCAGAATTAGAATACCTTAGATAGCTTACCTAACTTTTGGTTTAGTTTATTTTCCTTAAGAATGATTCTGAGTGTCGAAGTTTTAGGAATGCCTCTGGCTTTCTCGAGACCTTTTATATTAACTATGCGGGCACCTTTACCATACTGAGAACCTCCGGTTCTCATCCCATACTATGTTGTTGTTTTTCAGATGCAGGTCGAGAGACACCTCGTTGAGCATTTGGGTATCCTCCTTACGAGCGAAGAACTATCTTTTGGACTGTCATATTTTGTTTTAGGCTATGTATATATGTTTATAGAATCTCTGCATGTATATTTTGTGTTTTGTCCCTCCTAGAGGTCGACTTGGAGATACAGGGGTTTATTTTGTGGTTTGAGTTTTATTTTGGGTTGTATATAAACATAATTATATACTCTGGTCGGCCTTAGCTTCGCAGGTCGAGTTTGGAGTTTGCTATCTGAGTTTTGGAACTCTGATATGTATATATATGTGTTCAGTTATCTTTCGATTTTACCTGTCCATTTTACGAATATCCATGCGAGTGTGTCACGATTTTCTGTTTATCGATTTTTTTTAGCTTGTTCTTCAAGGCTCCTAGATATGACTTCATTCAACTATATCTATGTACATATCCTTTTCTTTTAGAAGTCGTAGTACCTTGCCACCTCTGCTTTACGACTTAAGCGTAAGGCCCTGTGTGGTAGGGTGTTACACTACTGCCTTTAAAATTTGGTAATTTTTCGTTAAGTATATATTTTTTGTAATTTTTTATTAACAACTAATAATACTTTTAAAAAATCACAAAAAAAATATACCTAGAAAAAAATCACCAAATTTTAAAAATAATAATATCTCATTCTTTTAATTATGCTTATAAGAATTCACAGCAAAATTCAATCTCTAAGGCATTTTTTGAAAATATATATTTACTGTAGGTATTGTTGTTGTGTTTTTAAATTATTTAAAGACATTTTTATCGATAGTAAAATTCAGGGACATTTTTGTCAGCGTCTGAATAATTCGAGGACATTTTTGGTGGTTAACCCTAAATTTTTATTATTAATTAGTTATTTATTAAACAAAAATTTAGAATTTTAACAAAGTCCATTAAAAATCATTTATCTTTTGTACTTTTTATAGATCTTTTTGAAATTTACAATAGTTATTACTTTTTGTAAAATAAAATAAAAGTAGTTTTAATAAGTATAGACTATAATAATTGTGTAATCTCATTTTTGTGTATATAATAATTTATTAACAAACATCAAATTAAACTCATAAATATAAATATAGTTTAGATTTACAATTAATTAATTTTCAACTAGTTAACCTAAAAGATACCATAAGTTAAAAAAAAGCTATAATAAGTGTTTGATAAAATTATTTTTAAAATTTAAAATAATTTTAGTAGACAAAAATAAAAGAAGTAAGAAATAAATAAAGGTTTATATTAGATTTTTTATTTTAGCTTAAAAAAAATACAAATTAATTTTAAAAAATACTTTCTTAGATACTTTAAAAAATACTGTCTGTAACACCCTACCATACAAAGTCTTATACTTAAGTCATAATTCAGAGATGGCAAGGTATTACGACCTCTAAAATAAAAATTTAGTACGAATAGTATTGTGAAAAATGATTATAACTAGGAGCCTTTTTAAGAAAAAAAAGGGGTAAACAAAAATCGTAACTCGAAAGCGCAACACTTCGATCGATAACGTAATGGACAAGGATAACCCAACGCGAGATTATATATATACAAAAGAGTGTCAAAAAGGAAATATCAAAACTCAAAATCCGGTTGCAAAGATAACCGGTCCGAGCATAGCAACATATATATACAAGCAAATAAAATAGGAAACCCCAAGGAAAACCCAAAGGGACACAAAAACAGAGAACCTATTTTCCAAAATCTCCTATAAGAGGAGTCATCACAGTTTGTATTATTCAATGAAGATAAAAGTATCTAAGAGAAATCATAAAATCAAAACAGAGTCTCGAGAATAAAGGATCTTTGCTAATCCAAAAGTCTCCAGCATGCTTCAGCGAGAAACCTCACGTCCTGCATCTGAAAACCACAAAATCCACATGGGTGAAAACCAGAGGTTTCCAGCATGGTAACAGCTTCCACATATATAACATATAATAATAGAGGAAAGTCGAAGGCAATCCTAGAACTTCCTCCAGATAAAATCAAAGCTTATAAACAAGCTAAACCATAAGGGCATCTGACTAAAGATTCTTCAGTCTAACTAATACTTCCTTTTCCAATTCCTTCAGACCTCCCAACCACCAGCAGGAGTATAATATAGCAAACACAGTTATATCAGACAAGAGATATACAAATAGGAACAAATAAGGCATTTAGACAAATAGCAAGTAATATGCAGTCAAATAGGCAATCTCAATCAATTCACATAGTATGCATATGATGAATGCCTGTCCCTAATGGCTGATGATATCATCTGTCGATTATAGAGCCAACCCGACAAGTTCTGGTAGCTAACCATTGGACTGTCCCTCTGTCGTGTCTCCCCAACTCGAGTTATATTCAATATAAACTTGATCATAATCATGATCCATATCCATCACCCTTACTGGTGAATATTTATGGGGGTGAGCTCATCCGGGGCTTTCACAGTGCCCGGCCACCCTGACGACATAGGATCAAAAGAGCTTCGAGTCTCAACCTGGAGCACGTGGTGGCTAGCCACTGCTTCCTCCCAGGGAAACTCTTATCTCCGATAGTGGAAGTGCAAACATTCACAATTCATTCAACAATATATATGCATTTATACTTAGCCATAATCATGGCTCCGCCGTAACACGGCAATAATCTAGCCATCCGGCTCACGGTTAAATCCATAACCAGCCAATTCATTAACAATCACGGCCCTTCGGCCCATGGCATAACAAGCACTTCCACCGCCATCCTCCGCATCTCACATAATCATCTTTGATCCTTATTGATCATTCATTTTTCCCTTGCTTCACTCGCAAGTGACTACATTCACTAGCTTCTTTCCTCACTGCTAGGCATATCTTAATGATTTAAGACACAAGTGGTGAGATCGGAGGCTTAGAAGTATGAAATTTGGCTTTTAAAACTCAAAAATCAACTTTAGGATGAAAACAGGGCCATGCGTACACGTACTCCACGCGCACACGTAGATGGCCACAAAGCTCATCGACGTACAAGCATCATACACGCGGACGCGTGGATTGAAAAATAGCCAAACAACGCATACGCATCAGCCACGCGTACGCGTGGGTGCGTTTGTGCCCCAGGCACAAAACTGGCACAACTCTAGCACAACTCTCGGGAAAATGGCTGGGAATTGGGTGCATCACATCGACACGCCACGTGCACGCGCATGCCACGCGCACGCGTGGATGGTGCCTTTTTGAAAAACGGCGCGTACGCGCCAAGTGCGCCAACGCGCGGAGGGTCATTCTGCTAAAATATTTCTAATTTAAAAGCTGCAGAATTTACAGATTCAACCCCCAATCTTCCGACGGACATAACTTTCTCATTTTAAATCATTTTTCGCCCGTTCTTCTAACGGCATGGACATTCCGGATCCAATTTCATTTCTAAACAAGTTTGGTACAAAACGGGGATCCGTAGTCCAAGTTATGTCCCATCAAAGTATGCCCAAAAAACCTTGTTTTCATACAAAACCACAAGGTGCCATTTTCAAAACAAGTCATTTTTAACTCCTTTCAAAATCAACCAAAACATGCCAATTTCAACCCTTTTTGAAATCAGTCAAAATGTACCAAAATCAATATCAAGCCTCCTCAACTCACACATCAACACTTCACCACGATTCGCAAAACATCATCCCACTAATTTAATACTTCTCAATCAAATGGCTAAGAGACAAACATATAAACATGTCATACATACTTTCTCATCCCAATTTCCAGTGATACCACTTCCACTTAACCATCATTATACATACTCAATATCATACTCACCATCAACATGGTGTCACCCTCAATTCAACTTCAATTACTCATCAAGCATATATCACAATATGCATATTTCTCATACATCATACCATCAAGGCATCAATAATCATCATCACATATATGACCACATCATATATCTCAACCATTCAACAACATCAACAATTCAATGCCTATTTTAGGGCCTCTAGCCTAAGTATTTCCTACCACATTACATATTAGATATGAGAAACCGAGACCATACCTTAGCCGATTTTCCAAACTCAACCGGAGCACTTCTAAATCACTTGTCCACAAGCTCTCAAGGTCTCAACACCTCTAAAAATATATTTTATCACACAAAACCCTCTCCCAAGCTTTCCAAAATCACCAATCAAGCTCCAATATTTACACATACACAACATAAGCCACAATCATCATACCCATACACAATATGTCAATACCCAAACATCATAGGATAACAAATTAGACTAGGGTTGAGAATCTTACCACACCCAAGGTTCAAGGAGACAAGATTAATCTTCTCCTTCAAGAGATTTGTGTCCTATAATATCAAAGAGCCCAAAATCTCAATATTTTTGCTCATGAAACTCGAAAACAAGGCCGGAAATTCAAAGAGCAAAACGTGACTTATATCAAGATTGATTATATGGGTTTTGTAGAGCTCTCCGCGGTGAACGCATAGCTACAAACGGTGCGGCAATCGGAGCTTTAGATCAAAAGTTATGGTGGTTTGAAGATCAAGTGAGAGATAGAAGTTTGAGAGAGCGTTCTTCCCCTCCCTTACTCCATTTCAGTGTGTTTGAGTGTGTTGTAAGGAGAGAGAGTGCTGAAATGAGTGTTTTAGGGTTTAGTTATGTTGGGGCAAGGACCCACTTTGGGTCCGGTTAGCCCGGTTTGGTCTGTTCGGTCCAATCCTGGTCCGATTTCTATAAAATTGGTACCGAAATTCTCGTCTCAATCTCCTCTATCATATTAAGGCATAAAAATCACATTTTGACTTTCTAAAATAAATTCTCATTTATGAATTAATTAGCCATTAATTAACCGGATCTTCCACTGTCAACTCTTAAAAACTAAAAATACATGCACATAAATTTTTATTTTACCAAATACAAGACATTAACTTATGTGCTTAAAAAGGTTCAAACACTTCCAATAAACTTTATCAAACACATTCTAAGTGTGTTGATTTCGTTGGTTAAGACTCAATATGATCTAAGAAATATACGGGTAAGCAAGCCATTTTAGTGTTGCTGTATTATAACATATATGAATCAAATTAGTTCATTAACACAAGTCAAGTTAGTCTTTCAAAACATTATCAAAAATATTGACTGGTATTTGTTATAATACAAACTAGAGTATATACCTATACGAGGTGCAGAAAATATTTATTTAATTTATGTTTTGTTAGTCTTTTTTTAATTTAATTTTTTATTATTTAATTTATATAAAAATTATTAAAAATTCTAACTCATCTTTTTAATTATTCTCCTAATTTTTAAATAGAGTTTTATATTTTTTAAATTTTTATTCATCTAAGTATTAAAAGAATAATTAAAAAAGTAAATTAAGTCTCTTAATTATTAGTCATATTTTATTATTCTAAATTAATATTATTTGTAAATTTTATTTTTTTAATGAATATTTGACTAATTTATTCAAATCATGAAGTGTACATATTTTATTTGAAAATTATATTAATTAAAGTTGATACACAATATAAGAAAGAAATCAATTAAATTTATTAGAATAGGGAGTACGTACTCCTCATCTAGCGCCCGACGCTCTGCTAGAGTTTCACTGCGCCGCCTCCATGATTACACCTTTCTTTGTCTTTTCTTCGTCAAACTCTTTTCCATCTTCTTCTATTTTTTATTTTTTTCTTAATTTCTTTTCCACTTAGCTCCCTAATTTTTCGTTTTCTCTCCCAATTCATTGCTATTTTAATTCATTCCGTTTCTAATTCACTCATTCCATATATCTTATGTCTCTTTGGAATCATTGAATACCAATTCTGATTTTCTCTACACCATGAGCAACAAATCAGAGACTCAGAACCCTCATATAATTGCTATGACGGTGGATGGTGCTAGCCTTCAAGTGGCACCCAAAGAAATATGAAACTGCTCTCGTGGAATTGTCGGGGTTTGGGGAGACCCCTGACAATCCACAATCTTAAAGGGATTTGCAAATCCTACTCCACCGAGGTTGGTTTTATCTGTGAAACAAAAAATCAATCTCAAAAAGTTGAAGGAAAACTAAGATCTTGTGGTTTCAAGGAATGGTTTATTGTAGATTCGGATGGATTATCAGGGGGTTTGGCAATGGCATGGAGGGATGATTGCACTGTTCAGATTTTACAACATGGTAGATTTTTCATTGCGGCATCAGTTCTGACAGCTGGTTCTAATGATCCCTATGGTGTTCTAGGAGTTTATCTCAGTTCAAATGATCAACATAGAATGGCTCAATTTGCTGAATTAACTTCAGTCACCCAACAGTTCGATGGTAAGGTTGTGTTAATGGGGGATTTTAATGCCATTTCTAATCAATTGGAGAAAGAAGGTGGAGGTGCTAAATCTCCTTCTTCTATTGAAACCTTTAATAGTTTTATTGATGATAATTCCCTGATTGATATTGGTATGGTCGGAAGACCATTCACTTGGTCAAATAGACGGATGGATGATGAGTTGATACAGGAAAGACTGGACCGATTCCTGGTAGGAGTTGATTGGCAGCAACTCTATCCCAATGCAACGGTTCTTAGACTATCAGAATCAGGCTCAGATCATGCCCCTCTTCTCCTAGACTCTAATCCAAGAACTGAGAGATCTAAACGCCGATTCAAATTCCAAGAAAGATGGTGTTCCAATGATGAAATAAGGCAGATTGTTAGAGAGGTTTGGCATGAACAGATTGATGGCTCAGCCATGTATATCCTAGCTCAAAAAATAAAGCGTTGTCGGCATAAGATTGTCAAATGGCAGCAAGAACACAAATCTAATTCGAAGGTGGAGATTGATTTACTACAGTCGGAATTAGAGGAACTTCGTTTAGCAGGAATTCATGGAGGCGACATCATTTCAGAAATAGAGGACAAACTTGAAAAAGCATTGCAAAATGAGGAATCTTATTGGAAAGATAAGTCTAGAGTCAAATGGCTCAAATCTGGTGATCAGAATACAGCTTTCTTCCATCAGAAATTTAGAAATCGAACCCGAAGGAATAGAATTTGGCAACTAACTGGCAATGATAGTGAAGTGGCTACTTCAAATGCTGGTATTGCTTCTGTGGCTGAATCTTATTTCAAGGACATCTTTTCCTCCACTTGTCATGAGAACCTTGAACCTCTGTTTACTGATTTTGAACCTAAGGTTACAGCTCACATGAACCGTAGGCTTCAAAGACCAGTGACTATGGAGGAAGTGAAACGTGCAACATTTAGCATTCATCCTCAAAGTGCTCCAGGAGATGATGGTATGATAGCAAAAATTTTTCAAAGCTTCTGGAACATACTTAGTGGTGATGTGTTTCGAGCAGTTAAGAGCTTCTTTTCTGGGGGCAGAATCTTGAAGGGTTTTAACCACACTCAGATCTGTCTTATTCCCAAGATTTCTGATGCTAAAGATATGACTCAGGTAAGACCAATAAGCCTATCTTCAGTCTTTTACAAGATTATCTCCAAAGTATTTGTACATAGGCTTCAGAGTATGATGAATAGACTAATTAGCCCTACGCAGAGTGCTTTTATTAAAGGCAGATTAATCTCTGATAATATCCTAATTGCTCACGAGTGTATGCATTACTTGAAGAACAAAAAAAGGGGTCTCGAAAATGAAATGGCGCTAAAATTAGATATGAGTAAGGCATATGATAGGGTGGAATGGCACTTTCTTTGTTTTATATTGGAGAAGTTTGGTTTTGACTCTCGATGGATCATGTGGATTCGAGAATTAGTGACAACTGTTTCTTATTCTGTTAATGTGGAAGGACAACCTTATGGTTTCTTCAAACCAAATAGAGGTATTCGACAAGGAGATCCTCTATCCCCCTATCTTTTTTTGTGTGCAGAAGGTCTCTCCTTCTTGCTACACAAGGCAGAACAAAACAGACTAATTCAGGGTCTTCAGATACATAGGCGATGTCCCAAGGTCAACCACCTCCTGTTTGCTGATGATTCCATTTTATTCTGTAAGGCTAATCCTGAAGCATGTTCAAATATCCTGCATTTATTGAATTCTTATGAAAGCATCAGTGGCCAGAGGGTAAATCTTAATAAATCTGCTGTATTCTTTAGCCACAACACTCCGTCCATTACTCGTACACTACTGGCTAACTCTATGAATATTAATCATATTGGGGCTCAGGATAAATACCTTGGTTTGCCTTCTACAGTCTCTAAATCGAAAAAGGCTTCTTTTAGTATGATCAAAGAAAAGGTTCGGAAAAGAATCCAAGGGTGGAAGCGCAATCTTCTTTCGTCAGGTGGTAGACACGTATTGCTTAAGGCAGTGGGAGAAGCTATTCTTATTTATACATTGTCTTGCTTCAAGTTGCCTGATGGTTTAATTTCAAAAATTCACTCTCTACTTTCTCAGTTCTGGTGGGGACAAAAAGGTTCTGAAAGGAGGATGGCTTGGATTAGCTGGGACACTATGACTCGCCCACGAAAAGAAGGAGGCCTTGGATTTAAAGATCTCAGAATCCAAAATCTGGCGCTTTTAGGCAAACAGTTTTGGCGACTTGTAACACAGCCTACTTCCTTATTATCCAAAAAGAGGTAAATACTTTAGCAATGGTAATGCTATAACGGCAGAAATTGGAGTCTTACCTTCTTGGGGATGGAGGAGCATACTGGAAGGCCGAAAGATTGTTGAAAAAGGTCTTAATTGGGCTGTGGGTACTGGTGAGAATATCCGAACCTTTGAGGATCCTTGGCTGCCTCCTCCGTATCCTTTAATGATTTCTGACATGCCGAATAGACAGGCTATTTCTGAGTTGTTTCCAAGAGTTAAAGATCTAATTACTGAAGATAGAAATTGGAATCAGAATCTCATTCAAGAACTATTTCCCCAAGACGTTGCAAACAGGATTTTGTCAGTTAAAATTCAGCAGAGTAGGGACAAATTGCAATGGGATTTGAACAAATCCAAGCAATATGATACAGCTTCAGGTTACAGAATTGGCTATTTATTTTACCATCCGCCTCTGGAGCTTTGCCCTAATTATATGCAACAGAAAAAGCCATGGATTGATCTATGGAAGTTGAACTTGCCTCACAAAATTAAGCTATTTATCTGGAAAGCTCTCCATGGCCGACTTCCGGTGCTTGCTTAGATTCATCACCACATCCCATCTATATCACCAATATGCCCTTGCTGTCATGAAGCAACGGAAACAGTCACTCATTGTTTGATCGATTGCTCTAGAATTAAAGACGTATGGTCTCAGAGTTATCTTCGTGACTGTCTTCCCCCTCAGAGTTCTAACGACTTTTGGACATGGTGGACTGCATCAATAGAGATACTTAACCCATTGAAGAATGTTGACCGTAATCCTCAATTGCTTGCCATCATTTGCTGGAACTGCTGGAAAGCTCGCAACCAGTTGATTTTTGAAGGTTCTACTTCTATGCCGTCTGCTATTCTAGCAAGCTCTGTCAAGTTGCTTCGTGAAATCCAAAGAACTCCCAGTTTAGGTCGTCATCTCCATGAGACAAGCTCTTAGGTGCATTCAATTTGATTTATCATGATTTCTTCTTTAAGATTTTTTTCGTTTTTCGACCACGCACCGTTGGATGAATACCTTCAGTGAAGTGTTTTTGGGAAATCTCCACCTTTTATTATGCTATCCTGCTTTTGGACATCTTTGTATTTCATTTTTTAATAATTAATGAAATATAACCTATTATCTTTAGAAAAAAAAATAAATTTATTAGAATAATTCATATTAATAGAATTTTAGTTATTAAATATTAATTTTCGTATAATTCTAAAGAAAATACTTTTCTAAAATACTGTGGGAAAAAAAGAGGTATGCACCTTGGTACTAAAACGCATCACGTCAACATTTTTGACACTAAAATCCTATCTAATATAATGATATTATTTTTAGGTTTTATTTTTTAATAAATATTTGACTAATTAATTTAAACAATGAGATATATATATTTTATTTACAAATCATATTAATTAAGATTGATACAAACAATAAAAAATATATAAATTAGATTTATTAGAATGATTGATAATTATTAAATTTTAGTCGTTAAATATCAATTTTTATAGAAGTCCAAATTAAAAAATGTTTTTCCTAAAATATTTTTAGAAAAGAGAAATTAAATATGCATAATGAGTAATGACATTAGAAAGCGTGACGTTGGTATTTTAAGTGTCAGAATGCTATCTATTATAAAATAATATCACGATGTTATTTGTAAATTTTATTTTTTAAAGGATATTTAAATAATTAATTCAAATAATGAGATTCATATATTTTATTTGTATATCATGTTAAATTATTAATTAAGGTTGATACACAACAAAAAAAATATAAATTAGATTTATTAGAATTTATGATACACATATATTGATATAGACACAAAACATAATACGATATAAGACACACGGATAACAAATTTTAAATTTTTATAAAATACAAGGACATGATATATATATAAATACAAAATATTTTTTAGATAAATTAATATGATATTTTGATATTTTATTGATATTAAAATACAAAATTAATTTTTTAACTATTTTAGGAGATGGGGTGAGAAGTGTTTGAAAGGAGGTGCGGGAGCGTGATGATCGACAAACGACCAGGATGGGCCGCGTGGCACGGAGAGAGGGGGAGATGCCGTCGCGGCAACAGAGGAGAGGAAGATCGTAGTCACGCCGTTTTTGTGCAAGGAGATAGGCGTCGCGACAAGAAGTGTTTGGAAGAGGAAGCGCAAGTGTGCGACAGCAAGACTACCGGCAAAGGATCAGGAGGAGGGAGCCAACAGCACAAAAAGTGAGGAGGAGGCGACGTCGCGATAGTGAAGGAGATAGAAATCAAGTTCTCAGAACGTTGTAGGTTGGAGTAGTAGTGCATGTATTTTTTTTTTTTAACGAAAAAATAAATTTATTTTAATTTTAAAATCAAATTTATAACTAATTGATTAGAATTGATTCCATCCTAATTATTTACTTATGTTTTTTCTGATCAAATACAAAAGCTTTAATTAAGTGATCTAATAACGTTAATATTCACTTTAGGATATATCGTGAATCGTTTTATTAGTTGGTACAAATATTGTCATTATTATCATTATACTGTCTTACAAGTTACAACAGGTAATATTTTAGTCCAAAAATACTAATACTAATATAATGTGTTTTAGTATTATTATAGATACTTCTTTTCTTTTTTTTTTTAAATATTTTAGAAAAGTATCTTTTTATAATTATATGAAAATTAACATGTAATAATTAAAATTCGACTAATTGTAAATCATTTTAATCTATAAAACACATATTTTGATAAATTATCGTGTTCACATGTTGAATACATTTCAGACACGACACTCTTCAATCTTTATGTGATGAAAAAATTTAAAAAAAAATTCTGGACATGTTTGTACATATGTAAATACTATTATGTATTAATGTCTTCAGATTTTTTTAATAGTTTTGGATGTTTCTTTTTTTTATATTTTGAATGATTTTTTAATAGTTTTAACTATTTTATTTTTAATTTTTGAATGTTCTTTTTTCAATATTTTAGATGTCTCATTTTATTATGTTTTAGATTTTTTAAAATAATTTTAAATATCTTTTATTTTTCATATTTTGAATGCTTCTTTTTGTTATATTTCAGATTTTTTTATTAGGTTTTGCATATCCTTTTTACAATAACATTCTTCTTCTTTTTTTTGTAGATTTTGAATGATTCTTTTTATTTGTTTTGGATATTTCTTTTTCTTAAGTTTTGGATATGTCTTTTTTATATGTTTTGGATGTTTTGTGTTTTTTTTAGATTTTGAATTATTTTTGTAAAAGTTTTAGTTGTTTTTTTTAGCTTTTGGATGTTTTTCTAATATTTTTAAATTTTTTGTTTTGTTAGGTTTTGAATTTTTTTAAGAGAAAGTCTAAGACCAGCACTTAAGCAAAAGAAAAGTGAATAATCTCACACTATAGAATAAAATAAAAACACTAATAATAACTAATTTGATGGCTACACATCACAAAATTTATTGGTTTCTAGCACTTTTTTTTTTAAATGATTTTAAATCTCTTTTTTATTAAATTTTAGATGTTTTTATTACGTTTTGAATGTTTTTTTTTAATGTTAGATATTTTTGATAATAATTTTAAGTATTTATTTTTATTTATTTTTTATTTTAAAATATTTTTATTTAATTTTAAATATAATTTGAATTAATATTTTTTAAAAATAATTAAAAAAGTTACTAATTAACTGCCATTAACTACCATCCTTATTAGTTACTTAACAAAGATGGTTCTAAAATCTTCTACCATCCATAAATCACTACTTCAGTGTATTCAATTTAAATTAGTCAAATTCGGACAATAAATATATAAAATGTTTGTAATTAAAAAAAAAGTCCAAATTGAACATGGAAATGCCATCAATATGACTTATAGTCGGTTATCTAAATTTTGCAAGTTTTTTATACAAATAAATATATAAAAATAATTATTTTTTTAATACGCACCAAAAAAAATGATTATCAAAATATGCAAAACTATTTTATTAATGACCTTACAAAATAAAAATGCACACCAATTCTTTTATGACGCATGCAAAATAGATAAAGCACGCTGACTTTTTGACCGTACACAAAATGGAGTGCATGCATAATAAAATCGATGGCCATTTTTCACTTGAAATATATGTAGGGTTGATAATATCTATCTTACTCGCAGGTATCTAATTTAACTCCATTCGATTGAATAGGATTGTCAATTCGATTCATAACGTGTAGAATAGAATGTGGATAGAATTTTCGTACGGATTAAGTAGGATGCGGGTTGAGCCTCAACTCTACCCGATCAACTCGCACTCTATATATATTTATGTTATATACTTATATAAAAATATGTTTTAAATGGATGTTGAATCAAGACTTTTCACAAAATGCAAAAGATCCTTAATCACTAAAAGAAAATCATTAATTAATAATTTAATATTTTTTTACATAAAAATCAGTTCTATCTTAAATTATCCTCAAATTATATAATAATATATATTTTTTGTAACTCGCAGGTAGGATCGAATATCTGCAGATTAAAAGCAAGTAGGGTTAGGGTTGAGATATTCTCAACCCGCGGACAAGGTAGAGTTGAGTTCATATAAAAATTTTAATCCGCGGGTAGAATTAGGGTTGAATCCAAATCCTATCCTACCCTACTCATTGCCATACACACATGAAATAGACAATATAATAATAATAATAATAATAATAATAATAATAATAATAATAATAATAATAATAAAGACAAATAAAAATTATAATAACATTAATATTAAATAATTATAACTACAATAATAATAATAACATTGATAAATAATAATAATATTTAAATTATAACAAAATAAAATATCATTACAAATAGATTGATCTTTTTTATTAAAATATGTAAAAATATGATGCTCATCTACTCAATTAAAATTTTTTTCCATATTTATTTCACTCATTTTTTAATATCCTTCCCATTTATCAAATTACTCTAATCTTAAAATTTTTTAAAAATAGTGAATTTTTATTATTTTATTTTATTTTTAATCTTTTATTTTTAAAATTTAATAAATAAATAAAAAGTGAAAATAAAAATAACATTTTATTTTTTCAGTATTTAATTTATATTTATTTTTTAATATTTTTTATTTTTAAGATCTTATAAAAGTCGGTGAAAATACTAACGATAATGATTAATTAAATAATATGTTCACTTGCATATCTTGGTAGATTAGGGTGCATTTTTATTTCTATTTTGCGAACCTCAATAATAAAATAACTGCATATCTTGATGACTATTTTTCTATTATTTAGAGAAATAATATGTTTATATTTTGATTTGTATTAAAAAAAAAAGCAAATTTTGTATATTACAGTATGACCAAAATAAGAGAGAGTGATAAAATATTAGCTAGTAGCTAGAAACAGCCAAAAAATAATTAGAGAAAAAATGTGAATATGTTTCGGCTGCAATGGAGAAAAATGAGTGTGTCAGTGACGAATAATTTATTTATTATTTTTGTAGTACAGTGGGTAGTGGCAGAGAGAAAGCCTAGTGATGTATGCGTCTCATAATTTAGTTAGTTTATTCCATGTTACTTAAAAGTTAGAAAATAAATTGAAAATTAAAAAAAAAAGATGTAATTTAATAATTAGACTCTAGGCTTACCAATTTAAAACAAGAAGGGTATGGACGTAAAAGCGAAAATTGAAGTAAAGTGCACTCTACACACAAAGGGCCAACAAAAGTTTAAAGGTTAACTAGAGAATGTATAATTACATTCATCATATTTTGATGGGATACATTCATCACATGATATTTCTAATACTAGCATAAAAGCCCATAAAATGCAGGGTTCACAAGATTCAAAACACCACCTGAATTAAAGAATTGTTATAATAATTATGAAAATCATGATCTACAAAAATTAGTGAATATATAAACTTATATTTCTAAAAAATTATAGATAACATTAAGATAAAATAAAAACAATGAAAATAAAATTATATTTCTACTAACATAAATTTAAATAAAATTATTATTAAAAAAACAAAAGATTATCAGCAACAAAAATTTTCACAGCATCAACATTTTATTTTTTCAATAAGTTATTGGTATTTTTTACCTCAAAATATAAATATTAATAAAAAATATTTTTTTGTAATTAAATAAAATATTTAAAATATCAAAGCTAATAAAAACAAAAATTTAAATTTTTTGTTTTAGATTAAAGTCTAAAAAATCTATCTTTTAAAAGATATATAAATTTAAAATGAAATGATTAACTAATTGTTAAAATTTAAAAATCATCATTTAATTTATTGATATCTAAAACATTATTATCAAGATTTTATTGTTAAAAAAATTAATCTAAGATATAGTACTCCAATATAATATAAGAGCTCGTATTTAGACTTTTTAAAGTTAAAACTAACAAGTTTATATTTATGCTTTTGTTGTTCTCGTTATATTTTTAAAAATATAATTGAGTTGCTATTTAGCTTTTACTCGGTGAGGATTTTATTTTATTTTTATCTCCTTTCTTTTTTTTTTTTTTGAGAAGAATTAAGTAATTATATTTTGTACTCAATTGTTTATTGACGATGGTTTAAATTATTTTTTTAAAATTTTTTTATTCTGCTTTGATTCTTCAATATTTATTGTTTTGATTCTGATGTATTTATTTGTATTTTTAAGTAAATGTTTATTTTGTAAGATTTAATTAATATGTGTCCTAAGAATATAAATTAAGATTATTAGTAATAAATTTTTTTAAATAATTTACTTAATAAATACATAATAAATATATTGAGAATTTAAATTTTATATTTTTTATAAAAATATTTTTAATTTATACCTTTATCATTCACTCTAAAGACAAATATTAGTTAATCCTAGTTTTTATGGTTAATGCAATTGGGTGACACACCAAAATTGAAATTGAGTTGATTGATAAAAAAATGTTAAAAAACGACATACAAGCAATTTAGAATTTTTATGTATTTTTCTTTGGAATAAATATAATTTTAACCATGAAATATGTTTTGTTAAAATAAAATTATTTTGATGAATATAATAT
This sequence comes from Arachis hypogaea, assembly GCF_003086295.3. NCBI lineage: Eukaryota > Viridiplantae > Streptophyta > Magnoliopsida > Fabales > Fabaceae > Arachis > Arachis hypogaea. The sequence goes on from NC_092045.1 coordinate 13,568,783, forward strand.
TAATTTTTTATGATTAATTTTATAGGTGTTCAAATTTTTTATAACAACAAATAACTATTTATTTTAATTAGTATGGGCCTGATTTCATCATTCAATTTCTCTTTTATATTGACGTACCATGAAAGTAACTTATCTCTCTAAAGAATGGGCATAATTTTCTCTTCTATACACACTGCAATTCAACCTTGTCCTTTCGTGAAATTATTAGTCACGTATATATTAATATTATATTTATTGAACTATATTATATATGGTACGAGTCTGGGTGTATCTATCCATTCGTACGACTCATCAAAATTAATCTGATCACGTTCTTCGTTACATCATGCAAAATTTATTAATATAACAATGCGCGTATGAGTCACGAATAACAAATTGGCTCTCATCATTTTCATTTGTCACATGAACTTAATTATTTTTTATTCAACAAAGTTACAAAAAAAATGCTATTTGATTGATGTTTAAATATGCATTAGAAAGACAAAATTTAATAATATTTACTTGTTTCTGTTTTTGTGAAAGATTTTAATAAGTAAAATTTTTTTTTGTAATTATTATTATTATTATTATTATTATTATTATTATTATTATTAATACTTTATTTTAATAGTCATGACTGAATAAATATTAATTATGTGTTATTTTATTTAAAAATAGTTATTAACAGATTTATTTAACATGTATTTTGAAGGTATATGTTTGGTTATTCATTCTTATTAAAAAATCTAAAGATTTTACTTTAAAAAATTACATAATAAATATATTAAAAATTAAATTTTATAATTTTTTATAAAAAAATTAAATTGATAATCTTAATTTGTGCTCTTCAATATATATCAGTTAATTTCTAATTTTATTAATTTTAACATGGATTTCATAATAATTTTTGGATAGTCATAATTTAATTACATGGATTAAATAATTGAGTCAATTTAGTTTCATTTACAAAATTTAATGATGTTATATGTATAAAAAAAATTAGTCATCGTATACAAAATACATATTTAGTGATTCATAACTTTTTTATTATGCTATTATAAAATAATTTTATTATTTGATTATTTTATTATGATAAATTTAATTATTTTTGTGATTAATTATTTAATTTAAAAATATATAAAATAATATACATAAATATATACAAATATACGTATATAACTGATTTTTACTATATATGTAAAATTTTTGAATTACCTTAGAGCATAACACAAGGTTTACACAATATTTATAAATACTAAGTTGGTCTTATTTTCAAGAGTTAAATGTTTTTGTCAATTAAATTCAAACTCAATAAAAATTACTTACAAAACGTGAATTACGTACTTGTTTATCTTTTGTATGTTTTTTTTTCATTGTCATTCTTTATTATGTTGTTGTTGTATTTTTTTTATTTCTCTCCCTTTTTTTCTCGTGGTTATTGTTACCTAAATTTTTTTATTTTATTAATTTAAGATTATAGTAATTAATTATAGTAGGAGTACATAAGAAATACATAAGATTAACTATAAAATATATATTTTTACTATAATTAATTTACCATCAATATTAAACTAATAAAATTAAAAAAAATCTAAGTAGCAGTTATTGCAACATTTTTGTTATGTTTAATTGTTCTTTTTTTCTTTATTCTTATCTTTATTCATGTTAATCAGGTGAAACAAGAATAATTAGAAAAAGGTGAAACAATAAGGAGCAGAAGAGGAAGAATTTTAATTTGTGCATAATTTAATAGAAAAATAGTATCGAAACTTTTTAACCGTGACACATATTCTTATTAAGAGAATAGAAAAAGATAAATAATGAGAATGCGAAACAACAAGGAGAAAATGAAAAAGGAAAAGAAGAAGGAGAAGAAGAAGAAGATGATGATGATGAAGAAGAAGAAGAGGAAGAGGAGGGAGAGTTTTGAATTGTGTAGAATTTATGAGAAAAATATTATTAAGATTTTTTTTATTGTAACACAGATTTTCTTAATTGACATAGAAATTTTTTAATTTTGACACAAAAATTCTTTAACCGTGATATCATTTTCAATTAAATAAAGTGGTATTGATGTCTTTTTTAGTTTTGAAATACATTTAAATGTATTTTGTTGGTTAAATGAGTTAAATTTTTGAATTTATGGTTCTTTATTTAAAGATGTATTGTGTCTTTTATTGAAAAGAAAAGTATAAGTGTTGTTTTCAATTAAATAATGTGTTTTTATTATTATTGAATTAATTGTATGGTATTGAACTAATATATATGAGATTTATTCATTCTCATGTCATTGGTAATAATTTGATATATTTTTAAATTTAAAATATATTTAAATATATTTTACTGGTTAAGTAAGTTAAAATTATAAATTTGTGGTCTTTTAAAGATTATTTTTTGTGTCATTTATGATTAAATAATGTATTTTATTATTGTTAAATTAATTTTGTAATATTTAACTAAAAAGAAGATAATGATGATAATGATGGTGGTAAAAATCAAACAAAAAAAAGAGAAGGTAGTAACAATGATAATGGATGACTATGATAGTGGAAAAAAAAAAGACGGCAATAGCCTACAAATGATGTAATTTTTTTTTTCAAATATTAGTGACGGCAAGAATTATGATTCTAATATCCCTTACAAATTGTGCATGCAAACAGAACCGCCTTATCTTTTTCATTATCTCACTCAAACAACTTTTAATTCTCAGGTTAATTGTACATTTACCAGTCTTTCCAAAAAATATAAATACTGTACAATTTTCACCTTAGTAATGCCTACTTTATCTCCATCACTCTTGTGACTTATTTACTTAAATACAATTTCACTAGGCTAAGATTATTTTGCTGATGTTAGATCCTTCTAACACCGCCATTCTACAACCTTCGTAGATATCTATATATACATGCATATAGCTTTCACGAGTTGTAACAACATAATATCAATTACTCTTATCTACTCTTCTATATATATATTTTTTACACTTCACTTGACTTCTTTTATAAAAAAAAATCATCATGGTGCTAATCCAAGAAGAAATAGATCCGGCTTATGTTCAATTGTCTGATACAGAAAACGAGGAAATTGATGCTACTGCGACAGCAGAAGATGAAACTATAAATTATGAAGATCTAAAGAAGCGCATATGGAAAGACCGTATCCTTCTCCAGAAGATGAAGGAGAAACTTAACATGGACGAATCTGAAAACAAAGAAGCCAAACAAGAAGCGTCCAGGAAGAAAAAGATGTCTAGAGTACAAGACTCTATCCTCAAATACATGGTCAAGATCATGGAGGTTTGCAAAGCTCGTGGATTTGTCTATGGCATCATCCCCGAAAAAGGTATAGAATTACACCCTTTCTTTCGAAACAAGCGTTTCTTTTTCATTTAATATTTTAATTAAAACTTAATTATGCATAATTAAAAAGTTTAATTTGAGAGGAAGAATAATAATTATGTGAAATTATTTTCACGTAAAATTAATAATAATAAAATAATAATTTAATTAAATATATTAAATTATTTAAAAATTCTTAATTAGGAAAGTAATTATATTTGAGTTTTTATTTAACAATTAATTCAAAAATAATTTTAATATTTTTTGTATGTTTTTATTAAAAAAACATTTTATTTCTGTCACATCTTGGTTTTAACTTTGATATTAAAATATTTTAATTATAATTTATAGGTAAACCAGTTACTGGCAGCTCGGATAGTTTGCGAGAATGGTGGAAAGAAGATATTAGATTTGATCAAACTGCTCCTACAGCAATTGCAAAGTATTTACCGTTACTTGAAAAAGGAGAGTTAGATAAGTCGTCAAGCATACACCTTCTCCAAAATCTTCAAGACACAACACTAGGATCTCTTCTTTCATCACTGATGCAACACTGTGTGCCGCCACAAAGGAGGTACCCTTTGGATAAAGGCGTGGCCCCGCCGTGGTGGCCTAATGGGTCAGAGGCATGGTGGGGTGAACAGGGCTTTTTGGCTCAAAAACACGGACCACCACCGTACAAGAAACCCCATGATTTGAAGAAGGCATGGAAGGTTTCGGTTTTGGCTTCAGTTATAAAGCACATGTCTCCTGACTTAGAGAAATTGAAAAGGCTTGTGACTCAATCAAGGACCTTGCAAGATAGGATGACTGCCAAAGACAGTGCTACTTGGTCCAAAGTTGTGAACAAAGAAGAAGCTTTGGTGAGACTTACAAACAAGTGTCTTAAGATTTTCCCTTCGTCCAACGACGAGGAGAACAATAAGGAAGACAATGAAGGAGAAATCGAAGTCTTTGAGTCATCCCCAATAAGCTCTATTAATAATTCTCTTCATCATGTTCTGTTTGGTGGTGGCGGTGGCAGTAGCAGCAACGGAGGCAGTGAAAAAAGAAAGTATGATTTTGATAGTAATAATAATGGTAACAACAACAATAATGGTAACAAGAATTCAAGGATGGACCACGAGTCAATGTGCGGTTTTCGCGGTGCTACTCTCAATCATCAGGAAAGTAACATCAGCAATGAGAATTCAAAGGCTTTTCATGATTATCTGTCGAGCGAGAAGAGGATGACAAGTGTCGGAAATTGGATGAATATGGAGGTAGCTAAGGCCAATGACAACAATAACGATAATAATAAATTTGGTGACACTGATTTTGGTGATATTGATATTATGAATGGGATGGAAGAGATTGCAGGTGAAGCTTTTGGTGAAGACAATTTAGGGTTGTGGCTGAATGACATTGAAGGTTGTGAGTTGCTTGCGGCATTGGAGATGGTTAAAGCAAATAGCGTGATAGATTCCACTCATCCGAATAATAACACACCGTAAACAAAACTTCATCATATTTCTCCACATGACAACCATCTTCTTGACGAAGAAGCAACTATTTCATCACCTTGGAACTATACTACTACTTCGTTTAAGAGCAACAACATTATATAATTACTTTTATATGCTTAAGAATACTGTAGTTTCTATATATTATTAATTACAAGTTATTTATAGTTATAGCATCCAAAAAATAGTCCTGTTACATGTAATATTAGTATTTTTAAATAAAATATTATTTTATTATGGATATGATTTGTATGCATGTGTTGATCATTAATTATATGTGCTTTGAAATACTTCAAAGTTAGTAGATGATTAAAGTAAACAATTTTCTAAGAGAAATGTTAGGCTTAGAATGTTTTAGAAAAGTACAGGTAGACAATGAAAATATTAAACAATGTGAATAATTTAAAAATGTAGTGTATTTTTATTTTATTGGTGGTTGTTCATGTTATTCAAAAAAGTCATTGGTTACCTAGTATAACCCAAATTTTTTTTAACACATTTAGCCATATTTTATTTTTGGGTTATGCTAGGTAACCAACGACTTTCTTGAATAACATGAACAACAATCAATCAAATAAAAACACACTACACTTCTAAATTATCTATCTAAATCTTAATATTAGAATAACTATCTGCACACCTACTAAAATAAACATTCGATATATCCATTGTTCACATTGTTTAGTATTTTCATTGTTTATCTATACTTTTCCTTTATTTTTTATTGTTAAGAATTAGAATTTAGTATTTAGAGTTTAAAATTTTGTTAATCATGTAACATAAAAACATGTTTACTTCAAAAATATTTTAGTTATGTTATTTTTAATATCTTTGTTTTTTTTTCTCTATCTATTAAATGTTTATATACTTTTTGTTTTTCTTAATATCACATAAGTTCTATTTATTTTCATATATTATACATGTTTATTTATTTTAGCATAGATGTTTACTTATTCATATAAAATATAAAATATAAAATAACAATGTGGATGTGTTTACTTTTTCATATAAAATACTTTAGTAACAATGTGATACAATAGGTAAAAGAAAATTATACAGTAAGAATAGGAGAGCATTTGAAAAAAAAAATTTAACCTCCAAAATAGGAGAGCATTCTTTGATTAGTCTATCAAGCATAATTATTAGAATCGACCTAATACTTGACCTAATTAAAATATTAAATTATTGAGTTACTAATTTAATGGTTGACTAATTGAATTGGTGACCCAATTATAATTAAGTAATTATATAAAATTATATTTTATTATTTTTTAATTTTTTATATTAAATTAATTATTATTAGATTTCAATAATTTATTAATTAATTTATATCTATTACATGCTTCAAGTATTTATTCAAAAAAATTATATAATCATAGAAAAAAAGGTTATAATTAATAAAAGATATTTGACCTTTTTAAATTTGTAAATATTTAATAAAATTTAATATTTATTTTAATAATGATGTATAATTAAAAAATTCTAACCTTGTAAAAAAATGAATAAAAAAATAAAAATTAAATTAAATTTAACGAATATAAAATAATTTAATTAAAAAGGATATATAATATATACAATAATTAACATATAAGTTCATAAGATGTAGCCTTGCCTAGTGATAAAGTTACCTGAGCTAAGTCTCTTTAGCCTCACATCCCAGATTTAAACCAAGTTACAGTCAGTTTTTGAATTTATTTCATAGCTCCTTGAAGTATTATGTCAACCAAAAGTGTTTATAATGCTTGAAGTGGAAAAGGAGATTACATGCGCGTGGTGTGCTGATTCAAGCATGTACGTGTCGAGTGGGTTTTTCTTTTTATGTTTGTGGTGGCTACTTAGATAATAATACCTTCACGTAAAAATGAAGAATGTTAGAAGTGATGAAAATTTATTATTTTTTGTAATTTAACTATATTAATTCAATTTTTTTATTTAATAATTTAATAATATATTTTACTTTATTTTTAATCATTGATAATTAAATAATAAATTCTAATAATTTTCAAGTATAAAAGTTACATGCAAGACGATAGTTGCCGAGTATTCAACTATGATCTTTTACATCACGGCATGCCTATAAGAAGTAACTATATCATTTTGGGACTAACTACTACTTGGTTTAAGAGCAACCAAATTTAATAATTAATTTTACATGTTTCTAAGAATGTTGCAGTAGTTTCCATGCTTTATTAATTAATTATTAGTCTGCTCGGATCACATTATCATACACAATTTGCTCACATATGAATATGATTCTAATTAAATTAGTTAATTACTTTATGTGGGTTATCTATAGTAATAACATTTTTTTAAGTCACTCAAGTAAAAATGTTTAAGGTGTTTTTTAAATATTTTTAAATAATTAAAATTTAATACATATAATTAATTAAACTTATATTATTTTTATCAAAATTAAATCAGACAAATTAATTTAATCAAAAATTAATAAATTATATTTTAAAACAGTCTAAATTAATATTTTTTATAAAAAATAACTATAATCTATCTATTTTAAAAATAACTAAAATATTATTATTATTATTATTATTATTATTATTATTATTATTATTATTATTATTATTATTATTATTTTGACAACTTAAATCCTAAGTCTTTTTTTCTCTTTTTGCCGTGATGATATTAGGATTTAGGATTTTCAAAATTTAATATATATATATATATATATATATATATATATATATATAAACAAAAAGAATATTTTAGTTATTTTTTATAATAAAATTATTTTAATTTTTTATAAAAAGTATTAATTTAAACTGGTTAAAATTTAGTTTATTATTTTTCGGTTAAATTAATTTATTTAATTTAATTTTAATAAAAATAACATAATTTAATTGATTATATGTATTGAATAATTACTAAAAAATATCTTAAAAAAAATATTTTAAACATATTTATCTAAATAACTTGCTTAAATAATAAGACAAATATACAAATCTCAACAATGCCTTCCTGCCTCTGTTTTTGTTTTAATTGCATCAGTATTGTATGTAGTGATTAAGAAGGAAAATGTTATTTCAATAATAATAAAAATACGATTTGGACACATCTCTTCATCATTTAAACTATTCTCCTCGTTAATTATATCCTTTAAGGACTTTTCGCCACGCTTTAAAAGCGTAGCAAAAAGCCTATTTTCTTGTAGTGTTTGAAAAACTTAGAAGTTAATATAAATAAATAAACATTTTTGCTAATATAACAATACTAAATACACTGTATTTATATAATATTTTTGTATAATTTAGTTTGAGATAATGTTTAAAATAGTTCTTAAATTTCAAATGCAAATTAAAATAGTCTCACATTTCATAAAAGATCATATAAGTCTCTCAAATTAGATATTGCAAATTTTTATTCGTCCCTAACTCAAACTTTTATTAATACACTAAGTGCTAATATGTCATTTTAACAGTAAAGTGAAGTGAACACTACTATGTGAGTAAGAATAAAATAATATTTTAAATTAGTTAATTGAATTTAAGTTAATCTCTCTTTCAATATTAAATCATAAACCCTAGAATTACATTACTATCTTCATCTTCTCTTCTTCGGTGATTTTGTTTAAAATTTAGAGTTTAGTATTTAAAATTTATTGCAAAGGTGAAACTCGTATTACTTAATAATTGAAGGGTCTTTAATTGTAATTCTCATGGCAATCTGCAAGCAAGCATTTCATTGCAGCTGGTTCATTCATGCCTTTCTCTTTACATATGAAGCATCGAAGTATTTATTGATAGTGGTACTTACTTTGAAATTATAAAATATGTTTAAAAAATTTTTTATTAAAAAAATATGATTTGAAAAGATTTCTAATGAAAAAGTATTATTTGATATCATATATATTTAAAAGATTAAAGATTTGTTTATTTGAAACTATATGTTTTGAATTGGTTTGGGAGACTTATATTAAAAAATCGTAGTTAATGGCAGTTATGATGTTAACTTAGATACATCTAACTCAGAGTTCAGCTAGCAGTGATGTTGCTAACCTAACGTGTAGGCTACAGTTAGACTTGTTATGCTGTTAGGACATACAAAAAAGAAAGAACTATTTTTAGAGGTAGAATCACCCAAGTGTTGATTTTTAATTTGATTTTTGTATGAGAAATTTTTTATTGATTCACTTATTCATATAAATTATTATCTTCTAACTAAAATTATTTTATAATAATGTTTACATGATCTTATATAAATTGTAGATGTATTGTTTAGTTATTGGACTGTAAAATTTATTTTGTTTTTTAAAAATATTTTTTAAAAATAAATATTTAATTATATAAATATTTTTATTAAATAATAATAATATGCAATAAATATTTATTCTTTATTAAATTTTTATACATCATCTGTTCTATATGTTATAGATAATATCTATCCATATTTATTTTATTTTTGTTTATTAAAAATATATAATTATTTATTTTAGATACTGTAATTTATTAAAGATATTTGTAACCTTACTTATTTTATATTTGAATTTATTAAAGTTGCTAGAGGACTATTTCTCTGTCAATTATAACTTCGGGCCTGCTACACATACAAGTCTACAAGCATACAAGTTGGCCCAGCTCAAAGAGAACTCATGCGCATGAAGATAGATAACATGGCGCGTCAAAATCACGCGCTCAACACTCGAACGGTTACGTATGGCAGACTCTTCCACTTCTTCCACTTCTTCCATTTCTCAAGGCGCTTTGAAAACAAGGAAACCCTCCCATTTTCGAGCGAAAATCAAAGTTCAAAATATAGAAATCGTTGTTCGAAAACTCCATCAAAACACCATCAAACTCTCCGTGAAGAATCTAAAGAAAAAACAAAGCAACAATACTCAACGTAAGTCCATTAAGATTCTTGTATATTTTACTTTTCTTCTACGTCGTTCTTCTAGGGATTACTATTATTCTTGCTTCTTTGTTACACTGTTCTAAGTTCTACGTCGTTCTACGTTGTTGTTCTAAGTTCTCCTGCTATTTTTGTTGATTTTTGGGGGTTTATTCCGTAGATTCGGGGGTGTAAACTGCTTAACCTTGTAATGTGGCTTGCTATTGAAGCATGGTTGAGTGATATCTGACTGATATCTATATGGATGTATCTGAATAATATCTATGGGTGTATCTCACTGTAATCAATCGGTGTATTTTGTTGATATCTTTGGGTGTATCTAACTCATATATATGGGTGTATCTTACTGTTATCAATGGGTGTATCTTATTGTTATTAATGGGTGTATCTGAGTCATATATATATGGGTGTATATTACTGATATCTTTGGGTGTATTTTTAGTTTCAGAGAAAATGGCAGCAAGAAACCAAACAAAAGACCTTAAATGTGCCATACATCTCCTGAATGATAAGTTCAGAAACATGACTGAGGAGAAGAAGGCCATTGTGAGGGATCTTGGATTCGGTGGGTTGATGCACATCCCACCACTAAGGGTGGATCACCAACTCTTAAGGGAGCTGGCAAACAACTTCAAACTTGGGAAGAACAGACTGAAGACAAGATATGGTTCTTTTCAAATAACCCAAAAAAAATAGGTGATGCGCTTGGCATCAATGCAACAGGTAATTAGCCCAAAATTATAGGTGTATATTAAGTTGTTGCTTGGGTGTATATTAAGTTGATGCTTGGGTGTATTTGAACCGACTTGGATGCTTTGTTGTCTTCCTTTTTGTAGGAAATCTATTTCCTGAGAAAGTTGAGTATAAGAAACTTTCTGATGATGACAAAATAATTTATAGAAGATTCCAGGGTAAGACCCTCAAAAGTCTTACCGATGAAATGATGGAAATCGGCGTTGGCAACGAAGAGGAACGCCTGATGTTCAAGAGGATATTCATCCTCTACATACAGATGGCGTTCCTTTTGCCAACGACGATAAACAAAATATCGCCCGTGCACCTGTCCCCAATTTTTAAGATGGACGGCATATCGGAGAGAAACTGGGGGGGCATGTTTTGACCTTCATGATCAAGGGTATCACAGACTACAAGGAGAAGAAGAAGAAGGCAATTAATGGCTGCCTCTTCGCCCTGATGATAATCTACTTTCATCTTTCAAAAAACAAAGGCAAGAACAGGACTGAAAGACCACCAAAGCCCTAGATTGCCAACTGGACTAAGGAGCAGTTGGTGGAAAGAATGACTGCAGAAAGAGAGGAAATTTTGGTAAGTAAACATAATAAGTTGGGTGTATTTTATTTACCCGAATGCTGCTAACTAAAATATCTCATGTTTCAGGGGATTGTGAAGATGGCAGAGACAAGAGAAAAAATGAAAAAAAAAGAAAAAAAAGAAAAGAAACAAGAAATAAAAAAACAAAAAAAAGGAAGGCGAGCCTAACATCGTCTTCGCAGATAGAAACTACTGACAGTGACACTTCTACCTCTGAGTCTGAGGCTCAAGAAGACTCAGAGGATTCGGGAAGAAAACACCCCGGCAAAAAGGGGAAAAAGTAAGTACCATACTTGGGTGTAATTTCTTTTTCGGTTTGGGTGTATTTTGTTTGTCCACGTTGGGTGTATGTAGCTTATTAAGCAGGGTGTGTTTCATTTGCTGCGTTGGGTGTATATTGTATATTTAGTTGGGTGTATCTCGTGAATTCGTTTGGGTGTATTTTTAGTATGTTCTAAATGACAATTGTTTGCCTTCCAGAATGGACTCAAGAAAAAGAAAGCAGAGGCAAGAGGAGTCAGATTCTGATTCAGAATCTGAATCTGAACCAAGTGATGAGTAATTTCCTGAAATTAATACTCCTTTCTTTTGGCTTCATTATAAAGATTTCGTGTATTAACTGAAGTGTCTATTATTAACTTATAGGAGCGAAGAATCATCACCTACGGAGAAGGAGAAGAAAAAGAAAAAAACAAAAACAACTCCAAAAAAGTAAGCAATTCTTTGGATAAAATTCTGTGATAAAATTAATTTTTTATTTCTGATTGGTATTGTTTTTTTTCCACCCAGAACACAACAAAAAAAGAAAAAAGTTGTTGTGGAGGATTCACCTCCTGAAGAAGATCAATACTTTGACGGGTATAGTACCTCGTAAGCTATACTACGGTCTATCATCGTAATTATTTTTGTTAACGTCTTATTTTATGAATGTAGTGAGAGATATGAAATATCAAGTGACGAACTCGATGAATGGCTAAGGGAAAACGTTGATAAATCTGCTGCAGAGGGGTATGTCTTGCTGGGCTGTGTATTTGAGATTTTGGTGTCTTTTGTTTGCTAATAATTGTATCTTGTTTCGCAGGGAGAACCAAGCTGACCTGCGATCGACAGAAGGTCGCTATGTGTCCTCTGAAACGTAAGAAGCTTTATTATTTAATAAAATCTTGTTATCATGATTTGGATGTATTTTGTGAAACAATTTGGGTGTATTTTGTGGATCAAGTTGGGTGTATGTTGTTTACTAAGTTGGATGTATATTTCGTTTGAATAACATGAAATCTGTTTAGACTACTGGCTGTGAACTTGGGAAGTGATGATCTTTCCTCTCAAGGACGCACAGAACAAAGTAGTGTAAACCAGCCGTCACAGAGCATGTAATTTATCTTTCAAATAACCGTTACTTTTGTTCTTCTAATACCTTCTACTTCTAATTCTGTATATATTTTTTTTAGAAAAAAAAGCCCTTTATTATTTTATTCAAGAAAAAAAAGACAGCAAAAAAAAGCAAAAACTGCAAGTATGTAAGTTCTCAAAAAACAAAGCTCGTCTTCTTTTTGAATTGTTCGGGTGTATTTTTTGACCTTCTTTGGGTGTATTTTAGGTTGACTCCGACTGATTCGAATATGATGGTTGTTAGGGAACAAACACCGTCGGAAGCGCTTGCAATGTGAGTTTTCCAAGAATATTTCAACCTTATTATTTTCAACCTTATAACCTTATTATTTTCAAATACGTTGTTAACCTTTCATTTTTATTCTTGTTTAGAGTCCCGATCCAGGTTTTTGTGCCGGCATCCCAACAAACAACCACTGACACAGATTTCGAACCAACCCCTATGCTACAGATTGAAGGGACTAGAGAAACGTAAGAAAATAGTATTAGGTGTATATTTATTTAGGGTTTGGGTGTATATTTGCTAACAGTTTGGGTGTATATTGTTCCTGATCAATTTTTTTTTACGCCATGATTAATTTTGTGTAACTGTGCAGCACTCCTGAAACCCCCAAACAACTTCAAGAAACCACACCCAAGCTTCCCCCAGCTCCAACTAAAATGTAAGTTCATCAGACTAAAATCAATCTTTGCTTATCATCCGTATATTCTTATTCTTACTCTTATTCTTATACATAATGACGCAGTCATCCAGCCGCAGAAGATGCTGCTGCCCTGTTGATGATGGCACGGACAGCAACTTATGTTCCTAAAACAGATCCAGGGATGACATCATTCAGCCTTGGATTGACAGATTCAAGCCAGGAGGGGGCGTCAACACAGGAGACAGAAAGGGAAAAATCTCCAGAAACTGCAACTATGCTAGAACAATTAGACAATTTGGTCAAAAAATTAGCAAGCAGTGCGGCAAAGGGAAAAGACGAAAGTCCACAAATTCAGAGGGAGACTGGGGGAGAAAGTTCTGCAAAGTTTGAAACTCCTGGGGGAATAAATCAAATTCCGGATGATATGAAACAAAAGTGCTACATCTGGGGGACGAGACTGAAGGAAGACGCAAATGGCGATACTGACGAGTATGAGGAGATATGCACTCTGATTGGCCAAGGAGAATACATTTTGATGAGAATACACCTTGCATCCCTCCAGGCAAAAAGTGATATAGAATCTCAGGTAATTTTAGACTAACATTAATGTTTTTACACCAAAGTCAACTGCAATGTTTATTAATTTAAAATTGATTTCGACATATATTTCTAGATTGTATCTGCCATCTGCTTCATCCTAAACCAGAAAAATGAAAAGAGGTTTCAGGAACAAATATACTGTCTCCCCCCCGATATTGTGGTAAGTGTTACTTCTACGAACTTTGGGTGTATTTTATGCATTGATTTGGGTGTATTTTTTAGGTTAGATTGGGTGTAAGTTGTGTATTTTCAGTATTTCATTTCTTGTTTCGCAATTCTTGCAGAGCATGGCACTTTCGGATCACCCAAGGGGGGAATTCATATCCCCGAAAACGAAAAAGGAATTCAGGGTGGAAGCCTACCCGAGTTTTATTCACTTCATAGATAGAAAAAAATTAAGTTCGCATCCATATGTAAGTTTTCGTTTGCTAAATTTGTTAGTACACTTATTTACTTATATGCCAAATAAAATAACACACTGTTGAAATGTGGCAATCCTTCAGATTTTTGCTCCTGTTTGCCACTCGGGACATTGGTGGTTATGGTTGATAAATACAACAAAGCGAAAATGTCAAATACTTGACCCGCTGCACAAAAAAGCTCCAAGTGATGAGAGAAAGGACATTAATAAATTCACTGTAAGTTGCCTCTGTCTTCTTTACTTTAATAGATAGGTCTATTTTGAAGGTTGTGTTGGGTGTATATTCCATATTCAGTTGGGTGTATCTTGTCCATTCATTCGGGTGTATTACTGATTTGTTTTGGTATTTAAGGGATATGTATTTTCAAGATTGATAACATATGCCGGCGGGAAACCTCTGGAGAAAGGCGAGAAGGAGAAGGAAATTAAAGCATCATATGTTAAAATATCAGGCCAAAAAACAAGGTATAAATTTGTGACTCTGAACATTAAACTTTCCTAAATGAGATTTGTAATTTATTTTCTTCGTTTTCAGCTATGACTGCGCTATCTACGTAATGAAGTGGCTTGAGTTAATTGAGCCGGAAAACATTAAAAAGGGGAAGTATGAATGGGATAATTGGCCACAGGTAACTGTCTTTAGAACTATATAACTCTGTATTACTTTACTGAATTAATATTTCTGTTTAAACATAACATACTTTTTAATTGTAGGAGGAGGTGGACCACTATAGAGTGGAGTATGCTTCCCGGATACTATTCAGTGAGATGAATAAACAGAGAGATCGGGCAATTAGAGAGAGTAGTGCTATAAGGCTGTCGAAGCCATCCTCTGTATTATTGAGTCCGTTTTGTCAGATTAATTCTGCTGATATAGAAACTGGGTAATCCAACTGCTGGGTAGTTTGTAAATTGAACAAATGATGTAAATATTTGCCATTTATCAACAACTTCTATTCCATGTATATTTTTTCCGATAGTTAAACTATCTGTGCTGGTAAACTGCCTGTGATGTATTCAAAAGCTGTATTACAGGTGGTAAAATATGAAGCAAAAAATCAAGGCATATATAAACGTAAATTATAAACTGTTACACCCAACGCAAGTCTAATAATATACCCGAGATTGAATAAAATATACACCCAACTGTCTGTGCTGTATTCAAAATGTATGAATTACATGTACTAAAATATGAAGAAAAACATCAAATGAAATATATGCCCATAACCTGCGAATTTTTACAGCTTTTGTTCTATATGTATCTATATAACTGTTACACCCAACACAAGTCTAATAATACACCCAAGATTGAATAAAATATACACCCAACTGTCTGTGCTGTATTCAAAATGAATGAATTACATGTACTAAAATATGAAGAAAAACATCAAATGAAATATACGCCCATAACCTGTGAATTTTTACAGCTTTTGTTCTATATGTATCTATATATGTGTCTATATATTAATTGTGAATTATAAAAATACACCCAAAAAGAACAGTGCTTTTACACCCATATTCTATATAACTATACACCCAAAGAGTTATCCCCTGCTGCTGGTACCCTGAACTGATAATTTATAACGTGTCCTTGATATTGGCTGCAATTTGAATGCGCCGCTGATGCAGAAGACGTCCTTGGCAGGCTTTGAAGCTCGTTAACGGATTCCAAGTTGGCGTCTTCGTGGGATAAAGAAGATGTCCCCTTCCTTTTGACTTTTAATGCTTCCATCTCGGCCATGACGTTATCGTACGCACGGTGCAGAATTGCAGTCAGCTCCTCCGATTCGGAGGCAAATTCGCAAATATTTTACGAACGAAAAACCAATTGGTCGAACCTCTTGCTTCTTGGCTCCATTAGTGGCTCGTCGTGGCTGCTCTTGATGTGTGTGTGTCGCCTCTTTACCTTCTTGCTCCATCGTTCCAGTATATATCTAGGGGACACTTGGCTAACTTGTTCGAAGCTTAACACGCTTAGTGCGTGACGGCACAGTATCCCTCTCGACTCGAATAATAAGCATTGGCATTTTACCTCGGCTGCAACTGAGTCGTAGGTAACCGCGAACTTGTTGAATATTGAGCTGGAAACTTGTTCTCCGACTTCGTATACTGAATAGCCTAGAGCGGAATTCTTTAATCTGGTGATGCAATTCGCCTTTCCTCTGAATTGCGCTTGGACTTCCCTAAACTTTGCGTAAGTGTACGCATCTTGAAACTGAGCTTCAATGGAGGATTTGGTTGCACACGGTATGACCGTATGAAAATCTGCAGCATCTGATTCTCTCTCTGCTTGCTCCCTGCTTCTGAGGCAATTATCGTACTGTTTGACGAACTGAATAAGCGAGCTGTTCCGGGTGATGTACTTGTTAAAAAATGAATGCATGCTCTCACTCCTTTGTGTGCTTCTCATCCCTGCCCAGAAGTGGTGATCCAGATAGATAGGAACCCATATGTGACGGTCTTCGTACAGATCTGCATAATACACCCAAACACAGACTATAAATACACCCGAGAGATCGTGCAATTTACACCTCTGCTGCAGATTTTAAAAAAACATTACCTGAAAGCCACTTGTTGTCCGCAAGACCAAAATTCAGCAGAAAATCGTTCCAATTCCTATCGAATGAGTCTTTGCTATGAGAGTTCCAAACAACACGGCTCATTTCTTGTTCGATATCGGCATGTCCCATGTACCCGTTTAATTTGCTTGGAATCTTCTTCATGATGTGCCAAATACACCAGCGGTGAACTGTTGTTGGCATACAGGCCTCTAAAGCCCTTTTCATTGATGCGCACTGATCGGTGAGAAACCCTTTCGGAGCGTTTCCTCCCATGCAACGAAGCCAGCATTGAAATAACCATTTGAATGATTTAATTTCTTCGTTCTTCATCAAAGAGCATCCGAGAAGTGTTGACTGACCGTGGTGATTCACCCCGACAAAAGAACCACAGACCAAATTATACCTGAAACAAATTACCATGGTCCAGAATGCAAAATCATTAGGTACACCCCAACAAATGCTTAGAATACACCCAATGAAACAGCCAATATACACCTCTGCCGCGGATTCGTAAAAATAAATTAATTTAGCATCATAAACAGGGACAGTTTGTTACCTGTTTGTATTGTAGGTGGTGTCAAATGAAATGACGTCTCCGAAATACTCAAAGGCGGCTCTGCTTCTTGCATCGGCCCAAAAAGCCAGCTTAATAGATTGATCCTCCTCGAGTTCGAGCTCAAAAAAGAAATTCGGATTCTTCTCTTTCATTCTTAAGAAATATTTCCCGAATTCCTTTGCATCTTCTTGTTCGGAAACATTCCGCACTTCCCTGGTAATGTAATTCCTCACGTCATTTTCGATAAAATTTAACTCGCGGTGACCCCCGGCAGCCGCAACAAATGATTGGTAGGTTTTGCTTGGTCTGATACCGGCCTCATCGTTATTCTCTATCGTACGACGAATGGACATGCTTAGTTCCCTGTGCTGTTTGAGCATCTCTGCTTTGCTTGGACAGCAGGGGTGTGAATGATCCAGCACAACCTTTGAAATGATCCAAGCACCGACATCCTTCAATGTGTGTATATAAATTCTTGCAGGACAGTTTAAACCGGCTGTCGGATTGGTCTTCTCGGTTGGAGATATTTTAGATTTTTATTTTCCCTCTCTGCTACATGTAATCAGTTGATTCTTAATCTCGTTTCCCTTCCTATTTGTGCACCGAACTCTTGTAGAAAAACCTGCAGCCTTGGCGTAGTTCCTGTAAAATTTTTCGGCATCTTCAAGGGTGGTAAAGGTCATTCCGACCTTCGGAACAAGCTCGTCATCAACAACCGAGAGAGGCTGCACAATACATCGTGTCAGAACTGTGAATACACCCATAGATATGATTCAAATACACCTAATCATGTCTAATATGATACACCCGAATCCCAACAACTCAACTACAGAATGACCTTTGAAGCCATAAACTGTCAATACACAGGCTGCAGAATACACCATGTCAAAAACTAAAAACACACCCAATCATGTCTGATATAATACACCTGAACAACAACAACTCAATTAAAAATAACAAAAAACCAGTAAAGTGTATATACACCCACACTTCTAGCTAAAATACACCCAAAGAAGAATTGATCTACACCCGAGCGTCTGCTATAAATTCCAGGTAATTAATCAATGTTCAGCAATTTTTAAACTACACAATGCTATACAAATTACTGTAAATCAAACCTCAGGAACTTCGTTAGATTCAAATTCATAATCCACTTTGCCTGGATTCAGCAGACAATCTGAGCTTGAATGATCCATTATCTTCAAAACGAGTTCAAACTTTGATTTCAGAAAACAACAAATCAAAAGAGAAAACGAAGCTCGAGTTGCAGAGAGAGAAAAAGGTAACGTAAACGAAGAACATACCAGTGAGAAAAGGAGAGGAAAAGATCAATGGAGAAGAATGAGGGAAGACGCGCAAGAAGAAGAACAACCAAATCTCAAAATAAAGAAAACGAAGAAAGAAACAAATATTTTAAATTTGGAAGTTAGATATACGCGGGATGTTATATAGCGCGTGTAATCAACGTACATGGAGCAGCGCGTATTTTGATTTTATTGTTTAATAAACTTGTAAAGTATACAAGCCCTAATAACTTGTATGCAGAGCTTTTCTGTTTATTAACTTATTTTAAACCATGACAAGTATCCTGATTGCAATTGATACTTTTTTGGATAAATATTGATTCTAAATTTTTACTTAAAATTCAATTTTGGATTTTTTTATTTCAATTTTGTTGAGTTGGGATTTTTTAAAAAAGTCAAATCCGATCATTTGGTTTGATTTGATTCTATCTGATCTGCAAATTATCAAATTGGATCATATTACGTGCTAAAAGCTGTTCATATCTGATCCGATGCAATTCGAAGTTTAAAGTAAAAATCTAATTAAATTTTTTAAATTGATCCTATCCAATATGTGAACACCATTATTTTTGATAGTTTTGTGAGAGGGTGAGTTAAATGTAACTAGTTTCGTTGGGAGTTGGGTCCTCATCTTTCCAATTAAAGCTCAATTTTTAGCTAATTTTATAGAGAGAGGTTGCGAAATCAAATAGATTTTCTATTATATTTTGCTAGCATTATGAGTGAAATGTAAATAAATCAACTCAATTTTTAATTTTTCAATAAATTATTGATATTTTTAACTTTAAAATATAAATATTAATAAAAAAATATTTCATTTAAAATTAAATAAAATATTTAAAATATTAAATCTAATAAAAACAAAAATTCAAATCTTTTGTTTCAGATCAAAGGATAAAAAATTTATATTTTTATAAATTTATAAATTTAAAATAAAATGATTAACAAATTTTTAAAATTCAAAAATCATCATTTAATTTATTAGTATCTAAAAAAAGTATTATTGAGACTTAATTGTTAAAAAAAGTTAATCTAAGATATAATTCTCTAAAATAATATAAGAGCTGATATTTAGATTTTTTAAAATAAAAAATAACAAGTTTATGTTTATGTTTTTGTTGTTCCTGTTATCTTTTCTAAAATTGAGCTGTTATTTAGTTTTTCTCGTTGAGGATTTTATTTTATTTTTATCTCCTTTTTTCGTCTTTTAAAAGTATAAGAAGCAATTTTCTAGTTGTGTTTTCTTTGGTGAAAAAATAGGTAATTATATTTTGTGCTCAATTATTCATTAACAATGGTTTAATTTTTTTCAAAAAAAATTCTTATTCTGCTTTAGTTCTTCAATATTTATTACTTTGTTTCTGATGTACTTATTTTTATCTTCAAGTAAATGTTTACTTTTTAAAATTTAGTTAACATATATTTTAAAAGTACAAGTTAATAAGATTACTAATAATAAAAAATTTTAAATAATTTATTTTAATAAAAATATAATAAATAATTGAAAATTTAAATTTTGTATTTTTTATAATATTTTTTAATTTATAATTTTATCATGCACTCTAAAAATAAATATTAGTTAAATTTTATTTTTATTTTATGATTAATGCAATTGGGTGAAAAAAAATGAAATTGAGTTGATTGATAAAACATGTTGAAGAAGATGATGACATATGCAATTTAGGATTTTTATGTATTTTTTAACGGAGTTAACAAAATTTTAAAAACTAAATATTTTTGTAAAATAAAAATTACTTTTGATGAATATAATATTAATTTTTTTACAATTAATTTTATCAGCGTTCAAATTTTTATAATTAAAAAGAAAAGTATAAGACCCAAAAATTTTAAAAATTTTTATTATAAGCTAAATTCAATTTATTTATTCTAAATGGCTTTAATCTCAAAACTTATTTTATTAAAGATAATTAAAGCTAATTTTAGTAAATTGAGTTTAAAATAAATTAAGATTTTTATCTGATTTTACAAATATTAAGTATTTTATATATTTAAATTATAAATTTTAGTAGTTATAAACTAATAAGAATTTTATATAATTTTATTTAAATAATTGAGATTTTAGAATTTAATATTTAAATTTTTATAAACAAAGAAAATTAATTATATTATTTCTAATTTTAAATTAGAATACTTGATTGAAAATCCATTTAGCAAATTGATAATTAAATAATATTTTTAAAGTAATTTTGAGGGATTAAATTAGATTTAAAAATTAATACCTTATAACTTAATTTGATTTAGAATTTGTCAAACCCCAATTTAACCAAAATGTCCCTAATTTTAAATTTGTCCCAAATCAAATCCTAACCCAAAAAATTAAACATACAAAACCCTAACCCTTTTTACTCTATCAGTCGTAGGGGTGGCAAACGGGTCTAAATCCGCCGGGTCGGTCCGCGTAACCCGCCAAAAAAGGCGGGTTGGGCTGGAAAATCGGGACCGCCAAATAGCAAAAGCCCGCCTAACCCGCACCGCTTAAACCGCGGGTTTTGGCGGGCTTTGGCGGGGCGGGGCGGGCTTCCCCGCCGGGCTAAAGTTTTTTTTTAGTGAGGGGGTATTTTTGTAATTTTTTTTCTAAAACCTAACTTCCCCCAACCTAACTTACAAGAGTATGAAGATAAAAATTGAGTGTTTTGAATTATATTTATGTTATTTTGGAGACAATATTTATAATTATGTTTTGGATTATGTTTATTTTGCTTTGGAGAGAATATTTATACTTATATTTTGAATGAAAATTTGATTTATAATTATATTTATTAGATATTTATAATTACAAAGACTTTAATGTTTGTGAATATAAAAAATATAATTTTTATGCCATTAGAAATTATAAATTTATTAATATGGTTGTGAAATTATATATATTACTTAGTAGTTAATAGTAAAAAAAAAAAAGAGGAGCTTTGGCGGGCTTAGCCCGCCAGCCCGCCAGCCCGCAGTTCGGCGGGCGGGCTAGGATTCTAGGACCGCCTAATTAGGCGAGGCGGGGCGGGCCAGCCCGCCAAAGGGCGGGCTTCTGGTGGGGCGGGGCGGGGCGGGACGGGGCGGGCTTCCCCGCTTGCCACCCCTAATCAGTCGTCACCCCCCTTTTTCCAACTATACATGCATACACGCAGAAATAAAGGAGGATGAAAGGGGAAGAGAAAAATGGAAAGAGAAAAGGGAAGAGGAAGGATGGCGCCGGCGGGCATCACTGCCGCCACGCTGTCGTGTCATCGTTAAAGGAGAGGAAGCCGTGAACCATAGCCGCAGAATGGAGAAGAGAGAGTGCGTGCAAGGGAGGAAGAGCCGCCACTATCGTCGCGTCTTGCTGCCCTCGCCTCCACTGAACCGTGTTGCCGCGTCCTACCATTACAACTGTTGGGCCGCCGTCACTATAAAAAACAGAATGCGCTAGAACGAGAGGACAACAAGCTCTGCCGGAACTCCATCATTGCCTAGCTGTCGCCGTCACTGTCGATCGCGTTTCCAAGTTTTTGTTGCGGGGAACTGTAGTGACCCTCAGTTTTAAAAATATAAATATAAATAAGTTATAACTTATTTTATAAAATTAGAATTCCTTATTTTTAGAAAATTATTTTTATTATAGATAATTGAACTAATTTTATAATAATTTAAATTTAATCAAATCCATATTATTATTATTATTATTATTATTATTATTATTATTATTATTGGATATAATTATCATGAGTATTATATGTATATTATAAGTTTATATAATTTTGCTTCCTAGTATTATATATTTATTGTTGTTATTATATTCACTATGTTACTATTATTATTACTATTATTACGTTTATTATTATTATTATTACATGATCATCATTACTATTTCTAGTATTATTATTACTATTATTAATTATAAAGCAAAGAAACAAAAGGCGGTGTTGATTATGTATTACAATTGTATATATTATTATTATTATTATTATTATTATTATTATTATTATTATTATTATTATTATGTGCGCATATATATATAAATAAGCTAAGGCGGCAGCCATTTATTTAATGGAAAGCCATTGCATAGGTATACCCATATATATAATATCTAGTTATGAGTATTATTAGTTTTATTATATCATTAACTTTATATATATAATAGTACCAACTGAAGAAATTAAGTAGCATTTACTTTATTATTGTTATTATACTTGCGCCGCCATATATATATATATATATATATATATATATATAGAGGAATGAGAAGCGAGAGAGAAGAGTAATCGAGAGAGAAGAACGAGAGGGCGTAAACCCCCACTAAACTTCCGACTTCGATTTCTTACAATCCGTAATTCCAATCAAAAATCTAATCTGGTAAAAGTATTTGTATCATCCTCCTCTACACGTTGGCACCACTTTTGACTGGTAGAAGTTGACGGTGACATAGCTCCTCTACCCCTTGAATTTGACCAACTGGAGTTTTAGGAGGCACATACGATTCTGGACATTTTCTTCTTCGATAACTCAGTCAGAAAGCTTCTCCAGAGCTTTGAATATTTTGATTCCGTATGAAGGTATGGTTTTGGTTTCTCATAGTTAATGTTTAATGTCACGTGAAAACTTAGGTTAGAAGACCTTAAGATAGGAATGAACTGAGTGAATAATTGATGGATTGTGTATATGGTATAAAATGTGAGGTTTAGCTGTTGTCAATAATTTGCTGTTGAAGTTGGTCAGTTTGGAAAAAGATTTAATATTGGTATTTGTTTGATTATGAAATAATTTGTTACTGGAAATGATTTGAGTGACTGAGAGGTGTTTGGTTTGATAGTTGGGACCCTTGAAGGGTGGCAGAAATTTGAGTCTTAGAGGAGATATTGCCAAAATTTCTTTAAGAATTGGAGTTTTGATTTGAGGTAATATTTTAAAAGGGAAAGAGATTATTATGTGACTTGTGTATTTGAGACTATTTGTTGACCCTCTGTCGCAAGATGTGACCGGGCACTTTAACTCCCCGGATTCCCCCATGGGCATGCATATAAATATGAATATTGAATATTATTGAGCTTGGAGTTTAACTCCATGGAATACTATACTATTGAGCTTGGAGTGTGACTCCATGGAATATTATATTTGAGCTTGGAGTTTGACTCCATGGAATATTATTGAGCTTGGAGATGCGCGCACAGAGGGATTGTCCAATGGTTAACTACCAGGACTTGTCGGGTTGGCTGTATAACCGACAGATGAGACTCATCAGCCATAGGACAGGCATACATCATATGCATTTGTTTGTTTGCTTGAGTGTGCATTATTTTGGTTTGCTTAACTTTTTAATTCTGCTTATCCGCTACTTGTTCTACTTGCTGTAAATGCTTCTCTACCTGTGCTTTTCTTGCTTGAACTATATGTGTATGTTTTCTGAGAAATCCTTCTTGGCGAAGGTGTGAGCAGAGAGGATTGTTCCATCAATGATTCGGAGGATTAGAGGAGACAGAACGTGAATTATTAGGTTAAAGTTAGATTCAGAACTAGAATACCTTAGACAACTTACCTAATTTCTGGTTTAGTTGAATTCTTAAGCTGAAATCTGAGTGTTGAAGTTCTAGGAATGCCTCTGCCTTTCCCAAGACCTTTTATATTAACTATGCGGGCACCTTTACCATACTGAGAACCTCCGATTCTCATTCCATACTATGTTGTTGTTTTTCAGATGCAGGTCGAAAGGTATCTCATTAGGCGTCTTGACACCTGAAGCAAAGTGGTTACTAGGTTATTTTGGTGTGTAGTGATGTATATACACGTACTTAGCTTTCTCTCCACATAACTTATTCTTTTTGATCCTCCTAGAGGGTTATGGAGAGGCAGGGTTTTGTTTATGTACATTTTGGATTTTGGATATGTATATATATATATATATATATATATATATATATATATATATATATATATATATATATATATATATATATGTAAATATTCTCCAGCCAGCCTTGACTTCGCGGACTGAGTGAGGAGCTTGTTATTTTGTACCTTTGGCTTTCTATTCATACTTTTATTATCTTACGTTTGATAGTTATAGTTTGACTCACACGCAAGTTGTTCCATTTTTGGAGCGTGGCGCTTTTCATTTTGCGATTTTGTTTTACCCATTTTTCGAGGCTCCTAGTCTATTATCTTCTTTCTACTACTATAAGTATGTATTTTATTTTTTTTAGAAGTCGTAATACCTCGCCACCTCTGCTTTACGACTTAAGCATAAGGCTCTGTGTGGTAGGGTGCTACATTATGGTATCAGAGCAGTTCGTTCCTATAGAGCCTGAGGGATGGACTGATTATGCTTCTGGGCATACTCTGGGTGTGTGTATGTGCTATTAGGATATCTGATTGATATATGTGGCATAAATGTTCATGAGCATGCATTTGGAACTTGAAGCATTAAACTTGCAATATTGAAACTGATCAACTTAATATCACTTGTTTGGTGTGTGAAGGGACCAGATGTCGACTCACGGACGCGGTTGCGGGCGAGGTAGAGGTAGGATATGCATCGTTACTCCTGGCCCGGCAGGGAATGATCCAGTAGACTTCATGGCTGTCCTGGGAAATATGGCTGCGGCTATGCAGGCGACAGCCGAGTCACTGGGTAATCAGATAAACCAGGGTAATCACAGAAACAATAATGATGAGGACGGTCCCATGGCACTTGCTACATTTTTGAAAGTTCACCCTCCGACCTTCAGGGGAACCTCAAATCCCACTGATGCAGACAATTGGATTCAGGCTATGGAACAGGCACAACAGGCTCAGCAGGTTCCTGAGGAGCAATGGGTTGAGTTTGGAACTTATCAGTTGTAGTGTGAGGCCCAGTATTAGTGGCAGGGGACACGACGTATCCTGTAGCCAGATGGCGCTGTGATTCCTTGGGAGGTTTTTCGAACAGAGTTCTATAAGAAATACTTTCCTAATTCAGCCAGAAATGCCAAGGAACTTGAACTGATGCAGTTAAAGCAGGGACAGATGACTGTTACTGAGTATACTAGTAGGTTTGAGGTGTTATGTCACTTTTCTCGTATCTGTCAAGGTGCGCCTGAAGATTTTGCTGAGTGGAAATGTATTAAGTATGAAGGAGGTCTTCGAAGTGATATTCTGAGCTTCGTTGCACCAATGGAGATCAGAGTATTTTCGGAACTGGTAAACAAAAGTAGAGTTGCTGAGGATTGTCTGAGAAAGGCGACATCAGATAAGAGTGATCAGCAAAATTTTGTTAGGAGAGATCAGGGAAGGAACTTCGCCCCTAGAGGACAATATTTTAAGTGAGGCGGTTACACCCCACAACCACATTTGGGTCAGAATAATTTCCAGAGATTCAGTAATAATAACAGCTAGGGAAGAGGCAAAGGAAAGTAAGCTCAGACCCCACCAAATGATTTAACTTGTAGGAGGTGTGGAAAGTACCACCCGAATACTTCGTGCAGGGCTGGTTTAGGTGTATTCTACTACTATGTGAAGCTGGGCATTTATCTTGGAATTGTCCAGAAAAGAAGAAGAATCAAGAAGCTGGAAAGGCACAACATCAGGGACGCATGTTCACTATGACAGCGGATGGTGCTGGAAGCGCAGATACTTCGATTAGAGGTAATCACGAACTGATAATCGAAATTTTTGACTGCCTTGCGTAGTAAATAACACGTAGCATTCATTGTAGTACATTACCGAGTTGTGAGCCTTGTGATTTTCAACTGAGCAATCGACTAAAGACCCCAAATGGTGAGACAGAACGATAGTGGTCAGCCTAGAAAAGTGACTAAATTCTTGGAGGATAATAATAAGAGTGGCGCAGCAGTAGTGCATCAAATTATTATGAGTATACAACTTAAGTTATACATATGGGACCGGAAATGTTGAGAGCTGTGCGGGACAATTACCTGAAACCCAGAGATGGTAAGTTATGAGGAAAAGACATGACATAGATTGAACCCATAATTGATAATCTGTTAGGTGTCAAGAGAAAGAGTAAGTTGTGATAGATTTAGGCTCAGAGGCTGAACCAGTTTCGATAGTATTACGTATAATAACACTATTAGAATCAGCAGAACTTGAGAGCTAGATGAAGCGAGTATTAGAAGAGATAAATCCGTCGTTCTAATACCAACCTGCCTTATAACTTTTCTGCATCGAGTCTATCTTGTATCTTCCGTTTTGCGTAGACTTTAAAGCCATAAGAATATACTGAATTTACAAACAAAGCATGTCAAATCTTTCTGTATTTCTTTGACATGTTTAAGAAAGGAAGTTACGTTAGTATGAATCTTTTCCATTTTATATCAATTTTCGAGGGCGAAAATTTTTATAAGGTGGTTAGAATGTAGTGACCCTCAATTTTAAAAATATAAATATAAATAAGTTATAACTTATTTTATAAAATTAGAATTCCTTACTTTTAGAAAATTATTTTTATTATCAGTAATTGAACTAATTTTATAATAATTTAAATTTAATTAAATCCATATTATTATTATTATTATTTGATATAATTGTCATAAGTATTATATGTATATTATAAGTTTATATAGTTTTGCTTTCTAGTATTATATATTCATTATTGTTATTATATTCACTACGTTATTATTATTATTACTATTATTACGTTTATTATTATTATTATTACATGATCATCATTACTATTTCTAGTATTATTATTACTATTATTAATTATAAAGCAAAGAAACAAAAGGCGGTGTTGATTATGCATTACGATTATTATTATTATTATTATTATTATGCATGTGCATATATATATATAATGGAAAGCCAATGCATACGTATATATATATAATATCTAGTTATGAGTATTATTAGTCTTATCATATCATTAGCTTTATATATATAATAGTACTAACTGAAGAAATTAAGTAGCATTTACTTTAGGAAGCATTTTAAGTGCACCAGGAATACCGGTGCACCAATTATTTTAACCGTTGATATGAATTATAAAAAATATATATAATATATATTAATTGAAATCAATGATTAAAACAACCGGTGTACCGGTGCTCCCTGAAGCACTTGAAATGTGTCTTTTACTTTATATATATGTATATATATGTATGTATATGTATAGGGATGAGAGGCGAGAGAGAAGAATAACCGAGAGAGAGGAACGAGAGGGCGTAAACCCCACTAAACTTCCGACTTCGATTTCTTACAATCCGTAACTCCAATAAAAAATCTAATTCGGTAAAAGTATTTATATCATCCTCCTCTACACATTGGCACCACTTTTGACCAGTAGAAGTTGACGATGACGTAGCTCCTCTACCCCTTGAGTTTGACCAACTGGAGTTTTAGGAGGCATAAATGATTCTGGACATTTTCTTCTTCGATAGCTCAGTCAGAAAGTTTCTCTGGAGCTTTGAATATTTTGATTCCGTACGAAGGTATAGTTTTGGTTTCTCGTAGTTAATGTTTAATGTCACGTGAAAACTTAGGTTAGAAGACCTTAAGATAGGAATGAACTGAGTGAATAATTGATGGATTGTGTATATGGTATAAAATGTGAGGTTTAGCTGTTGTCAATAATTTGCTGTTGAAGTTGGTCAGTTTGGAAAAAGATTTAATATTGGTAGTTGTTTGATTATGAAATAATTTGTTACTGGAAATGATTTGAGTGACTGAGAGGTGTTTGGTTTGATAGTTGGGACCCTTGAAGGGTGGCAGAAATTTTAGTCTTAGAGGAGATATTGCCAAAATTTCTTTAAGAATTGGAGTTTTGATTTGAGGTAATATTTTAAAAGGGAAAGAGATTATTATGTGGCTTGTGTATTTGAGACTATTTGTTGACCCTCTGTCGCAAGATGTGACCGGGCACTTTAACTCCCCGGATTCCCCCATGGGCATGCATATAAATATGAATATTGAATATTATTGAGCTTGGAGTTTAACTCCATGGAATAATATACTATTGAGCTTGGAGTGTGACTCCATGGAATATTATATTTGGGGTTGGAGCTTGACTCCATGGAATATTATTGAGCTTGGGGATGCGTGCACAGAGGGACTGTCCAATGGTTAACTACCAGGACTTGTCGGGTTGGCTGTATAACCGACAGATGAGACTCATCAGCCATAGGACAGGCATACATCATATGCATTTGTTTGTTTGCTTGAGTGTGCTTTGTTTTGGTTTGCTTAATTGTTTAATTCTGCTTATCCGCTACTTGTTCTACTTGCTGTAAATACTTCTCTACCTGTGCTTTTCTTGCTTGAACTATATGTGTATGTTTTCTGAGAAATCCTTCTTGGCGAAGGTGTGAGGAGAGAGGATTGTTCCACCAATGATTTGGAGGATTAGAGGAGACAGAACGTGAATTATTAGGTTAAAGTTAGATTCAGAACTAGAATACCTTAGACAACTTACCTAATTTCTGGTTTAGTTGAATTCTTAAGCTGAAATCTGAGTGTTGAAGTTCTAGGAATGCCTCTGGCTTTCCCGAGACCTTTTATATTAACTATGCGGGCACCTTTACCATACTGAGAACCTTCGGTTCTCATTCCATACTATGTTGTTATTTTTCAGATGCAGGTCGAAAGGTATCTCATTAGGCGTCTGGACACCTGAAGCGAAGTGGTTACTGGGTTATTTTGGTGTGTAGTGATGTATATACACATACTTAGCTTTCTCTCCATATAACTTGTTTTTTTTGATCCTCCTAGAGGGTTATGGAGAGGCAGGGTTTTGTTTATGTACATTTTGGGTTTTGGATATATATATATATATATATATATATATATATATATATATATATATATATATATATATATGTAAATATTCTCCAGCCAGCCTTGACTTCGCAGACTGAGTGAGGAGCTTGTTATTTTGTACCTTTGGCTTTCTATTCATACTTTTATTATCTTACGTTTGATAGTTATAGTTTGACTCACACGCAAGTTGTTCCTTTTCCGGAGCGTGGCGCTTTTCATTTTGCGATTTTGTTTTACCCATTTTTCGAGGCTCCTAGTCTATTATCTTCTTTCTACTACTATAAGTATGTATTTTATTTTTTTTAGAAGTCGTAATACCTCGCCAACTCTGCTTTACGACTTAAGTGTAAGGCTCTATGTGGTAGGGTGCTACAGGATCCACTGCCGGTAAGGGCGTACTTGCTTCTAGTTTTCATATTTTTTTTGAATTCTTGGAACCTTGTTGTCACTGCTTGGCTATTACAATTACTGTCATTTGAGATTCGGGCCACTGCCACACTTGAGGTAGTTGCCAAAGCTGTTGCCGCTCCGTTGCCTCATTTCTCTTTAGCCGTAGTGAGTTATTCTAGCCTTGAAATCCTTACCGCTATTATTTTGCTATAAATTATTGAGAATTTCGTGATGTTAATATCTCAGGGTTGAGTTTTGGAAATTGTATGATTAAAATAAAAGCCGATGTGGTGTCATCCTACTTCGTTTCTCGCAGTGAGACTATTTGGTTCTGTTCCTGTTTATCACAATATTCTATCACTGATTCTATTTTAATTCCACTTAATATCAACTCCGCGTTAATCCCGATTTATGTCAGATAAGTCGTCGTTACTGTGAACCTTGATTGTCGTCGTTGATATTGCCTGGAACACAATGAGGTTGCTGCCGCGAATTAAGAATAAAAAGGGATTCAACTTTTGAGGTTGGGGTTTGTTTTAATAAGAAAATATTTTGGGGTTTGAATACCTGATAAGTTTAGTAGATTAATGCAAATGGATTAATGCCTGTGATGTGAATGATTTTCTGTCGAGATTGATATGTTGCGTTGTTATCGAATTGGTTGATTTCTGGCTTTTTGGTAAAATGGATTGAATCTTTGGATTTTAGTTTTCTTTGAGTTAAACCGATAATGATTGGTCATTAAACACCAGATTTGAAAACGTTGAATTGAAAGGTTGGTTTTTGTTGAGTTGGGGTTGAAAAGAAAGGACTCGTGATGGGTGGCAAACTTCGATTTTTAGGGGAGGTGCTACCGATATTTTTCTACGAATTTGGGACTGGTTTGGGTATGATTTCAAAAATTGAGTTTGATTTGAATTAATTGTCAAAAGAGACAAGTTTTAAATGTTTTAAAGGATTTCAAAGAGAATCAGATTTCTATTACTTGGTTGATTTATGATTTTAACTTATTTGGTTTTTATAATAATGAGAAGAGATTTGGTTAATTAGCTAGGGATACTAAGAAGTAAATTAATTATAAATTCCAGGGTTTGGGAATAGGAGTGTGAGTTTGAAGGTTATGCTTGAGATTGAGAAAGTGATTGTGATGTTGAATGGTAATTAAATATGATGATGAAGGATGATAATAGGCGAGTTTAATACTATTGAATATGAGATTGCGAATGAGATTGAATACAAGATTGAGAATGAGATCGATGATGAGATTGATTATGATTATGAAATGATATTGAATATGATTCTGATTGTGATACATCTGCCTGGGTAGATGTAGTGGAGTGATTCCACTTGCTCCTGGATGTGGTGAGATATACCTGCCTGGGTAGATGCAGTGGCGTTGTTTCACTTGCTCCGGATTTGGTTTGAGACTCCTGGGGTAGATGCAGTGGTTAGCCTCCACTTGCTCCCAGTCGAGAATAACTTGGTATTTGAGAAATTATATGAGTTTCGAATTTCCTTGGGTTGATGCAATGGGTTGGCTCCACTTGCTCCAGGTTGAGATCCGAGATTCTGTTGACCCTGTGTCATAAGATATGGCTGGACACTTAGACCTTTCCGGATGAGCTCTCTCCCATGGATATTTTATTTTAATTGTTTATCATTTTGAGCTTGGGGATGCCTGCTCACAGGGACTGTCCAATGGTTAGCTACCAAGATATGTCGGGTTGGCTTTGTAACTGACAGATGATATCATCGGCCATAGGGTAGGCATACATCATTTGCATATGTTTAAATTGTTTGGGTTTGCTTAATTGTATTGGTTTGCTTAATTGTATTGGTTTGCCTAATTCTATATGCCATACTATGTGATTATGTGCTATTTGCCTTGTGAATCTACTTGTGTATTACTTGTCTGTATTGCTTGTGTTTGTACAACTGAGAGATCCCTCATGCTGAGGGTGGTGACACTGAGGATTGTACTTGATATTGATAATGAGATGTTTGCTGAAAATTGAGTTTAATACTGAATTGCTGAGTTATATGTTGATAGAATGTGGTAGTGGAAAGAGATAGGCTGAACGGAGTGTTGGATAAAAGTTTGAGAATGTATGTTGTAGCTATACCCGATTTAGATTTGAATGGAGTAGGTTATTGGGTAGGAAGCTCTTTAGACATGCTTGTGGTCTTTATAAATTTTAAACTATTCACTGTATTAATTTGTAAACTAAAGAAGTTTCCTTATGGCTTTTCAAAGTAATACTTTTCATAAAGCATTTTTCAAAAGGTTATTTCAAGGATTAACTACTTTTAAAATGAAACTAATTCTATTTGCAAGTATTTCTTTGCTTTGATGGTATTTCCGTCCCTACATAGAACGTGTGGTTTGTTCTCACCCTAAAATCTTTCATCCTTTCTGTGACACAGGTTCAAAGATTTAGTTTGAAGCTGCGGGCGATTATTGACTTTATTTATGAGTTAAGTTACTTTCATAGAGCTCCTTCGCTTGATGTTTAAGATTTTTATTTTATACAAAGGGATAGGTGTTGTATCTGAGTTTTATTTTGATTTACTTGTATAAGATTTATTATTATTAGTAATTATGTTATTATTACTTTGGTATATGATTTGTAATGAGTTGAAAATAATTTTCTGACATTTTATTAAAGATTGAAACTCGATATTGAACGAAAGGTTCAATATTAAATAGTTAATAAGGAAAATAGGTTAGTAACGCCTTACTTTTGGTACGATCATGACGTACTGGAAGTGGGTCGTTACATTATGGTATCAGAGCAGTTTATCCTAATTAGAACCTTGGGAGTGGACTGATTATGTTTCATTGCATACTCTGAGTGTTTGTCATGTTATAGGTCTTATCTGGATGACGAGTATTAGAGCTTTATGCACATGACTGCCTGTTGATTAACGATGTTAGCTTTCCATTGCATATCTGGTGATATTAAGTCTGGCCAACTTAATTTTGATGGTTTATGTTTACGAAAAAGTTGACGGGTTATCATAGACGAGATACGAGTAATAAGTAACGAATACTACGGGGTTTAGGAAACAATAGAGGTTGCTTCTTGAGGTTACTCAGTTATTTATCTTATTCTTTCATGGTTTACCTTGAAGTTCCTGTTTGGGATTTCTTTCTTGAAAAGTAAACTGCTTATTCTCTAATCCTGTTCCTTGTGCATATGCATATGTCTGCTTACATTCTTTGGATATCTACCTTGTTTTGTTTAAACTCATTTTCTTGACTCATGTACTCTTTGATGTACTTTTAACTTGTTTGATATATCAAAATGATTATTGAAATCTTTGAGATTTTATTGTTAATTGAGTTGTCTTATGAGTTTTGTATTCATTCGGATCAGCTGAAAACCTGTTTGGTTTGACGTGCTCGTAAACCCTATTTGAATTCCCTTGATTTAAGTTTCTTCTAAAAAAATGTGAATTGATTTTTCTTTTTAGCACACCTTAGTATTCTTGAATATTCTTATGAGGTTGTGAATTCAAGTACTCTCGAAGTTTTGTTTTAAACCTTTTTAAATAAGTTTCTGATTTATTTTTGTGCAAGGTTGACATTGACTTTGCATTCCTTTACTTAAGTTGTGCATCTCTTTGCTGTAATTTGATCATGTTTTGGTGCGACATAACCATCTCCAAAAAATTAATAATAAAAAATTAAAATAAATTAATAAATTAATAAATAAATATCGCTTTTAACTCAACGTATATTCCTTTATCTTACACTTTGAAAATTTTTGTATGCAGTTTAAACCTGTTTGTTTGTAATGCATCCTCTATCCTTTTTGTGAGCAAAACTTTATCTCAGTTTTCTTTCCAACCAGATTGTAGTTTTCATACATGTTTTTGTTTAGTTGGTACCTAAATACTTTTGAAATGTATTTGAAAAAATATAATTTTGCTCTTAGCCAAATTAATCTTTCTTTTTTCAAACTTTGCATAGTTTATTCCAACTTGAATTTATATTGGGATAAAGCCACATTTATGCTTTTGTTATTCTTTTGAAGGATGTTTGTTGCTTATCTTTTCTTTTAGATTGCGAAGTGGATTTTTTGCAAGTTTTTCATTCTTTTATGAACAATGTATTCGAAAATATTTTTAATCGTACTTTTGAGTTCTATGAGCTTTGTCTTGGGTTTGAGATATTCTTTTCTGTAAACCTCATACTCCTTCGACTCAGCTTGAATTTGTTTCAAATTAATGCACTATTTTTCTTCGCATTGATTCTATCGAATTTTCTTTATTCAAAAGTTATCATTGAAGTTACCAATTGAACCCTTTCCTGCAATCTTCATTTTTGTGCATCCTATTTATTTGTAATTTCATTCATTCTTTCAAATTCTTATGAGTGTTGTCCTTGTCACTTGTCTTTCCTTTTAAAATCTTGTGTCCTGATGTAAACTCGAGATTTGTTTGTATCACGTACGACCTTTAGATATAGTAGACGATACGTTAGTTCTTAGGATACGGTTGATGGATGTGGAAGGTGAAGCTTGTAAGTGTGCGATGCCACAGAATGTTGTAGAACTTTGTTTTACGCAAAAAAAAGTTTTGTTTATATTGGGCTTGTGACCGGTACTGAGTTTGCGATGTGATTAATGAGGCTGAGAGCTTATGGATGAATCGTTCAATAGAGTACAGTTGGGAGTTGTGAAAGGGAGCTATGTTAAAGCTTTGATGTTGACACCATGTAACCTCTTTGTTTTGAGCCTATCTTGTAATTTCTGCTTAACACCACACTCTTTCCTTATATCTAAGTCTTCTAATCTACACAATATTTGGACATTTATATATATGCCAAGACTTTTTATTTTTCTAAAGTATTTAGAAGTAAAATATTAAGATTATGTAATGACTTGCGTATTACTTTAATTTTCAAGGATGAAATTTTTTTTAAGGTAGATAGAATGTAAGACCCAAAATTTTTAGAAAATCTTATTATGAGCTAAATTAAATTTATTTATTCATTAAAGACTTTAATCTCAGAACTTATTTTATTAAAGATAATTAAAGCAAATTTCGGTAAATTGAGTTTAAAATAAATTAAGATTTTTTATCTGATTTTATAATTATTGAGTATTTTATATATTTAAATTATAAATTTTAGTAGTTGTAAAATAATAAGAATTTTATATGATTTTATTTAAATAATTGAGATTTTAGAATTTAATATTCAAAATTTTATAAACAAAGAAAATTAATTATATTATCTCTAATTTTAAATTAGAATACTTGATTGAAAGTCCATTTAGCAAATTGATAATTAAATAATATTTTCAAAGTAATTTTGAGGGATTAAATTAGAATTAAAAACTACCATATAACCTAATTTGATTTAGAATTTGCCAAACTCCAACTTAACCAAAATATCCCAAATTTTAAATTTGTCCCAAATCAAATCCTAACCCTAAAAATTAAACACACAAAACCCTAACCCCTTTTTTCCCATATCAGCCGTCACCCCCTTCTTCCAGCTATACATGCACACACACAGAAATAAGGGAAGATGAAGGGGGAAGAAAGAAACGGGAAGAGACGAGGGGAAGAGGAAGGACGGCATCGGCAGGTATCACTACCACCGCGCCATCGTGTCGCCGTTAAAGGAGAGGAAGCCGCAAACCGTAGCGACGAAACGGAGGAGAGAGCGCACGCACAGGGGAGGAAGAGCCGCCACTGTCGTCGCGTCTTGCTACCGTCCCCTCCACTAAACTTGCTGTCGTCTCCATGGAAGCCGAAGAAAGAGTTCACAAAGAGTGAGAGAGATACTGACGGGAGATTGTTGCACGTGAGAGGAAGTGGATCCATTCGCGTCACTGTCGTCGTTCCGTGCTGCCGCGTCCTACCACCCCTACTGCTGGGCCGCCGTCACTATAAGAAATAGAATGCGCGAGAGAGAGGACAGCAAGCTTTGCCGGAACTCCGTCATTGCCTAGCTATCGCTGTCACTGTCAGTCACATTGCCAAGTTTCTGTTGCAGGGATCCACTGCTGGTAAGTGCGTACTTGCTTCTAGTTTTTATTTTTTTAATTCTTGGAACCTTGCTGTCATTGCCTGGCTATTATAGTTGTTGTCATCAGAGATTTGGGCCGCAGCCGTCACTTGAGGTAGTTGCCGGAGCTATTGCCACTCCGTTACCTCATTTCTCTTTAGCCGCAGTGAGTTATTCTAACCTTGAAATCCTTACCGCTATTATTCTGCTATAAGTTATTGAGAATTTTGTGATGTTAATATCTCAGGGTTGAGTTTTAGAAATTGTATGATTAAAATAAAAGCCGATGCGGTGTCATCCTGCGTCGTTTCTTGCGATGAGATTATTTGGTTTAATTCTGCTTAATATCAACTTCGCGTTAATTTCAATTTATGTCAGATAAGTCATCATTATTGTGAACCTTGATTGTCGTTGTTGATATTGCCTAGAAGTCAATGAGGTTGCTGCCGCTAGTTAAGAATAAAAAGGGATTCGACTTTTGAGGTAGGGGTTTGTTTTAATAAGAAATTTTTTTGGGCTTTGAATACTTGATAAGTTTAGTATATTAATGCAAATGTATTAATGCCTATGATGTGAATGATTTTCTGTTGAGATTGATATGTTGTGTTGTTATCGAATTAGTTGATTTCTGAATTTTTGGTGAAATGAATTGAATCTTTGGGTTTTGGTTTTCTTTGATTTAAATCGATAATAATTGGTCATTAAATGCCAAATTTTAAAACGTTGAATTGAAAGGTTGGCTTTTGTTGAGTTGGGGTTGAAAAGAAGGGACCCGTGATGGTGGCAAACTCCGATTTTAGGGGAGGTGATGCCGAAATTTTTCTAAGAATTTGGGATTGGTTTGGGTATGATTTCAAAAACTGAGGTTGATTTGAATTAATTGTCAAAAGAGACAAGTTTTAAATGTTTTAAAGAATTTCAAAGAGAATCCAATTTCTATGACTTGGTTGATTTATTATTTCAACTTATTTGGTTTTTATAATAATGAGAAGAGATTTGGTTAACTAGCTAGGGGTAGTAAGAAGTAAATTAATTATGAATTCCAAGGTTTGGGAATAAGAGTGTGAGTTTGAAGGTTATCTTTGAGACTGAAAAAGTGATTGTGATGATGAATAGTAATTAAATATGATTATGAAGGATGATGATAGGCGAGTTTAATACTATTGAATATGAGAATGAGAATGAGATTGAATGCGAGATTGAGAATGAGATTGATGATGAGATTGATTATGATTATAAAATCATATTGAATATGATTCTGATTGTGATATACCTGCCTGGGTAGATGCAGTGGAGTGATTCCACTTGCTCCGGGATGTGGTCAGATATACATGCCTGAGTAAATGCAGTGGCGTTGTTCCACTTGCTCTGGGTTTGGTTTGAGACTCCTGGGGTAGATGCAGTGGTTAGCCCCCATTTACTACCAGTCGAGAATAACTTGGTATTTGAGAAATTATCTGAGTTTTGGATTTCCTTGGGTAGATGCAGTGGGTCGGCTCCACTTGCTTCAGGTTGAGATATGAGATTTTGTTGACCCTGCGTCGTAAGATGTGGCTGGACAGTTAGACCTTCCCGGATGATCTCTTCTCCCCCATGGATATTTTATGTTGATTGATTATGATTTTGAGCTTGGGGATGCGCACTCGTAGGGACTGTCCAATGGTTAGCTACCAGGATATGTCGGGTTGACTTTGTAACTGACAGATGATATCATCAGCCATAGGACAAGCATACATCATTTGCATATGTTTGAATTGTTTGGGTTTGCTTAATTGTATTGGTTTGCCTAATTGTATATGTCATACTATGTGATTATGTGCTATTTGCCTTACTTAAATCTACTTGTGTATTACTTGTCTGCGTTACTTGTGTTTGTACAACTGAGAGATCCCTCATGCTGGTGGTGGTGACGCTGATGGTTGTACTTGATATTGATAATGAGATGTTTGTTGAAAATTGAGTTTAATACTGAATTGCTGAGTTATATGCTAATAGACTGTGGTAGTGGAAAGAGATAGGCTGAAGGGAGTGTTGGATAAAAGCTTGAGAATGTATGTTGTAGCTATACCTGGTTCAGATTTGAATGGAGTAGGTTATTGGGTAGAAAGCCCTTTAGACACGCTTGTGATCTTTCTCTATTTTAAACTACTCATCGTACTATTTTGTAAGCTAAAGAAGTTTCCTTACGGCTTTTCAAAGTAATACTTTCCATAAAGCATTTTTCAAAAGGTTATTTCAAGGATTAACTACTTTTAAAATGAAACTAATTCTATTTTCAAGTATTTCTTTGCTTTGATGGTATTTCTGTCCTTACTGAGAACCTGTGGTTTATTCTCACCCCAAAATCTTCTACCCTTTCAGTGATACAAGTTCAAAGATTTAGTTTGAAGCTACGGGCGATTATTGACTTTATTTATGAGTTAAGTTACTTTCATAGAGCTCCCTCACTTGTTGCTTAAGATTTTTACTTTACACAGAGGGATAGGTGTTGTATCTGAGTTTTATTTTGATTTACCTGTATAAGATTTATTATTATTAGTAATTATGTGATTATTATTACTTGGTGGTGTTTGGTATATGATTTGTAATGAGTTGAAAATAATTTTTTGGCATTTTATTAAAGATTGAAATGCGATATCGAATGAAAGGCTCAAAATTAAATAGTTAATAAGGAAAATAGGTTAGTAACGCCTTACTTTTGGTACGATCATGACGTACTGGAAGTTGGGTCGTTACAAAAAGTATAGGGAGACAATGAGAATATTAAACAATATGAACAATAGATATGTTGGATGTTCAATTCAATAGGTATGCAGATAATTTGTTGATTATGATGATTATGTTGATTCAATGGATATGTTGGATATTCAATTCAATAGGTATGCATAGTTAACAATGGCTAGATGTTCAATTCACTAGGTGTGCAGATGGTTATCTATAGAAAATAAGTTGTTTCAACCTGCTTTTTCATTAGTCATGAACACATATATATACATCTTTAGATATGAAACTATATCACATCTTTCCTATCTTAAAAGACATAATTTTCTATCTTAATAATAAATATAGAGTACTATAACAACTCTAATTTTTGCATTAATGCGAGTTTTTTTAATAATAATATTTTGGAGCGATTAGTTTTATTATGATGAGTCGATTTCGAACCCTAAAGTAAAATAGATGGTAATATAATTTTATTATTATCCTATTTATTTATTCTACTTGCTCTAATTATAATGGAACTTAGATAATAATATTAATATTATTATCAAGTTTGACTTTTACCGATAAAAATTATTTATTGGTATTTCTTGATGAACTTAGAATTGCTAATGCTTCATCAAATATCTTTTAATTCCTAAGTTACTAATATCATTTATGTTAATAACTAATGCATATTTAACCTTATTATTATTATTGTTGTTGTTGTTGTTGTTGTTGTTGTTATTGTTGTTGTTGTTGTTGTTGTTGTTGTTGACCGAAAGAAGAAAAAAAAAGAAAAAAAACATGGAATCACATTAAACAATAGCATTTCGTGTTATACAACCTTAATCATCATCATATATTATGATCATCATATTCCTTCATTCTTTTCCCAAGTGACCGAACAAAATGAAGAAAGGAAAAAGGAAGCTTGTGACACCTAACTACTTATCATTGTAAGCATGACACCTAATCAATTTATATCATATTAATCATCATCAACTAACCTCATTGGATTTTATTTCATGCACTGTGAGAACAGAAGTGACCGAGAGTGAGAGAGAGAGAACCATAACCCCACCGAACTTTCGGCTTCAATTTCTTGCGATCCATAACCCCAATAAAAAATCTAATCTGGTAAAAGTGTTCGTGTCCTCCTCCTCTATACATTAACGTTACTTTTGTCCGGTGGAAGTCGACAGTGATGTAGCTCCCCTACCCCTTGAGTTTGGCCAATTGGAGTTCTAGGAGACACAGATGATTCCTGACGTTTTCTTCTTCGACGGCTCGGTCGGAAAGTTTCTCCAGAGTTTTGAGTATTTTGATTTCGTACGAAGGTAGGGTTTTGGTAAATTCTCACCGGTTAAATTGGTATTTGATAAGTGAATTGGTGTTATGATTATTGTCGATTGAATTTGACTAAATTTATATTGAATTTTTGTGATATATTGATATTTGTGATAAGTTTAAGGTTTAGAGGGTTTAAGTGCAGTCAGGAACTGAGTTATTCTGATGAATTTGATTTCTGGATTATGATAGGATAATTTGAAAATGTTGGAACTTGTTTGGTTTGATCTATTGGAAATAATTTAAAAAGAGCGTGAAAAATGGTTTGAAAGGAACCCGAGAAGGGTGGCAGAGTCCGGATTTTAGGAGAAAGGCCGCCGAAATTTTGTTCTAAGTCTTAATAATTTATTTGAAATTTTATTTGGAAGAAAAAAATTGAATTTGAGAACTTGTAGTATTTGATTTTTGATTTATTAAGAAAATAGTTATATGTAAGATTTAATTCATTTAAGAAAAGTATATATTTTGAGTTCAATTTATTTAAAAAATAATTATTTTACAATTTTAAATTATTTAAGAAAAGTATTATGTTTTAAGTTTGACTTAAATAAAAAAAGGGCTTATGTTTTGAATTTTACTTAAGGATTTCGTTCGGAGAATTATTAGTGAACTTTAAAAATAAATAGCTAAGGTGCTGATGTGAAAATGTTAAGCCGTGGACTTTATGTGTGAATGGTTGTACGGGGATGTCCGTGTAAATAGAATGGCTTCCAGGAGAAAGGGGACACATGCTTCAGCTAGAGAATCAGCGCCTGCAAGAGGTTGAAACCTTGCAAAGGTTATGCCGCTGGAATGCCTTATCTGACTTGCGAGTCAGATTGCGTCGATTGCGAGTCGAAACTGACAAATGAGCTCATTACCTGCGATAGGACTAGACATGCATCATCCTTGTTGTGCATTTGCATTTTACTTGATGCGGTGAAATTGTTTGTGATTATCTTCCTGTGTTTATGCATTCCTTATTGCTACTCTGAATTGTAGTAGATACTTTTCTGTGACACTTGTATATTTTATTGT
This sequence comes from Arachis hypogaea, assembly GCF_003086295.3. Classification (NCBI taxonomy): domain Eukaryota; kingdom Viridiplantae; phylum Streptophyta; class Magnoliopsida; order Fabales; family Fabaceae; genus Arachis; species Arachis hypogaea. The sequence continues at coordinate 13,609,485 of NC_092045.1, forward strand.
GAATTACTTGAACTGTGGTAGTCTTGACTAAACTAACTACCCTCGACCCTACTAAGAACTCCCCGGATCTTACCCCCTTTGCTTCCTCCCCTTCAGATGGAGACTAGAGTTATATTTTACGAGATGAACCCTCCCTATATATATGAGGACATTGTACAGTATAGGTTTTACGTAGTAGGTGCAGAGATTAGGACCTGTATGTACATTCTGCGTAACCCCTTTCGTCACCCGATTGACACTCAACTGTTTAACCCCGACATGCCTTACAAGTTCCAGCTACAGTGGCTCCTCCCGAATGCTCTATTTCACCCGTTTCATGACGAGCTCGTGCCTCACCAGCATCCCGATCAGCCTGCGGATCAGGCAGACCCTGATCTTGAGCCCATGGAGGAGCATATTTCAGAGCCCATACTGGAAGAGGACATCCCAGCAGAGCAGATCTCAGTATCGTCATCCGAGCCATCTTCTGAGGAGCCGCTCACCGCCTCTATTAGTGGACTGGCGAGTGCTGGTCAGACCAGTAGCACGAGTGCCAGTGCCCCTCCTGAGATTATAGAGATTTTTTTATGACGAAGACATTTATCTTAAGGTGTGTTCTGATATAATTGTGATCTCCTCTGATGATGATAGCTGAAGCCTTCAAGTTGAGGTTGTGTCTTTTGATAGTTTTTTTGTGTTAGCTTAGCATTTGTGTTAGTCTCTCACTTTAGATCAGACTCACTGAGAGAGTAGGGTGTATATATTTGACTAGGCTAGTTTGGGCACCAGTTTAGGGGTTTTTTGTATGAACCAGGGCTCGGAGTGTTGATTTGTACATAGTAGCAAGATGTGAAGGGTTGTATGCTAATTTACAATATATATATATATATATATATATATATATATATATATATATGACGGTAACTTTATGTGTATGTATGATCTATGCTATATATTATCGTTATATGTAATGCTGTCCTTGTTTATGTTTTATTTAATTCCCTATTATGACTTGTGTATGATTAATTAACTGTCCTCGCAAATCTTTTTATAAAGTAAAAGTTTTTTTCTAAAAAAAAAATCGATAGTACGCTAACACGATTACAGGCTTAATAATAAATAGTTAAAGTTTTAGGTGAACAAATTGGTGACACTTGATTTTCAGTATCATCATGACGTACTGAAAATTGGGTCGTTACAATTTGGTATCAGAACAGTCCGTTCCTATTAAAGCCTAGGGATATGGATTGAATCATGCTTCATTGCATTCTGATGAGCGGATAATTTGTACGCTTTTTGGCATTGTTTTTAGTATGTTTTTAGTATGATCTAGTTAGTTTTTAGTATATTTTTATTAGTTTTTAGTTAAAATTCACTTTTCTGGACTTTACTATGAGTTTGTGTGTTTTTCTGTGATTTCAGGTATTTTCTGGCTGAAATTGAGGAACCTGAGCAAAAATCTGATTCAGAGACCAAAAAGGACTGCAGATGCTGTTGGATTCTGACCTCCCTGCACTCGAAGTGGATTTTCTAGAGCTACAGAAGCCCCATTGGCGCGTTCTCAACGGAGTTGGAAAGTAGACATCCTGGGCTTTCCAGCAATATATGATAGTTCATACTTTGCCCAAGATTTGATGGCCCAAACCGGCGTTCAAAGTCACCCTCAGAATTCCCAGCGTTAAACGCCGGAACTGGCACAAGGATGGGAGTTAAACGCCCAAACTGGCATAAAAGCTGGCGTTTAACTCCAAAAAGAGTCTCTACACGAAAATGCTTCAATGCTCAGCCCAAGCACACACCAAGTGGGCCCGGAAGTGGATTTTTATGTCATTTACTCATCTCTGTACACCCTAGGCTACTAGTTCTCTATAAGTAGGACCTTTTACTATTGTATTAAAATCTTTTGATCACTTTAGATCTCTTGATCATGTTTTGGGGAGGCTGGCCTCACGGCCATGCCTAGACCTTGTACTTATGTATTTTCAACGATGGAGTTTCTACACACCATAGATTAAGGTGTGGAGCTCTGCTGTACCTCGAGTATTAATGCAATTACTATTGTTCTTCTATTCAATTCCGCTTGTTCCTGTTCTAAGATACCACTTGTTCTTCAACTTGATGAATGTGATGATCCGTGACACTCATCATCATTCTCACCTATGAACGTGTGACTGACAACCACCTCCGTTCTACCTTAGATTGGGTGGATATCTCTTGGATTCCTGATACACGATGCATGGTTGATCGCCTGACAACCGAGCCAGCCATTCCGTGAGATCAGAGTCTTCGTGGTATAGGCTAGAACTGATGGCGGCATTCAAGAGAATCCGGAAGGTCTAACCTTGTCTGTGGTACTCTGAGTAGGATTCAATGATTGAATGACTGTGACGAGCTTCAAACTCCTGAAGGCGGGGCGTTAGTGACAGACGCAAAAGAATCACTGGATTCTATTCCGGCCTGATTGAGAACCGACAGATGGATAGCCATGCCGTGACAGGGTGCGTTGAACATTTCCACTGAGAGGATGGGAGGTAGCCACTGACAACGGTGAAACCCTTGCATAAGCTTGCCATGGAAAGGAGTAAGAAGGATTGGATGAAGACAGTAGGAAAGCAGAGAGACGGAAGGGACAAGCATCTTCATACGCTTATCTGAAATTCCCACCAATGAATTACATAAGTATCTCTATCTTTATCTTTATGTTTTATTCGTATATCACCCACATACATTTGAGTTTGCCTGACTAAGATTTACAAGGTGACCATAGCTTGCTTCATACCAACAATCTCTGTGGGATCGACCCTTACTCGCGTAAGGTTTATTACTTGGACGACCCAGTACACTTGCTGGTTAGTTGTGCGAAGTTGTGTTTATGCCATGGTATTAAACACCAAGTTTTTGGATTCATTACCGGGGATTATTTGATTTGTGAAAAGTATTGATCACAATTTCGTGCACCAAGTTTTTGGCGCCGTTGCCGGGGATTGTTCGAGTATGGACAACTGAAGGTTCATCTTGTTGCTTAGATTAGGTATTTTTTTTTTCAGAATTCTTGAAGATGAATTCTAGTGTTTCATGATGATCTGTTGAAGTCTGGCTGGCTGTGAAGCCATGTCTAATTTCATTGGACCGAGGTTTCAACTTGTCATCACAAGAGCTTGTTGATTTCTATCAATCTTGCTATTGGAGCAGTGATTTGCTAAGGCTTGGCTGGCCATTGGCCATGTCTAGTGTTTTGGACTGAAGCTTTCTTTGAAAGCTTGGCTGGCTGTAAAGCCATGTCTAATTCCTGGACCGGAGTCTTAGACTAAACATTGCATGATTCCTGGAATTCTCATTAAGAATTTTGATACCTTTATTTTCTTTTTCCACTTAATTTTCGAAAATCACACAAAAAAAATTACAAAATCATAAAATCCAAAAATTTCTTGTTTGAGTCTAGTGTCTCATTTTAAGTTTGGTGTCAATTGCATGTTTTTGTTCTTCTTGCACTCATGCATGTGTCTTCATTAATCTTCAAGTTGTTCTTGATGATTTCTTACTCTGATCTTTGAATTCTCTTGATTTGAGTGTTTATGTGTCTCATATGCATTCTCATTAGTGTCAGTAGTATACAAACTGCTAAGTTTGGTGTCTTGCATGCATTGTTATTTGATTTTAGTTACATTTTGACTATTCCTCATTATTAAAAATCCAAAAATATTTTTAATTTGTGTCTTTTCAAGTCAATAACACAGAGAATTGAAGATTCAGAACATACTGCAGAGGAATTATACAGAGAAAGCTGGGCGTTCAAAACGCCCAGTGAAGAAGGGCAAACTGGCGTTTAAACGCCAGCCAGGGTGCTTGGCTGGGCGTTTAACACCCAAAAGGGTAGTAGTTTGGGCGTTAAACGCCAGAATGTGCACCATTCTGGGCGTTTAACGCCAGGATGGCACAAGAGGGAAGATTTTGTTTTTAATGCAGATTTTTTTTAGTTTTCAAAATCTTTTCAAAATCAAATCTTTTTCAAATCAATTCTTTTCAATCAAATCTTTTTCAAAATCAATTTCTTTCCATTTTTAAAGATACTTGCTATCAATTAATGATTTGATTCAACATTTCAAGTATGTTGCCTTTTTCTGTTGAGAAAGGTTTAATGTTTGAATCATATCCTTTCTTGATAGCCAAGTCATTAATTTTTAAAATCAAATCTTTTTAAAATATTTTTCAAATCATATCTTCTCAATCACATCTTTTTAAAACTAATCATATCTTCTTAACAATATCTTTTTCAAAATAATTTTCAATCAAATCTTTTTTATTTCTAATTTCAAAATCTTTTTCAAAAATCACTTGATTTCTTTTTCACTTTTATTTTCGAAAATCAAGTAGTGTTTTTCAAAATGTTTTCAAAATCTTCTACTCAATTTTCGAAAATTACTTCCCTTCTTCTCACATCCTTCTATTTATGGACTAACACTATTCCTTGATGCAAAATTCGAACTCCATCTTCTTTGATAAGTTCGAATTTTCTACATCTGCCTTCCATTTTTCTTTTTCTCTGACACCTCAAGGAATCTCTATACTGTGACATAGAGGATTCTACATTTTCTTGTTCTCTTCTCTTTCTTATGAGCAGGAGCAAAGACAAAAGCATTCTTGTTGAGGCTGATCCTGAACCTGAAAGGACCTTGAAGCGAAAGCTAAGAGAAGCTAAGGCACAACTCTCTGTAGAGGACCTAACAGAAATCTTCAAAGAAGAAGAACCCATGGCAGCCGAAAACAACAACAATGCCAACAATGCAAGGAAGGTGCTGGGTGACTTTACTGCACCTACTCCCGACTTCTATGGGAGAAGCATCTCTATCCCTGCCATTGGAGCAAACAACTTTGAGCTTAAGCCTCAATTAGTTTCTCTAATGCAACAGAATTGCAAGTTCCATGGACTTCCATTGGAAGATCCTCATCAGTTCTTAGCTGAATTCTTGCAAATCTGTAACACTGTCAAGACTAATGGGGTTGACCCTGAGGTCTACAGACTTATGCTATTCCCTTTTGCTGTAAGAGACAGAGCTAGGACATGGTTGGACTCACAACCTAAAGAAAGCCTGAACTCTTGGGAAAAACTAGTCAATGCCTTCTTGGCAAAGTTCTTTCCACCTCAAAAATTGAGTAAGCTTAGAGTGGAAGTCCAAACCTTCAGACAGAAGGAAGGAGAATCCCTCTATGAAGCTTGGGAAAGATACAAACAATTGATCAGAAAGTGTCCCTCTGATATGCTTTCTGAATGGAGCATCATAGGTATTTTCTATGATGGTCTGTCTGAACTGTCCAAGATGTCTTTGGATAGCTCTGCTGGAGGATCTCTTCATCTGAAGAAGACGCCTACAGAAGCTCAAGAACTAATTGAAATGGTTGCAAATAACCAATTCATGTACACTTCTGAAAGAAATCCTGTGAACAATGGGACAAATCAGAAGAAAGGAGTTCTTGAGATTGACACTCTGAATGCCATATTGGCTCAGAACAAAATATTGACTCAGCAAGTCAATATGATTTCTCAAAGTCTGTCTGGATTGCAAAATGCACCAAGCAGTACTAAGGAAGCTTCATCTGAAGAAGAAGCTTATGATCCTGAGAACCCTTTAATGGAAGAGATGAATTACATGGGAGAACCCTATGGAAACACCTATAATCCTTCATGGAGAAATCATCCAAATCTCTCATGGAAGGATCAACAGAGACCTCAACAAGGTTTCAATAATAATAATGGTGGAAGAAACAGGTTTAACAATGGCAAGCCTTTTCCATCATCTTCTCAGCAACAGACATAGAGTTCTAAGCAGAACACCTCTGACTTAGCAACCATGGTCTCTGATCTAATCAAAACCACTCAAAGTTTCATGACTGAAACAAGATCCTCCATTAGAAATTTGGAGGCACAAGTGGGTCAGCTGAGTAAGAAAATTACTGAACTCCCTCCTAGTACTCTTCCAAGCAATACAGAAGAAAATCCAAAAGGAGAGTGCAAGGCCATCAACATGGCCGAATTTGGAGAGGAGGGAGAGGCAGTGAACGCCACTGAGGAAGACCTCAATGGACGTCCACTGGCCTCCAATGAGTTCCCCAATGAGGAACCATGGGAATCTGAGGCTTAAAATAAGACCATAGAGATTCCATTGGACTTACTTCTGCCATTCATGAGCTCTGATGAGTATTCTTCCTCTGAAGAGGATGAGTATGTCACTGAAGAGCAAGTTGCTAAATACCTTGGAGCAATCATGAAGCTGAATGACAAGTTATTTGGTAATGAGACTTGGGAGGATGAACCCCTTTTGCTCACCAAAGAATTAGATGACTTGTCTAGGCAGAAACTACCTCAAAAGAGACAGGATCTTGGGAAGTTTTCAATACCTTGTACCATTGGCACCATGACCTTCAAGAAGGCCTTGTGTGACCTAGGGTCAAGTGTAAACCTCATGCCTCTCTCTGTAATGGAGAAGCTAGGGATCTTTGAGGTGCAAGCTGCAAAAATCTCACTAGAGATGGCAGACAACTCAAGAAAACAAGCCTATGGACTTGTAGAGGATGTTCTGGTAAAAGTTGAAGACCATTACATCCCTGCTGATTTCATAGTTCTTGAGACTGGGAAATGCATGGATGAATCCATCATCCTTGGCAGACCCTTCCTAGCCACAGCAAAGACTGTGATTGATGTTGATAGAGGAGAATTGATCATTCAAGTGAATGGACAATCCTTTGTGTTTGAGGCTCAAGGATATCCCTCTGTCACCATGGAGAGGAAGCATGAAGAGCTTCTCTCAAAACAGAGCCAAACAGAGCCCCTACAGTCAAACTCTAAGTTTGGTGTTGGGAGGCCACAACCAACTTCTAAGTTTGGTGTTGAACCCCCACATTCAAACTCTAAGTTTGGTGTTGGGAGGTTCCAACATTGCTCTGAGCATTTCAGAGGCTCCATGAGAGCCCTCTGTCAAGCTACTGACATTAAAGAAGCGCTTGTTGGGAGGCAACCCAATGTTATATTTTATCTATTCTCTTTTGTTATTTTATGTTTTCTGTAGGTTGATGATCATGAGAAGTCACAAAATCAATGAAAAAAGCAAAAACAGAATGAAAAACAGAAAGAAAAACAGCACACCCTGGAGGAGAGCGTGCTGGCGTTTAAACGCCAGTAAGGCTAGCTGTTGGGCGTTTAACGCCCAGTCTGGCACCATTCTGGGCGTTTAACGCCAGAAAAGGGCACCAGACTGGCATTAAACGCCAGAAAAGGGCAAGCACTTGGCGTTAAACGCCAGAAATGGGCACCAGCCCGGCGTTTAACGCCAGAATTGGCTAAAAACGCATTTTTGCATGACATTTAGTGCAGGGATGACTTTTCCTTGACACCTCAGGATCTGTGGACCCCACAGGATCCCCACCTACCCTACCACTCTCTCTCTTCTTCACCCATTCACCAATCACCTCAACACCTCTTCCCCAAAAACCCTTCACCTATCAAATCCCATCTTTCTCTTCACCACTCACATCTATCCTTCATAAAACCCCACCTACCCCACCATTCAAATTTAACCCACTTTCCCTCCCAAACCCACCCATACATGACCGAACCATGAGCCCCCCCACTCCTATATAAACCCTTCTTCACTCCTTCATTTTCACACAACCTAAACACCACTACTCTCCCTTCTTGGCCAAACACAAAGCCATTCCCTTCTTTCTCATTTCTTCTTCTTCTACTCTCTTCTTTCTTCTTTTGCTCGAGGACGAGCAAACCTTTTAAGTTTGGTGTGGTAAAAGCATTGCTTTTTGTTTTTCCATAACCATTTATGGCATCCAAGGCCGGAGAAACCTCTAGAAAGAGGAAAGGGAAGGCAAAAGCTTCTACCTCCGAGTCATGGGAGATGGAGAGATTCATCTCAAAGGTGCATCAAGACAACTTCTATGAAGTTGTGGCCTTGAAGAAGGTGATCCCTGAGGTCCCTTTCAAACTCAAAAAGAGTGAATATCCGGAGATCCGACATGAGATCCGAAGAAGAGGTTGGGAAGTTCTTACCAACCCCATTCAACAAGTCAGAATCTTAATGATTCAAGAGTTCTATGCCAATGCATGGATCACCAAGAACCATGACCAAAGTGTGAACCCGGATCCAAAGAATTGGCTTACTATGGTTCGGGGGAAATACTTGGATTTTAGTCCGGAAAATGTAAGGTTGGCATTCAACTTGCCCATGATGCAAGGAGATGAACATCCTTACACTAGAAGGGTCAACTTTGATCAAAGGTTGGACCAAGTCCTCACAGTCATATGTGAAGAGGGCGCCCAATGGAAGAGAGATTCAAGAGGGAAGCCGGTTCAATTGAGAAGGCATGACCTCAAACCCGTGGCTAGAGGATGGTTAGAGTTTATCCAACGCTCAATCATTCCCACTAGCAACCGGTCTGAAGTTACTATAGACCGGGCTATCATGATTCATAGCATCATGATTGGAGAAGAAATAGAAGTTCATGAGGTTATAGCTCAAGAACTTTATAAGGTGGCGGACAAGTCCTCTACCTTGGCAAGGTTAGCCTTTCCTCATCTCATTTGTCACCTCTGTTATTCAGTTGGAGTTGACATAGAGGGAGACATCCCTATTGATGAGGACAAGCCCATCACTAAGAAAAGGATGGAGCACACAAGAGATCCCACTCATCATGAGATCCCTGAGATGCCTCAAGGGATGCACTTTCCTCCACAAAACTATTGGGAGCAACTAAACACCTCCCTAGGAGAATTGAGTTCCAACATGGGACAACTAAGGGTGGAGCACCAAGAACACTCCGTCCTCCTCCATGAAATTAGAGAAGATCAAAGAATCATGAGAGAGGAACAACAAAGACAAGGAAGAGACATTGAGGAGCTCAAGCACTCCATAGGATCTTCAAGAGGAAGAACAAGCCGCCATCACTAAGGTGGACCCGTTCTTTAATTCCCTTGTTCTTTATTTTCCTGTTTTTCGAAAATTATGCTTATGTTTATCTATGTTTGTGTCTTGTGATCATTAGTGTCTTAGTGTCTATGCCTTAAAGTTATGAATGTCCTATGAATCCATCACCTCTCTTAAAAAAAATGTTCTTAATTGAAAAAGAAAAGAATTGCATGAATTTTGAATTTTATAACAGTTTAATTATTTTGATGTGGTGGCAATGCTTTTGTTTTCTGAATGTATGCTTAAACAGTGCATATGTTTTTTGAATTTGTGGTTCATGAATGTTGGCTCTTGAAAGAATGATGAAAAAGGAGAAATGTTACTGAGGATCTGAAAAATCGTAAAAATGATTCTTGAAGCAAGAAAAAGCAGTGAATACAAAAAAAAAAGAAAAAAATTTCGAAAAAAAAAATAAATAATAAAGAAAGAAAAAAAAGAGAGAGAAAGAAAGAAAAAAAAAGAGAAAAAGAAAGAAAAAGAAGGAGATAAAGTTGTGATCCAAGGCGAAAAGAGTGTGCTTAAGAACCTTGGACACCTCTAATTGGGGACTCTAGCAAAGCTAAGTCACAATCTGAAAAGGTTCACCCAATTATGTGTCTGTGGCATGTATGTATCCGGTGGTAATACTGGAAGACAGAGTGCTTTGGGCCACGGCCAAGACTCAATAAGTAGCTGTGTTCAAGAATCATCATACTTAACTGGGAGAATCAATGACACTATCTGGATTCTAAGTTCCTAAAGAAGCCAATCATTCTGAATTTCAAAGGATAGAGTGAGATGTCAAAACTATTCAGAGGCAAAAAGCTAAAAGCCCCGCTCATCTAATTAATACTGATCTTCATAGATGTTTTTGGAATTCATTGTATATTCTCTTCTTTTTATCTTATTTGATTTTCAGTTGCTTGAGGATAAGCAACAATTTAAGTTTCGTGTTGTGATGAGCGGATAATTTGTACGCTTTTTGGCATTGTTTTTAGTATGTTTTTAGTATGATCTAGTTAGTTTTTAGTATATTTTTATTAGTTTTTAGTTAAAATTCACTTTTCTGGACTTTACTATGAGTTTGTGTGTTTTTCTGTGATTTCAGGTATTTTCTGGCTGAAATTGAGGGACCTGAGCAAAAATCTGATTCAGAGACTAAAAAGGACTGCAGATGCTGTTGGATTCTGACCTCCCTGCACTCGAAGTGGATTTTCTGGAGCTACAAAAGCCCAATTGGCGCGCTCTCAACGGCGTTAGAAAGTAGACATCCTGGGCTTTCCAGCAATATATGATAGTCCATACTTTGCCCAAGATTTGATGGCCCAAACCGGCATTTAAAGTCACCCTCAGAATTCCCAGCGTTAAACGCCGGAACTGGCACAAGGATGGGAGTTAAACACCCAAACTGGCATAAAAGCTGGCGTTTAACTCCAAGAAGAGTCTCTACACAAAAATGCTTCAATGCTCAGCCCAAGCACACACCAAGTGGGCCCGAAAGTGGATTTTTATGTCATTTACTCATCTCTGTACACCCTAGGCTACTAGTTCTCTATAAGTAGGACCTTTTACTATTGTATTAAAATCTTTTGATCACTTTAGATCTCTTGATCATGTTTTGGGGAGGCTGGCCTCACGGCCATGCCTAGACCTTGTACTTATGTATTTTCAACGGTGGAGTTTCTACACACCATAGATTAAGGTGTGGAGCTCTGCTGTACCTCGAGTATTAATGCAATTACTATTGTTCTTCTATTCAATTCCGCTTGTTCTTGTTCTAAGATACCACTTGTTCTTCAACTTGATGAATGTGATGATCCGTGACACTCATCATCATTCTCACCTATGAACGTGTGACTGACAACCACCTCCGTTCTACCTTAGATTAGGTGGATATCTCTTGGATTCCTGATACACGATGCATGGTTGATCGCCTGACAACCGAGTGCTCGCCTGGCAACTGAGCCAGCCATTCCGTGAGATCAGAGTCTTCGTGGTATAGGCTAGAACTGATGGCGGCATTCAAGAGAATCCGGAAGGTTTAACCTTGTCTGTGGTATTCTGAGTAGGATTCAATGATTGAATGACTATGACGAGCTTCAAACTCCTGAAGGCGGGGCGTTAGTGACAGACGCAAAAGAATCACTGGATTCTATTCCGGCCTGATTGAGAACCGACAGATGGATAGCCGTGCCGTGACAGGGTGCGTTGAACATTTTCACTGAGAGGATGGGAGGTAGCCACTGACAACGGTGAAACCCTTGCATAAGCTTGCCATGGAAAGAAGTAAGAAAGATTGGATGAAGACAGTAGGAAAGCAGAGAGACGGAAGGGACAAGCATCTTCATACGCTTATCTGAAATTCCCACCAATGAATTACATAAGTATCTCTATCTTTATCTTTATGTTTTATTCGTATATCACCCACATACATTTGAGTTTGCCTGACTAAGATTTACAAGGTGACCATAGCTTGCTTCATACCAACAATCTCTGTGGGATCGACCCTTACTCGCGTAAGGTTTATTACTTGGACGACCCAGTACACTTGCTGGTTAGTTGTGCGAAGTTGTGTTTATGCCATGGTATTGAACACCAAGTTTTTGGATTCATTACCGGGGATTATTTGATTTGTGAAAAGTATTGATTACAATTTCGTGCCCACATTCTCTGAGTTGTGTTTCATGCATATAGGATATCCTTGTGGTATGGATTGCATGACTGTTGCTGTGTTTCCATTTTAGAGACTATTCACACTTTGCCTGAAATGTTAAGACTGATCAACTTAATATTGCATGTTGGGTGTGAACAGGATCTTGATGGCTGCATGGGGACGAGGATGTGGTAGGCATGGTGCGAACCTTGTAGAGGAACCAATGAAGGGTGCAGATGCTTTTATAGCTGCGATGAACACCATGGCTGAGGCTGTGCGTGAAGCGGCAACTATTACAACGCGAGCAATTGACCATTCACGAGAGAGGAATGGAAATCATAATAGAGGATGCAATCGTGAGCATGGTGGAGACGGTAATGAAAATGAAGGCACTGGAAACCACGATAATCCAATGACACTGAAAACCTTTCTGAAGGTAAATTCACCCAAGTTTAAGGGGACACTTATTGCAACTGAAGCTAACAACTGGTTCTGTGTTATTGAGAAGTCATTGCGAAAGCAACATGTACCAGAAAGACAATACGTCAAATTTGCGACCTATATGCTAGAGGGAGAAGTTGAACATTGGTGGCATGGAGTACAACGCTTGTTGAGGCAGAAGGTGAAAGAGATTGACTGGGACACTTTTAAGGAGGAATTTTACAAAAATATTTTTCTAGATCTGTTTATGTTGCTAAAGAAATGGAACTGATGCAGTTGACACAGGAAAATATGTCAGTGGCAGAATATACTCGGAAATTTGAGAATTTGTGCCAATTCTCTAAGATCTGTCAGGAAAACCCAGATAATTTTGAGGAATGGAAGTATTTGAAGTACGAAAGAGGACTTCGCAATGAGCTAATGCATTCATTGGTCCCACTAAAAATACGGAATTTTGCAGAGCTTGTCAATAAGAGTCAACTGATGGAAGACTGTGAACATAAGATGACAGCGTCAAGGATGGGTTATCCGAGCCTACCGCCAAGGAACTTTAATAATTTTCATACGCATGCGGTACATCGGAAGGTTGATTTTAAGGTACCAGGGGTTATATGTTATGGTTATATGTAATGCTGGCCTTGTTTATGTTTTATTTAATTCCATGTGACGGCTTGCCTATGTTTAATTAGCTCTCCTCGCAAATATTTTTATAAAGTAAAAAAGTTTTTTTTCTCAAAAAAATTCAATAGTATGATCATGACGTACTAGAAATTGAGTCGTTACAAGTACTGCATATATACATAATTATAGAAATATTATTGATATAATATTTCTATGTATATCTAAATATCCATTAATACCCCCTTCAAGGTGGAGCATGCAAGTCTTCAATGTCCAACTTGACCAATATTTTCTCAAACTTTTTGGCACCAAGAGTTTTAGTAAAAAGGTCGGTCAACTGAGTGTGAGTGGGAACATAAGATGGAAGGGGGCGTTGGTGCACGATCTCATCCCGAATAAGATGACAATCTACTTCAATATGCTTCGTGCATTTATGAAAAACTGAATTTTTAGTAATGTGAAAAGCTGCTTAACAGTCGCAATAGAGATGAATAGGGACATGATAAGGCACGTATAGAGATGAGAGTATATCTTTAATCCACTTCAATTCTTTTGTTGTCTAAACCATTGAACGATATTCATTGTCAGCAGAGGAGGCAGACATTGTCTGTTGTTTCTGAGTTTTTCAAGATATTGGTGAGTTACCAAGCTGGATGAACCAGCCTGTGATTGACTTGCGAGTGAATAAACAACTAGCCCAGTTTGAGTCACACCATTCATAGGGCTGCAAATCATTCTCTCGTGGAAGAAGAATTCCTTGTCCAAGGTGTCCCTTTAAATAGCGTACAACACATAAAGTAGCTTGCCAGTGTTTGATGCGTGGATTTTGCATGAATTGGGATAACATGTGAACACTGTAGGCTAGATTAGACCGAGTAAAACATAAATAAATCAGTCTTCTAACAAGCCGACGACATATGCTAAGATCGGATAAAAGAGAACTTGCAGTTGACCCCAATCGATGATTCTCTTCGCACGGTGTTGCTACACGCTTAGCACATAGAAGTCCTGTTTCGGTGATTATATCCAAAACATATTTTCTTTGGCACAGAAAGATTCCAGTTGAAGATCTGGCAACCTCAAATCCCAAGAAGTATTTCAGTCAGCCTAAATCTTTTATGTGAAAACATATGTGTAAATACTCTTCGAAACGTTGAATTATAGTACCATTATTTTCTGCAATTACAAGGTCATCAACATATACCAAAATTATCAATTGCATGCTATTATGGCGAAGGCTAAACAAGGAATGATCCTTTGGGAATTGCTTAAAACCATATCGAAGGAAGACAAATGAAAATTTTACAAAGCAGCAACGTGGGGCCTGCCACAGTCCGTAGAGAGATTTCTGAAGTTTACAGACCAGTCCTTGTTGAGGCACTTGAAAATCAGGAGGAAGCTTCATGTAAATGTCCTCATCAAGTTTTCCATGAAGAAATGCATTGTGGGTATCCATTTGGTGGAGTTCCCAATCCTGGGCTGCTGCCACTGTGAGTGTTGTGCGAATTGTTACCATCTTTACCATTGGAGAAAATATTTCATTGTAATTCAAGCCTTTCACTTGATTATTTCCCAAAATTACCTGTCTTGCTTTGAACCTCTCTATTGTCCCGTCAGAATTATATTTAATTTTTTAAACCCACTTACACCCATGTGCTTTCTTTCCTGGGGAAGAGTTGTGAGCTTCCAAGTGTCATTGAGTTGAAGCGCATGAATTTCTTGGGACGTCACTTCATGCCAACGCTCATCTCTAACTACTTGAGAGAAAAATAGAGGCTCTTGGCTCTTGTTCTATCTGAAGAGAGGCAAGAAAACTGCAGTGTTGTTTGGAAAAAGAATTATAATTCAAAAAATTTTGTATAGGATAGGACACACCTGAGGATTTTGATAGAGAGGGAGATTGGTCGGTAGGACTTATTGGTATCGTGGCAGTAGAGACAAAATCGCATAACCTGACTGAGGGTATCTTCATGCGATGACCCTGACTAAGTGGAACATCCATCGTGACTAGTGGTAGATCAGAAGTTGGCGTTGTTTCTGCTGCACTTGGTTCCGATGCATCGTCAGCGATGTACTCTTCAGTCTCTTTATTGAACTCATATCTCCCTTGTTTGTCAATAGGTACTTCAATGAGGGAATCCCCTGGTCATTTAAGTGTGGAGTACTAAGCCCAAGTGTGGATGCTGAACTTGGCCCATTGCATGTGTCTTCTTCAATAATTATTTCTATTACAGGAGATCCAATATCTTCAATCCTTGGTTCCAAAGCCTGATCCGCTTTAAAAGGGAACATATCTTTAACAAAATAGATGTTACGAGAGACAAATAAAACTTCTTTTTCCAACTCAAATAGTTTCCATCCTTTTTGCCCAAAAGGATACCCGACAAACACATCGGCTACAGCTGGCAAATTTGTCCCCTCGTCTATTCTGATTTTGATCATAACACAAAGAGCCAAAAACCTGCAAGTGCTCATAACTTGGAATTGTTCCATGAAAAATCTCATACGGAGTCTTGCCCTTCAATATTGAAGATGGCGTACGATTAATTAAATAGCCAGCAATTAAGATACATTCTCTCCAAAACTGAATAGGAAGATTGCCTTAAAAATGTAATGATCTAGCAACATTGAGAATATATCGATGTTTGCGCTTCACTCGTCCATTTTGTTGCGGTGTATTAACACATGACGATTGGTGAATAGTGCCTTGTTGTAGGAAGTATTATTTTAAACAAATGAATTCCGTTCCATTATCAGATCGAACCATTTTAACATATTTGTTATATTGGCATTCAACTAAAGTGAAAAAAATTTTCAATGTGGTTGATACCTCAGCCTTTTCTTTCAACAAATATATCCAAATTGCTCGTGAACAATTATCCACAATAGTTAAGAAATACGAAGAACCACATGAGGAGGGAGTTCTATAGGGTCCCCACAAGTCACAATGGATTAAATAAAAATATTGGAAGCATGATAGTCACTTAAAGAAAACTTATCTCTTGTTTGTTTAGATTTTTCACAAATTTCACAAATCTCATTGGTTGTATATTTCTCACTTACATTGCGGAGCATTTGCACAATTTTAAATGATGGATGCCCTAGTCTCTTATGCCAAAGCGCCAATTGATTCTCTGTTCTGGCATGACAAGCTTGAATCTTGTGTACCCTATGATACCAATAGAACCCATCTTTCTGCTCACCTGCTCCAATTAGCGTCCTCGAAGTACGATCTTATATGACACAAAATTTATCAGTGAATTGTACTAGACATTGTTCTTCATCTGTTAATTGAGAAACTGAGAGTAAGTTATATTTTGATTGAGGTACATAGAGAACATTTTTCAATTCAAGTCCTCCTTCAAGTATCACTGTTCCTTGCTTGCATGCTATCACCTGCTCACCATTTGGTAAACCAACTGGACACCCGCATATAGTTTTTTTTCATATAAAATTTTCAAGGTTCCCGTCATGTGGTTGGAAGCTCCACTATCAATAATCCATAAATAAAAAATTCTCTTACAAGTCATTTTCTCAGAGTCATTTGATTTTTGTTTGTTGATCATATTTACCAACACTTTCCATTACTCATTGGTCAACTCTGACATCTCACGTCTCGTGTCTTCCATGTTGATAGCATGGCTATCACTTCCATCAGTGTGTGCCATATGTGCACGTGTTGAAATTCCTCAAGTACGCGTGCCTTGTCATCTGTAGTCTTTGCCACCACCTCTTTCTTCATTCTTTGGTCGATCGCCCCACCATTTTGGATATCCTACAATCTGAAAGCATCCTTTAACACCATGCCCACTTTTGCCACAGTTAGTGCATATTGTGGATTTTTGGCTAGGATCTCCTCGTCCTTTCGTCCGGTTCCCTGCCTACATTGTGAGTCCTATAATGAACCCTCTCTCTTATAATGCCTTAGCCATCATCTTCACTCTCTCCTCTTGAACTAGCATTGCGGACACACGATTCAACGATGACAAATGATTTGTTGCCAGAATATTTGACCACACTGTTCCATAACTCGCATCATCTAGGCCATTAGTGGACCCTCTCTTCTTCCCTTCGTTTCTCAAGTTGTGATCCAATCTCGCATTTATATCCACCACACGTGCATTTGGAAATTTCTTGCACTGTGCTAATTTATCCCATAGTACTTTCAATTTTCTATAATACGCCGTTATAGCTATTTCTTCCTGCTTGCATCTCGTCAAATCTGACTTCAGTGTCTGCGCGTTCTCAACATACGCAACGGTTGACCGTAAGCTTGGTTCGGTTGTGTTCAAGATCCCTGATATACAATCTTGGATTGAACTGTCCACCAATCCTCAAGATCAGATGCATCTTGTTCTGGATCCATGAGAGTTTCATTGATGAATCCCATTTTCTACGAACCCGAAGTGATATTTTCACAGCTCTGACCCATTCCTCGTAATTTTCTCCACACAGCTGCAATTGCGTGATTACATTTCTTGGGTTGTCACTCTCATTGAGGTCATATGGCGAGTGAGCTTTTTAGTTCTTTTTTCTGAAGTCTCTGGTATCATGGTTCTTTTTGTGTTTGTCAGTATCAGAGTAGGCCCTGATACCATGTAGAAAATAAGTTATTTCAACTTGCTTTTCTATACATAATTATAGAAATATTATTGATACATCTTTTGATACTAGAGTTTAGGAGTTAATTTGGGATAAAGTATTTTTTTACTTTATTAGGTCAATTTTAGAGTCTATTGTTTACATTATTCACAATAATTATTATCTACCTAACAAAATTCTAATTAAAAATGACTATTTATTTTAACTAATATGGGCCGAGTTTCATTATTTAACTTTTCTTTTATACGAGTATAAGACTTTCTTAAGCAAAATTATTGTAACCAACTGAAGTATTTATTTTGAATTACGTAGGCCACCATTTCAAAGTCATGTTTACATTTTTCATACAATGAAAATGATCTATCTTTCTAAAGAACGGATATAGTTTTTTTTTTCACACACACTCCAACAGTCCAATTCAACTTTGTCTCTTCGTTGAATTATTGGTCACATACATATTAATATTATATTTATCCATTTGTACAACTCACTAAAATTAATCTGATCATATTAGACATTATATTACATCGTACAAAATTTCTTAACATAAGAGTGTCCCTATCAGTCAGCATGAAAATAAGTCACAAATAACAAATTTACTCACATCATTTTCATTTGCCATATGATTCGGTTTTCGCTTACTCAATAAATTACAAAAAGTATTAATTTGTTGATGTCTAAATATTTTACACATCACGGAGATGAAATTTAATAATATTTATTTGATTTATGTTTTCGTAAATTATGTATTAATAAAAATAAAAAATAAAAATATTTTTTCTTGTTTAGATTTATTTACATACAACTGCTCTATGTCCATGTTTTTTATTTTGTTATTGATTTATATTATATTTTTAAAATAAATTTAAAAATAATATATTATTAATTATTAGTTATTGCTGAAAAACTATTTAAAATACTATATATAATTAAAAAGAAAACATTAAAAATAATCCGTCTTAATGAAATGTAAAATTTGATTTATGGGATACATGCAACTCTAGTTTACTATCTTACCTTGAGGATTGGACAAGAATATATATGAAGCATATTTTTATTATTATTATTATTATTATTATGCTTTAATTTAATAGTGATGACCGAATAAATATTAAATATATGTGTTACTTCATTTAAGAATAGTTATTGATAGGTTTATCTAACGTATATCTTTAACGTATATGTTAGGTTATTCTTAGTAAAAAATCTAAACATTTTACTTTAAAAAATTACATAATAAATATATTAAAAATTAATTTTTATAAGTTTTTTATAAAAAAATTAAATTAATAACCTTAATTTATACTCTTAAATACATATTAGTTAATTTCTATTTTTATTAATTTTGACATGGATTTTATAATAGTTTTTGAATAGTCATAATTTTGATTACATGGATTAAACAATTGAGTCAATTTAGTTTAATTTACAAAATTTAATTATGTTATATGTATAAAAAAAATTAGTCATCGTATTAAAAGATACATATTTAGCAATTCATAATTCTTTTTATTATGCTATTATAAAACAGTTTTATTATTTGTTTATTATATATTTGATTATTCTATTATGATAAATTTGATTATTTTAATAATTAATTATTTAATTAAAAATATAAAATAATATACATAAATATATACAAATATATGATAATAATTTAGTACGTAACTGATTTTTACTATATATGTAATATTTTTGAATTACTTTGGGGGATAAGTTAAGGTTTACACAATATTTATAGAGACTAAATTGATCTTATTTTTAACGGTTTCATTAAATATTTAAGTATTTTTATCAATTAAGTTATTTTTTACAAATTTTTTTCATCATATTTTTTTATTGTTGTTGTGTTTTGTTTTATTTCTTCTCTTGTTTTTTGTAGTGGTTATTGCAATATTTTTTATATTTTTTTATGTTTAATTATTTTTTGTTCTTTATTCTTGTTTTCATTCATATTAAGAGGATGAAACAACAAAAATTATGAGAAGGTGAAACAAAAAGAAGAAGCAAACCAGGGAGAATTTTAAATTATGCATAATTTATTAAAAAAATAGTATCGAAATTTTTTAACTGTGACACATATTCTTATTAGGAGGATAGAAAAAGATGAATTATAAGAATGTGAAACAAAAAGAATAAAATAAAGAAAAAGATAATGATGATGAAGAAAAAGAAGAGGAGGAGGAGAGAGAGTTTTGAATTGTGTAGAATTTATCCAAAAAATATTACCAAAATTTTTTTACTGTAACACAGAAAATTTCTTAATTAACACCAAAAAATTTTTAATTTAGATACAGAAATTTCTTAATCATAATATCATTCCCAACTAAATGAAATGGTATTTATGTTTTTTTTAGTTCTGAACCACACTTAAATGTATTTTATTGGTTAATTGGGTTAAAATATTGAATTTATAGTTCGTTATTTAAAGATTTATTGTGTCTTTTATAAAAAATTTCTGTGTTATTTTTAACTAAATAATGTATTTTTGTTATTATTGAATTAATTATATAGTATTGAACTAATATATATAAGATTTGACTATTTCTGTGTCATTTATAACAATTTGATATATCTATTAAATTTAAAATATAAATAAATATATTTTATTGGTTGAGTGAGTCAAGATTATAAACTTATGGTCTTTTGAAGATTTTTTTGTGTTATTTACCACTAAATAATGTGTTTTGTTATTAAACTAATTTTGTAATATTTAATTAAAGAAAAAGAAAATAATGATAACAAAAATGACGACTATAATAACTAAGAAGATGAGGAGAAAAACAAAAGAAAAGAAATCAAATAAAATAAAAAAGAGGAAAAGAAGATAGTGACAATAACGATAATAAAAATGATGACAATAATAATTAAGAAGAAAGAAAAAAAAACGGTAGCAATTATAATTCTAATCATCCAATACTGTTACAAATTGTGCATGCAAATAGAACTGCCTCAATTTCCACCTTGGTAATGCCTACTTTATCCCCATCACTCTTATGAATTATTTATTTGAATACAATTTCCTAAACTAAGCCTATTTTACTGATGTTGGTTCCTTCTAAAGTAAGCTTATTTTGCTGATGTTAGATTCTTCTAACACCTCCATTCCACAACTTTTGTGAATATCTATATATACACATATAACCTTCACAAGTTGTAACAATATAATAACAGTTACTCTTATCTATTCTTCTTCTGTCCACATATTTTTCACACTTCACTTAACTTTTTTTATAAAATAATCATTATGGTGCTTATCCAAGAAAAAATGGATCCGCCTTATATTCAATTATCTGATATAGAAGACGAGAAAATTGATGATATCGCGACAGCAGCAAAAGATGAAACTATAGATTATGAGGATCTGAAGAAGCGCATATGAAAAGACCGTATCCTTCTCCATAAGATGAAGGAGAAACTTAGCATGGACGAATCTGACAACAAAAAAACCCAAAAAAGAAGCGTCCAGGAAAAAGAAGATGTCTAGGGCACAAGACTCGTCTTCAAATACATGGTAAAAATCATGGAGGTTTGCAAAGCTCGTGGGTTTGTCTATGGCATCGTCTCTGAAGATGGTATATAATTACACCCTTCTTTCTTTTAAAACAAGGGTTTCTTTTTTATTTTATTTTTTTAATTAAAATCAACTCTGCATAGTTAAAAAGTTTAATTTAAAAGGAGGAATAATAACGTAAGTAAAATTATTTTTATGTAAAATATAATAATTTAATTAAATATATTAAATTATCTAAAAAATTTTAATCATGAAATAAATTATATTTGAGTTTTTATCTAATAAATAATACAAAAACAATTTTAATATTTTTCTATGTTCTTACTAAACAAATTTTATTCCTGTCACACTTCAGCCTTCATCATACTTTTCCTTTAATTATAATTCATAGGAAAGCCAATTACTGTAGCTCGGATAGTTTGCGAGAATGGTGGAAAGAAGATATTAGATTTGAACAAACTGCTCCTAAAACAATTGCAAAGTATTTACCGTTGCTTGAAAAGGGAGAGTTAGATGCATCGTCAAGCATACACCTTCTCCAAGATCTTCAAGACGCAACACTAGGATCTCTCCTTTCAGCATTGATGCAATACTGTATGCCGCCACAGAGGAGGTATCTTTTGAGAAAGGCGTGGCCCCGCCGTAGTGGCCTAATGGGTTAGAGGTATGGTGGGGCGATCAGGGCTTTTTGGCTCAAGAACACGGCCACCACCGTATAAGAAACCCCATGATTTGAAGAAGGCATGGAAGGTTTCGGTATTGACTTCAGTTATAAAGCACATGTCCCCTGACTTAGAGAAATTGAAAAGGCTCGTGACTCAATCAAAGACCTTGCAAGATAAGATGACCGCGAAAGATAACGCTATTTGGACCAAAGTTGTCAGCCAAGAAGAAGCTTTGTTGAGACTTACCAACAAGTGTCTTAAGATTTTTCCTTCTTTGTTCAACGACAAGGAGAATAATAAGGAAGACGGGGAAGGAGAAATCGAAGTCTTTGAGTCATCCCCAATAAGCTCTATTAATAATTCTCTTGATCATGTTTTGTTTGGTGGTGGCGGCAGTAGCAACAACGGAGGCAGTGAAAAAAAAGTGTGATTTTTATAGTAATAATAATGGTAATAGCTTTGTGGAAAAACCAATATATACATGCCAGAACGTGGATTGTCCACAAAGCAATTTGTCTATGGGATTTAGAGACAAGAATTTAAGGATGGACCACGAGTCGATGTGTGCCTTTCGCCGTGCCACTCTTGATCATCAGGGGAGTAATAGCAGCAATGAGAATTCCAACGCTTTCCATGATTACCTGCCGAGTGAGGAAAGGATGACAAGTGTTGGAGTTTGGATGAATATGGAGGTAGCTAAGGCCAATAACAACAACAACAATAATAATAATTTTGGTGACACTGATTTTGGTGATATTGATATTATGAATTTAATGCAAGAGATTGCGGGTGAAGCTTTTGGGGAGGACAAATTAGGGTTGTGGCTGAATGACATTGAAGATTGTGAGTTGCTTATGGCATTGGAGATGGTTAAAACAAATAGCGCAATGGATTCCACTCATCAAAATAATAATCCACCGTTAGTAAAGCAGCATGATCGTATTTTCCCACATGGCGGCCATCTTCGTGACGAAGAAGCAACTACTTCATCACTTTGGGACTATACTACTACTTTATTTAAGAGCAACAACATTGGATAATTAATTTTATATGTTTACAAATATTGTAGTTTCTATGTATTATTAATTAATTATTAGTCTTCTCTACTATCACATTATCATACACAATTTGCTCACATATGATTCTGATTAGATTGATTAATTACCTGATGTGAGTTATTTATAGTTATAGCATCCAAAAAATGTTTCTGTTATATGTAATATTGATTTTCTTAAATAAAATGATATTTTATTATGAATATAATTTGTATGCATGTGTTGATCATTCAAGTTATTCTTGTCGTTAATTATATTTCTTTTGAAATACTTTGAAGTTAGCAAATGATTAAAGTAAACAATTTTTTAAGAAAAATATTAGGAGTAAAACTTTTGTACACATTTAGCTATATCTTATTTTTTTGTGATTAAGAATTAGAATTTAGTATTTAAAATTTAAAATTTTGTTAATGATGTAATACAAAAACATGTTTTTTAAACAATACATGCGTATGGAAACAGAACACCTCATTAAATTCAATACACCGAAAAAGACTTGGCAAAAAAAATATAATAGTTGTAAATAAATATTCACGCTAAATTTCATTGTGAAATTGAAAGATATAAAACAAGGTTGATTGATAAAAGCTAAGGAATTCAATTAAGTGGTTGGGGTGGATTAGTTACATTGTAAACCTTTGGCAAGAGTCAAAACTCTAAGTAGTTCTGTGATTGGCACCACAAAAAGTGATATTTGAAACAATACATTATACATGGTATTAGATTTTCTGTGTATAATGGTAAAATGGTGATTGATCAAATAGATGAGACAACTATCTGACTTTGGTCTTGTGAATATCTAGGATATAGTCATAAAAGTTAGATGATAAGGGTGGATGTTAGTTAGTCATACAAATTACATTAGTTTGTGCCATAGAATTGGAACGTATGATTTTGTTTGTTGTGTGTTTGGTATATAGGCTCAGTCACATCTTCATGAATATTCTCATTTGAATCGAGTATTTTATATAATTTGAGTAAATATTTAAATTATTTTTCAAATATTATAAATTAAATATTTTGGTAATTAACCATTTTTTATTATTTTAATTTTTTTAGACGAATTTAGTTTTCTGTTAAAAAATGATTTATTTAATATGCATATTAAAAATTTTATTAAAAATAATAATAATTTTTCTAATCAAAATAATTTTTGAAGATTTTTATGATAATAAAAATTTATTAAAAATTAAATTGTCTAATTTAAAGTTCTTTAGAAATTAATTTAAGTGCTTAGTTTTATAAATTTTTACTCATTAAAAGAAAAATAATTAAAATAGCAACTTCAAAAATATTTTAGTTATGTTATTTTTAACATCTTTGTATTTTTATTTCTCTATATCTATTAAATGTTTACTTTTTGTTTTTCTGAATATCACTTAAGTTCTGTTTATTTTCATATATTATACATGTGTCTTTATTTTAGCATAGATGTTTACTTTTTCATATAAAATATAAAGTAACAATGTGGATGTGTTTACTTTTTTATATAAAATACTTTAGTAACAATGTGGATACAAGAGGTAAAAGAAAATTATACAGTAAGAATAGGAGAGCATTTGAAAAAAAAAATTAACCTCCAAAGCATTTCTTTAGATACTGTATCATAGTTATTAACTAATAATTGACCTAATTAAAATATTAGATTATTGAATTACTAATTCAATGGTTGAGTTACTAATTGAATCGGTGATCCAATTATAACTAAATAATTATATAGAATTATATTTCATTATTTTTATAATAAATATTTTTTAATTTTGTTTTTTGTATTAAATTAATTATTGTTAGATTTCAATAAATTATTAATTAATTTATATCTATCACATGGTTCAAGTATTTATTAAAATAATTACATAATCATAGAAAAAAAAAGTTGTAATTAATAAAAAATATTTGACCTTTTTAAATTTGTAAATATTTAATAAAATTTAATATTTATTTTAATAATGATGTATAATTAAAAAATTCTAACCTTGAGAAAAAATGAATAAAAAAACAAAATTAAAATTAAATTTAACGAATCTGCGAGCAAGCAGTTCATGCAGCTATGGTTCATTCATGCCTTTCTCCGGCCAAATATAAACTAACTTTCCAAAAATGAATTTGTAGCAATAGCAACTAATTATTAGGCATAAGAAAAGAGCTAGCTTAATTACTATTTATTAATATTGATGATATTCATTTGTGTCCATACTCTATATATAGGGTCGGTATCTAGAAACTAAAAAAGTGAAAATTCAAGTGAAATTGATTTTACGTGAAGTTGATATCTAAGAGCGGTTAGATGAAAATTTAGTCAAATCAGTTAAATTATTTAACGGCTCTCAGATATCAATTTCACATAAAGTCTACTGCACCTAAATTTCTACATTTTTCTACTTGAACTTTTTTAGCTTTTCTCTCACCTGCCTATCATTATTCAGAAAGCCAAATGAGCCCACTCCTGGAGAAGAGAAGATGAAGATGGACACGGTGATGAAAATTTGGGAGTCAGAATTTTATATTAGGGGTGGGATTAAATTGTGTTTAATTACTTAATTTGTAAAATCATTTTGATCATATTCATGTAACGTACTCGTTACTTTACAATTAGAATGTCATGTTGACTTTTAACCGTTTAAATTAATACTGCACTAACAAAAATTTGGATTAGAGAAAAAAAAATGAAAAAATTACGATATTTAATTTGAGTGATTTATTTGATCATTTATAAAGATTAAAAACTATTCTAATTCGCGCTTAGGAATTCGAAGTTGATTTTAGGCAATATCATGATTTAATTTACAATAATATTATATGTATAAACGTTTTTTAACTAAATTTATTTAAATTGGCATAAATTTATTGAAAAAAACAACATGCGCATATGTCATCAGTTGTCCTTTTTTGCACTTTTACATACATAACTTTTTTGTTGAAGAATACATCAATTTATTGATATATATAGTAAAATAATTTTTGTATATAATACAAATTTATTAATACAGTATAAAAATATTTGTATAAAGCACAAAAATTTATATATAGTACGTAAATTTTTTTATGTGAATGTATTTTAATAGTTGAGTCAATATTCTTGATATGTGACTCTCTAAAAATTTTTATATTGCACACTAAAATTTTTGTTATCTACTAAAATTTTTATATTGTATATTAAAATTTTTATATTTTACGTATTTTATTGGTTAGATGTCAATATTTTGGACACATGGTTTTCTAATTTTTTTTGAAACCAAAATTTGTGTTGTACACTAAAATTTTTGTGTTGTACACCGATATATAAAGTGTCTTTTTTTTGGGTTCTAATGTTCTAGGCATGTAGTCAGGAGTGAAAGTGGGCCGGGCTATTCGATGGGGCTCGGCTCGTATTATGCTCAACTCGACCCGATTTTTTTTAGTAAACAGACTAAGTTTAGAGTTTTTGTAAAACCTATTAGTTAAAACTTAAAACTTAAAAGGTCAGATCATAGGTTTTAAAAAATTCCTACGTAACTCGTTGGATTGGCTCGTCAAAATATTTTTTTGTAAAAATAAATTATTTTTAGTTTAGACTTTTAACTATTCATTTATATTAAACACAAAACAAATTAAAAAAATCAATCATCAATACTAATTAAGATCGTAATTTTTTTTAAAAAAATTATAAATTGTAAGTATAGTTATGATATGTGACTAAAAATTGATATATAAATGATTTTTTTTTACAAATTATAAATTATAAGTTTTAGAATCTATTTAATGTGAATTTAGATTTTGTAAGTTTATTATTTTTTGAGTTCTAATTCACAAAACAGATTTTTTAAATAAATTTGTGAGTTTGTCAAGTTTTAAACAAGTCGAGTTTAAGCCTAAAAAAAAACTATGAGAGATAATAAATCTAGACTTAGATTATCTATTTATAACATTGACCAATTTTATCAAAGTTAAACTTTGGTTTGGTCTAGTCCATTTTCAACCCTACATGTAGTCTTTTAAAAAAAGGGTCCTACTAGTAAGTAGAAAAAATAGATCTTCTACATGTGTAGAAAACATATGTCACTTTCTTAATTAAAGTTTTTGCAAAAGACAAGTACTCTGAAGGGACATTTGTTGCAGTGGTTCAGTTGATGCAGAAGGTAGCCATATGAATTAGTGCTATAACCATGGTTAATTAATGTTTGGTTTTAGTGTTTAATATAATCAATACAAATTTCATATTTGTAAAATATATATGTGGGCCGGGTTTAATATGATGCGTTGGGTCTAATATAAATGTTTATCTTACAAAAATACTCTAATGACTTTAAGACAAAACTATAATATAATTTAATGATTTTTCTATAAAATATTAGAATAAAAATTAATCCTATTAACGTTTAAAATTGCATGAATAAAAATATTATTAAATAACATAAAATATTTAACTAATAATTATTCAATTGTCTTAACTAAATTTTTAATATATAATTTTTTAATATATAATTTTAATATATAATAAATAAACCAAACTTATATATATTATATAAATATTAAATTTGCATATTTATATTAAAGACTAATAAGAGATTAATTAATCATTGTTTTAACATTATGGCAAATTCTATATTGCTTATAAGTTTTTGTCTAAATTTTACCTAATTTATTTTTTGTAGTAAGTTTTGATTTTTTAAAAATTATTTATTCTTATATCTTTTAAATTAAATAATAATTTTTAACTCCTTTTAGCAAATAGGTAATACTTTTTAGACACCATAGCATTCATCTAATATTATTTTATGTCAATTTCTGTACAATTGTAGAAACTGTCCCCTAAATTGAACATTAAAGGTGGCTGCTGCATCATTATTGTTTTACTATTAATATAAAAAAATGAATTAATTTATATTATTAATTATTTTTAGATTAAAATAATGAGACTCACAAATAATAAATGTTACAAATTTAAAAAGATTAAAACATTATTTTATTATTTTACTAATATTATTATTTTAGAGTATTTTTTTATAAAAAAAATAATCCTAATAGATCTTGTTATATAGTCGTATATTAACAAAATTTATGTCCAAAAAGATAAATCTAAATTAATATTAATATATAAAAGCCACATATTTAAGAAGTACTATAGAAAATAATATATATATATATAAATTAAAAAATAAATCAATTTACTTATTCTAAATAATAATATGAAAAGATTTTAAGAATTAAATTAATATTGTAATTATTGTGGTGTTATTGGAGATTGGTCACTATAAAAAAAATTAATATAAAATTTCAATTTAAATGTTAAAAAAACAGTAAAAAAATTAATTTAATAAAAAATTAATCTATTAAAAAGTTAAGTTAACAAATAAGATAAAAATAAAAAACAATAAATTTGAGAAAAATGTATAAGTAAAAAATTATATATTAAAAATTTAGTTAAGACAATTGAATAATTATTAGTTAAGTATTTTTAGTTATTTAATAATATTTTTTATTCATGCAATTTAAAACGTTAATAGGATTAATTTTTATTCTAATATTTTATAGAAAAATCATTAAATTATATTATAGTTTTGTCTTAAAGTCATCAAAGTATTTTTTTTAAGATAAACATTTATATTAGACCCAACACATCATATTAAACCCGGCCCACATATATATTTTACAAATATAAAATTTGTATTGATTATATTAAACACTAGAACCAAACATTAATTAACCATGGGTATAGCACTAATTCATATGGCTACCTTCTGCATGAACTGAACCACTGCAGCAAATGTCCCTTCATAGTACTTATCTTTTGCAAAAACTTTAATCAAAGAAGTCTGGAAATGACATCTGTCTTCTACACATGTAGAAGATTTTTTCTTTCTACACACTAGTAAAGCCCGAAAAGAAAATTTATGATATATATTGTGCATCAAAATTTATGTGTTATACATTAAAATTTTTATATTCTAATTTTTGAACACATATAAGAGAAGAAGAAAATAAAAACCACAGGATGATAATAAAAAAAAGGATGAAAAGGGAAAAAAATTGAACATATGTGAATGTAGATGCTATGGATTCTACCATATCACAAGAATTACATGATGTACAATTGTACATCACTATCCTTTATAGGCGGCTGACAGTCAGTAGAGAATGTAATGCAGCGAATACAGAAGGGCAGAAATACCATTACATTCAGATGCAATAATAATCAGAAACATCAGATCACATAACAATAGTAAACCAAGTCAGTCGTGTGCCTATATAAAGGAAGTAGAGTTGAACAACTGTCATAATTCTCTCTTTCTTAATATACTAATTATTTCAAATTCTTTCATTACATGTTTCCTACTTGAAGGGAAGAAGGGTGCAAAAACAGTATAACCTTCTTTCTCAGTCATTAACATTACCAATAACAAGGATATAACATTCTTCCAAATACGTAAACCTTTTTCCTATATAAGAAGAGTCCTTCAAGCTGAAAAAGAAGAAACATTTTACTTTCAATAAAGCAAATGGTGTGATCTTTGTTGGAAGAGTATGTGAGAAATGCAAATAGTTTTTGCTTTGTATCATTGCTAGAAAATCAAGTAAGAAATTTGCTATTGAATCAAATGCAACAATTGCAAATCAAAGTTCAAAAGCAAAAATGACAAATCAGTAGTTGAATTCATCAAAACACCAAATCACATAACAATAGCAAATCAAGGGCCAAACTGATCCATCCATATTCCCCTTATGTATTATGTTTATGTTGATTATATTGCCCAGACTTGGAGAAAAATGTAATAAGACTTAACAATTTTCTTTAAATATTGACAATTCAAATGACAAGCAAAACAAGCAAATTAAAACTCCAAAATGTTTCATTCTTTCATAAAATAACAAGGTTTAATTATACACAAGCAAATTAAGGCTCTATTGCTCCCGCTGAATTTAATCAAGCTTAAGCACACACTGTAATTTCACCTCATAAGAGAGGCAAAACCAAAACTAATCTAATAAAATAGAAATTTGACAATTGAACTAATCCATATTCTTAACAGAAATCAAGATATCGAGAGAGGCAAACAAAAGGAGATGAGAGGAGATGGGTGAAGAGACCTGACCAACGGCGAGAGAGGCACGTAACACCAGAGGAGAGCAGATCGGCGACGAGGTCACAGGTTGCAGCCTCGCTGGAGAGACATAGCTACAGCGACGGTGGAGAGAGAACACAAAGCAGCGGCCTCAGTGAGCAGATGGGAGTGATGTTGGACAAAGAAGTCGGCTGCTGTTCGGGTGTTTGACACAGACACACACCGGGGCTGCGGGAGAAGAAGATCAGGGGGTTTGGAGTAGTGAATGGAGAATGGGGTGTGCCAGTGTGGTAGTCATAGGGGTATTTTGGGGGTTTTCTCATTAATTTATTAATTTGAGATTTCAATATTTTTGTTAATAGTTTAGTGATATATATTTGGTTCTAAAAACGGGACCGATCATCAAACTATTTTAGTTACTAGTTTACTGGTCTAATCGGTCTAATCATTGTTCAACTAGAAAATTATTTTATAATAAAATAATAAATAATCATACATAAACTACAATATTGTTCTTAACTACCTCAACAAACTGAAGAATCTCAGACTCAACTTTTTCAACTGAATTTTTCAACTGAATTAGCTTTCAATACTGCAATATATAAAGCGGAGGCAAACTTTTCGGCCACCAAACATAACCATTAGAACCTATAGACGCAATCATAAAATAAGAAGACCAAAAATTCTGATCTCATGAAAACAAGCACAATGGCTCAAGGACGAAACAAAAAGTTTTAGAACAATTCAATGACCTAAATGAAATAATAAATCAACAATTCATTGCATTTAAATGATAAACATAAGAACTACTTAAGTGAAAATTTATTGAATTTAATTCATATTCAATCAGTTATAAGTTCATATTTTCTTTTTCTATCAATCACAATCTAAGCACAATTTCTTCTACATCAGCCTGAAATGTATTAAAAAAATTATGATTTATAGCACAAACAATATGTGCAATTTAAATTATGCATTACAGAGTCACATTATGTTTTTTGTGCATAAAATTTGATTGTGAACATCTTAGAGTCAGAATTATTGTTCACATTACAAGGCACTATTACATTATTCTGGTTTGAAGCTTTGTTGTTGTCAGCTACCCCGCATTCTACAAACAGATGCAATTGCAAGATACTATAGACTAGAGAAAGGGCAAGTACTTAAGATAACTTACAGTGGTGATATCACTCAGATTCATGTCAATAAAAAATAAAGAACACACAAAACAGCAACACAGCGGAACCAAATAATCATTGAACAAGGCATAAATGAAAAAACACAGAAATTAGCAGTGAACTGACCTTCGAAGTCTATGATTTTTTTTTGGTTGAACTTCTGAGTAGTCTGAGCAGAGGGGCAGAAGTGCGAGGGAGACGGAGGCCAGGCAACGAGCACGACTCAAAAGACGATGGTGGGTTGGAAGAACCTGCGGCTGAGCAAACAAAGATCAGACTCTAACTGCAATTGGTGGATTGGGGACTTCGAGCACGACGACCAGACGAAGATGGTGGTGCCTGAGCGCGCGACGGACGGCGGCAGGAGTGCGACGGAGCAGATGAAGACTAGGAACTGACACGCCGAGCTCGAGAAAGAAGCACGGACAACCAGACGACGATGGTAGCGCCTGGGCGAGACAGACGGCGGCAGTCCTTGCGGTAGTGGTGGAGAAGCTAGGGTGTCCTGTTTCAACTTCCTTTTCTGATTTGGAGAGAAGTTGTTAGGTTAGGTGTTTAGAATGAAGACTGAAGGAAAGGGGAAGGAAGGTGACGCATGCGTGAACCAAAAGAAAAGTTTTGGTAAAGTTCAAAACGACGTAGTTTTATCTAAACCGGCCGGTTCTGATTTCAATCCGACCGATCGATTTTTGACCGGTTCAATAATTTACTAACGGTTTTTAATTAACAATTTTATATGGTTAATTTGACGGTTAATGTTGTCAGTTCACGGTTCGATTAGTTTAATCAGCCATCTGGTTCAATTTTCAAAATCAACACAAATAAAATTTAAGAAGTAAAATAAAAATAATTTAAAAATATGATAAATTATATTTTTATTAGTAGTAAGCTATAGATTTAATTACTAAAATGTATGAAATTATGTTTTTTTATATTATATTATTAAAGTGTAAGTCTTTTTTCTAATTCTATTTAAAGTGAAAATTTTATACTAAATTATCTTTTGTCGCGCAGATATTTTTATCTTTGAAGATTGAAAAATATATTTAGGTCTCTGACCTCTTAAAAAATCAGACATCTAGATCCCTCCATTAAATAGAGTCTGTTAAAATCAATGAAAAAATCTGACCTGGCTGTTACGGTGTCTTACGTGAAGGTAGAATTTTCAGAACGGGGACAACTTAGTCCTCCCCTCCTTCAAAACGACCTCGTTTGGTGAGTACCCCATCCCTTAAAGATCTTCTGGTCCTGCGCCTACTCCTCCCTGCTGCTATTGCTTGTGTGCTGCCCTACTCGCCACTCCTATCCTGTTGCTTGTGTGCTGCCCTGCTCGTCGGTGGAGAGGTTCTCCTCATGTTCGTTAAGGTTTTTGTTCTTATTCTTCTTTTTCTTCTTTTTGTCAAAGCTTGCTTCCCCTCCTCCAATGGCGGATTTGGCACTAACATCGCCACAGGCGGTGGTCAAATTCAGTCCAATAGCATTACATAAGAAAAATTCTCACTCTTACTTTCTATTTCCGATGCCATTGTCACAACAACAAAGTCAGAGAAACAATGGCCGCTCCTGAAAAATGCTTCCTCGTCACCGATCTCTCTATGAGTCATCATCATCTAATTCCTAATTTGACTAATCATTCAATTGCAGGGTGTTGGAAAAAGTACTTTCATAATCAAAGTCTTCGGGTCCCTCAAAACTTCCCATCTAAACCTCAAGCTTTAGAGATTCTACACTCGTAAACTACCCAAATTCTTCTTCATTTCTATGAATTCACGCCATAGTTATCAAAATCATGTAATTGTTTCTTCTTTTTACAAGTGAAATTAGAAGCTCAGGTGAAAATGTTAGTTTTGAAATTATCACTTTTAATGGTCACATATGCCCACTTGCCTCCACCACCATCTCAACGTATCACCCACCTTTCTTCTTCTTCAGGTGGTGTTTGAGGGTATTCATTTTTTATTCTTCAAGTTTAGAAGGCTGAAAATTTATATCAACAAGGAGCAAGAACATAGGTGGAGGGATGGTTGTGGAATTTGCAGCAGTGTATGGTGGCAGTAGGAAGGGATGAGCCTTTGAAGTGGAGGGGTACTATTTAAAACGATGTCGTTTTGAAGGAGGGGGACTAATTTATCCCGTTTTAAAAACTCTCCTTCTACGTAAGACACTGTAAGGGCTAGATTAGTCTAACGAAACCCACGTCAGACTTTTCTGTTGAGTCTGTCGAACCCTATTCAATGGATAGACTTAAATGTCTAATTTTTTAAAAAGTCAGAGACTTAAATGTATTTTCATATTTTCGTAGACGAAAATATCCACAAAACAAAAAGTCAGAGATTTATTTATCCTTTTATCTATTAAAAATTTAGTTTTCGACTAACATTTTAATATTTTATAGGTTAGGAATAACTTAGCATTTAGGATTTATCAAAATAAAATATAAATATAAATGGTTCATATTTTATAACTATAACAGTGTATGAATTTTTTATTTTTAAATTATTTAAATATTTTATTTATTAAAATGTACAACGTGCAAAATATTTATTTTTTTCACATTGTTATTATACATCTTAGATATAAAGAATAAGAGATAAATACAAAAATCAGGTATTATGCATTTGAGATATATTTTTATTAAAGTGTTATACATTTCAAATGCACAACTATATCTATTTGTCTTTTATCTTTTATATTCAAGATATATAATAATAATGTAAAAATATAAATATTTTATACATTGCACATTTTAAAAGATAACATATCTAAATAATTTAAAAATAAAAAATCCCTTTTGTTGTGTATATCCATGGGAAAATGAAAATGGATCTTTCAGTAGTCTATTGTTATATGGTGTATAGCTGTATAACTGTGTAAGTATATATCTACAAGTAAAATAGAAAAAAAAATATATTTTTTTATATTTTATTGTCATATGACATACCTAAAAACACAAGTTATTTTTAAAACACATAAATCAGATTAAAAGGTAGAATCTATATAAATAAAATTGGCTCTAGGATTATTAGGTGAAATTTTGGACATATATATATGGAGGCCAATGCTACCGTGCTGAATAAAAAAGTTGTGAGCAAAGGCCGAAAATAGGTAGTGTAGTGGAGAAGCTTACATGTATGTAGATTATCTTAAAAGTTCTCGACAATTTTACAGCGTACTTAGAAAGTGATGGAAGAGAATAATTAATTAGATTTAGTAATTTTTTGTTAATGATAATAATTATGTTCTTGGACTTTTTTTTAGAGTCTAATAAATATTTGATATGACATCGAAGTTTAATCTTTTTTTGTTGCATTATTAAACAAAGATAAAATAAATATATTATTTGACATAAAAAAACACTCTGAAATTAAGGACTTAAGGTTAACTTCTGCGTGAATAATTTTTTGTAGTATCTTTTAAGCACATTACTTTTCAACCTTTTCTAATTAATTTCTCTTAATTTTATTAAAAAAATTGTCAAAAAAATTCTTAAATAAATATAATGTAAATAAATGAATTAATTTTATTTTATATACAAAAATTTTATATTACTGTCCTCATTTAATTTATTATATTCACTCAATTTTAAAAAACAAAAGAAAACTACCAAAAAATAGTATTATCTTATTAAAATACGTTCATTTTTTTTGTTTAAATTATATATATTTAAATTCAAATTCACAAAGTTTAGAGGTTTAAAATTATTTTGATTAATTGAATTACATCAAACTAATTAGTTGAATCATCAAATTACAAAATACTTAGTACATTTAGCTTAAATTAACTAACTGAGTAAATCTAATTTTAATTATAAATTACAAAATTATAAAATTATATATCATGTTGTTTTACACTTAAATTAAAAATTATAAATATAATTCACTTGTCATAAATCGAGAATTCTAAATCCTAAAACTTCAATTCTAAACTTTAACCCTCAATCTTATAAAACACACGTAATCGAATCATTAAAAACTTTATATTTTAAACACTAAAACTCTAAATCTTAAACAGTAGAAAATGGGCACACAAAATATTAAAATTTTGAGAGACGAGTTGAAAATTGTGTGACACTTGTAAATGATTATTCATTATTTAAAAATATTATTCTTATAATTCTTTTTAGTAATTATACAATATTTAGTAATACAAATTGAGAACTTTAAATTCCAAACACTAAATATTAAATCCTAAACTCTAAAGATGAATCCTAAATTTAAATTATAACCATAAATTCTAAACTTTATACCCTAAAATTTATGTCAGATAATTTAATAATCTGATATGTAAAGATGCGGTACAAATTAAATTCTGTAAGTTTAATTTCTATCAATGTAAAAATAATTTATTTTTCTTGTTTAAGATGTTTTTCTATTAAAGTGTAATGTAGGTTTTTTATTAATTAAAACAGCAATACAAAAAATAAATTAGGTTTTGTTTAAAAAATTAGGTTTTGTTTAAAAAAAATAATCTAAATGAAATTAAAGAGAGTTTCAAAATCAATTTAACTTGTTAGATAAAGAATTTCTTTTGACATTTTTAAATTATTACAAAATATTATATAATTATTAGAAGAAATTATAAAAATAATATTTTTAAATAATGAATTGTCTAAATTATTTATAAGTGTCCCACAACTTTCAACACGTCTTTAAAATTTTAATATTTTATGTGTCCACTTTTTATCATTTAAGATTTGTAATTTTAGTGTTTAGGATGAAAGGTTTCTGATGATTCGATTATGTGTGTTTTGTAGGATTGAGGATTAGAGTTTAGGTTTGAGACTTTGGGATTCGATTATGTGTGTTTTGTAGGATTGAGGATTAGAGTTTAGAATTGAGACTTTAGAATTTAGGATTTTTTATTTGTGACGAGTCAATTATATGTATAATTTTTAATTAAGTGTAAAATATGATATATAATTTTGTAATTTATAATTAAAATTATATTTACTCAATTAGTTAATTAAAACTAAATGTACTAAGTATTATGTAATTTGATGATTCAACTAATTAGTTTGATGTGATTCAACTAATCAAAATAAATTTAAACCTCTGAACTTTATGAATATGAATTTAAATTATATATATATATATATAATTTAAAAAAATGAACTTATTTTAATAAGAATAATGCTATTTTATGGTAGTTTTTTTTGTTTTTTAAAATTAAGTGAATATAATAAATTAAATGAAGACAGTAATATGAAATTTTTGTATATAAAATAAAATTAATTCGTTTATTTACATTATATTTATTCAAAAAATTGTTTTTAGGCAATTTTTTACGATAACTATAAATCTTTTAATTTCAGAGTTCTCTTCTCTTTTTTTTCAATGTCAAATAATATACTTACTTCATTTTTGTTCAATAATGCAACAAAAAAATATCAGACTTCAATGTCATACCAAATATTTGTTGGATCCTCAAAAAAGCCCAAGAACATAATCATCATCATTAACGAAAGATTATTACATCTAATTAATTGTCCTCCTCCATCACTCTCTGGACATGCTGTAGGAGTTGTCGGAAACTTTCGAGGCAACCTACACACGTAAACTCCTCCACTAGCCACCTATTTTCAAGACCTACTGAAAATTTTTTTGTTCAGCATGGTAGCTGAAGAACGGAAGATTGTTGATTTAGAAGTTATAATAAATTCTCGTTGCAAGTATAGTGTCTAAACCAAGTAATCAACCTTTCTTACAAAAGTTTTGGTTGTCACAAGTAACAAACACCTAAATAAATTGATAACCAAAGTATTCAAACCTCAAGTCGTCTTCTCAAGGAATTATAGGGAAGTACGATTTATTATTGGTTATGGAAAACAGTATTTTTGGGGTTTAAAAAGGTTTTGAACAAGAAAGATGGATTGCAGAAATTAATAAATTAATAGCAAAGAAAAACTCTTGGCAAGGTATGAAAATTGGAAGTCCTATCCTAGTTATCCTTATCAATGGTGATGAGAATTATATTTTTGCTCCCACTAAGTCAACCTCTAAGTATGAAGGTCAGTTAAGTGGACAAATTAATTTAATACCTAAAGTCCTAGTCAACTCCTTAAGGAAAGACTAGAGTTATAGGAATCTAAATTAATCAGCAAGAATAATAATTATCAATCACGATGAGTTTGATAACTCAAGAGTTACTAATTAATCAACCAAAGCCAATAGTAAATAATCTAAATTAAAAATAAGAAAAAACAATCATGAGTCTGAAATACCTTAAATTATATTAATTAAGAAAATCATAACATGAATGGTCATTAAACAAATAAAAGAGAAAAATAACTAAAAAGAACATTGAACCTGGGATGAAGAAGAAATATTCCTAATCCTAATAAAAATCCTAATCCTAAGAGAGAGGAGAGAACCTCTCTCTCTCTAAAAACTACATCTAAATTATGAAAAGTGAAATATGATTTGATTTGAAGTGATGATTTGAGTCTCTGCATGTTCCCTGACTTTAATCTGTGTTTCTGGGCCGAAAACTGGGTTGAATCGCGGCCCAGAATCTCTGCCAGTGACTTTTGTAATTCTGCAGATCGCGCACGTCACGCGGCTGCGTCGTCCCCGCGATCGCGTCACTCAGCGTTTTTCATACCACGCGTGCGCGTCGTCCACGCATTCGCGTCGTTCGTGCAGCTTCCAGTCCGCGCGGTCGCGTCAGACACGCGAGCGCGTCACTGTGATTTCTTCCATTTCGCGCGGTCGCGTGAACCATGCGACCGCGTGACTTCTCGTTGGCCATCTCCTAAATTCCTTGTGTTCCTTTCATTTTTGTACGCTCCCTCTTCATTCTCTAAGCCATTACTGCCCTATGAAGCCTGAAACACTTAACAGACAGATCAAGGCATTGAATGGTAATAAGAGAGGATTAAGATTAGCTAAATTAAGATCAAAGAAGCATGTTTTCAATCATAGAACTAAACTAGGAAGGAATTGTAAAATCATGCAAATCATATGAATAAGTGGGTGAAAAGCTTGATAAAACCACTCAATTAAATACAATGTAAACCATAAAATAGTGGTTTATCATTAGCATAACCCATAAATGGAAGCATTTCACGTGAGTCACTGTACGGTCTTAGCATATTGGTGAGGCATGTACGATCAAGTTGTAATTTTCTTTTTGATGTTTAGATGGATTGTGAATGACTACTTTACCCTCATTTCATAATAAGAAAAGTCCATTATACGTAGTTCTCAAATGAGATAGACAAATTTTGAGCTGCGGTCTTTTAGTTTGTGGTCAGGATAGTAAAGAGTAAAAGTGAAGGGAGGCAAGTCATCATCAAATGCATAAACGCCGTGGTGACATATGTGAGCTGAGCATGTGTTGAGGAAGGGGTCTGGAACAACGGATTCCAATTCTAAATAGAAGCTTTCTGTCACCGAAACTGGATATGTAAGTATGGTTCGTCGGCATCTCATTGAGTGAATAGGTGGCCGATTGATGCGGTGCGATCTTTTTGGGTATTGGTACACGAAATCGTGATACACAACTTCATGCAACTGACCAGCAAGTGCACTGGGTTGTCCAAGTAATACCTTACGTGAGTAAGGGTCGATCCCACAGAGATTGTTGGCTTGAAGCAAGCTATGGTCATCTTGTAAATCTCAGTCAGGCAGATTCAATTGGTTATGGGGTTTCAATAATTAAAAGAACGAAATAGAACATAAAATAGGATAGAAATACTTATGCAATTCATTGGTGGAAATTTCAGATAAGCGTATGAAGATGCTTTGTTCCCTCTGAGCCTCTGCTTTCCTATTGCCTTCATCCAATCATTCATACTCCTTTCCATGGCAAGCTGTATGTAGGTAGATCACCATTGTCAATGGCTACCATCCATCCTCTCAGTGAAATTGGTCCTCTACGGTTTCCCGCATGGCTAATCATCTGTCGGTTCTCGATCATGTCAGAATAAGATCCATTGATCCTTTTGCACACTGTCACTGTGCCCCACAGTCGCAAGTTTGAAGCTCGTCACAGTCATCCCATCCCAGATCCTACTCAGAATACCACAGACAAGGTTTAGACTTTTCGGATCTCAAGAATGCTGCCCATTTATTTCTAGCTTATACCACGAAGACTTTGATTGCACGGAATGGAAGCTCTCTTGTCAGGAGAGGCAACCATGCGTCGTGAACCAGGAGGCCAAGAGATACACACTCAAGCTTTCGTAGATAAAACGGAGGTGGTTGTCAGGCACGCGTTCATAAGGAAGGATGATGATGAGTGTCACGGATCATCACATCCATCAGGTTGAAGTACAAGTGAATATCTTAGAACAAGAATAAGCTTGAATTGAATAGAAAATAGTAGTAATTGCATTGATTCATGAGGAACAATAGAGCTCTACACCTTAATCTATGATGTGTAGAAACTCCACCGTTGAAAATAAAACAAATGAAAAAAGGTTCAAAGACTTGATCAAAGACCTGATCCCAAGATCAAAGATGATCAAAAGATCACAGATGATCAAAAAGATGAAAATACAATAATAAAAGGTCCTATTTATAGAGAACTAGTAACCTAGGGTTTATAGAAATAAGTAAATGATGCAGAAATCCACTTCTGGGGTCCACTTGGTGTGTGCTTGGACTGAGCATTGAAGCTTTCACCTGCATAGGCTTCTCTTGGAGTTAAACGCCAGCTTTGGTGCTAGTTTGGGCGTTTAACTCCAATTCTGGTGCCAGTTTGGGCGTTTTCTGCCAGAATTTTTATGCTGACTTGGAACACCAGTTTGGGCCATCAAATCTCGGACAAAGTAGGGACTATTATTCATTGCTGGAAATCCCAAGATGTCTACTTTCCAACGCAATTGAGAGCGTGCCAATTGAGCTTTTGTAGCTCCAGAAAATCCATTTCGAGTGCAGGGAGGTCAGAATCCAACAGCATCTGCAGTCTTTTTTCAGCATCTGAATCAGATTTTTGCTCAAGTCCCTCAATTTCAGCCAGAAAATACCTGAAATCACAGAAAAACATACAAACTCATAGTAAAGTCCAGAAATGTGATTTTTTCATAAAAACTAATAATTATATACTAAAAACTAACTAAATCATACTAAAAACTACCTAAAAACAATGCCGAAAAGCGTATAAATTATCTGCTCATCACAACACCAAACTTAAATTGTTGCTTGTCCCCAAGCAACTGAAAACAAAATAGAATAAAAAGAAGAGAATATACTATAAATCTCAAAATATCACTAAAGCTTAGTTCTAATTAGATGAGCGGGACTAGTAGCTTTTTGCTTCTGAACAGTTTTGGCATCTCACTTTATCCCTTGAAGTTTAGAATGATTGGCATCTATAGGAACTCAGAGTTCAGATAGTGTTATTGATTCTCCTAGTTAAGTATGTTGATTCTTAAACACAGCTACTTTTATGAGTCTTGGCCGTGACCCTAAGCACTTTGTTTTCCAGTATTACCACCGGATACATAAATGCCACAGACACATGACTAGGTGAACCTTTTCAGATTGTGACTCAGCTTTGCTAAAGTCCCCAGTTAGAAGTGCCCAGAGCTCTTAAGCACACTCTTTTTGCTTTGGATCACGACTTTAACCACTCAGTCTCAAGCTTTTCACTTGGACCTGCATGCCACAAGCACATGGTTAGGGACAGCTTAATTTAGCCGCTTAGGCCTGGATTTTATTTCTTTGGGCCCTCCTATCCATTGATGCTCAAAGCCTTGGATCCTGTTTACCCTTGCCTTTTGGTTTAAAGGGCTATTGGCTTTTTCTGCTTGCTTTTTCTTTTTCTTTCTTTTTTTCGCCATTTTTTCTTTTCGCCACTTTTTCTTTTTTTCACTGCTTTTTCTTGCTTCAAGAATTAATTTCATGATTTTTCAGATTATCAATAACATTTCTCTTTGTTCATCATTCTTTCAAGAGCCAACAAATTTAACATTCATAAACTTCACTATCAAAAAAATATGCACTGTTCAAGCATTCATTCAGAAAACAAAAAATATTGCCACCATATCAAAATAATTAAACTAATTTCAAGATAAAATTTGAAATCCAAGTACTTCTTGTTCTTTTGTAATTAAGCACATTTTTCATTTAAGGAAGGTGAAGGATTCATGGAATTATTCATAGCTTTAAGACATAGACACTAGACACTAATGATCATGTAATGAAGACACAAACATAGATAACACATAAAGCATAAAAATCGAAAAACAGAAAGATAAGAACAAGAAAATCAAAGAACGGGTCCACCTTAGTGATGGCGGCTAGTTCTTCCTCTTGAAGATCCAATGGAACGCTTGAGCTCCTCTATGTCTCTTCCTTGCCTTTGTTGCTCTTCCCTCATGGCTATTTGATCCTCTCTAATTTCATGGAGAATGATGGAGTGCTCTTGATGCTCCATCCTTAGTTGCTCTATATTGGAACTTAAATCTCCCAAAGAGGCGTTGAGTTGCTCCCAATAGTTGTGTGGAGGAAAATGCATCCCTTGAGGCATCTCAGGGATTTCTTGATGAGGGACTTCCTCATGATCTTGTTGAGGTCCATGAGTGGGCTCTCTTATTTGCTCCATCCTCTTTTTAGTGATGGGCTTGTCCTCTTCAATAAGGATGTCTTCCTATATGACAATTTTAGCTAAATTGCATAGGTGACAGATGAGATGAGGGAAGGCTAACCTTGCTAAAGGGGAGGTTTTGTCAACCACTTTGTAGAGTTCTAGAGATATGACCTCATGAACTTCTACTTCTTCTCCAATCATGATGCTATGGATCATGATAGCCTGATCTACAGTCACTTCGGATCGGTTGCTAGTAGGAATGACGGAGCGTTGGATGAATTACAACCATCCTCTAGCCACGGGTTTAAGGTCATGCCTTCTCAATTGAACCGGCTTGCCTTTGGAGTCTCTTTTCCACTGAGCTCCTCCCACACATATGTCCATGAGGACTTGGTCCAACCTTTGATCAAAGTTGACCCTTCTAGTGTAGGGGCGTGCATCTCCTTGCATCATTGACAAGTCGAATGCTAACCTTACATTTTCTGGACTAAAATCTAAGTATTTCCCCCGAACCATTGTAAGCCAATTCTTTGGGTTCGGGTTCACACTTTGATCATGGTTCTTGGTGATCCATGCATTAGCATAGAACTCTTGAACCATTAAGATTCCGACTTGTTGAATAGGTTTGGTGAGAACTTTCCAACCTCTTTGGTGCACGAAATTGCAATCACACTTTTGCAATCCCGCACAACTAACCAGCAAGTGCACTGGGTCGTCCAAGTAATACCTTACGTGAGTAAGGGTCGATCCCACGGAGATTGTCGGCTTGAAGCAAGCTATGGTTATCTTGTAAATCTTAGTCAGGATATCAGAAATTATCAGGATTGATTGTGAAAAGAAAAAGAACATGAAATAAGTACTTGTTTTGCAGTAATAGAGAATAGGTTGGGGTTTTGAAGATGCTCCATCTTCTGAATCTCTGCTTTCCTACTGTCTTCTTCTTCAAGCACGCAAGGCTCCTTCCATGGCAAGCTGTATGCAAGGGTTTCACCATTGTCAGTGGCTACCTCCCATCCTCTCAGTGGAAATGTTCAACGCACCCTGTCACGGCACGGCTATCCATCTGTCGGTTCTCAATCAGGCCGGAATAGAATCCAGTGATTCTTTTGCGTCTGTCACTAACGCCCCGCCTTCAGGAGTTTGAAGCTCGTCACAGTCATTCAATCATTGAATCCTACTCAGAATACCACAGACAAGGTTTAGACCTTCCGGATTCTCTTGAATGCCGCCATCAATTCTAGCTTATACCACGAAGATTCCGGTTAAAGAATCCAAGAGATATCTACTTAATCTAAGATAGAACGGAGGTGGTTGTTAGGCACACGTTCATAGTTGAGAATGATGATGATTGTCACGGATCATCACATTCATCCGATTTAAGAACA
The DNA here is from genome assembly GCF_003086295.3 of Arachis hypogaea. Lineage (NCBI taxonomy): Eukaryota > Viridiplantae > Streptophyta > Magnoliopsida > Fabales > Fabaceae > Arachis > Arachis hypogaea. The sequence continues at coordinate 13,652,105 of NC_092045.1, forward strand.
AGTAGTATCTTAGAATGGAAGTAAGCATGATTGAATGAGAAACAGTAGTAATTGCATTAATCCATCAAGACACAGCAGAGCTCCTCACCCCCAACCATGGGGTTTAGAGACTCATGCTGTGGAAGGTACACAAAGAAACGTGTAAAGTGTCATGAGGTACAGATACAATGTCAAAAGATCCTATTAATAGTAAACTAGTAACCTAGGGTATACAGAAATGAGTAAATGACGTAAAAATCCACTTCTGGGTCCACTTGGTGTGTGCTTGGGCTGAGCAATGAAGCATTTTCGTGTAGAGACCTTTTCTGGAGTTAAACGCCAGCTTTTATGCCAGTTTGGGCGTTTAACTCCAAGTTTTATGCCAGTTCCAGCGTTAAACGCTGGAATTTCTAAGGCTGATTTGCCACGCCGGTTTGGGCCATCAAATCTTGGGCAAAGTATGGACTATCATATATTTCTGGAAAGCCCAGGATGTCTACTTTCCAACGCCGTTGAGAGCACGCCAATTGGGCTTCTGTAGTTCCAGAAATTCCACTTCGAGTGCAGGGAGGTCAGAATCCAACAGCATCTGCAGTCCTTTTCAGTCTCTGAATCAGATTTTTGCTCAGAACCCTCAATTTCAGCCAGAAAATACCTGAAATCACAGAAAAACACACAAACTCATAGTAAAGTCCAGAAAAGTGAATTTTAACTAAAAACTAATAAAAATATACTAAAAACTAACTAGATCATACTAAAAACATACTAAAAACAATGCCAAAAAGCGTATAAATTATCCGCTCATCACAACACCAAACTTAAATTGTTGCTTGTCCCCAAGCAACTGAAAATCAAAATAGGATAAAAAGAAGAGAATATACTATAGACTCCAAAATATCAAGGAAACATAGCTCCAATTAGATGAGCGGGACTAGTAGCTTTTTGCCTCCGAACAGTTTTGGCATCTCACTCTATCCCTTGAAGTTCAGAATGATTGGCATCTATAAGAACTCAGAACTCAGATAGTGTTATTGATTCTCCTAGTTAAGTATAATGATTCTTGAACATAGCTAGTGTATGAGTCTTGGCTGTGGCCCAAAGCACTCTGTCTTCCAGTATTACCACCGGATACATACATGCCACAGACACATAATTGGGTGAACCTTTTCAGATTGTGACTCAGCTTTGCTAGAGTCCCCAATTAGAGGTGTCCAGGGTTCTTAAGCACACTCTTTTTGCCTTGGATCACAACTTTATTTCTTTCTTTTTCTTTTTCTTTCTCCTTTCTTCTTCTTTTATTTATTTTTTTTCGAAATTTTTTTTGTATTCACTGCTTTTTCTTGCTTCAAGAATCAATCTAATGATTTTTTTAGATCCTCAATAACAGTTCTCTTTTTCCTCATTCTTTCAAGAGCCAACAATTTTTAACATTCTCAAAACAACAAATTCAAGAGACATATGCACTGTTCAAGCATTCATTCGGAAAACAAAAATTATTGTCACCACATCAAACTAATTCAACTATTTTCAAGGATAAATTTCGAAATCCTGTACTTCTTGTTCTTTTGTGATTAAAGCATTTTTCATTTAAGAGAGGTGATGGATTCATAGGACATTCATAGCTTTAAGACATGAATTTTAAATTTTATTAATTATGAATTAAGAACAAGACTCAAAAATAGATATAAGATGAGACTAAAAAATAAAATTAGAAAACAAAAATTTAAACTAGGCTCCTAATGATAGAGGTTTTCACAGAGTTAGGACTCAACAACCTTGATTTTGAGAAGTGGATGCTCCCTCAGCTTGAGAGGAGAGCTTTTGGCGTTTCAACTCTTGGAGTTCACGCCCCTGCTTCTCTTGTTCCTTCAGCAATTTGCAGAGCATGCAGTTCTGATTCTGTTGTTCTTCCTTCAGTTGCTCCATAGTCTCTTGCAACTTGTTGATAGATGCTTCTAGGCTGGCCCAGTAGCCAATTTCAGGGAATTCAGGGAGGAACTCCTGCGCCCTCCTTTTGATAGAGTTGTCTTGCATTTGTCCTTCCATTGACTTCTTGGTGATTGGATGTTCAATGGGTATGAATTCATCTACTCCCATCTTTACCCCAGCCTCTTTACAGAGCAAGGAGATCAAGCTTGGGTAAGCTAGTTTAGCTTCAGTGGAATTCTTATTTGCAATTGTGTAGATCTCACAAGCAATCACATGATGAACCTCCACTTCTTTTCCAAGCATAATGCAATGAATCATCACTGCTCTCTTGATAGTGACCTCAGAACGGTTGCTAGTGGGCAGTATGGAACGCCCAATAAAGTCTAGCCAACCTCTTGCAATTGGTTTGAGGTCTCCCCTCTTGAGTTGGTTTGGGACACCCTTTGAATTGGTTATCCACTTAGTTCCAGGGAGGCATATGTCCTCTAGAACTTGATCCAACCCTTTATCTGCTCTCACCATTCTCCTATTAAAGGATTCAGGATCATCTTGCAGTTGAGGTAATTTGAAGATTTCTCTTATTTTGTCCAGATGGAAGTACATAACTTTCCCTCTGACCATGGTTCTGTAGGTATGGTAAGCAGTTCCAGTCATTCTCTGCTTATCTATTAGCCACAGATTTGAGTAGAATTCCTGAACCATATTCCTTCCAACCTTTATTTTAGGATTGGTTAGAACTTTCCATCCTCTGTTTCGAATTTGCTCTTGGATCCCCGGATACTCATCTTCTTTCAGATCAAATTTTACTTCCGGGATCACTGACCTCAGACCCATTATTTTGTGATAATGGTCTTCATGTTCTTTGGTTAAGAACTTCTCTTGATTCCAAAGATTCTTTGGATTATTCTCTTTCTTTCCTCTTAAATTGGTTTGTTTTCCCTTAGGAGCCATGATCTTGATGAATCTTGGCTTAGTGATCATGGAAAAGCACACCAAACTTAGAGGTTTGCTTGTCCTCAAGCAAAAGAAAGGAAAGAAGAGAGAGAGAGGAAGAGTAAATTCGAATGGTGTGGTGGAATGAGGGGGGCCAAACGTGTATTTATAAAGTGGGGAGGAGAGATTTGAAGAATGATTTTAGATTTTTGAAAATTTGAAAGTGAATGATGAGAGATTGAAATGTGTTTTTGTAGAAAAATATGGGTAAGAAAAGGAAAGTTTGAAAAAATTTGATTTGAAAACAAAATTGTGGTCCCCCCCACCTTTCTGGCGTTAAACGCCCAGAATGGCACCCATTCTGGCGTTTAACGCCCATTTGTTGCCCCTTTTGGGCGTTTAATGCCCAGCCAGGTGCCCTGGCTGGCGTTAAACGCCAGAATTCCTTTATCACTGGGCGTTTTTCTAAACGCCCAAGATGCTGCACACCTGGCGTTAAACGCCCAGAATGGTGCCCATTCTGGCGTTTAACGCCCAAAATGGCACCATTCCTGGCGTTAAACGCCCAGAATGGTACCCATTCTGGCGTTTAACGCCCAAAATGCCCCTTACTGGCGTTTTTTCGCCAATAAGCTCTTTTTCTCTGCTTTTTGAGCTGAATCCTTCTGTAACTCTGTGAATTCCTTCATTTTTGATACTTGCCTCTGTAAGAACAAATCATATAACCTCCTAATGACTGGGTTGCCTCCCAGCAAGCGCTTCTTTACTGTCTTTAGCTGGACCTTTACTGAGAATCACTCAAGTCTCAGTTTTGAGCATTCCTGCTCAAAATTGCCTTCAAGATAATGCTTGATTCTCTGTCCATTAACGATGAACTTTTTGTCAGAATCAATATCCTGAAGCTCAACATATCCATATGGTGATACTCCTGTAATCACATACGGACCCCTCCACCGGGATTTAAGTTTTTCTGGAAACAGTCTGAGCCTAGAGTTGAAGAGCAGAACTTTTTGTCCTGGCTCAAAGACTCTGGTTGACAACTTCTTGTCATGCCATTTCTTTGCCTTTTCCTTATAAATTTTTGCATTCTCAAAGGCATTGAGTCTGAACTCCTCTAGCTCATTTAGCTGGAGTAATCTTTTTTCACTAGCTAACTGAGCATCCATGTTTAGGAATCTGGTTGCCCAGTAGGCTTTATGTTCCAGTTCCACGGGCAGATGACAGGCCTTCCCATACACCAGTTGGTATGGAGAGGTTCCTATAGGAGTCTTGAATGCTGTTCTGTATGCCCACAGAGCATCATCCAAGCTCTTTGCCCAATCCTTTCTTTGGGTTATCACAGTCCGTTCCAGGATTCTTTTTAGCTCTCTGTTAGAGACCTCAGCTTGCCCATTTGTCTGTGGATGATACGGAGTTGCCACTTTGTGGCTAATTCCATATCTTACCATAGCAGAGTATAGCTGTTTATTGCAGAAATGAGTGCCCCCGTCACTGATTAGTACTCTGGGAACACCAAACCTGCTGAAGATGTGTTTCTGGAGGAATTTTAGCACGGTTTGGTATCATTAGTGGGTGTAGCAATTGCTTCTACCCACTTAGATACATAGTCCACTGCCACCAGAATGTAAGTGTTTGAGTATGATGGTGGGAATGGTCCCATGAAGTCAATTCCCCATACATCAAACAATTCTATCTCTAATATCCCTTGTTGAGGCATGGCATATCCGTGAGGCAAGTTACCAGCTCTTTGGCAACTGTCACAGTTACGCACAAACTCTCGGGAATCTTTATAGAGAGTAGGCCAGTAGAAGCCACATTGGAGGACTTTAGTGGCTGTTCGCTCACTTCCAAAATGTCCTCCATACTGTGATCCATGGCAGTACCATAGGATCCTTTGTGCTTATTCTCTGGGTACACATCTGCGGATCATTCCGTCTGCACATCTCTTAAAGAGATATGGTTCATCCCAGAGGTAGTACTTGGCATCTGAAATTAATTTCTTTCTTTGCACTCTGCTGTACTCCTGGGGTATGAACCTCACAGCTTTATAGTTTGCAATATCTGCAAACCATAGAGCTTCCTGAATGGCAAAGAGTTGCTCATCTGGGAAGGTCTCAGAGATCTCAGTAGAGGGGAGGGACGCCCCAGCTACTGGTTCTATTCGGGACAGATGATCAGCTACTTGGTTCTCTGTCCCTTTTCTGTCTCTTATCTCTATATCAAACTCTTGCAGAAGCAACACCCATCTTATAAGTCGGGGTTTTGAATCCTGCTTTGTGAGTAAGTATTTAAGAGCAGCATGGTCAGTGTACACAACCACTTTGGATCCCACTAGATAGGATCTAAACTTGTCAATGGCATAGACCACTGCAAGTAACTCTTTTTCTGTGGTTGTGTAATTCTTCTGTGCGTCATTTAGAACATGGCTGGCATAATAAATGACGTGCAGAAGCTTGTTATGCCTCTGTCCCAACACTGCACCAATGGCATGGTCACTGGCATCACACATTAGTTCAAATAGCAATGTCCAATCTGGTGCAGAGATGACTGGTGCTGTGACCAGCTTAGCTTTCAGGGTCTCAAATGCCTGCAGACACTGTGTGTCAAACACAAATGGTGTGTCAGCAGCTAGCAGGTTACTCAAAGGTTTTGCAATTTTTGAAAAATCCTTTATGAACCTTCTGTAGAATCCTGCATGCCCCAGAAAGCTTCTGATTGCCTTAACATTGGCAGGTGGTGGTAATTTTTCAATTACCTCTACCTTTGCCTTATCCACCTCTATTCCCCTGCTTGAAATTTTGTGCCCAAGGACAATTCCCTCAGTCACCATAAAGTGACATTTCTCCCAGTTTAAAACCAGGTTAGTCTCTTGGCACCTTTTCAGGACAAGTGCTAGGTGATTAAGACAGGAGCTGAATGAGTCTCCATATACTGAGAAGTCGTCCATGAAGACTTCCAGAAATTTCTCTACCATATCTGAGAAGATAGAGAGCATGCACCTCTGAAAGGTTGCAGGTGCATTGCACAGACCAAAAGGCATCCTCCTATAGGCAAACATGCCAGAAGGGCAAGTAAATGCTGTTTTCTCTTGGTCCTGAGGATCTACTGCAATTTGGTTGTAGCCTGAATAGCCATCCAAAAAGCAGTAATAATCATGACCAGCTAGTCTTTCTAGCATTTGGTCTATGAATGGTAAAGAAAAATGATCCTTTCTGGTGGCTGTATTGAGCCTTCTGTAGTCAATACACACACGCCACCCTGTGACTGTTCTTGTAGGAACCAGTTCATTTTTTTCGTTATGAACCACTGTCATGCCTCCCTTTTTTGGGGACAACTTGGACAGGGCTCACCCAGGGGCTATCAGAAATAGGATAAATAATCCCAGCCTCTAGTAATTTAGTGACCTCTTTCTGCACCACCTCCTTCATGGCTGGATTTAGCCTCCTTTGTGGTTGGACCACTGGTTTGGCATTATCCTCCAATAGGATCTTGTGCATGCATCTAGCTGGGCTAATGCCCTTGAGATCACTTATGGACCACCCAAGAGCTGTCTTGTGTTTCTTTAGCACTTGAATCAGTGCTTCCTCTTCCTGTGGATTTAAAGCAGAGCTTATAATCACTGGAAAAGTGTCACCCTCTCCCAGAAACGCATACTTCAGGGATGGTGGTAGTGGTTTGAGTTCAGGTTTGGGAGGCTTATCCCCCTCCTGAGGAATTTTCGAAAATTCCTTTGTTTCCACTGATTCTTCTTGATCAGGTTGAGCATCTTTGAAGATGTCCTCAAGCTCTGATTCTAGGCTTTCAGTCATATTGATCTCTTCTACCAGAGAGTCAATAATGTCAGCGCCCATGCAGTCATTTGGTGTGTCTGGATGCTGCATAGCTTTTACAGCATTCAACTTGAACTCATCCTCATTGACTCTCAGGGTTACTTCCCCTCTCTGTACATCAATGAGAGTTCGTCCAGTTGCTAGGAAAGGTCTTCCTAGAATGAGAGTTGCACTTTTGTGCTCTTCCATTTCCAGCACCACAAAGTCAGTTGGAAAGGCGAATGGCCCAACCTTGACAATCATATCCTCTATTATGCCTGATGGATATTTAATGGAGCCATCAGCAAGTTGGAGGCATATCCGGGTTGGTTTGACTTCTCCAGTCAACCCAAGCTTTCTGATAGTGGATGCAGGTATTAGATTGATGCTTGCTCCAAGATCACACAGGGCTGTCTTGGTGCAAGCACCTTCTAATGTGCATGGTATCATAAAGCTTTCTGGATCTTGAAGCTTTTCTGGTAAGCTTTTTAGAATGACTGCACTGCATTCTTCAGTGAGAAACACTTTTTCAGTTTCTCTCCAATCCTTCTTATGACTTAAGATTTCTTTCATGAACTTAGCATAAGAAGGTATTTGCTCAAGTGCCTCTGCAAACGGAATCTTTATTTCAAGAGTCCTTAGATAGTCTGCAAAGCGGGCAAATTGCTTATCCTGTTCCGCTTGGCAGAGTTTTTGAGGATAAGGCATCTTGGCTTTATATTCTTCAACCTTAGATGCTGCAGGTTTATTCCTTACAGAAGTGGTTGAAGAAGCCTTGTTAGAGGGATTACTGTCAGCACTCTCAGGTGTCTGATCCTCCCTTGGCGTCTGAACGCCAGGATTGGGTGGAAAATGGGCGTTTAACGCCAACTTTTCCCCCTTTTCTGGTGTTTGAACGCCAGAACTGGGCAGGGAATGGGCGTTTAACGCCAGCTTTCCCCCCTTTTCTGGCGTTTGAACGCCAAAAGTGTTCCTCTCTGGGCTCTTAATGTCCTCAGAGGGATTTTGAACAGTGGTTTGGTTATCCTCTGTCAATTGTTCCTTATTTGGCTTTTTGCTCTTTTGAGCAGTGTTATTCAGTGTCTTCCCACTCCTCAGTTGAATTGCTTGGCATTCCTCTGTTATTTGTTTAGATATTTGCTGTTTAGCTTGATTCAACTGCAGTTCCATGTTCTTGTTAGCAACTTTAGTTTCATGGAGCATCTCTTTAAATTCTGCTAACTGTTCTGTCATCAGGAGCAATTGTTGATTAAGCTCAATCATCTGTTCTTGAGGATTAGGATCAGTGGCTAGTGCCATGACTTCCTCTTTTGGAGAGAACTCATTGCTAGAGTACAAATATTGGTTTCTAGCAACAGTGTCTATAAGCTCTTGAGCTTCTTCAATTGTCTTCCTCATGTGTATAGATCCACCAGCTGAGTGGTCTAAAGACATCTGAGCTTTTTCTGTAAGCCCATAGTAGAAGATGTCTAACTGTACCCACTCTGAAAACATTTCAGAGGGGCACTTTCTTAGCATACCTCTATACCTCTCCCAGGCATTATAAAGGGATTCATTATCCTCTTGTTTAAAGCCTTGGATGTCCAGCCTTAGCTGTGTCATCCTCTTTGGAGGGTAAAAGTGATTCAGGAATTTGTCTGATAACTGTTTCCATGTCTTTATGCTTGCTGTAGGTTGGTTATTTAACCACCTTTTAGCTTGATCTTTTACAGCAAATGGAAATAGTAATAGTCTGTAGACATCCTGATCTACCTCTTTATCATGTACTGTGTCAGCAATTTGTAAGAATTGTGCCAAAAACTCAGTAGGCTCTTCCTGTGGAAGACCGGAATACTGGCAATTTTGCTGCACTATGATAATGAGTTGAGGATTTAGCTCAAAGCTGCTTGCTTTGATGGGAGGTGTACAGATGCTACTCCCATATGCAGCTGTAATGGGGTTAGCATATGACCCCAGAGTCCTTCTAGACTGATCAATTCCACTTAGGTCCATAATGGATAAAGGGAAATGATATGGATTGCAAAGAGATAAAATATTTTGTTTTTTTTTTAATTAAACGAAAAAAATAAAATAAAATAAAAGGAAATTAAGATAAAAATTCGAGAATCAAAAAGAAAATAAGATCAAAGCAAATTGAGAACTGAATCAATTAGTTAATTAAAAAGATTTTGAAAAGAGCAATTAAAAAGATATGATTGAAAAATTTTTATGAAAAAGATTTGATTTTTGAAAAGAGGAAAGAGAAAAACAACAAAATGACACAAAACTTAAAACTTTTAGAAAATCAAACACTAATTTTCGAAAATTTTTAAGGAAAAAACACAAAGAGGACACCAAACTTAGAATTTTTATAGATCAAAAAGAGACTAAGGACATGCAAAATCGAAAAACTAAAAGAAAAGTAAAAGCATGCAATTGACACCAAACTTAAAATATGAAACTAGACTCAACTAAAAGACTCTAAACCAACAAAAACAAAACAGTCCTAATCTAAGCAACAAGATAAGCCGTCAGTTGTCCAAACTCGAACAATCCCCGGCAACGGCGCCAAAAACTTGGTGCACGAAATTGCAATCACACTTTTGCAATCCCGCACAACTAACCAGCAAGTGCACTGGGTCGTCCAAGTAATACCTTACGTGAGTAAGGGTCGATCCCACGGAGATTGTCGGCTTGAAGCAAGCTATGGTTATCTTGTAAATCTTAGTCAGGATATCAGAAATTATCAGGATTGATTGTGAAAAGAAAAAGAACATGAAATAAGTACTTGTTTTGCAGTAATAGAGAATAGGTTGGGGTTTTAGAGATGCTCCATCTTCTGAATCTCTGCTTTCCTACTGTCTTCTTCTTCAAGCACGCAAGGCTCCTTCCATGGCAAGCTGTATGCAAGGGTTTCACCGTTGTCAGTGGCTACCTCCCATCCTCTCAGTGGAAATGTTCAACGCACCCTGTCACGGCACGACTATCCATCTGTCGGTTCTCAATCAGGCCGGAATAGAATCCAGTGATTCTTTTGCGTCTGTCACTAACGCCCCGCCTTCAGGAGTTTGAAGCTCGTCACAGTCATTCAATCATTGAATCCTACTCAGAATACCACAGACAAGGTTTAGACCTTCCGGATTCTCTTGAATGCCGCCATCAATTCTAGCTTATACCACGAAGATTCCGGTTAAAGAATCCAAGAGATATCTACTTAATCTAAGATAGAACGGAGGTGGTTGTCAGGCACACGTTCATAGTTGAGAATGATGATGATTGTCATGGATCATCACATTCATCCGATTTAAGAAAAAGTAGTATCTTAGAATGGAAGCAAGCATGATTGAATGAGAAACAGTAGTAATTGCATTAATCCATCAAGACACAGCAGAGCTCCTCACCCCCAACCATGGGGTTTAGAGACTCATGCTGTGGAAGGTACACAAAGAAATGTGTAAAGTGTCATGAGGTACAGATACAATGTCAAAAGATCCTATTAATAGTAAACTAGTAACCTAGGGTATACAGAAATGAGTAAATGACGTAAAAATCCACTTCTGGGTCCACTTGGTGTGTGCTTGGGCTGAGCAATGAAGCATTTTCGTGTAGAGACCTTTTCTGGAGTTAAACGCCAGCTTTTATGCCAGTTTGGGCGTTTAACTCCAAGTTTTATGCCAGTTCCAGCGTTAAACGCTGGAATTTCTGAGGCTGATTTGCCACGCCGGTTTGGGCCATCAAATCTTGGGCAAAGTATGGACTATCATATATTGCTGGAAAGCCCAGGATGTCTACTTTCCAACGCCGTTGAGAGCGCACCAATTGGGCTTCTGTAGCTCCAGAAATTCCACTTTGAGTGCAGGGAGGTCAGAATCCAACAGCATCTGCAGTCCTTTTCAGTCTCTGAATCAGATTTTTGCTCAGAACCCTCAATTTCAGCCAGAAAATACCTGAAATCACAGAAAAACACACAAACTCATAGTAAAGTCCAGAAAAGTGAATTTTAACTAAAAACTAATAAAAATATACTAAAAACTAACTAGATCATACTAAAAACATACTAAAAACAATGCCAAAAAGCGTATAAATTATCCGCTCATCACTCTTTTTTGAATTTCATGTCGGATCTCTGGATACTCATTCCTTTTGAGCATGAAAGGGACATTAGAGATCACCTTCTTCTTGGCCACAACTTCATAGAAGTGGTCTTGATGGACCTTAGAGATGAATCTCTCCATCTCCCATGACTCAGAGGTGGAAGCTAAGCTTTTGCCTTTCCTTTCCTCTTTCTAGAGGTTTCTCCGGCCTTAGGTGCCATAAATGGTAATGGAAAAACAAAAAGCAACGCTTTTTCGATACCAAACTTAAAAGGTTTGCTCATCCTCGAGAAAAGGAAGAAAGAAGGACAGAGAAGAAGAAGAAATGGAGGAGAAGGAGGGTGAAGAAAGGTTCGACCTTTTAGGGGAAAAGTGGTGTGTATGATTAGTGAAAATGAAGGATGGATGATGGGTTTATATAGGAGTGGAGAGAGGAGTAGGTTCGTGTATTGGGGGTTGAGTTTGGGAGGAAAAGTTTTTGAAATTTGAAAGGTGGAGTAGGTGGGATTTTTGGGGAAGAGTGGGTGGATGTGAGTGGTGAAGAGGTGATAGGGAAGAGAGATGGAGGTGATTGGTGAAGGGTGTTATTGGAATGTGTGAAGAAGAGAGAGAGTGAGTTGAGGTAGGTGGGGATCCTGTAGGGTCCATAGATCCTGAGGTGTCAAGGATTTCTCATCCCTGCACCATTCTGGCGTGTAAACGCTCTCTGAGTGCCAATCCTGGCGTTAAACGCTAGGTTGCTGCCCATTTCTGGCATTTAATGCCTGCTTTTCTTCCCTTTCTGGCGTTGAACGCCAACTTGGTGCCCTTTTCTGGCGTTAAATGCCCAGAATGGTGCAAGACTGGGCGTTTAACGCCCATTCTGCTACCCTTACTAGCGTTTAAATGCCAGTAAGCTCCTCCTCTAGGGTGTGCTATTTTTAATGCTATTTTTGAATTTGCTTTAATTTTTGCAGTTGTTTTTGTGACTCCACTTGATCATCAACCCAAAGAAAACATAAAATGACAACGGAAAATGGAAATTTATCATAAAATAAAAATTGGGTTGCCTCCCAATAAACGCTTCTTTAATGTCAATAGCTTGACAGTGAGCTCTCATGGAGCTTCACAGATATTCAGAGCATGGTTGGGGCCTCCCAACACCAAACTTAGAGTTTGAATGTGGGGGCTTTGGTTGACTCTGTATTGAGAGAAGCTTTTCATGTTTCTTCTCCATGTGTACAGAAGGAGATCCTTGAGCCTTAAACACAAGGTAGTCCTCATTCACTTGAAGGAACAACTCTCCTTTGTCAACATCAATCACAGCTTTTGCTGTGGCTAGGAAGGGTCTGCCAAGGATGATGGATTCATCCTCATCCTTCCCAGTGTCTAGGATTATGAAGTCAGCAGGGATGTAAAGGCCTTCAATCTTTACCAAGACATCCTCTACAAGTCCATAAGCCTGTTTCTTTGATTTGTCTGCCATCTCTAGTGAGATTCTTACAGCTTGTACCTCAAATATTCCCAGTTTCTCTATTACAGAGAGTGGCATGAGGTTTATGCCGGATCCCAGGTCACACAGAGCCTTCTCAAAGGTCTAGTGCCTATGGTGCAAGGTATTAAGAACCTTCTGGGATCCGGTTTCTTTTGAGGTATCTTTAGTTGAGCCAAGGCATTTAGTTTATTATTGAGCAATGGAGGTTCATCCTCCCAAGTCTTATTACCGAATAACTTGGCATTCAGCTTCATGATTACTCCTAGATACTAGGCAATTTGCTCTTTAATAGTAACTTCATCTTCTTTAGAAGAGGAATATTCTTCAGAGCTCATGAATGGTAATAGAAAGTTCAATGGAATTTTTATGGTCTCTAGATGAGCCTCAGATTCCCTTGGTTCCTCAGGAGGGAACTCCCTAGTGGTCAGTGGATGTCCCATGAGGTCTTTCTCACTGGGAATCATGTCCTCTTCACTCTTTCCAGGTTCGGCCATGTTGGTCATGGTTATGGCCTTGCACTCTCATTTGAGATTTGCTTCTGTATTGCTTGGGAGAGTACTAGGAGGAGTTTCAGTGACTCTTTTACTCAGCTGACCCATTTGTGCCTCCAAATTTCTTATGGAGGATCGTGCCTCAGTCATGAAACTGAGGGTGGTCTTAGATAGATCAGAGACTATATTTGCTAAGCTAGATAGGCTCTGCTCAGAATTCTCTGTCTGTTGCTGAGAAGATGATGGGAAAGGTTTGCTATTGCCAAACCTGTTTCTCCCACCATTATTGTTATTGAAGCCTTGTTGAGGCTTCTGTTGATCCTTCCATGAGAAATTTGGGTGATTCCTCCCTGAAGAATTGTAGGTGTTTCCATAGGGTTCTCCCATGTAATTCACCTCTTCCATTGTAAGATTCTCAGGGTCATAAGATTCTCCTTCAAAGGAAGCTTATTTAGCATTGTCAGATGCGGCTTGCAATCCAGTCAGATTCTGAGAAATTATATTGACTTGCTGAGTCAATAATTTGTTCTGAGCCAATATGGCATTCAGAGTATCAATCTCAAGAACTCCTTTCTTCTGAGTTGTCCCATTGTTCACAGGATTTCTTTCAGAAGTGTACATGAACTGGTTATTTGCAACTATTTCAATGAGTTTCTGAGCTTCTGTAGGCATTTTCTTCAGATGAATAGATCCACCTGTAGAATGGTCCAATGACATCTTGGATAGCTCAGACAGACCATCATAGAAGATACTAATGATGCTCCATTCTGAAAGCATGTCAGAAGGACACCTTCTAATCAATTGCTTGTATCTTTCCCAAGCTTCATAGAAGGATTCACCTTCCTTCTGTTTGAAGGTTTGAACTTTCACTCTAAGCTTAGTCATCTTTTAAGGTGGAAAGAATTTAGCTTAGAAGGCATTGACCAGCTTTTCCCAAGAGTTCAGGCTATCTCTAGGTTGTGAGTTTAACCATATACTAGCTCTGTCTCTTACAACAAAAGGGAAAAGCATAAGTCTGTAGACCTCGAGATCAACTCCATTGGTCTTAAGAGTGTCACATATTTGCATAAATTCAGCCAAGAACTGATGAGGATCTTCCAATGGAAGTCTATGAAACTTGCAATTCTGTTGCATAAGAGAAACTAATTGAGGCTTAAGCTCAAAGTTGTTTGCTCCAATGGCAGGAATAGAGATGCTTCTCCCATAGAAGTCGGAGTAGGTGCAGTAAAGTCACCAAGCACTTTCCTTGCATTGTTGGCATTGTTGTTATTTTTGGCTGCCATGTTTTCTTCTTTTTCAAAAATTTCTGTCAGGTTCTCTCCAGAGAGTTGTGCTTTATCTTCTCTTAGCTTCCTCTTTAGAGTCCTTTTAGGTTCAGGATTAGCTTCAACAAGAATGCCTTTATTTTTGTTCCTACTCATATGAAAGAGAAGAAACAAAGAAAGTACGAAATTCTCTATGTCACAGTATAGAGATTCCTTGATCTGTCAGAGGAAAAAAAGAATAGAAGGATGAGGTAGAGAGAGGAATTCGAAAAGAGATAGGAGAGAGAAGAAATTCGAATATCAAAATTAAAATAATTGGTTAATTAAAAATATTTTTAAAAAAGTGGTTAGTGATTTTCAAAAATTAGAGAGAGAAAGAGAGTTAGGTGGTTTTGAAAAAGATGAGAATTAGTGAAAAGATTTGAAAATCAAATTTTGAAAAGATAAGAAGTTAGAAAAGATTTTTGAAATCAAAATTTGAAAAAGATATGATTTGAAAAAGATTTGATTGAAAAAGATATGTTTGAAAAGATATGATTGAAAAACAAATTTTTGAAAAAGATTTGATTTTTAAAATTGATGACTTGACTAATAAGAAATTAAAAGATATGGTTCTAAAATTCAAATATTGAACCTTTCTTAACAAGAAAGTAACAAACTTGAAATTTTTGAATCACAACATTAATCGTCAGGAAGGATTTTTGAAAATATTAAAAGAAAAATGAAAAAGATTTGATTTTAAAAAAGATATGATTGATAAGAGAGGATATGAAAAAGATAAGATTTTGAAAAATCAGTTTTAAAACTTGAAAATTTGAAAAAATGATTTGAAAACAAAATTTCCTCCTTGGTGCTATCCTGGCATTAAACACCTAGAATGGTATCCATTTTAGCGTTTAACGCCCACTTGTCTACCTCCTTGGGCGTTAAATGCCCAGCCAGGTACCCTGGCTGGCATTTAAACGCCAGAATTCCTGCTTCACTGGGCGTTTTGAACGCCCAGCTTTTTCTCTGTGATTTCTCTGCTATATGTTCTGAATCTTTAATTCTCTGTATTATTGACTTGAAAAGACATAATTTTTTTGAAAATTTTTAAGAAAAGAAAAACATGCAAGACACCAAACTTAGAAATTTTCATACTAGAGACACTAACAATTTGAAAATGCATATGAAAAGCAACAAAAGACACAAAACAAGAGAATTTAAAGATCAGAGCAAGGATGGTCTTCAAGAACAACTTGAAGATCAATGAAGAACATAATGCATGAGTTTTCGAAAAATGCATGCAATTGACACCAAACTTACAAATTGACACTAGACTCAAACACAAAATATTTTTGATTTTATGAAAATTTTTTTTGTAATTTTTTGAATTTTTTTTAAAAGAAAATGAGAAACTCAAAATTTTTAATAAGAATTCCAGGAATCATGCAATGTTAGTCTAAATCTTCAGTCTAAAAATATTAGACATGGTCAGCCAAGCTTCAGCAAGACATTGCATACAATAGCCAAATTGATGGGAATCAACTAGCTCCTGTGATGATAAAATCGTCATCTGAAACTCTAGAATTCATTCTTAAAAATTCTGAAGAACAAAATAAAAAGAAAAATACCTAATCTAAGCAACAAGATGAACCGTTAGTTTTCCAAACTCGAACAATCCCCGGCAACGACGCCAAAAACTTGGTACACGAAATCGTGATACACAACTTCGTGCAGCTGACCAGCAAGTGCACTGGGTCGTCCAAGTAATACCTTATGTGAGTAAGGGTCGATCCCACGATGATTGTTGGCTTGAAGCAAGCTATGGTCATCTTGTAAATCTCAGTCAGGCGGATTCAATTGGTTATGGGGTTTTGATAATTAAAAGAACGAAATAGAACATAAAATAGGATAGAAATACTTATGCAATTCATTGGTGGGAATTTCAGATAAGCGTATAAAGATGCTTTGTTCCCTCTGAGCCTCTGCTTTGCTATTGCCTTCATCCAATCATTCACACTCCTTTCCATGGCAAGCTGTATGTAGGTGGATCACCATTGTCAATGGCTACCATCCATCCTCTCAGTGAAAATGGTCCTCTACGGTTTTCCGCATGGCTAATCATCTGTCGATTCCTGATCATGTCGGAATAAGATCCATTGATCCTTTTGCACACTGTCACTGCACCCCACAGTCACGAGTTTGAAGCTCATCATAGTCATCCTATCCCAGATCCTACTCGGAATACCACAGACAAGGTTTAGTCTTTTCGAATCTCAAGAATGCTGCCCATTTGATTCTAGCTTATACCACGAAGACTCTGATTGCACGGAATGGAAGCTCTGTTGTCAGGAGAGGCAACCATGCATCGTGAACCAGGAGGCCAAGAGATACACACTCAAGCTTTCGCAGATAGAACGGAGGTGGTTGTCAGGCACGCGTTCATAAGGAAGGATGATGATGAGTGGCACGGATAATCACATCCATCAGGTTGAAGTACGAATGAACATCTTAGAATAAGAATAAGCTTGAATTGAATAGAAAACAGTAGTAATTGCATTGATTCATGAGGAACAGCAGAGCTCCACACCTTAATATATGATGTGTAGAAACTTCACCGTCGAAAATACATAAGAACAAGGCCTCCCAAATAACATAAAACAAACGAAAAAGAGTTCAAAGACCTGATCCCAAGATCAAAGATGATCAAAAAGATGAAAATACAATAGTAAAAGGTCCTATTTATAGAGAACTAGTAATCTATGGTTTACAGAAATAAGTAAATGATGTAGAAATCCACTTCTGGGACCCATTTGGTGTGTGCTTGGGCTGAGCATTGAAGCTTTCACATGCATAGGCTTCTCTTGGAGTTAAACGCCAGCTTTGGTGCCAGTTTGGGCGTTTAACTCCAATTCTGGTGCCAGTGTGGGTGTTTTACGCCAGAATTTTTATGCTGACCCAACGCAATTGAGAGCGCACGAATTTGGCTTTTGTAGCTCCAGAAAATCTATTTCGAGTGCAGGGAGGTCAGAATCCAACAGCATCTGCAGTCCTTTTTCAGCCTCTGAATCAGATTTTTGCTTAGGTCCCTCAATTTCAGCCAGAAAATACCTGAAATCACAGAAAAATACACAAACTCATAGTAAAATCTAAAAATGTGATCTTTGCATAAAAACTAATAATTATATACTAAAAACTAACTAAATCATACTAAAAACTACCTAAAAACAATGCCAAAAAGCTTATAAATTATCCACTCATCAGGTATATGCCACAAATGTTATCATGGCTCGACCACATGTGCTAAGGTGAGCGTTGTTAATTCTTCATTTATTGTTTACGATAGAAATGCTAATTAATCCCTTCTTCTTTATTTGAATGGTTTGCATTATGTTTCGTGGTTTGAATGAAATCTTCCAAGTAAAGTTTGGTATAATAAACTTATGTGAAAAAAGTCCTTGACAACAAGTTGTGTAGCTGTTGGTATAGAGTGGGTTGTTCCGATGATGATGTAGTGAGTGTATTGTATTCCTAGAAGAGTTGATATTAGGGTAGAAGCTTTGGGTTGCCTATATTAACATGTTACAATATTTTGCTTCGTTAATAGGGTTGCATTAATTGGCTAGATTGTGACGATCAGACTGGATATTATTGTTGTCTATGCAATAGTGAAAGTTCTTTGGAACCACAAGTGGGTGGATCATTTAGACGAAGCAACTATCACCTATTAGAAAACAGATGAACAACATTAATCATGAACCAATATTAACGTCAACCAATTATGAATCGACAATTCCAGATCTGAAAGATGGGCTTTTGAATGAGGTATACGACAACAGAGAACTTGTAGATTGTGATTATATTAGTTTTTTGTCATTGTGAAGATGAATGGTATAAGTCCATGAAATCTAGGGTGATTGTAGCCTTGTTAATTGTTGTGTAGGAGACACTTTTTGACATGGGCATCAAAGGGGATGAAGCGCCGAACCAGGGTTTTTAGCAATGGCGCAGACAAACACAGATCCTCAATCAACTCAGGTACTAAGTCATGTTAGCATTGAAGATGTTTTGAAGACGGATTTCTTTACCCCTGAGGAAGCAAGAGAATCCTACATGAGTTATAGTAGGCTAAAAGGTTTTTGCAATAAGGAAGAGTAAAAAGGTAAAAAATGCCAAAAGAGAGATCGTTAAATACACTTTTGTTTGCAACAGACAAGGGTTTAGGCACAAGAAGTGGTTAGAGAAGTTGGATAAGAAAAGAGAGCACAAGCCTGAAACTCGATGCAGGTGTGAAGCAGAGATAAGGATAAAGAGGAATCATACTATTAGAAAATGGTTTGTTTCATAGTTTGTAGACGATCATAACCACACCCTACTCTCAGAAAGGTTTATTGGATATCTTCCTTCACATAGAAATACGTCTAATGTAGAAATTGCTCAAATGAATAGCTTGAGATAAGTTGGGATAAGCATCCCAAAGATATATAAGTCATTTGCGATGCAAGTTGGGGGCTTTAACTTAGTAAGGTTTACTAAGCAAGATATGCACAATAAGGTTCGAAAGCAAAGTACTTTGCAGGATGGGGATTTAAATGCCACACTGTGATTTTTCAAACGTGCTGCCAAGAATGATGAAAAACTGTTTTGGAGGTATGAGGTAGCGGATGGATCTCGTATGTATGACCTTATATGGAGTGATGGCCGAAGTCAGGAAGATTATGAGGCATTCGATGATGTACTCGCCTTTGATGCGACCTATAGGAGGAACAAGTATAACCTTCTTGTCATTGTTTTGTCCGGGATTAATCACCGTAATCAAATATCCGTGTTTGCAATAGCAATGGTTTCATGCGAGTCACAGGATTGGTATAAATGGGTGCTGAGATGATTTCTTGAATGCATGCGGGGAAATGCCCCAAAGGCAGTTATAACTAATGGAAATCCTTCTATGAGGCTGGCTATTATGCATGTGTTTCTAGATGCGCATCACAGACTTTGCACGTGACATCTACTTAGGAATGCCATCGATCATAGCTCACAACCACGGTTCACCCATTTATTCAAATAGTGTATGCTCGCTAACATGGAGGTCGATAAATTTAAACTGTAGTGGGAGATGATGTTGACCTCTATAGAAAGAAGTTGTCATGGGCTACCGCGTACATAAGGGGCAAATTCTTCATAGGCATAAGGATAACCTCTCAGTGTAAATCGTTGCATGCTAAGTTGGGTGGGTTTGTGGAGAGTAGATATGGGATATTGGAGTTTGTAACAAATTTTCAAAGATGTGTCGATTTTCTTAGAGACAAGGAAGAAGAACTTGACTTTTGGTCTTTTTATGGTACCCCAGTGCTTCAAACACAGTTCCCAGAGATTGAGATGTCGGCGACAACCCTATATACCCATGACATTTTTTATAGATTTTGAGAGTCTCTTAAGTGGGACGTAAGATTTTACATTATAAACCGGCAGGATTGTGTACGTGGATGTTGTTTTGTGATACAAAAGTATCATCGCCTAGTGGCAACGTCACAAGTCTTACATCAGTCGCACGATGGAACATTTCAATGTAATTGCCATAGGATGGAGTCGTATGGGACCCATTGTGTTCACATAATTGTAGTTCTGGTTGGTATTGATATCGGTTCTTTGCCGGAGACTCTAGTCCTTAAGAAGTGGTGTAAAACTGCCAAGAACAATGTGACTGCCGATAGACAAGTCATTGATACAGGCGATGATGCATCCTGTACTGTAGCAAACTTGGTGTATTTGTATACCAATGTAAGCGTTTTGCTAAGGTGACTTGTCTAAGGGACGGAACTACAAAGTTTCTAGTGAAAATATGCACGAGATACTATCATGTTAGAGGTCAAGAATGGGTTACGTGTCGGCCCAGATGTGAATCCACACGTTAACGGTGAGGGAGTGGTGGGGTAAATGATCTGGCCTGTGTGCATACAAAAAGAACTGATAGAGGAAACGATTCTCATGGAACAAAGGGACCAAAGAAGAGAAAATGTTTCACTTGCAAAAAACTGGGTCATTGCTGAACTCGCTGTCCAAGTGCGCTTGCTTCACGCCATGCATTTCATGAACTGCTAACGGTTGCCAAGTGTAGCCAGGCACAACCTCAGGTTAGAACCATATGTTGTGTGTCAGTTATAATTCATCTGATTTTTAGGGTGGTCGTGATATTTTTTAAATTTGAATGATCAATGATAAAGAAATTAAGACATGCCATATGTGAATAAATCCTGAAAAATATGGCTGAGAAAATTAAGTTGAACGTAACAAAATTATTTAATAGCGGGAAATAATCAAGAAAAAGTTAGAACGATAATGTAATATAAAATCCTGATAAAAAATTTATAGTTTCAGATAAAGAAAAAACACATTAAAAAATTGATGAATAGTGGTTAAAAAAATTGACTCTTAATTAAACTCTAAATCTGTTATTAATTGGGAACTAAATTACAGTAGTTTTAAGACTGATTTGAATTTAGGTAGATCTTCACAAATCTACAGAAAACAAATAGCATCATTACTCTATGAGGATGAAATGTGACAAACAGAGTAGAAGCATCAGCAAAGTATGTAAGAGATGAAAAAATACGTAAATCCAAGATGAGATATTCACAAAGTAGGACAAGCATAAATGTATAACTATCAAAGAGCTAATTCAAGCTCTTAAGGGTAGAGCCATATGTTTTGTGTGACATCAATAATTCTTATTGGAAAGATTTATTTTTATTAGGAGGCTTTCTTTTTAGTCATATTTGAATCTATAAAGAATTCAGACCTATTGGATATAAAATAGAAAATATTTATTTACGACCCTAGTTGCCTCTTGTTACTTTGTACAGGCGACACCGTCACATACAACTCGCCGAAAGGATTCAAATTTTTTTGTCTCTGAACTTGCTGCATGTTTTGTAAGTGCCAAGAATGTCACCTAACTATTTATTGCCTTATGCTACTCATTTCGTTTAGATTTCCATTGGTAGTTTTGTTAATTGTGGTTGAGTATCCTAATATATACAAACATGAATGTAAGTTGCAACAGGAATTGCAGATGGGGCTCGGCACGAGAAAGAGAAAACTGATTGTTGATCTTTCAATCACATTCCTGTAATTCATGTCACAGAGGGATAGCGTAGATAGATCTTGTAATGGTTTTAATTATTCCTCGAAATGTAGTAAATGATTTTTAAGTTTATGTAGTGAGTACCAAGGCACTAACCATGTCTAATTGAAACTAGCACAAGGA
Source organism: Arachis hypogaea (assembly GCF_003086295.3). Classification (NCBI taxonomy): domain Eukaryota; kingdom Viridiplantae; phylum Streptophyta; class Magnoliopsida; order Fabales; family Fabaceae; genus Arachis; species Arachis hypogaea. Next base: position 13,673,307 of record NC_092045.1, read on the forward strand.
CACTTGATTTGACTGTGTTGGATTGTTATGAAATATCTACTTGTGAGAACTCCTTTGTTTTGTTATCATTGGTTTGTTAGCATAGTAGAAAATGTGGGTGAATATGCGGAATTTTTTTTGAAGCACCGTGTGTGATAATTAAAAGGCTATTTTGTTAGGTGATGTAAAGTTTGCTCCTGTTAAGGAGCACATACATTACCAAGAGAGAAACTAATATTAACTCAAAAGTAACAATGTGTATAGCCTATGTGTTGCATGCTATGTGGCACAACAAAGAAAGAGTGTCAATAAAGGTTGAGCATTTCACACTCTCTTTAGGGCAAAACCTAATGAAAACACATGCAACTTTTAAAAAAATTCATTCTGAAAAATGAACAATTGACCATGCAAGTTAACTAATACATATGCATACATAATCACACCATTTTCATTTGGGGTGGGTCCATATCCAATGTTTACCACTGGGATAATACAAGTAGAGTAGATACACTAAAGACTGGAATTAATAAAATATAACGGCAACAACTAATTTCAAAATATTTGGGCCTTGAAAATGGTTCCCAATTTCATTCTTATGCAAGTATGTAAATAAAGTAGTATTCAGGAAAAGGGAGGAAAACTGCACTACACTGCCTTTGCCTTGAGGTCCACAAGAACCTTAAGCTTACTGTAGTCAGATGCGACAACCCTGATTGCTGTTTTCATCCTCAATGTGGCATCATCACCCTGTAATATATATATATATATATATATATTATATTTAAGTGTCAATTTTGCCAAGGCCAAATTAATTTCCAGAAGCTAAAATGCTAACGGTGTTCTAACCAAGTTGCCAAAGATTGCTGGGGAGAATCGACCGTTGTAAGATATCCACCAGATTCACCATATTCCAGATTCATCTCTATCCAATGAAAATTTTCATAGCAAAAAACGAATGAGTTAAAAATCATTCAATCTTTGTATGTATAGGCGTACAGGCTGTCATAATATTTCAAAATCTATTCCCAACCATTTGGATTATGTGGTATGGTTTGGATTGTATCAAGTCTAAAAATTGTGTAAAATCTAATTAAAGGAAAGAAAAATTAGGAAGACAACATAGAATGACTTACACGCCTAGCCTACTGGGAATGCGCATGGGGTATTAATACGTCTCCAGGTGTTTGGATCTGGTGAAACATGTTGAAAGTTAATCAGATTCGCCGTAAGTTTGAAAATGTTCCCGAGGCTAGCCATCTGCAGTTCCCATCACCATAGAAAATAGTTGCATGATAATTAAATTTTCCATCAACAAAATGCCTTATGGGTGATAGACAAAATTGTGATTTACACTTTTTATAACTCGAACAATTCTTAGTAATGGCTCCAAAGACTTAGTACACACTACTATGGTTCACTCACATTCTTCACAACTTCGCACAACTAACCAGCAAGTGCACTGGGTCGTCCAAGTAATAAACCTTACGTGAGTAAGGGTCGATCCCACAGAGATTGTTGGTATGAAGCAAGCTATGATCATCTTGTAAATCTCAGTTAGGCGAATTCAAATGGTTGTAATGGTTTTCGAAAATAATAATAAATAAAGCATAAAATAAAGATAGAGATACTTATGTAAATCATTGGTAGAAATTTCAGATAATTGTATGGAGATGCTGTGTTCCTTCTGAATCTCCGCTTTCTTACTGCTTTCATTCAATCCTTCTTATTCGTTTCCATGGCAAGCTGTATGTAGGGCATCACCATTGTCAATGGCTACTTCCCATCCTCTCAGTGAAAATGGTCCAAATGCTCTTGTCACAGCACGGCTAATCATCTGTCGGTTCTCGATTATGTCGGAATAGAATTTCTTGATTCTTTTGCGTCTGTCACTACGCCCAACAATCGCGAGTTTGAAGCTCGTCACAGTCATTCAATCCCTGAATCTTACTCGGAATACCACAGACAAGGTTTAGACTTTCTAGATTCTCAAGAATGGCCCCAATAATTCTAGCTTATACCGCGAAGACTCTGATTAAGGAATCCAAGAGATACACACTCGATCTAAGGTAGAACGGAAGTGGTTGTCAAGCACGTGTTCATAAGGATGGATGATGATGAGTGTCACAGATTATCACATCCATCAGGTTGAAGTGCAATGAATATCTTAGAATAAGAATAAGCTGAATTGAATAGAAAATAGTAGTAATTGCATTAAAAGTCGAGGTACAGTAGAGCTCCACACCCTTAATCTATGGTGTGTAGAAACTTCACCGTTGAAAATACATAAGTGATGGTCCAGGCATGGCCGAATGGCCAGCCCCCGTGAATGATCAAAAGACCGAATGTTCAAAAGACTAGACGCCTAGTACAATAGTAAAAAGTTCTATGTATACTAAACTAGCTACTAGGGTTTACAGAAATAAGTCTAAGTGCAGAAATTCACTTTCGGGGCTCACTTTGGTGTGTGCTTGGGCTGAGCTTGAGCTTTACACATGCAGAGACTTCTTTTGGAGTTAAACGCCAATTTGTAACGTGTTTTTGGCGTTTATCTCTGGTTTGTGACGTGTTTCTGGCATTTTACTCCAGAATACAGCATGGAACTGGCGTTGAACGCCAGTTTGCATCGTCTAAGCTCGAACAAAGTATGGACCATTATCTATTGTTGGAAAGCCCTAGATGTCTACTTTCCAACGTCATTGAGAGCGTGCCATTTGGAGTTTTGTAGCTCCAGAAAACCTATTTCGAGTGCAGGGAGGTCAGAATCCAACAGCATCAGCAGTCATTTTTCAGCCTGAATCAGATTTTTGCTCAGGTCCCTCAATTTCAGCCAGAAAATACCTGAAATCATAGAAAAACACACAAACTCATAGTAATGTCCAGAAATGTGAATTTTGCATAACAACTAATGAAAACATCCCTAAAAGTAGCTAGATCCTACTAGAAACTACCTAAAAACAATGCCAAAAAGCGTATAAATTATCCGCTTATCACAACACCAAACTTAAATTGTTGCTTGTCCCCAAGAAACTGAAAATAAAATAGGATAAAAAGAAGAGAATATACTATAAATCTCAAAATATCACTGAAGCTTAGTTCTAATTAGATGAGGGGGACTAGTAGCTTTTTGCTTCTGAATAGTTTTGGCATCTCACTTTATCCCTTGAAGTTTAGAATGATTGGCATCTATAGGAACTCAGAGTTCTGATAGTGTTATTGATTCTCCTAGTTAAGTATGTTGATTCTTGAACACAACTACTTTTATGAGTCTTGGCCGTGACCCTAAGCACTTTGTTTTCCAGTATTACCACCGGATACATAAATGCCACAGACACATGACTGGGTGAACCTTTTCAGATTGTGACTCAGCTTTGCAAAAGTCCCCAGTTAGAGGTGTCCAGAGCTCTTAAGCACACTCTTTTTGCTTTGGATCACGACTTTAACCACTCAGTCTCAAGCTTTTCACTTGGACCTGCATGCCACAAGCACATGGTTAGGGACAGCTTAATTTAGCCGCTTAGGCCTGGATTTTATTTCCTTGGGCCCTCCTATCCATTGATGCTCAAAGCCTTGGATCCTTTTTACCCTTGTCTTTTGGTTTTAAGGGCTATTGGTTTTTTCTGCTTGCCTTTTTCTTTTTCTTTTCTTTTTTTCGCCATTTTTTCGCAAGCTTTTTCTTTTTCATTGCTTTTTCTTGCTTCAAGAATAAATTTCATGATTTTTTAGATCATCAATAACATTTCTCTTATTCATCATTCTTTCAAGAGCCAACAATTTTAACATTCATAAACAACAAGATAAAAAATATGCACTGTTCAAGCATTCATTCAGAAAACAAAAAGTATTGTCACTACATCAATATAATTAAACTAATTTCAAGGATGAATTCAAAACTCATGTACTTCTTGTTCTTTTGTATTAGAAACATTTTTCATTTAAGAAAGGTGAAGGATTCATGGAATTATTCATAGCTTTAAGACGTAGACACTAGACACTAATGATCATGTAATAAAGACACAAACATAGGCAAACATGAAGCTCAAAAATCGAAAAACAGAGAGATAAGAACAAGGGAGTTAAGGAATGAGTCCACCTTAGTGAGGGTGGCGCCTTCTTCTTGAAGGACCAATGGTGTTCTTGAGCTCCTCTATGTCTCTTCCTTGCCTTTGTTGCTTGATCCCTAGTGATTTTGGTGCTCCTATCCTTAGTTGCTCCCAATAATTGTGTGGAGAAAAATGTATCCCCTGAAGTATCTCAGGGATTTCTTGATGAGGTAATTCCTCATGCTCTTGTTGAGGTCCATGAGTGGGCTCTCTTGATGTGCAGTCAAATGCTCTACTATTGAGCTATGGACCCTTGAGATGAATCTCTCCATCTCCCATGACTCGGAGGTGGAAGCTTTTGTCTTCCCTTTCCTCTTTCTAGAGGTTTCTCCGGCCTTAGGTGCCATAGATGGTTATGGAAAAACAAAAAAGCTATGCTTTTACCACACCAAACTTAAAATGTTGCTCACCCTCGAGCAAAGAAAAGAAAGAATGGAAGAAAAAGAAGAAGATATGAAGGAAAGGGAGATGGGTGTGTATTCGGCTAAGGGAGAGAAGAGAGGGTTGTGATGTGTGAAAAGAAGAAGGATAGAGGGGTTTATATAGTGGAGGGAGAGGGTAGTAGGGTGGGAAAAGTGATTTTGAATTTGAAGGTAGGTGGGGTTTATGGGGAAGAGTGGATGGATGTGAGTGGTGAAGAGGTGATGGGGAAGAGAGATTGAGGTGATTGGTGAAGGATTTTTAGGAAAGAGTGTTATTGGATTGTGTGAAGAAGAGAGAAGGTGAGTTGAGGTAGGTAGGGATCCTGTGGGCTCCACAGATCTTGAGATGATCCTGTGGAGTCCACAGATCCTGAGGTGTCAAGGATTTATCATCCCTGCACCAACGAGGCATGTAAAACGCCCTCTGCATGCAATCCTGGCATTCAACGCCAGATTGATGCTTGTTTCTGGTGTTCAACGCCAGCTCTATGCTTGTTTTGGGCGTTCAACGCCAATCTGCAGCATGTTTCTGGCGTTAAACGCCAGTTCCATGCTTGTTTCTGGCGTTTAACGCCAGCTCTCCTCAGGGTGTAATCCTGGTATTTAAACGCCAGACTGTTGCTTGTTTCTGGCGTTCAACGCCAGATTCATGCTCTGTTCTGGCGTTGAACGCCATCCAGATGCTCCTTACTGGCGTTTAAACGCCAGTAGGCTCTTCCTCCATGGTGTGCTATTTTTTCTGCTGTTTTTTATTCTGTTTTTAATTTTAGTAATTGTTTTGTGACTCCACATGATCATAAACCTAATAAAACATAAAAGAACAATAAAAATATAGATAAATAAAAATTGGGTTACCTCCCAATAAGCGCTTCTTTAATGTCAATAGCTTGACAGTGAGCTCTCATGGAGCCTCACAAATCATCAGAGCATTGTTGGGACCTCCCAACACCAAACTTAGAATTTAAATGTGGGGGTTCAACACCAAACTTAGAGTTTGGTTGTGGCCTCCCAACACCAAACTTAGAGTTTGATTGTGGGGGCTCTGTTTGACTCTGTATTGAGAGAAGCTTTTCATGCTTCCTCTCCATGGTTGCAGAGGAAGATCCTTGAGCTTTAAACACCAGTTAGTCCCCATTCAATTGAAGGACTAGCTCTCCTCTGTCAACATCAATCACAGCTCCTGCTGTGGCTAGGAAGGATCTTCCAAGGATGATGGATTCATCCTTATCCTTTCTAGTGTCTAAGATTATGAAATCAGAAGGAATGTAAAGGCCTTTAACCTTCACTAACACGTCTTCTACCAATCCATAAGCTTGTCTTATTGACTTGTCTGCCATCTCTAATGAGAATGTGGCAGCCTGTACCTCAAAGATCCATAGTTTCTCCATTACAGAAAGTGGCATAAGATTTATGCCTGACTCCAGGTCACACAGAGCCTTCTCAAAGGTCATGGTTCCTATGGTACAAGGTATTAAGAATTTACCAGGATCTTGTTTCTTTTGAGGTAAAGTTTGCTGAACCCATGTATCTAGTTCACTAATGAGCAAGGGAGGTGCATCTTCCCAAGTCTCATTACCAAACAACTTGGCATTCAGCTTTATGATAGATCCTAGATATTGAGCAACTTGCTCTCCAGTTACATCTTTATCCTCTTCAAAGGAAGAATAGTTTTCAGAGCTCATGAATGGCAGAAGGAGGATTAAAGGGATCTCTATGGTCTCTATATGAGCCTCAGATTCCTTTAGGTACTCAATAGGGAACTCCTTCTTGTATGGGAGACGTCCCATGTGGTCTTCCTCATTTGGATTCACGTCCTCTCCTTCCTCTCTAGGTTCGGCCATTTTGATTATGTCAATGGCCTTGCACTCTCTTTTTGGATTCTCTTCAGTATTGCTTGGGAGAGTACTAGGAGAAGTTTCAGTGATTTTCTTACTCAGCTGGCCCAGTTATGCCTCCAGATTTCTTATTGATGACCTTATTTCACTCATGAAACTTAAAGTGGCTTTAGACAGATCAGAGACTATGTTTGCTAAGCTAGAGGAGCTCTGCTCATAATGCTTTGTCTGTTGCTGAGAAGATGATGGAAAAGGCTTGTTATTGCTAAGCCTGTTTCTTCCACCATTATTAAAGCCTTGTTGGGGCTTTTGTTGATCCTTCCATGAGAAGTTTGGATAATTTCTCCATGAAGAATTATAGGTGTTCCCATAGGGTTCACCCATGTAATTTACCTATGCCATTGCAGGGTTCTCAGGATCATAAGCTTCTTTTTCAGAAGATGCCTCTTTAGTACTGTTGGACGCATTTTGCCATCCATTCAGACTTTGAGAAATCATGTTGACTTGCTGAGTCAACATTTTGTTCTGAGCCAATATGGCATTCAAAGCATCAATTTCAAGAACTCCCTTCCTCTGAGGCGTCTTATTACTCACAGAATTCCTCTTAGAAGTGTACATGAATTGGTTATTTGCAACCATGTCAATGAGTTCTTAAGCTTCTGTAGGCATTTTCCTTAGGTGAATGGATCCACCTGCAGAATGGTCCAGTGACATATTGGAGAACTCAGATAGACCATAATAGAATATATTAAAATTGGTCCACTCTGAAAGCATGTCAGAAGGACACCTTTTGGTCATCTGCTTGTATCTTTTCCAAGCTTCATAGAGGGATTCACCATCTTTTTGTTTGAAGGTCTGAACATCTACTCTAAGCTTGCTCAACTTTTGAGGAGGAAAGAACTTAGCCAAGAAGGCTGTGACCAGCTTATCCCAATAGTCCAGGCTATCTTTAGGTTGTGAGTCCAACCATGTTCTAGTTCTGTCTCTTACAGCAAAAGGGAAAAGCATGAGCCTGTAGACTTCAGCATCTACTCCATTAGTCTTAACAGTCTCACAGATATGCAAGAACTCAGTTAAAAACTGGTAGGGATCTTCTGATGGAAGTCCATGGAATTTGCAGTTCTGTTGCATTAGAGCATCTAGTTGAGGTTTCAGCTCAAAATTGTTTGCTTCAATGGTAGGGATAGATATGCTTCTTCCATCAAACTTGGAAGTAGGTGTAGTATAATCACCAAGCATCCTCCTTGTGCCTCCACCATTGTTATTGGGTTCGGCCATGTCTCTCTCTTTTTCGAGATTCTCTGTAAGGTTTTCTCTGGATTGTTGTGCTTTAGCTTCTCTAAGCTTCTTCTTCAGAGTCCTTTCAGGTTCAGGATCTGCTTCAACAAGAATGTTCTTGTCCCTGCTCCTGCTCATATGAAAAAGAAGAGAACAAAAAAAGAAGAGGAATCCTCTATGTCACAGTATAGAGATTTCTTTATGTCAGTAAAAGAAGAAAAGAATACAAGAAGGAAAAGAGGAAAATTCAAACTCAGAGAGGAAGAGAGGGTTCAAATTTTGAGATGAAGAGGAGTGTTAGTAATTGAATGAATAAATAGAAGAAGATGAGAGAGAGAATTCAAAAATTATTTTTGAAAAATGGTTAGTGATTTTCGAAAATTAAGATAAGAAATAAAAATAAAATTAAAATTTGAAACAATTAGTTAATTAAAAGAATTTTGAAAAAGAGTGAGGAATTTTCGAAAATTAGAGAGAGAAAAGTACTTAGGTGGTTTTGAAAAAGATAAGAAATAGTAAAACAAACAAAAAGTCAATTAGTTAGTTGAAAAAAATTTGAAAATCAATTTTGAAAAGATAAGAAGTTAGAAAAGATTTTGAAATTGATTTTGAAAAAGATATGATTGAGAAGATATGATTGAAATTTATTTTGAAAAAGATTTGATTTTTAAAATTAAAATTGATTACTTGACTAATAAGAAACTAAAAGATATGATTCTAGAATTTAAAGATTGAACATTTCTTAACAAGAAAGTAACAAACTTCAAATTTTTGAATCAATCACATTAATTGTTAGTAAAGTTTTTGAAAATCATGAAATAAAGATAAGAAAAAGATTTTGAAAATAAATTTTAAAAAATTTTCAAAAATAATAAAAAAATAAAAAAGATTTGATTTTTGAAAAAGATTTTGAAAAGATAAGATTTTTAAAAATTAAATCTTGACTTGACTAAGAAGAAACAACTTATTTTAAAATTTTTTGATTAAGTCAACCCAAAGATTTTGAATTTTTGAGTAAAACAAGGAAAATATATTTTTTATTTTTTTAAATTTTTAATGATGAGAGAGAAAAACACAAAAAATGACTCACAACATGAGAATTATGAATCAAAACACATGATGCATGCAAGAACACTATGAATGTCAAGATGAACACCAAGAACACTTTGAAGATCAAGATGAACATCAAGACTTATTTTTGAAAATTTTTAAGAAAAGAAAAACATGCAAGACACCAAACTTAGAAATTTTTAATGCTTAGACACTATGAATGCAAAAATGCATATGAAAAATAACAAAAAACACAAAACAAGAAAATTTAAAGATCAAACAAGAAGACTTGTCAAGAACAACTTGAAGATCATGAAGAACACATGCATGAATTTTCGAAAAATGCAAAAGTTTTTAAACATGAAATTGACACCAAACTTAAAAATTAACATTAGACTCAAACAAGAAACACAAAAATATTTTTGGTTTTTTATGATTTTATTAATATTTTTTGGATTTTTCGAAAAATAATTTTTTTGAAAAATGAAAAAAAAAAGATTTTTGAAAGATTTTTGAAAACTTTTTGAAAAGAAAATCACCTAATCTGAGCAACAAGATGAACCGTCAGTTGTCCAAACTCAAACAATCCCCGGCAACGGCGCCAAAAACTTGATAGGCAAAATTGTGATTTACACTTTTTATAACTCGAACAATTCTTAGTAATGGCTCCAAAACTTGGTGCACACTACTATGGTTCACTCACATTCTTCACAACTTCGCACAACTAACCAGCAAGTGCACTGGGTCGTCCAAGTAATAAACCTTACGTGAGTAAGGGTCGATCCCACAGAGATTGTTGGTATGAAGCAAGCTATGGTCATCTTGTAAATCTCAGTTAGGCAAATTCAAATGGTTGTAATGGTTTTTGAAAATAATAATAAATAAAGCATAAAATAAAGATAGAGATACTTATATAAATCATTAGTAGGAATTTCAGATAAGTGTATGGAGATGCTGTGTTCCTTCTGAATCTATGCTTTCTTACTGCTTTCATCCAATCCTTCTTATTCGTTTCCATGGCAAGCTGTATGTAGGGCATCACCGTTGTCAATGGCTACTTCCCATCCTCTCAGTGAAAATAGTCCAAATGCTCTTGTCACAGCACGGCTAATCATCTGTCGGTTCTCGATCATGTCGGAATAGAATTTATTGATTCTTTTGCGTCTGTCACTACGCCCAACAATCGCGAGTTTGAAGCTCGTCACAGTCATTCAATTCCTGAATCCTACTCGGAATACCACAGACAAGGTTTAGACTTTCCGGATTCTCAAGAATGGCCGCCAATAATTCTAGCTTATACCACGAAAACTCTGATTAAGGAATCCAAGAGATACACACTCGATCTAAGGTAGAACGGAAGTGGTTGTCAAGCACGCGTTCATAAGGATGGATGATTATAAGTGTCACGGATCATCACATCCATTAGGTTGAAGTGCAATGAATATCTTACAACAAGAATAAGCTGAATTGAATAGAAAATAGTAGTAATTGCATTAAAACTCGAGGTACAACAGAGCTCCACACCCTTAATCTATGGTGTGTAAAAACTCCATCGTTGAAAATACATAAGTGATGGTCCAGGCATGGCCAAATGGCCAACCCCCATGAATGATCAAAAGACCGAATGGTCAAAAGACTAGACACCTAGTACAATAGTAAAAAGTTCTATTTATACTAAACTAGCTACTAGGGTTTACAGAAATAAGTCTAAGTGCAGAAATTCACTTCCGGGGCCCACTTTGGTGTGTGCTTTGGCTGAGATTGAGCTTTACACATGTAGAGGCTTCTTTTGGAGTTAAACGCCAAGTTGTAACGTGTTTTTGGCGTTTAACTCTGGTTTGTGACGTGTTTCTAGCGTTTTACTCCAGAATGCAGCATGGAACTGGCGTTGAATGCCAGTTTGCGTCATCTAAGCTCGAATAAAGTATGGATCATTATATATTTCTGAAAAGCCCTGGATGTCTACTTTCCAACGCCGTTGAGAGCGCGCCATTTGGAGTTCTGTAGCTCTAAAAAATCCATTTCGAGTGCTGGGAGGTCAGAATCCAACAACATCAGCAGTCCTTTTTCAGCCTGAATCAGATTTTTGCTCAGGTCCCTCAATTTCAGCCAGAAAATACCTAAAATCACAGAAAAACACACAAACTCATAGTAAAGTCCAGAAATGTGAATTTTTCATAAAAACTAATGAAAACATCCCTAAAAGTAGCTAGATTATACTAGAAACTACCTAAAAACAATGCCAAAAAACGTATAAATTATCCGCTCATCAATGGGTTATGTACTATAAGGTGCATGTTGCGCTCGTGCCTAGGTTCAGACTCCATGGTTGTGCAAACATTAGGAGCATAAATAGAAGCTCTTTTTACATCCAATAATAGCATGTACCAAGTCTTAGGTGGCTCACAAATGGGTACAAATACCTATTCAGATGACAAGCAAAATAAAAATAAAAGTTAAATAGATCCATATTGTATGTATGAATGCTGGATCAGTTACTAGTTCATGTTACACTTGGAGCAATCATGCCCAGATGTTAAGATGAATATTCCTTACATGCTCAAGTTCTTGAGTTGGTGGCATCCAGTGTCTCGCATAGCTCTCTATTAAATGTTCCATCGGAGTTTGGAACAAGATCTCGGTGGCAAAGGTTGACAGGAAGAACCAGCATCACGACACAGGATTCACTTTGGCTTGAAGTGAGGAAAGTATCGCAACAGTGTTCACGACCTATATTGGGTTAAAAAAAGTTCCAAATTTTTTAGATTTGCACAGTTACATTCATAAATCATTAGCTGCTGTTATTAAGAAAGAATGTTAAGTCAAGTTCCAAGGTTATTACATCAAAGTGGGGCATGAAATCGGGCCCGAGGGATAGGAACTTTCCACATGGAAGAGTGAGCTCATAATGCTTATATAAGTTCTCAGTTTCTTTGAAAACACAACAAACATGCACATGGATTTATTAGAATCCCGTATATATGTGATCAACTTGAAACAATCATTGCAAGTCTTCCAATTTTACAGATTGTTACTTCATGTCATCATTTTTGGCAAAAATATAAGTCCCAATGTGGCACTCGTCCCTAGTCAGAACCACATGGGGAAGTTTTGTGTTGAAAACAGCTGAATTGTTAATTATGAAAACAACACAGTGTAGCTTTATAATAAAGAATGGGACACCTACAGTAAAATTCAATCATTCAAAGGGTTAATCATAGGGTTTCTATTACGTTACTTGCCTTAGGTATGTGGTAAACTGGGTTTTCCAAATTCGGCGCCAGAATGCGTCCCTGACGACCACCTTTCAGTACGATAAAACAAAGGTCGTCTCTGTAGCGTCGAGTTCGATTAAGTCTTAGGAGGAGATCGCATGGTCACATCGTCATGGAAGGCAGCTAGTAAGTCTGTGTTTGAGACCCGTGGCATCTTCAGACGCCTCAGAGCTGGTTTGGAAGAGGCATAGAGATCATAGACCCAAGTTATACTCTCGAACTGCCCTTCAAACCTTGTACTCTGCAAAAATACAAGTTCAACCAATGTTTTGTTAGTAACCAATATCAAATATAGATGCCGAGAAAAGGAAATATTTCATTAAATTATCTACATACAAGAAAACGTTTACACGGGAACACCCAATCGAGATTTACGAGTGAAAAGGCTTTGTGGTTCATCCAAATGCAATGTGGCGATGATAACCACGGTATATTGCCATTATATGCGCTACTATTTTAGGGTTCATAGGCATTACACACATCAACTCACTAGATGGGGCCATGAATGGGTTGGGGTATTTCTAACAGGCTCGTTTGAAAAGAATTACATTTGGCCCATCACCACACATATATAGATATTATGTTTTTTTATGTCTAAAGATACCTAGGTCAAAAAAAAATAAAACAAAAAAGGTTCACACAAATAAATTCCAAATTTTTCTTACATTTGGTTTATTACTAAAGGCCCAAAGACACTTATCACTTATTATTGTGTATGTATGCTTGTTTTTTACATCAAATGTTATCGACATATTCTTTTTGGTAGACATGTTATCAACATTTAATAGTAAATAGTAATGATAATTATTTTTTAAAATAAAAAATTAATGATAATAATATAACACCATTATTATATATATATATATATATATATATATATATATATATATATATATCAATAATTGTCTAAATTTTGAGATTTAAAGTAACTAATTAAGTTATGAACGTTCTTTTAATGTGATTTATTTTATGGTAATTTATTTCTATTTATATTTAGTCTTTAATTTTTCTTTTTCGAAAGAAAATACCATATAAATTTAGAAACATAATATTAAAAGTAGGTACATTAGTATTTTAAAAATTGGGCCAATGCAACTTTAGGCCACTTGTTTTGGTTTAATACGGCCAATCAAGTGAATGGTAATCAAAATTAGACCAAATTAAAAGGTAAATCATAAACAAAAAATGTGGCGGGGTGGGAATAGATGTTACAGTATAGATTCATAAATTAAAAAATGGACCTTCATTGAATAAACACTGGGTTTTTCTTGCATTTTTTAAATTATAAAAGTCCTATAATACCAACGAAACTCGAGAAAGATCATAAAAAAAAAGTCATTTTGATGAATGACTTGCGATTTTTTTCTTTTGCCTTCTTTTGAGGATTCGAACATGTGCGGCCGTGACTAGGATCAATGGCCTTTAAAATTGTATATATTCAAGTTGAAGAATACACGCCTAGCACATAATAGAGTCATAGTGCTCATGGGCACCTGTTTGAATCCTCATAACACAAAGCTGTATAGACCTTACCATGGGAATATGTTTCAATCCCTGATGACTTTGTTATTCATAATCAATGCCGTAATCTCAATTTTTTAACCCAGGCTTAGAGATAAACATATTCCTTCTAAGCAACATTTTTTTATAAGCTCACCTATACAGTAACATTACATGGTGTTAGTGGATCGTTTTTAGACTCGTTCCACATTTTGAAACCCCGCACGACCAGTGAGGGCTTGTTGGATTAGTGTTGCAGCAGTGTAGATAGCGGGTGTTGAAGAAAGATGGTCAAGCAGCACGAGGTCATCCTCTGATCTGAGAGAATTTGGGACAACAACGTCCAGGTTTATTTTTGTGATGGGATCATCCACGATCCCTTTACCCTTTTTGAACTGGTGAGTTGATGGATGAATGTCTGACCAGATGCTCCAACATCGCTATTGTTCAATAGAGCTACAGCAACGGTGCCAACACGTCCCAAAGTCAAAGGTGGCTACTGATGCACACGGAAATTGCGTCGGAAGAGAATTTTTCAATGAAGTTGCGTTGCAAGTATAGCTCTACCAACAACAATCCTCGAGGATCAAATTTAGAAAGAAATTAGTTGTCACAAGTTCAACCCCAATAAAGTAACCGAAGTATTCAAACCTCGGATCGTCTCACAAGGAATGGGCAAACATGTGCTTCAACATTGGTTAGAAATTCGGGGTTGTAAGTTATGAGCAAGAAAGTAAACTAGGAATCTTAGCAAACAAGTAATCTAAAATGCAAGGAACTAATCCGAATAACTAAGCAAGATGTGAGCAAATTCAAACTAAGAAGAGAACATTCAATTTAATTCTACTCTCAACTAAACAATAACTATAACTAAGGCAAGGCAATAAAGATTTTTGGTTTTTCAAATAAGAATGATAAAAACAACTCTTGGCTAGATATGGGAATTGGGGTCACTATCATTGTCTAATAACTATATCTTGACAATTATGAGGAGCCAAGTTCATTAAATCTACTTCTATACTTGAAGTAAGTTAAATGGTTTGGTCAACATCCACCCATAAGGTCTAACCTCACTACTAATTAACCTAGTAGTAGGCTAGTGTCAATGGCTATCAAATTGACCACTAAGGGTTCCCAAATCATCAAATTCATTAGACCCAATGACTCAAGTTTATCCAATTTCCTTGGTCTAAGCCAAGAGTAAAAAGAACTACTCCATAATCAAGGTAAACAATTCATCAAACACATGGTAAGCATTAACAAAAGACATGTTCAAATTGCAATTGGATTGAAATTCACAAATACCCACTAACAAATATCAACTTATAATCACTCAAACAAAACAATTAATCATAGAAATCATCAATGTAACATCAACAAGTCAAGATTCACAACATTCATGCAATGGGTATAAAGTGACAATTGACAAGAATCCATAAACTAACACAAGATCTAAGCAAAATTATACTAAGAAATTCAAATTAAACAATCAAAACTAGTAATTAACAAGGATTCAATTCAGAGTTCAACAAGGAAAGATCAAATTAAAGCTAGATCTAGAGAAGAACAAGGGTTTCTCTCTCTAGAAGAACAAAGAACCTAAAAAAAAACTAGAAAATGTGTTTTAGTGTAAAAATGATTGATCCCCCCTTCTCCCTAGCATCCTTGGGTCTTTTTCCATGCAGAAACAGCTTGAAATTGGGCCTAATGAGCCTCAGAAATCGCCAGGCACAATTTCCTTTAATGAGATCACGTGCAGCTTCCCGCGCGTGCACGCCATGCGTGCACGCTCGCTGTTTGCTTTTGTGATACACGCGTGCGCGCCAAGTGCACGTGCACGTCGGTTGGAATTCTCTGGCCTGCGCGGATGCGTCCATCCTTGCGCGCCGCTTCCAGCTATCCTCATCCACGCGTGTGCGTGATGTGCGCGTGCGCGTCGGTGCTGCAGTTTCTAAAATCCAAATCTTCATGTTCCTTCCTCTTATGCATGCTTTCCTTCTCTCTTCTAGGCCATTCTTACCCTATTAATTCTGAAATCACTCAACAAATACGTTACGGCATCGAATGGTAATAAAGAGGATCAAAATATAGCAATTCTAAGGCAAAATAAGCATGTTTTCTATCATGGAGCAATATCAGGAAGTGAACACAAAACTTTGCATTTCTTGTGAATAAGTGTGAGAAATATTGACAAAAACCCCTAAATTAAGCACAAGATAAACCACAAAATTGGGATTTATCACATCTCCCTACACTTAAACCAAGCATGTCCTCATGCTTAAAATAAAAAGACCAAAGATCATGGTGAGAAGGGGTTTATGAAATGCAAACTACCTAAGTGAATGCATGCAACTAATGTAAAATTGTCTATCTACTTGGTCAAGGGTAAATCCATCCTCCAAGAACACATGTGAGCATATAGCGTGAAAATGATGTGTAGTTCATGAATCCTACCAAACTGAATATCACTATGAAGTGCATATAACTTGCTAAATGAATGCTTGTGAAAGCCAGGAACAAGGAGTTGAGCCTCGAACCCTCGCCGGACGTGTATCCGCACTATGCGCTCAAGTGTATAGGGTTCGCCACTCAATCCTCTCCTAATCATGCTTTCCAAGATTTGTCTTTCATCTAACAATCAACAATTACTTAATGCATGCTTACAAGTATCATGAGGTCTTATCACGGGTTGTAACGTGGCTAGGGTGAGGATAAGGATGCATATGGTCAAGTGAGCTTAAAATTTGAGTCCTTGATTAACCTAGGATCCCACTAGACACATAAAACAACCTATACAACTATAATACATTACCTAGCTACCCTTGAGATTTACTTTTTTCCACACTCATGCATTCCTTTCAATTCACATCCCATATGCATTGTTTTTACTACTTTGTCTTAGGGAATTTTTGTCCCCTTTCATTGCCTTTTTTTTCATACATTCTCATATATACACATATGAAATTCTTCTCTCTTTTTCGGTCCCCTTTTTCTTGCGGTTCATGTACAAAAGTTTCAATGCATATGGTTCAATCATTCAAGACATGAGTATGTTCCCAAATCCCAGAATTTTCAATTACAATTACAATACACCTCTATATATACCCAAGTTCCCAAGTATACCCTCCCAATCGAATGATACACATCCTAACTCTCCTAAGCTAATCAAGGATCCAAATTTAGGGACATTCATGGTTTTTTACTTATGGTTGTTGATGTGCTCTTTTTAGGAACAAAGAGGGTTTATCATAGGCTCAAAGTTGGTTAGCAATGGCAGATAAAAGGGTTAAGGCCGTTTGGAAAAAATGACTATTGAAATGATGACCTTGATCATGTAAGTGCATTCATACACAAAGTAATGGACATATAGAATCCGACAAAGCAAGGATTGCAATTATAGAGAGAAAATAATGCACACAAGAATGGGAATTAATGGTTAGAAGATATAACCACATAATAGGCTCAAAACTTACATGCTTGTGTTCTTAGCTCAATCACTATGTTCCAAAATACATTCTTGAAGCAAGTTTTCCGCAAAAAGAAATATTTTTCAAAATTGGTAGGGTACCCCAAAACACAGTTCTTGGGGAAGAAGTTATTATTCAACCAAGCAACTCTATAAAGACTAACTACCTTGCAGTGAATATTTACAAGCAAGACTAACTACACATGCAATGCACTAACTACTAAGCAAGAGCTAAATCCATGGGTATTGAAAGGAAGAGATTGTTACCCATGGAGATCGGTCGAACGACCTCCCCACACTTAAAATTTAGCACAGTCCTCCGTGCTATAAGCAACGCGCAAAGGGTAGTCGGGACCGGAACCGTCACTATCCCCTTCATCAAAGCTCCCATCAATTGGGTTTGAGGTGGATGTGGATATTTCGGGTTCCTCCATGCTAGGGGTAACACAATGTAGAAGCTTTTTTATGTGAGTGTATCGGCAGTGGTTGCGCCGCTCATATCTATCAATCTTCCAGTGCAGATCTTCTATCCTTTGATGTGTGGATCTTAGCAGTGGTGGTGATGATAAAGTAGAAGGGAAACTAAGTGGTGGGGCCATGTCAAGGCTTGGGTTGTTCATGGGAAGATGCAAGTATTTCCCGCTTGGGACCACGTTACCTTTAGCCGGAACTATAATCTTCATGTCTGTGGCTTCTCAAGGAACACCCGCAGCAGCAACTAAATCAGATACCAATGCTGGAAATGGCAAATTGCCCCAGTCGTGGATTTGACCCATCGCTTGCTTGACAAGAAGCAGAATGTTCATCGGTCTTCCCATGAGAACACACCAAACAAGCAAAGCGAGATCCGCCGTGAAGGACGACTTGTGGGTGCTAGGTAGGATATAGTGAGATAGGATTTGGGCCCAAGCTCTAGCTTCTACAGTGAGATAGCGAGCGTCAATGGACTTAGACCTCATCCGGAGTCGACCATGGGTCCAAAATGTCTCTGGCTCAATAATGACTCGGACGATCGAGTCCCAATCAAAACCGAACTGTCCTCACTGATGTAAGACTTCTTGGTAGCCATCCATGTTGCTTGGTACTGGTAAGACATTAAGCACTTGCTGAATAGCCTCTTCCGACACTAGGACTTGCTTCCGGCGCACATATACTGATTGAAGAGAGGAAAGATGGTAGTTAGTGTAGAATTCTACCACCCATGAGAGGTTGACCTCTTGTGATTTTCTCAGAAAAAACTCCCATCCTCGCTGTTCAATGCGGGGTAGAATACAAGGAGCAACTTTGTTCGGCGGAGCGAGTAGATGCTCAGCATGATAGTTCCTCACAGCTATGAAGGAGAACATAAGTTCACAGTAGCGGTTGGAGAATCTTGAAGAATCTTTTGCCGGTTTGCTCTTTTCCTTCTCATAAATAGAGTGGGTGCCTTCACCTTCCTAGATAGGGGTTTGGCTCCTATTGTAAGGTGCGCCTTAGAGGTTGACCCTTAGGGTGCCCTTTTTGCGGCATGTTTCCTTGGAGATTTCTCTTTGCCTTTCTTGGTGGCCATCCTGAAAAAGGGAGGGAAAGAGGAAAACATTAAACCCAAAGAATCATCTTAATAAAAACATGCAAGTGAAAGATAGTACCTTAAAGAAGTGGTAAAACAAAGTGATCATAGAAGCACGGGTTACACACTTGACATGGGATGCAAGAGGAAGTAAAGCATGCAATGGCATGAGAAGAGTGATCTCAAGCATCCATAACAAAGAGCAAGTCAAGCAATTTCTAGGCAAGTGGCATTCATAATTGGTGAGTATACCTTCTAAGCAAGCAAAGTGGCTCCAATGCATGTAAAAGAGAGCAAGTGAACGAGGAGGGAGCACCAAAATGAAGGTATATAACTAAAATGGGCCAAAATGGCATTTGTGCATTTCGTCGAACACTTGGCGTGTAATTATCAAGTAATGAGCAATTATGAGATACTCAAACAATTTGAAGCCCAAAATGGAATATCAATCATCATATAACATCACCTACTTACAAAGATAATGAAAAAGAACAAGAAGATCCATCCAATTAAATCAAAGTTCAAGTTCAACATCCATGGAAAGAAACAAAAAGAAGAAAAAGTAAACAAGCAAAAAGCAAGTGGTAAATTCATGCAACTAGAAGAGAAAATAAGTAAGTCAACAAGAAAAATCTAACTAAAAAAAATGAAATGATGCAAAAGAAGTGATAGATGAGATATGGAGGAAGTAGAACCTTGAGAAGAGTAAAAGAACAAGGTGAATTTTCTTTTTAAAGATGAGAAAGAGAGGGAAGAGATGGAGTGCCACCGGAGAAGGTGGTGGTCGACGGTGGGTAACCGGAGACAATGGTGGTGGAGTATAGAAGAAGGAAAGGAAGAGAAAAGAGGTGATGGAGAAAGAAGAAGAAGAAAGAATTAAGGGGGAAGATAGGAGAGGGAGAGGACCAGGGCGCGTAGCTTTAAAACTGATTAGCGCAACCGGCGCGCGTGCGCACAGTGCGCTGGCGCGTCGGTGAAGGTGGAGCAAGGGACGCGAGCACGTCATTGGCGCGTTCGTGCGAGCACAGCTGTGCCCCTAGCAAAGAGCGGGTACAAAGTTGGCCGAAGTCTCTGGTTTTTATACCAGAGTTGGCATGCAGCGCCGGCGCGCGGATGCGCACAGTGCGCTAGCACGTGCTTGAGGCAGTTGGCGACCGGCGCGGACGCGTGCAGTGCGCGGATGCAGCGGTGCGGTGACAAACCCCATTTGTAGGGTTTATCTTGTATTGATTTTAAGGGATTTTATCACCTTTCACCCACATTTATTCAATGAAATAGCATGGTTTTGTATATTCTCCTTTAATTGTGCTTAAGAGTGAAAACATGCTTTTTAGATCTTAAAATAGCTAAATGTAATTTACCTTGATTCCATTAGATGCCTTGATATGTTTGTTAAGTGATTTCAGATTTAGGAGGCAAAGATTGGATCAAGGGAATGAAGAAAAAGCATGTAAAGTTGGAGAACTCATGAAGAAATGAAAGAACCGGAAAGCTGTCAAGCCGACCTCTTCGCACTTAACTGACCATAACTTGAGCTACAGAGGTCCAAATGATGCGGTTCCAGTTGGGTTGGAAAGCTAACATCTGGGGCTTCGAAATGATATAAATTTTGCCATATGTTGCTTCGCGTTCAGGGGCGCGCACGTGCACTTTGCGCGCGCGCGCCGATTCTGTCCGTGCCCACTATTATGAAATCGTCCCCAGCGGTTTTAGGAGCCATGTGGGCCCAATCCAACTCATTTCTGATACTATTTAAGTCAAGTATTGAAGGGAAATCAATATACTTTAGAACTTTTAACCATTAGTTTAAGTTTAGTTTTAGAAGTAGTTTCTAGAGAGAGAAGCTCTCACTTCTCTCTAGAATTAGGATTAGGATTAGGATTAGTTCTTAGATCTAGGTTTTAATCTTTGCTTTCTTCCACTTCTATCTCTCAATTCCTTGTTGCTACATTGATTCTTCTTTCATTCTTTTGTTGTAATCTCTTTTGTATTGTTCTTATGCTTTGTTGTAGATCTACTATTGTTCCTTCCATTTTCTTCCAATTCAATAAGAGGTAATTCATAATAATTGTTCTTCTTTGCTTTTCTATTGTTGATCTCTTGCCTTTGTAGTTAGATCTCTCTTTAATTCTTGCATTTAATAATGTTTACTTCTATTGCACTTTATGTGTTTGTTGAAATGCCTCTTCTAGATATATTGTAGATTTTGTTCCTCTTGGCCTAGGTAGAGTAATTAGTGACACTTGAGTTATCTAATTCCTTTGTTGATTGATAATTGGAGAGATTGCTAATTGGTTTGGAGTGCACTAAAGCTAGTCTTTCCTTGGGAGTTGGCTAGGACTTGTGGCTCAAGTCAATTCATCCACTTGACTTTCCTTTCTTTAGTAAGGGTTAACTAAGTGGTAGCAATGAACAATTCTCATCACAATTGAGAAGGATAACTAGGATAGGATTTCTAGTTCTCATATCTTGCCAAGAGCTTTGTTAGTTGTTAGATTTATTTTCTTTGCCATTTATATTTCTTGTCCAAAAGCTTAAAAACCCCAAATATAATTCACAACCAATAACAAAACACTTCATTACAATTCCTAGGGAGAACGACCCGAGGTTTAAATACTTCGGTTTATAGATTTTAGGGGTTTGTACTTGTGAAAAACAAATTTTTGTACGAAAGGATTATTGTTGGTTTAGAGACTATACTTCGACGAGATTTCATTTGTGAAATTCTAAACCGTCAAAAATCAATTCGTCAAAATGGTGCCGTTGCCGGGGAATTGCAATGGTGTTGTGTTATTGGTTATTGTATATATGTGAATATTGTGCATATGCTTGCCTTTTTGTCTCTTTGTTAGTTTTTGTTAGTTTTCTTTGTTTCTCATTTGATTTTATTTTCCTTTTCTCTTGCTATCATGGATTCTCATTTTGGCTATGAGTGTGATTACAATTATGTTGTAGGTGATGAGAGTTACAATGAAGAAATGTATCAAGGATGGGATAACCAAAGGTGGGAGGAGCCATATGCATATGATCAATCCTCATGGCAACAACCCCCACCAATGCACTATGAAGAAGAGCCATTCCATGATGCATACCAATCAAATGGCTATGGTGAATCCCCTTGTGATTTTCAAGAACCACCACCATATGCCTATGATCCATATCCTCAACATAACTCTCAACCATACTCACAAGCCTCTTTTCACCAACCACCTTCATATGATCCTAATCCATATCCACCATTCCAACAACCATATGAGCCATATGAACCATACATAGAGCCACCACCATCCCAACATCACCACTTTCAAGAGCCACCCCTTCCAATAAATGAAAATTTTCAACCACAAGACAAATTCTACTTTCCACCACAACCTCCCATGGAAGAATACTCACATCCATTGAACCAAGAGCCATATGATCCCTATCATATAATCCAAGAGGAAGAAGAGTCAAGGGATCGTCTCAAGGAAGCATTGGATCAATTTCAAGCAACCATGGAGTGTGTTGTGCAACAAGTGGAAAGAGTGGAGAACATTGAACCACCACAACTCTACCAAGAAGAACCATCTTCCTACTATGAACCCTTCCCCCAAAATGAGGAACCCTTCCACCCATCCCAATCTCTAATGGATGAAACCCTTGGTGTTCTTGTTCAAGGGCAAGAAGAGATGAAAAGGGATGTGCAAAATTTCATGGCCGCCTTGGATGCGGTAACAAATCAATTAGCCTCCCAATGCTTGAACACTCAAGGAACTCCCATGGCTCAAGAAGAGCATAGCATGAAGGAGAGATTGAAAACTCCGGTGGGAAATGAAGGAAGTTGCTTTGTATTGGAACAATTGGAGGAAGCTTTAATTGTTGAAGACAAGGAAGAAGTGGTAGAAGACTTAGGAGATGTGGAGCCTCCATGGGAACATAGAGTTGAAGAAAACCCCTCCAAGATGATTGAAATTGATGCTAGGGAGGAAAGTGCACACCTTCCAAGGCATACTCCATATGAAGACTTGGATGGGATAGAGCAAGGATTGAGTTCCCTTGGTGATGAAGAGCAAGTATCAAGTCCTAGTGGTGGAGAATCCTTTAAACTTGAAGAACCTTTTCCCGGTGCATTTGAAAATGTTGTGGAGGTAAACTTCTTTCAACCTCCCAATTATAGTTTGATTAAGGGAAAAGGCTTAGATAGTATTGATGAACAAAGGATTGAATTAGAGAAATTTAGTGAAGAGGTGGAAGTCCTTAAAAATAGAAAGATGGGAGTGGAATACGCTTTGTCAAGATCTTTGGGAGCATCTTTGCCTAGGTTGTCATCTACTCCTTCACTTGAGTGGGTAAAATTCATTTCTATTAGCTTTATTGTCCCACTTGAGTATGGCTTGCTTGAAACGGATGGTCAACTTAGGATGCTTTGTGGGATGAAGCGTAAGCGAAAGATGTTTCGTGGTTGGCGTTGCAAATCAAGGCTCATTTTGGTTGATACTTCAAGAGTTGAATACAAAGGTGAGAATAGTGCTCAAATAGATGGGTCTAGGAGGATTGTTGGACACTTCATAGAGGATTCTTCTTGTTTACCACCCGGATGGACTAATAATGATGATCAACCTCAAGACGGGTGTGAAAACAAAGTGTGGGATCCCGGATTAGAAAAAGAGGACCAACTTTGGGAGCCCCAAGCTTGTGAAGAACTCCATCAACACTTGGCTCAACCCATAGGAAATCTTGGGGCACAATGGAGAACCAAGCATTGGTGGGAGTTCCAAGATGAGTACAAGCACAAGCCACCTTGAGAGAAGCTCCCCATAAGTCCAACTTAAGGACAATAAATAAAAGTGCTAGGTGGGAGACACCCCACCATGGTAAACTCTTTCCATACTCTTTTAGTTTTGTTAATAAGTGAATTGAGTTGCCATTGTAGGTAGATTCTCATTCTCATTTTTATCTTTGGTAAATATTGGTAGAATTAGTTTAATTTCTTGTTTTTATTGTTTTATTGAGTTTAGTTAGAAATATAATATGGTAAATAAGGTTTTAGGGTGTTTTGGTAGCTGTTTGGAGGATTAAAAGGCTTGGATTGGTGCAAGAACATAAAAAAAAAAAATTTTGAAAAACTGAGCACCATCCACGCGTGCGCGCACCTAACGCGTACGCGCACCTGAGCATTTTTCGACCATCCACGCGGACGCGCACTGTACGCGTACGCATGGATGCGAAATTTCACCTCCAGCCAAAAACCCGAGAGTTAGGCCTGCACCGTGCAAACATTGGGCCTGAGGCACAAGCCTATGCACGCGTGCGCGCACCTGGCGCGTACGCGCACATCATCTTAGATTCGCAATGCGCGCGCGCGTCGATTGTACGATCCACACTCCTGGTACTTTTACCCGAGAGTTGTGCCAGACTTGGGCCGACACTATGCCTCCAGCCTAACTCGATGCACGCGTGCGCGCACCTGGCGCGAACGCGTCCTTCAACCAATATGCACATCGACGCGTAAGCACACATGACGCGCACGCGTCGGTAAAAAAAAAAAAAGAGTTTTTTTCTCCTCTTCCATTTTCTTTTGCTTATCACATTCGCATACTTCTACTCTTCCCATTTTCATTTAGTTTTTGTAGCATGTTTTCATTTTTTTTCTAAGTCATTTTAATAATGGTGTTGCATCTTCCCACTCAATTGTTGGGGATTCCTTGCATTATTTTGGTGCTTCTTAACTTGTTTGATGTTGTTGGGTAATGAAACTTTTAGATCAATGCTTCATCTTGAATGCTTCTTGTGTCTTTGTGCATTGATATGACCTCATATTGTCTTTCATGGCCCACTTCTTCTCATTTGAACTTGATGCTCCATATACTCTTCATGCTTTCACTTTACTCTTGTATCAAGTATCATTGATATGCCATTAGCTTATATTATTTTCTCACTCACATGTTGTAGCTACCACGTAGTAGGGAATCATACTCTTATTTGGCATTAGCCCCCGCCTATGTTCTAATTGCCTCAATATCCTTGTTATAGGCTTAATTTTCTTTCTTTCTTTCCTTTTGGGTTGGCCACCAATACGGAAGAAAAGGAAAGTTTCTAAATGGGGCAACAAACAAGTCATCCGCACAACCATTTGAAGGCGCTCATCAATTGTAGCACCCCGTCCACCTTGCTCTTCTTTGCATGCACCGAGGACGGTGCAATCTTCAAGTGTGGGGAGGTCGTCGACCGATCTCCATGGGTAACAATTTTCTTTTTCAACACCAAATTTTTATTTTCTTTGTTAGATTAGCTATTGCATTTGCATGATAGGTTGCATGTTAGTTAGAATTTGTACATATTTTTACCACTTCTTTCTTATTAGGACTACTTGGTTATGGTGATGATTTCTTTCCCAAGAAACTGTTTTAGGGTAACCTACCAATTTGAAAAATCTCTGTTGAACTTGCTTGAAAGAATGTATTTTGGAACATGGTTTTTGAGCTAAGAACACAAGCAAGTGAGTTTTGAGCCTAATGGTGTGGTTACATCTTATAACCACTTACTTTTCCTTCTTGTGTGCATTATTCTCTTTCTATGAATGTAATCTTTGATTTGTTTGATTCTTTATGTCCATTATTTTGTGTATTCATGCATTTATATGATTGAGGCCATCATTTCATTAGCTCACTTATCCAAATAGCCAACCCTTTTATACTCTTTTGTTAGCCAATTTGAGCCTACGATTAACCCACTTGGTTCTTTAATTTAGCACATTACAAGCCTTAAAGCGGAAAACAATAAATGTCCTTATTTGGATCTTTGATTAGCTTAGGCTAGTGTGTGTGAGTATCATTCAAGTGTGGGAATCTTGGGACATTGGGTGAATAAAAGGGTAGTTTTGTATTTTTATTGAAATTATTGGGAATTGGGTACATACTCATGTATTGATCAAATGTGAAACCTTATGCATTGAGGTTCTTGTATATAGAAAGAAAAAAAAATGAGAAAAACAAAAGAAAAAGAAAAGAAAAAAATAATATGGAAAAGGAAAAGAAAAAAAAATAGAAAAAGAAAGGAAAAGAAGAAAAAGAAAGAAATAAAAAGGGGACAAAATGCCCCAAAGTAAAGTTCAAATAAAATCAATGCATATGTGTTGTGAAATGAATAAAAAAATGCATGAGTATGTGAAAAAGTGAGGAATGGGTAGTTAGATTAGTACTTAATTGTATAGGTCATTATATAGGTTAGGTGGGAAAGTTTAAGTTAATCAAAGATTCAAATCCTAAGTCCACTAGCCATATATGATCCTACCTTGACCCTAGCCCCATTACAACCTAAAGAAAAGACCTCATGATACATGTATGCATGCATTGAATAATTGTTGATTGTTAGAAGATAAACAAATCTTGGAAAGCATGATTAGGGGAGAATTGAGAGAATCAACCCCAAACACCGAGCGACTAGAGTGCAAACACTTCCGGTGAGGGTTCGATGCTCAATTCCTTGATTCCCGGCTTTCATGAGCGTTCTTCTTGCAAGTCTACTTGAACTCCATTTTGATATTCGAATTGGTAGGACTCATGAATCGTTATATGATCTTGGCCCTACTTGTGCGTATATGTCTTGGAGGATTGATTTATTTTTAACCAAGTAAGTAAAACCATTTTGCATTTAGTTGCATATAGTTTAGGTTGCATATAGTTTACTTACATTGAATAAATGTTGATGCCCTTTGCTTTCTCTTGGCTTAAGCATGAGGACATGCTTGGTTTAAGTGTGGGGAGGTTGACAAACCCCATTTGTAGGGTTTATCTTGTATTGATTTTTGGGGATTTTATCACCTTTCACCCACATTTATTCAATGAAATAGCATGGTTTTGTATATTCTCCTTTAATTGTGCTTAAGAGTGAAAACATGCTTTTTAGGTCTTAAAATAGCCAAATGTAATTTACCTTGATTCCATTAGATGCCTTGATATGTTTGTTAAGTGATTTCAGATTTAGGAGTCAAAGAGTGGATCAAGGGAATGAAGAAAAAGCATGTAAAGTTGGAGAACTCATGAAGAAATGAAAGAACCGGAAAGCTGTCAAGCCGACCTCTTCGCACTTAAACGACCATAACTTGAGCTACAGAGGTCCAAATGATGCGGTTCCAGTTGGGTTAGAAAGCTAACATCCGGGGCTTCGCAACGATATAAGATTTGCCATGGTTGCTACAAGTATGATGGCGCGCACGCGCAAAGTACGCGCACGCGCCGTTGCTGCCATATGGTCCACTTAAAGTAAAACGTGGCCAGCGATTTTAGAAGCCTTGTGGGCCCAATCCAACTCATTTCTGATGCTATTTAAGCCAAGGATTGAAGAGGAATCAACTGAACTTTTAACCATTAGTTTAAGTTTAGTTTTAGAAGTAGTTTCTAGAGAGAGAAGCTCTCACTTCTCTCTAGAATTAGGATTAGGATTAGGATTAGTTCTTAGATCTAGGTTTTAATCTTTGCTTTCTTCCACTTCTATCTCTCAATTCCTTGTTGCTACATTGATTCTTCTTTCATTCTTTTGTTGTAATCTCTTTTGTATTGTTCTTATGCTTTGTTGTAGATCTACTATTGTTCCTTCCATTTTCTTCCAATTCAATAAGAGGTAATTCATAATAATTGTTCTTCTTTGCTTTTCTATTGTTGATCTCTTGCCTTTGTAGTTAGATCTCTCTTTAATTCTTGCATTTAATAATGTTTACTTCTATTGCACTTTATGTGTTTGTTGAAATGCCTCTTCTAGATATATTGTAGATTTTGTTCCTCTTGGCCTAGGTAGAGTAATTAGTGACACTTGAGTTATCTAATTCCTTTGTTGATTGATAATTGGAGAGATTGCTAATTGGTTTGGAGTGCACTAAAGCTAGTCTTTCCTTGGGAGTTGGCTAGGACTTGTGGCTCAAGTCAATTCATCCACTTGACTTTCCTTTCTTTAGTAAGGGTTAACTAAGTGGTAGCAATGAACAATTCTCATCACAATTGAGAAGGATAACTAGGATAGGATTTCTAGTTCTCATATCTTGCCAAGAGCTTTGTTAGTTGTTAGATTTATTTTCTTTGCCATTTATATTTCTTGTCCAAAAGCTTAAAAACCCCAAATATAATTCACAACCAATAACAAAACACTTCATTACAATTCCTAGGGAGAACGACCCGAGGTTTAAATACTTCGGTTTATAGATTTTAGGGGTTTGTACTTGTGACAAACAAATTTTTGTACGAAAGGATTATTGTTGGTTTAGAGACTATACTTCGACGAGATTTCATTTGTGAAATTCTAAACCGTCAAAAATCCAATCGTCATGCGGGCACAGGCTGGGCACAAATGTGGCACAACTCTCTGGATTTTGTACCAGAGAGGTCAAATTGCACCATCGGAGCGCCCGCGCACAGTGCGCTTACGTGTCGATGGCTGGATTAGAAGGGGCGCGCAGGCGGCAAGTATGTGGACACATATATGCTTGGTGCGAGATGGGCATGAAGTGGGCACGACTCTCGGGTTTTGAGCCCAAGGGTTAAAATACACCACCGGTGCGTGCGTGCACAGTGCGCTGTAGCGTCGGTACCCATTTTTCTCTTTTTGGTAAGGGTTTCAGCTAGCATGCAAGAGAACACTTCACAAATTCATGCATCATTCAGAACATAGCATTCTCTCTACTTCAATAAATCATCCATACCAAAATGATGAAATCTACCTAAACATCCTAGTTAACCAACAAAATCAACAACTAGAATTCCTATGCAATCAACAACATCAAAAAGTTATAAAATTCACAAGAATTTAAAGCTAAAAGCAAAATGGTATACACAAGGAAGATCTTACCATGGTGGGGTGCCTCCCACCAAGCACTTTTCTTTAACGTCCTTAAGTTGGACGGTCCGTCGCTCAAACTTCTCCTTCTCTAGGTGCATCCGCCAATAGGAACACCTCTAGCTCTTTTGGGAGCTTGTAGCCATGGTACTTCTTCACTCTATGTCCATTCACCTTGAAAGTTACTTCACTTTTAGGATCAAACAACTCCACCACTCCATAGGGTTTTATCTCCTTCACCTTGAAAGGTCCTTCCCATCTAGAGCGGAGTTTGCCAGGCATGAAACAAAGCCTCGAATTGTAGAGGAGAACTTCATCACCTTTTTGGAAGTCCTTCTTCCGGATGTGATGGTCATGGAATGCTTTAGTCTTTTTTTTTGTAAATCCGGGCATTCTCATACGTTTCATTCCTCAAACACTCGAGCTCCTCTAGCTGCAATTTTCTGGCTACTCCGGCTTGGGTCAAATCCATGTTGCACCGCTTTACTGTCCAATAGGTTTTGTGCTCAATTTCCACCAGAAGGTGGCATGCCTTACCATAGACGATCCGAAAGGGACTCATCCCTAACGGAGTCTTGTAGGCCATTCTATACGCCCATATCGCATCTCCTAACTGGAGGCTCCAATCCTTCCTTTGTGGATTGACCACTTTCTCTAAGATTCTCTTAATCTCCCGGTTGGACACTTCCGCTTGTCCGTTGGTTTGCGGATGATAAGTAGTGGCAACCTTATGCATTACCCCATAGCACTTGAGCAGTGCCTCTACTTTCCTGTTACAAAAGTGGGATCCTTGGTCGCTCACGATTGCTCGTGGTGACCTATAACTACATACAATGTTATTCCTAATAAAAGAAATGACGGTATTGGCGTCGTCAAGGCGGGTAGGTATTGCTTCTACCCACTTTGACACGTAGTCAACCGCTAACAAAATATATAGATACCCACTTGAGTTGGGAAATGGTCCCATTAAGTCAATGCCCCATACATCAAATATCTCACAGAACAACATAGGTTGTTGAGGCATTTCATCCCTTTTGGATGTGTTTCCCGACCTCTGACACTGATGGCAAGACACACATAACCGGTTAGCATCCTTGAATAAGGTTGGCCACCAGAATCCATAATCCAACACCTTTTTGCGGTCCTTTATGAGCCAAAGTGGCCACCACATTCGGACGAATGGCAAGCTTCAAGAATGGGTTAGATTTCAGACTCCGGGACACATCTTCAAATTACTTAGTCCACTCCCCTCTTCCACAAGTGAGGGTCATCCCAAATATAGTATTTGAAATCACTCCTCAACTTATCCCTTTGGTGTTTAGAAAAGTTGGGAGGGAAGAGTTTCACAACCAAGTAGTTCGCCATTGGGGCAAACCAAGGAAAGCTATCCGACACAGCATGCAAGCTATCCAATGAGAATGAGTCATTGATCGGAAATGGATCAAATTTTAAATTCTCAAGGCGGCTTAAATGATCCGCAACCAAGTTTTGAGATCCACTCCGGTCCCCAATCTCAATGTCGAATTCTTGCAAAAGCAAGATCCAACGTATGAGTCTAGGTTTTGACTCATTCTTTGTCAATAAGTATTTCAAAGCTACATGATCCGTGTATACCACTATCTTTGATTCTAGCAAATAAGATCTGAATTTATCTAAAGCATGAACAATAGCTAGGAGTTCCTTTTCAGTAGTGGTATAGTTGGATTGTGCTACATCAAGTGTTTTAGAAGAGTATGCAATGACATAAGGGAGTTTACCATCGTGCTGTACAAGCGCGGCACCTATAGCTTGGTTTGACGCATCGTACATTATCTCAAATGGCAACGTCCAATTGGGGCCTCGCACAATCGGTGCCGTGGTAAGAGCTCTCCTTAGCTCTTCAAAAGCTTTCACACATTCACTGTCAAACTCAAAGTCCACATCTTTTTGGAGTAGGCGCGACAATGGCAAAGCGATCTTGCTGAAATCTTTGATAAAGCGCCTATAGAATACTACATGTCCTAAAAACGAGCGGACCTCCCTCACAGATGATGGATGAGATAAAGTGGTGATAACATCGACCTTGGCCGGGTCTACAGAAATTCCTTCATGAGATACTACATGTCCTAACACTATACCTTGTCTTACCATGAAGTGACATTTCTCAAAATTCAAGACAAGGTTAGTGTCAACACATCTAGCTAAGACCTTGGCCAAGTTTGCTAAGCAACAATCAAATAAAGTTCCATAAACACTGAAGTCATCCATAAAGACTTCCAGACAATTCTCTATTAGATCAGAAAAGACACTGGTCATGCACCGTTGAAAAGTAGCAGGTGCATTACATAGTCCAAATGGCATCCTTTTGTAGGCAAAGGTACCAAAAGGACAAGTGAATGTGGTCTTTTCCTGATCTTCAGGAGCAATGTGAATTTGGAAGTAACCAGTGAATCCATCATGAAAGCAGTAATGGAATTTACCAGCCAAACGGTCCAACATCTTATCGATAAAGGGCAAAGGGTAATGGTCCTTCCTTGTAGCGGCGTTCAACCTTCTATAGTCGATGCACACTCGTCATGCATTTTGTACTCTCTTGGTGACCACTTCACCATCATCCTTTGTAACCGCAGTGATGCCTAATTTCTTGGGAACAACCTGGACTGGGCTCACCCATTCACTGTCAGA
The DNA here is from genome assembly GCF_003086295.3 of Arachis hypogaea. Classification (NCBI taxonomy): domain Eukaryota; kingdom Viridiplantae; phylum Streptophyta; class Magnoliopsida; order Fabales; family Fabaceae; genus Arachis; species Arachis hypogaea. Next base: position 13,704,232 of record NC_092045.1, read on the forward strand.
AATCAGGTATATGATACCCGCATCGAGTAGCCTAGTGACCTCCTTCTTTACCACATCAAGGATGGTCGGGTTGAGCCTTCTTTGCGTTTGCCTAGCCAACCTGGCTCCCTCTTGTAGAAATATACGATGCATGCACTTGCAAGGGTCAATCCCCACAATATCGGCTAAGCTCCAACCAATTGCCTTCTTGTACTTTCTGAGAACACCTAGGAGCTTTTCTTCTTCTTCACTAGAAAGCTCACTAGCGATAATGACCAGAAACTTTTGGTTGTCCTCTAAGAAAGCATACTTCAAATGAGATGGGAGAGGCTTCAATTCGCTGTTTGCCTCAAGCTGAGGTTTCTTTTTGTCAAGTTCACGGAGTTCATTCTTAACAACTTTCTCATGTTCACCCTCTTGGTCATCCGTCTCTTCAACAATATGGTAGCACAACTTGTTATGGTCTTCTTTTTGTACTTCCGCTACCACTTCATCAATCACATCACATCGGAGAACGGAATGCTCTTCGGGAGGATGCTTCATGGCTTCTTCTAAATTGAACTTGATAGTCTTGTCTCCAACCTCAAAGGAATATGTGCCAGTGAAGGCATCTAACTTGAATTTAGAGGTCTTAAGGAAGGGTCTACCAAGTAGAACGGAGGATGAGCTTCTATTTTCTGTTGGAGACATTTCAAGGATGTAAAAGTCAATCGGAAAGACCAAATCCTTGATCGCCACAAGTACATCTTCGGCTATCCCTGTTACCGTGATCACACTTTTATCGGCTAAGGTAAACCTTGCCGCCGACTTCTTTAATGGAGCTAAATTCAACTGCACAAAAGTAGAAAGCGGCATGATGCTTACACAAGCTCCAAGGTCACACATACAATCATGAAAAGTGCTTCCACCAATACAACAAGATACCAAACAAGGTCAATGGTCACCACATTTCTTTGGAATAGGTCCCATCAAGGAAGAAATTGAACTACCCAAGGATAATGTCTCCAATTCTCCTATCCTAACCTTGTGTGTGCACAAGTCTTTCAAAAATTTTGCATACTTTTGAATTTGTTAAATAGCATCAAGAAGTGGTATGGTTACCTCAACCTTCTTGAACACTTGAAGCATGTTCAAATCAAATTCCGGTGTCTTCTTTGCTTTCTTCACCATGGAAGGGAATGGAATAGGGATGGACTCATCCACTAGAGCTTTCCTCTTGGGTTCCTTGAGGTTTACTCCTTCTCCCTCATGCCTTTTGTCTACCTCCCCCTTTTCATGTGGAGCTTCAACAATCACTTCTTCCTCATCAATGTCCTCCAAGACCCTTGGAGGTATCTCCTCCAATGTAGTTCCCGACTGTAGAGTGATGGCATTGAGACTGTCCTTTGGGTTTGGTTGGGGTTGGGATGGAAGGTTAGAAGAACTTGAGGGTTGGTTGGTATTGTTGGAGGAGGACATGGACATCTTCGAAATCATGTCAGTAAGATTGACCAATTGAGCACTCATGGCCTCGAATTGAGCTTTATAGCCCTCATCCCGTTTATCCACAGTGGCTCTAAGCTCGTCAACTTGATTGGTGGGAGATGGAGAGGTTTGGTTAGATTGTTGTCTATGGTGTGGTGCTTGGTACTTGGTGTAGTTATTTTGGATTTGGTTGTGGTGATTTTGGTTGGCTTGGTAGTTGTTGTTGTTGTGGTGGTATTGAGATGAAGATTGGTTGTTGTTGTGATGAGAAGAAGAGCTGTTCCATCTTTGGTTTTGATTGCTCTCTTGTGCATTATCCATCCACCCTTGATGTTGATTACTACCATGAGGGTTGTGGTTTCGGCCTTGAGAAGGATAGGGTGGACGGTTGTTGTAATTCACATTGGCCACTACAATGGCATGTTCCTCTTGAATTTGATGGCATTGATTGGTGTAATGTGTAGTGCTAGAGCACAAACCACAAATCCCAAGAGGGCCTTCAAGTTGAGCAACTGGAGGTGGAGCTTGGACGGCTTGGATGGAGTAGAATTCCTTTTGATCCTTTTGTATTTGCGTGAGGATGGTGGTCATCTCCCCAAGTACTTTGGTTAGGCTTGATTCGGAAGGAGACGGTTCTACCACACCCTTGCGAGGATTACTTCTCACCCTTGTATGTTGTGTAGCTTCGGCAGCATCTTTTATCAAATTTCAAGCTTCTCCCTCCGTCTTGTTTTTTGAGAGGGAACCACCGCTAGAAGCGGTGAGCAATCTTCTATCTTCCACACAAAGACCTCCGGTAAAGTAGCTAATGAGCAAGTGAGTATTCATTCCATGGTGTGGACAAGATTCTAATAGCCTCTTGAACCGAGCCCAATACTCGTACAAACTCTCTTGGTCTCTTTGCATTATACCCGAAATCTCCTTCCGGATGTAGTCGGTCTTCTCCGGTGGGAAGAATTTATCTAAAAACTCTCTTCTCAAGAAATCCCAATTGGTAGCAATCTCATCTGGTAGTGAATAAAACCATGTCTTTGCTTGTGCTTCAAGAGAGAAAAGGAAGGCGAAAACCATGATAGCCACCTTATCGGCTCCATGCCTTCGAGCTGTAGAACAAGCAACTTGAAAATCCTTTAGATGTCGAATGGGGTCTTGACCCGGCAACCCATGATACTTAGGTAGTAGATTTATCAAGCTACTCTTCAATTCAAAGTTTGGATCAAGGTTAGGATACCTTGCTTGCAATGGTTGAAGTACAATATCTGGAGCTCCTTGCTCATGTAAAGTGATCCGGCGTGGCTCCGCCATGTATGGTTCACCTATAGGATGCAAAGATGTATTAGTAGTGCCAATAGAAGAATAGGAAGTAGCGGACTCCAAGTCACTCTCGGTACCGTCTAGTGATTCGGTATGTCCTCAAGAGAGGCCGAAGTACTAGCCATATAATCCAACCGCCGTCTAGCTTGCCGACTGTGTAACAAAGTTCTTTCAATCTCGGGATCAAAATCGGCTAAGCTAGAATTTGGTTGAGACCGAGTCATCAAACTTGAGAGTCATAGCACAAAATAAAAGAAGCTAAACTATAGCTGAGTATTGAAAGCAAACAAACTATCTACAATATTCACATATTCACATAACCAATATCAAGGCATATGTTGCAACCATTCCCCAACAACGGTGCCAAAAATTTGATGCGCACGGGAATAGCGTCGGAAGAGAATTTCTCAATGAAGTTGCGTTGCAAGTATAGCTCTACCAACAACAATCCTCGAGGATCAAATTTAGAAAGGAATTGGTTGTCACAAGTTCAACCCTAATAAAGTAACCGAAATATTCAAACATCGGGCCGTCTCACAAGGAATGGGCAAACATGTGCTTCAATATTGGTTAGAAATCCGGGGTTGTAAGTCATGAGCAAGAAAGTAAACTAGGAATCTTAGCAAACAAGTAATCTAAAATGCAAGGAACTAATCCGAATAACTAAGCAAGATGTGAGCAAATTCAAACTAAGAAGAGAACATTCAATTTAATTCTACTCTCAACTAAACAATAACTATAACTAAGGCAAGGCAATAAAGATTTTTGGTTTTCCAAATAAGAATGATAAAAATAACTTTTGGCTAGACATGGGAATTAGGGTCACTATCCTTGTCTAATAACCATATCTTGACAATTATGAGAAGCCAAGCTCATTAAATCTACTTCTATACTTGAAGTAAGTTAAATAGTTTGGTCAACATCCACACATAAGGTCTAACCTCACTACTAATTAACCTAGTAGTAGGCTAGTGTCAATGGCTATCAAATTGACCACTAAGGGTTCTCAAATCATCAAATTCATTAGACCCAATGACTCAAGTTTACCCAATTCCCTTGGCCTAAGCCAAGAGTAAAAAGAACTACTCCATAATCAAGGTAAACAATTCATCAAACACATAGTAAGCATTAACAAAAGACATGTTCAAATTGCAATTGGATTGAAATTAACAAATACCCACTAACAAATATCAACTTACAATCACTCAAACAACACAATTAATCATAGGAATCATCAATGTAACATCAACAAGTCAAGATTCACAGCATTTATGCAATGGGTATAAAGTGACAATTGACAAGAATCCATAAACTAACACAAGATCTAAGCAAAAATATACTAATGAATTCAAATTAAACAATCAAAACTAGTAATTAACAAGATCCCATTCAGAGTTCAACAAGGGAAGATCAAATTAAAGCTAGATCTAGAGAAGAACAAGGGTTTCTCTCTCTAGAAGAACAAAGAACCCAAAAAAACTAGAAAATGTGTCTTATTGCAAAAATGATTGATTCCCCTTTCTCCCTAGCATCCTTGGGTCTTTTTCCATGCAGAAACAGCTTGAAATTGGGCCTAATGGGCCTCAGAAATCGCCAGGCACGATTTCCTTTAATGAGGTCACGTGGAGCTTCCCGCGCGTGCGCACCAGCGTGCGCACGCGCCGTTTGCTTTTGTGATCCACGCGTGCGTGCCAAGTGCGCGTGCGCGTTGGTTGGAATTCTCTGGCCTGCGCGGATGCGTCCATCCTTGCGTACCGTGGTGCACGAAATTGTAATCACACTTACAATTCTGCACAACTAACCAGCAAGTGCACTGGGTTGTCCAAGTAATAGCTTACGTGAGTAAGGGTCGATCCCACGGAGATTGTCGGCTTAAAGCAAGCTATGGTTACCTTGTAATTCTTAGTCAGGAGATTAATAATGAAAAGGATTTTTGTTTGAAATATAATAGAAGAGCATGAAATAAAAGGTAGTTGTGGTTCAATAATGGAGAATAGGTTGGAGTTTTGGAGATGCTCTGTCATCTGAATCTCTGCTTTCCTACTATCTTCTTCTTCACGCACGCAAGGCTCCTTCCATGGCAAGTTGTGTGTAGGGTGTCACCATTGTCAATGGCTACTTCCCATCCTTTTAGTGAAAATGGTCCATGTGCGCGCTGTCACTGCACGGCTAATCATCTGTCGGTTCTCGATCATGTTGGCATAGAATCTAGTGATCCTTTTGCGTCTATCACTACGCCCAACACTCGCGAGTTTAAAGCTCATCACAGTCATCCCTTCCCAGATCCTACTCAAAATACCACAGACAAGGTTTAGACTTTCCGGATCTCAGGAATGGCTGCCAATAATCCTAGCTTATACCATGAAGACGCTGGTTGCATGAATTCGAACACTCTGTTGTCAGAAGAGGTACTCAAATTCGTGAACTAGGAACCCAAGAGATACACATTCAATCTAAGATAGAACGGAAGTGGTTGTCAGGCACATGTTCATAAGTTGAGAATGGTGATGAGTGTCACGGATCATCACATTCATCATGTTTAAGTGCGAATGAATATCTTAGAATGGAAACAAGCGTGATTGAATAGAAAACAGTGGTAATTGCATTAATCCATCGAGACACAGCAGAGCTCCTCACCCCCAGTAATGGAGTTTAGAGACTCATGCCATAGAGATACAATGTAAAATGTGAAAATGTCATGAGGTACAAAATAAATCTCTAAAAGTAGTTTTTATACCCAACTAGTAACCTAGGTTTACAGAAAATGAGTAGACTAAGATAGGTAGTGCAAAAATCCACTTCTGGGGCCCACTTGGTGTGTGCTTGGGCTGAGCATTGGAGCTTTCACGTGCATAGGCTATTCCTGGAGTTAAACGCCAGCTTTGGTTCCAGTTTTGGCGTTTAACTCCAACTTTTATGCCAGTTCTGGCGTTTTGACGCCAAAAAGGGCAGAGAACTGATATTTTGACGCCCTTTTACATCGTCAAAACTCGCTTAAAGTATGGACTATCATATATTGCTGGAAAGCCCTAGATGTCTAATTTCCAACGCATTTAAGAGCGCACCATTTGAATTTTTATAGCTCCAGAAAATCCACTTCGAGTGTAGGGAAGTCAGAATCCAACAGCATCTGCAGTCCTTTTTCAGCCTCTGAATCAGATTTTTCCTCAGGTCCCTCAATTTCAGCCAGAAAATACCTGAAATCACAAAAAAACACACAAACTCATAGTAAAGTCTAGAAATGTAAATTTTTCATAAAAACTAATAAAAATATACTAAAAAGTGGCTAAATCCTACTAAAAACTATATGAAAATACCGCCAAAAAGCGTATAAAATATCCGCTCATCACAACACCAAACTTAAACTGTTGCTTGTCCTCAAGCAACTAGATGAATGAAATAGGCCAAAAAAAGAACATCAAGAGGCAATAGCATCTCAGAGTGTACATGAATCTCAAATTCTAATTAGATGAGCGGGACTAGTAGCTTTTTGCTTCTGAATAGTTTTGGCATCTCCATTTATCCTTTGAAGTTCTGAATGACTGGCATCTATAGGAACTCCGAATTCAAATAGTGTTATTGATTCTCCTAGTTTAGCATGTTGATTCTTGAACACAGCTACTTTATGAGTCTTGGCCGTGGCCCTAAGCATTATGTTTTCCAGTATTACCACCGGATACATAAATGCCACAGACACATAACTGAGTGAACCTTTTCAGATTGTAACTCAGCTTTGCTAAAGTCCCCAGTCAGAGGTGTCCAGAGTTCTTAAGCACACTCTTTTTGTGTTGAATCACGACTTTAACCACTTAATCTCAAGTTTTTCACTTGGACCTGCATGCCACAAGCACATGGTTAGGGACAGCTTGATTCAGCCGCTTAGGCCAGGATTTTATGCTTGTAGGCCCTCCTATCCATTGATGCTCAAAGCCTTGGATCCTCTTCACCCTTGCCTTTTGGTTTAAAGGGTTATTGGATTTTTCTGCTTGCTTTTTTTTTTAATTTTTTTCTTTACTGCTTTCTCTTGCTTCAAGAATCAATTCTATGATTTTTCAGATTATCAACAACATTTCTCTTTTTTCATCATTCTTTCAAGAGCCAATAATTTTAACATTCATAAACTTCACTAACAAAATTTATGCACTGTTCAAGCATTCATTCAGAGAACAAAGAGTATTGTCACCACATATAAATAATTTGAATTTTTCTTATTAAGAACTCGAAAATAAAATTGCTTCCTTATTCTAAAAATTTGCTATTTTTATTCATGTTTAATGATGATGAGAAAAATAAATTATAGCTTACTTGGGGATAAAACTAAAAACGAAAAATAAGGACACTAATTACTACTATTCCTATGACTCTAAAAATAGATTTCTAATAGCAGAGTTATCACAAAGTTAAGATTGGGACTCAACAACCTTTATTTTGGGAGGTGGATGCTTCTTCATTCTGTGGGGTGTCTGGCCCTTCAAAAGGTAGCTTTTGGCGCTTCAGCTCCTGCAGTTCACGCCCTTGCTTCTCCTGTTCCTTAAGCAGCTTGCATAACATGCTGTTTTTATTTTGCTGTTCTTCTTTCATTTGATCCATAGCTTCTTGCAGCTTGGTAATAGATGCTTCTAAGCGGTTCCAGTAGTCAATCTGTGGGATTTCTGGGAGGAACTCTTGCGCCCTCCTTTTGATGGGAATGTCTTACACTTGTTGCCCTTCCATTGACTTTTTTTGTGATTGGGAGATCAACTGAGATATAATCATCTACTCCAATTCTTACTCCAGCATTTTTACACAGCAGAGAAATTAAGCTTGGGTAGGCCAATTTAGCTTCAGTGGAGTTCTTGTTTGCAATTGTATAAAGCTCACAAGCAATCAGATGATGAACTTCCACTTTGTTTTCCATCATAATGCAATGGATCATTACTGCTCTTTTAACAGTGACCTCAGAGCGGTTACTGGTGGGTAGTATGGAACGTCCAATAAAATCCAGCAAGCCTCTAGCAACTGGTTTGAGATCCCTTCTCTTGAGTTGAATTGGGACATTCTTTATGTTGGTTACCCACTTGGCTCCAGAGATGCATATGTCCTCTAGAACTTGGTCCAAGCACTTATCTTGATTCACAATTCTCCTGTTAAAAGATTTCGGGTCATCTTGTAGTTGAGGCAGCTTGAAGATCTCTCTTATGCTGTCATGGTGGAAGTAGATAATCCTCCCTCTGACCATAGTTCGAAAGGTATAGAAGGCGGATCCAGACATTCTCTATTTATCTGTTTGCCACAGATTTGAGTAGAATTCCTGAATCATGTTTCTTCCTACCTTTGTCTCAGGATTAGCTAGGATTTCCCAGCCTCTATTTTGAATTTGCTCTTGGATCTCTGGATATTCATCTTCTTTCAGATCAAATTTAACTTCCGAGATCACTGACCTTAGACCCATTATTTTATAATAATGGTCTGCATGTTCTTTGGTTAAGAACCTCTCTTACTTCCAAAGTGGTTTTGGAATATTCTCTTTTTTGCCTCTTGAGGTGGTTTGTTTTTCCTTGGGGCCATGTTCTTGGTGAGTCTTGGCTCAGTGATCACGAAAAGCACACCAAACTTAGAGGTTTGCTTGTCCTCAAGCAAAAGAAAGGAAAGGAGAGGAAGAGAGGGAGAGACAATTTCGAATGATGGAGGAAAGGTGATGGCCGAATGGGAATTTAAAGGGGAGAGGGGTGGGTTCGAAAATTTTGAAAAAGATATGAGAGAAGATATGATTTGTAAAAATATAGTTATGATATGCAAAAGATGTATTTTTAAAATTGAAAAGATAAGAGAGAAATTTGAAAAAGATAAATCTAATTTTGAAAAGATAGTGTGATGAGTTGAAAAAGATTTGGAACGAATTTAAAAAGATAGATGTATTTTTGGAAAAGATTTGAAAAGAAATTAAAAAGATATATGAGTTTTGACAAAGATTTTGGAAGAAATAGAAAAAGATTTTTAGGATTAAGAAATTTTTGAAATTGAAATTGAAAAATAAGGATTTGTAACATGTTCATGCAGGAAATGTGGAAAGAAATATTAAAAATTGAAAAAAATCTGAGTTGCGAACAAGAACCTCCTCCCCTCCATGTTTCTGGCGTTAAACGTCTAGGAGTAGCATGTGTTGGGCGTTTAACGCCCAATTGCTGCCTGTTTTGGGCGTTTAAACGCCTAGCCAGGTACCCTGACTGGCGTTTAAACGCCAGTTTTTCTTCCTTACTGGGCGTTTAAACGCCCAACCAGGTACCCTGGCTGCCGTTTAAATGCCAGTTTTTCTTTGTCACTGGGCAGTTTTCTAAACGCCCAGGATGCTGCAAGTCTGGCATTGAACGCCCAGAATGGCACCCATTCTGGCGTTTAACGTCCAAAAATGCTCCTTACTGGCATTTTTCTGCTAGTGAGCATTTTTTCTCTATTTTCTGCTCTGAATTCTTCTGTAACTCTATGAGCTCCTGTAATGGAAGATAAATTTTGTATCAAACTCTTATAATTACTAAAAAATAAATATGCTTAACCATGGCTGGGTTGCCTCCCGACAAGCGCATCTTTATTGTCTTTAGCTGGACCTCACTGAATGTTATTCTAGTCTCAGTTTTGAGCACTCTTGCTTAATATTGCTTTCAAGATAGTGTTTGACTCTTTGTCCATTAACAATGAATCTTTTATCAGAGCCAGTATCTTAAAGCTCCACATATCCATATGGTGACACACTTGTAATCACATATGGTCCTCTCCACTGGGATTTTAATTTCCCAGGGAATAATCTGAGTCTAGAGTTGAATAGCAGGACCTTTTTGTCCTGGTTCAAAGACTCTGGATGACATATTTTTGTCATGCCATCTTTTTGCTTTCTCCTTGTAAATTTTTGCATTTTCGAAAGCATTGAGCCTGAACTCCTCTAGCTCATTCAACTGGAGCAATCATTTCTCTCCAGCTAATTTAGCATCAAGGTTTATGAATCTGGTTGCCCAGTAGGCCTTGTGTTCCAATTCCACGGGCAAATGACAGGCCTTACCATACACAAGCTGGTATGGAGAAGTTCCTATAGGAGTCTTGAATACTGTTCTATATGCCCACAGAGCATCATCCAAGCTTTTTGCTCAATCCTTTCTACGGGCCATTACAGTCCATTCCAGGATCCTCTTTAGTTCTCTATTAGAGACCTCAGCTTGCCCATTTGTCTGTGGATGATACGGAGTTACCGCCTTGTGGATAATTCCATACCAGACCATGGCAAAGTAAAGCTGTTTATTGCAGAAATGAGTGCCTCCATCACTGATTAATACTCTAGGGACACCAAATCTACTGAAGATGTGTTTCTGGAGGAACTTTATCACTATTTTAGTATCATTAGTGGGTGTTGCAATTGCCTCTACCCTTTTAGATACATAGTTCACTGCCACCAGAATATAAGTGTTTGAGTATGAAGGTGGAAACGGTCCCATGAAGTCAATACCCTATACGTCAAACAATTCAATCTCTAAGATCCCTTGCTGAGGCATGGCATAACCATGAGGCAGATTACCAGCTCTCTGGCAATTGTCACAGTTTCGTACAAACTCTCGGGAGTCTTTATAGAGAGTAGGCCAATAGAAGCCGTATTGGAGGACTTTTGTGGCTGTTCGCTCACTTCCGAAATGTCCTCCATACTATGATCCATGGCAATGCCAAAGGATCCTCTGTGCTTCTTCTCTAGGCACACATCTACAGATTATTCCGTCTGTGCATCTCTTAAAGAGATATGGTTCATCCCACAAGTAGTACTTTGCATCAGAAATTAGTTTTTTTGTTTGTTGCCTGCTGTACTCCTTGGGTATGAACGTTGCAGCCTTATAGTTTGCAATGTCTGCAAACCATGGTACTTCCTGTATGGCAAAGAATTACTCATCAGGAAAGGTTTCAGAGATTTCAGTAATGGGGAGGGACGCCCCTTCTACTAGTTATATCTGGGATAGGCGATCTGCTACTTGATTTTCTGTCTATTTTCTGTCTCTTATTTCTATATCAAACTCTTGCAGAAGAAATACCCACCTTATGAGCCTAGGTTTTGAATCCTACTTTGTGAGTAGATATTTAAGAGCAGCATGGTCAGTATACACAATCACCTTTGATCCTACTAAATAGGATCTGAACTTGTCAATAGCATAAACCACTGCACGCAATTCCTTTTCTGTGGTTGTGTAATTCTACTGTGCATCATTTAGAACATGGCTGGCATAGTAGATGACATGCAGAAGTTTGTCATGCCTCTGTCCCAATATTGCACCAATGGCATGGTCACTGGCATCACACATCAGTTCAAATGGTAATGTCCAGTTTGGTGCAGAAATGACTGGTGCTGTAACCAGCTTGGCTTTCAGGGTCTCAAACGCTTGCAGACACTTTGTGTCAAATATAAATGGCATGTCAGCAACTAGCAGATTACTTAGAGGTTTTGTGATTTTTGAAAAATCCTTTATAAACCTTCTATAGAATCCTGCATGCCCCAGAAAGCTTCTGATTGCCTTAACGTTGGCAGGTGGTGGTAATTTTTCAATTACCTCTACCTTAGCTTGATCCACCTCTATTCCTTTGTTCAAAATCTTGTGCCCAAGGATGATCCCTTCAGTCACCATAAAGTGACATTTTTCCCAGTTTAAAACTAGGTTAGTCTCTTGGCACCTTTTTAGAACAAGTGTCAGGTGATCAGGACAGGAGCTGAATGAGTCTCCATATAATGAGAAGTCATCCATGAAGACTTCCAGAAATTTCTCCACCATATCAGAGAAAATAGAGAGCATGCATCTCTGAAAGATTACAGGTGCATTACACAGCCCAAATGGAATCCTTCTGTAGGCAAATACTCCAGATGGACATGTGAATGCTGTTTTCTCTTGATCCTGGGGATCTACTGCAATTTGGTTGTAGCCTGAATAGCCATCCAAAAAGCAGTAATAATCATGACCTGCTAGTCTTTCTAGCATCTGGTCTATGAATGGTAAAGGAAAATGATCCTTTCTGGTGGCTGTATTGAGTCTTTTGTAGTCAATACACATGCGCCACCCTGTAACTGTTCTTGTGAGAACCAGTTCATTTTTCTCATTACGAACTACTGTCATGCCTCTCTTCTTGGGGACGACTTGGATAGGGCTCACCCAGGGGCTATCAGAAATGGGATAAATAATCCCATCCTCTAGTAATTTAGTGACCTCTTTCTGCACCACTTCCTTCATGGCTGGATTCAGCCGCCTTTGTGGTTGAACCACTGGCTTAGCATTATCCTCCAAGAGAATCTTGTGCATGCATCTGGCTGGGCTAATGCCCTTAAGATCACTTATGGACCACCCAAGAGCTGTCTTGTGTGTCCTTAGCACTTGAATCAGTGCTTTCTCTTCCTGTGGCTTTAAGGTAGAGCTTATGATCACATGAAAAGTGTTATCTTCTCCCAGAAATACATATTTCAAGGATGGTGGCAGTACTTTGAGCTCTGGTTTGTGGGGTTTTTCCTCTAGTTGAGGAGTTTTTAGAGGTTCTTCTAATTCCTCTGGCTCCTCCAGATCAAGCTAGACATCTTTAAATATATCCTCTAGCTCTGATTCGAGATTTTCAATCATATTGACTTCTTTTACCAGAGAGTCAATAAGATCAACTTTCATGCAGTCTTTTGGTGTGTCTGGATGCTGCATAGCTTTGACAGCATTCAACTTAAACTCATCCTCATTGACTCTCAGGGTCACTTCTTCTTTTTGAACATCAATGAGAGTTAGGCCAGTTTCTAGGAAAGGTCTTCCTAGAATGAGAGTTGCACTCTTATGCTCCTCCATTTCCAACACTACAAAGTCAGTGGGGAAGGCAAATGACCCAACCTTGACAATCATGTCTTCAATTATGCCGATGGGTATTTAATGGAGCCATCAGCAAGTTGAAGACAGATCCGGGTTGGTTTGATCTCTTCTGTCAAACCAAGCTGTCTGATAGTGGATGCAGGGATTAGGTTGATACTTGTCCCAAGATCACATAGAGCTATCTTGGTACAAAGTCCCTCTAATGTGCATGGTATCATAAAGCTTTCGGGGTCCTTAAGCTTTTCTGGTAAGCTTTTTAGAATGACTGCACTACATTCCTCAGTAAGAAAAACTTTTTCAGTTTCTCTCCAATCCTTCTTATGGCTTAAGATCTCTTTCATGAACTTAGCATAGGAAGGTATTTGCTCAAGTGCTTCTGCAAACGGAATCTTTATTTCAAGAGTCCTGAGATAGTCTACAAAGTGAGCAAATTGCTTATCCTGTTCTGCTTGGTGGAGTTTCTGAGGATAAGGTATTTTGGCTTTATATTCTTCAACCTTGGTTGCTGCAGGATTATTTCCTATAGAAGCAAGCTGAGACGCCTTCTTGAAGGAGTTATTATTAGCACTTGCAGGTGTCTGATCCCTTTCTGGCATTTGAACACCAGGATTGGGCACTGGATTGGCGTTTAACGCCAAATTCCTACCCTGTTCTGGCATTTGAACGCCAGAATTGAACATGAAATTGGTGTTTGACGCGAGTTTGTCACCCTTTTCTGGCGTTTGGACGCCAGAATCATTCCTCTCTGGGCTCTTACTGCCCTCAGAGGAATTTTGGGTAGCATTCTATTCATCCTCTGTCAGCTGTTCCTTCCTTGGCTTCCTGCTGCTTTGAGTTGATGTATTTAATATTTTTCACTCCTTAATTGAACAGCTTGACATTCTTCTGTTATTTGTTGATAACTGTTGTCTTGTCTGGTCAAGTTGTGCTTCCATATTCTTATTAGCATCCTGAGTATCTTGTAATATTTCTTTAAATTCTGCTAACTATTTTGTCAGAGTAAGTAATTGCTGGTTGAGTTCAGCAACTTTTTCTGGAGGACTAAGGTCAGTAGATACTGCTTTAGCCTCTTCCTTCATGGAAGACTCACTGCTTAAGTATAGATGCTGATTTCTAGCAACAGTATCTATAAGCTCTTGAGCCTCTTCAATCATCTTTCTCATGTGTATAGATCCACCAGCTGAGTGGTCTAGAGATATCTGAGCTTTTTCTGTAAGCCCATAGTAGAAGATGTCTAACTGCACCCATTCTGAAAATATTTTAGAGGGGCATTTCCTCAGCATCTCTCTGTACCTCTCCCAGGCGTTGTAAAGGGATTCATTATCCTCTTGCTTAAAGCCTTGGATGTCCAGCCTTAGCTGTGTCATCCTCTTGGGAGGGAAATATTGATTCAGAAATTTTTCTGACAGCTGTTTCCATGTCCTTATGCTGGCCTTAGGTTGGTTATTTAACCACCTCTTAGCTTGGTCTTTTACAGCAAATGGAAACAGCAATAATCTGTAGCCATCCTGGTCTACTTCCTTATCATATACTATGTCAGTAATTTGTAAGAACTGTGCCAGAAACTCAGTAGGTTCTTCCTGTGGAAGACCGGAATACTGACAATTTTGCTGCACCATGATAATGAGCTGAGGATTCAACTCAAAATTACTGACTCCGATGGAGGGTATACAGATACTACTCCCATATAAAGCACTAGCGGGGTTAGCATATGACCCCAGAGTTCTTCTGGACTGTTCATTTCTACTTAGTTCCATGATGGAGAAAGGGAGACGATGTGGATTTATTTTATTATATATATATATATATATTTTTGAAATCCGAAATTAAAAATAAAATAAAATAAAATAAAATAATTAAAAAAGGTGAGGATTTTCGAAAATGTGAGGAGAGAGAAAAAGTGGTTAGTAAGTTTTGAAAAAGATATGATTTTTAGAAAGAAAAAGTTTTGAAAAGATATGATTGAAGAAAAATTCAAAAAGATTTGATTTTTAAAATTGATGACTAATTTAATGCAAAATTTTCGAAAATTTGGAGGAGAAACACCAAGGAACACCAAACTTAAAAATTTTAAGATCAAAACACAAGAATGACTCAAGAACACTTTGAAGATTCACAAGAACACAAAGAACAAAAATTCAAAGACTCAAAGGATTCAAGAACATAAAGAGAACACCAAACTTAAAATTTTTAGAAAACCAAAAATAAATTTTCGGAAATTAAATAAAAACTAACAAGAAAACACCAAACTTAAAACATGCAACTAGACTCAAACAGAAAAATCTAAAAGAAAAATAATAAATTTTTGAAAAATTTTGAAAAGAAAATAAAAGACTCTGACCCAAAAGACAAAATTTTCCTAATCTAAGCAACAAGATGAACCGTCAGTTGTCCAAACTCGAACAATCCCCGGCAACGGCGCCAAAAACTTGGTGCACGAAATTGCAATCACACTTGCAGTTCTGCACAACTAACCAGCAAGTGCACTGGGTCGTCCAAGTAATACCTTACATGAGTAAAGGTCGATCCCACGGAAATTGTCGGCTTGAAGCAAGCTATGGTTACCTTGTAACTCTTAGTTAGGAGATTAATAATGAAAAGGGTTTTTGTTTGCAATATAATAGAAGAGCATGAAATAAAAGGTACTTGTGGTTCAATAATGGAGAATAGGTTGCAGTTTTAGAGATGCTCTGTCATCTGAATCTCTACTTTCGTACTATCTTCTTCTTCACACACGCAAGGCTCCTTCCATGGCAAGCTGTGTGTAGGGTGTCACCGTTGTCAATGGCTACTTCCCATCCTCTCAGTGAAAATGGTCCATGTGCGTTGTCACCGCACGGCTAATCATCTGTCGGTTCTCGATCATGTTGGAATAGAATCCAATGATCCTTTTGCGTCTGTCACTACGCCCAACACTCACGAGTTTGAAGCTCGTCACAGTCATCCCTTCCCAGATCCTACACGGAATACCACAGACAAGGTTTAGACTTTCTGGATCTCAGGAATGGCCGCCAATAATCCTAGCTTATACCACGAAGACTCTGGTTGCATGAATTTGAACACTCTGTTGTCAGGAGAGGTACTCAAATCCGTGAACTAGGAACCCAAGAGATACACATTCAATCTAAGATAGAACGTAGGTGGTTGTCAGGCATGCGTTCATAAGTTGAGAATGGTGATAAGTATCACGGATCATCACATTCATCATGTTTAAGTGTGAATGAATATCTTAGAATGGAAATAAGCGTGATTGAATAGAAAACACTGGTAATTGCATTAATCCATTAAGACACAACAGAGCTCCTCACCCCCAACAATGGAGTTTAGAGACTCATGCCATAGAGATACAATGTAAAACGTGAAAATGTCATGAGGTACAAAATAAATCTCTAAAAGTAGTTTTTATACTTAACTAGTAACCTAGGTTTACAGAAAATGAGTAGATTAAGATAGGTAAAGCAGAAATCCACTTCTAGGGCCCACTTGGTGTGTGCTTGGGCTGAGCATTGGAGCTTTCACGTGCATAGGCTATTCCTGGAGTTAAACGACAACTTTGGTGCCAGTTTGAGATTTTAACTCCAACTTTTATGCCAGTTCTGGCATTTTGACGCCAGAAAAGGGCAGAGAGCTTGCGTTTTGACACCATTTTATGTCGTCAAAACTCACTCAAAGTGTGGAATATTATATATTTCTGGAAATCCCTGGATGTCTACTTTCTAACGCAATTGGGAGCGCGCCATTTGGAGTTCTGTAGCTTCAGAAAATCTACTTCAAGTGCAGGGAGGTCAGAATCCAACAGCATCTGCAGTCCTTTTTCAGCCTCTGAATCAGATTTTTGCTCAGGTCCCTCAATTTCAGCCAAAAAATACCTGAAATCACAGAAAAATACACAAACTCATAGTAAAGTCCAGAAATGTGAATTTTGCATCAAAACTAATAAAAATATACTAAAAAGTGGCTAAATACTACTAAAAACTATATGAAAATACCCCCAAAAGCGTATAAAATATCCGCTCATCACGCCGCTTCCAGCTATCCTCATCCATGCGTGCGCATGATGTTCACGTGCGCGTTGGTGCTGCAGTTCCCAAAATCCAAATCTTCATGTTCCTTCCTCTTATGCATGCTTTCCTTCTCTCTTCTAGGCCATTCTTACCCTATTAATTCTGAAATCACTCAACAAATACGTCACGACATCGAATGGCAATAAAGAGGATCAAAATATAGCAATTCTAAGGCAAAATAAGCATGTTTTCTATCATGGAGCAATATTAGGAAGTGAACACAAAATCATGCATTTCTTGTGAATAAGTGCGAGAAATATTGACAAAAACCCCCAAATTAAGCACAAGATAAACCACAAAAGGGTTTATCAGCTGCATTGATTTCTTGTCCATGGGTTCATCCTAGACTTGAACCCTAGTATTAGGTATCATTTGAGGTGTCTCCTCTGGCTTACATAAAGTGGGCAGCATCATCTTGATATATACTACGAGGGCCTTCATTTGGGTGGTCCAAACGTCAAGCATGGCTGCCGACTACTCAATGGCCATCAGACGTGCTTTGATACTCTGAAAGTGTAACAACTTAAAAGTTCATGGCTTCATTTTATTAATTTGTATGCAAATAAAAGCATTTTTTCGAGCAACAAAGGGTTTGTCTCAACAACCCACTTGGATCGGATCTTGTGGAGGGGACTGATCCACACAAGGTGAAATGAACTCTTCAATGCTTATACGGGACTACGACACCTCAACAAGTAGGGGCTACAAAACAAAAGCCACACATGAGAACCGGTTTTGGTTGCTCAGGGTAATTACACTGTTGGCAGTGATAGAAATAATGGAAAATAAAAACCTACTACATCAATGGTTAGGTCAAAATTCACGGTGTTCATGTCATGGTCATCATGTTCTTGGATAGCTTTGTTCATGTTTCGAGGAAGTTGACGCTTGGATCCATACATAGACAATGATCAGTTCCATATCTCAAATAAGTAAGTAAATAAAAAAAGAAAACCAGCATCGGTAAAAGTTTTCGTCCCTTTTATTTTAAGCACAATTATCAAAATCATGAAGGTTACTTACTCTGACGTCAGGTAGGGGTGCTCTGGATCGTTTCCAGAAGAGTCAAACACTTCCATTTGTGTTGGTGCATGTTCTTCTCCAAAAGAATATGTACAACAGGAATAGGAAGATATTTGTAATGGAAGGGTTATAGGCAGCAAAGAGATCGTTTTTTTCTCAGTTTCATTGCTTTTATAGAGACATATGGGCCTTTTAATGCGACAGAGGACTTTGGGTTATCATGATAAAGTGCTACCTTGGTAATCCACTACAGTAGCATTAAATGCTTTCAGCTCAATGTGCCATGGGTTTGAAATTAACTATGTTTGAACAAATCCTTGCTTTGCCAAATAACATACATTACCAAGCATACTTATGGCATGTCCCATGCCTTTTTTATACAACCTAATGGCACTGAGACACGATTGGATTATGTACATTAATGCTAACAATTTTACCTTGAATACTAAGAAATAGTGCCTACAAAGCAAGAAAAAATATTCTGAATTAAATAATAATACAAAAATTTTATGTCATGTTCTCTTTAGTACTAAGGTGGTCACTATTTTCGGAAAACAAATGTATGGAATATATAATTAAATTTAAACAAATATAGACTTCAATTAAATTAATTCAAAATATTTTTTTGTTCAGGTTAGTAGGCTATCTAAATTGAATTTTTACAAATAATAATTATTGAAAATTCAAAAATTTTATGCTTATAGCTTTAAATTGACCAAGTTAACTAATTGACTAACCGCTGCTGGTGTAACATTAATCGTCACATGAATTCAGGAATGAAAATTGGTATCTACTACAGGACTGATAGGGACTCGAGTTGAGTCGAGATAGACCAAACTGAAACTCGTCTCACGGAATATAACAATCACTAACAGGAAAGCTCGATTTACTTGTTCGTGTACCAAAATACAGTAACTTGAATTAAGTAGTTTCAATTTACCATGGGCATCAAAACCACTAAATCAAAATCAATGGATTCGATTTACCTCGGGCGTGGTTTGACTATTATAACTCGATTTACCTCCATGGAAGCTGCTCCCACTAAATCAAAGCTATTAGCTTCGTTTTACGTAAATCGAATCCAATAGATTCGCTTTACATTGAATAGTCCAAATCGAGCTTAGTAGCTTCAATTTACATAGAAAAACTATTTTCAAGCCATGCATATAACATAGAACTATTAAGGAAATTTATGAAATATTGTGCTCTAATTGGTTTCTGTGTCATTTACACCTTAAAAAGTGTTAGAATCTACCCAATCCTCTCTTGAGAAACATGCAATGAGTTTGGCTTATAAAATATTTTGTTATTATTTGAAATGAGTGATTATTTGATATGGATTAGAGAGAGCTCTTGGAGTCAAAGTTAGTGCACTTTAACCATTACTTTAAAGGAAAGATTATAGAAGTTTTTCTTCTCTTTGTGTTACAGAAAAAAGGATTTGAAAAAATAAGAGATTTGTTTATTAATATTTTGAAAAATTATACAATAACCCATTATGAATAATAACTTAATTACAAATTAGTCCTATTATGGGTAAGTTACTTAAGTCTAGTTAGTAATTAGATCAAAGTATCGTCTAATTAGATGTTGACACGTCATAAAAGATAAATTAAATGTTATTTTAGATATGATTTGATAGAATTTACCTTCAAATTTACTATAAATTTTGTACTCATGAACATTCATACATGGAAAATTATATATTATTGTTTTATATGTGTATATATTACAGTACACATATATCTTAAACGCATATAAGATGGGTGTATAATTATTTTTACACACATTATATAATTTATTAATGAGTCGAGCTTAGGCAGTCGCATGAGTTGGCTTAACTGAATTTCAAACATAAAAATTGATATAATACCATTTTTCATTATGCTTCATTAAGAATTAAAAAAACAAACCTTATGTCACTTCATACTGCTTTTTATATACAAATCAATTATGTCATTTAAATAACATTATTCATTTATATATCAAAATTTTGTTGCAATCTCTTGGATTACAATTAACTTTTCAACGAAATAATACCAAAAATTACCAACTTAGTACATCAAATTTGTGCTTGGTTTTCTGTACGATTATTTACTTTATTTAAATGATATCTGTATAGATACCTTTATGTTGATATGAAAATTGTCTCTTATATCGAGTAATAGCTCTTTTCTTAGTCGTACTAATTATACAGTTAATATAATTGTACAAATTCTTTTTTTGATAGAAAAATTTAATTTCAATTTTCGGAAATCTTTTTTTGATGTTGATACAACTAACAGCTCCAACTAAACATATTCCTACTTGTATCCACCATTTGATTTATGCATAACTAAAAATATCATTTTTAGTAATCATTAGAATTTTAAAAATATTTTATATTTCCTAGGCTAAATAGAGAAAAAATATGTGTATTTATTAATAACTATTATGGTCATTAGCAAATCAAAATATATAAACGTAATATGTTTATATATATTTATCCATTTCTACATGTAGATGCAGTCCATGCTCTTGTTCCTGAGCCTTTCAGGGTATTACCATGAAACACTTCAAATGAAATATCAAAAATGTAATTTTTTGTCAAATCTCCATCTTCACCTTTTTATTTTTGATACTGGATTAATAATGGTAGTTTTTTGAATTGTGAACTGTTGTGGTATTTTTCAGAAATATGAGACGATTTAATTTATGGAGTAGAAATTGAACCGTCTAATTTCTGGGAGTTACAGAAATCAAACCGTCTAACTTTTGTACTCGAACTCTCTGATTTGTGTACCTAAAAATTTTTTATTATTTTTAAATACAAATCCGGAGATCCAATTTGTGTACCTCTCAATTTTAAAAACACCTAAAATTACAATATTAAGGTATATCACTCATCCCACTTCTATATCTAAATTTTTTTAGCCTTAAGTTTTCACTGTGTTATGTTTTTAGTGGAGAATAGAAAAGATACTTTGCTTTCAAATTGATAAACCTTCACATGATGGGGTAACCATCTTTGGGGCATGGTCACATTGATATAAAAGGAACTCAATCTTTTCTTGAATTCGCACGTTTAGTTATGATCTAAGTTTCTTACGCGTATGATTTAAGGGTCGATAAATCTCTTCCATAAATTGTGGCACCAATCAATTTCTATTATATGTTCCATTTATTTATTTTGAGATCTTTAAATAACCAAAGATAGTCAAGTGTCATTCCATCAGTTCAACGTCAATAGGCAGTCATATGTCTCCAAACAGTAACCTACATTCCATTCTTGAAAACACCCTTTTATCATTGCAATGTATACATTATAGAGAATTCTTTTTTTACTTGGGATTTACCCTACAAAATCACACATGCTACTCAATTCAGTAGTACATTAATTATGCATATGGTGGTTATAACACCCTACCACACAGAGTCTTATGCTTAAGTCATAATTCAGAGATGGCAAGGTATTACGACCTCTAAAATAAAAATTTAGTACGTATAGTAGTATGAATGATTGATTATAACTAGGAGCCTTTGTAGAAAAAAGGGGTAAACAAAAATCGCAACTCAAAAGCGCAACACTCCGATTGATAACGTAACGAACAAGGATAAACCAACGCGAGATTATATATATACAAAGGAGTGTCAAAACAGGAATATCAAGACTCAAAATCCGGCTGCGAAGATAACCGGTCCGAGCATATAGCAATATATACATATGATAAATAAGGAAAACCCCAAAGGAAACCCAAAGGGACACAAATGCAAAAACCTATTCTCCTTTATCTCCCACAAGAGGAGTCATCACAGTTTGTATTATTTAATGGAGATAAAAATATCTAAGCAAAACATATAAACCAAAACAAAGTCCCAAGAACAAAAGATCTTCGCAAATCTAGAAGTCTCCAGCAAGCTTCAGTGAGAAACCTCACGTCCTGCATCTGAAAACCACAAAATTCGCATGGGTGAGAGCTAGAGGTCCCCGGCATGGTAACAGCTTCCACATATATAATACATAATAATAGAGGAAAGCCAAAGGCAATCCTAGAACTTCCTCCAGATAATATCAAAGCTTATAAACAAGCTAAACCATATGTGGCGACTGACTAAAGATTCTTCAGTCTAACTAATACTTTCCTTTCCAATTCCTTCACACCTCCCAACCACCAGCAGGAGTATAATGTAGCAAACACAGTTATATCAAACAAGAAATATACAAGTAGGAACAATTAAGGTATTTAGACAATTAGCAAGTAATATGCAGTCAAATAGGCAATCTCAAACAATTCATATAGTATGCATATGATGAATGCCTGTCCCTAGTGGCTGATGATATCATCTGTCGGTTATAAAGCTAACCCGACAAGTCCTGGTAGCTAACCATTGGACTGTCCCTCTGTCGCGCATCCCCAACTCGAGTTATACTCATCATAAATTCGATCATAATCATGATCTATATCCATCACCTTCACTGGTGAATATTTACGGGGGCGAGTTCATCTGGGGCTTTCACAGTGCCCGGCCACCCTTACGACATAGGGTCAAAAGAGTTTTGAGTCTCAACCTGGAGCACGTGGTGGCTAGCCACTGCTTCCTTCCAGGGAAACTCTCATCTCCAACAGTGGAAGTGTAACATTCACAATTCATTCAACAGCATATATGCATTTATTCTTAGCCATAATCATGGCTCCGCCGTAACACGGCAATAATCTAGTCATCCGGCTCACGGTTAAATCCATAACCAGCCAATTCATTAACAATCACGGCCCTTCGGCCCATGGCATAACAAGCACTTCCACCACCATCCTCCGCATCTCACATAATCATCTTTGATCCTCATTGATCATTCATTTTTCCCTTGCTTCACTCGCAAGTTACCACATCCACTAGCTCTTTTTCTCATAGCTAGACATATCATAATGATTTAAGACATGAGTGGTGAGATCAGAGGTTTAGAAGTATGAGACTTGGCTTTTAAAACTCAAAAATCAACCTTGGGATGAAAACAGGGCCACGCGTACGCGCACTCCACGCGCACGCGTGGATGGCCACAAAACTCATCGACGCGTATGCGTCATGCACGCTAACGCGTGGATTGAAAAATAGTCAAGCGACGCGCACACGTCAGCCACGCGTACACGTGGGTGCTCTCGTGCCCCAGGCACAAAACTGGCACAGTTCAGGCACAACCCTCTGGAAAATGGTTGGGCATTGGGTGCAGCACATCGGCGCGCCCGCGTACACCACGCGCACGCGTGGATGGCGCTTTTCTAGAAGAACGACGCGTACGCGCCAAGTGCGCCTATGCGCAGGGGGTTATTTTGCTAAAAGTTTTCTAAGTTAAAATCTGCAGAATTCACAGATTCAACCCCCAATCTTCCAACGGACATAACTTTCTCATTTTAAATCATTTTTCACCCGTTCTTCGAATGGCATGGACATCCCGGATCCAATTTCATTTCTAAACAGATTTGGTACAAAACGGAGATTCGTAGTCCAAGTTATGTCCCATCAAAGTATGCCCAAAAACCATATTTTCATACAAAACCACAAAGTGCCATTTTCAAAACAAACCATTTTCAACTCTTTTCAAAATCAATCAAAACATGCCAATTTCATCCCTTTTCTTTAAAATCAATCAAAACATACCAAAGTCAACATCAAGCCTCCTCAGCTCACACATTGACACTTTACCACAAATCACCAAAATCACTATCCCATCATTTTAACCCACTTCACCCAAGTGGCTCAAACTCAAATACATTGACATATCATATACTCTTCCTCATGCCAATTTTCAACAACACCAATTCCAATAAATCATCATTGTACACAATCAATATCATACTCACTATCAACATGGTTCCACCCACAACTCAACCATAATCAATCATCAAGCATATATCACAACATGCATATTTCTCATACATCATACCATTAAGGCATCAATAATCATCATCACATATATGACCACATCATATATTTCAACCATTCAACAACGTAAACAATTCAATGCCTATCTTAGGGCCTCTAGCCTAAGTATTTCCTACCACATTACATATTAGATACGGGAAACCAAGACCATACCTTAGCCGATTTCCCAAGCTCAACCGGAGCACTTCCAAATCACTTATCCACAAGATCTCAAGGTCTCAACATCTCCAAGAACAGATTTTTCACCACCAAATCCCTTTTCAAGCTTTTCAATATCACCAATCAAGCTCCAATATTCACATATACACAACCTAAGCCACAACCATCATACCCATACACAACATTTCAATACCCAAACATCAAATTTTCAATACACTAAGCATACAAGGCGACACAATTCTCAACCCAATCATTAATTCACATTACATACCAACTATGCATATTAGCACCAACCATTTACACAATCCAAACTTAATCCTAGGGGCATCTAGCCTAGGAATTCTCATCACACCACACGGTACTTAAATGAAACTTAAACCGTACCTCTTGTAGCCAAATCAATTGAGCCTCTTCTTTAGAAGTCTCCACCAACCTCATCTACATAATTTCACCCAAAATTACCAAATTCCACACTTCAACTCCTCAAACCTTATTATTCAATAACCAACCCAATCATTCACATATTTATTATCTGAAATTCATCCAATCACTTGTGTCATCATACAATGCACACATCAACTTACCTTCCTTACCTCTTTCCGACCTCCGGCCCAAAATTTACGGCCTCTCCAACAGTGGAAGTGCAACATTCACAATTCATTCAACAGCATATATGCATTTATTCTTAGCCATAATCATGGCTCCGCCGTAACACAACAATAATCTAGCCATCCGGCTCACGGTTAAATCCATAACCAGCCAATTCATTAACAATCACGGCCTTTCGGCCCATGGCATAACAAGCACTTCCACCACCATCCTCTGCATCTCACATAATCATCTTTGATCCTCATTGATCATTCATTTTTCTCTTGCTTCACTCATAAGTTACAACATCCACAAGCCCTTTTTCTCATAGCTAGACATATCATAATGATTTAAGACATGAGTGGTGAGATCGGAGGCTTAGAAGTATGAGATTTGGCTTTTAAAACTTAAAAATCCACCTGAAAGTCGTACCACCGTAATATCATTGACTTATGACTCGAGCATAAGGATTTGAATATTAGGGTGTTACAGTAGTTTATTGTGTTAAGGGAGTACCGTCTCTCCCTTTTAGATATCATAGCTACATGTTTGTGGCAAACTATTTTAGCAATATTATTCCCCTCTTAATCAATAGCTACTTAAATGAACCTACGAAAATAATTAGATAGTAATACATCACAGTAACATAATTTAAATGGAATATAATTTAAAGAGCTGAGAATCCTGAGATTTAAATACTCTTTTAAGATGTTGTATTGTTTATTTTTTAATAATAAGATTGAATTTTAATTAAATACTATATTGACTAAAACATTCTATATGTCAATTTTAAGAAATTAATATCACTTTTAAACCAGTAAATATATATTTTAAAATTTCATAGTTTATACTACTTAAAGCACGGATGTATGTAGAGTCTTATGGAGACAAGTTTTCCAACAAACATTTGTAAAAATTCTTATAAACTATATATGTAGATATATTTATGTCCCCGATATAAAATTATGTTTGTCCCCATATAAAATAAAAAATATCCTATTAATTTTTTTGTAAAAAAAATGTATAAAATAAAAAATATCCTGTTAAACCCACACAATAATATTTTTTTCATTGATTTTTATCTTAAACTACAAGATATATTAAAATAATTTCAAGATTTATCTGCCAAGTGATCTGCCCGTATAATCATTTACAATTTATATCTCCTCCATTAAAAAAATTTAAATTTATCAAGATGATCTTCTTCACACAACAAGACAAAAATATTTTCTTACCACAACACTAGTATTTAATTCTATCTACTTTACCAGATCCCTATCAATTCTGTCACTCTTCCCCACAGAAATTCTATATGCAAACTAATTTCAAATACCAACACACATTTTTACTTTATTCAATGCCACACTGAACCACACAATTTTTGCCCCTCAAATATTCGAAGATACCTCAACTTTACATGTGTCTCCCATGATAAAGCCAAAACCTCACCGGGGTAAAAAGGTAATCCTAAACCAAAATATTAAATCAAGGAAGGCTTTTCCACTCCCAACCCCTAGTTTTAACTTTACTTAACTCCTTATCAAAAACATATTTTTCTCCTCCATACACCATGATTGAAACCAAATACAATAAAATGGAGCCATCCATGATACAATATAATTTCTTTGTGAAGGGAAAGAATACATGAATTTTCACCTCCTTCAATGAGGTATCTCAACAAGTCATTGACTTTTTGAACGCCGAATACTCCGTCTTCAACTGCCAGGCAACTGCCGTCAGGGCATATTCAGCAAGGCTACATTCCATGGAAGCCGAAAGAGAGGAATTATGAAAAATGGGGGCAGAGTTCCAATATCCAATTTATTTTCCAATGGGAAATCTACGCACCATCCCCACCGTGAACGGACACTAAGCCAAGCTCTACTGGAGTAACGTTACATTTTCTCCCATTATACTATGTCAATTTATTTGGATTCAAAATATGAAACAAAGCTTTAACTAACAAATTCGTCCGAATCTTACTGATTGCAAACTATCATGCAGCCGTCAATGTCATTCCTCCCTCTGAGGCAGCTCCCGGCAACTATGCAATCAATGTGAACATGGGGGGATGGCTGCTAAAGGCTTGCTACAGATCCTCCATCCCACCTTCAGCATTCTTCCTCAACGAGATCGGGATCCGCAACAGCAGCGTTTACTACGCTTTCATTGTTGTCATCCCGGGCAATTCCTTAGGCCCATATATCGATGCCAAGGGTCGGTACTCGCAGTGCGAGTCAGATGCTAGGGAGGACACCGCAATCAACATGATTGAGAAACTTATTGAGGTCACCGGCCAAGAAATCCAGGACTACAACTACATTCGAGCAATCATGCTCGCCAGGGCCAATAGCGAACTCACCCACCAGGTTAAACGCCTCGAGGAGAAGTGTCACACTCATGGCTATGACAGCAGCCCCGATCTAGTCTCACCATAGTAGAGTGCCGATCCACTGCGACTGACTGGGATCTAAAAATATTGTTTCACTATACTATATGACTAAATCAAGTAAAATATATGTCATTACCTTCCAAAGCCTAATGTTTCCTACTATTGTAACACTTCTTACTATCCTTAATCCAACTATATAATTATGATTGAAACACTCTACATGTTGTAATCACATTTCATAGAAATGTAGATAATTTCTCATATTTGGTTGTATTACATTACATGGTATTCTAGCTTATTTTATATTATGTGGTATTATTAATATTATTATTAAAAGAAAGAAAATAGTGTCTATATTATTTAATCTTAAAAACTAATATAAGAGTAAATAAGAAATAACAGACCTGGAGAGACACTATTGAAAGGTTTTATTGAATTTAAGATGTAAGAATTTTTAGAGACGCATGGCTTCTTTACTATTGAAAAAGTAGCTGGGTAACTGAAAGAAATGTTATGTGAATATAATTCAATTCTGGTCCTTTAGATTTTTTTCTATTTTAATCTCACCATACATATTATTGTCGATTTTAGGAATCATATGATTAAGTATATAACATTCATTTTATATGTTATGTTACTAAAAATAACCTCACTATAATCGTGAAATTTCTAAACTAACATAAATTTATTTTAATTTATCTTTATTATTAGTTTTAGGGATTATTATTACTTTATCTTTATTTTTACTTTAATCTTTTATCATTAAATTTCTTTAATATTACTTTTCCTGTGTTAGAAAATTAATTTTAAATACTATTGGTGAAAATTTATGATATAATTTGTTTATCACTGTTCTATGTTGTATTCCAATATTGGATTCTATGAATAATACTCATTCTTCGTTTTGTATCTTTCATCTCAAAGGACTTTTGATACTAAATTATATTGAGGTTGCACATTCAGGAATCTTGTTCAATTGGATTGAGAAAGTGTATAACGATATATTCAACCTCGTGAGCCCAAAATATTTTATCCTGATTTTTTTTTTGCTTGATCATGTATTGTAGCTGACAAATACACCCAAACCATGAGACCCAAATTTGGATTTGCGACCCATTCCATTTGGACCTCCAAGTCAGTGGCCTTAGCCACAACACATCCACCAGCCACACCTTTTGGGAGGCAAACTTGACCTTTAATGAATATAACAAATGATGACTTACACATTGGGTTAAAGTACAATAATGCACCTTCAGCCTATATATTCACATCATAAAGTCTTAACATGATCTTCACCATTAAAATATTTTATTTTAAATCTCAACGGTTGATGAGCGGATAATTTATACGCTTTTTGGCATTGTTTTTAGTATGTTTTTAGCATATTTTAATTATTTTTTACTATATTTTTATTAGTTTTCAGTTAAAATTTACTTTTCTGGACATTACTATGAGTTTGTGTGTTTTTCTGTGATTTCAGATATTTTCTGGCTGAAATTGAGGGTCCTGAGCAAAAATCTGATTCAGAGGCTGAAAAGGACTGCAGATGCTATTGGATTCTGACCTCCCTGCACTCAAAGTGGATTTTCTGGAGCTACAGAAGCCCAATTGGCGCGCTCTCAATGGCGTTGGAAATTAGACATTCTGGGCTTTCCAGCAACGTATAATAGTCCATACTTTGCCTGAGATTTGATGGCCCAAACCGGCGTTGCAAATCAGCTTCAGAATTCCCAGCGTTTAACGCTGGAACTGGCATAAAAATTGGAGTTAAACACCCAAACTAGCATAAAAGCTGGCGTTTAACTCCAGAAAAAGTATCTACACATGAAAGCTTCAATGCTCAGCCCAAGCACACACTAAGTGGACCCAGAAGTGGATTTTTACGTCATTTACTCATTTCTGTATACCCTAGGTTACTAGTTCACTATTAATAGGATCTTTTGACATTGTATCAGCACCTCATGACACTTTACACGTTTCTCATTGTATCTTCTACAGCATGAGTCTCTAAACCCCATGGTTGGGGGTGAGGAGCTCTGCTGTGTCTTGATGGATTAATGCAATTACTACTGTTTTCATTCAATCATGCTTGCTTCCATTCTAAGATATCACTTGTTCTTAAACCTGATGAATGTGATGATCCGTGACACTCATCATCATTCTCAACTATGAACGTGTGCCTAACAACCACCTCCGTTCTACCTTAGATTGAGTAGATACCTCTTGGATTCCTTAATCAGAATCTTCGTGGTATAAACTAGAATTGATGGCGGCATTCAAGAGAATCCGGAAGGTCTAAACCTTGTCTGTGGTATTCTGAGTAGGATTCAATGATTGAATGACTGTGACGAGCTTCAAACTCCTGAAGGCTGGGCGTTAGTGACAGACGCAAAAGAATCACTAGATTCTATTCCAACCTGATTGAGAACCGACAGATGATTAGTCGTGCTGTGATAGAGCGCGTTGAACATTTTCACTGAGAGGATGGGAGGTAGCCATTGACAACGGTGAAACCCTACATACAGCTTGCCATGGAAGGAACCTTGCGTGCTTGAAGAAGAAGACAGTAGGAAAGCAGAGATTCAGAAGATAGAGCATCTCCAAAACCTCAACCTGTTCCCCATTACTGCAAAACAAGTACTTATTTCATGTTCTTTTGCTTTTTACAATCAACCCTGATAATTATTGATATCCTGACTAAGAGTTACAAGATAACCATAGCTTGCTTCAAGCCGACAATCTCTGTGGGATCGACCCTTACTCACGTAAGGTATTACTTGGACGACCCAGTGCACTTGCTGGTTAGTTGTGCGGAATTGCAAAAGTGTGATTGCAATTTCGTGCACCAAGTTTTTGGCGCCGTTGCTGGGGATTGTTCGAGTTTGGACAACTGACGGCTTATCTTGTTGCTTAGATTAGGATTGTTTTATTTTTGTTGGTTTAGAGTCTTTTAGTTGAGTCTAGTTTCATATTTTAAGTTTGGTGTCAATTGCATGCTTTTGTTTTCTTTTAATTTTTCGAATTTGCATGTTCTTAGTCCTTTCTTGTTCTTTAAAAATTCTAAGTTTGGTGTCTTCTTTGTGTTTTTCCTTTAAAATTTTCGAAAATTCTTGTGTTTGATTTTCTAAAAATTTTAAGTTTGGTGTCATTTTGTTGTTTTTCTCTTTCCTAATTTCAAAAACAAATCTCTTTCAAAATAATTTTCAATCATATCTTTTCAATTGCTAATTCCAAAATCTTTTTAACTAATTAATTGATTTAGTTTTCAATTTGCGTTGATCTTATTTTCTTTTAGTTCTCGAAATTTTCTTTTATTTTCTCTTTTTTTATTTTATTTTTATTATTTTCGGTCATTCCAAAAAATAAATAAATAAATAAATAAATATTTTGCTTGTGAATTCATATCATATTCCCTTTCTCCATCATGGACCTAAGTGGAATTGAGCAGTCCAGAAGGACTCTGGGGTCATATGCTAATCCCATTACAGCTGCATATGGGAGTAGCATCTGTATACCTCCCATCAAAGCAAGCAGCTTTGAGCTAAACCCTCAACTCATTATCATAGTGCAGCAAAATTGCCAGTATTCCAGTCTTCCACAGGAAGAACCTACTGAGTTTCTGGCACAATTCTTACAAATTGCTGACACAGTACGTGATAAAGAGGTAGATCAGGATGTCTATAGACTATTACTGTTTCCATTTGCTGTAAAAGATCACGCTAAGA
Organism: Arachis hypogaea; assembly: GCF_003086295.3. Lineage (NCBI taxonomy): Eukaryota > Viridiplantae > Streptophyta > Magnoliopsida > Fabales > Fabaceae > Arachis > Arachis hypogaea. Next base: position 13,734,701 of record NC_092045.1, read on the forward strand.
GGTGGTTGAATAACCAACCTACAGCAAGCATAAAGACATGGAAGCAGTTATCAGACAAATTCCTGAATCAATTTTACCCTTCAAAAAGGATGACACAGCTAAGGCTGGACATCCAAGGCTTTAAACAAGAGGATAATGAACCCTTTATAATGCCTGGGAGAGGTATAGATGTATGATAAGAAAATGCCCCTCTGAAATGTTTTTAGAGTGGGTACATTTGGACATCTTCTACTATGGGCTTACAGAAAAAGCTCAGATGTCTCTAGACCACTCAGCTGGTGGATCTATACATATGAGGAAGACAATTGAAGAGGCTCAAGAGCTCATAGATACGGTTGCTAGAAATCAACATTTATACTCAAGCAGTGAGTCCTCTATAAAAGAAGAAGCTATGGCAGTAACTACTGATCCTAACCCTCAAGAACAGATGGTTGAGCTTAATCAGCAATTACTCCTTATGACAAAACAATTAGCAGAATTTAAAGAGATGCTCCAAGACACTAAAAATGCTAACAAGAATATGGAAGCACAATTGAATCAGACAAGACAGCAACTATCTAAACAGATAACAGAAGAATGCCAAGCTGTTAAATTAAGGAGTGGGAAGACATTGAATGTATCAACTCAAAGCAGCAGAAAGCTAAGAAAGGAACAACTGACAGAGGATGACCAACCAACTACCCAAAATCCCTCTGAGGACAGTAAGAGCCCAGAGAGGAATGATTTTGGCGTTCAAACGCCAGAAAAGGGTAAGAAAGTGGCGTTAAACGCCCAATGGGTAGCCACTTCTGGCGTTCAAACGCCAGAAAAGGGTTGCAATCTGGCGTTAAACTCCCAAAAAGCACCCAATCCTGGCGTTCAAACACCACAAAGTGGTCAGACACTTGCAAGTGCTGATAACAACCCCCTTAAGCAGGCTTCTCCAACCACTTCTGTAGGAAATAAACCTGCAGCAACTAAGGTTGAAGAATATAAAGCCAAGATGCCTTATCCTCAGAAACTCCGCCAAGCGGAACAGGATAAGCAATTTGCCCACTTTGCAGACTATCTAAGGACTCTTGAAATAAAGATTCTGTTTGCAGAGGCACTTGAGCAAATACCTTCTTATGCTAAGTTCATGAAAGAGATCTTAAGTCATAAGAAGGATTGGAGAGAAACTGAAAAAGTTTTTCTCACTGAAGAATGCAGTGCAGTCATATTAAAAAGCTTACCAGAGAAGCTTAAAGATCCTGGAAGCTTTATGATACCATGCACATTAGAGGGTACTTGTACCAAGAGAGCTCTATGTGATCTTGGGACAAGTATCAACCTAATACATGCATCCACTATCAGAAAGCTTGGCTTGACTGAAGAAGTCAAACCAACCAGGATATGTCTCTAACTTGCTGATGGCTCCATTAAATACCCATCAGGCATAATTGAGGACATCATTGTCAAGGTTGGGCCATTTGCCTTTCCCACTGACTTTGTAGTGCTGGAAATGGAAGAGCACAAGAGTGCAACTCTCATTCTAGGAAGACCTTTCCTAGCAACTGGACGGACCCTCATTGATGTCCAAAAAGGGGAATTAACCCTGAGAGTCAACGAGGATGAGTTCAAGTTGAATGTTGTCAAAGCTATGCAGCATCCAGACACATCAAATGACTGCATGAGCACTGATATTATTGACTCTTTGGTGGAGGAGGTCAATATGACTGAAAGTCTTGAATCAGAGCTAGATGATATCTTTAAAGATGTTCAGCCTGATCTAGAGGAACTAAAGGAAATAAAAGAAATTCTGAAAATTCCTCAGGAAGGAGATAAGCCTCCTAAAACCGAGCTCAAGCCACTACCACCATCCCTGAAATATGCATTTCTGGGAGAAGGTGACACTTTTTCTGTGATTATAAGCTCTGTTCTAAATCCACAGGAAGAGGAAGCACTAATTCAAGTGCTAAGGACACACAAGACAGCTCTTGGGTGGTCCATAAGTGATCTTAAGGGCATTAGCCCAGCAAGATGCATGCACAAGATCCTATTGAAGGATGATGCTAAGCCAGTGGTTCAACCACAAAGGCGGCTAAATCCAGCCATGAAGGAGGTGGTGCAGAAAGAGGTTACTAAGTTACTAGAGGCTGGGATTATTTATCCTATTTCTGATAGCCCCTGGGTGAGCCCTGTCCACGTTGTCCCGAAGAAGGGAGGCATGACAGTGGTTCATAATGAAAAGAATGAACTAGTTCCTACAAGAACAGTTACAGGGTGGCGCATGTGTATTGACTACAGAAGGCTCAATACAGTCACCAGAAAGGATCATTTTCATTTACCATTCATAGACCAGATGCTAGAGAGATGGTGCACGAAATTGCAATCACACTTTTGCAACCCCGCACAACTAACCAGCAAGTGCACTGGGTCGTCCAAGTAATACCTTACGTGAGTAAGGGTCGATCCCACGGAGATTGTCAGCTTGAAGCAAGCTATGGTTATCTTGTAAATCTTAGTTAGGATATCAGAAATTATCAGGATTGATTGTGAAGAGTAAAAGAGCATGAAATAAGTACTTGTTCTACAGTAATGGGGAACAGGTTGAGTTTTTGGAGATGCTCCATCTTCTGAATCTCTGCTTTCCTACTGTCTTCTTCTTCAAGCACGCAAGGCTCCTTCCATGGCAAGCTGTATGCAAGGGTTTCACCGTTGTCAGTGGCTACCTCCCATCCTCTCAGTGAAAATGTTCAACGCACCCTGTCACGGCACGGCTATCCATCTGTCGGTTCTCGATCAGGCCGGAATAGAATCCAGTGATTCTTTTGCGTCTGTCACTAACGCCCCGCCCTCAGGAGTTTGAAGCACGTCACAGTCATTCAATCATTGAATCCTACTCAGAATACCACAGACAAGGTTTAGACCTTCCGGATTCTCTTGAATGCCGCCATCAGTTCTAGCTTATACCACGAAGATTCCGGTTAAAGAATCCAAGAGATATCTACTTAATCTAAGGTAGAACGGAGGTGGTTGTCAGGCACACATTCATAGTTGAGAATGGTGATGATTGTCACGGATCATCACATTCATCCAATTTAAGAACAAGTAGTATCTTAGAATGGAAGCAAGCATGATTGAATGAGAAACAGTAGTAATTGCATTAATCCATCAAGACACAGCAGAGCTCCTCACCCCCAACCATGGGGTTTAGAGACTCATGCTGTAAAAGGTACAATGAGAAATGTGTAAAGTGTCATGCGGTCTGATACAATGTCAAAAGATCCTATTAATAGTAAACTAGTAACCTAGGGTATACAGAAATGAGTAAATGACGTAAAAATCCACTTCTAGGTCCACTTGGTGTGTGCTTGGGCTGAGCATTGAAGCATTTTCGTGTAGAGACCTTTTCTGGAGTTAAACGCCAGCTTTTATGCCAGTTTGGGCGTTTAACTCCAAGTTTAATGCCAGTTCCAGCGTTAAACGCTGGAACTTCTGAGGCTGTTTTGCCACGCCGGTTTGGGCCATCAAATCTCGGGCAAAGTATGGACTATTATACATTTCTAGAAAGCGCAGGATGTCTACTTTCCAATGCCGTTGAGAGCGCGCCAATTGGGCTTCTGTAGCTCCAGAAAATCCACTTCGAGTGCAGGGAGGTCAGAATCCAACAGCATCTGCAGTCCTTTTCAGTCTCTGAATCAGATTTTTGCTCAGAACCCTCAATTTCAGCTAGAAAATACCTGAAATCACAGAAAAATACACAAACTCATAGTAAAGTCCAGAAAAGTGAATTTTAACTAAAAACTAATAAAAATATACTAAAAACTAACTAGATCATACTAAAAACATACTAAAAACAATGCCAAAAGCGTATAAATTATCCGCTCATCACAACACCAAACTTAAATTGTTGCTTGTTCCCAAGCAACTGAAGATCAAAATAGGATAAAAAGAAGAGAATATATTATAGATTCCTAAATATCAAGGAAACTTAGCTCCAATTAGATGAGCGGGACTAGTAGCTTTTTGCCTCCGAACAGTTTTGGTATCTCACTCTATCCTTTGAAGTTCAGAATGATTGGCATCTATAAGAACTCAGAACTCAGATAATGTTATTGATTCTCCTAGTTAAGTATAATGATTCTTGAACATAGCTAGTGTATGAGTCTTGGCTGTGGCCCAAAGCACTCTGTCTTCCAGTATTACCACCGGATACATACATGCCACAGACACATAACTGGGTGAACCTTTTCAGATTGTGACTCAGATTTGCTAGAGTCCCCAATTAGAGGTGTCCAGGGTTCTTAAGCACACTCTTTGTGCCTTGGATCACAACTTTATTTCTTTCTTTTTCTTTTTCTTTCTCTCTTCCTTTTTTTTTTCGAAAATTTTTTTTTTGTATTCACTGCTTTTTCTTGCTTCAAGAATCAATCTAATGATTTTTTTAGATCCTCAATAACAGTTCTCTTTTTCCTCATTCTTTCAAGAGCCAACAATTTTTAACATTCTCAAAACAACAAATTCAAAAGACATATGCACTGTTCAAGCATTCATTCGGAAAACAAAAATTATTGTCACCACATCAAACTAATTCAACTAGTTTCAAGGATAAATTTCGAAATCCTGTACTTCTTGTTCTTTTGTGATTAAAGCATTTTTCATTTAAGAGAGGTGATGAAGTCATAGGACATTCATAGCTTTAAGACATGAATTTTAAATTTTATTAATTATGAATTAAAAACAAGACTCAAAAATAAATATAAGATGAGACTAGAAAATAAATAAAAAAATGCAAAAATTTAAATAAGCTCCTAATGATAGAGGTTTTCACAGAGTTAGGACTCAACAACCTTGATTTTGAGAAGTGGATGCTCCCTCAACTTGAGATGAGAGCTTTTGGCGTTTCAACTCTTGGAGTTCACGCCCCTGCTTCTCTTGTTCCTTCAGCAATTTGCAGAGCATGCAGTTCTGATTCTGCTGTTCTTCCTTCAGTTGCTCCATAGTCTCTTGCAACTTGTTGATAGATGCTTCTAGGCTGGCCCAGTAGCCAATTTCAGGGAATTCAGGGAGGAACTCCTGCGCCCTCCTTTTGATAGAGTTGTCTTGCATTTGTCCTTCCATTGACTTCTTGGTGATTGGATGTTCAATGGGTATGAATTCATCTACTCCCATCTTTACCCCAGCCTCTTTACAGAGCAAGGAGATCAAGCTTGGGTAAGCCAATTTGGCTTCAGTGGAATTTTTATTTGCAATTGTGTAGATCTCACAAGCAATCACATGATGAACCTCCACTTCTTTTCCAAGCATAATGCAATGAATCATCACTGCTCTCTTGATAGTGACCTCAGAACGGTTGCTAGTGGGCAGTATGGAACGCCCAATAAAGTCTAGTCAACCTCTTGCAATTGGTTTGAGGTCTCCCCTCTTGAGTTGGTTTGGGACACCCTTTGAATTGGTTATCCACTTAGTTCCAGGGAGGCATATGTCCTCTAGAACTTGATCCAACCCTTTATCTGCTCTCACCATTCTCCTATTAAAGGATTCAGGATCATCTTGCAGTTGAGGTAATTTGAAGATTTCTCTTATTTTGTCCAGATGGAAGTACATAACTTTCCCTCTGACCATGGTTCTGTAGGTATGGTAAGCAGTTCCAGTCATTCTCTGCTTATCTGTTAACCACAGATTTGAGTAGAATTCCTGAACCATATTCCTTCCAACCTTTATCTCAGGATTGGTTAGAACTTCCCATCCTCTGTTTCGAATTTGCTCTTGGATCCCCGGATATTCATCTTCTTTCAGATCAAATTTAACTTCCGGGATCACCGACCTCAGACCCATTATTTTGTGATAATGGTCTTCATGTTCTTTGGTTAAGAACTTCTCTTGATTCCAAAGATTCTTTGGATTATTCTCTTTCTTTCCTCTTAAATTGGTTTGTTTTCCCTTAGGAGCCATGATCTTGATGAATCTTGGCTTAGTGATCACGGAAAAGCACACCAAACTTAGAGGTTTGCTTGTCCTCAAGCAAAAGAAAGGAAAGAAGAGAGAGAGGAAGAGCAAATTCGAATGGTGTGGGGAATGAGGGGGGCCAAACGTGTATTTATAAAGTGGGGAGGAGAGATTTCGAAAAAAAGAAAAATTTGAAAGGAGATTTGAGAAGATATGGAAAGAAATTGAGAGAAGGGTGAGTTTTTGAACAAAATTTGGGAATGATTTGAGAGATTTGAAGAATGATTTTAGATTTTTGAAAATTTGAAAGTGAATGATGAGAGATTGAAATGTGTTTTTGTAGAAAAGTATGGGTAAGAAAAGGAAAGTTTGAAAAAAAATTTGATTTGAAAACAAAATTTTACTCCCCCCACCTTTCTGGCGTTAAACGCCCAGAATGGCACCCATTCTGGCGTTTAACGCCCATTTGTTGCCCCTTTTGGGCGTTTAACGCCCAGCCAGGTGCCCTGGCTGGCGTTAAACGCCAGAATTCCTTTATCACTGGGCGTTTTTCTAAACGCCCAGGATGCTGCACACCTGGCGTTAAACGCCCAGAATGGTGCCCATTCTGGCGTTTAACGCCCAAAATGGCACCATTCCTGGCGTTAAACGCCCAGAATGGTACCCATTCTGGCGTTTAACGCCCAAAATGCCCCTTACTGGCATTTTTTCGCCAGTAAGCTCTTTTTCTCTGCTTTTTGAGCTGAATCCTTCTGTAACTCTGTGAATTCCTTCATTTTTGATACTTGCCTCTGTAAGAACAAATCATATAACCTCCTAATGACTGGGTTGCCTCCCAGCAAGCGCTTCTTTACTGTCTTTAGCTGGACCTTTACTGAGGATCACTCAAGTCTCAGTTTTGAGCATTCCTGCTCAAAATTGCCTTCAAGATAATGCTTGATCCTCTGTCCATTAACAATGAACTTTTTGTCAGAATCAATATCCTGAAGCTCAACATATCCATATGGTGACACTCCTGTAATCACATACGGACCCCTCCACCGGGATTTAAGTTTTCATGGAAACAGTCTGAGCCTAGAGTTGAAGAGCAGAACTTTTTGTCCTGGCTCAAAGACTCTGGTTGACAACTTCTTGTCATGTCATTTCTTTGCCTTTTCCTTATAAATTTTTGCATTTTCAAAGGCATTGAGTCTGAACTCCTCTAGCTCATTTAGCTGGAGTAATCTTTTTTCACCAGCTAACTGAGCATCCATGTTTAGGAATCTGGTTGCCCAGTAGGCTTTATGTTCCAGTTCCACGGGCAGATGACAGGCCTTCCCATACACCAGTTGGTATGGAGAGGTTCCTATAGGAGTCTTGAATGCTGTTCTATATGCCCACAGAGCATCATCCAAGCTCTTTGCCCAATCCTTTCTTCGGGCTATCACAGTCCGTTCCAGGATTCTTTTTAGCTCTCTGTTAGAGACCTTAGTTTGCCCATTTGTCTGTGGATGATACGGAGTTGCCACTTTGTGGCTAATTCCATATCTAACCATAGTAGAGTATAGCTGTCTATTACAGAAATGAGTGCCCCCGTCACTGATTAGTACTCTGGGAACACCAAATCTGCTGAAGATGTGTTTCTGGAGGAATTTTAGCACGGTCTTGGTATCATTAGCGGGTGTAGCAATTGCTTCTACCCATTTAGATACATAGTCCACTGCCACCAGAATGTAAGTGTTTGAGTATGATGGTGGAATGGCCCATGAAGTCAATGCCCCATACATCAAATAATTCTATCTCTAATATCCCTTGTTGAGGCATGGCATATCCGTGAGGCAAGTTACCAGCTCTTTGGCAACTGTCACAGTTATGCACAAACTCTCGGGAATCTTTATAGAGAGTAGGCTAGTAGAAGCCACATTGGAGGACTTTAGTGGCTGTTCGCTCACTTCCAAAATGTCCTCCATACTGTGATCCATGGCAGTGCCATAGGATCCTTTGTGCTTCTTCTCTGGGTACACATCTGTGGATCATTCCGTCTGCACATCTCTTAAAGAGATATGGTTCATCCCAGAGGTAGTACTTGGCATCTGAAATTAATTTCTTTCTTTGCACTCTGCTGTACTCCTGGGGTATGAACCTCACAGCTTTATAGTTTGCAATATCTGCAAACCATGGAGCTTCCTGAATGGCAAAGAGTTGCTCATCTGGGAAGGTCTCAGAGATCTCAGTAGAAGGGAGGGACGCCCTAGCTATTGGTTCTATTCGGGACAGATGATCAGCTACTTGGTTCTCTGTCCCTTTTCTGTCTCTTATTTCTATATCAAACTCTTGCAGAAGCAACACCCATCTTATAAGTCTAGGTTTTGAATCCTGCTTTGTGAGTAAGTATTTAAGAGCAGCATGGTCAGTGTACACAATCACTTTGGATCCCACTAGATAGGATCTAAACTTGTCAATGGCATAGACCACTGCAAGTAACTCTTTTTCTGTGGTTGTGTAATTCTTTTGTGCGTCATTTAGAACACGGCTGGCATAATAAATGACGTGCAGAAGCTTGTTATGCCTCTTTCCCAACACTGCACCAATGGCATGGTCACTGGCATCACACATTAGTTCAAATGGCAATGTCCAATCTGGTGCAGAGATGACTGGTGCTGTGACCAGCTTAGCTTTCAGGGTCTCAAATGCCTGCAGACACTGTGTGTCAAACACAAATGGTGTGTCAGCAGCTAGCAGGTTACTCAAAGGTTTTGCAATTTTCGAAAAATCCTTTATGAACCTTCTGTAGAATCCTGCATGCCCCAGAAAGCTTCTGATTGCCTTAACATTGGCAGGTGGTGGTAATTTTTCAATTACCTCTACCTTTGCGTTATCCACCTCTATTCCCCTGCTTGAAATTTTGTGCCCAAGGACAATTCCTTCAGTCACCATAAAGTGACATTTCTCCCAGTTTAAAACCAGGTTAGTCTCTTGGCATCTTTTCAGGACAAGTGCTAGGTGATTAAGACAGGAGCTGAATGAGTCTCCGTATACTGAGAAGTCATCCATGAAGACTTCCAGAAATTTCTCTACCATATCTGAGAAGATAGAGAGCATGCACCTTTGAAAGGTTGTAGGTGCATTGCACAGACCAAAAGGCATCCTTCTGTAGGCAAACACGCCAGAAGGGCAAGTAAATGCTGTTTTCTCTTGGTCCTGAGGGTCTACTGCAATTTGGTTGTAGCCTGAATAGCCATCCAAAAAGCAGTAATAATCATGACCAGCTAGTCTTTCTAGCATTTGGTCTATGAATGGTAAAGGAAAATGATCCTTTCTGGTGGCTGTATTGAGCCTTCTGTAGTCAATACACATACGCCACCCTGTGACTGTTCTTGTAGGAACCAGTTCATTTTTTTCATTATGAACCACTGTCATGCCTCCCTTTTTGGGGACAACTTGGACAGGGCTCACCCAGGGGCTATCAGAAATAGGATAAATAATCCCAGCCTCTAGTAATTTAGTGACCTCTTTCTGCACCACCTCCTTCATGGCTGGATTTAGCCTCCTTTGTGGTTGAACCACTGGTTTGGCATTATCCTCCAACAGGATCTTGTGCATGCATCTAGCTGGGCTAATGCCCTTGAGATCACTTATGGACCACCCAAGAGCTGTCTTGTGTGTCCTTAGCACTTAAATCAGTGCTTCCTCTTCTTGTGGATTTAAAGCAGAGCTTATAATCACTGGAAAAGTGTCACCCTCTCCCAAAAACGAATACTTCAGCGATGGTGGTAGTGGTTTGAGTTCAGGTTTGGGAGGCTTATCCTCCTCCTGAGGAATTTTTGAAAATTCCTTTGTTTTCACTGATTCTTCTTGATCAGGTTGAGCATCTTTAAAGATGTCCTCAAGCTCTGATTCTAGGCTTTCAGTCATATTGATCTCTTCTACCAGAGAGTCAATAATGTCAGCGCCCATGCAGTCATTTGGTGTGTCTGGATGCTGCATAGCTTTTACAGCATTCAACTTGAACTCATCCTCATTGACTCTTAGGGTTACTTCCCCTCTCTGTACATCAATGAGAGTTCGTCCAGTTGCTAGGAAAGGTCTTCCTAGAATGAGAGTTGCACTCTTGTGCTCCTCCATTTCCAGCACCACAAAGGCAGTTGGAAAGGCGAATGGCCCAACCTTGACAATCATATCCTCTATTATGCCTGATGGATATTTAATGGAGCCATCAGCAAGTTGGAGGCATATCCGGGTTGGTTTGACTTCTCCAGTCAACCCAAGCTTTCTGATAGTGGATGCAGGTATTAGATTGATGCTTGCTCCAAGATCACATAGGGCTGTCTTGGTGCAGGCACCTTCTAATGTGCATGGTATCATAAAGCTTTCTGGATCTTGAAGCTTTTCTGGTAAGCTTTTCAGAATGACTGCACTGCATTCTTTAGTGAGAAACACTTTTTCAGTTTCTCTCCAATCCTTCTTATGACTTAAGATTTCTTTCATGAACTTAGCATAAGAAGGTATTTGCTCAAGTGCCTCTGCAAACGGAATCTTTATTTCAAGAGTCCTTAGATAGTCTGCAAAGCGGGCAAATTGCTTATCCTGTTCCGCTTGGCGGAGTTTTTGAGGATAAGGCATCTTGGCTTTATATTCTTCAACCTTAGATGCTGCAGGTTTATTCCTTACAGAAGTGGTTGAAGAAGCCTTGTTAGAGGGATTACTGTCAGCACTCTCAGGTGTCTGATCCTCCCTTGGCGTCTGAACGCCAGGATTGGGTGGAAAATGGGCGTTTAACGCCAACTTTTCCCCCTTTTCTGGCGTTTGAACGCCAGAACTGGGCAAGGAATGGGCGTTTAACGCCAGCTTTCCTTCCCTCTCTGGCGTTTGAACGCCAAAAGTATTCCTCTCCGGGCTCTTACTGTCCTCAGAGGGATTTTGAATAGTGGGTTGGTTATCCTCTGTCATTTGTTCCTTATTTGACCTTTTGCTCTTTTGAGCAGTGTTATTCAGTGTCTTCCCACTCCTCAGTTGAACTGCTTGACATTCCTCTGTTATCTGTTTAGATAATTGCTGTTTTGCTTGATTCAACTGCAGTTCTATGTTCTTGTTAGCAACTTTAGTTTCATGGAGCATCTCCTTAAATTCTGCTAATTGTTCTGTCATCAGGAGCAATTGTTGATTAAGCTCAATCATCTGTTCTTGAGGATTAGGATCAGTGACTACTGTCATGACTTCCTCTTTTGGAGAGAACTCATTGCTAGAGTACAAATATTGATTTCTAGCAACAGTATCTATAAGCTCTTGAGCTTCTTCAATTGTCTTCCTCATGTGGATAGATCCACCAGCTGAGTGGTCTAAAGACATCTGAGCTTTTTCTGTAAGCCCATAGTAGAAGATGTCTAACTGTACCCACTCTGAAAACATTTCAGAGGGGCATTTTCTTAGCATACCTCTATACCTCTCCCAGGCATTATAAAGGGATTCATTATCCTCTTGTTTAAAGCCTTGGATGTCCAGCCTTAGCTGTGTCATCCTCTTTGGAGGGTAAAAGTGATTCAGGAATTTGTCTGATAACTGTTTCCATGTCTTTATGCTTGCTGTAGGTTGGTTATTCAACCACCTTTTAGCTTGATCTTTTACAGCAAATGGAAACAGTAATAGTCTGTAGACATCCTGATCCACCTCTTTATCATGTACTGTGTCAGCGATTTGTAAGAACTGTGCCAGAAACTCAGTAGGCTCTTCCTGTGGAAGACCGAAATACTAGCAATTTTGCTGCACTATGATAATGAGTTGAGGATTTAGCTCAAAGCTGCTTGCTTTGATGGGAGGTGTACAGATGCTACTCCCATATGCAGCTGTAATGGGGTTAGCATATGACCCCAGAGTCCTTCTGGACTGATCAATCCCACTTAGGTCCATAATGGATAAAGGGAAATGATATGAATTGCAAATAGATAAATTTTGTTTTTTTTTTAATTAAACGAAAAAGTAAAATAAAACAAAAGGAAATTAAGATAAAAATTCGAAAATCAAAAAGAAAATAAGATCAAAGCAAATTGAGAACTGAATCAATTAGTTAATTAAAAAGATTTTGAAAATAGCAATTAAAAAGATATGATTGAAAAATTTTTATGAAAAAGATTTGATTTTTGAAAAGAGGAAAGAGAAAAACAACAAAATGACACCAAACTTAAAATTTTTAGAAAATCAAACACTAATTTTCGAAAATTTTTAAGGGAAAACACAAAGAGGACACCAAACTTAGAATTTTTACGGATCAAAAAGGGACTAAAGACATGCAAATTCGAAAATTAAAAGAAAAACAAAAGCATGCAATTGACACCAAACTTAAAATATGAAACTAGACTCAACTAAAAGACTCTAAACCAACAAAAATAAAACAGTCCTAATCTAAGCAACAAGACAAGCCGTCAGTTGTCGAAACTCGAACAATCCCCGGCAACGGCACCAAAAACTTGGTGAACGAAATTGCAATCACACTTTTGCAACCCCGCACAACTAACCAGCAAGTGCACTGGGTCGTCCAAGTAATACCTTACGTGAGTAAGGGTCGATCCCACGGAGATTGTCGGCTTGAAGCAAGCTATGGTTATCTTGTAAATCTTAGTCAGGATATCAGAAATTATCAGGATTGATTGTGAAGAGTAAAAGAACATGAAATAAGTACTTGTTCTGCAGTAATGGGGAACAGGTTGAGGTTTTGGAGATGCTCCATCTTCTGAATCTCTGCTTTCTTACTGTCTTCTTCTTCAAGCACGCAAGGCTCCTTCCATGGCAAGCTGTATGCAAGGGTTTCACCGTTGTCAGTGGCTACCTCCCATCCTCTCAGTGGAAATGTTTAACGCACCCTGTCACGGCACGGCTATCCATCTGTCGGTTCTCGATCAGGCCGGAATAGAATCCAGTGATTCTTTTGCGTCTGTCACTAACGCCCCGCCCTCAGGAGTTTGAAGCACGTCACAGTCATTCAATCATTGAATCCTACTCAGAATACCACAGACAAGGTTTAGACCTTCCGGATTCTCTTGAATGCCGCCATCAGTTCTAGCTTATACCACGAAGATTCCGGTTAAAGAATCCAAGAGATATCTACTTAATCTAAGGTAGAACGGAGGTGGTTGTCAGGCACACGTTCATAGTTGAGAATGGTGATGATTGTCACGGATCATCACATTCATCCAATTTAAGAACAAGTAGTATCTTAGAATGGAAGCAAGCATGATTGAATGAGAAACAGTAGTAATTGCATTAATCCATCAAGACACAGCAGAGCTCCTCACCCCCAACCATGGGGTTTAGAGACTCATGCTGTAAAAGGTACAATGAGAAACGTGTAAAGTGTCATGAGGTCTGATACAATGTCAAAAGATCCTATTAATAGTAAACTAGTAACCTAGGGTATACAGAAATGAGTAAATGACGTAAAAATCCACTTCTGGGTCCACTTGGTGTGTGCTTGGGCTGAGCATTGAAGCATTTTCGTGTAGAGACCTTTTCTGGAGTTAAACGCCAGCTTTTATGCCAGTTTGGGCGTTTATCTCCAAGTTTTATGCCAGTTCCAGCGTTAAACGCTGGAATTTCTGAGGCTGTTTTGCCACGCCAGTTTGGGCCATCAAATCTCGGGTAAAGTATGAACTATTATACATTGCTGGAAAGCCCAGGATGTCTACTTTCCAATGCCGTTGAGAGCGCGCCAATTGGGCTTCTGTAGCTCCAGAATATCCACTTCGAGTGCAGGGAGGTCAGAATCCAACAGCATCTGCAGTCCTTTTCAGTCTTTGAATCAGATTTTTGCTCAGAACCCTCAATTTCAGCCAGAAAATACCTGAAATCACAGAAAAACACACAAACTCATAGTAAAGTCCAGAAAAGTGAATTTTAACCAAAAACTAATAAAAATATACTAAAAACTAACTAGATCATACTAAGAACATACTAAAAACAATGCCAAAAAGCGTATAAATTATCCGCTCATCAAGAGACTAGCAGGTCATGAATACTACTGCTTTTTGGATGGCTACTCAGGTTACAACCAAATTACAGTAGATCCTCAGGACCAAGAGAAAACAGCATTTACATGTCCTTTTGGAGTATTTGCCTACAGAAGGATGCCTTTTGGTCTGTGCAATGCACCTGCAACCTTTCAGAGGTGCATGCTCTCTTTCTTCTCAGATATGGTAGAGAAATTTCTGGAAGTCTTCATGGATGACTTTTCAGTATTTGGAGACTCATTCAGCTCCTGCCTTAACCATCTAACACTTGTTCTGAAAAGATGCCAAGAGACCAACCTAGTTTTAAACTGGGAAAAATGTCACTTTATGGTGACTGAAGGGATTGTCCTTGGGCATAAAATTTCAAACAAGGGAATAGAGGTGGATCAAGCTAAAGTTGAAGTAATTGAAAAATTACCACCACCTACCAATGTTAAGGCAATCAGAAGCTTTCTGGGGCATGCAGGATTCTACAGAAGGTTTATAAAGGATTTTTCAAAAATTGCCAAACCTCTGAGTAATCTGCTAGTTGCTGACACGCCATTTATCTTTGATAAGGAGTGTCTGCAGGCGTTTGAGACTCTGAAAGCTAAGCTGGTCACAGCACCAGTCATCTCTGCACCAGACTTGACATTACCATTTGAACTAATGTGTGATACCAGTGACCATGCTATTGGTGCAGTATTGGGACAAAGGCATGGTAAGCTTCTGCATGTCATTTATTATGGCAGCCGTATTCTAAATGATGCACAGAAGAACTACACAACCACAGAAAAAGAGTTACTTGCAGTGGTTTATGCCATTGACAAGTTCAGATCTTATTTAGTAGGATCAAAAGTGATTGTCTACACTGACCATGCTGCTCTTAAATATCTACTCACAAAGCAGGATTCAAAACCCAGGCTCATAAGATGGGTGTTGCTTCTGCAAGAATTTGATATAGAAATAAGAGACAGAAAAGGGACAGAGAATCAAGTAGCTGATCACCTGTCTCGGATAGAACCAGTAGCAAGAGCATCCCTCCCTCCTACTGAGATCTCTGAAATCTTTCCGGATGAGCAATTATTTGCTATTCAGGAAGCTCCGTGGCTTACAGACAGTGCAAACTATAAGACTCAAGGTTCCCCTTCTGTAACCATGGAAAGGAAGCATGAAGAGCTTCTCTCAAAACAGAGTCAAACAGTGCCCCCACAGTCAAACTCTAAGTTTGGTGTTGAGAGGCCACAACTAAACTCTAAGATTGGTGTTGGGAGGTTCCAACATGGCTCTGAGTATCTGTGAGGCTCCATGAGAGCCCACTGTCAAGCTACTGACATTAAAGAAGCGCTTGTTGGAAGGCAACCCAATGTTATATTTATTATTTTTCTTTGTTATTTTATGTTTTCTATAGGTTGATGATCATGGAAAGTCACAAAATCAATTGAAAAAGCAGAAACAGAATGAAAAACAGAAAGAAAAATAGCACACCCTGGAGGAAAACTTGCTGGCATTTAAACGCCAGTAAGGGTAGCAAATGGGCGTTTAACGCCCAGTCTGGCACCATTCTGGGCGTTTAACGCCATTAAGGGTAACCAGACTGGCGTTAAACGCCAGGAATGGGCACCAAGCTGGCGTTAAACGCCAGAAATGGGCACTAGCCGGGCGTTTAACACCAGGATTGGCAGAAGGAGCATTTTTGCTCACCACTTGGTGCAGGGATGAATTATCCTTGCCACCTCAGGATCTGTGGACCCCACAGGATCCCCACCTACCCCACCACTCTCTCTCTTCTTTCTTCTTTTGCTCGAGGACGAGAAAACCTTCTAAGTTTGGTGTGGTAAAAGCGTTGCTTTTTGTTTCTCCATAATCATTTATGGCACCTAAGGCCGCAGAAACCTCTAGAGAGAGGAAAGGGAAGGCAAAAGCTTCCACTTCCGAGCCATGGGAAATGGAGATATTCATCTCAAGGGATGCACTTTCCTCCACAAAACTATTGGGAGCAAATCAACACCTCCCTAGGAGAA
Organism: Arachis hypogaea; assembly: GCF_003086295.3. Classification (NCBI taxonomy): domain Eukaryota; kingdom Viridiplantae; phylum Streptophyta; class Magnoliopsida; order Fabales; family Fabaceae; genus Arachis; species Arachis hypogaea. The sequence goes on from NC_092045.1 coordinate 13,750,593, forward strand.
TTAAGTTCCAACATGGGACAACTAAGGGTGGAGCACCAAGAACATTCCATCCTCCTCCATGAAATTAAAAAAAGATCATAGAATCATGAGAGAGGAGCAACAAAGGCAAGGAAGAGACATTGAGGAGCTCAAGCACTCCATAAGATCTTCAAGAGGAAGAACAAGCCGCCATCACTAAGGTGGACCCGTTCTTTAATCTCCTTGTTCTTTATTTTCTATTTTTCGAATTTTTATGCTTATGTTTATCTATGTTTGTGTCTTATTACATGATCATTAGTATCTTAGTGTCTATGCCTTAAAGCTATGAATGACCTATGAATTCATCACCTTTCTTAAATGAAAAATGTTTTTATTACAAAAGAACAAGAAGTACAGGATTTCGAATTTATCTCTGAAACTAGTTGAATTAGTTTGATGTGGTGACAATACTTTTTGTTTTCTGAATGAATGCCTGAACAGTGCATATGTCTTTTGAACTTGTTGTTTTAAAAATGTTAAAATTGTTGGCTCTTGAAAGAATGATGGAAAAAGGAGACATGTTACTGAGGATCTGAAAAATCATAAAAATGATTCTTGAAGCAAGAAAAAGCAGTGAAAAAGAACAAAAAAAGGAAAAAAAATGAGAGAAGAGGAAAAAGAAAAAAAATAATAAAGTTGTGATTCAAGGCAAAAAGAGTGTGCTTAAGAATCCTGGACACCTCTAATTGGGGACTCTAGCAAAGCTGAGTCACAATCTAAAAAGGTTCACCCAAATATGTGTCTGTGGCATGAATGTATCCGATGGTAATACTGGAAGACAAAGTGCTTTGGGTCACAGCCAAGACTCACAAAGTAGCTATGTTCAAGAATCATCATACTTAACTAGGAGAATCAATAACACTATCTGAGTTCTGAGTTCCTATAGATGCCAATCATTCTAAACTTCAAAGGATAAAGTGAGATGCCAAAACTGTTCAGAAGCAAAAAGCTACTAGTCCCGCTCATCTAATTGGAGCTAAGCTTCTTTGATATTTTGGAGTCTATAGTATATTCTCTTCTTTTTATTCTATTTTGATTTTCAGTTGCTTGGGGACAAGCAACAATTTAAGTTTGGTGTTGTGATGAGCGGATAATTTATATGCTTTTTGGCATTGTTTTTAGTATGTTTTTAGTATATTTTAATTAGTTTTTACTATATTTTTATTAGTTTTCAGTTAAAATTTACTTTTCTGGACTTTACTATGAGTTTGTGTGTTTTTCTGTGATTTCAGATATTTTCTGGCTGAAATTGAGGGTCCTGAGCAAAAATCTGATTCAGAGGCTGAAAAGGACTGCAGATGCTGTTGGATTCTGACCTCCCTGCACTCAAAGTGGATTTTCTGGAGCTACAGAAGCCCAATTGGCGCGCTCTCAACGGCGTTGGAAATTAGACATTCTGGGCTTTCCAGCAACGAATAATAGTCCATACTTTGCCCGAGATTTGATGGCCTAAACTGGCGTTGCAAATCAGCTTCAGAATTCCCAGCGTTTAACGCTGGAACTGGCATAAAAATTGGAGTTAAACACCCAAACTAGCATAAAAGCTGGCGTTTAACTCCAGAAAAAGTATCTACACATGAAAGCTTCAATGCTCAGCCCAAGCACACACTAAGTGGACCCAGAAGTGGATTTTTACGTCATTTACTCATTTCTGTATACCCTAGGTTACTAGTTCACTATTAATAGGATCTTTTGACATTGTATCAGCACCTCATGACACTTTACACGTTTCTCATTGTATCTTCTACAGCATGAGTCTCTAAACCCCATGGTTGGGGGTGAGGAGCTCTGCTGTGTCTTGATGGATTAATGCAATTACTACTGTTTTCATTCAATCATGCTTGCTTCCATTCTAAGATATCACTTGTTCTTAAACCTGATGAATGTGATGATCCGTGACACTCATCATCATTCTCAAATATGAACGTGTGCCTGACAACCACCTCCGTTCTACCTTAGATTGAGTAGATATCTCTTGGATTCCTTAATCAGAATCTTCGTGGTATAAACTAGAATTGATGGCGGCATTCAAGAGAATCCAGAAGGTCTAAACCTTGTCTGTGGTATTCTGAGTAGGATTCAATGATTGAATGACTGTGACGAGCTTCAAACTCCTGAAGGCTGGGCGTTAGTGACAGACGCAAAAGAATCACTAGATTCTATTCCAACCTGATTGAGAACCGACAGATGATTAGTCGTGCTGTGACAGAGCGCGTTGAACATTTTCACTGAGAGGATGGGAGGTAGCCATTGACAACGGTGAAACCCTACATACAGCTTTCCATGGAAGGAACCTTGCGTGCTTGAAGAAGAAGATAGTAGGAAAGCAGAGATTCAGAAGATAGAGCATCTCCAAAACCTCAACCTGTTCCCCATTACTGCAAAACAAGTACTTATTTCATGTTCTTTTGCTTTTTACAATCAACCCTGACAATTATTGATATCCTGACTAAGAGTTACAAGATAACCATAGCTTGCTTCAAGCCGACAATCTCTGTGGGATCGACCCTTACTCACGTAAGGTATTACTTGGACGACCCAGTGCACTTGCTGGTTAGTTGTGCGGAATTGCAAAAGTGTGATTGCAATTTCGTGCACCAAGTTTTTGGCGCCGTTGCTGGGGATTGTTCGAGTTTGGACAACTGACGGCTTATCTTGTTGCTTAGATTAGGACTGTTTTATTTTTGTTGGTTTAGAGTCTTTTAGTTGAGTCTAGTTTCATATTTTAAGTTTGGTGTCAATTGCGTGCTTTTGTTTTCTTTTAATTTTTCGAATTTGCATGTTCTTAGTCCTTTCTTGTTCTTTAAAAATTCTAAGTTTGGTGTCTTCTTTGTGCTTTTCCTTTAAAATTTTCGAAAATTCTTGTGTTTGATTTTCTAAAAATTTTAAGTTTGGTGTCATTTTGTTGTTTTTCTCTTTCCTAATTTCAAAAACAAATCTCTTTCAAAATAATTTTCAATCATATCTTTTCAATTGCTAATTCCAAAATCTTTTTAACTAATTAATTGATTTAGTTTTCAATTTGCGTTGATCTTATTTTCTTTTAGTTCTCGAAATTTTCTTTTATTTTCTCTTTTTTTATTTTATTTTTATTATTTTCGGTCATTCCAAAAAATAAATAAATAAATAAATAAATAAATATTTTGCTTGTGAATTCATATCATATTCCCTTTCTCCATCATGGACCTAAGTGGAATTGAGCAGTCCAGAAGGACTCTGGGGTCATATGCTAATCCCATTACAGCTGCATATGGGAGTAGCATCTGTATACCTCCCATCAAAGCAAGCAGCTTTGAGCTAAACCCTCAACTCATTATCATAGTGCAGCAAAATTGCCAGTATTCCAGTCTTCCACAGGAAGAACCTACTGAGTTTCTGGCATAATTCTTACAAATTGCTGACACAGTACGTGATAAAGAGGTAGATCAGGATGTCTACAGACTATTATTGTTTCCATTTGCTGTAAAAGATCACGCTAAGAGGTGGTTGAATAACCAACCTACAGCAAGCATAAAGACATGGAAGCAGTTATCAGACAAATTCCTGAATCAATTTTACCCTTCAAAAAGGATGACACAGCTAAGGCTGGACATCCAAGGCTTTAAACAAGAGGATAATGAATCCCTTTATAATGCCTGGGAGAGGTATAGATGTATGATAAGAAAATGCCCCTCTGAAATGTTTTTAGAGTGGGTACATTTGGACATCTTCTACTATGGGCTTACAAAAAAAGATCAGATGTCTCTAGACCACTCAGCTGGTGGATCTATACATATGAGGAAGACGATTGAAGAGGCTCAAGAGCTCATAGATACGGTTGCTAGAAATCAACATTTATACTCAAGCAGTGAGTCCTCTATAAAAGAAGAAGTGACGAATGAATTTTTGTCGGTATAGAAATTATCAAGTAACCAATCGTAGTATAGTCTAAACCGGCGCAAAATCCATCATCAAACAAATCTACAATCTATAATCGAGAGTATTAGTCCCGAGTCGTTCTTCCCTAGGAATGCTACAAGGATGCATGCTATTGGTTAAGTGGTCTTTTGTGGTCTAAAGAATGTGGCCTAGAAGTGTTAATAAAAGGGAACAACAATCAATCAATAGTAAAAACCTTGGCCAAGGTTGAACATTGGAAGTTCCATCACTATAGTTTCCTTCAATTGTGATAACAAAGGAGTGTTGCTTCACTTAGTCAACCCCTAATTATAGAGGAAAGTCAAGTAAAAGTAACTAACTTGAGTCACAAGTCCTAGTCTTACCCTAGGGAAGTCTAGTTTTAGTGCACTCCAAGTCAATTAGCAATTCTCAATTCTTAATCAACAATTGACATCCATTATTCAAGTGTCTCCAATGACTCAACCACTAGGCCAAGTGAGGGGATACTACTCCATATCTAAAGTTGGCATTTTCTCAAACACTTGGAGAGCAAGAATGAAAGACATAGCAAAATGGAGAGAAAAGAATTAGGATCAAAGCAATTCAATACAAGAGATTAACAACAATCAACAATGAACAACAATGAAAATGAAATCTTCAATGAATCAATAGAATCCAATCTAAGACTTATGAGAATTGAACAATTACAACACTAATGGAGGTTAGAGAAGATGATCTACAACATGAACAAAGTAAATTGAGTGTTGTAATAGATCTCACCAAGGAATGGTTGAGAATTGAGAAAATGAAGATGAATCCTAGAGAGAAGTTGGAGTTTCTCTCTCTACAAAATGTAACTAACTAAAAATATCTACCTAAGGATCTAAAATTAGTCTATGGATGTGAATGTGTATCAATTCCCTTCAATCCTTGGCTCTTATATGCATTTTGGCGCCAAAGTTGGTTGCTGAAAACCTTCCAAAATCGCCAGGCACGTGTTGCAATAAAAGAATCACGTGCGGACTACGACGCGTGCGCGCACGGTACGCGTGCGCGTTCCTGGCTAATTCTGCGATGTGCGCGCGAGCGCCTTGTGCGCGTACGCGTGCTTGGCCGAGATCAATTCTTTGGCTTTTTGTGCTTCTCCCCACTTGCATGCTTCCTTCCTTGCTTCCTTTGATCCATGCCTAGCCTATTTCAATCCTGGAATCACTAGCAAACACATCAAGGCATCTTATGGAATTAAAGAGGAACTGGAATTCATCAAAATAAGGCTTAAAAAGCATATTTTTACACTTAAGCACAAATATGGGAGAGATAACAAAACCATGCTAATTCATAGGCTAAATGTGACAAAAGGTTATCAAAGTACTCTAAATTCAATGCAAAACAAACCGTCAATTTGGGGTTTGTCAACCTCCCCACACTTAGACCTTAGCATGTCCTCATGCTAAAATAAGAAAGAACTAAAGGGTATGACATTTATTGAATGTAACTAAACTATATGAACCCTATCTAAATGCAACTACCTAAAATAAATGCAAATGCTTAATTCAAACACATCAAATTGCCAAGAGAGCATGTGTAAGCACAAGGGCTAGGCAATAGGAATTAATTCCAAACCACAATTGTATTGAATTATCAAAAAGAATTTAAACTTGCAAGAATATAGATAATATGGGTGAACACATGTAGTTGAACTTTTGAACCCTCACCGGATGTGTATCCGCTCTATTCACTCAAGTGTTTAAGGGTCAATTCACTCCATTCTCTTCTAATCAAGCTTTCCAAAATTTGATTTTCTTCTAACAATCAACATTTATTCAATGCATGCATACATTCATCATGAGGTCTTTCATTTAGGTTGTAATGGGGTTAGGGTCAATGTAGGATCATTTATGGTTAAGTGGACTAGGATTTGAATCTTTGATTAGCATAGACTTCCCCACCTAACTATATAATGACCTATACAAGTTCGAACTATTCTAACTACCCATTCTTCCTTTTTCTTACATATTCATGCATCCTTATTTGATTCATAACACCTATGCATTGATTCCTTTTTATTGACTTCACTTTGGGGCATTTTGTCCCCTCTTTATTATTTTTCCTTCTTTTTCCATATACAATTTTTTTTTCTTTTCTTTTCTTTTTCTTTTGTTTTTCTCATTTTCACTTTTATTTCTCTCTTTTTTTTTTATTTCTTTTTCTTTTGTCAAACTATATACAAGAACATCAATGCATAAGGTCTATTCATTTAATCAATACATGAGTATGTACCCAATTCCTAAACATGAAAGTGTACTACCCCTTTTATCCCATCCAATGTTCCCAAGCCTCACCAACTTTGAATAATAAACACTCTCACTAGCCTAGGCTAATCAAAGATCCAAACAAGGACTTTTATTGGTTTTTCCGCCTTGGGCTTGTAATGTGCTAAATTGAGAATAAGTTGGTTAAGCATAGGCTCAAAATTGGCTAACAATGGAGAGTAAAAGGTTGGCTATTTGGGTAAGTGGGCTAATGAAATAATGGCCTCAATCATATAAATGTATGAATACAAGAAATAATTGGATATATAGAATCAAGCAAATCAAGGATTACAATCATAGAAAGAGAACAATTTCACACAAGAATGGAAAATAAGTGGTTATAAAATGTAACCACATCAATAGGCTCAAGTCTCACAAGCTTGTGTTCTTAGTTCAATACATGCTTCACAAAGTATGAAATTCAAGCAAGTTCCATTAGAAATTTTCTTTCAATCAATTGGGTTGATGCCCTATATTTAAACTTCTTGGAAAATTTCAATATTTGACTAAGCATTGTTGTGATTGAAAAATCCAAAAATTTTCTTAGTTCACCCTTTTCTTTTTTTTTTCAGTTAAAATCAATTTCTTATGCAAAAAGGGTGACTAAATATTTGCAATTCAAATATGATTTCTAATCACAACCACAACTAAAAATAAAGATAAACAAAAATGTATAAATCCAACTAGAAGTACGGAGTCTATCATCCAAATCATCTAAAAATATCCAAAAGCATCAAAATATCTAAAATCCAAAATAAGCAATAAAAGTATCCACAGCAAACTAGAAATGCATCAAAATATATACAAAGATGTGCAAAATAAGATACTAGGCCGAAAAGTTCACCGGTTCCCAAATAATGCTACCGGTGCCCTCCCCACACTTAAAATCAAGCATCGTCCTCGATGCTAAATCGGAGGATCAGTGGGAGGTACAACGATAGGCTCTGGCTGTGGCTGTGGGACCGGCTCCTCATGAGTCTGTGGTGGCTCTGTAGTGTCAGGGGCATCCTGCTGAACTGGTGCCTCCGCAACCTCCTCCTGATGATCCTGCTCATCGGAGGCTGGAGAATCGGGGAGCGGAGGTAGCTCAGCACCCAGAGAAATAAATGCCTGGTCCATCCGATCTAAACGGCGTCTGACGTGGCGTCGCTCGCGCTCTAAAAACCGGAAAAGACGCTGGACCAGGAGATAGGTCGGCTCAGGGGCTGCTGGAGGGTCTGTAGATGATGAGGGGGCTGTGGCTGTAGAGGATGATGGGGCAGCTGTAGGGACATCCTGAAAAATATGATAGAATATATAAAACATTTAGCATGTAACAAAGAAGGCATGTTCAGGATACAATTGGCAAAAAACAATCATGATGTTGCAAAGAATATGCAAAAGTGAACGAGTAAGCCAAGAATGCAAGCTTCATTAAAGTCAACAACTCATATTTAAAAGACAATAATATCATCATATTTTTGAAAGAATTGTTAAAGAGGGTTAAAGGTGAGTGGAAGTTAGATGGTTAAAGAAATTAGTGAGTAAGAAAAGTGGATTAGTGATATGATGATATTTTGGCGCAATTAAAGGAGAAATTGTGGTTTATGTTCACAATGATTGTGCAAGTCCGGGAAGTCAAAAGGAAATGGAAATTTGCCCAAAACTGAAAAGATCAAAATGAAACTAATTTCTTTGAAAATCGGGCAGCATTCCGGCTTAAAATCGGACGTTCCCGGATAGCAAATTAGCACAAACAGCACAGAAAACAACATCAATTACGCACAGCAGCAAACATATGTTATTGAGCAACACATATCGCATGAAATAGCAACCCAAAACCAACATACAGTACCTAAGGAAGCAAGCAGCAAATATGCACATACGGAGCAATTATCAGGCCTAGAATCCTCTATCCAGCCCTAACTACCTAACCGCAGTTATTTCTATCTAACCTAACATGCAAAAATTGAATTGAAACGAACTAACATGCAATTATAATAGCTAATAAGAATGAGCAATTAAAAGGAAAAAAAAAACAGAAAAACAAACAGAAATGGAGCAGGAACCTGGGAGCAGAAGAACTAATAATGGAATGGAAAATGGGGGCAGTAGGGCCAGGAGCTACGCCGCCGTGGACGGTGGCCGAAAAGACGGTCGGCGCGGTGGTTCGGCCGGAAGAATGAGAAACTGAGGGGAGGAAGGACGGTGATGGTGAAAGAGGAGAATGAGAGGGGAATGTGCAAGAAGGGAAGAGAGGAAGCGAGCCGCCGGCAGTGATGACGGGGTGGCGGCGGAGGGGTTGGTCACGGTGAGATGGGTGAGAGGGGTGAGAGGGAGAGGGAGAGAGAGAACGGGTGGTGGTGAGAGGGGAAGAGAAATGATGGTCAAGGACGGTGACGGAGGTAGATGATGCGGCGGCGGCCGGCGCTGCTGCTGCGACGGAAGTTGGGGGAGAGAAGAGGAAGAAGAAGCGGAAATGGAGGTTGGGGGAAAGTGCGCGACTGCGCAGTGTGCGTCGCGCATTAGGGTTATCCCTATTTTTGAATTGGCGCGCGCGCGCACCTTGCGCGTCCGCGCCCATCGAGAAAACTTGGGACCTACGCGTGCGCGTACAGCGCGCTTAAGCGTGGATGAGCAAAATGGGAGAGGACGCGCGCGCGTACAGTGCGCGCACTCGTGCATGGAGTTGGGCTAGGGGCTTAGAGTTGGCCCAACTCAGGCCTAACTCTTTGGAGATTGGCCTGGAAGTCGCGCTACCAGACCGGCGCGCACGCGGCATGTACGCGTCCGCGTTGTGTTCAATTTCTGGCATACGGGCGCGCACGCGGCGTGTGCGCGTCCGCGCGAGTTGAGATGGGCCAGGGGCTTAAGAATGGCTCAGAGCTGGCCCAACTCTCTGGGGGTTGGCTCAACAATTTGCAGCAGCAAATCGGCGCGGACGCGGCCGGTGCGCGTCCGCGCGAACTTCCATGTTCTAATAGTCGGCGCGCACGCAGGTAGTGCGCGTCCGCGTGGGTTAGGTTGAGCTTAGGGCGCAATGTTTGCCCAAGAGAGGCCCAACTCTCGGATATGTGGTCGATGCTGAATCCGCACAGGGGCGCGTGCACGTACTTTGAGCGCACGCGTCCACCCCCTTCTCTCTTTTCTTTTCTTTTTTTTTGAACAAGAAAATACCTAAAACCTCTAAATTTCCCAAAGACTCCCCATGGTGCCTACAACTCCTTATTTAGTCAAAAACCACACACTTTCTAAAATGCAAGTTAGTTTTGAGATTTATTCTGTTTCTACTAAGCACAACATACATGTTAATATGCTAGCAACTAATGTACACAAACAAGCTAAGAATGAAAAACTACCTACAATGGTAACTCAAATCATTTATTAAACGAAATTAGAGGGGAGTGGAAAGAGTTTACCATGGTGGGGTGTCTCCCACTAGCACTTTTAGTTAAAGTCCTTAAGTTGGACATTTGGTAGAGTCCTTGCTAGGGTGGCTTATGCTTAAACTCTTCTTCGAATCCCCACCAGTGTTTGCTCTTCCAATAGCCTCCGGGATCCCAATTTAAACGTACAAGGCCTTCAAGGGGGCCTAAGCAAGTAACAAGGCCTCTAAGTTGATAGTGGTCTATGTATGTTCCGGGGTCCCATACTTTGTTTGTCAACCCTTTTTTTTCTTGATCTTCATGCTTCTAATAGGGTGACAAACTTATTGAATTCTCCTTGTAACTCGTACTCATCATCTTAAACCCATTGAATTTGGCTTCACTCAACCTTTGAAACTCAAAGTTTGATCTCCCATCCTTTATGCACCTTGATTCACATTGTCCACCAACATCTAGTCCGTTCTTACTCTCTAGCCCACAAAGAGTTCTAAGTTGACCATCCGTTTCTAACAATGCATATTGATATGGGCCAAGAAAATTAAAGGATGAGATAATTACCCACTCAATTTTTGATTGGGACGGCGACTTAGCAAGGAAGATATTCAATGATCTTGACATTGTAGGTTCCACTTCCTTTGGCTCCTCCATGATGATTTCCATCTTTTGATAACTCTTTTTAAATTCTTCTTGTTTGCTAACTTCCTCCAAACCTTTATCATTGATCAAGTTATAGTTATGTGTTGGAGGTTGCGCACCCTCCTCAACATTGGTTTCACATTTGATGGGGGAAGTTTCAACAAGATCACCATTGTCGCTTGATGTAGAGTTATTTTTGTTGATGGAACTTCCTTCTTGTTCAACCTCCTCTAGGTCTTCTTCCACTTCTTTATCTTCAACAATCTTCATTTCCTCCGTTTGTTGCAACACACACTCCATTTCCTTGTGCTCCACTTGAGACTCTAAAGTCTCCCTCATACCTCCCTCTTTGGTTGCTTTCTCACAATCATCCGTGAACTCATTTCGGTTGTGATATGAATCCCAAGAATCTATCTTTTGACGGATGGTTGCTTGAAGTCGGTCCATTTCTTCCTTGAAACGATCCCTCAATTCTTGTTCCGCTTTACTAACATAAGTAGGATCGTATTGCTCTTGGATTAATGGACATTGATATTCTTCCATGGAGGTTTGTGGCTGAGAGGGGAATTCATGATATGGTTGGAAAGGGGATTCATCAAAGCTTTGAGGTGGGAAGTTGTTTTGGTTATTGGTAGAGGGTGGAATTATACGGGACGTAAATTCTTGGAGGGTAGAGATGAAACTAGTGAAGGCGGTTTGGAGCTCTTCTTGCTCTTGAAGAATGATACCAAGTGTATCATCCATGGGGACTTGGGTTGGAGGGTAAAAATGTTAGAGTGGTGGTGATTCAAGAGTTGCTTGTTCATAATCGTCACAAGGGTATGCATAGGGGGAATATAGATTTGGATCATATGTGGGCACTTGGTGGAAATAAGATGTGGGTTGAGAATATGGTGCATAGAATGGTGGTGGTTGAGAGGTATAACCATGATAAGAATCATCATGTTCATAGGAATGATATGCATTATAGGAAGGATTACCATCATAGTAACTTGAAGGGGAAGGTTGCCATGGTGATTGCTCATATGGATATGGCTCCCTTCCTGAGAATTCGTCTATCCCATAATGTGAGACATCATTCAAGTTTTCATCGCCTACAAAGTAGTCATAGTCATATCCGAAACCACAAGGATGAGAATTCATAGTGGCAAATAGAAACAAAACCAATAGAGATCTTAAAACTAACAAAAACTAACAAACAAACAAAAGACAAACATATTCACAATATTCACATATTTACATTAACCAAAAACATGGCACTCATGCGCATTCCCCGGCAACGGCGCCATTTTGACGAATGAATTTTTGTCGGTATAGATATTATCAAGTAACCAATCGTAGTATAGTCTAAACCGGCGCAAAATCCATCATCAAACAAATCTACAATCTATAATCGAGAGTATTAGTCCCGAGTCGTTCTTCCCTAGGAATGCTACAAGGATGCATGCTATTGGTTAAGTGGTCTTTTGTGGTCTAAAGAATGTGGCCTAGAAGTGTTAATAAAAGGGAACAACAATCAATCAATAGTAAAAACCTTGGCCAAGGTTGAACATTGGAAGTTCCATCACTATAGTTTCCTTCAATTGTGATAACAAAGGAGTGTTGCTTCACTTAGTCAACCCCTAATTATAGAGGAAAGTCAAGTAAAAGTAACTAACTTGAGTCACAAGTCCTAGTCTTACCCTAGGGAAGTCTAGTTTTAGTGCACTCCAAGTCAATTAGCAATTCTCAATTCTTAATCAACAATTGACATCCATTATTCAAGTGTCTCCAATGACTCAACCACTAGGCCAAGTGAGGGGATACTACTCCATATCTAAAGTTGGCATTTTCTCAAACACTTGGAGAGCAAGAATGAAAGACATAGCAAAATGGAGAGAAAAGAATTAGGATCAAAGCAATTCAATACAAGAGATTAACAACAATCAACAATGAACAACAATGAAAATGAAATCTTCAATGAATCAATAGAATCCAATCTAAGACTTATGAGAATTGAACAATTACAACACTAATGGAGGTTAGAGAAGATGATCTACAACATGAACAAAGTAAATTGAGTGTTGTAATAGATCTCACCAAGGAATGGTTGAGAATTGAGAAAATGAAGATGAATCCTAGAGAGAAGTTGGAGTTTCTCTCTCTACAAAATGTAACTAACTAAAAATATCTACCTAAGGATCTAAAATTAGTCTATGGATGTGAATGTGTATCAATTCCCTTCAATCCTTGGCTCTTATATGCATTTTGGCGCCAAAGTTGGTTGCTGAAAACCTTTCAAAATCGCCAGGCACGTGTTGCAATAAAAGAATCACGTGCGGACTACGACGCGTGCGCGCACGGTACGCGTGTGCGTTCCTGGCTAATTCTGTGATGTGCGCGTGAGCGCCTTGTGCGAGTACGCGTGCTTGGCCGAGATCAATTCTTTGGCTTTTTGTGCTTCTCCCCACTTGCATGCTTCCTTCCTTGCTTCCTTTGATCCATGCCTAGCCTATTTCAATCCTGGAATCACTAGCAAACACATCAAGGCATCTTATGGAATTAAAGAGGAACTGGAATTCATCAAAATAAGGCTTAAAAAGCATATTTTTACACTTAAGCACAAATATGGGAGAGATAACAAAACCATGCTAATTCATAGGCTAAATGTGACAAAAGGTTATCAAAGTACTCTAAAATCAATGCAAAACAAACCGTCAATTTGGGGTTTGTCAAGAAGCTATGGCAGTAACTACTGATCCTAACCCTCAAGAACAGATGGTTGAGCTTAATCAGCAATTACTCCTTATGACAAAACAATTAGCAGAATTTAAAGAGATGCTCCAAGACACTAAAAATGCTAACAAGAATATGGAAGCACAATTGAATCAGACAAGACAGCAACTATCTAAACAAATAACAGAAGAATGCTAAGCTGTTAAATTAAGGAGTGGGAAGACATTGAATGTATCAACTCAAAGCAGCAGAAAGCTAAGAAAGGAACAACTGACAGAGGATGACCAACCAACTACCCAAAATCCCTCTGAGGACAGTAAGAGCCCAGAGAGGAATGATTTTGGCGTTCAAACGCCAGAAAAGGGTAAGAAAGTGGCGTTAAACACCCAATGGGTAGCCACTTCTGGCGTTCAAACGCCAGAAAAGGGTTGCAATCTGGCGTTAAACTCCCAAAAAGCACCCAATCCTAGCGTTCAAACGCCACAAAGTGGTCAGACACTTGCAAGTGCTGATAACAACCCCCTTAAGCAGGCTTCTCCAACCACTTCTGTAAGAAATAAACCTGCAGCAACTAAGGTTGAAGAATATAAAGCCAAGATGCCTTATCCTCAGAAACTCCGCCAAGCGGAACAGGATAAGCAATTTGCCCGCTTTGCAGACTATCTAAGGACTCTTGAAATAAAGATTCTGTTTGCAGAGGCACTTGAGCAAATACCTTCTTATGCTAAGTTCATGAAAGAGATCTTAAGTCATAAGAAGGATTGGAGAGAAACTGAAAAAGTTTTTCTCACTGAAGAATGCAGTGCAGTCATATTAAAGAGCTTACCAGAGAAGCTTAAAGATCCTGGAAGCTTTATGATACCATGCACATTAGAGGGTACTTGTACCAAGAGAGCTCTATGTGATCTTGGGGCAAGTATCAACCTAATACCTGCATCCACTATCAGAAAGCTTGGCTTGACTGAAGAAGTCAAACCAACCAGGATATGTCTCCAACTTGCTGATGGCTCCATTAAATACCCATCAGGCATAATTGAGGACATGATTGTCAAGGTTGGGCCATTTGCCTTTCCCACTGACTTTGTAGTGCTGGAAATGGAAGAGCACAAGAGTGCTACTCTCATTCTAGGAAGACCTTTCCTAGCAACTGGACGGACCCTCATTGATGTCCAAAAAGGGGAATTAACCCTGAGAGTCAATGAGGATGAGTTCAAGTTGAATGTTGTCAAAGCTATGCAGCATCCAGACACATCAAATGACTGCATGAGCACTGATATTATTGACTCTTTGGTGGAGGAGGTCAATATGACTGAAAGTCTTGAATCAGAGCTAGATGACATCTTTAAAGATGTTCAGCCTGATCTAGAGGAACTAAAGGAAATAAAAGAAATTCTGAAAATTCCTCAGGAAGGAGATAAGCCTCCTAAAACCGAGCTCAAGCCACTACCACCATCCCTGAAATATGCATTTCTGGGAGAAGGTGACACTTTTCCTGTGATCATAAGCTCTGCTCTAAATCCACAGGAAGAGGAAGCACTAATTCAAGTGCTAAGGACACACAAGACAGCTCTTGGGTGGTCCATAAGTGATCTTAAGGGCATTAGCCCAGCAAGATGCATGCACAAGATCCTATTGAAGGATGATGCTAAGTCAGTGGTTCAACCACAAAGGCGGCTAAATCCAGCCATGAAGGAGGTGGTGCAGAAAAAGGTTACTAAGTTACTAGAGGCTGGGATTATTTATCCTATTTCTGATAGCCCCTGGGTGAGCCCTGTCCACGTTGTCCCGAAGAAGGGAGGCATGACAGTGGTTCATAATGAAAAGAATGAACTAGTTCCTACAAGAACAGTTACAGGGTGGCGCATGTGTATTGACTACAGAAGGCTCAATACAGTCACCAGAAAGGATCATTTTCCTTTACCATTCATAGACCAGATGCTAGAGAGACTAGCAGGTCATGAATACTACTGCTTTTTGGACGGCTACTCAGGTTACAACCAAATTGCAGTAGATCCTCAGGACCAAGAGAAAACAGCATTTACATGTCCTTCTGGAGTATTTGCCTACAGAAGGATGCCTTTTGGTCTGTGCAATGCACCTGCAACCTTTCAGAGGTGCATGCTCTCTATCTTCTCAGATATGGTAGAGAAATTTCTGGAAGTCTTCATGGATGACTTTTCAGTATTTGGAGACTCATTCAGCTCCTGCCTTAACCATCTAACACTTGTTCTGAAAAGATGCCAAGAGACCAACCTAGTTTTAAACTGGGAAAAATGTCACTTTATGGTGACTGAAGGGATTGTCCTTGGGCATAAAATTTCAAACAAGGGAATAGAGGTGGATTAAGCTAAAGTTGAAGTAATTGAAAAATTACCACCACCTACCAATGTTAAGGCAATCAGAAGCTTTCTGGGGCATGCAGGATTCTACAGAAGGTTTATAAAGGATTTTTCAAAAATTGCCAAACCTCTGAGTAATCTGCTAGTTGCTGACACGCCATTTATCTTTGATAAGGAGTGTCTGCAGGCGTTTGAGACTCTGAAAGCTAAGCTGGTCACAGCACCAGTCATCTCTGCACCAGACTGGACATTACCATTTGAACTAATGTGTGATGCCAGTGACCATGCCATTGGTGCAGTATTGGGACAAAGGCATGGTAAGCTTCTGCATGTCATTTATTATGGCAGCCGTATTCTAAATGATGCACAGAAGAACTACACAACCATAGAAAAAGAGTTACTTGCAGTGGTTTATGCCATTGACAAGTTCAGATCTTATTTAGTAGGATCAAAAGTGATTGTCTACACTGACCATGCTGCTCTTAAATATCTACTCACAAAGCAGGATTCAAAACCCAGGCTCATAAGATGGGTGTTGCTTTTGCAAGAATTTGATATAGAAATAAGAGACAGAAAAGGGACAGAGAATCAAGTAGCTGATCACCTGTCCTGGATAGAACCAGTAGCAGGAGCATCCCTCCCTCCTACTGAGATCTCTGAAACCTTTCCGGATGAGCAATTATTTGCTATTCAGGAAGCTCCGTGGCTTACAGACAGTGCAAACTATAAGACTCAAGGTTCCCCTTCTGTAACCATGGAAAGGAAGCATGAAGAGCTTCTCTCAAAACAGAGTCAAACAGTGCCCCCACAGTCAAACTCTAAGTTTGGTGTTGGGAGGCCACAACCAAACTCTAAGATTGGTGTTGGGAGGTTCCAACATGGCTCTGAGTATCTGTGAGGCTCCATGAGAGCCCACTATCAAGCTACTGACATTAAAGAAGCGCTTGTTGGGAGGCAACCCAATGTTATATTTATTATTTTCCTTTGTTATTTTATGTTTTCTATAGGTTGATGATCATGGAAAGTCACAAAATCAATTGAAAAAGCAGAAACAGAATGAAAAATAGAAAGAAAAATAGCACACCCTGGAGGAAAACTTGCTGGCATTTAAACGCCAGTAAGGGTAGCAAATGGGCGTTTAACGCCCAGTCTGGCACCATTCTGGGCGTTTAACGCCAGAAAGGGTAACCAGACTGGCGTTAAACGCCAGGAATGGGCACCAAGCTGGTGTTAAACGCCAGAAATGGGCACTAGCCCGGCGTTTAACGCCAGGATTGGCAGAAGGAGCATTTTTGCTCACCACTTGGTGCAGGGATGAATTATCCTTGCCACCTCAGGATCTGTGGACCCCACAGGATCCCCACCTACCCCACCACTCTCTCTCTTCTTCTTTTGCTCGAGGACGAGCAAACCTTCTAAGTTTGGTGTGGTAAAAGCGTTGCTTTTTGTTTCTCCATAATCATTTATGGCACCTAAGGCCGGAGAAACCTCTAGAAAGAGGAAAGGGAAGGCAAAAGCTTCCACCTCCGAGCCATGGGAAATGGAGATATTCATCTCAAGGGATGCACTTTCCTCCACAAAACTATTGGGAGCAAATCAACACCTTCCTAGGAGAATTAAGTTCCAACATGGGACAACTAAGGGTGGAGCACCAAGAACATTCCATCCTCCTCCATGAAATTAAAAAAGATCATAGAATCATGAGAGAGGAGCAACAAAGGCAAGGAAGAGACATTGAGGAGCTCAAGCACTCCATAAGATCTTCAAGAGGAAGAACAAGCCGCCATCACTAAGGTGGACCCGTTCTTTAATCTCCTTGTTCTTTATTTTCTATTTTTCGAATTTTTATGCTTATGTTTATCTATGTTTGTGTCTTATTACATGATCATTAGTATCTTAGTGTCTATGCCTTAAAGCTATGAATGACCTATGAATCCATCACCTTTCTTAAATGAAAAATGTTTTTATTACAAAAGAACAAGAAGTACAGGATTTCGAATTTATCTCTGAAACTAGTTGAATTAGTTTGATGTGGTGACAATACTTTTTGTTTTCTGAATGAATGCCTGAACAGTGCATATGTCTTTTGAACCTGTTTTAAAAATGTTAAAATTGTTGGCTCTTGAAAGAATGATGGAAAAAGGAGACATGTTACTGAGGATCTGAAAAATCATAAAAATTATTCTTGAAGCAAGAAAAAGCAGTGAAAAAGAACAAAAAAACGAAAAAAAATGAGAGAAGAGGAAAAAGAAAAAAAATAATAAAGTTGTGATTCAAGGCAAAAAGAGTGTGCTTAAGAATCCTGGACACCTCTAATTGGGGACTCTAGCAAAGCTGAGTCACAATCTGAAAAGGTTCACCCAAATATGTGTCTGTGGCATGAACGTATCCGATGGTAATACTGGAAGACAAAGTGCTTTGGGTCACAGCCAAGACTCACAAAGTAGCTATGTTCAAGAATCATCATACTTAACTAGGAGAATCAATAACACTATCTGAGTTCTGAGTTCCTATAGATGCCAATCATTCTAAACTTCAAAGGATAAAGTGAAATGCCAAAACTGTTCAGAAGCAAAAAGCTACTAGTCCCGCTCATCTAATTGGAGCTAAGCTTCTTTGATATTTTGGAGTCTATAGTATATTCTCTTCTTTTTATTCTATTTTGATTTTCAGTTGCTTGGGGACAAGCAACAAGTTGTGATGAGCGGATAATTTATACGCTTTTTGGCATTGTTTTTAGTATGTTTTTAGTATATTTTAATTAGTTTTTACTATATTTTTATTAGTTTTCAGTTAAAATTTACTTTTCTGGACTTTACTATGAGTTTGTGTGTTTTTCTGTGATTTCAGATATTTTCTGGCTGAAATTGAGGGTCTTGAGCAAAAATCTGATTCAGAGGCTGAAAAGGACTGCAGATGTTGTTGGATTCTGACCTCCCTGCACTCAAAGTGGATTTTCTGGAGCTACAGAAGCCCAATTGGCGCGCTCTCAACAGCGTTGGAAATTAGACATTCTGGGCTTTCCAGCAACGTATAATACTCCATACTTTGCCCGAGATTTGATGGCCCAAACCGGCGTTGCAAATCAGCTTCAGAATTCCCAGCGTTTAACGCTGGAACTGGCATAAAAATTGGAGTTAAACACCCAAACTGGCATAAAAGCTGGCGTTTAACTCCAGAAAAAGTATCTACACATGAAAGCTTCAATGCTCAGCCCAAGCACACACTAAGTGGACCCAGAAGTGGATTTTTACGTCATTTACTCATTTCTGTATACCCTAAGTTACTAGTTCACTATTAATAGGATCTTTTGACATTGTATCAGCACCTCATGACACTTTACACGTTTCTCATTGTATCTTCTACAGCATGAGTCTCTAAACCCCATGGTTGGGGGTGAGGAGCTCTGCTGTGTCTTGATGGATTAATGCAATTACTACTGTTTTCATTCAATCATGATTGCTTCCATTCTAAGATATCACTTGTTCTTAAACCTGATGAATGTGATGATCCCTGACACTCATCATCATTCTCAACTATGAACGTGTGCCTGACAACCACCTCCGTTCTACCTTAGATTGAGTAGATATCTCTTGGATTCCTTAATAAGAATCTTCGTGGTATAAACTAGAATTGATGGCGGCATTCAAGAGAATCCAGAAGGTCTAAACCTTGTCTGTGGTATTCTGAGTAGGATTCAATGATTGAATGACTGTGACGAGCTTCAAACTCCTGAAGGCTGGGCGTTAGTGACAGACACAAAAGAATCACTAGATTCTATTCCAACCTGATTGAGAACCGACAGATGATTAGTCGTGCTGTGACAGAGCGCGTTGAACATTTTCACTGAGAGGATGGGAGGTAGCCATTGACAACGGTGAAACCCTACATACAGCTTGCCATGGAAGGAACCTTGCGTGCTTGAAGAAGAAGACAGTAGGAAAGCAGAGATTCAGAAGATAGAGCATCTCCAAAATCTCAACCTGTTCCCCATTACTGCAAAACAAGTACTTATTTCATGTTCTTTTGCTTTTTATAATCAACCCTGACAATTATTGATATCCTGACTAAGAGTTACAAGATAACCATAGCTTGCTTCAAGCCGACAATCTCTGTGGGATCGACCCTTACTCACGTAAGGTATTACTTGGACGACCCAGTGCACTTGTTGGTTAGTTGTGCGGAATTGCAAAAGTGTGATTGCAATTTCGTGCACCAAGTTTTTGGCGCCGTTGCTGGGGATTGTTCGAGTTTGGACAACTGACGGCTTATCTTGTTGCTTAGATTAGGACTGTTTTATTTTTGTTGGTTTAGAGTCTTTTAGTTGAGTCTAGTTTCATATTTTAAGTTTGGTGTCAATTGCATGCTTTTGTTTTCTTTTAATTTTTCGAATTTGCATGTTCTTAGTCCTTTCTTGTTCTTTAAAAATTCTAAGTTTGGTGTCTTCTTTGTGTTTTTCCTTTAAAATTTTCGAAAATTCTTGTGTTTGATTTTCTAAAAATTTTAAGTTTGGTGTCATTTTGTTGTTTTTCTCTTTCCTAATTTCAAAAACAAATCTCTTTCAAAATAATTTTCAATCATATCTTTTCAATTGCTAATTCCAAAATCTTTTTAACTAATTAATTGATTTAGTTTTCAATTTGTGTTGATCTTATTTTCTTTTAGTTCTCGAAATTTTCTTTTATTTTCTCTTTTTTTATTTTATTTTTATTATTTTCGGTCATTCCAAAAAATAAATAAATAAATAAATAAATATTTTGCTTGTGAATTCATCTCATATTCCCTTTCTCCATCATGGACCTAAGTGGAATTGAGCAGTCCAGAAGGACTCTGGGGTCATATGCTAATCCCATTACAGCTGCATATGGGAGTAGCATTTGTATACCTCCCATCAAAGCAAGCAGCTTTGAGCTAAACCCTCAACTCATTATCATAGTGCAGCAAAATTGCCAGTATTCCAGTCTTCCACAGGAAGAACCTACTGAGTTTCTGGCATAATTCTTACAAATTGCTGACACAGTACGTGATAAAGAGGTAGATCAGGATGTCTACAGACTATTACTGTTTCCATTTGCTGTAAAAGATCACGCTAAGAGGTGGTTGAATAACCAACCTACAGCAAGCATAAAGACATGGAAGCAGTTATCAGACAAATTCCTGAATCAATTTTACCCTTCAAAAAGGATGACACAGCTAAGGCTGGACATCCAAGGCTTTAAACAAGAGGATAATGAATCCCTTTATAATGCCTGGGAGAGGTATAGATGTATGATAAGAAAATGCCCCTCTGAAATGTTTTTAGAGTGGGTACATTTGGACATCTTCTACTATGGACTTACAGAAAAAGCTCAGATGTCTTTAGACCACTCAGCTGGTGGATCTATACATATGAGGAAGACGATTGAAGAGGCTCAAGAGCTCATAGATACGGTTGCTAGAAATCAACATTTATACTCAAGCAGTGAGTCCTCTATAAAAGAAGAAGCTATGGCAGTAACTACTGATCCTAACCCTCAAGAACAGATGGTTGAGCTTAATCAGCAATTACTCCTTATGACAAAACAATTAGCAGAATTTAAAGAGATGCTCCAAGACACTAAAAATGCTAACAAGAATATGGAAGCACAATTGAATCAGACAAGACAGCAACTATCTAAACAGATAACAGAAGAATGCCAAGCTGTTAAATTAAGGAGTGGGAAGACATTGAATGTATCAACTCAAAGCAGCAGAAAGCTAAGAAAGGAACAACTGACAGAGGATGACCAACCAACTACCCAAATTCCCTCTGAGGACAGTAAGAGCCCAGAGAGGAATGATTTTGGCGTTCAAACGCCAGAAAAGGGTAAGAAAGTGGCGTTAAACGCCCAATGGGTAGCCACTTCTGGCGTTCAAACGCCAGAAAAGGGTTGCAATCTGGCGTTAAACTCCCAAAAAGCACCCAATCCTGGCGTTCAAACGCCACAAAGTGGTCAGACACTTGCAAGTGCTGATAACAACCCCCTTAAGCAGGCTTCTCCAACCACTTCTGTAAGAAATAAACCTGCAGCAACTAAGGTTGAAGAATATAAAGCCAAGATGCCTTATCCTCAGAAACTCCGCCAAGCGGAACAGGATAAGCAATTTGCCCGCTTTGTAGACTATCTAAGGACTCTTGAAATAAAGATTCTGTTTGCAGAGGCACTTGAGCAAATACCTTCTTATGCTAAGTTCATGAAAGAGATCTTAAGTCATAAGAAGGATTGGAGAGAAACTGAAAAAGTTTTTCTCACTGAAGAATGCAGTGCAGTCATATTAAAGAGCTTACCAGAGAAGCTTAAAGATCCTGGAAGCTTTATGATACCATGCACATTAGAGGGTACTTGTACCAAGAGAGCTCTATGTGATCTTGGGGCAAGTATCAACCTAATACCTGCATCCACTATCAGAAAGCTTGGCTTGACTGAAGAAGTCAAACCAACCAGGATATGTCTCCAACTTGCTGATGGCTCCATTAAATACCCATCAGGCATAATTGAGGACATGATTGTCAAGGTTGGGCCATTTTCCTTTCCCACTGACTTTGTAGTGCTGGAAATGGAAGAGCACAAGAGTGCAACTCTCATTCTAGGAAGACCTTTCCTAGCAACTGGACGGACCCTCATTGATGTCCAAAAAGGGGAATTAACCCTGAGAGTCAATGAGGATGAGTTCAAGTTGAATGTTGTCAAAGCTATGCAGCATCCAGACACATCAAATGACTGCATGAGCACTGATATTATTGACTCTTTGGTGGAGGAGGTCAATATGACTGAAAGTCTTAAATCAGAGCTAGATGACATCTTTAAAGATGTTTAGCCTGATCTAGAGGAACTAAAGGAAATAAAAGAAATTCTGAAAATTCCTCAGGAAGGAGATAAGCCTCCTAAAACCGAGCTCAAGCCACTACCACCATCCCTGAAATATGCATTTCTGGGAGAAGGTGACACTTTTCCTGTGATCATAAGCTCTGCTCTAAATCCACAGGAAGAGGAAGCACTAATTCAAGTGCTAAGGACACACAAGACAGCTCTTGGGTGGTCCATAAGTGATCTTAAGGGCATTAGCCCAGCAAGATGCATGCACAAGATCCTATTGAAGGATGATGCTAAGTCAGTGGTTCAACCACAAAGGCGGCTAAATCCAGCCATGAAGGAGGTGGTGCAGAAAGAGGTTACTAAGTTACTAGAGGCTGGGATTATTTATCCTATTTCTGATAGCCCCTGGGTGAGCCCTGTCCACGTTGTCCCGAAGAAGGGAGGCATGACAGTGGTTCATAATGAAAAGAATGAACTAGTTCCTACAAGAACAGTTACAGGGTGGCGCATGTGTATTGACTACAGAAGGCTCAATACAGTCACCAGAAAGGATCATTTTCCTTTACCATTCATAGACCAGATGCTAGAGAGACTAGCAGGTCATGAATACTACTGCTTTTTGGACGGCTACTCAGGTTACAACCAAATTGCAGTAGATCCTCAGGACCAAGAGAAAACAGCATTTACATGTCCTTCTGGAGTATTTGCCTACAGAAGGATGCCTTTTGGTCTGTGCAATGCACCTGCAACCTTTCAGAGGTGCATGCTCTCTATCTTCTCAGATATGGTAGAGAAATTTCTGGAAGTCTTCATGGATGACTTTTCAGTATTTGGAGACTCATTCAGCTCCTGCCTTAACCATCTAACACTTGTTCTGAAAAGATGCCAAGAGACCAACCTAGTTTTAAACTGGGAAAAATGTCACTTTATGGTGACTGAAGGGATTGTCCTTGGGCATAAAATTTCAAACAAGGGAATAGAGGTGGATTAAGCTAAAGTTGAAGTAATTGAAAAATTACCACCACCTACCAATGTTAAGGCAATCAGAAGCTTTCTGGGGCATGCAGGATTCTACAGAAGGTTTATAAAGGATTTTTCAAAAATTGCCAAACCTCTGAGTAATCTGCTAGTTGCTGACACGCCATTTATCTTTGATAAGGAGTGTCTGCAGGCGTTTGAGACTCTGAAAGCTAAGCTGGTCACAGCACCAGTCATCTCTGCACCAGACTGGACATTACCATTTGAACTAATGTGTGATGCCAGTGACCATGCCATTGGTGCAGTATTGGGACAAAGGCATGGTAAGCTTCTGCATGTCATTTATTATGGCAGCCGTATTCTAAATGATGCACAGAAGAACTACACAACCATAGAAAAAGAGTTACTTGCAGTGGTTTATGCCATTGACAAGTTCAGATCTTATTTAGTAGGATCAAAAGTGATTGTCTACACTGACCATGCTGCTCTTAAATATCTACTCACAAAGCAGGATTCAAAACCCAGGCTCATAAGATGGGTGTTGCTTCTGCAAGAATTTGATATAGAAATAAGAGACAGAAAAGGGACAGAGAATCAAGTAGCTGATCACCTGTCCCGGATAGAACCAGTAGCAGGAGCATCCCTCCCTCCTACTGAGATCTCTGAAACCTTTCCGGATGAGCAATTATTTGCTAATCAGGAAGCTCCGTGGCTTACAGACAGTGCAAACTATAAGACTCAAGGTTCCCCTTCTGTAACCATGGAAAGGAAGCATGAAGAGCTTCTCTCAAAACAGAGTCAAACAGTGCCCCCACAGTCAAACTCTAAGTTTGGTGTTGGGAGGCCACAACCAAACTCTAAGATTGGTGTTGGGAGGTTCCAACATGGCTCTGAGTATCTGTGAGGCTCCATGAGAGCCCACTGTCAAGCTACTGACATTAAAGAAGCGCTTGTTGGGAGGCAACCCAATGTTATATTTATTATTTTCCTTTGTTATTTTATGTTTTCTATAGGTTGATGATCATGGAAAGTCACAAAATCAATTGAAAAAGCAGAAACAGAATGAAAAACAGAAAAAAAAATAGCACACCCTGGAGGAAAACTTGCTGGCATTTAAACGCCAGTAAGGGTAGCAAATGGGCGTTTAACGCCCAGTCTGGCACCATTCTGGGCGTTTAACGCCAAGATTGGCAGAAGGAGCATTTTTGCTCACCACTTGGTGCAGGGATGAATTATCCTTGCCACCTCAGGATCTGTAGACCCCACAGGATCCCCACCTACCCCACCACTCTCTCTCTTCTTTCTTCTTTTGCTCGAGGACGAGCAAACCTTCTAAGTTTGGTGTGGTAAAAGCGTTGTTTTTTGTTTCTCCATAATCATTTATGGCACCTAAGGCCGGAGAAACCTCTAGAAAGAGGAAAGGGAAGGCAAAAGCTTCCACCTCCGAGCCATAGGAAATGGAGATATTCATCTCAAGGGATGCACTTTCCTCCACAAAACTATTGGGAGCAAATCAACACCTTCCTAGGAGAATTAAGTTCCAACATGGGACAACTAAGGGTGGAGCACCAAGAACATTCCATCCTCCTCCATGAAATTAAAAAAAGATCATAGAATCATGAGAGAGGAGCAACAAAGGCAAGGAAGAGACATTGAGGAGCTCAAGCACTCCATAAGATCTTCAAGAGGAAGAACAAGCCGCCATCACTAAGGTGGACCCGTTCTTTAATCTCCTTGTTCTTTATTTTCTATTTTTCGAATTTTTATGCTTATGTTTATCTATGTTTGTGTCTTATTACATGATCATTAGTATCTTAGTGTCTATGCCTTAAAGCTATGAATGACCTATGAATCCATCACCTTTCTTAAATGAAAAATGTTTTTATTACAAAAGAACAAGAAGTACAGGATTTCGAATTTATCTCTGAAACTAGTTGAATTAGTTTGATGTGGTGACAATACTTTTTGTTTTCTGAATAAATGCCTGAACATTGCATATGTCTTTTGAACTTGTTGTTTTAAAAATGTTAAAATTGTTGGCTCTTGAAAGAATGATGGAAAAAGGAGACATGTTACTGAGGATCTGAAAAATCATAAAAATGATTCTTGAAGCAAGAAAAAGCAGTGAAAAAGAACAAAAAAACGAAAAAAAAAATGAGAGAAGAGGAAAAAGAAAAAAATAATAAAGTTGTGATTCAAGGCAAAAAGAGTGTGCTTAAGAACCCTGGACACCTCTAATTGGGGACTCTAGCAAAGCTGAGTCACAATCTGAAAAGGTTCACCCAAATATGTGTCTGTGGCATGAATGTATCCGATGGTAATACTGGAAGACAAAGTGCTTTGGGTCACAGCCAAGACTCACAAAGTAGCTATGTTCAAGAATCATCATACTTAACTAGGAGAATCAATAACACTATCTGAGTTCTGAGTTCCTATAGATGCCAATCATTCTAAACTTCAAAGGATAAAGTGAGATGCCAAAACTGTTCAGAAGCAAAAAGCTACTAGTCCCGCTCATCTAATTGGAGCTAAGCTTCTTTGATATTTTGGAGTCTATAGTATATTCTCTTCTTTTTATTCTATTTTGATTTTCAGTTGCTTGGGGACAAGCAACAATTTAAGTTTGGTGTTGTGATGAGCGGATAATTTATACGCTTTTTGGCATTGTTTTTAGTATGTTTTTAGTATATTTTAATTAGTTTTTTCTATATTTTTATTAGTTTTCAGTTAAAATTTACTTTTCTGGACTTTACTATGAGTTTGTGTGTTTTTCTGTGATTTCAGATATTTTCTGGCTGAAATTGAGGGTCCTGAGCAAAAATCTGATTCAGAGGCTGAAAAGGACTGCAGATGCTGTTGGATTCTGACCTCCCTGCACTCAAAGTGGATTTTCTGGAGCTACAGAAGCCCAATTGGCGCGCTCTCAACGGCGTTGGAAATTAGACATTCTGGGCTTTCCAGCAACGAATAATAGTTCATACTTTGCCCGAGATTTGATGGCCCAAACCGGCGTTGCAAATCAGCTTCAGAATTCCCAGCGTTTAACGCTGGAACTGGCATAAAAATTGGAGTTAAACACCCAAACTAGCATAAAAGCTGGCGTTTAACTCCAGAAAAAGTATCTACACATGAAAGCTTCAATGCTCAGCCCAAGCACACACTAAGTGGACCCAGAAGTGGATTTTTACGTCATTTACTCATTTCTGTATACCCTAGGTTACTAGTTCACTATTAATAGGATCTTTTGACATTGTATCAGCACCTCATGACACTTTACACGTTTCTCATTGTATCTTCTACAGCATGAGTCTCTAAACCCCATGGTTGGGGGTGAGGAGCTCTGCTGTGTCTTGATGGATTAATGCAATTACTACTGTTTTCATTCAATCATGCTTGCTTCCATTCTAAGATATCACTTGTTCTTAAACCTGATGAATGTGATGATCCGTGACACTCATCATCATTCTCAACTATGAACGTGTGCCTGACAACCACCTCCGTTCTACCTTAGATTGAGTAGATATCTCTTGGATTCCTTAATCAGAATCTTCGTGGTATAAGCTAGAATTGATGGCGGCATTCAAGAGAATCCGGAAGGTCTAAACCTTGTCTGTGGTATTCTGAGTAGGATTCAATGATTGAATGACTGTGACGAGCTTCAAACTCCTGAAGGCTGGGCGTTAGTGACAGACGCAAAAGAATCACTGGATTCTATTCCAACCTGATTGAGAACCGACAGATGATTAGCCGTGCTGTGACAGAGCGCGTTGAACATTTTCACTGAGAGGATGGGAGGTAGCCATTGACAACGGTGAAACCCTACATACAGCTTGCCATGGAAGGAACCTTGCGTGCTTGAAGAATAAGACAGTAGGAAAGCAGAGATTCAGAAGATAGAGCATCTCCAAAACCTCAACCTGTTCCCCATTACTGCAAAACAAGTACTTATTTCATGTTCTTTTGCTTTTTACAATCAACCCTGATAATTATTGATATCCTGACTAAGAGTTACAAGATAACCATAGCTTGCTTCAAGCCGACAATCTCTGTGGGATCGACCCTTACTCACGTAAGGTATTACTTGGACGACCCAGTGCACTTGCTGGTTAGTTGTGCGGAATTGCAAAAGTGTGATTGTAATTTCGTGCACCAACGGTAACAAACAATAGTCTGAAATATATATATATATATATATGACTTATGTGGTAGTCAAGGTTATGGTGGCTAAGAATGGCGAAGAGTTGGCTGACATATGGGGAGAGGACAAGTGGCAATATAGTGGATGCTGGTTTGACTTACGGTTAGTGTTAATGAGTCGATTAGATTGGTGTCGAGCACAGTAACTTACGGGAGTTTACTGAAGGGTAGACTGGCTTGTGGGGAGACGACAGGTGGCAATACAGTGGATACTGCTTTGACTGATGGCTAGTGTTACCGAGTCGATTAGATTGGTGTCGAGCATAGTAACTTGCGGGAGTTTACCGTAGGATAGACTTGTAATTACCTCGCCCAAAAAATGTCGTCCGTATCTGGGCTTTATAGGTAAGTAGACAAACTTCAATGAATCATTTTGGTTTTTATTTTTCCTAATACTGATCCAATATAAGTGGTTATGGATTTGTGAAACAAAATATTTTTTCCATTTACTAAAAAAGTTATCTGTTCAGACTTTAGAGGAAACTTTATAATTTAATTCTAGAAAGCTCATCCTAAAAATGCAAAAATTTGCGAAGTGATGTGGTTGGAAACGTTGATTACCATTTATTATTACGTGAGAAATAATTACCATTTATTATTACGTGAGAAATATTGGCAAGCTATTTGTATTATATGTGTCAAAATGTGATGAAATTAAATATTAAACAACAATTGTATATTAGATATATAAGATGTTGTTAAAGAAAATTTTTTATTATACAAATAATCTCAATGTGCGAAGGGTTATAGTAGTAGAAAAAACTCTATTCACTGGTTAAATCGTAATCCTTAGTTATTAATTGACTATAGAATTGTGAAAGAGAAAATGTTCATATACTAAATGTCATATTGAATTTTTCGATTCCAAATATGACTTTGTCACTCCTGTCATGCTAAGATGATCACCAGCAGAGTATACATCAGCCCCTTGGTAGAGTCAATTTTCCCTACCTCTGCTTCCGGCGTGTCTAGTCCGCTTGAGTCCTCCTCATCCCCTAATTTTGATGTTCCAACCATCCATTTAGTTCCACAAAAAATGAGAACTTGCTTTGGTGTTGCTTTTCATTCCAAAATAAAATACACCTAGCATAACCAAACCACAAATACATCAGACAACACAGTTTAGCAGCAACTCAGCCTAAATAAGTAGTTTTGATTTTAATCATGTTGTAAATCCAAGGTAGATTACACAATTTTTTCACTTTGACTGAATTTGATCTTTAACCTCATTATAGGTCATAAGGAACACGGAAAGTAATAATCTTAACTACTATTCACATGCATACCATAATAGCAAAATAAAATGAATGACGTTAAACAATTTCAATAGTTACCTTGTATTCAACCACCATCAGATCTGCCGTGAATATTCGCTTCTTCACTTTTAAATTTAGCCCTTGCATGGTACAAGCAATCGCCTCTTCTCCAGACTTCCCAAGTCCGCCGCCATGACTCGCCGTTAATCCAAATCTCAAAGTATCCCCCGACAATAACGCCACCCGTACACCTTTTCTCCTTCTTCGTTGTTAGCAATTACAATTAGCACAACATAAAAATTTACTGCACCACTATAACGCATTTATGATAATTACACAGGGTCAAACTATCGCTTTTACAACAGTGCATTTGACATATTATTTCTCTATTAGCTTTGGCGCCTTGGCCAGCATAGCCACCAGAAATGCAATGCCACCACATAACTCATATGTGTGTGTGTGTGTGGGGGGGGGGAATTAGCTTTCTTTTTTAGAGATTCTTACCACACTAGCATCGAAAGAAGTAAACACATGGTATTAGATTTTTTCTCTGTACATGGTAAGAAGGGTGATTGATGAAATAGGTGAAAAGATTTGGTCTTGTGAATATCTAGCATATACTCATAAGACTTAGTTGATAGAAGTGTGTTAGGATTAGTTATGGGCCTACAGTTCACCTAAAGAATTATGCTATAAATAGGAGTATGATGTAATAATGTGGGTATGCATGATGAAATTGAAAACTCTAACTCCTCTCTTGGCCCTAAACTAGAGATATCTATCCTATTTTCTCTGATTTTTATCTAATTCTCTCAATCTCTTGATACATTATTGTATCAAATGGTGCTTTCATTGAACACCATGCTGGTAGCGATTACTGGTTCCCTTGGTGATTCGAATTCAAGTCATATTCCTTATCATGATGATCTTCTAATATTCAATGGAGAGAACGGCGGCTATTGGTGGATCATTTGTTCTTGGAAACTGTGGCATGCCAAAGGAACATCGAAGGCTTAACATTTTTGGGAGTTCGCCAGCTGATGTGGCTCTGACTCTGGCGGCAATGTAATCCGGTGGAAGATTAGCTAACCTTCAATATAGCGTTCCTGCATTTTTACCAACTAGATTTCCAACCAGTATTACCATAAATTTCTCAAAAAAAAATTTAGATTGGGATATTAATTTAGAAGAAGCAATATCCCAATTCAGATATCAACCACACAGTAATTTCAAAATAGTAGGACATCGATTTAAGGCTTCAATTTTAGAGATCCCAATCACATCAAATTCATCACTTCCAGAAGCAAACAATTACAGCGAAGTTCCAAAATTTACGAACAAGAATGATGAAGAAGTTACAAAAAATATGGTGGTAGCGATACTATGCGGACTGCAAGAGATCGGTAATAGCCCGAATCTATGATGGCGAACATAGGAGTTCCGAGGACAGATCGCAACGAATGATGGGAGGAAGAACGACGGGTTGTACCATCAGAGTTGTTGAATTCGTGGACAACCATCAAAGATGACGAAGAGAGGTAGCATGGTGCAGTTGCCATCGGTAGCGAGGATGGTGCCTTCGTGTGGGGAGGGATGAGAACGGCTGAGATCTAAGGCGATTCTGCGATGATGATGATGCCAAGAGAAGCGCCAAGGTCGGTGCTTCTGTGAAGCGAAAGGGAGAAGCGTGTGGTGCTCCATTAATATTGGTGAGTGCTCACGCCATTGCAACCACCATCAACGGCAGAGATCTCCAAGTTTTTGGATTCCGTCGAGTCTTTCTGATCGTGGTTAAGGCACCACCAATCATAGCAGTTGTCTTCCCTTGGGATCGCAATAGAAAACGAAATAGCAACGGCTTGCAAGGGCTAATGGTGGCTTTGGCAGGTGGCAAAGCGAATGCCACAGCAAATAGCGGAGAAGGAAGATGGAGAAGGAAGAACGGGAGACGGACGGCGGTGCCAATTAGATCGCCAGTTCCTCCATGTGAGCTTGCAACAGCTGGCAATGTGCTTGTTGAAGTTACGATGGCTTGTTCTTTCCTAATTTTCACCTTAAGAAACGAAAAAGAGGGAAAGGTATTGCTCCCTCCTCAAGGGTTGGGCCTCCAATTGGTGTGCTCAATTTAACTTCAATTTCTGCAGGATAGGTCTATACCAAATTATTTTGATATTTTTATAGGCCTAATTTTTTTTAAGCAATGGGATGTTGATGGTAAACTTTTTATTTTGAGTAGTAGCATAAAAAATATTATTATTTTAGAATTAATTATTTCTTTTATTATTTATAATTTGCATTTACAATTTTAGTTAGGATTTTTTTTCCACAAGCTTAAGAACAAAGTTGTTTTTTTGAAGAGAATGGTAATGTTAGTATTAGTATTGGGCCTATAGCTCACTTAAAAAATTATACTTTATATAAAAGGAGATTTTATGGTGCTTACCAAAAAAATTAAAATAACATGTTGTCTTTACGTGTCAATTGTTGAGGATTGGAGGCTAACATTTTCTTAAATGAAAAGAAAGAAAGATTAAATTAAACTAAAATAACCTCAAATATCAAATCAAGTCAGTGAAAAAGATAAACTAACCATTAAATCTATCCCCATCATTTTTAGTAAATAATGTAATTATTTATTAAATCGTTTAATAAATTCATCATATTAATCTAATTTTTAATATATTTTAAATTTATAACAATAAAAATTTTGAGAAATTTTTTTAAATAAATAAATTAAATATTTTATTTATCAAAATATATTATTATAAAAATATTTATTAATTTATGTAATATTACTTATTCCATTTATAATAAAAACAAGATTTATATATATATATATATATATTTTACACTATAAATAAGATAAATAAAATAATATAAACAAAATATTACAAAAAATCTAATAATGTCTGAAATAATAATAATAATAATAATAATAATAATAATAATAATAATAATAAATATAAAATTAATTAAAATAATAAATATTTAATATTTTTATTATAAAATTGTTAAAATATAAAATTTAGATGAGTTATATAAATCAATTTTACTTTTTAAAGTGATCTAAAATAAACTATATATACTGTGTTTTTAGTTATCCAATAGTCTATCGTAAAAACTAAATAAATATATAAGTATTTCGTTCACACTTTAAATGAAATTAACTAAAAAAATTTTAATACATATCTCTTTTACGTCATAAGTACCACAAAAAAAAAAGTGGTTTTATGAAAAATCAATACTGGGCACTAAGCTATTGATTTTGCATATATTTTTCAGCGTTGTTATTTGTACAAATATAATATGAGTCATCGTTTTATTTTTTTATTATAACAAATAATTAAACTTAAATAATTTGATTAGTTATTATAAATTTTAATATAAAATATTTAAGAATTAATATTTTAATTCATAAAATATATGAAATTAATTTTACATTCATTAAAATTAAATTTGATAAAATTATTAAAATGATATAATAAATAATTTTATTGAATAATTTTTAATTTTACTAAATTAAAACAATTTTAATAAATAATAATTTATTTTTTTTTTATTTATGATGGTGGCCCAATGCAATAATCCCAACACAACTAAAAATCTTATGAATCGGAGAAGGATGTTAAGATTTGAGGTCTTTTGGTTTAATTTATTTTTTTCTTATTTTAAAATAAATATGCTTCTAATTTTGTTAGTGACACATAAGGACAATATACCATGATGTTTTTTGGAAAGCACCACAGAATTTTTCTTCTTGAAATTAACACCCAAATGCCTTCCACCACCATAATTGTATGTTACTGTTTTTTGGGACAAGGCTTTATCACTAATTACTCGTAATCCCATAAAATCAACTCCATTACTAACTGTCTTTATTGTTGATTTCACCGTTTCATAATTTGAAAAACTCTTATTTCATTCATTTAAATCATCAATTTAAATTACGGAAGGAGAAAAGTGGACTCAGGATTTAGTGGTTCCAGAATTTTTGAACCATTTAATAGTCCCATTAGAAAATATATTTTTAGAATATTTTTAGTAATTGCTACATAGTTCTTGAACTAATTTTAATTACAAATTAATCTCATATATTTTATTTAATTATAAAAACTATTTTTTATTTTATAAATTATTATTTTATCAATTATCTATTATATTTATTAATAATCAAATACAAAAACAAGAACCAATTATATCTTCTATTGATCCTAATAAAGCTTTTGGCCATTCCAATCGATTAAAATATTAAATTTGATCTTGTGACGTTCGTCCATGGCTTCCAAATCGTATTTCCTTGAAATTCATCGATTGGTTTATCAAAACAATCGATTGAATTGTAACTCAATCGATTGAATTACAGTGTATCACAAAACAATCAATTGAAAATTGTAAGGTAGAATGGTTTTTATTTAAACCAATCGATTGTTTATACTTTCCAAATCGAATGAATGCCCAAAAACAATCGATTGTTTTTGTTACTCAATCGATTGAATTCACGAAAACAACATGAATTTGCCAAATACAATCGATTGGAAAGTGATGACATTGAAGTTTTAGCCAAATTCAATCGATTGGAAGGTGATGAAGTTGAATTTTTTGCCAACTTCAATCGATTGGTAATGCTACCCAATCGATTGAAATGTGTCCTGCGCCTATTTCAATCTTGTTATATTTTTAGAAATTATCTTATTATTCATCTATCTTACCTTTAAAATTCTATCTTCAATTTTTGCTGTTTTATTTTAATATAGATAAACTAATCTTATCTTTTCCTTAATATTAACATTATAAATTGGTGAATAATCCATCACTAATTATTCAATCCCACTATTGAAATCGTGTATTATTTTCTTTGATTATAAAAAATTTAATTATTTTTCTTTGGAACATCCATCTACTCAATATCCTTTTTTTTATTTTTTATCCGTCTATTTAATATCCACTATTTCTTCATCGTTAATCACCGTTGCAGTAATCAGCAAAGGTCCAATCAAGTTTTTCATTGTAGTGTTCAAAAAATAAACCATCGTTTTGATTACAAAATCGAGGCCAGTGAATAGAATCTCTAATTTTGCAATTATTCGTTTCGATACTTTATTCGTGAAATTGATTGTGTAAGGAAAAAATATTTTTTTATCTTTTATTAATTCACAAAAATTGAGAAATACTAAAAAATAAATAAATGTTATTATTTTTTGTTATTAATTAATTAGCTAGTAATCAGGGATGGACCTAGAGGGGGCAAGTAGTGGCCTGGACATCCCAAAATTTTAAGAAACTATACTTATCTATAACAATTTATATTAGGAATACAGAGGGTTTGGTGTCGAATATTTTTTTCCTATTTTACCCCTATGTTTATAATCTAAAACAACATACTCAATCACGTACTCACGTTCTGTAAATTTTGCATTAACCCATGACATAATGATGTAACTGCTCGTTAAGATATTCTTATTGGATGTAAATTATTGTTACAAATATTTTTATTAAGATATGTTTTGAATGAATAAAAGTAGAATGGTTCAATAAGGATTAATTTTTTAAAAAAATAAATTTACACTAATAAATTTTCTCTTCAAATTATTAACGTACTTTTCTAATATACTCTAAGTACCTACACAATATATAATATCAATTAGCGTTCAAATTTAAGTTCCAATATTATTGTTATTAACGAGAGAGGTTTATTAATTTTTAAAAAAATTTACACACAATAAGTTTTGTATCAATATATCATGATTCATTTTAAAAATAATATTTATTCATCTAAGTTATAGAGTGTCTTGAAAAATCAAATTTAAATAATTTTTTATTTTTTAACTATTTTATATTTTTAGATTGAAAACTTTGTATTTTTTTATTCAAGCTTTATTTTTATATTTTATTTTAATTGTCTTATTCAAAACTATTAATATGAATTTTTATTTTGTAGGATAAATAAAAAGATGAGATTTTCTTAATAAATTAAATTATTGAAAAACTTACTTATTATAAAAGAAGTTAAGTATATTTTTTGATTATAAGAATACATATAATTCACTTTTGAATGTAATCAAAATAAATATAAATTTATTCAATTTTTTAAAATTTACATTAATTATTAAAATTATAACATAATGAATGTACTCCTATACAAATTTATTCTTATTTTTGTGCTTTATTTTATTTTTGTTAAACAAAAAAGTTTAAAATTATTTACTTTTAATTGGGTAGCATTACCAATCGATTGAAGTTGGCAAAAAATTCAACTTCATCACATTCCAATCGATTGGATTACATTACCAATCGATTGAATTTGGCTTAAACTTCAATGTCATCACTTTCCAATCGATTGTATTTGGCAAATTCATGTTGTTTTCGTGAATTCAATCGATTGAGTAACAAAAACAATCGATTGTTTTAGGGCATCCATTCGATTGGAAAGTATAAACAATCGATTGGTTTAAGTAAAAACCATTCTACCTTACAATTTTCAATCGATTGTTTTGTGATACACTGTAATTCAATCGATTGAGTTACAATTCAATCGATTGTTTTGATAAACCAATCGATTGAATTTTAAGGAAACACGATTTGGAAGCCATGGACGAACGTCACGAGATCAAATTTAATATTTTAATCGATTGGAATGGCCAAAAGTTTTATTAGGGTCAATAGAGGATATAATTGGTTCTTGTTTTTGTATTTGATTATTAATAAATATAATAGATAATTGATAACATAATAATTTATAAAATAAAAAATAGTTTTTATAATTAAATAAAATATATGAAATTAATTTATAATTAAAATTAGTTCAAGAACTATATAGCAATTATTAAAAAAACTCTAAAAATATGTTTTCTAATAGGACCATTAAGTGGTCCAAAGGTTCTGGGACCACCGAATCCTGAGCCAGAAAAGTGACACAGGTATGGTAATTCAACATTGATTTTGGTTTGACAGCATCATGGATAATAACATAAGTAAAACCTTATAGAAATGTTTATACATACACGGAAAGATAATCTGATTAAAATTCTCTACATATAAAATGATAATCTAGAAGGAAAAAAAAAGTAATAAAAAAATTTTCTATAATTTTTTTATATAAAGAATATTAAAAAAATAACTGTTCACCTACACAAATGAATAGTGATTGATATTTAAAATCAAATATGTTGTTCTTTTAGAAATATTCAGTTACATAAATACTATCCACTATACAACAGTCCAGAATCTTAACTATTTGTCTTTTAAGTTGAGGACCTCTACATTTTAAAAAATGTGATGAAAATTCTTTATCTATATCACCATGTTACAGCAAAATACACCAACCTCTAAATGAATATCGAAATCAATAATCAAATGGGGGAGAAAATAAAAGAAGAAAAAGGCCAAATACATGAATGCCTAACTACCATGATACATAGATAAATGTGGAAGTACAATTACACAAGAATTTTTCGAACCCAAAATCCAAAATCCACCTAACTATTCTGTTAATCAAACAACATACGAGCGTCACAATCTCTGTAGGCCGTCACATGAACTTCCGAACACCTAAAAAGTCCTCATTTTCTTTTGTGTAACTCATGAAAACCTCTCAGTTCATAGACTTCACCATGCTCTCAAGTTCATAATTACCTCAGCAGTGTCTCGAACAATAAACATTCTTTCGGGCCTCAGAATCCGATCAACCTCAGCCACAACAACTTGAAAATTGCATCTAAGAGACCAATAAATATATTAGCAAAATGATACAGATAATTATTGTCTATTGATATGATCTGACAAACTATTGGTTGTGATGAATGAGAAATAAAATAATTATACACACCTTTTCTTGAGTCTTAAAAACAAATAGTTTGCAT
Organism: Arachis hypogaea; assembly: GCF_003086295.3. Taxonomy (NCBI): domain Eukaryota; kingdom Viridiplantae; phylum Streptophyta; class Magnoliopsida; order Fabales; family Fabaceae; genus Arachis; species Arachis hypogaea. The sequence goes on from NC_092045.1 coordinate 13,786,983, forward strand.
GGAGGAGATCGTAGGACCTAAAATAAGTACTAAACGATTTACACCAATCATGATACATGCCAAAAAGACCACATTCATAGATGATAGGAAGTGTGTCTGGAGCATCTATTAAAACTGAAGAGTGAGATGTGCATTTAGGGTTGGTTCGTTTAAACGTTTAAGCAAAAAACGATGCCATTTTTACTAAACCGGCCGGTTCACCAATTTTTCATCAGTTTTTATTTTGACGGTTTTGTATACCTGACTGGGCCGTTTATGTCCCCAGTTCGTAGTTGGACCGGTCGATCCGGTCTGATTTTCACAACCATGGACTCGCGTCATGTGGGATTTTTTTCTTTTTAAAAAAATCAAAACAGCTTCGTTTATCAAGAACTGGCCAGTTTTCAATTCGGTCTAACTAGCCGATTCAGCGATTTTGAGACAGTTTTGTTATTTGCGGTTTCAGGTAGCAGAATGGACCATTTCCTTCACCTATTTTCGGTTAGACCGATTTGACCAGTCGATTTGGCCCGATTTTCAGAACCATATGTTTTTGTGTAAGGTCCAACAAAAAAAAGTAATGACAATTTTGATGGAGGTAAGAGCAATCAAGAGTAAATAGCCATAGTTGTCTCCGAGATTCATGCAAATAACCAATGTAATCCTTAAGATCCCGATTTCTCCATTGTAGTCCTCCAGATAGAGCTCCGAGCACTCAAAGTGATCCCTGGATAAATTTTTGGTGATGAGTCATCACCGGAGTGCTGACCTAGACTCGGTTTGCCATGCTGGAGGGCTCCTAACGGCTAGCTGAGCTGGTGAGTTTTCAATTTGTACCCAGATTGGTCCCTCCTGTTATATGTAACCATAAATCCCCAAATTCTCAGACACTTCATCTCTTCTTCTTGTTCATCTCTTCTTCTTTTTTTCATACACTTCTTCCTGTTCATACACTTCCATTTGGAGCTGCTACTCATGTCGATGATGCGAGGTGGTAGCACTGTAGGTTGAAGCTCTATTCGTTCCCCATCTAGCTAGAACCGAACTAGAACGCAAACGAAGAGAAGATTGGCCCCACCAGAATGGTGTGACTGTAGTTGCAGGCCGGTTCTCAGATGGTCTGGCACAGATTCGAATCTGAACAAACTATTTTGTGGCTGCCCCAATTATAATGTGGGTTAGAATAATTACTTGTGTTGTTATGATTCTCCTCCTCTGACTATTCTTGTGTTGTTCCTCTTTGAATTTTGATCCTTTCTTGGTTACAGACAAATGGGAAGAGATGGTGTGGGCTTCTTGTGTGGGAAGTTTCTGTGAATAAGGAACAGGTTGAGAAGTCAAAATCGTGTGGTGATGAAGTGAAGATGAACTTTGATTAGAGGCTTCGAAGGTTGGAGGAGGATGTTCAGATGCAAAAATTGATTACCCAGTTGTTAGTGTTAACTGTGTTTGTATTGATAGTGTTGTTAGTGATCTTGTATTGTAAATGATGAATGAGTTGGTGGTTTAGGGTTCCCTGTTAGCAACAGATGTTAAAAACTGCTTCTTGATAGAATGAAAAATGATGTTAACTATGAAACTATTGTTAAGATAAATTCCATTGTTTATAAAAAAAATTGCTTGTTGATGGAGTGAAAAATGCTGTTAACTATGAAACTGTTGTTAAGATAAATTCCATTGTTTATAAAAAAATAAAAAAAATATTATGCTGCTATTTGTAGTTTCATAAAAAAAATAAAAAAACATTATACAACTGCTTCTTGAATGGTAAACCACAAAGCATATTATATTAAGATAAATTTCATTATTTATCAAAAAAAACAAAAGATGAAGGTAAAAGGAAGCCTAGAAACCATTATGCTGCTATCTGTAGTTTCATCAAAAGCAAGGCATATTAAAAAGGCCTTTGGATCACAATTCACCATTTAGTCATTGTACGATGGAAAAGACTAATTACACAAAACAAAAACTCCTAAGTAGATATATTGATGCGAAATTTAAAGTCCACAAACTAACCGGCAAGTGCACCGGGTCGTACCAAGTAGTACCTCAGGTGAATGAGGGTCGATCCCACGAGGATTGATGGTTGTCAAGCAACAATGATCAAGTGATTTACTTAGTTAGACAAGCGGAAAATGGTGTTTTGAGTTCAAATGCATCAAACAGTAAATTCAGAATATCAGAAAGCAAGCAGTAAACAAGATGTGAATTTTATATGTTGAAACAGTTAAGGCTTCAGAGTTATCTACTTTCTGGATTGACTTTTCTTACTAACTATTTTAATCATGCAAGATTTAATTCATGGCAAACTATATATGACTAAACCCTAATTCCTTAAACCTTTTTAGTCTCCTCTAAAATTCATCAACCGCTAATTTCTTGGTCACTTAATTCCAATTAGAGGGTGAAGTTCAATTCTAGTTTATATGCCACAAAACCCTAATTACCCAAATATAAGAGGATTATATGTCACGTATCCCGTTAAGTCCAAATAATTAGAAATTTAAGAGAAATTATTTTCAAGTTGTTGTTCAAGTAAAGAGCTTTTCCAAGTTATACAAGAACTCAATTAGAACAAGGGTCATACTTCCGTTCCACCCAAATTCATAAAATAAAGAACGAAAACAATTCTTGAATTATAAATCAATACATGAATTAAAATAGAAAAGTAATAGTATCAATCCATATAATAGATAGAGCTCCTAACCTTAGCAGTGGAGGTTTAGTTGCTCATGGTTCAAAGAGAAAAACTAGGATTCAGGTAAACTGTAAATTGCGGAATAAGGTAGAAAAGAAGAGAAGAACCCGAAGGGCTTATTCTTTTTCCTTTTATATCTAATCCTAATTAATGTAAAATATATTTCATAAAAACTAAATAATATCTTTTTCTAATTTTAATAATAAAAAGTTAAATCAAAATTTGCAACGCCTTCACTTGTAATGCATCATGGGACGAGTGGTCATTAAGGTCCACGCCGAACTTGGGAAATTTCCAAGTTCAGCGTGGAAGAGGCAGTGGCTACTCTTTTGCTTTTCTTGAGTCCACGCTGAACTTGGATTAACCCAAGTTCAGCGTAGAGTGGTGCGCATAACTTCCTTTGGTGTGTTGAGTTGACGCTGAACTTGGAGGGGGCCAAGTTCAGCATGGAGGAGGCAGAGCCAATTCCCTTGGCATTCTTCATGCTGGCGCCGAACTTGACCATTGTCACGTTCGACGTGGAATGGTACGCACACATTCTTTGGAATTCTCGTATCCAAGCTGAACTTGAAGAACCTCAAGTTCGGCTTGGAGGTGGAAGCAAGCATTCTAATCTCTCCTTGCTTTGTCTTTGACTCCAATTCTTGTCAGATTCGTCCAAAATGCTACCTGAAATTAACAGAATTGCACACAACTCAAAGTAGCATCTATAGTGGCTAAAATACATAAAATCTTGATTAAACTTAATAATTAAAGTGCAAATTTACTAGGAAAAGATAGAGAAGATGCTCACGCATCATATATCTAAAGTCTTTAATTCTTCTTTCTTGGCGGCTTAAATCCTGGCGTTGGGATGAACTGCATCAAGTTGGAAAACTTTGAAGCTGTTGCTGAAGATGCACCCTGCAAGGGGTTCACTGTTGGTGCGGTTGGCGGCAGAGAGGATTGTCTTCTTGGTGACAGCTTCGAAGGTCTTTTCGGTCCAGGATCCTATAGGAGAAAAACTTTGGCATTAAGTATGATTGATGTATGGAAATAATAAAAGCTTGAATATGTAAAATTTTAGTTACTTGTTGAGAATCCTCTTGCTCAGAAGCAATAGGCTGAGTTATCTCGATCTCCTGGGGATTGCTTTCCAAATCTGCTTGGGGAGAATTGTCTTGGGGCTGCTGAACAGGATGTCCCTCATCATTTTTCTTCTTCTCAACCGCCTCAGTAGAGAGCGGCAGCGATAGCATCAACATCTCTCTTCTTTTTGCAACCTCTCTTCGTATGCCCCTTTTCACCACAGAAACTGCATGTAAAGGTCTCCAGCTGTCTTTTTAGGTGGACACCATCTGAAGTGTTGCTCGACAGTTTTGGGTCAACTTCGGCTTATGGCTGAATAAGCTTCTGGTACAAGCATCCATCGGCCACTTCTCTAAATATGCCCAAGCATCCTCATTTAACCTTTTGATCTTGTCTATTCCATCCCTGAATTCTTGGTATGTTGTTGTTCTTGCACATTCTCACAAAATTTCCCGTAGTTGTAAGTCCTTCCAATTCTTGTTGAAATTTTTCAATAAGTGCCAGACGCAGAAACGGTGATGCACATCAGGCATCACCTCTTTCACTGCTGATATCAGTCCCTGCCAAAATTAGAAAACATTATACATATCTAGCTTTAACAAAATATACACATATATGACCCTGACTTTATATTCGTGACCCATACTAGTCCCTGACTTTTATGCTAATTCTCATAAAGGTCCCTAAAGTTTACAATCGATCCCCATAAAAGTCCTTAACAGATATGCAGATAATCAGTCAATAATTCAGGAGCTAAACTATATAAAAGGTTTACAGGACACCCTGATTAATCCAATTCATATTTGTCATTTCTAGCAGCAATGTTTCCCATAACAGATATGCAGATAATTGATGAGTGTATAATTTATACGCTTTTTGGCATTGTTTTTAGGTAGTTTTTAGTAGGATCTAGCTACTTTTAGGGATGTTTTTATTAGTTTTTATGCAAAATTCACATTTCTAGACTTTACTATGAGTTTGTGTGTTTTTCTGTGATTTTAGGTGTTTTCTGGCTGAAATTGAGGGATCTGAGCAAAAATCTGATTCAGGCTGAAAAAGGACTGCTGATGTTGTTGGATTCTGACCTCCCTGCACTCGAAATAGATTTCTGGAGCTACAGAACTCCAAATAGTGCGATCTTAACTGAGTTGGAAAGTAGACATCTAGAGCTTTCCAGCAATATATAATAGTCCATACTTTATTCGAGCTTAGATGACGCAAACTGGTGTTCAACGCCAGTTCCATGCTGCATTCTGGAGTAAAACGCCAGAAACACGTCACAAACCAGAGTTAAATGCCAAAAACACGTTACAACTTGGCGATCAATCCCAAGAGAAGCCTCTGTACATGTAAAGCTCAAGCTCAGCCCAAGCACATGCCAAAGTGGGCCCCGGAAGTGGATTTTTGCACTAAGACTTATTTCTGTAAACCCTAGTAACTAGTTTAGTATAAATAGAACTTTTTACTATTGTATTAAGTGTCTCTTAGACCATTAGTCTTTGATCAGAGGTCTTTTTGACCAGGTCTTTGGACCATTAGTCTTATCTTTTGTGGAAGCTGGCCATTCGGCCATGCCTGGACCATCACTTATGTATTTTCAACGGTGGAGTTTCTACACACCATAGATTAAGGTGTGGAGCTCTGTTGTTCATCGAGTATTAATGCAATTACTATTATTCTTCTATTCAATTCAGCTTATTCTTGTTCTAAGATATCACTCGTACTTCAACCTGATGGATGTGATGATCCGTGACACTCATCATCATCCGTCCTTATGAACGCGTGCCTGACAACCACTTCCGTTCTACAAGCAAGAGCTAGAGTGTGTATCTCTTGGATTCCTTAATCAGAGTCTTTGTGGTATAAGCTAGAATTATTGGCGGCCATTCCTGAGATCCGGAAAGTCTAAACCTTGTCTGTGGTATTCCGAGTAGGATCTGGGAAGGGATGACTGTGACGAGCTTCAAACTCGCGAGTGTTGGGCGTAGTGACAGACGCAAAAGAATCACTGGATTCTATTCCAACATGATCGAGAATCGATAGATGATTAGCCGTGCTGTGACAGAGCATTTGGACCATTTTCACTGAGAGGATGGGAAGTAGCCATTGACAACGGTGATGCCCTACATACAGCTTGCCATAGAAAGGAGTAAGAATGATTGGAGGAAGGCAGTAGGAAAGCAGATATTCAGAAGGGACAAAGCATCTCCATACACTTATCTGAAATTCCCACCAATGAATTAGATAAGTATATCTATCTCTATTTTATGCTTTATTTATCTTTATATTCGAAAACCATTATAACCATTTGAATCCGCCTAACTGAGATTTACAAGATAACCATAGCTTGCTTCAAACCAACAATCTCCGTGGGATCGACCCTTACTCACGTAAGGTATTACTTGGACGACCCAGTGCACTTGCTGGTTAGTTGTGCGAAGTTGTGACAAAGTGTGATTCACGTTTGAGAGCTCCAAGTCTTTGGCGCCATTGTTGATGATCACAATTTCGTGCACCAAATTTTTGGTGCCGTTGCCGGGGATTGTTTGAGTTTGGACAACTGACGGTTCATCTTATTGCTCAGATTAGGTAATTTTCTTTTCAAAAAGTTTTCAAAAATCATTCAAAATTTTTTTCTTTGTTTTCGTTTTTCCAAAAAGTAATTTTCGAAAAAACCAAAAAATTAACAAAATCATAAAAAACAAAAATATTTTGTGTTTCTTGTTTGAGTCTAGTGTCAATTTTTAAGTTTGGTGTCAATTGCATGTTTTAAAAACTTTTGCATTTTTCGAAAATTCATGCATGTGTTCTTCATGATCTTCAAGTTGTTCTTGACAAGTCTTCTTGTTTGATCTTTAAATTTTCTTGTTTTTTGTTTTTTGTTATTTTTCATATGCATTTTTGCATTCATAGTGTCTAAGCATTAAAAATTTCTAAGTTTGGTGTCTTGCATATTTTTCTTTTCTTGAAAATTTTCAAAATTAAGTCTCGATGTTCATCTTGATCTTCAAAGCGTTCTTGGTGTTCATCTTGACATTCATAGTGTTCTTGCATGCATCATTGGTTTTGATCCATAATTTTTATGTTTTGGGTCATATTTGTATTTTTCTCTCTCCTCATAAAAAATTCAAAAAATTCAAAAAATATCTTTTTCTTGTTTTACTCATAATTTTCGAAATCTTTTGGTTGATTTAGTCAAAATTTTTTAAAATAAGTTGTTTCTTGTTAGTCAAGTCAAGATTTCATTTTTAAAAATCTTATCTTTTCAAAATCTTTTTCAAAATCAAATCTTTTCTTTTTTTTCTTTTATATTTTCGAAAATATTTTTTAAATTTTTTTTTCAAAATCTTTTTCTTATCTTTATTTCATAATTTTTGAAACTTCACTAACAGTTAATGCGATTGATTCAAAAATTTCAAGTTTGTTACTTTCTTGTTAAGAAAGGTTCAATCTTTAAATTCTAGAATCATATCTTTTAGTTTCTTGTTAGTCAAGTAATTAATTTTAATTTTAAAAATCAAATATTTTCCAAAATATCTTTTTTAATCATATCTTTTCAAAATATCTTTTTCAAATCATATCTTTTTCAAAATCTTTTCTAACTTCTTATCTTTTCAAAATTGATTTTCAAATCTTTTTCAACTAACTAATTGACTTTTTTTTTGTTTCTTATCTTTTTCAAAACCACCTAACTACTTTTCTCTCTTTAATTTTCGAAATTCTCTCCCTATCATCTTCTTCTATTTATTTATTCATTTACTAACACTTCTCTTCATCTAAAAATTTGAACCCTCTCTTCTCCTCTGTGTTCGAATTTTTCTCCTCCTTCTTCTATTCTTTTCTTCTTATACTCACATAAAGGAATATCTATACTGTGACATAGAGGATTCCTTTTCTTTTCTGTTCTCTTCTTTTTCATATGAGCAGGAGCAAGGACAAGGACATTCTTGTTGAAGCAGATCCTGAACCTGAAAGGACTCTGAAGAAGAAGCTAAGAGAAGCTAAAGCACAACAATCCAGAGAAAACCTTACAGAGAATCTCAAAAAAGAAAGAGACATGGCCGAATCCAATAACAATGGTGGAGGCGCAAGGAGGATGCTTGGTGATTATACTACACCTACTTCCAATTCTTATGAAGAAGCATCTCAATCCCTGCCATTGGAGCAAACAATTTTGAGCTGAAGTCTCAACTAGTTGCTCTAATGCAACAGAACTACAAATTTCATGGACTTCCATCAGAAGATCCCTATCAGTTTTTAACTGAGTTCTTGCAGATTTGTAATACTGTTAAGACTAATGGAGTAGATCCTGAAGTCTACAGGCTCATGCTTTTCCCTTTTGCTGTAAGAGACAGAGCTAGAACATGGTTAGACTCACAACCTAAAGATAACTTGGACTCTTGGGATAAGCTGGTCACGGCCTTCTTGGCCAAGTTCTTTCCTCCTCAAAAGCTGAGCAAGCTTATAGTGGATGTTCAGACCTTCAAGCAAAAAGATGGTGAATCCCTCTCTGAAGCTTGGGAAAGATATAAGCAGTTGACCAAAAAGTGTCATTCTGACATGCTTTCAGTGTGGACCATTTTGGATATATTCTATGATGGTCTATCTGATCTTTCTAAGATGTCACTGGACCATTCTTCAGGTGGATCCATTCACCTAAAGAAAATGCCTGCAGAAACTCAAGAACTCATTGACATGGTTGCAAATAACCAATTCATGTACACCTCTGAGAGGAATCTTGTGAGTAATGGGACGCCTCAGAAGAGGGGAGTTCTTGAAATTGATACTCTGAATGCCATATTGGCTCAGAACAAAATGTTGACTCAGCAAGTCAACATGATTTCTCAGAGTCTGAATGGATGGCAAAATGCATCCAACAGTACTAAGGAGGCATCTTCTGAAGAAGAAGCTTACGATCCTGAGAACCCTGCTATGGCAGAGGTGAATTACATGGGTGAACCCTATGGGAACACCTATAATTTCTCATGGAGAAATCATCCAAATTTCTCATGGAAGGATCAACAAAAGCCTCAACAAGGCTTTAATAATGGTGGAAGAAACAGGCTTAGCAATAACAAGCCTTTTCTATCATCTTCTTAGCAACAGATAGAGAATTCTGAGCAGAGCCCCTCTAGCTTAGCAAACATAGTCTCTGATCTGTCTAAGGCCACTTTAAGTTTTATGAGTGAAACAAGGTCCTCCATCAGAAATTTGGAGGCACAAGTGGGCCAGCTAAGTAAGAAAATCACTAAAACTCCTCCTAGTACTCTCCCAAGCAATATAGAAGAGAATCCAAAAAGAGAGTGCAAGGCCATTGATATAATCAAAATGGCCAAACCCAAAGAGGAAGGGGAAGACGTGAATCCCAATGAGGAAAACCTCATGGGACGTCTCCCAGACAGAAAGGAGTTCCCTATTAGGGACCTAAAGGAATCTGAAGCTCATATAGAGACCATAGAGATTCCATTAAACTTCCTTCTGCCATTCATGAGCTCTGAGAACTATTTTTTCTCTAAAGAGGATGAAGATGTAATTGAAGAGCAAGTTGCTCAATATCTAGGAGCCATCATGAAGCTGAATGCCAAGTTGTTTGGTAATGAGACTTGGAAAGGTGAATCTCCCTTGCTCATTAGAGAACTAAATACATGGGTTCAGCAAACTCTACCTCAAAAGAAACAAGATCCTGGTAAATTCTTAATATCCTATACCATAGGCGCCATGACCTTTGAGAAGGCTTTGTGTGATCTGGGGTCAGGTATAAATCGTATGCCACTCTCTGTAATGGAGAAGCTGGGATCTTTAAGGTATAAGCTGCAAGAATCTCATTAGAGATGGTAGACAAGTCAATAAAACAAGCTTATGGATTGGTAGAGAACGTGTTGGTAAAGGTTAAAGGCCTTTACATCCCTGCTGATTTCATAATCTTAGACACTGGGAAGGATGAGGATGAATGCATCATCCTTGGAAGACCCTTCCTAGCCACAGCAGAAGCTGTGATTGATGTTGACAGAGGAGAGCTAGTCCTTCAATTGAATGAGGACTACCTTGTGTTTAAAGTTTAAGGATCTTCCTCTGCAACCATGGAGAGGAAGCATAAAAAACTTCCCTCAATACAGAGTCAAACAAAGCCCCCAAAATCAAACTCTAAGTTTGGTGTTGGGAGGCCACAACCAAACTCTAAGTTTGGTGTTGAGAAGTCCCCACATTCAGACTCTAAGTTTGGTGTTGGGAAGCCCTCATCATGCTCTAAGCATCTGTGAAGCTCCATGAGAGCTTACCGTCAAGCTATTGACATTAAGGAAGCGCTTATTGGGAGATAACCCAATTTTTAATTATTTATATTTTTATTGTTCTTTTATGTTTTATTAGGTTTATGATCATGTGGAGTCACAAAACAATTGCAAAAATTAAAAACAGAATAAAAAATAGCAGAAGAAATAGCACACCCTGGAGTAAGGAGCATCTGGCTGGCGTTTAACGCCAGAACAGAGCATGAAGCTGGCGTTGAACGCCAGAAACAAGCAGCAGTCTGGCATTTAAACACCAGGATTGCACCCTGAGGAAAGCTGGCGTTAAACGCCAGAAACAAGCATCAAGCTGGCGTTTAACGCCAGAAACAAGCATAGAGCTGGCGTTTAACGCTAGAAACAAGCATCAGTCTGGCGTTAAACGCCAGGATTGCATATAGAGGGCATTTTACACGCCTAAATGGTGCAGGGATGATTAATCCTTGACACCTCAGGATCTGTGGACCCCACAAGATCCCCAACTACCTTCTCCCTCTCTCTCACACTTTTTCATAACACTCTTCCCCAAACATCATTCACCAATCACCTCAATCACTCTTTCCCATCACCTCTTCACCACTCACATCCATCCACTCTTCCCCATAAACCCCACCTACCTTCAAATTCAAAATCTCTTTCCCACCAAACCCACCCTACATGACCGAACCATAAACTCCTCTGCATCCACTATATAAACCCCTCCACACTTCTTCATTTTCACACAACACCACCCTCTCTTCTCCCCCTTGGCCGAAACCTACACCACTATCCCTCTCCTCCATCTCTTCTTCTTCTTCATCTATTCTTTCTTCTTTTGCTCGAGGGCGAGCAACATTCTAAGTTTGGTGTGGTAAAAGCATAGCTTTTTTATTTTTTCATAACCATTTATGGCACCTAAGATTGGAGAAGCCTCTAGAAAGAGGAAAGGGAAGACAATTGCTTCCACCTCCGAGTCATGGGAGATGAAAAGATTCATCTTAAAGGTCCATCAAGACCACTTCTATGAAGTTGTGACCAAGAAGAAGGTGATCCCCGAGGTTCCTTTCATGCTCAAGAAAAATGAGTATCCGGAGATCCGACATGAGATCCAAAGAAAAGGTTGGGAAGTTCTTACCAATCCCATTCAACAAGTCGGAATCTTAATGGTTCAAGAGTTCTATGCTAATGCATGGATCACTAGGAACCATGATCAAAGTATGAACCCAAATCCAAAGAATTATCTTACAATGGTTCGGGAAAAATGCTTAGATTTCAGTCCGGAAAATGTAAGGTTGGCATTCAACTTGCCTATGATGCAAGAAGACGCACGCCCCTACACTAGAAGGGTCAACTTTGATTAAAGGTTGGACCAAGTCCTCATGGACATATGTGTGGAAGGAGCTCAATGGAAAAGAGACTCTAAAGGCAAGCCGGTTCAATTGAGAAGACTGGACCTTAAGCCTGTGGCTAGAGGATGGTTGGAGTTCATCTAACGCTCCATCATCCCCACTAGTAACCGATCCGAAGTAACTATGGATCGGGCCATCATGATCCATAGCATCATGATTGGAGAGGAAGTAGAAGTTCATGAAGTCATCTCTCTAGAACTCTACAAAGTAGCCGAAAAGCCCTCCACCTTGGCAAGGCTAGCTTTTCCTCATCTCATTTGCCATCTATGCTACTTAGCTGGAGTTGTCATAGAAGAAGACATCCTCATTGAAGAAGACAAGCCCATCACCAAGAAAAGGGTAGAGCAAACAAGAGAGCCCATTCATGGATCTCAAGAGACACATGAGGAAGCTCATCATCAAGAAATCCCTGAGATGCCTCAAGGGATGCACTTTCCTCCAAACAACTATTGGGAACAACTTAACACTTCTCTAGAAGGATTGAGTCATGACATGAACCAATTAAGGGTGGAACACCAAGAGCACTCCATCATTCTCAATGAGATTAGAGAAGATCAAAGAGCTATGAGGGAGGAGCAACAAAGGCAAGGAAGAGACATAGAGGAGCTCAAGAACACCATTGGTCCTTCAAGGAGAAGGCGCCACCATCACTAAGGTGGACTCATTCCTTAACTTCCTTGTTCTTATCTCTCTGTTTTTCGATTTTATGCTTTATGTTTGTCTATGTTTTGAGTCTTTACTACATGATCATTAGTGTCTAGTAACTATGTCTTAAGTCTATGAATAATTCCATCTTCACCTTTCTTAAATGAAAAATGTTTTTAATACAAAACAACAAGAAGTACATGAGTTTCGAATTCATCTTTGAAATTAGTTTAATTATATTGATGTGGTGACAATACTTTTTGTTTTCTGAATGAATGCTTGAACAGTGTATATTTTTGATCTTGTTGTTTATGAATGTTAAAATTGTTGGCTCTTGAAAGAATGATGAAAAAGAGAAATGTTATTGATTATATGAAAAATCATAAAATTGATTCTTGAAGCAAGAAAAAGCAGTGAAGAACAAAGCTTGCGAGAAAAAAAAATTATATAAAAGAAAAAGAAAAAGCAAACAGAGAAAGCCAATAGCCCTTAAAACCAAAAGGCAAGGGTAAAAAATATCCAAGACTTTGAGCATCAATGGATAAGAGGGCCCAAGGAAATAAAATCCAGGCCTAAGCGGCTAAATCAAGCTGTCCCTAACCATGTGCTTGTGGCATGCAGGTCCAAGTGAAAAGCTTGAGACTGAGTGGTTAAAGTCGTGATCCAAAGCAAAAAGAGTGTCGTTAAGAGCTCTGGACACCTCTAACTGGGGACTTTAGCAAAGCTGAGTCACAATATGAAAAGGTTCACCCAGTCATGTGCCTGTGGCATTTATGTATCCGGTGGTAATACTGGAAAACAAAGTGCTTAAGGCCACGGCCAAGACTCATAAAAGTAGCTGTGTTCAAGAATCAACTTACTTAACTAGGAGAACCAATAACACAATCTGAACTATGAGTTCCTATAGATGCCAATCATTCTAAACTTCAAAGAATAAAGTGAGATGCCAAAACTGTTCAGAAGCAAAAAGCTACAAGTCCCACTCATCTAATTAAAACTAATATTCATTGATAATTTGGGATTTATAGTATATTCTCTTCTTTTTATCCTATTTGATTTTCAGTTTCTTGGGGACAAGCAACAATTTAAGTTTGGTGTTGTGATGAGCGGATAATTTATATGCTTTTTGACATTGTTTTTAAGTAGTTTTTAGTAGGATCTAGCTACTTTTAGGGATGTTTTTATTAGTTTTTATGCAAAATTCACATTTCTGGACTTTACTATGAGTTTGTGTGTTTTTTTGTGATTTTAGGTATTTTTTGGCTGAAATTGAGGGACCTGAGCAAAATTCTTATTCAGGCTGAAAAAGGACTGCTGATGCTATTGGATTCTGACCTCCCTGCACTCGAAATGAATTTTCTGGAGCTACAGAACTCTAAATGGTGCGCTCTTAACTGCGTTAGAAAGTAGACATCCACAGCTTTCCAGAAATATATAATAGTTCATACTTTATTTGAGCTTAGATGACACAAACTGGCATGCTGCATTCTGGAGTAAAACGCCAGAAACACGTCACAAACCAGAGATAAATGCCAAAAACACGTTACAACTTGGCGTTTAACCCCAAGAGAAGCCTCTGCACGTGTAAAGCTCAAGCTCAACCCAAGCACACACCAAAGTGGGCCCCGGAAGTGGATTTCTGCACTAAGAATTATTTCTGTAAACCCTAGTAACTAGTTTAGTATAAATAGAACATTTTACTATTGTATTAGGTATCTCTTAGACCATTAGTCTTTGATCAGAGGTCTTTTTGACCAGGTCTTTGGACCATTAGTCTTGTCTTTTGTGGAGGCTGGCCATTCGGCCATGCCTGGATCATCACTTATGTATTTTCAACGGTGGAGTTTCTACACACCATAGATTAACGTGTGGAGCTCTGCTGTTCCTCGAGTATTAATGCAATTACTATGATTCTTCTATTCAATTTAGCTTATTCTTGTTCTAAGATATCACTCGTACTTCAACCTGATAGATGTGATGATCCGTGACACTCATTATCATCCGTCCTTATGAACGCGTGCCTGACAACCACTTCCGTCTTACAAGCGAGAGCTAGAGTGTGTAACTCTTGGATTCCTTAATCAGAGTCTTTGTTGTATAAGCTAGAATTATTGGCGGCCATTCCTGAGATCCGGAAAGTCTAAACCTTGTCTGTGGTATTTCGAGTAGGATCTGAGAAGGAATGACTGTGATGAGCTTCAAACTCGCGAGTGTTGGGCGTAGTGACAAACGCAAAAGAATCACTAGATTCTATTCCAACATGATCCAGAACCGACAGATGATTAGCTGTGCTGTGACAGATCATTTGGACCATTTTCACTAAGAGGATGGGAAGTAGCTATTGACAATGGTGATGCCCTACATACAGCTTGCCATAGAAAGGAGTAAGAATGATTGGAGGAAGGCAGTAGGAAAGCAGAGATTTAGAAGGGACAAAGCATCTCCATACACTTATCTAAAATTCCCACCAATGAATTACATAAGTATCTCTATCTCTATTTTATGCTTTATTTATCTTTATATTCGAAAACCATTATAACCATTTGAATCCGCCTGACTGAGATTTACAAGATAACCATAGCTTGCTTCATACCAACAATCTTCGTGGGATTGACCCTTACTCACGTAAGGTATTACTTGGACGACCCAGTGCGAAGTTATGACAAAGTGTGATTCACGTTTGAGAGCTCCAAGTCTTTGGCGCCATTGTTGATGATCACGATTTCATGCACCAATAATCATATGAGCATGTATATGGTGCACGAAATTGTAATCACACTTTGCAACCCCGCACAACTAACCAGCAAGTGCACTGGGTCGTCCAAGTAATACCTTACGTGAGTAAGGGTCGATCCCACGGAGATTGTCGGCTTGAAGCAAGCTATGGTTATCTTGTAAATCTTAGTCAGGATATCAATAATTATCAAGGTTGATTGTGAAAAGTAAAAGAACATGAAATAAGTACTTATTCTGCAGTAATGGGGAACAGGTTGAGGTTTTGGAGATGCTCCATCTTCTGAATCTCTGCTTTTCTACTGTCTTCTTCTTCAAGCACGCAAGGCTCCTTCCATGGCAAGCTGTATGCAAGGGTTTCACCGTTGTCAATGGCTACCTCCCATCCTCTCAGTGGAAATGTTCAACACACCCTGTCACGGCACGGCTATTCATCTGTCGGTTCTCAATCAGGCCGGAATAGAATCCAGTGATTCTTTTGCATCTGTCACTAACGCCCCGCCCTCAGGAGTTTGAAGCTCGTCACAGTTATTCAATCATTGAATCCTACTCAGAATACCACAGACAAGGTTTAGACCTTCCGGATTCTCTTGAATGCCGCCATCAGTTCTAGCTTATACCACGAAGATTCTGATTAAAGAATCCAAGAGATATCTACTTAATCTAAGGTAGAACGGAGGTGGTTGTCAGGCACACGTTCATAGTTGAGAATGATGATGAGTGTCACGGATCATCACATTCATCCGGTTTAAGAACAAGTAATATCTTAGAATGGAAGCAAGCATGATTGAATGAAAAACAGTAGTAATTGCATTAATCCATCAAGACACAGCAGAGCTCCTCACCCCCAACCATGGGGTTTAGAGACTCATGCCGTGGAAGGTACACAAAGAAACGTGTAAATTATCATGAGGTCCAGATACAATGTCAAAAGATCCTATTAATAGTGAACTAGTAACCTAGGGTATACAGAAATGAGTAAATGACGTAAAAATCTACTTCTGGGTCCACTTAGTGTGTGCTTGGGCTGAGCATTGAAGCTTTCATGTAGAGACTTTTTTTGGAGTTAAACGCCAGCTTTCATGCCAGTTTGGGCGTTTAACTCCAAGTTTTATGCCAGTTCCAGCGTTAAACGCTGGAAATTCTGAGGCTGATTTGTCACGCCGGTTTGGGCCATCAAATCTCGGGCAAAGTATGGACTATTATACATTGCTGGAAAGCCCAGGATGTCTACTTTCCAACGCCGTTGAGAGCGCGCCAATTGGGCTTCTGTAGCTCCAGAAAATCCCCTTCGAGTGCAGGGAGGTCAGAATCCAACAGCATCTGCAGTCCTTTTCAGTCTCTGAATCAGATTTTTGCTCAAGACCCTCAATTTCAGCCAGAAAATACCTGAAATTACAGAAAAACACACAAACTCATAGTAAAGTCCAGAAAAGTGAATTTTAACTAAAAACTAATAAAAATATAACAAAAACTAACTAAAATATACTAAAAACATACTAAAAATAATGCCAAAAAGCGTATAAATTATCCGCTCATCACAACACCAAACTTAAATTGTTGCTTGTCCCCAAGCAACTGAAAATCAAAGTAGGATAAAAAGAAGAGAATATACTATAGACTCTAAAATATCAAGGAAACTTAGCTCCAATTAGATGAGCGGGACTAGTAGCTTTTTGCTTCCGAACAGTTTTGGCATCTCACTTTATCCTTTGAAGTTCAGAATGATTGGCATCTATAGGAACTCAGAACTCAGATAGTGTTATTGATTCTCCTAGTTAAGTATAATGATTCTTGAACATAGCTAGTGTATGAGTCTTGGCTGTGGCCCAAAGCACTCTGTCTTCCAGTATTACCACCGGATACATACATGCCACAGACACATAATTGGGTGAACCATTTTCAGATTGTGACCCAGCTTTGCTAGAGTCCCCAATTAGAGGTGTCCAGGGTTCTTAAGCACACTCTTTTTGCCTTGGATCACAACTTTATTTCTTTCTTTTTCTCTCTTTTTTTTTCGAAATTTTTTTTTTGAATTCACTGCTTTTTCTTGCTTCAAGAATCAATTTGATGATTTTTCAGATCCTCAATAACAGTTCTCTTTTTCCCTCATTCTTTCAAGAGCCAACAATTTTAACATTCTCAAGACAACAAATTCAAAAGACATATGCACTGTTCAATCATTCATTCGGAAAACAAAACTTATTGTCACCACATCAAACTAATTCAACTAGTTTCAAGGATAAATTCAAAATCCTGTACTTCTTGTTCTTTTGTGATTAAAGCATTTTTCATTTAAGAGAGGTGATGGATTCATAGGACATTCATAGCTTAAAGACATGAATTTTAAATTTTATTAATTATGAATTAAGAACAAGACTCAAAGATAGATATAAGATGAGACTAGAGAGAAAAAATAGAAAACAAAAATTTAAATAGGCTCCTAATGATAGAGGTTTTCATAGAGTTAGGACTCAACAACCTTGATTTTGAGAAGTGGATGCTCCCTCAATTTGGGGGGAGAATTTTTGGTGTTTCAACTCTTGAAGTTCACGCCCCTGCTTCTCTTGTTCCTTCAGCAATTTGCAGAGCATGCAGTTCTGATTCTGCTGTTCTTCCTTAAGTTGCTCCATAGTTTCTTGCAACTTGGTGATAGATGCTTCTAGGCTGGCCCAGTAGCCAATTTCAGGAAATTCAGGGAGGAACTCCTGCGCCCTCCTTTTGATAGAGTTGTCTTGCATTTGTCCTTCCATTGACTTCTTGGTGATTGGATGTTCAATGGGTATGAATTCATCTACTCCCATCTTTACCCCAGCCTCTTTACAGAGCAAGGAGATCAAGCTTGGGTAAGCCAGTTTGGCTTCAGTGGAATTCTTATTTGAAATTGTGTAGATCTCACAAGCAATCACATGATGAACCTCCACTTCTTTTCCAAGCATAATGCAATGAATCATCACTGCTCTCTTGATAGTGACCTCAGAACGGTTGCTAGTGGGCAATATGGAACGCCCAATAAAGTCTAGCCAACCTCTTGCAATTGGTTTGAGGTCTCCCCTCTTGAGTTGGTTTGGGACACCCTTTGAATTGGTTATCCACTTAGTTCCAGGGAGGCATATGTCCTCTAGAACTTGATCCAACCCTTTATCTGCTCTCACCATTCTCCTATTAAAGGATTCAGGATCATCTTGCAGTTGAGGTAATTTGAAGATCTCTCTTATTTTGTCCAGATGGAAGTACATAACTTTCCCTCTGACCATGGTTCTGTAGGTATGGTAAGCAGTTCCAGTCATTCTCTGCTTATCTGTTAGCCACAGATTTGAGTAGAATTCCTGAACCATATTTCTTCCAACCTTTATCTCAGGATTGGTTAGAACTTCCCATCCTCTGTTTCGAATTTGCTCTTGGATCCCCGGATATTCATCTTCTTTCAGATCAAATTTAACTTCCGGGATCACTGACCTCAGACCCATTATTTTGTGATAATGGTCTTCATGTTCTTTGGTTAAGAACTTCTCTTGATTCCAAAGATTCTTTGGATTATTCTTTTTCTTTCCTCTTAAATTGGTTTGTTTTCCCTTAGGAGTCATGATCTTGATGAATCTTGGCTCAGTGATCACGGAAAAGCACACCAAACTTAGAGGTTTGCTTGTCCTCAAGCAAAAGAAAGGAAGGAGGAGAGAGAGGAGAAGAGCAAATTCGAATGGTGTGGGGGAGTGGTGAGGCCGAACGTGTTTTATAAAGGGGGGGAAGGAGATTTCGAAAAAATTGAAAGGAGATTTGAGAAGATATGGAGAGAATTTGAGAGAAGGGTGAGTTTTTGAACAAGATTTGGGATTGATTTGAGAGAGATTTGAAGAATGATTTTGATTTTTGAAGATTTGAAAGTGAATGATGAAAGGTTGAAATGTGTTTATGTAGAAGAGTATGGGTAAGAAAAGGAAAGTTTGAAAAAAATTTGATCAGAAAGCAAAATCTTGGTCCCCCACCTTTCTGGCGTTAAACGCCCAGAATGGCATCCATTCTGGCGTTTAACGCCCATTTGTTGCCCATTGTGGGCGTTTAACGCCCAGCCAGGTGCCCTGGCTGGCGTTAAACGCCATGATTCCCTTTATCACTGGGCGTTTTGCTAAACGCCCAGGATACTGCACACCTGGCGTTAAACGCCCAGAATGGTGCCCATTCTGGCGTTTAACGCCCAAAGTACCCCTTACTGGCGTTTTTTCGCCAGTAAGCTCTTTTTCTCTGCTTTTTGCACTGAATCCTTCTGTAACTCTGTGAATTCCTTCATTTTTGATACTTGCCTTTGTAAAAACAAAACATATAACCTGCTAATGACTGGGTTGCCTCCCAGCAAGCGCTTCTTTACTGTCTTTAGCTGGACCTTTACTGAGAATCACTCAAGTCTCAATTTTGAGCATTCCTGCTCAAAGTTGCCTTCAAGATAATGCTTGATTCTCTGTCCATTAACAATGAACTTTTTGTCAGAATCAATATCCTGAAGCTCAACATATCCATATGGTGACACTCCTATAATCACATACGGACCCCTCCACCGGGATTTAAGTTTTCCTGGAAACAATCTGAGCCTAGAGTTGAAGAGCAGAACTTTTTGTCCTGGCTCAAAGACTCTGGATGACAACTTCTTATCATGCCACTTCTTTGCCTTTTCCTTATAAATTTTTGCATTTTCAAAGGCATTGAGTCTGAACTCCTCTAGCTCATTTAGCTGGAGCAATCTTTTTTCACCAGCTAACTGAGCATCCATGTTTAGGAATCTGGTTGCCCAGTAGGCTTTATGTTCCAGTTCCACGGGCAGATGACAGGCCTTCCCATACACCAGTTGGTATGGAGAGGTTCCTATAGGAGTTTTGAATGCTGTTCTGTATGCCCACAGAGCATCATCCAAACTCTTTGCCCAATCCTTTCTTCGGGCTATCACAGTCCGTTCTAGGATTCTTTTTAGCTCTCTGTTAGAGACTTCAGCTTGCCCATTTGTCTGTGGATGATACGGAGTAGCCACTTTGTGGCTAATTCCATATCTGACCATAGCAGAGTATAGCTGTCTATTGCAGAAATGAGTGCCCCCGTCACTGATTAGTACTCTGGGAACACCAAACCTGCTGAAGATGTGTTTCTGGAGGAATTTCAGCACGGTCTTGGTATCATTAGTGGGTGTAGCAATTGCTTCTACCCACTTAGATACATAGTCCACTGCCACCAGAATGTAAGTGTTTGAGTATGATGGTGGGAATGGCCCCATGAAGTCAATTCCCCATACATCAAACAATTCTATCTCTAATATCCCTTGTTGAGGCATGGCATATCCGTGAGGCAAGTTACCAGCTCTTTGGCAACTGTCACAGTTACGCACAAACTCTCGGGAATCTTTATAGAGAGTAGGCCAGTAGAAGCCACATTGGAGAACTTTAGTGGCTGTTCGCTCACTTCCAAAATGTCCTCCATACTGTGATCCATGGCAGTACCATAGGATCCTTTGTGCTTCTTCTCTGGGTACACATCTGCGGATCATTCCGTCTGCACATCTCTTAAAGAGATATGGTTCATCCCAGAGGTAGTACTTGGCATTTGAAATTAATTTCTTTCTTTGCACTCTGCTGTACTCTTGGGGTATGAACCTCACAGCTTTATAGTTTGCAATATCTGCAAACCATAGAGCTTCCTGAATGGCAAAGAGTTGCTCATCTGGGAAGGTCTCAGAGATCTCAGTAGAGGGGAGGGACACCCCAGCTACTGGTTCTATTCGGGACAGATGATCAGCTACTTGGTTCTCTGTCCCTTTTCTGTCTCTTATCTCTATATCAAACTCTTGCAGAAGCAACACCCATCTTATAAGTCTGGGTTTTGAATCCTGCTTTGTGAGTAAGTATTTAAGAGCAGCATGGTCAGTGTACACAACCACTTTGGATCCCACTAGATAGGATCTAAACTTGTCAATGGCATAGACCACTGCAAGTAACTCTTTTTCTGTGGTTGTGTAATTCTTCTGTGCGTCATTTAGAACATGGCTGGCATAATAAATGACGTGCAGAAGCTTGTTATGCCTCTGTCCCAACACTGCACCAATGGCATGGTCACTGGCATCACACATTAGTTCAAATGGCAATGTCCAATCTGGTGCAGAGATGACTGGTGCTGTGACCAGCTTGGCTTTCAGGGTCTCAAATGCCTACAGACACTGTGTATCAAACACAAATGGTGTGTCAGCAGCTAGCAGGTTGCTCAAAATTTTTGCAATTTTTGAAAAATCCTTTATAAACCTTCTATAGAATCCTGCATGCCCCAGAAAGCTTCTGATTGCCTTAACATTGGCAGGTGGTGGTAATTTTTCAATTACCTCTACCTTTGCCTTATCCACCTCTATTCCCCTGCTTGAAATTTTGTGTCCAAGGACAATTCCTTCAGTTACCATAAAGTGACATTTCTCCCAGTTTAAAACCAGGTTAGTCTCTTGGCACCTTTTCAGGACAAGTGCTAGGTGGTTAAGACAGGAGCTGAATGAGTCTCCATATACTGAGAAGTCATCCATGAAGATTTCCAAGAATTTCTCAACCATATCAGAGAAGATGGATAACATGCATCTCTGAAAGGTTGCAGGAGCATTACACAGACCAAAAGGCATCCTTCTGTAGGCAAACACGCCAGAAGGGCAAGTAAATGCTGTTTTTTCTTGGTCCTGAGGATCTACTGCAATTTGGTTGTAACCTGAATAGCCATCCAAAAAGCAGTAATAATCATGACCAGCTAGTCTTTCTAGCATTTGGTCTATGAATGGTAAAGGAAAATGATCCTTTCTGGTGGCTGTATTGAGCCTTCTGTAGTCAATACACATACGCCACCCTGTGACTGTTCTTGTAGGAACCAGTTCATTTTTTTCATTATGAACCACTGTCATGCCTCCCTTTTTGGGGACAACTTGGACAGGGCTTACCCAGGGGCTATCAGAAATAGGATAAATAATCCCAGCCTCTAGTAATTTAGTGACCTCTTTCTGCACCACCTCCTTCATGGCTGGATTTAGCCTCCTTTGTGGTTGGACCACTGGTTTGGCACTATCCTCCAACAGGATCTTGTGCATGCATCTAGCTGGGCTAATGCCCTTAAGATCACTTATGGACCACCCAAGAGTTGTCTTGTGTGTCCTTAGCACTTGAATCAGTGCTTCCTCTTCCTGTGGATTTAAAGCAGAGCTTATAATCACTGGAAAAGTGTCACTTTCTCCCAGAAATGCATACTTCAGGGATGGTGGTAGTGGTTTGAGTTCAGGTTTGGGAGACTTATCCCCCTCCTGAGGAATTTTCGAAAATTCCTTTGTTTTCTCTGGTTCTTCTTGATCAGGTTGAGCATCCTTGAAGATGTCCTCAAGCTCTGATTCTAGGCTTTCAGTCATATTGATCTCTTCTACCAGAGAGTCAATAATGTCAGCGCCCATGCAGTCATTTGGTGTGTCTGGATGCTGCATAGCTTTTACAGCATTCAACTTGAACTCATCCTCATTGACTCTCAGGGTTACTTCCCCTTTTTGTACATCAATAAGAGTTCGTCCAGTTGCTAGGAAAGGTCTTCCTAGAATGAGAGTTGCACTCTTGTGCTCCTCCATTTCCAGCACCACAAAGTCAGTTGGAAAGGCGAATGGCCCAACCTTGACAATCATGTCCTCTATTATGCCTGATGGATGTTTAATAGAGCCATCAGCAAGTTGGAGGCATATCCGGGTTGGTTTGACTTCTTCAGTCAACCCAAGCTTTCTGATAGTGGATGCAGGTATTAGATTGATACTTGCTCCAAGATCACATAGGGCTGTCTTGGTGCAAGCACCTTCTAATGTGCATGGTATCATAAAGCTTCCTGGATCTTGAAGCTTTTCTGGCAAGCTTTTCAAGATGACTGCACTACATTCTTCAGTGAGAAATATTTTTTCAGTTTTTCTCCAATCCTTCTTATGACTTAAGATCTCTTTCATGAACTTAGCATAAGAAGGTATTTGCTCAAGTGCCTCTGCAAACGGAATCTTTATTTCAAGAGTCCTTAGATAGTCTGCAAAGCGAGCAAACTGCTTATCCTGTTCCGCTTGGTAGAGTTTCTGAGGATAAGGCATCTTGGCTTTATACTCTTCAACCTTAGATGCTGCAGGTTTATTCCTTACAGAAGTGGTTGAAGAAGCCTTTTTGGAGGGATTACTGTCAGCACTCTCAGGTGTCTGGTTCCCCTTTTACGTTTGAACGCCAGGATTGGGTGGAAAATGGGCGTTTAACGCCAACTTTTCCCCCTTTTCTGGCGTTTGAACGCCAGAACTGGGCAGGGAATGGGCGTTTAACGCCAACTTTCCCCCCTTTTCTGGCGTTTGAACGCCAATAGCATTCCTCTCTGGGCTCTTACTGTCCTCAGAGGGATTTTGAACAGTGGTTTGGTTATCCTCTGTCAATTGTTCCTTGTTTGGCTTTTTGCTACTTTGAGCAGTGTTATTCAATGTTTTCCCACTCCTCAGTTGAACTGCTTGGCATTCCTCTGTTATCTGTTTAGATATCTGCTGTTTTGCCTGATTCAATTACAGTTTTATGTTCTTGTTAGCAACTTTAGTTTCATGGAGCATCTCTTTAAATTCTGCTAACTGTTCTGTCATCAGGAGCAATTGTTGATTAAGCTCAATCATCTGTTCTTGAGGATTAGGATCAGTGGCTACTGCCATGACTTTTTCTTGTGGAGAGAACTCATTGCCAGAGTACAAATATTGATTTCTAGCAACAGTGTCTATAAGCTCTTGAGCCTCTTCAATTGTCTTCCTCATGTGTATAGATCCACCAGCTGAGTGGTCTAAAGACATCTGAGCTTTTTCTGTAAGCCCATAGTAGAAGATGTCTAACTGTACCCACTCTGAAAACATTTCAGAGGGGCATTTTCTTAGCATACCTCTATACCTCTCCCAGGCATTATAAAGGGATTCATTATCCTCTTGTTTAAAGCCTTGGATGTCCAGCCTTAGCTGTGTCATCCTCTTTGGAGGGAAAAAGTGATTCAGGAATTTGTCTGATAACTGTTTCCATGTCTTTATGCTTGCTGTAGGTTGGTTATTCAACCACCTCTTAGCTTGATCTTTTACAGCAAATGGAAACAGTAATAGTCTATAGACATCCTGATCCACCTCTTTATCATGTACTGTGTCAGCAATTTGCAAGAACTGTGCCAGAAACTCAGTAGGCTCTTCCTGTGGAAGACTGGAATACTGGCAATTTTGCTGCACTATGATAATGAGTTGAGGATTTAGCTCAAAGCTGCTTGCTTTGATGGGAGGTGTACAGATGCTACTCCCATATGCAGCTGTAATAGGGTTAGCATATGACCCCAGAGTCCTTCTGGACTGATCAATCCCACTTAGGTCCATAATGGATAAAGGGAAATGATATGGATTGCAAATAGATAAAAATATATTTTTTTTTGAAAATGACCGAAAAAAGTAAATTAAAATAAATGGAAAATAAAATAAAATTTCGAAAATTTAAAAGAAAATAAGATCAAAGCAAATTGAGAATTGAATCAATTAGTTAATTAAAAAGATTTTGAAATTAGCAATTAAAAAGATATGATTGAAAAAATTTTTATGAAAAAGATTTGATTTTTGAAATGAGGAAAGAGAGAAACAACAAAATGACACCAAACTTAAAATTTTTAGAAAATCAAACACAAATTTTCGAAAATTTTAAAGGAAAAACACAAAGAGGACACCAAACTTAGAATTTTTACGGATCAAAAAGGGACTAGAGACATGCAAATTCGAAAATTTAAAAGAAAAAAAAACAAAAGCATGCAATTGACACCAAACTTAAAATATGAAACTAGGCTCAACTAAAAGACTCTAAACCAACAAAAATAAAACAGTTCTAATCTAAGCAACAAGATAAGCAGTCAGTTGTCCAAACTCGAACAATCCCCGGCAACGGCGCCAAAAACTTGGTGCACGAAATTGCAATCACACTTTGCAACCCCGCACAACTAACCAGCAAGTGCACTGGGTCGTCCAAGTAATACCTTACGTGAGTAAGGGTCGATCCCACGGAGATTGTCGGCTTGAAGCAAGCTATGGTTATCTTGTAAATCTTAGTCAGGATATCAATAATTATCAAGGTTGATTGTGAAAAGTAAAAGAACATGAAATAAGTACTTATTCTGCAGTAATGGGGAACAGGTTGAGGTTTTGGAGATGCTCCATCTTCTGAATCTCTGCTTTCCTACTGTCTTCTTCTTCAAGCACGCAAGGCTCCTTCCATGGCAAGCTGTATGCAAGGGTTTCACCGTTGTCAATGGCTACCTCCCATCCTCTCAGTGGAAATGTTCAACGCACCCTGTCACGGCACGGCTATCCATCTGTCGGTTCTCAATCAGGCCGGAATAGAATCCAGTGATTCTTTTGCGTCTGTCACTAACGCCCCGCCCTCAGGAGTTTGAAGCTCGTCACAGTTATTCAATCATTGAATCCTACTCAGAATACCAAAGACAAGGTTTAGACCTTCCGGATTCTCTTGAATGCCGCCATCAGTTCTAGCTTATACCACGAAGATTCTGATTAAAGAATCCAAGAGATATCTACTTAATCTAAGGTAGAACGGAGGTGGTTGTCAGGCACACGTTCATAGTTGAGAATGATGATGAGTGTCACGGATCATCACATTCATCCGGTTTAAGAACAAGTAATATCTTAGAATGGAAGCAAGCATGATTGAATGAAAAACAGTAGTAATTGCATTAATCCATCAAGACACAGCAGAGCTCCTCACCCCCAACCATGGGGTTTAGAGACTCATGCCGTGGAAGGTACACAAAGAAATGTGTAAAGTATCATGAGGTCCAGATACAATGTCAAAAGATCCTATTAATAGTGAACTAGTAACCTAGGGTATACAGAAATGAGTAAATGACGTAAAAATCCACTTCTGGGTCCACTTAGTGTGTGCTTGGGCTGAGCATTGAAGCTTTCATGTAGATACTTTTCTGGAGTTAAACGCCAGCTTTCATGCCAGTTTGGGCGTTTAACTCCAAGTTTTATGCCAGTTCCAGCGTTAAACGCTGGAAATTCTGAGGCTGATTTGCCACGCCGGTTTGGGCCATCAAATCTCGGGCAAAGTATGGACTATTATACATTGCTGGAAAGCCCAGGATGTCTACTTTTCAACGCCGTTGAGAGCGCGCCAATTGAGCTTCTGTAGCTCTAGAAAATCCCCTTCGAGTGCAGGGAGGTCAGAATCCAACAGCATCTGCAGTCCTTTTCAGTCTCTGAATCAGATTTTTGCTCAGGACCCTCAATTTCAGCCAGAAAATACCTGAAATCACAGAAAAACACACAAACTCATAGTAAAGTCCAGAAAAGTGAATTTTAACTAAAAACTAATAAAAATATAATAAAAACTAACTAAAATATACTAAAAACATACTAAAAACAATGCCAAAAAGCGTATAAATTATCCGCTCATCAGTATACTACATAGATAAGCATGTAAAAGATAAGCATGTGAGCATATGAGCATATAACAGATAATCATTTAACAATCAATAATTAGAAGTGTATACATTATACCTTTTGCATATCTGATATGAAGCACCAGTTATGATCTTTATAGTAACCCAAGTCCTTATGAAGTAGCTCAAGAAACCATCTCCATGTCTCTGTATTCTCCACTCTGACAATAGCCGAAGCTATTACATAGATATGGTGATTTGCATCTAACCCCACGGCTGACAATATCTGGCCACCAAACCTTGTCTTAAGGAATGCATCGTCCAGCCTTATCAAAGGACGGCAGCCAGCCTTGAACGTTTTTACAGCCGCTTTAGCATACATACATCCTTTCAAAGGTAACTTCACCGTTTAGCAGTGGGCTGGTACATATCTCTATAGTGGAACCGGGATTGGTCTTCAGCAGCGTCATACCATAATCTCAAACCATCCTATACTGCTCTTTCTCATCACTATACACCACACTTCTAGCATCCATTAATGCCCTCGAGATTGAATTCTTATTTAGTGTTAAATCAAACCGTGTCTTGAAGTAAATTGTAGCCTCACAGTGTCTAAAATTTGGGTACTTTCTCACCTTCTTTATAAGCTTGCTGCATACCCAGTTCCTGTTGGCAGCTGACGTTCGGATTTTCTATCGGTAAAGAAATTCACAAATATAATCGCATTGTAAGTATAGTTTCTAAACCAACAGAGAATCTTTTCGTACAAAAGTTAGGTTGTCACTTAAGCAAACCCAATAAAATTGATAACCGAGTATTCAAACCTCGGGTCATCTTCTCAAGGAATTGCAGGGAGGTGTGTTTATTATTGGTTATGAAAAATTGTATATTTTTGGGTTTTTTGAAATATTGAGCAAGGAAAATAAATTGTAAGGGAAATAAATTGATAATTGAAAAACTCTTGGCAAGGTATGAGAACTGGAATTCTTATCCTAGTTATCCTTATCAGGTGTGATGAGAATTGGGTTTCAACCCTACTTGGTTAGCCTTTACTAAACAAAGGAAGGTCAAGTGGACTAATTAGCTTGATCCTCAAGTCCTAGTCAATACCTATAAAAGGACTAGCTTTAGAGTGATCCAGATCAATCAGTAATTCCAATTTCAATCAACAGCTGAGTTTGATAACTCAAGTGTTACCAATTACTTAACCAAAGCCAAAAGAGAAATAAATCTAATTTAAATTGAAAGTATCATAAATAGAATAAAACAATCATGAATCTGAAATACCTCAAATTATATTAAATACAAAATCAATCTAAACATAAAGAGTTCATAAACTAAATTGAGAAAATAAATAAAAGGAACATTGAACCTGTGATTGAAGAAGATGAAATCCTAATTCCTTTAAGAGGAATCCTAATCCTAAATCCTAAGAGAGACGAGAGAACCTCTCTCTCTAAAAACTACATCTAAAAACTAAAATTGTAAATTATCAGCTTCTGCTAAGTATGGATGCATTCCCCCACTTTATAGCCTCTAATATGTGTTTTCTGGGCTGAAAACTGGGTAAAAAATAGCCCAAAAAATGTTGATTGCGAAATTTGTCACGTACAGGTCATGCAAAGTCACGCGGAAGTGTCGTCCACGCGTTCGAGCAGATTGGGTTTTTGCCAGGTCACGCGTCCGCGTGATCCACGCGTCTGTGTGATCCACGCGTTCGCATCACCTGGCTTCGAGGCAGCTATGGCAAATTATATATCGTTGCAAAGCCCTAGACGTTAGCTTTTCAACGCAACTAAAACCGTATCATTTGAACCTCTGTAGCTCAAGTTATGGTCAATTTAGTACCAAAAGGTCAGACTGGACAACTTTAGCAGTTCCTTCATTTTCTTGTATTCCTTCCACTTTTACATGCTTCCTTTCCATCCTCTAAGCCATTCCTACACTGTAATCTCTGAAAACACTTAACACACATATCATGGCATCGAATGGTATGAAAGAGAAATTAAAATACACAATTTAAAGCTTTAGGAAGCAAGTTTTCAATCATAGAATAAATTTGGGAAGGAATTGTAATATCATGCAATTCATATGAATAAGTGGGTGAAAAGCTGATAAAAACTACTCAATTTAGCACAAGATAAACCATAAAATAGTAGTTTATCAACCTCCTCACACTTAAACATTAGCATGTCCTCATGCTAAGCTCAAGGAGACAAAGAGAATGAATAAGGAAAAGTGAGACTCATGAAATGCAACCTATGTATATGAATGCAACTACATGCTAAAATGATTCTACCTACTTGGTGAAAAAGTAAATAAATATTTCAAGAACAAATATGAACTGGATTTCACTAATTCAAATCACAAAATAAAGTACAAATGACTTGAAAGAAGAAAATAGCTCATGAAAGCAAGGAACAAGGAATCGAGCATCGAACCCTCACTGGAAGTTTATACACTCTAATCGCTCAGGTGTTTGAGGTTCAATTCTCTCAATTCTCTACTAATCTTGCTTTCTAAGGCTTGCTCTTCATCTAACAATCAACAAAAATTTAATGCACCAATACACAAATCAAGAGGTCTTTTAAGGGTTGTAATGGGGTCAAGGTCAAGGTAGGATTGTATTTGGCCAAGTGGACTAAAATCTGAATCCTTAATTAAACTAAACTTTCCACCTAACTTAGGACAATCCATGTAATTAAAATACAGAACCTAACTATCCATTAACTATGTTTACTACATATTCATGCATCCCAAATTTAAGTACAACTCATATGCATTGATATTATTACTTTCACTTGGGGCATTTTGTCCCCTTTTTATTTATTTGCTTTTTTTTCTTTTTCTCCTTTTTTTATTTCTCTTTTTCTTTGCATATGATTAAGGTATTGAATGTATAAACATGTTCTTAGCATTTTTCACATTTTCAAATGTAACACCCTAACTACCAAAGCTCACGCTTCCGGCTGCGCAACTCTGATAGCTCGGACATTACGACGACACTTATACTATTTAATACTAAAATATGAGCCTGTTTAAAAACTTTAAACCGCAATACCATTCCCAAAAATACTTTCGCCATACAACGTACGTCCATACATACCATACAACTTACAGAAACTCATAAAGAGTACATCCATATATATATACATACATATATATAAATAATATTACAAACATTATCCAGTACAATTCCTATCCCTCTCACAGAATATATCAAGATAAAGGTGAGGGTACAAAAATAATAATCTAAAGCAATACAGAGCATCTCAATAACAAATAATTAAACTCTTCATAACTTCTGCGCCCAAATCCTGAAAGGAGAAAAATGTAGGGGGTGAGAACATCATCCTCGAAAGGGTTCTCAGTAGAGGGTTTTTGGGAATTACCGTAATAGGATACGTGAAGATAAACCGTACCAGTGATTAGTAACCGTCTTACGTCTCTTTTCAAAAACAACGGTTTTCGATAAAAGCAAAGTCGAAAATCTTTTCTGAAAGAGCAACCGTTCAATTCTCAAAAACATCAAGAGCCTTTCAAAAAGGTTTATCTATGCTGAACCAAAATAGCCTTTCATACTTTTCCAAATCAGAAACACAAAACCGAAGTCAACCATCAGTTCAACTCATTCCAACCACGGCCCTAGGCCCAAACAATCCAACCATCAACCAATCACCACAGTCCAACAAAATCCCAGTAGCAAACACAAATAAGAAGATGCAAGCACAAACAAACAATTATTGCAAGTAGAACAGTTAGCAGTTAATCACATAGGCAAACCAAGTACAATATGCATACCCAAACAATGTCACATAAATGCATATGATGCATGCCTGTCCCTAGTGGCTGATGATATCATCTGTCGGTTATATAGCCAACCCGACACGTCCTGGTAGCTAACCATGGACAGAAACACCCCTCGCGGAGCAAGTAGGTTTGAGCTACAACCCCATTGCTACTACCCGCTCAACCCATAGCCAGTAGAATAACCACTATTGCGGCTACTACCCAGGTGGGTGTTTAAAAGCTCAACCTGGAGCGAGTGGAATTACCGCTACTACCGCTACTACCCAGGCGTCACAGTCTCTGACCTGGAGCAAGTGGGACGAACCACAACCCTTGCTACTACCCAGGTATCTCAAGCATATATTCATTCAATCCCAGCCATGGATCAACATCCATCTCAGCCATCCGGCTTAAATTCAGAATTCAAAGAGTACTTAAAATCGTCCTCAAAACATTTCAAAATGAAACTTATCAATAGATATTCAGGTTCTTTCGAAGTCATTTAAACTCCTCTAATTGAAACCCTCAAGTCAAATTCCAAGGCATTGCCCTTGTCACATTTAAAACAGCTTTAAAACATAAGTTTCATCTAAATAACTTTCTCTTGAAACTTTCTCTTGAAAGAGATACAATGCCTTTCTTAGGAAGCAAGACTAAATCACAACTTCCGCTTTAATAACTCATTTCAAAAGCACGAATCATCCTTTTCTTGATAATTCAAATAAAATAGTTGAAGTCTTTAGCTCATCAATTTTTCCAGACAACATTTCAATAAAGACTCGGATTTTAT
The DNA here is from genome assembly GCF_003086295.3 of Arachis hypogaea. Lineage (NCBI taxonomy): Eukaryota > Viridiplantae > Streptophyta > Magnoliopsida > Fabales > Fabaceae > Arachis > Arachis hypogaea. The sequence continues at coordinate 13,817,829 of NC_092045.1, forward strand.
AGAAATTTCGACAGCACGTCTCCTAAAACTTGGACTTTGCCACCCGGTTCGGGTCCCAACTAAACCGTTCCTCATTCCTTTTCAACAACTCAAAACCAGAAATCAATTCAAAACAAGTTAAATCCAACAGTCGCCTCAGTGGCATATCTCAAGGAAACTATTTCAAAGTTAACTCAATATCAACCGATTTAACTCATTTCCAAAGCTTTAAAGAATCGGTTCAGCAACAAATCATTTATTCAAACCAAGTCAATTAAAGTAAACCAGGCTGAATTCAAAAGTGCATTCGACTCTTCACATCATCAAAATAATCAACTCAATTCAAATCAATCCTCAACGGATTAAACTCAGATTTCAAATCTTTAAGAATCAACTTTAAAACATTACATGTTACAAAGCCGCACAACAATTCAGCCAAACCAACATCCATAATCATTCAAGTCAATCGAATAATACATAAGGCAAATACAATCACCAAATACACAATATCTCACATCAGTATCCATATGTAATAATTTCAATACATAAAATATAGTTTTCAAAAGCGCCCCTACCTCAAAGCATTGGAACCATAACCTAACTCATTAACCAACTCCTTTATCTCGACCCGAAATCACCGGCAATCAAAATCTCGGCTCTGCCCGCTTTCTCAAAAGCAGAAATAGTCCCAAACGGCACAAGCAAACCGGATTCTAGCTCCTAAAGCCATTAACATTACGGTTACTTTATTACCCGGAACAAAATACTAACGCAGGGCTTTCGAAACATAATTTACTTACTGAAATAACAAAATGGAACAGCTGCGATTTCGAACCGGCCCGACAATAGCTCCGACGGCGGCCAGAAACTCCGGTGGGTCATCTATAAAAACCGCGCAGCATAAAAACCTTCTCGAAACTCAAAATGACCGAAATCACAATTTTTAAAACCCTTACCGGCTGAGTTCTTCGGTGGCGGCAGCGAAGTTTTTCCGGCGGTTAGAGGTGCAGCGGCCATGGCTGACGGCGATACGAGCTCCGTCAATGGCGGCTTGGACCACAGGAACCCAGGCAGCGGCGACGGCAACCACCGAATCGGTGCTCACGGCACGACAGTCGTGGAAAAAGGTCCCCCTTCGCGCATCCCCCTCTCTCTGAGCGCGAGGATGCAAAGGTGGCCGCGCGGCTCCTCTGCAACGACGGCGGCTACTCCCTCGTTTGGCGCGGCGTTGACCAGGGACTGGATGCGGCTCTCTTCTTTGTGACCTCCTCTCTCTCGCCTGAGTCCTTACCCGCGACGGTGTCAGCTTCAACGGGCAGTAGCGACGTTGGGAGAAGCAGCGGCGACAGCAGCGCCGTCCTCCACCCCGCGCGTGTGATCTCGGTTCGTGGGTCACCAAGGACGGTGACGCAGCTCGAGGCCCCAAGGACGGCAGCGACGAGGCGCGAGTTCGGCCCCTCTTCGACGCCTCTTCTCCGTGACGGTGGTAGCAGCGAAAATGGGTTCGACTGCGAGGCGTGGTGGCGCGGAGGCGAGGCGGAAGGCGTGATCGACCGTGGCGGCAGTGAGCTCTCTTTCCCTGGCCGGCACACTCTCCCTTCTCTCCATTTTTCTGCTTCTGTTTCCTTTTCTCTTGGGAGGTTTTGGGTTGCAGGTTTGCTGAAGGGAAGAAGAAAGGGGTGGCGGCTGCTATGCTTAGGAATTAGGGTTTCATCATTTCAAAAATTAGGGTTAGGGTTACTTTTGTAATTTCAAATAAAAGTAGGGGTAATATAGTAATTAGGAACGAATTTTAATCCAACAAAATTAATGTATAGAAATACTATTTACTCCTCAATTTCACACTTTATTTTCAATAAAATGTCCAAATTAAATAATTAGAAATAATATAATTAAATCCTTTATTTTCCAAAGTAGCAGTATTAATATTTAAGATATTACTCATTTAATCCAAATCATATGGAAATCTCTATTATTTCACAAATACCAACTTTATAAATTTGAATATAGAAAATAATCCAATAATTGTGAAATTGGATAAAAATCATAACTTATCTCAAATCCAATAAATCAAAACTTGCCTTAATTATCTTTAATAAAATAATTTCTAAAATTAAGGCTGTAAATAACTATATGATTTGGGACTTGGTCATAACAAGACTTTTCAAAAGTTCTGGGTCTTACATCAGACAAAGTCTAACATACTCAATTCCCAAACCAAATGTTTTCAAACCCACTTTTCCCACACTTAATTCATGAGCACTTTCACTAGTCTAAGCTAATTAAGGATTCAAATTAAGGACATTATTGTTTTCCGCTTAGAGTTAGTGATGAGCTAAATTAAAGAACAAAGGGGTAAAATAGGCTCAACATTGGTTTGCAAAGGATAATAAAAGGTAAGGCCATATGGGTATGTAAGCTCAGTGAAACAAGGCCTCAATCATATAAGTACATGCATACATCAAATAATGGAAATATAGAATTAAGCAAGACAAATATCACAATTTTAGAGAGAAAAACACACACCAAAAATAAAATATTGGTTGATAGAATGAAACCAATTCAAATAGGCTCAAAATCTCACTGGTTTTGTGTGTTCGAGCTCTAAACCATGTTCCAAAATAAAATTTCTTCAAACAAGTTTTTCAAAAAGTTTAATTCAAATTAGTGAAATACTATAAAAAGTTTCTTGAAAAAGAAAATATTACTTCAACCAAGTGGTAAGATATGCATAAAATTAAGAAAATATGCAATCAAACATGCAAATGCAACAATGTACTAACAAAGAAAATAAAACATTGGTGTTGAGAAGAAGGTAACTAACCCACGAAAGTCGGTATCGACCTCCTCACACTTAAAGATTGCACCGTCCTTGGTGCATGCTAAGATGTGCAAGTGGACGGGCTGCTACAACTGATGCTTTTCTCTAGAGATTATGCAGATGGACTTATTTGTTGCCCCATATAGAGGTTCTTTTCCTTTCCGTTTCCGGTGGCCATCCTGAAAGAAGAGGAGAAGGAGAAAGGTAACTCAAAAATAAAGATAAGAAAATAAATAAAGTATGGGTGGGTTAATGCCAAATAATAAGGGTCTCAGTTACATGGTAGCTACAACATGCAAGTGAGAAAGCAGTAAAAGCAAATGGCATATCAATAGTGCAAAAGTTGCAACAAAGGGGAAGAATGTGGGTAATGAAAGACAGTGTAAGTTCATGTCAATGCAAAAGGAATACAGGTATCATAAAAGATTAACATTGACAGAAAGATAATATCACCCAATATTGTAAAACAAGTCACTGAGCACCAAAATAATGCCAGAAAAGATATAACAGTTGAATAAGAAAATTTAACACCTAATGGAAAAATATGCAAAAAAAATATGAATGCAATGGATGAAAGTATGCAAATAAATAAAATAGAATGGAAGAAAATAAGGATGAGAAGTTAAAGAGATAAAGTAAGAAAGAAAGAAGAAAGAAGAAAAGGTAGAAGAAATTAGGATTAGAAAAGAAAAGTTAAGATAATTAGCACTGATCTGGATAAGTTGTGCGGCGCAGGCGACGCGGACGCGTGAGTGACGCGGTCGCGTGGTGCGCGATAAGGTCAGGTGACATGGACGCGTGGGTCACGCGATCACGTGGCCTGATTTGTGAGATTGGCACGAGTGCATCCTCGCGTTCGTGCAACTCTCTATTTCAAACTCATTTTGCAAAAAATCTGGGTGATGCGTTCGCGTGGGTGACGCGATCGCGTGAATGGCCATTTATGAAAAACGATGTAGACGTGTGAGACATGCGTTCGCGTGGTAGGGCTTGTGCTTCTACCACGAGCTCAGCCCTACTCCATCATAACTCTCTGCCATGCACCCATTTACGTCGATTTTACAGGGCCACGCGTTCACGTGGATGATGCGGACGCATGGGGAGGCTATTTCGCAAACGACGCGACCGCGTCTACGACGTGGTCGCGTGGGCATATTTGTGCCTGAGGCACGCCTCCAGCCATACTTTCGCGTGACTCTCTATTCAATTTGTTTTCTTCCCAACGCACTTGTGACGCGGAAGCGTTAGCGATGCCTACGTGTTGCGTGAGTTTTTCTCTCTCTTTTTTTATGCAAAATGCAGAATTCAGTATGCAGATGCTGATGCAGATGTTATGAATAATTCCAGGTTCAATGAAATATAATAAAATAAAACTCAAAAACAAACAAAACTAAATAAAATTATAATTGAAAAAGTAACGATCATACCATGGTGGGTTGTCTCCCACCCAGCACTTTTAGTTAAAGTTCTTAAGTTGGACATTTGTTGAGTTCCTTGTTATGGTGGCTTGTGCTTGAACTCGTCCAAAAATCTCCACCAATGTTTGGAATGCCAATAGCCTCCGGGGTCCTAAACTAAGCATGCATACATCAAATAATGGAAATATAGAATTAAGCAAGACAAAGATCACAATTTTAGAGAGAAAAACACACACCAAAAATAAAATATTGGTTGATAGAATGCATCCAATTCAAATAGGCTCAAAATCTCACTGGTTTTGTGTGTTCGAGCTCTAAACCATGTTCTAAAATAAAATTTCTTCAAACAAGTTTTTCAAAAAGTTTCATTCAAATTAGTGAAATGCAATAAAAAGTTTCTTGAAAAAGAAAATATTACTTCAACCAAGTGGTAAGATATGCATAAAATCAAGAAAATATGCAATCAAACATGCAAATGCAATAATGTACTAACAAAGAAAATAAAACATTGGTGTTGAGAAGAAGGTAACTAACCCACAGAAGTCGGTATCGACCTCTCCACACTTAAAGATTGCACCGTCCTCGGTGCATGCTAAGATGTGCAAGTGGACGGGCTGCTACAACTGATGCTTTTCTTTAGAGATTGTTCAGATGGACTTGTTTGTTGCCCCATATAGAGGTTCTTTTCCTTTCCGTTTCCGGTGGCCATCTTAAAAGAAGAGGAGGATGAGAAAGGTAACCCAAAAATAAAGATAAGAAAATAAATAAAGTATGGGTGGGTTAATGCCAAATAATAAGGGTCTCAGTTACATGGTAGCTACAACATGCAAGTAAGAGAACAGTAAAAGCAAATGGTATATCAATAGTGCAAAAGTTGCAACAAAGGGGAAGAATGTGGGTAATGAAAGACAGTGTAAGTTCATGTCAATACAAAAGGAATACAAGTATCATAAAAGATTGACATTGACAGAAAGATAATATCACCCAACATTGTAAAACAAGTCACTGAGCACTAAAATAATGCCAGAAAAGATATAACAGTTGAATAAGAAAATTTAACACCTAATGGAAAAATATCCAAAAAAATATGAATGCAATGGATGAAAGTATGCAAATAAATAAAATAGAATGGAAGATAAGAAGGATGAGAAGTTAAAGAGATAAAGTAAGAAAGAAAGAAGAAAGAAGAAAAGATAGATGAAATTAGGATTAGAAAAGAAAAGATAAGATAGTCGACGCTGATCTGGATAAGTTGTGCGGCGCAGGCGACGCGGATGCGTGAGTGATGCGGTCGCGTGGTGCGCGATAAGGTCAGGTGACGCGGACGTGTGGGTCACGCTATCATGTGGCCTGATTTGTGCGATTGGCACGAGTGCAACCTCGTGTTCGTGCAACTCTCTGTTTCAAACTCATTTTGCCAAAAATCTGGGTGACGTGTTCGCGTGGGTGACGCGATCGCGTGAATGGCCATTTTTGAAAAATAATGCAGACGTGTGAGACACGCGTTTGCGTGGTAGGGCTTGTGCTTCTACAACGAGCTCAGCCCTACTCCGTCATAACTCTTTGCCATGCACCCATTTACGTCGATTTTACAGGGCCACGCGTTCACGTGGATGATGCGGACGCATGGGGAGGCTATTTCGCAAACGACGCGGCATATTTGTGCCTGAGGCACGCCTCCAGCCACACTTTCGCGTGACTCTCTATTCAATTTGTTTTCTTCCCAACGCATTTGTGACGTGGAAGCGTCAGCGACGCCTACGCATCGCGTGCGTTTTTCTCTCTCTTTTTTTTATGCAAAATGCAGAATGCAGTATGCAGATGCTGATGCTGATGTTATGAATAATTCCAGGTTCAATGAAATATAATAAAATAAAACTCAAAAACAAACAAAACTAAATAAAATTATAATTGAAAAAGGAACGATCATACCATGGTGGGTTGTCTCCCACCCAGCACTTTTAGTTAAAGTCTTTAAGTTGGACATTTGTTGAGTTCCTTGTTATGGTGACTTGTGCTTGAACTCGTCCAAAAATCTCCACTAATTTTTGGAATGCCAATAGCCTCCGGGGTCCTAAACTAGGCATGTAAAGCCCTTGAGCAGTTTCAAACAGGTTCTCAGACTCCTGGGGTGTTGAATATCAGAATAGATTCCAGGATCCCAAACCTTGCTTTTGCACCCGTCTTCTTGTTGATCATCACTGTTCCAACCGGGTAACAAGCGATTTGAATTCTCACTAAAGCGTCCAAACAACTTCCTAGACCTATTCAATTGAGCTCTATACCAACCCTTGCATTTAGATTTTGAACTTCCAACCATAACGAACCTAGGATTTTGTTGCCAACCACTAACCACCTCCCTCTTACTCTTAAAGCCACAAAGAGCTCTAAGCTGACCATCTGTCTGAAGTAGTCCATATTCAAGTGAAAAAGTAAAGGTTAAGGATAAGTGTTTTACCCACTTGAATATTGTATTGGATGGTAATGGCCTTGGGAGAGGTGTCTCTAATGAACTTTCAAACTCCACTCCCTTGTGCTCTTCTTTGACAACTTCCACATTTTTGCAAGCTTTTTTAATATCAACCTCTTCCTCTTGGTAGCTTTCTTCCAATTCAATCTCTTCTTCATTGCTCACCAAGGGCATGGGAGGTTGTGCCTCTTCTTCTTGAATCTCTATCTCTTGATCAACCTCTTCCAAGTCTTCAACTATGATATACCTTAGAGGTTGTACACCTTCCTCAACATCAATTTCAAATGTCTTGGAAGGAGGCTCTATGACTTGACCTTCCCATGGAGGTTCAGCATCTCCTAAGTCTGCAACTACTTTTTCCTTTTCAATAATTGCTGCTTTGTCCAGTTGTTTAAGTATCAAATCGTACTCCTCCTTGATGATTTATTTTCTATGACAACTCCCTTCAACTACTCCTTCATCTGCAAAGGTCTCTTCTACCTTCACCTTTAGTGCCTCCTCTAGCTCCTTATGAAGTATGGATTCGTAAAGATGATCCCTTCTCTCTTGTTCCATGTCAATAGCATCATTGGGATCATGTTGCTCTTGGATTGATGTATGTGGGCGCTCTTCCATGGATGGTGGTGATTGGATGAAAAGATCATTATGTGGTTAAAAAAGAAGTGCACTAGAGATTGAGGGTTGATTGTTGAGGGTATTCGGTGGTCCAATTTGGGTGACGAGAGCTTGTATAGCAGAGTTTAGATCGGTAAGTGCTTTCTCCATGGAGGTTTGGGGTGGATAGGAGGGTTCATTTGTTGGGAGAAAGGGTTCATGGTAGGAAGGTGGTTCATCTTGATAATGATAAGGAGATGGTGTATATTGAGGTGGTGGTTCATGAGAGTAATTGTGTTGGAATGGGGGTGGTTCTATGTATGGTTCGTTCAGCTCATAAGGTGGTTGGTATGGTAGATACGGGTTAGGGTCATATGGAGGTGAATGGTGGAAGGGGGCTTGTGAGTATGGTGGTCCAAAGTCATGTTGAGGAGGGAGTTCATAGGCATATGGTGGTGGTTGTTGATAATCAAAAGAGTGCTCACCATAGACATTGCCTTAATATGCATCACAGAATGGTTGTTGATAGTCCATTGGAGATGGTTGTTGCTATGAGGGTTGATCAAATCCTTGTGGCTCCTCCCATCTTTGATTGTTCCAACCTTGATGCGTGTTCTCATTATAGCGTCCATTCCCTACAACATAATTTGAACTAAACTCATAGCGAAAGGGGTGAGAATTCATAGTAGCTAATAAAAATTAAAAACAAAAATAAAAATAAAAACAAGTAAAAGCATATATTTACAATAACAAATAATAAGGCACACGTTTGTAATTTCCCGGCATCGGCGCCATTTTTGACGTTCGAATTTTCTATCGGTAAAGAAATTCACAAATATAATCGCGTTGTAAGTATAGTTTCTAAACCAACAGAGAATCCTTTTGTACAAAAGTTAGGTTGTCACTTAAGTAAACCCAATAAAATTGATAACCGAGTATTCAAAGCTCGGGTCGTCTTCTCAAGAAATTACAGGGAGGTATGTTTATTATTGGTTATGAAAAATTGTATATTTTTGGGTTTTTTGAAATATTGAGCAAGGAAAATAAATTGCAAGGGAAATAAATTAATAATTGAAAAACTCTTAGCAAGGTATGAGAAATGGAATTCCTATCCTAGTTATCCTTATCAGGTGTAATGAGAATTGGGTTTCAACCCCACTTGGTCAGCCTTTACTAAACAAAGGAAGGTCAAGTGGACTAATTAGCTTGATCCTCAAGTTCTAGTCAATCCCTATGGAAAGACTATCTTTAGAGTGATCCAAATCAATCAGTAATTCCAATTTCAATCAACAGCTGAGTTTGATAACTCAAGTGTTACCAATTACTTAGCCAAAGCCAAAAGGGAAAATAAATCTAATTTAAATTGAAAGTATCATAAATAGAATAAAACAATCACGAATCTAAAATACCTCAAATTATATTAAATAGAAAATCAATCTAAACATAAAGAGTTCATAAACTAAATTGAGAAAATAAATAAAAGGAACATTGAACCTGTGATTGAAGAAGACGAAATCCTAATTCCTTTAAGAGGAATCCTAATCCTAAATCCTAAGAGAGACGAGAGAACCTCTCTCTCTAAAAACTACATCTCAAAACTAAAATTGTGAATTATCAACTTCTGCTAAGTATGGATGCATTCCCCCACTTTATAGCCTCTAATCTGCATTTTCTGGGCTGAAAAATGGGTCAAAAACAGCCCAAAAATCGTTGATTGTGAAATCTATCACGTACAAGTTGCTGCAAAGTCACGCGGAAGCGTTGTCCACGCGTTCGCACGGATTGGGTTTTTGCCAGGTCACGTATCCGCGTGATCCACGCGTTCGCGTCACCTGGATTCGAGGTAGCTATAACAAATTATATATTGTTGCGAAGTCCCAGACGTTAGCTTTCCAACGCAACTGAAACTGCGTCATTTGAAACTCTGTAGCTCAAGTTATGGTCAATTAGTACCAAGAGGTCAGGCTGGACAGCTTTAGCAGTTCCTTCAGTTTCTTGTATTCCTTCTACTTTTACATGCTTCCTTTCCATCCTCTAAGCCATTCCTGCCCTGAAATCTCTGAAAACACTTAACACACATATCACGGCATCGAATGGTATAAAAGAGAAATTAAAATACATAATTTAAAGCTTTAGGAAGCAAGTTTTCAATCATAGAATAAAATTGGGAAGGAATTGTAATATCATGCAATTCATATGAATAAGTGGGTGAAAAGCTGATAAAAACCATTCAATTTAGCACAAGATAAACCATAAAATAGTGGTTTATCAGCAACCCTATTCTTGTCCTCTCTTGGACAAGCGTGGTCATCGTTGAAGGTTTTGATTTGCCAACATGTGTTCTCATGATCTCTTGATGCATAAGCGACCCAAGGACAATCACTGACCTTACAAACCGCCCTGCATCTTATGTTGTCCTTTTTCACTAGCTTTATACTTCGACCCTCATGGATTGTGTATTCCCTCACAGCTTCTCTAAATTTCCATTTCGTTCTGAATTTCATGCCAACCTCAAGATGCAACTCTCCAAACCTTGCACCCTCCCTAAATAGCGGACATGCCTCCTCAGAATCATTTCCTTCCTCCAGCTCATCTTCTGAGTTCGGAGGCATTTTCATCTCTTCTGAGTGCCAAAAATTGATGTCATCTGAGTCAACACCTGGTTCTAGTCCATCATCTTCCACTTCATCAACACAACCCACGAAGCTAAGATCAACTTCAGCGTCGCTTACCTCCTGCACCAAACCGTCATCTTCATCCAATATCTTCTCCTTCCCTTTCCATACTGGATTAACATTTCTAGTCCCCACATCTGATTGTACCTTGTGTCTTCTAATCCTACTACCAGTTTCATTATCATTCCCTATAGCCTCAGAATAAGAGGAACTACCCTCATCCAGTCCTGGCTTAAAAAGGCTATCCTCGTCACTGTCAGAGGAGTCAGAAGACACATCAAATGGAATTTCATTGTTAAACACTTTGCTCCTGGATCCTTTAGCAGCAGACCGTGTACAAGGTCTCCTGGAAATACTTGATCTCTTCATAGGCTGGCTGGATCTGGTGGGTTTGGTGTGCTTGGTGGACTTGGTGGTCTTGGTGGTCTGGGTGCGCTTGGTGGGCTTGGTGGGCTGGTATAGTCTATTGGGTTTCGTTGCCTTGGGGGGGTTGGTTGTCTTGGGAGGTTTAGTGTTTTTTGTTGGCACCTTGGGCTGGGTAGGAGTCTTTGACACTGGCTTTGGCTGTGTGACTTCAGATATAGTATGAACTTTAGTGTTAGAGTGTGATGGTACAACCTTCGGGGTGGGAGCAACTATGAGTGCATGAGTCTCAATCGGTTGAGGACTGACAACAGCATCTTTAGCATTACACCCCTCTCCACCATCTTCATCCAAGTACACAACTGTGTTACCTCCCTCTAACACCTCCAAAACTGACACTCCATGCTCGAAATATACATCAATCATTCCCTCGTTCGTCCTAGCATATTTCACCATCTCTCTTATCTCTTTGTCACTGTTTATATTTCTCAACCCATTATCCAAGCGTTTTTCAGGCACATGCCACCAACAATGCGTTATGTCATTATACCCAAGCTCCTTATGGTAGTTCCGTATGAAGAATACATCCAGCGTGTCAATTTCTAGATCACCTAAACAGGCCTTGTTGTCCAGTGAATAAATCATAACCCCTTCTGCATTCTTTTTGAAGTCACCCCCATGATGAAACATGATGTCCAACATCTCCTCCTTCTGCAAGAAATTTATAGTTTTTACTTAATACAGGCAGAATTTGAAAGCCTACTAATGCATTATAAAAAAAATAACATCAACACCTCAAGAACACATTTTTTACCATATCCCTATTTCATTCCGGTTAAATATAGTAACCCCACAAACCCCAGCTAACCTTCAAACCCTGGACACTACAATGACACCAACACTACCAAACCTCAGACATATAAACAACTTGCATATCAACAACCAACACTGAATCGAAAATGCAAAGTACAAAAAAAGGGAGAGAGATTACCTTGAATACGATCACAAAGTCCGAATCTCTTGCTTTTGGTGATGGAGGGGGAAGAACGAAAACCTCTAGCTTCTTCTTCTCTCAAACTTTTTCAACCCAGGAATTAGAACCCTATGGTTACGCCATTGATGATTATACGAAGATGGAGTCAGAGGGTGTAAGAAGAAGAGACAAGTGATGTTTGTATTGGCAAGAAAACTGATATTCATGCTAAATAATGTCAAAACAACATCGTTTTTGGCTATCAATGGCGCCAAACCAAAACGACGCTATTTCGGAGTCCTCCAGTATGGCAAATTGAGTCAACGTCAGCGCTCCAGTGATGAGTCATCACCAGAAATATACCTAGGGACCACTTTGAGTGCTCGGAGTTCTATCTGGAGGACTACAATGGGAAAATCGGGATCTTAGGGATTACTATGGGTATTTGCTTGAATATCAGGGACGACTATGGGTATTTACTCGAGCAATCAATTCGGTCATACGACTGAGTCACTGAATCACTGGTTCAACCGATGGATCACAGATTGAACTGAATAACCCGATAACATTAAAAAATAAAAACATAAATCATATTAGCCAACAAATTACCTAATTAAAAGTAATTAATATCCTATCATATTAATTAGACTTCTCTATATTCTCATTAGCATATCAATTATCAGTTATGTATTCTTGATAATATCTTATATATGGCTGATACTACCTCCATTAAAAAAAAGGGACATGAGGCAATATGGAAATAACATGGATTTTTTTAAATAAATAAAATAGATATTATAATTACTAATATACGTATTTTTTAGAGTATTTACGTTTTTCTACACTAAATCTTAGTATAAACGAGATAAATATGACCATATTTACGAGATAAAGCACGCATACATCTCCACATATCACGTTTATAAATGTGTTGTGAAACGTACTCTCGTTTATCGTGTAAACAAAATATGGCTATACTTATCTCGTTTACACTGTAAACGAAATAAGGCTTAATGGCGCCAATAAATAGAACTCGTTGACCGCATCTCTAACCCCACTCATTATTGACGTTTCTCTCATTTCTCTCTTTCTCTAGCCATTTTATTGATATTTCTGACTTCTGTGGATGTTATGGCACATAATCCTGACATCATCCACTTAAAGGCTAGCCGGCACATTATGGGAGCCATCGATACTAGCATCCTATACCCAAATTCTACTAACCTATTTTCACTTCAACGTTACCAAGAACTACTGATATATTGGAGTCGGTACAAGTATCAAAACAAACCCTCTTGCACTTTCTATTAGTCTTTCCCAAATTAGAAGCTTGTTGCTTCTCCCATGATTGATTTCTAATTATCTATTTGAATCAACATTGATTCCCTCAATTGAATCATGTTGTTCCACAACCTGTTCTTGAGCGGCTTTTTTCCTCATCTTCTTGCTTCTCTTCTTGTACTTCTTTGTCCCATTTATATCACCAGAACTACTAAATGGTGAAGTTACACTGCACATCAGATAATCTAATTCCTTTTTGTGAATTCTGAAGTTTAGTATTTTCAGCATAATCACTGTATTTATTTCTTTCAAGCTCTTTTAAGGCTTCCAGCAAATCTTCTTGATTTTTGCTGATCACACCAGCACTAAGAGGCTTTAATACAATTGAAAAGAACATCAATAAATAGTCAAGGTACAGTATCCTAAATTTATGTATGAATAATCCGGGGCTCCAATTCTCTCCTTACCTGCAATTTAACAGGACTTGAAAATAATTCAAGAGAGCAGGCCTTTGTGTCCACTCAAACAGCTCACTATTAAAGAGATCAAAAGAGGTTTTATTTTGCACCTCATCCTACATGAAAATAGTAAGAAGCCAAGAAATAAAATCTGTAATTTATTATAAGTCTCTTCTAAAGTAATCTGATTTTAACCATGAAAACTCAATTTCCAAATTTTGTTCTGAGTGGCTTCAATAACGTTTATCACCAACTAAGGGTGTGTTTGTGAAACACGTTGGAGAGCATAAAAGTGTGTTTCAATGTTTTGAACGCTGTTCTTTGATATTTAGCAACTTTTCTTCTCTGAACGCCAACATAATTCTGCATCCCAAAAGTTCGTTCACTAGAAGTAAGAAATTGTAGCTTCTGCGTTTACTCAAGGTACGTTTAGGTTCGTTGTTAATTATTATTGGTTTTTCCATAATTTTTTCTAAATAAATACTGAGAATATTAAAACAATTATTCTAATTTTTGTGCATTGTTTACTATTTTAATTTTTTATAATATGTATTATTGTTTCTATTAGAAATGATAAATTAAATAAAAAATTAATTATAAATAATAATAAAAATATAATTTGTAAAAAATTAGAACCTAAAATAATAATAAAAATAAGATTATTAAGAGTACTTAAAAAGATTACTAAAATATATTATTTTATATATTATTTTTAATTTAATAAATAAATATTAATTTTTACTATGAAAAAAATACTTAAAAGTTGTCAATTTTTATATGTTATTTTTAATTTCATAAATAAATATTAATTTTTATTATAATAATAATAAAAAATTATAATATACTAAAATAGAGTACTATAGAAAAATATTATATAAAAATACTAAAAAATATAAAAAAATTAAATATACTTAAAAAATAATATTATAATTTAATATTATATTTTTTAATAATTAATAATTAATTATTTATCTAGAAGTGATTTTAACTAATATTATCCAAACAATATTTATTTTATTAAAATCAATTTTAGTAAAAATTGCCAAATATAAATCACATTGACACAAACTCACTTTTATCCAAAATCAATTCTATAAAATCACTTTCATTCAAACTCCAATTTGCCCAAAGTAAATCCAAACACACAGCAAGTAGTTGAACAGTTTAAACCATGAGACTGGGAAGTGCTTTTCATCAGCCATATAAAACAAACAGTTACTGAAAAAAAAAAAAGGGTGTACAATTTCATAGTTTATGACGACGTATTCAGTTGCTATAACAACCCATTAGTTACTGATAATGTCAGTTAGTCGGATTTTCATCATCATAGTCCTTGGGATCACTGAATGAAGGAGGGCTTGGTGTTGGGCTTTCATCTATAAGCTTTTCCCCGAAAGTTTTCTGACTTAAATTCTCAACACCTTCCTCCTCTCTTAACCAAAAGAAAGGTGAAAGAACAGGTACATCTATTTCACTTTGGAGAGGGTTTTCATTTGCAGTATCAGTATCCTTTTCTTTTCCCTCTTTTTTAGTTTCACAGAGGGAGTCTTCGGAGCTTGAATTTTTTAATGGAGTTTCGGAAAGAGGATCTTGTGGCACCTGAACCCTTTTCTAGCTGGAAGAGAAGGTTTTGCAGTGTCAGGAACATTCTTCTTCCCTGACACATTGTTTTTGAGGGTTTTCCTTTTCTGAGCAGGGTTTCGATGACTTCGAGTAGCATCCTCTCTACCACAGTCAGCATCAGCTTGACATTGCGTTTCTTCATCTGCCAGGTAACTAAATGTCAGTAAAGTATAAAAAGGAGGATATAAATGCATATGCTTGAAAGCATATTCCTATATTTGAAACAAAGCTAGAACTTGAACCTATAAACCCACAGGCAAATTAGCTTGCAACTAAAAGATAGCACAGGCATATGCTTATTACAACACATCAAATCAATAAAATAGTGCATAATGCAAATAAAAACTTGAACACAAGTCATAATAATTTGGAAGTAGGTGAAGTTATACATAGACAAAAACAGATGGGAAAAGCTAACCTGGAAACTTAGAGTGATGCGGATTCTGGGTGAGGAATAAGTTCATACCAGAAGAGCGTTCCATTCTTTTGTAAATGTTGACCAAGTTGAGCGAACGAGGACTAGGACGAATCTCTTCAGACAAAATAACCAAAATTACTAAAAGAACCTTTAAGATAAAGAAAGGAGGTAAGAGGAGGAGGGGTACCTCGAGGGAAGAAGGGTAGTTTATAGACAGGGCAATCAGAAGACAACTTCATAGACTTGACGATACAAAAGCTGAAACCACCAAAATTGAATAACAAACACATAAGAATGCTTCATTTCGGATTTTGTATAACGAATAACAAGAAGAAGAAGAATACTTACTTGCAGAAGACATGGCTGCATGGGAGACTAGCCGGAGAATTCAGCAAACTTAAACTTCACAGATCATACAAAACAACGAAAAGAAATTAATTAATTAATTAATTGTACTATGAGGATTATTAGCATAAGATTAGAAAGAGAGTGTGTGAATACCAAATGGGGCACTGGAGTTCTCTTCCCATTTCCTCCAGATCCTACGATTGGCCATTGTTATACTCGATTGACAGATCAAAGAAGGGCGAAAACGATTCTGATTCTATTCAGTTTATATCGAAAGAGAGTTCAGAATATTTGTGCTTCAAATAAATAGTTTTGCAGCGATTTTTATTATTTGAATTTGAAGGTGTGCCAACTCATTTCCTTCGCGCCTCTGTTTTGCAGTGCAAGCTTAAGAGTTCACAAATTTATGGTTTGATTCCATCCTTTAAGCTATTTCACCTAAAATTATCAAATAGTGTTTAACTTTCATTACATCCAATATTACCAGTAATCTTTACATGAACATGAACCACCTCTAAAATGGTGGAACCTACTACGATCCCTGATAACAATCTCTCTACCATAAACCTTTGATATGAGTTTTATAGCCATATGACAATCTGCACAAACCCTCAAGTTCTTCATGACCCTAATTGGGGTCCCTGGTGGTGTATTTAGGATCATAAAAGCGATTGCCACCTTTTCACTGTGATAAGACAAAGCTTGCTCCTTCTCCTCTTCCTCTATGTCTGCAAGTACATTTGCAGTGTGAGGAACATAACCTTCTAACTTCAGCAACTCTGTGATTTTCTCTAACAGTGCATATACATCCTTACTCTGAGGATGAGACCTGTCGCCCATAGTAAACTCATAAACCCGATTTCCCAACTCCACCATGCTATAGCCAGGTGTTTTCCTAACACCATCCTCTAGCATTGATCTTCTTACTGTCTGTACATCCGACCAACGGTGTTCGGCCGCATAAATATTCGAGAGAAGCACATAGTCCCCGCTATGTTTAGGCTCTAACTTCAAAAGGTGTGATCTAGCTATCTCCCCTAGGCCTAAATGACCATGGATTGTGCATGCTCCCAATAAGGTCCTCCAAATAACAGAATTTGGCTGCATTGGCATGTTCTGAATATATTCATATGCTTGTTTCACTAAACCTGCCCTACTCAGCAGGTCCACCATGCAGCCATAGTGTTCTATCCTTGGCATGATTCCATATTCATCTTTCATCCTTCTAAAGTAATTAAACCCTTCATTCAACATTCCACAGTGGCTGCAAGCATACAAGACACCAACAAAAGTAATCTCACTAGGCTTAACTCTTTGTTCTTCCATCTCTTTGAAAAACTCAAGTGCTTCCTCCCCAAAGCCATTCACTGCCAAGCCAACAATCAAAGAAGTAAAAGAAACCACATTCCTTTCTCTCATCTCGCCAAAAACTTGTTTCGCCTCCCTGATGCTCCCACACTTGGCATAAAAGTCCAGCAGTGAATTGTTCACATGCATGTTCTCTGTCAATCCTACCTTCAACAAGAACACATGTACCCTACGTCCTAATTCTAGAGCTCCAAGTTCAGCACAAGCAGATAAAAGGCTAACCATAGTGAACCCATCCGGCTCCAGTCCCTTCGTGTTCATCTCCCTGAATAGTGTCAAGGCCTCACTAGGCCTGCCATTAAGAGCAAACCCATTAATCACAGAATTCCAAGCCACAAGATCTCTTTCCACCATTGACTCAAACACCTTGTGTGCGCTTTCTGTGTCGCCGCAAACAGCATACATGTGAAGCAAACCGTTCTGAACAAACATCAAAGACCCAAACCCTTTTCTCACTGTAACTGAATGTATAGCTTCCCCTTCTCTAACATTCAAAGACTTGGCAACAGCCTTGAGAAGAAAAGGGTAAGTGTGAGTGTCAGGCTCAACACAAGACACCGACATTTTACGGTAGAAATGAAGTGCAGGACTTGGGTCATCACTTTCAGCATAACCCCTTATCATGGTGTTCCAAGTGAACACATTTGGGTCATGCAATACAGCAAACACATGGTAGGCATAAGACATGGGTGCAGAGAGGGATACAATAGTAAAAATGAGATGCTTGCCCATGTCAGGGTTGTGGAGTGGGACACCATGCCTAAGTGAGTATCCATGGATTTGCCTTAGTTTGGATATGGAAGATGCCCAAAACTGCAATAGAGCAATGCATTTTGTGACAATATGGGGTACTGGGTTCTGTGTGGCAGTTGATGATGATGATAAGAAGGTTGAGGAACATAGGTGAATTTTGGGGTTCAACGGCTGAGATGTGTGCACCAATGAGGAGAGCTTTGAGTATAGTCTCATGTTACATCGTACGATACTACAACATGCTAAGGATTTGATATGTTAATGTTCGCTTAGATCGAGTCTATATTGTTCAATGTGTAATCTGAATATAGTGCTGCCTCTTTTTTCTCCCTTGGAAAGGATCCACTCCCTTTTAAAAGAATACAAAATAGTGAAAATACAGACGTAGTTTTTTATGGCATAATAATAGTCTTATATGGCATATATATATTTGAAGATGAAAATTTCAAACTTGAAGCAAAATGGCATAAGATTATATAATTCGAGTTATTAAGCAATTGAGCATATGACATATTTTCACACTAATGATCATAAGTTGAATAAGAAATATAAGACACTGGATTACACTTTCAATAAAAAAATTTATATCACAATTTCATATCTTCCACATCATTATTGACCAGCAAAATAAGGATCAATAACTTTACAATCAAGTAATAAATATAGACATATTAAAACTCCAAACAATAATTTTGACAAAGATACAAGTATTTTGAACAGAACTTTTTCAGAGCACGCAATATTTATTGGCAGAAGAGTTGGCATAAAATAAAATAAAAAGAAGCAAAGTCAATCAAATATTTCCCATAGTCGACGAAGGAGGATGATCAAAGGTCTCCCAGTTGGTTGTAACAACAACATGCTTTATTCTTGCATTAGATATCTTAAGTGCATCCAATGTTTCAACACATTTCTGCACTTTCTTTTCTTGAAAATATGTAACCATCAAATTTAGCATATAACTCATCATTCCTCTTGAACTTGTGTGATAATAAAGAATGGAATTAAATACCTGAACACTTTTTTGTGCAGAAACATCTCCTGTAGAAATGCTTTTTAACTTGATTGCTTGTCTCATAAACATCTCAATTAGTGTCGAAATCTGAGTCCCCATTCGAAATGGACTTGTCAATTGCAGACACCTCTATAGATCAGGGAAACAGAAACAAATTGAGTTATATGTGTGTTCATTATGCATTAATGAGAGGAACTTATTATAGGGGGTTGTGCTCTCTATAAATTTTAATATAGCCTAATCAAATCAAAATAAACATACAATGAAGACCATTAAACGTCTTAACCTACATAATTTGTGAGCATAATTCAACTGCCCTGTGTCCACCAAATTACGAAAGAGTTGCATAGGTATGTATCTGTTGTGCGAGGTGGTCGAGTTGGAGGATAATATCGTTGATTGCGCCAGTCGCAGTCTGAATCTTAGCGTTCCTACGCATCTGTATGAATCTGCGTTGGATGCTCGAAAGGTCTTCAATCAGAACCAAGTTTGATCTGTCTTTCACTCCGCAAATGTCTAAGTACTCTCCGTTCTCTCTCTCTCTCTTCCTCTGTACACCAAGCTCTGTTCATCAACCTGCAACCCCGTTTCCACGCTCAGAATCTTCACCTCGAGGAAACTGCTCATGCAACTCACACTGATCTCATACCTCAATCCACCGTAAGCAATTCGAAGCCTCAACTTCGGTCTCGGAGCATCATCGCTCCTTTTCTACACCAACATTCCCCCGGGCCTCACCTCCCACTCTGTCTCTTCATTACTACTCCTAACACCATCGCCATGCACATTCACTTTCTTTCTCACCATTTTTTAAATTCTTAACTTTCCCGGCAAAACAACAAAATATCTGAATTGAATCAATGAGTGAAGTTGCCGACAGAAACAAGTTTGTAAATGGTTTTATGGTTGGATTTTATATCTAACAAGTGGGGAATTTATGTGTGGCATTTGGATTTGGGTATGATGTGATTTTGAATGCGGGAGAGCCAATCCTAGTCGTTGGTGGGATCAAGGTCAAGAGATCTTAGGCCATTTCCGTGATGGGGACATGTAATGTTAAGATTTGTTAATAGGATCTAACAACTTGCAGTCAAGTTATTTATAACGAATGAAAGTGATTAACTTCTTGAATAAAGAGAAATATTCTTAGGTCCTAAGAAATACCTTCCTTCTATTTTATCAAATGAATTTATGTTGGAAGAGTATATTACTAGACAAGAATCAATTAGTGACACTTCTACCATTTAGTAACGACAAAGCAGTGTGTCAGCAATAATAATCTGTTGAGAGAGGTGCTTTGTTTGAAGATGGATGGCTGCTAAATTAGGGTTCAAACGGAAATTGTGTTTGACATGTCTGTTGAAAAATGATATGATAAGCTACCATTGAGATAATCCACAAAAACATGAAGGAAACTCTAACCCTACTAGTTAAACTGAAATCTCTCCATAAGTAAAGATACGATACAATATTATCCGACACAAGTGGTCAAAATATTGAGCCAAGATCTATTTGCATCCTTTTTTTTCTATTTTAGGACCTTATCCATTTTTGGAGGCAATGTACCAAAGTCCAATACAGGGCCACAGGGTAGCAACTAGCAAGAGCCCCCTCGTTAACAAAGCCTAAAAGAACTTCGAAAAAAAAAAAACGCACAAACACATGCTTTTATGTGATTTTACCTGCCAAATCAAGCATATTCAAAAAAATTCGTTACACATTAATATCCTCTCTGAAATTTCGGACAGCAAAATTGAATCCTCTTCGTCCTATTTCATCTCCACTTAACAACAACCTATGAGTATATTTGATCAACCCAACAAAGTGGCATCCAAACCCCATCAACTACAATCAAGTTATGTAGCTCTATAATCAAGGAAAAGACGTAGCTTTTGTATAAGCATCTCACGGGTACCAAAAGCTGGTTTCCCATTGGTGATCCAGTCCTTCTCAAGAAGGCTTGCTTTAGCACCAGCTAACATCTCATCATGGAATGCTGATACTATTTGGTATATTGAAGTCCTTAGAACATCAGCAATAACATAAGCTTTTGAGTTTACTGGGCCACTTCTTCTTTTACCAGATGAAACATCCACCCTTCCACCGTTCATTGTTGCCCATCTGATACCGGCAGGTCCCAATAGCTGGTGCGGGGACTGCAGGTTTGTTTTCTTTCCCATGAAATTTTCAACAGCTAGAAGACAGGATATCAACGTTGAAATTACGGCAGCATTACTCCCAGAGAGCTGAGCAACCCCAAACTTATCTTCTTTGCGTGAACAGGCAGTCAGTGAGGCAACAGACCTTGAACACCACGTGTAAAGCTGCATATAAGTAACACAAGGTCTTAATAGGTCACGTGCAAATTCACAATGCTGAGTTAAGTGAACTTTGTTACTAGCGGCCATGATTAGTGATTACTAGGAATGGCAACTGATGACAATGGTCATTTGTGCACATTTACACACCCAAAACAAAAACATGAAATGGTTGTGCACTCATGCTATCCACCTTTAACCACTTGCAATATCCTTATCAATTTTGGCAGAATGGCAGGTAGATCGCTAATAATGATCAGACTTTTGTGGAGTCAAGTCACAAATCGTCAAAATCCTATTTCTATGCAATTCTAAAGTGGCACATGTCTCTTTACACCTCTTTCCAAAACTGTGTATGTTGGCTCCACAACTTCTAAATAAGTTTCAACTTTCAACCATACTAGATAAAAACTGAAGATAAAGTAAAGAGGGCCAACAAACACTGTAACATTGTGAATGCGCCAGGCATATACAATCCAAGATTCCTAACTTTTAAGGTTTTTGTTACTTAAGTTTAAAAATTCAGTGTAATCACAAGAACTGCCAAAACTTTCTAGTTAAACAAAGAAAAAGTTAAATGAACTAGCAAATCTTTCTAGTTGTACCAAAAAGACAAAGTTAGTTAGCTACAAGTAAACAATATAAATATAGTTAGATATGCCCATACCTGGAGAAGCTGCAATTGTTCTAAGCACTTTGAATCAATTCGTGGATCAGTTGGAGAGGATAACTGATTCGATAGCTGTGCAGGTTTGTCAACAGAATTTCCCATGCCTTCACTAAATATTGTGGCAAGTTGCTCCAGTGGCTTCAAGCACACAGCAATTACTCTTTTGTAAGTCTCACCAGTTTCTTCAAAAAATGCTGCACGCCTCCAAGTGTCAACATTTTTTTCGCATACCATACAGAGATCAAGATACGCAAGATAGCGTAGAAGAGATGTTGGATCACTCTCCTCCAAAGCTAAAAGGAGATGTTCAGTTGGATTTGTTTCTGCTGCTGCTGAACCTTTTGGAGGTGCAAATATGGATCTCTTTGTATGTAAAACCTACATAGCAATCAACAGAAACTTCAATCAGTAAGCAATAACGTTTTCCTTAATAAAAAAGACCCAGAATTCTATAACTAGTCACTAGTTCAAGGATACATATATACAGAGCTGATTACAAGTTTTTTAGAGGACAGAGTAATGCATGGCTGCTTTCAGAGTTATTTCTTTATTAATATATCACATATATTTAGTCATGAGTCACTGTGCATCTTATAATTTTCTGCAATTCCTGCATTACACAGTGAGAAGACACGACTTACATGAATGTGTGCAACTGTTTGAGTCAATAAAACATCTCAGATATAATGCTAAAATATGCTGCGTAGATCAGAATCCAATTCTAATATAGAAGAGAGATCCTAAATATCATATCTGAAGAGATATTATACATATCATGATGCTGGCACAGCATATTACTGACAAACACAAACTAGTTGAGACAAATGTGCAAATACAATAATATTGGGTTCATTAACGAAACAAAGTTACGCATCTAAATGACTAAAACCAAATGAATTACTAATATTTATAAGTAACTTGAAACAGTTAACAAATACATAAGAAGCATGTTGCAGAAACCAACCCGGTGCAAGTGATGAGTCAATTCCCAACAGAAGAAGATAGCAAAAGTGGCAATAGAAAAGACGATCTGCTCGGTGAAGTATCTCTGTAGTGAAATGATGTACTTAAATGGATGTGGGAGAAGCTCTAATAAAATAGCTGAGAAGACGGAAGCCACAATGGAAAGCTTGAGAGCGCGCCTACCAGCCGAAGGAACTCCCATTTTGAAGCTGAAGTAAGGTGGCCGCTGCACAATCAAAAGCAGTTATAGACAGAAACGCATTAAGAAGCTTTAAGTGAGGGAGATAGAGATAGAGAAAGTGACCTGAATGATGGGAAACTCCAAAACCCATCGACGCTTCAAAACGTAATGCAAACCAAAAAGTAAACCAACGAAGAAACCCCTCAACCCGACCCTTCCAATCATCCAAAAGCCCTCACCAATGGCTTGAAGCCCGCATAGGGACACCGCTGCCGCCAGACCAGAAGCTGCGGAGGCGGCCGCGAAGAGCACGAATGATAAGGAAACCTTAGCACGGGCGCGAAAGTGGGCGGAGTCGGGTGTGGCGGAGTCGGAGGGGATGAAGAGGAAGCGGAGGAGATGGGCAGCGAGTTGAAGAGGGGGGGCGGGGCGGCGGGGGTGGGGGGAGGCGATGAGGGAGAGAGTGGAGGAGAAAAGGAGGAGGGAGAAGTGGAAGGTGAGGAAGGAGAGGGAGGAAGTGAAGAGTGGCCAGAAAGAAGAAGAAGAAGAGAGGAAGGGTTTGAAGAGGAGGAAGATGAGGGTTGAGGGTATGGATTGCCAGATCAAGAAGCTCATGAAACGATTCTTCAGTAACACCTCCGGAGACGACATTGACATTGACATTGACATCTTCTACTGCTCTGCTCGAATGATTTTCAAATTAGCTTTGTATCCAACCGCCCCTTACCCCTACCACTCCTCTTTCTTCTTTTTTCTACTACTCTAGAAAGTATATATGAGAATCGAATCGGTTATCAACCCATTTTAGTCGGTGATTTATTAGTTCAATTCATGGTTCAATTGAAAAAATAGTTTTAAAACAAAATAATAAATAAATTATAAATAAATATTTTAAAATATAATTATAGTCTAAACTAAATTTTAAAATATTTTTTAAATTTAAAATATTATATAAAATATCATTAATTAAATCTATATAATCTTGTTAAAATACAAACACAAAATTTTAAATGGTTTTAAATAATTATTATTCCTACTACGGTCAAACACAATATTTTCATAAAATCCTTAAGATCGAAAAACCATAACACTAGTACTCTTTTGGTTGGTATTAGAAAACAAAACTTTAATCCTCTCAATACAGTAATTCCACATCAGATTCAAAGCAAGTAAAACCAAGGAATTCTAAATGTATATTCTAAGAAATGATGAATAAACCAAACGTGAGAGCGGTTTTCACGTAAACTAAAAGTTAGTTGACAGAGTTACATAATATAAAGCTGTCAAAATTATTATAACTAACTACATACATCAACTAAGAAGTAAGAACTTTAATCCTTTAGTCCTTCAAAACAATCAATTAAATATAATTTATAGTTCAATGAAGCCCTGTTTGCACTACATTACAAATGTTGAGTAATTATTTTGTCGATTTTTAGCAAATCGATGGTAGTTCGATTTTAATGGTCTGTGTGCGAAATTTACTCTTCTTTGCTGGTACTAATTCTTCTAAAAGTGCATCAAAATGTTTTCTATTAGATAAGTTTTAAGAATAAAAAAATTAATTAAACTTTGTAAATTGAAGAAGTCATAAAAAAGAAATAAAATTTTCAAAAGAAAAATCAATTATAAATAAAAAATAACTTGCATTGAAATTTAAAAGAAAATAATAAAATGCCTTTGATTAGAGCAAAGGACTTCAACATGAAAGATTTAAATGCAAAAGAATAAATTGAACAATGAAAATAAAAAGAACTTAGAAAATAAAATTACTTAAAATGTTAAATTTGCCTAAAAGTAAATTAAAAGAGTGAAAAGATGGAAGGAACCCTACAGAAAAGTTACTCGATTGCAGACTCGAGAATTCACTGGGATGTGAGTGTGCTTGAGTGTTTTTTCTGAGTAAAAGTTCCAACCCTTATTCCCTAACGCTTCCTAATATTTATAATCTATCTTTCGTAACTGACAATTAATTACAATCAATTACGAAATTACAGTTTTGAATGCAATCCCTCTTGGTAATCGTTTCCACCGCTTGATTATAGACATTTTCCATAATTTCCTCGCGTGATAAAAGCCCTAACTGTTCCACTACCATGACTGTTCGATTCGTCTATCGAATGTCTTATTCGATTATTTATCTCGAGTCTCTTTATTCAATTAGGCTTATTCGATCACTAAGTCAATCGAAGTCCAATCTGCGCCAATCACTTCCAACCTCACACTTACTCGTACATCTTTCTCGAGACATTGTCTCTGACTTGCTCCGAATCAATTTACTTTCATCGAAAATATTTTTCGATCAACAAATTGCCCCCTTAGATTAATGTATTTGCCTTCGATAACATTATCGGAAGATAAAATACTTAATCCAAAATTGAAAACGTCAATTTTCAAATCAGTAATAATTATTATTAAAACTCCCTATTAATATTGACTCACTTGACACGTCTCCCGAAACTAGCGCTTTCTCTCTCCGCCATTTCATCTTCCTCACAAAGTTACCTCTATTCGCATCCTTTTCACAATAATAGCTACAGTAACACTTTAAATTCATCACTCTCTCTTTTGCTCAAATCTTTCGAAACTCAGTTTTCTTTGAATCTTCCTTACACCAAGAACTTCCCCACAAAAATCCTCAATCTTTAATCTTCTTTTTCTCCAATCACCAAAGGCTTGTTTCTCTTCTCATGCTGCCACTCAAGATAAGGGCAAAGGTCCTGCAGTTACACCATCAAGTCAATGATGAAGTCATTGGTGATCCCCATTTGCAAGTTAATGATACCAGAATTTTAATCCCTTTCACAATCGGTGCAGACACGCACTGTTTCCTCGAACCAATTGAATCTGTTAAGAGAGCAAACAAAAAACTTTCTTTCTTCCCTAGCGCTGAAGGGGAAGAATTATTAATAAACCAGGCTTTTAACATCTCTCATTTCATCAACCAGAAATCCTTCAAAAATAATTCAAAAATCAGTCCTCGAGGATTCGATTTCACAGCTTGGTACCAATGCTTTGAACCCACAAAAAGTGCTGACTGGGGAGCTTTATGAATCCAGGAACTACTAAGGCTCTCTCACTTCTCGCTTACCACATACCCTTGGATGATTGGGGTCGTGACTTGTTTCAGGAACAGGACTACCAACAACTTCCATTTTCCTTACGGAATGGTCGGGATGTCTCTCCTCGATATAGCTGCTATTACAGGACTCCCAATAAATTCTCCAGATTGTACCTTTGACATGCAACCCAAGCGCCAGTATAATGTCGTCTTAACCAACTCTTACAGCGACTTCATCGCCCATAACATGGGTGCAGAAGGTACAGAAGTCACAGATGATGAACATGTAGCCTTCTTATTTTATTGGCTAAACGCAATTCTGTTCTGTTCTCGAAGTGTACAAATGTCAAAATTTTTCCTTCCCCTAGCTACTCTCCTTCACGAAGGGAAAGTTCTCAACTTGGCCAAACTTCTTCTAGGACACATTCTTGAAGAGCTTGGTCAATTTGTTTGTGACCTCCGAGACAATAAAATTATCAGTACAGGAAACCCTCTGTGGCTCCTTCAATTATGGCTCAATGCCATCTTTGAAAATTTTATGACAAAACCTGGAGGTGGCAGTTCTGACAAGTGACACATCGAAGGTTTTTTATTGTCCAATTACAAACCCAATTTTCCGAACACTCAGTCAGACGAAGACAGATTCTGGGCTATTTTCTCTCTTTTTCATTCCTGTAAGGATTTTGACAATGACCAACTCAACTTCACTCCCTTTTTGTGTCACAATTACGGCCCTGTCTGGCTTGATCGTTTACTCTTTCCTAATACTAATGAAGAGAGTGAACTTACAAATCAAAATTGGACAAACCTACTGACTGTTCAAGTAATTCCGATAGGGCTGCCACAACACACAAAAAAATTCAAGATAACCCTATATGCTCCTTACTTAACAGCCAGACAACTGGGGTTTTCTCAAGCTATCCCAATGCCACAACCTCGACATGGTGATCCATTCTGCCACATTGCTCTAACATCTCAAGAAGATTTCAATGCCTGTCTCTTAAAAAATCAACAATGCAGAGACCGTTCAACTTCTTGATCTATGAACGCAGCTCATACATCACCAAATCTTGTTTCGAATGGTGGGCTGCTTATTACTCAAGGTATACCCGTACCTTAGAGGAAATTTAACAAACTGCTGTTCGAACAGTCCCTGTCGTTGAAAGTTCCCCAAAAAGAACTCACAAAAGAAAAGCTGACACTGCTCGACCACCACCACACAAAAGTAGAAGGACTCCTACCAAAACCTTTCAAAAGGTAACTATTTTTATTCATAACTTTTCCTTTTAACTTGAAATGTTCTTCGAATTGTATTTTCTTAACCATACTCAATTCTGAACTTCTTACCAGTTACTTCTGCCATCATTAAGCGAAAGCGCTGATGAAAGTGAACCAACAAATAAAGATACTCTTGTTACCTCCTTCCAATCGGAAGATACAGCCGATTCTGATCCTGGTCCTCAGCTGGTACGAAAATGTAGACTTCTTCCGGTAACACAATCATCTCTATACACATTTCATTCAAATTAAAATAGATTTTGAATGCATTACTGTGTACTTTTTATACCAGCCTACCAATGTTGCTCATTCAATCTCATCCACTGGGGCTCCTGATCAACCAATTTTGCAACAACAAAATGACCCAGAGCACTCCACATCTCATGACTCAATTCAATTCACAAGGCCTATTCAGCCGATACCAGCTATTTTTCCACCTCTTCCTCATACAACACAGGTGTTTAATCCGACAACAAATCCCTTGTAGCATTCTCCAGAAGACACAAACATACTTGAGTCAATTTCACCAAACAATCAGACTGCACTTTCTGCAGAAAACCAAGCAGCTCTAGATTCTGACTCTACTTCTAGAATCGCTAACACCACCAATTCAGATTCTTCTTGATCTAGGGTCTTAGAGACTCTTCCTAAACCGCCCAGTCCTCTTCAACAGGCTGGTTTTCAAACTCCTCCTAGACCAAGACCTGAAACATCAAGTGCTTCCACCACTCCTACAAGTGCTACTTTAGCTGACTTGATCTCTGTTTTAAGCTGAGTTATCCAAGGTACATGTACCAGTGCCTACGCTCTCAAGACCTGCCACATCAAGGCCTTCATTCAAATTAAATGCTAACACTCGAGAGCAGCTTCGATCACTCATAAAGCTCTTGGATCATCCACCTACCACATGGGTTAATGATACAATTCTTAATCAACTCTTGGCTGACCTTTTGAATTATTCCTTAGAGCTTCCGGCTAATACACCAAATTCTGCCTCAATTCAAGGATTCAAACAACTTCTCAATGAGAGTGTAGCATCCCATTTTCAACTCCAAGAAACTGAGACTGAAGAAACCAATATCAAAACTAATATAGAAAGTTGTTTGGCAGCCGCTCAACCAGTCCAAGCTTCCCGTGAAGAATTTGATCTGAGAATCTCCCATGCTATTTCAGTTCAAGCTTTTCATGACCAAGAAGACGCAAAACTTGAAGCGGAATTGGCTCAAATCAATAAAAATCTTGCCAAAGTGAGACAGAATTGAGCTACTGTAGCCAAATCCCTGCAGCCGCCCAACAAGAACAACAACACCTCATTCAAGAACTTGTTTCCATTGAGACCAAGAGAGAAGAATATGAAAAACAACTTGAGAAAGTCCAATTTAACAAGTTCAAACAAATCGAGGCACTTTCGATCTTGGAAAGCAAAAGGGCAAAGCTACGCTCTAATTTAGCCAAACTAGTAGCTCCTCGAATTTCCTTTCATTTCAAGTTTTACTTTATTTTGTAATGGTTTCTGTTTTTTCTGGACTTATGCATGTTGAACTTCCAATTCTGCCAATAGTAGTATTACTTCAAGTATTTCCCATTAATCGAGTTAATCGCCTTTCCTGACTCGATATCTTTAATCTGATAGGCATTTCCAGAATATGTCCCTATTATTTGAAAAGGACCTTCCCAAACATGGGACCATTTACCCAAAAATCTCGATTTCTTTTCCATCGGTAAAATAACTTTTAAAACTAACTCGCCTATCCTGAAAGATTTTTCTTTAATTCGACGATTATAACTTCGAGTAATACTTTCTTTTGTCGAATCACATTATCGAGTGCCAGAATTCGCTCTGAATGTAATTTATTTAACTCATCAAACATTTCATTCCAATAATCATCAACTGGAAAATCATTTTGTTTTGATACTCTTAAAGTATTCAAATTAATTTCTAATGGTAACACTGCATCATGGCCATACACTAATTTATAAGGTGAAGTTCCCATCAAACCTCTTGGCGAATTTCGATAAGCCCATAACACTTGGTTTAAAGTTTCATGCCATGTTCGAGACTTATTTTCGATGTGCTTTTTAATCAAACATATCAAGATTTTATTTGCTGCCTCTACTTACGCATTAGCATGTGCATAATAAGGAGTTGAAGTAACCATATTAATACTCCTTGAGGCCGCAAAATTTTTAGTTCGCTGGCCAGTAAACATAGTTCCTTGGTCAGTACTTAACGTCTGAGGAATTCCAAATCAATGGATAATATGTTCCTCGACAAAGTCTATTATTTCACTTTGACCAACTTCTATTAGGGGAACTGCTTCAACCCATTTTGTGAAATAATCAATGGCTACTAAGATAAACTTGTGTTGTTTTGATGAAGGAGGGTGAATCAACCCAATCAAATCCAAAGCCCAACCTCTAAATGGTCATGGCTTTATTATCGAATGCAATTCATCCGCTGGAATCTGTTGTATCAAACCATGCTTCTGACATTCTTGACATGCCTTTACATAATCAATACAATCTTTTATCATAGATGGCCAATATACATGATTGCGATATAACACCCATTTCATCTTCTTCCCTGCCTGATGGGCACCACATATTCCATTATGGACTTCACCCAAGGCAAGGTTCTGATCATCTCGACCTAGCAATCTCAATAAACTCCCATCAATCCCTTTTTTATACAATTCATTAGCCATTAAGACAAAATTTATTGCTTGTAATTTTATCTTTCTGTCGATTGCGATATTAGGATTTTTTAAATAAGAAGCAATAGGCTTTCTCCAATCAGAATTCTCCCATTCATTTATACACAAAACTTCTCTTTCATTTGCTAGCACTAAGATTTGATGGATACTATATAATTTCTTAATAGTTTCTGGGCCGATCCGATACCTCGAAGCGATTTGGGCTAACTTATTAGCAATTTCATTATGGATTCTAAGGATATGTACCAAAGAAATTTTTCGAAAAGACGTTAATAATTCCCAAGTAGTTACTAAATATTTTTTTAATGTCTCATTATTACACTTAAACTCCTTCGATAACTGCTTTAAAACCAAAGAATGTCTTTCTGATGACCCCACCTTTATAGTCAAGATGACCAGCCCTTCCGCTGGTGTAGAGGTCCTACTAAAATCAGTCACAACAATGTTTGTAGGAACCAGATCATCAGGATGCTTTCCTATTTTTCCCAACATTCTCTCAGGCAGAAGACTAATTGCTGCCCCACCATCAATCAATACCTTGCTTATCTTAAACCCATTCAGAATGGCGATAATATGAAGTGGGCGTAGATGAGACATTTGTTTTTCAGTGGGTCGAGGAAAATACCCTGGCTCATCTTCAATTCGAATAAAGGAGAAAGCGCCCTCATCTTCCTGATCATAATCTTCATCTGGATTACTTTCACATTCCCCAAGATATTTAGTTGGGATGATTAAAATTGTCCCTATCATGTCATCATCCCATTCATCAAAATACTCCTCATCGACCTTGACATCTTTATTTTTGTCGACTCCTGAAGACTGAGCCACTACTTTGCCTTTTTCCATCTTTACAGGAGTGATAAACCACTATTTTATGGTTTATCTTGTGCTCAATTGAGTGGTTTTTATCTATTCTTTATCCACTTATTCATATGATTTGCATGTTTTATATTTTCCTTCCTGATCCTGTGCTACGATTGAAAACATGATTCTTTGGCATCTATTTCCTTTTATTTTAATCCTCTCTTATTACCATTAGATGCATTGATATGTGTATTAAGTGATTTCAGGAATTATAGGCCAGGAAGGACTTAGAGGATGGAAATGAAGCATGTGAAAGTGGAAGGAATACAAAAAGTTGAAGGAACTGAAAAGCTATCAGCCTGACCCTCTCGCACTAAAACGATCATAACTTGAGCTACAGAGGTCTAAATGGTGCGGTTCCACTTGCATTCGAAAGCTAACATCCGGGGCTTCGATTTGATATATAATTTGCCATAGTGGCCGTACAGATAGGCGACGCGAACGTGCACTCCACGCGGATGCGTCGCATCTGCGAACTTCAATCCGCGTGGACGCGTGGACGACGCCTCCGCGTCACTTTGCCGCGACCTGTACGGACCAGATTTCACAATCAGTGACTTCTGGGCTGTTTCTAACCCAGTTTTCGGCTCAGAGAACACATATTAGAGGCTATAAAGTGGGGGAAATGCATCCATTCATGATCATGCTTTTCATAATTCACTTTTTAGGATTTAGATGTAGTTTTTAGAGAGAGAGGTTCTCTCCTCTCTCTTAGATCTTAGGATTAGGATTCCTCTTAAAGGATTTAGGATTTATTATTTCAACTTATAATTTTTATTGGGATTGTTTCTTCATACTAGGTTCAATAATTTATGTTTCTCTTCTACTTTTATTTACTCTGATGCTTTCATTTGTATCTGATTTGTGTTGTCCAATTGGTTTATGACACTCTCTATGTTTAGATTGATTTTCTATTTAATATAATTTGAGGTATTTCAGACTCATGATTGCTTTTCTTTAATTTTAATTTGGATTATTTACTATTGGCTTTAATTGATTAACTGGAAGCTCTTGAGTTATCAACTATTCATGATTGATTGTTATGTCGGCTGATTAATTTGAATTCCACTAACTCTAGTCTTTCCTTAGGATTTGGCTAGGACTTGGGAAATCTAACCAATTGGTTCACTGGACTTTCCCTTGCTTACACAAAGGTTAACTAAGTGGGATTAACTTCCATTCTTATAGGAGTAACTAGGATAGGACTTCCAAAATTTCATATCTTGCCAAGAGTTTATTTTGTAGTTATTTATTTATTTATTTTAATCATCATTTGAATTACATACTTCTTCCTTATTTCGAAAATCCCCAATTTTACCTTTTTCATAGCCAATAATAAGAACATACCTCCCTGCAATTCCTTGAGAAGACGACCCAAGATTTGAATATTCGGTTATCAATTTCAAAAGGGTTTGTTACTTGTGACAACCAAAACGTTTGTAAGAAAGGTTGATTGCTTGGTTTAGTAACTATACTTACAACGAGAGTTTAATATAACTTCTAAACCATCAATCTTCAGTTCTTCAAAATGGCGCCGTTGCCGGGGAATTGCAAATGTGTGCCTTATTATTGGTTATTGTAAATATTTTTCAAAAAAAAAATTATATCTTTTTCAAAATCCTATCTTATTTTCAAAAATCATATCTTTTTCAAAATCCTATCATATCTTTTTCAAAATCTTATCTTTTTCAAAATATTTTCTTTTTGTTAGTTTTTGTTTTTATTTTCTTCTATTACTATGAACTCTCACCCCTTTGGCTATGAGTCTGGTTACAATTATGTTGCAGGAAGAGGAAATTACAATGAGAACAGGCATCAAGGTTGGAACAATCAAAGATGGGAGGAGCCACAAGGATTTGATCGACCCTCATGGCAACAACCACCTCCAATGGACTATCAACAACCATTCTATGATGCATACCAAGATAACGGTTATGGTGAGCACTATTTTGATTATCAACAACCACCACCATACGCCTATGAACCCCCTCATCAACATAGCCTTAGACCACCATACTCACAAGCCCCTTTCCCCCATTCACCTCCATATGACCCTAACCCATATCCATCATACCAACCACCCTATGAACCATATGAACCATATATAGAACCACCCCAATTCCAATCTAATTACTCCCAAGAACCACCACCTCCATATGCACCATATCCATATCCATCAATCCAAGAGCCTTATGGTCCTACTTATGATACCCAAGCGGAACAAGAATCAAAGGATCGTCTCGAGGAAACAGTGGATCAATTTCATGCAACTCTTCATTAATTGGAGCAAGCGATAAATCAATTAGCTTCTCGACGTTCAGACATTTAAGGAACCCCCATGGCTTCATGTGGAGAATCTATTGAAGAACGTGGCATGAAGGCAAAGTTAGAAACTCCGGTGGATAGTGAGCAGCACGATTTTGTACTAGAACAATTGGAAGAAGCCACGCCCACCATTGAAGAGGAAGAAGTGGTTAAAGACTTAGGTGATGCAGAACCTCCATGGGAAATTCAAGTCATACAGCCTCCTTCCAAGGTGTTTGAAATTGATGTTGAGGAGGGTGTACAACCTCCAAGGCATGTCATGATAGAAGACTTGGAAGAGGTTAATCAAGAGATGGAGATTCAAGAAGAAAAAGCACAACCTCCCATGCCCTTGGTGAACAATAAAGAGGAAATTGAATCAGAAGAAAGCTACCAAGAGGAAGAGGTTGATATTGAAGAAGCTTGCAAAGAGGTGGTAGTTGTCAAAGAAGAGCACAAGAGAGTGGAGCTTGCACGTTCATTAGAAACACCTTCCCCTAAGTTGCCATCATCCTTCACAATATTCAAGTGGGTAAAATTCATATCCCTTAGCTTTCTAATTCCACTTGAATATAGGCTACTAGAGACGGATGGTCAACTTAGAGCTCTTTGTGGCATTAAGGGTAAGAGGAAGATGGTCAATGGTAAGAATTGTCCTGCAAAGTTCATTATGATTGGAAGCTTTAAGTTTAAACGCAAAGGTTGGTGTAGAGCTCAATTGAATGGGTCTAGGAAGTTGTTTGGACGCTTCAGTGAGAATTCTAAAGCTGAACCCCCCGACTGGAACAATGATGATTGGTGCACGAAATTGCAATCACACTTTTGCAATCCCGCACAACTAACCAGCAAGTGCACTGGGTCGTCCAAGTAATACCTTACGCGAGTAAGGGTTGATCCCATGGAGATTGTCGGTTTGAAGCAAGCTATGGTTATCTTGTAAATCTTAGTCAGGATATCAGAAATTATCAGGATTGATTGTGAAAAGAAAAAGAACATGAAATAAGTACTTGTTTTGCAGTAATAGAGAATAGGTTGGGGTTTTGGAGATGCTCCATCTTCTGAATCTCTGCTTTCCTATTGTCTTCTTCTTCAAGCACGCAAGGCTCCTTCCATGGCAAGTTGTATGCAAGGGTTTCACCGTTGTCAGTGGCTACCTCTCATCCTCTCAGTGGAAATGTTCAACGCACCCTGTCACGGCACGGCTATCCATCTGTCGGTTCTCAATCAGGCCGGAATAGAATCCAGTGATTCTTTTGCGTCTGTCACTAACGCCCCGCCTTCAGGAGTTTGAAGCTCGTCACAGTCATTCAATCATTGAATCCTACTCAGAATACCACAGACAAGGTTTAGACCTTCCGGATTCTCTTGAATGCCGCCATCAATTCTAGCTTATACCACGAAGATTCCGGTTAAAGAATCCAAGAGATATCTACTTAATCTAAGATAGAACGGAGGTGGTTGTCAGGCACACGTTCATAGTTGAGAATGATGATGATTGTCACGGATCATCACATTCATCCGATTTAAGAACAAGTAGTATCTTAGAATGGAAGCAAGCATGATTGAATGAGAAACAGTAGTAATTGCATTAATCCATCAAGACACAGCAGAGCTCCTCACCCCCAACCATGGGGTTTAAAGACTCATGCTGTGGAAGGTACACAAAGAAACGTGTAAAGTGTCATGAGGTACAGATACAATGTCAAAAGATCCTATTAATAGTAAACTAGTAACCTAGGGTATACAGAAATGAGTAAATGACATAAAAATCCACTTCTGGGTCCACTTGGTGTGTGCTTGGGCTGAGCAATGAAGCATTTTCGTGTAGAGACCTTTTCTGGAGTTAAACGCCAGCTTTTATGCCAGTTTGGGCGTTTAACTCCAAGTTTTATGCCAGTTCCAGCGTTAAACGCTAGAATTTCTGAGGCTGATTTGCCACGCCGATTTGGGCCATCAAATCTTGGGCAAAGTATGGACTAACATATATTGCTGGAAAGCCCAGGATGTCTACTTTCCAACGCCGTTGAGAGCGCGCCAATTGGGCTTCTGTAGCTCCAGAAAATCCACTTCGAGTGCAGGGAGGTTAGAATCCAACAACATCTGCAGTCCTTTTCAGTCTCTGAATCAGATTTTTGCTCAGAACCCTCAATTTCAGCCAGAAAATATCTGAAATCACAGAAAAACACACAAACTCATAGTAAATTCCAGAAAAGTGAATTTTAACTAAAAACTAATAAAAATATACTAAAAACTAACTAGATCATACTAAAAACATACTAAAAACAATGCCAAAAAGCGTATAAATTATCCGCTCATCACAACACCAAACTTAAATTGTTGCTTGTCCCCAGGCAACTGAAAATCAAAATAGGATAAAAAGAAGAGAATATACAATAGACTCCAAAATATTAAGGAAACATAGCTCCAATTAGATGAGCGGGACTAGTAGCTTTTTGCCTCCGAACAGTTTTGGCATCTCACTCTATCCCTTGAAGTTCAGAATGATTGGCATCTATAAGAACTCAGAACTCAGATAGTGTTATTGATTCTCCTAGTTAAGTATAATGATTCTTGAACATAGCCAGTGTATGAGTCTTGGCTGTGGCCCAAAGCACTCTGTCTTCCAGTATTACCACCGGATACATACATGCCACAGACACATAATTGGGTGAACCTTTTCAGATTGTGACCCAGCTTTGCTAGAGTCTCCAATTAGAGGTGTCCAGGGTTCTTAAGCACACTCTTTTTGCCTTGGATCACAACTTCATTTCTTTCTTTTTCTTTCTCTTTTTTTTTCTATTTTTTTTCAAAATTTTTTTTTGTATCCACTGCTTTTTCTTGCTTCAAGAATCAATTAGATGATTTTTTTAGATCCTCAATAACAGTTCTCTTTTTTCCTCATTCTTTCAAGAGCCAACAATTTTTAACATTCTCAAAACAACAAATTCAAGAGACATATGCACTATTCAAGCATTCATTCGGAAAACAAAAATTATTGTCACCACATCAAACTAATTCAACTATTTTCAAGGATAAA
Source organism: Arachis hypogaea (assembly GCF_003086295.3). Classification (NCBI taxonomy): domain Eukaryota; kingdom Viridiplantae; phylum Streptophyta; class Magnoliopsida; order Fabales; family Fabaceae; genus Arachis; species Arachis hypogaea. The sequence continues at coordinate 13,853,776 of NC_092045.1, forward strand.
TTTCGAAATCCTGTACTTCTTGTTCTTTTGTGATTAAAGCATTTTCATTTAAGAGAGGTGATGGATTCATAGGACATTCATAGCTTTAAGACATGAATTTTAAATTTTATTAATTATGAATTAAGAACTAGACTCAAAAATAGATATAAGATGAGAATAAAAAATAAAATTAGAAAACAAAAATTTAAACTAGGCTCCTAATGATAGAGGTTTTCACAGAGTTAGGACTCAACAACCTTGATTTTGAGAAGTGGATGCTCCCTCAGCTTGAGAGGAGAGCTTTTGGCGTTTCAACTCTTGGAGTTCACGCCCCTGCTTCTCTTGTTCCTTCAGCAATTTGCAGAGCATGCAGTTCCGATTCTGCTGTTCTTCCTTCAGTTGCTCCATAGTCTCTTGCAACTTGTTGATAGATGCTTCTAGGCTGGCCCAGTAGCCAATTTCAGGGAATTCAGGGAGGAACTCCTGCGCCCTCCTTTTGATAGAGTTGTCTTGCATTTGTCCTTCCATTGACTTCTTGGTGATTGGATGTTCAATGGGTATGAATTCATCTACTCCCATCTTTACCCCAGCCTCTTTACAGAGCAAGGAGATCAAGCTTGGGTAAGCTAGTTTAGCTTCAGTGGAATTCTTATTTGCAATTGTGTAGATCTCACAAGCAATCACATGATGAACCTCCACTTCTTTTCCAAGCATAATGCAATGAATCATCACTGCTCTCTTGATAGTGACCTCAGAACGGTTGCTAGTGGGCAGTATGGAACGCCCAATAAAGTCTAGCCAACCTCTTGCAATTGGTTTGAGGTCTCCCCTCTTGAGTTGGTTTGGGACACCCTTTGAATTGGTTATCCACTTAGTTCCAGGGAGGCATATGTCCTCTAGAACTTGATCCAACCCTTTATCTGCTCTCACCATTCTCCTATTAAAGGATTCAGGATCATCTTGCAGTTGAGGTAATTTGAAGATTTCTCTTATTTTGTCCAGATGGAAGTACATAACTTTCCCTCTGACCATGGTTCTGTAGGTATGGTAAGCAGTTCCAGTCATTCTCTGCTTATCTGTTAGCCACAGATTTGAGTAGAATTCCTGAACCATATTCCTTCCAACCCTTATTTCAGGATTGGTTAGAACTTCCCATTCTCTGTTTCGAATTTGCTCTTGGATCCCCGGATACTCATCTTCTTTCAGATCAAATTTTACTTCCGGGATCACTGACCTCAGACCCATTATTTTGTGATAATGGTCTTCATGTTCTTTGGTTAAGAACTTCTCTTGATTCCAAAGATTCTTTGGATTATTCTCTTTCTTTCCTCTTAAATTGGTTTGTTTTCCCTTAGGAGCCATGATCTTGATGAATCTTGGCTTAGTGATCACGGAAAAGCACACCAAACTTAGAGGTTTGCTTGTCCTCAAGCAAAAGAAAGGAAAGAAGAGAGAGAGAGAGGAAGAGTAAATTCGAATGGTGTGGTGGAATGAGGGGGGCCAAACATGTATTTATAAAGTGGGGAGGAGAGATTTCGAAAAAAAAAAGAAAAATTTGAAAGGAGATTTGAGAAGATATGGAAAGAAATTGAGAGGAGGGTAAGTTTTTGAACAAAATTTGGGAATGATTTGAGAGATTTGAAGAATGATTTTAGATTTTTGAAAATTTGAAAGTGAATGATGAGAGATTGAAATGTGTTTTTGTAGAAAAATATGGGTAAGAAAAGGAAAGTTTGAAAAAAATTTGATTTGAAAACAAAATTGTGGTCCCCCCACCTTTCTGGCGTTAAACGCCCAGAATGGCACCCATTCTGGCGTTTAACGCCCATTTGTTGCCCCTTTTGGGCGTTTAACGCCCAGCCAGGTGCCCTGGCTGGCGTTAAACGCCAGAATTCCTTTATCACTGGGCGTTTTTCTAAACGCCCAGGATGCTGCACACCTGGCGTTAAACGCCCAGAATGGTGCCCATTCTGGCGTTTAACGCCCAAAATGGCACCATTCCTGGCGTTAAACGCCCAGAATGGTACCCATTCTGGCGTTTAACGCCCAAAATGCCCCTTACTGGCGTTTTTTCGCCAGTAAGCTCTTTTTCTCTGCTTTTTGAGCTGAATCCTTCTGTAACTCTGTGAATTCCTTCATTTTTGATACTCGCCTATATAAGAACAAATCATATAACCTCCTAATGACTGGGTTGCCTCCCAGCAAGCGCTTCTTTACTGTCTTTAGCTGGACCTTTACTGAGAATCACTCAAGTCTCAGTTTTGAGCATTCCTGCTCAAAATTGCCTTCAAGATAATGCTTGATTCTCTGTCCATTAACAATAAACTTTTTGTCAGAATCAATATCCTGAAGCTCAACATATCCATATGGTGACACTCCTGTAATCACATACGGACCCCTCCACCGGGATTTAAGTTTTCCTGGAAACAGTCTGAGCCTAGAGTTGAAGAGCAGAACTTTTTGTCCTGGTTCAAAGACTCTGGTTGACAACTTCTTGTCATGCCATTTCTTTGCCTTTTCCTTATAAATTTTTGCATTTTCAAAGGCATTGAGTCTGAACTCCTCTAGCTCATTTAGCTGGAGTAATCTTTTTTCACCAGCTAACTGAGCATCCATGTTTAGGAATCTGGTTGCCCAGTATGCTTTATGTTCCAGTTCCACGGGCAGATGACAGGCCTTCCCATACACCAGTTGGTATGGAGAGGTTCCTATAGGAGTCTTGAATGCTGTTCTGTATGCCCACAGAGCATCATCCAAGCTCTTTGCCCAATCCTTTCTTCGGACTATCACAGTCCGTTCCAGGATTCTTTTTAGCTCTCTGTTAGAGACCTCAGCTTGCCCATTTGTCTGTGGATGATACGGAATTGCCACTTTGTGGCTAATTCCATATCTAACCATAGCAGAGTATAGCTGTCTATTGCAGAAATGAGTGCCCTCGTCACTGATTAATACTCTGGGAACAACAAACCTGCTGAAGATGTGTTTCTGGAGGAATTTTAGCACGGTCTTGGTATTATTAGTGGGTGTAGCAATTGCTTCTACCCACTTAGATACATAGTCCACTGCCACTAGAATGTAAGTGTTTGAGTATGATGGTGGGAATGGCCCCATGAAGTCAATTCCCCATACATCAAACAATTCTATCTCTAATATCCCTTGTTGAGGCATGTAATATCCGTGAGGCAAGTTACCAGCTCTTTGGCAACTGTCACAGTTACGCACAAACTCTCGGGAATCTTTATAGAGAGTAGGCCAGTAGAAGCCACATTGGAGGACTTTAGTGGCTGTTCGCTCACTTCCAAAATGTCCTCCATACTGTGATCCATGGCAGTGCCATAGGATCCTTTGTGCTTCTTCTCTGGGTACACATCTGCGGATCATTCCGTCTGCACATCTCTTAAAGAGATATGGTTCATCCCAGAGGTAGTACTTGGCATCTGAAATTAATTTCTTTCTTTGCACTCTGCTGTACTCCTGGGGTATGAACCTCACAGCTTTATAGTTTGCAATATCTGCAAACCATGGAGCTTCCTGAATGGCAAAGAGTTGCTCATCTGGGAAGGTCTCAGAGATCTCAGTAGAGGGGAGGGACGCCCCAGCTACTGGTTCTATTCAGGACAGATGATCAGCTACTTGGTTCTCTGTCCCTTTTCTGTCTCTTATCTCTATATCAAACTCTTGCAGAAGCAACACCCATCTTATAAGTCTGGGTTTTGAATCCTGCTTTGTGAGTAAGTATTTAAGAGCTGCATGGTCAGTGTACACAACCACTTTGGATCCCACTAGGTAGGATCTAAACTTGTCAATGGCATAGACCACTGCAAGTAACTCTTTTTCTGTGGTTGTGTAATTCTTCTGTGCGTCATTTAGAACACGGCTGGCATAATAAATGACGTGCAGAAGCTTGTTATGCCTCTGTCCCAACACTGCACCAATGGCATGGTCACTGGCATCACACATTAGTTCAAATGGCAATGTCCAATCTGGTGCAGAGATGACTGGTGCTGTGACCAGCTTAGCTTTCAGGGTCTCAAATGCCTGCAGACACTGTGTGTCAAACACAAATAGTGTGTCAGCAGCTAGCAGGTTACTCAAAGGTTTTGCAATTTTTGAAAAATCCTTTATGAACCTTCTGTAGAATCCTGCATGCCCCAGAAAGCTTCTAATTGCCTTAACATTGGCAGGTGGTGGTAATTTTTCAATTACCTCTACCTTTGCCTTATCCATCTCTATTCCCCTGCTTGAAATTTTATGCCCAAGGACAATTCCCTCAGTCACCATAAAGTGACATTTCTCCCAGTTTAAAACCAGGTTAGTCTCTTGGCACCTTTTCAGGACAAGTGCTAGGTGATTAAGACAGGAGCTGAATGAGTCTCCATATACTGAGAAGTCATCCATGAAGACTTCCAGAAATTTCTCTACCATATCTGAGAAGATAGAGAGCATGCACCTCTGAAAGGTTGCAGGTGCATTGCACAGACCAAAAGGCATCCTCCTATAGGCAAACACGCCAGAAGGGCAAGTAAATGCTGTTTTCTCTTGGTCCTGAGGATCTACTGCAATTTGGTTGTAGCCTGAATAGCCATCCAAAAAGCAGTAATAATCATGACCAGCTAGTCTTTCTAGCATTTGGTCTATGAATGGTAAAGGAAAATGATCCTTTTTAGTGGCTGTATTGAGCCTTCTGTAGTCAATACACATACGCCACCCTGTGACTATTCTTGTAGGAACCAGTTCATTTTTTTCATTATGAACCACTGTCATGCCTCCCTTTTTGGGGACAACTTGGACAGGGCTCACCCAGGGGCTATCAGAAATAGGATAAATAATCCCAGCCTCTAGTAATTTAGTGACCTCTTTCTGCACCACCTCCTTCATGGCTGGATTTAGCCTCATTTGTGGTTGGACCACTGGTTTGGCATTATCCTCCAACAGGATCTTGTGCATGCATCTAGCTGGGCTAATGCCCTTGAGATCACTTATGGACCACCCAAGAGCTGTCTTGTGTGTCCTTAGCACTTGAATCAGTGCTTCCTCTTCCTGTGGATTTAAAGCAGAGCTTATAATCACTGGAAAAGTGTCACCCTCTCCCAGAAACGCATACTTCAGGGATGGTGGTAGTGGTTTGAGTTCAGGTTTGGGAGGCTTATCCCCCTCCTGAGGAATTTTCGAAAATTCCTTTGTTTCCACTGATTCTTCTTGATCAGGTTGAGCATCTTTGAAGATGTCCTCAAGCTCTGATTCTAAGCTTTCAGTCATATTGATCTCTTCTACCAGAGAGTCAATAATGTCAGCGCCCATGCAGTCATTTGGTGTGTCTGGATGCTGCATAGCTTTTACAGCATTCAACTTGAACTCATCCTCATTGACTCTCAGGGTTACTTCCCCTCTCTGTACATCAATGAGAGTTCGTCCAGTTGCTAGGAAAGGTCTTCCTAGAATGAGAGTTGCACTTTTGTGCTCCTCCATTTCCAGCACCACAAAGTCAGTTGGAAAGGCGAATGGCCCAACCTTGACAATCATATCCTCTATTATGCCTGATGGATATTTAATGGAGCCATCAGCAAGTTGGAGGCATATCCGGGTTGGTTTGACTTCTCCAGTCAACCCAAGCTTTCTGATAGTGGATGCAGGTATTAGATTGATGCTTGCTCCAAGATCACACAGGGCTGTCTTGGTGCAAGCACCTTCTAATGTGCATGGTATCATAAAGCTTCCTGGATCTTGAAGCTTTTCTGGTAAGCTTTTTAGAATGACTGCACTGCATTCTTCAGTGAGAAACACTTTTTCAGTTTCTCTCCAATCCTTCTTATGACTTAAGATTTCTTTCATGAACTTAGCATAAGAAGGTATTTGCTCAAGTGCCTCTGCAAACGAAATCTTTATTTCAAGAGTCCTTAGATAGTCTGCAAAGCGGGCAAATTGCTTATCCTGTTCTGCTTGGCGGAATTTTTGAGGATAAGGCATCTTGGCTTTATATTCTTCAACCTTAGATGCTGCAGGTTTATTCCTTACAGAAGTGGTTGAAGAAGCCTTGTTAGAGGGATTACTGTCAGCACTCTCAGTGATCCTCCCTTGGCGTCTGAACGCCAGGATTGGGTGGAAAATGGGCATTTAACGCCAACTTTTCCCCCTTTTCTGGCATTTGAACGCCAGAACTGGGCAGGGAATGGGCGTTTAACGCCAGCTTTCCCCCCTTTTCTGGCGTTTGAACGCCAAAAGTGTTCCTCTCTGGGCTCTTACTGTCCTCAGAGGGATTTTGAACAGTGGTTTGGTTATCCTCTGTCAATTGTTCCTTATTTGACTTTTTGCTCTTTTGAGCAGTGTTATTCAGTGTCTTCCCACTCCTCAGTTGAACTGCTTGGCATTCCTCTGTTATTTGTTTAGATATTTGCTGTTTAGCTTGATTCAACTGCAGTTCCATGTTCTTGTTAGCAACTTTAGTTTCATGGAGCATCTCTTTAAATTCTGCTAACTGTTCTGTCATCAGGAACAATTGTTGATTAAGCTCAATCATCTGTTCTTGAGGATTAGGATCAGTGGCTAGTGCCATGACTTCCTCTTTTGGAGAGAACTCATTGCTAGAGTACAAATATTGGTTTCTAGCAACAGTGTCTATAAGCTCTTGAGCTTCTTCAATTGTCTTCCTCATGTGTATAGATCCACCAGCTGAGTGGTCTAAAGACATCTGAGCTTTTTCTGTAAGCCCATAGTAGAAGATGTCTAACTGTACCCACTCTGAAAACATTTCAGAGGGGCACTTTCTTAGCATACCTCTATACCTCTCCCAGGCATTATAAAGGGATTCATTATCCTCTTGTTTAAAGTCTTGGATGTCCAGCCTTAGCTGTGTCATCCTCTTTGGAGGGTAAAAGTGATTCAGGAATTTGTCTGATAACTGTTTCCATGTCTTTATGCTTGCTGTAGGTTGGTTATTTAACCACCTTTTAGCTTGATCTTTTACAGCAAATGGAAACAGTAATAGTCTGTAGACATCCTGATCTACCTCTTTATCATGTACTGTGTCAGTAATTTGTAAGAATTGTGCCAGAAACTCAGTAGGCTCTTCCTGTGGAAGACCGGAATACTGGCAATTTTGCTGCACTATGATAATGAGTTGAGGATTTAGCTCAAAGCTGCTTGCTTTGATGGGAGGTGTACAGATGCTACTCCCATATGCAGCTGTAATGGGGTTAGCATATGACCCCAGAGTCCTTCTGGACTGATCAATTCCACTTAGGTCCATAATGGATAAAGGGAAATGATATGGATTGCAAAGAGATAAAATATTTTGTTTTTTTTTGAATTAAACGAAAAAAATAAAATAAAATAAAAGGAAATTAAGATAAAAATTCGAGAATCAAAAAGAAAATAAGATCAAAGCAAATTGAGAACTGAATCAATTAGTTAATTAAAAAGATTTTGAAAAGAGCAATTAAAAAGATATGATTGAAAAATTTTTATGAAAAAGATTTGATTTTTGAAAAGAGGAAAGAGAAAAACAACAAAATGACACCAAACTTAAAACTTTTAGAAAATCAAACACTAATTTTCGAAAATTTTTAAGGGAAAAACACAAAGAGGACACCAAACTTAGAATTTTTATAGATCAAAAAGAGACTAAGGACATGCAAAATCGAAAAACCAAAAGAAAAGTAAAAGCATGCAATTGACACCAAACTTAAAATATGAAACTAGACTCAACTAAAAGACTCTAAACCAACAAAAACAAAACAGTCCTAATCTAAGCAACAAGATAAGCCGTCAGTTGTCCAAACTCGAACAATCCCCGGCAATGGCGCCAAAAACTTGGTGCACGAAATTGCAATCACACTTTTGCAATCCCGCACAACTAACCAGCAAGTGCACTGGATCGTCCAAGTAATACCTTACGCGAGTAAGGGTCGATCCCATGGAGATTGTGGCTTGAAGCAAGCTATGGTTATCTTGTAAATCTTAGTCAGGATATCAGAAATTATCAGGATTGATTGTGAAAAGAAAAAGAACATGAAATAAGTACATGTTTTGCAGTAATAGAGAATAGGTTGGGGTTTTGGAGATGCTCCATCTTCTGAATCTCTGCTTTCCTACTGTCTTCTTCTTCAAGCACGCAAGGCTCCTTCCATGGCAAGCTGTATGCAAGGGTTTCACCGTTGTCAGTGGCTACCTCCCATCCTCTCAGTGGAAATGTTCAACGCACCCTGTCACGGCACGGCTATCCATCTGTCGGTTCTCAATCAGGCCGGAATAGAATCCAGTGATTCTTTTGCATCTGTCACTAACGCCCCGCCTTCAGGAGTTTGAAGCTCGTCACAGTCATTCAATCATTGAATCCTACTCAGAATACCACAGACAAGGTTTAGACCTTCCGGATTCTCTTGAATGCCGCCATCAATTCTAGCTTATACCACGAAGATTCCGGTTAAAGAATCCAAGAGATATCTACTTAATCTAAGATAGAACGGAGGTGGTTGTCAGGCACACGTTCATAGTTGAGAATGATGATGATTGTCACGGATCATCACATTCATCCGATTTAAGAACAAGTAGTATCTTAGAATGGAAGCAAGCATGATTGAATGAGAAACAGTAGTAATTGCATTAATCCATCAAGACACAGCAGAGCTCCTCACCCCCAACCATGGGGTTTAGAGACTCATGCTGTGGAAGGTACACAAAGAAACGTGTAAAGTGTCATGAGGTACAGATACAATGTCAAAAGATCCTATTAATAGTAAACTAGTAACCTAGGGTATACAGAAATGAGTAAATGACGTAAAAATCCACTTCTGGGTCCACTTGGTGTGTGCTTGGGCTGAGCAATGAAGCATTTTCGTGTAGAGACCTTTTCTGGAGTTAAACGCCAGCTTTTATGCCAGTTTGGGCGTTTAACTCCAAGTTTTATGCCAGTTCCAGCGTTAAACGCTAGAATTTCTGAGGCTGATTTGCCACGCCGGTTTGGGCCATCAAATCTTGGGCAAAGTATAGACTATCATATATTGCTGGAAAGCCCAGGATGTCTACTTTCCAACGCCGTTGAGAGCGCGCCAATTGGGCTTCTGTAGCTCCAGAAAATCCACTTCGAGTGCAGGGAGGTCAGAATCCAACAGCATCTGCAGTCCTTTTCAGTCTCTGAATCAGATTTTTGCTCAGAACCCTCAATTTCAGCCAGAAAATACCTGAAATCACAGAAAAACACACAAACTCATAGTAAAGTCTAGAAAAGTGAATTTTAACTAAAAACTAATAAAAATATACTAAAAACTAACTAGATCATACTAAAAACATACTAAAAACAATGCCAAAAAGCGTATAAATTATCCGCTCATCAATGATGAACTTGAAGATGGGTGTAGAAACAAGATTTGGGATTCGGGAATATATGAGGATCAATTTTGGGAGCTCAAAACTTGTGAAGAACTCCATCAAAGCTTGAGGAATTTACTTAGTATGGATAGAGCTTATTGGAAGACCAAGCATTGGTGGAAGTTTCAGGATGAGTTCAAGCAGAAGCCGCAATGACAAAGGAGCTCATCAAATGTCCAACTTAAGGACTATAACAAAAAGTGTTGGGTGGGAGACAACCCACCATGGTATGATCGTTCCCTCTCAATTTTACTCTGTTTGTGAATTTCGATTGAACCTGGAATTTTTGCATAACATTCATTGCATTTTTTCATTCTGCATACTGCATATAAAAAAAATCCGCATGTGACGCGAGCGCGTCGCTGACATGTCCGCGTCACCAGTGCATTTTAAAGAAAGGATAATTGAACAGAGAGTCACGTGAGAGCGTGGCTGGAGGCGTGCCTTTGGCACAAATTGATCCACGTGACCGCGTCGCCGACGCGTCCGCGTCATATGGAAAATAAGCCTCCTACGCGTCTGCGTCACCCACGCGAACGCGTGCCCTGTGAAATCGACGTAAAGGGGTGCATGGCAGAGCGTTATGATGGAGCTGGGCTGGACTCGTGCTAGAAGCACAAGCCCTCCCACGCGAACGCGTGATCCATGCGTTCGAGTCGATTTTCAAAAATGGCCTTTCACGCGATCGTGTCAACCACGCGACCGCGTCACCCAGATTTTTGGCAAAATGAGTTTGGAACAGAGAGTTGTGCGAGCGCGAGGCTGCCCTCGCGCCACTCGCACGGATCATGTCACACGTCCGCATGACCGACGTGACCGCGTCGAATCATTTAAGCGCTGCTCGCGCGAACGCGTACCCCATGCGTCCGTGTCGCTCGCGCCGCACAGCTCATCCAACTCTGCCAAAAATATCTTATCTTTTCCCTTCCCAAATCCTAATTTTTCTTCTATCTTTCCTTCATTATATTTTACTTACTTTATCTGCATACTTTCATTCATTGCATTCATGCATATTTTTATTGGTGTTGATATTTATTTTGTGGATTGTTGAGAAATTATTTGACAATTATATATTATTTTTATAGGGTTGCTTGCATGTTCTAATTAATATTTTCCATACCTTATTTAATATGCATGCTTTGTGTTTGTGAAAACGCCCATATGGCATTTTGCATTATTCTTGGATTTTTTTTAAATCTACTACTCTAAATGCCTGCTTTTCACATAACCCCTTCTCTATTTTATTATTTAAATATAATTGTCATTACAAACATGTTGTTAGTTTGAAAGACTTGGTAATCTAACTTGGACATTGAATGCTTGATCTATGCTACTCATGCCTTTGCCAGCATGCCAATAAACATCTTGCATTTAATTGTTATTACATGCACTTGCTATATTTCCATTGATGAACTTTTCACATATAGTCATGACCATGTGGTAACGTCATTCCTCTTTATTGTGCATTGATTACCACCTTTTCCGCTCTCTTCCTTGCTCTAACCCTTAGCTTTCAAAGTTACTTTCTTTTTTCCTTTTCAGAATGGCCACCAAGAAGGGTAAAGAGAAAGCTACTTCCAAACCACCGGCAAGGAAAGGAACCAAAAGAGCACTAGTTGCAGAGCCACCCATCCACATGTACATCTCAGCATGCATCGAGGATAGTGCAATCTTTAAGTGTGGGGAGGTCGATACCGATCTCCACGGGTTAGTTAGTCCCTTCTCAACACCAATGTTAATTTGTTAATTGTTGCATTTGCATGTTTGTTTGATTTTATGCATTTAGTCACTACTTGGTTAAAGTAATATTTTCTTTTTCAAGAAATTTTTATAGTATTTCACTAATTTAAATTGAATTTTTTTTTGTTAAATTTGTTTGAAGTTGTATTTAGAACATGGTTTTTGAGCCGAAGAACACACAACCCGTGAGATTTTGAGCTTATTTATATGGTTACATTATTTAACCATGATATTTTATTCTTGTGTGTTTTACTTCTCTATGATTGCAATCTGTATTTTGTTCCAGTCTATATGTCCAATATTTAGTGTATTTACATACTTGCATATGATTGAGGCCATTATTTGAATTTTTCCTCACTTGTCCCAAATTTGCCCACCTTTTACATCACCTTTGTTAGCCCCTTGAGCTTTTAATCCCCTCTTGTTCTATAAACCACATTACTAGCCTTAAGCAGAAAAACAAAATAAAAATCCCAAGTTGAATCCTTGGTTAGCTTAAGATAGAAATTGTGTAATTGTTTAAGTGTGGGAAAACTTTATGGGAATATGGATGATAGAAACAAGGTAGAAAGTTGAAAAGAATAAAGATATTTCAAAATAAAAATTTTTGGGAAGCATGCTCATGTGAAATCAAAGTAATTAAATTACCATGTGCAAATAAAAAAAATTCAGTATTTAAATAAAGGGATACAAAAGAATTCCCCAAATGCAAAATAAAGCAATGCACATGGGACAAAATTCAAAAATAAGTTTGATACATGAGCATGTAATACAAAAGTGGAAAAAATTTGGTTAGCTAGGTAAAGAATTTTAAATTTTATAAAGTATGTATATGTTAGGTGAGATCTTAGACTAATCAAGGATTCACTCTGTTAGCTTACTTAGCCTTATATGTACATCCTTACCTTTACCTCAGCCCCATTACAACCCTGAAAAGACCTCATGATGTTTGCATTGGTATACTAAATATTTGTTGATTGGTTAGATGAAGAACAAAGTTTAGAAAGCATGATTAGAGAAGAGTAGAGTGAATTACCTTATACACTTGAGAGATTAGAATGCATATACACTTCCTGTGAAAGTTCAGTGCTTAATTCTATGTTCCTTGCCTTCTTGAGCTATCTTCTTACAAGTCTACTTCTCTTTATTTTATATGATTTGAATTAGTGAAATCTGATTTATGTTTGTCTTGGAGAACTTATTTATTTTTAACCAAGTAGATAGAAACATCTTAGCATGTAGTTGCATTTATAGGTTGCATTTCATACATTCTTACCATTCTCCTTCACTCTTTTAGTTCTCTTGAGCTTAGCATGAGGACATGCTAATGTTTTAAGTGTGAGAAGGCTGATAAACTACTATTTTATGGTTTATCTTGTGCTCAATTGAGTGGTTTTTATCTATTCTTTACCCACTTATTCATATGATTTGCATGTTTTATATTTTTCTTCCTGATCCTGTGCTATGATTGAAAACATGCTTCTTTGGCATTTATTTCCTTTTATTTTAATCCTCTCTTATTACCATTAGATGCCCTGATATGTGTGTTAAGTAATTTCAGGAATTACAGGGCAGGAATGGCTTAGAGGATGGAAATGAAGCATGCGAAAGTGGAAGGAATACAAAAAGTTGAAGGAACTGAAAAGCTATCAGCCTGACCCTCTCGCACTAAAACGATCATAACTTGAGCTACACAGATCCAAATGATGCGGTTCCACTTGCATTGGAAAGCTAACATCAGGGGCTTCGATTTGATATATAATTTGCCATAATGGCAGATAGGCGACGAGAACGCGAGCTCCACGCGGACGCATCGCATCTGCGAACTTCAATCCGCACGGACCAGATTTCACAATCAGCGACTTTTGAACTATTTCTGACCCAGTTTTCGGCCCAGAGAACACAGATTAGAGGCTATAAGGTGGGGGAATGCATCCATTCATGATCATGCTTTTCATAATTCACTTTTTAGGATTTAGATGTAGTTTTTAGAGAGAGAGGTTCTCTCCTTTCTCTTAGGTCTTAGGATTAGGATTCCTCTTAAAGGATTTAGAATTTATTATTTCAACTTATAATTTTTATTGGGATTGTTTCTTCATACCAGGTTCAATAATTTATGTTTCTCTTCTACTTTTATTTACTCTGATGCTTTCATTTGTATCTGATTTGTGTTGCCCAATTGGTTTATGAACTCTCTATGTTTAGATTGATTTTCTATTTAATATAATTTGAGGTATTTCAGACTCATGATTGCTTTTCTTTAATTTTAATTTGGATTATTTACTATTGGCTTTAATTGATTAACTGGAAGCTCTTGAGTTATCAACTATTCATGATTGATTGTTATGTTGGCTGATTAATTGGAATTTCACTAACTCTAGTCTTTCCTTAGGATTTGGCTAGGACTTGGGAAATCTAACCAATTGGTTCACTGGACTTTTCCTTGCTTACGCAAAGGTTAACTAAGTGGGATTAACTTCCATTCTTATAGGAGTAACTAGGATAGGACTTCCGAAATTTCATATCTTGCCAAGAGTTTATTTTGTAGTTATTTATTTTAATCGTCATTTGAATTACATACTTCTTCCTTATTTCCAAAACCCCCAATTTTACCTTTTTCATAGCCAATAATAAGCACATACCTCCCTGCAATTCCTTGAGAAGACGACCCGAGGTTTGAATACTCGGTTATCAATTTCAAAAGGGTTTGTTACTTGTGACAACCAAAACGTTTGTAAGAAAGGTTGATTGCTTGGTTTAGTAACTATACTTACAACGAGAGTTTGCTATAACTTCTAAACCATCAATCTTTAGTTCTTCAAGGAGATGGAATATCTTTGGGATAAGTCTCCCCATCAGAAGGAATGACAATTCGAGAATGCACAGAAGGCGTGCCCCCTTGCTTACCTCTTTGCCTGCCTCTAGTTGAAGTTTCTTATTCTGATTGAAACTTCTCCTTCCTCCTCTTCCTCTCGGATATCCCCTGGCTCGGCCTTGGTAGTGGGAATATTGATTCCGAGAAGGTGCTCGATGCCCCCATTGAGGATTACGTCGATACAGATGATCACGCCTCTGGAATTCCTGACAATTCCTAATCCACCGAACACCTATGGCCTGGGATCGGCTCAAAGGTGCAATCACCTCATGCTGAGGAATCTTTGAACTAGAACCCTCCACTCGTCGAATTGGCTGCCTCTAGCGTGCTTGCTCTTCTCTATGAGCCAATTCTTTCTTCATTCTTTCCTTTTCAAATATTGCTGCCGCTTCAGCATCAAAGACAACATTGCACCTTGGACACAGGGATATGTCCCGGTCTTTGATCTTTTGCTGAACTAAAAAATCCAGCAAGCCATCCCCTATTCTAGGGTACACAGATCTCACCTGTGACTCGAAATCATCAACAGCCACATCAAAATCATATGACATGCCAACCATATTCACCCCTAGACAAGGTTTAACATAACTGGCATCAACTTCGAAGGGATCTACATCAACCTTTATCTCTTTCTTGACATCATCAAATTTCAACCGTCCTTCCATGATTACTTCTTGAATCAAGTCCCTGAAATGGACACAACTGTTAGTCAAATAACTTGTTGCTGTGTGAAATTTACAGTAAGGCTTTTCTTTTAAATCTTTCACAGAAAGTAAAGTTCTACCCTCAGGCAAAACTAATTGTTTATCTTTAAGCAACACATCGAAAATCTTATCAGATTTTGAAATATCAAAACTATATTTCTTTCCACTTTTTAGTTTTGAATCATTCGACTTTTCATTACTAGGAAGTTTCTTCAGTAAAGAACAAACATATGGAGGACATTTCTTCAGTTAAGCCAAATTGACTTATGTTTCGAAATCGAATTCCTCCTCTGAGGACTCCATGGTTACATAGGCAACCTTTTCTTTTCGAGTAAAAGGTTTACTTTTTGACATCTGCTCATTTCTATACTTTTCTTTCTCTTTTTTCATGAGTTCAGTCTGTCGAACCTTTTCAGCCAAATGGGCCAAATCAGGAATATGCACATTAAGCAGTTTTTTGTGCATATAGAATCCTAACCCTATGGTTGCTTTTTTCACTATCTCACTTTCGGGTAATGACACATAGCATCTACTTCTAGCATTTTTGAAACGTATTAAATAATCATCGATGGTTTCTCCATCTTCATGTTACAAAGCCACTAAATCAGAAACTGCTACATTCATCTCCCCTCGATAAAACTGAGCGTGAAAAGCAGTTTCTAACTGATTCCATGTTGTGATCGAATTTGGTCTGAGATTCAAAAACCAAGTAAATGCATTCTTCGTCAATGAAGAAGGAAAAAACTTCTTTTTCAAATTTTCATCATTAGCTAAGTTCCCGATCTCGACCAAATAACAAGCAACATGTTCAGTAGTTGATTCTCCAACTTCCCCAGCAAATTTTTTGACTATCTTCAGATTCTTCACCCCTCTTGGCACTTCAGACATCTGAACAACTTGGGAAAAAGTGGACACAAAATGTGGTTGATTTATAAAACCAATATTCAGCCCAACCTGATTTAATACTTCTTCCACAATTCTAGTGACTTGATAACGTTCACCGCCACGTAATCTGGCTAAAAGGTCATAATCATTTTGACCTCGGGGAACTACATAAGGATTTTCTCTATTCAAAATATTGTTTTCATTTTGAAAAACATTTTCTGCTCCTTCGTTATTTCCCCTGGCATTATGCCTTTCACCTTCATCATAACCGACAATTCGAGCAATCCTTTTGACGTGTCTAGCAAGACGATCAAATTTCAATTCATGATCAGCCATCATGGGATTCAGAATTGTTGTCATTTGTTGGGTCAATAAATTGACCAAGTCATGATGACTTTCCTCCACTTGTTGTCGATATACTGCCATCGAATTAGCAGCATTCGAAGTGGAGCCCACATTATAATCATGAGAATACTCGAAATGTTGTTGTGGATTTTGAGTATTATTAACTCCATTTGTATTTCCAAAACGGATAGGCAAAATAAAGCAACCCACCGGGGTGTATAACCAGGAGGAAGACCATAAAGAGGTCAACCAGCAGTTAATTGAGGATGATATGGTGGCACAGGGCCACGTGGACGAATATTACGTCCCATATTTCCAATCTGAACAATCGTAACTGCTATACTTTCAGTTCCAATTGCAGCCTCCGAACGTGAAGACACGTTGGCCTATTGCACATATACTGGTATGCTCTCATTAGTGGATGAACCACCATTCACAATCGATATCTCATCAGCCATGTGAATGATTTTCCCACTCCGTAATCGCATACACCAAGTAATATTGGAAAAAGTTATTTGACACACTTCGATTTAAAAACTGTTCCACCGGGCGTGCCAATTTGTTTTGTCGATTTTTAGCAAATCGATGGTGGTTCAATTCTAATGGTCTGGGAGTGAAACCTACTCCTCTTTGCAGGTACTAGTTCTTCTAAAAGTGCATCAAAGTATCTTCCATTAGATAAGTTTTAAGAATAAAAAATTAATTAAACTTTGTAAATTGAAGAACTCAAAGAAAAAAAATAAAATTTTTAAAAGGGAAATCGTTTATAAATAAAAAATAACTTGCATTGAAATTTAAAAGAAAGCAATAAAATGCCTTCGATTGGATCAAAGGACTTCAACATGAAAGATTTAAATGCAGAAGGATAAATTGAACAATGAAAATAAAAAGAACTTAGAAAATAAAATTGCTTGAAATGTTAAATTTACAGAAAAGTAAATTAAAAGAGTGAAAAGATGGAATGAACCCTACAGAAAAGTTACTCGATTGCAGACTCAGGAATTCACTGGGATGTGAGTGTGCTTGAGTTTTTTTTCTGAGTAAAAGTTTCAACCCGTATTCCCTAACGCTTCCTAATATTTATAATCTATCTTTCGTAACTGACAATTAATTACAATCAATTACGAAATTACAGCTTTGAATGTAATCCCTCTTGGTAACCGTTCCCGCACTTGATTATAGTCATTTCCCATGATTTCTTCGCATGATAAAAGCCACTAACTGTTCCATTACCATGATTGTTCGATTCGTCTATCGAATGTCTTATTAGATTACTTATTTCGAGTCTCTTTATTCGATTAGGCTTATTCGATCACTAAGTCAATCGAAGTCCAATCTGCGCCAATCACTTCCAACCTCACGCTTACGCATACATCTTTCTCGAGACATTGTCTCTGACTTGCTTCGAATCAATTTACTTTCATCTAAAATATTTTTCGATCAACAGTAATAATAACATGAAAAGGTAGCTACTAGCTAGTAAAGTCGAATAGAGAAGGCATGGTAGTAGTATCACTGTAAATGTTTTAGTATATCCAGTGGCCACAAAATCTTACTGGAATAAGATGAGCAATTATATAATTTAACAGCATGAGAAGAAGATGGCCACGAAAAACTTAATTTCAACTTTAAATAGCAGAACTCCCCAAAAGAGTTGTTACTAACAAATTTGATACCAATTTTATGTACCGATTCATCGCCAAACCCCAATGTTTCCACTCTCCCAAATCAATCCCTTTCCAACTATCACATACCCACAAACTAAAGGTTCCAAAAGTTTCATCTTTTTCATCCAATCCTTGAATGCCCTAAGCTCTAAGCCCTAACCCTATTTTCCCTTTTTCTTTTGTTGTAGAAATTCAGTGGGTTTCATCTGTTCTCAATGGCTTCGAAACCGAAGAAGTTAGCAGCTAACAACTCTGGTCTTACTGCTACCCCTGACACAGCTACTAAGGGTTACTTTATGCAACAAACTATGAGTATTTTTTTTTTCTAAGTTTCTAAATTTAAGTTTTTTTTAAATCATTTATTGTTTTAATCAGGTGTTTGGATTTTGTTTTGTGGTATTCCAATTGCAAATGATTAGAATCAAAGACCCCATATATAAGATGGATTTGAATGGCTAGAGCTAGAAGAAGTGAAAGTAGTGCCACTAACCTTCGACAGAGACACGACGGCGACCGGCGAGACGACGGTGATTGGCGACACGGCGGTGAGCTACTCCAAGCCTCGAATAGAGAAGCCAGGAAGGACCAAAAAGGGAGAAGGAGGACGCCGAGCTACAAGAGAGGGCCTGGGCTCGAGACAGTTGAAAGGAGGAAGCCGCGGAGGTGCCGATAGCACGGACGGCGGCGACACTGCGGCAGAACCGTTGCAGGGAGAACCTAGGGTTTAGGTTTGGTGATTTTGAACTTTGCTTCGGGTTTTATAGGGATAGTGATTCACGAATAGGGGTGTGTGTTGGGGGAAGGGGGTGAGATAGTGAGGCTGACGTGCTGAAAGTTGGTGTTGTTGTAAAATAAATAGGGAAGAGGTAATAAAATAAAGTATAAATAGAAAAACACTACTATTGGTATTTACCAATACTATTATAATACTATAAAGATAATATATTAATATTATATTAGTAGTATATGAAAAGAGAAAGTAAAGAAGTGCTTTGTAGTGTAAGAAAGAGAGAGAGGGAGTAATTGTTTTATTATTATTGTGTATTGTAATTAAGGCTATAAAGCCTTATTTATAGTTGTACAAGATTAGTTTTTTCAAGCTTTGGAAAGAATGGCACCGCCTACATTAAAGGTTTGTATTATCCAAGCACCTTTTAATTCGATAAAGGGTTGGTGGTCATCCATACTGTAACACTCCCCCTTGGATGACCATTATGAATATGCCTCATTAAAACCTTACTAAAGAAAACCCAATAGGAAAAACTTTAGTGAAGGAAAAAGAGTACAAATTCTTTGTGATGAGAACTGCCTCATTAGAAACCTTGTCAAGAAAAACCCAATGGGAAAAACCTGACTAAGGAAAAAAGAGTACAGTCTCCCCCTCTTGTCGAAATCATTTAATATCTCGAAATCGGCGCCTCCCAATCTCATGCACGAATCTTTCAAAGAAGGATTTTGGGAGTAACTTTGTGAATAAATCTTCCAGATTGTCACTTAAGCGGATCTGTTGAATATCAATTGTCCATTGATTTTGAAGATCATGAGTGAAGAAGAATTTGGGAGAAATATGCTTTGTTCTATCACATTTGATGTATCTGCCTTTAAGTTAAGCAGTGCATGCTGTATTATCTTCAAAGAGGAAAGTTGGAGCTATCTTATGATTAATTAGTCCGCATGATACAGAATATATTGGATCAAACTCCTGAGCCAAAACACTCGCAACTTGCTTCATGAATCGCTAGTATTTCAGCATGATTAGAGGATGTTGCTGCAATAGTTTGTTTCGTGGACCTCCATGATATAGCTGTACCTCCATATGTGAACAGGTATCCTGTTTGAGATCTCCCTTTGTGTGGATCAGACAAGTATCCAGCATCTGCATAGCCAACTAGTTGTGACTTGGATCCATATGGATAAAACAATCCCATATCAACCATTCCATGAAGATATCAAAAGATTTGTTTAATTCCACTCCAATGTCTTCTGGTTGGAGAGGAACTATATCTTGCTAGTAAATTCACAGCAAATGATATATCGAGTCTTGTATTATTAGCAAGATACATTAGTGCTCCAATGGCACTAAGATATGGTAGTTCAGGAAAAAGGATATCTTCATTTCTTCCTTAGGACGGAATTGATTATTTTCCACATTCAAAGATCTTACGATCATTGGAGTACTTAATGGATGTGACTTATCCATATAAAATCTCTTCAAGATCTCTTCTGTGTATGTTGTTTGATGAATAAAGATCCTATTTTTTATATGCTCGATCTGCAGGCCGAGAGAAAATTTAGTCTTTCCAAGATCTTTCATCTCAAACTCTTCTTTTAGAGTTTTTATAATTGTTGGAATCACTTTAGGAGTCCCAATGATATTTAAATTATCAACGTACATAGCAATTACCATGAATCAAGATGCATATTTTTTTATGAAAACACATGGACAGATATAGGGGTGTTCAAAAAATAACCAAAATGTGGTAAACTGGTTAAAAAACCATAACCACATTTTGGTTAACCAGTTTAATAAAACAATTTTAAAAACCATATCCATATTTTTTGAAATTGGTTAACCAAAACCAAATTAAAAAAACGGATTTTTAACCGGTTAACCAAAACCAAAATCAAATTAAAATTAAAACCTAAATCAAAACCTAATTTCAAATTCACTCTTCCAGGCTTCGACAAAACCCAATTCACTCTTCTCCAGTTCACCGCCGTCAACAGTTCTTCTCCTCCGCCTCTCGCCGGAGCTCGCCGGTGATTCGTGGGACCTTTACCTCTTCGAGTCTTCACCTTGATTCGCGACTCTGTCTCTCTGCCTCGACCTCCCTTTCGCGACTCTATCTTCACTTTGATTCGCCTGAGTATCTCTCTTTTTCGGTCTCTTCTTCTTTCGTCGGTGGCTCGCCGGAGCTCATCAATTGAGGTAAGCCTCCTCCTTACCCTTAGTTATGAGTTCTGAGTTGAATTTGTTATCTGGGTTTTTTCTATTTTTTTGATTTGTTCTGTTATGTTTCTTCATTATGTTACTTTTGACTTCTTCGTTTTAATGGATTGAAAATGTGCAGATTTTAAATCTCTCAATATTGAACTCTTCATTTCAATGGATCCTGCTGTAAGTTTCTTCTTCACTGTGGTTCACTTTTTGATTGGTTAAGACTTAATTAATTTGTATGAATTGAATGGAGAATTGTTCACATTTAGTTTTTGAATTCTGGTTATGTAAATGGCTTTGGCAATTCAAGTGCAAATGTTCCTATTTTTTTGTGATCAAGCTTTTATTTTGTTTTATTTAATTTGTCAATCATATGAAAAATCATTATTTAGTTGAAGAAAACTAACTTATCTTATACATGTTTTCGGCTTCTTTGTTCTGATTTTTGTTGAAGAAATAATATGGATTTTTGTTCATCTCCTTTGATTTTGGTCCTGCATTCTTGTTTTACATTGTTCAATTTAATCTTTTGAAGTTAATTGTTATATGCAATGCTTATAGCTATGAGTTTGCAGCGTGTAAGTTGGACTGAGAATCATTGTTATATGCTAGTTTTGTTGAGAAATATTTTGGTATATGGTTGTAGGATGAGTGACATAGGAATGGAAACAGAGTGAAGTGATAGAAATTTGTTGTTTAGTACCAAATTCTGCTTAGAGATTTCTAACTTGAAGTACAGGTTCCTGCTAGATTAAAATATTGTAGGAAAACTATTCGACAAAATGTGAGGATTTAGCTCTTTTATGAAATTCCAGTGCTTCAGGAGAATAGAGGCAGGATATTAGTTGAGTCCTTGATCTAACATTAGCCCTTAACTTTAACTATTAATTTTGTTAGACATTGACCATTTGAGTCAAATACAGGCACATAACAGAAGATCTCTTATTATTACAGTTGTACCAAGGAACTTGTGTATGAACTATGAAGCTACTACCATAAGTATGGCCTTACTATCAAGTATGGCCACCTTAGCTAAGAGGTCAAGCACAATCTGACACCATGCATTTTACAACAATGGCAATAAGTGATTTTTAATTAAAAATTAACTAATCCAGTTTTAACTACAATCCAATAGTCATTAATTTATATTCTGCCTTTTCCATCTAGTTCAGTAAGCTACACACTCTAACTAATTTATATTAGGTCCCATCTTCTATTTGGTGATGAACATTATTTTCTACTGACACGTACAATTTAAATGTGCTAATATAATATGGCACTCTTAGCTGTTATCTATAATTGCACTTAGTTACCAATTGCATATGCATCTTTGGCTAGCTTCACATGCTTTCTTAATTTTTTATTATTATTGTTAGTATTCACAATTTGTTGCGTTGTATATTGGTTATAAACAATAGTAATCAATGATACTGTACTTTTTGCGTGCTCTCTTATGAACCTGATGATGATCATTATCATCACAAATACAAGATATATTAAAAATTACTATGTACCTGGATTCAGTTGTCCTTTGTAGCTTGTGGTTTGAAGTGTTTGATTTGATGTTATGAATGCTGTGATAATCAGTAATCCTGTTGTAGCTTCAAATTGTTATAAGTTTCTGAATTGGTATATATGTGTAGTTTCAAATTGATATAACTTATTCAGAAACTTTAATTAATATATATATATGTGTAGCTTCAATCACCTTTTGCACTTTAAATTGAGCTTGTTTGTACTTGTTTGTGAACATCAACATTTTGAACACCCTTGGAATCAGTTTCAAAGTATATGTATATATTCTGTGAACTTGGCTTTGTGCTTGATAACTTTGCTTTGTTGAAATATTTAATAATTAGATTTTATGGCTTCTTATTCAAAATGAGGTAGCTGATCGTGATGTTCCCATGTCAGAGTCTGCAGAGCATTCGGCTTCTGCATTACCTCCTCTCCCAACCACATCATCTGAGCACAAAAATCGATCAATAGTTTGGGACCACTTCAAGAGAACATCTGATGAGGAAAATAAGGCTCAATATCAACACTGTTTGAAAGTGATCAAGTGTGGGAATGGAACAAGTGCAATGAGATCACATTTAAAGATTTGCATAAGCAATCCCGGTTCAGATAGAGGCAAATGACAGAAAACAGGCACATCGCCTAGCCCAGAAGCACAAGTGGGTAGTTTTGATGCAGAATATGCCCAGAAAAAATTGATATCAATGTTTGTTCGTGAGGAGCTTCCTTTTCGATTTGTAGAAAGTCAAGGTTTCAAAGAATATTTGGCGGCTCTGCAACCAGGATTCAACACTCTTTCACGTATTACATTGGCATGTGACATCTTGATGCTCTATGAAACAAAGAAGGTTCAACTTCAAAAATAGTTTTCCAAATACGGAGGAAGAGTTTGTCTTACAACTGATAACTGGAGTTCATGTCAGAATATGGCGTATATGTGTTTGACTGTTCATTTCATTGATGTGGACTGGAAGTTGCAAAAGAAAATACTAAATTTTTGCCAAGTCACCAACCACACGGGAGAGATTATGGCTCAAAATGTTGAAGCTTGCTTGAATAGCTGGAAGTTGAACAAGATCTTGAGTTTGACAGTTGATAATGCATCGTCTAACGATGTAGGAGTTATGTATTTAAAAAAAAGGCTGATTTCTTGGAAGAGTTCAGTTTTGAATGGAGAGTATCTCCATATGCGGTGTTGTGAGCATATTTTAAACCTGATTGTGAAGGATGGATTGAAGGAGATTGATAATTCGGTCACCAAAATTCGGGATGCTGTGAAGTATGTTAGATCCTCAAATTCAAGATTAACTAGGTTCAAGGCATGTATTGCACAAGAGAATATTCCACATAAGAGTCTTGTTTGCATAGATGTTGAAACGTGATGGAACTCTACATACTTAATGTTAGTAGCAGCCTTAAAGCATCAGAAGGCATTTGAGCTATTAGAGATGCAAGACAAAAAATTTGTTGAAGAATTAAACAAGGGAAGATGGGTACCTTCAATTCAAGATTGGGATTATGCTAAGTCTGTTTTACCGTTTTTAGAGATGTTTTACGATGCTACACTTCGCATCTCTGGATCCTCTTATGTCACTAGTAACTTATACATGAAAGAAGTGTTTGCTCTTGGAAGGAGGATTCAACAATATCGTGATGATGATGATTTGAGCATAAGTCTTATGGCAAGTAAGATGAAAGCAAAATACAACAAATATTGGGGAAATGCAAAAACTATTAACATGTTGTTGTTAATTGCCATAGTTCTAGATCCTTGCCATAAGTTGGATTATATTGAGTGGTGCCTAGTTAATTCTTTTGGTGCAGAAGTGGGCGGTGAATTGAAGGCAAAGTTGTCTTCTTGTCGTCATTCACTTTATAATTTATATCAAGGTGCAGATGAAGGAAACCAAGATGATACCCTCTCCCAACCGAGTCCAAGTGATAAAGCCAAAGACATTTATGATATGGGGTTATATCGCCGATCAACTGGTCACAAATCCAATTTTAAATCTGAGCTTGATCGTTATTTGAATGAAGACTGTGAGCCAGATGATAAGCCTTTGGATATTCTAGGATGGTGGAAGGTTAACTCGAATAGGTTTTTTGTCCTAGTAAATATGGCACGGGACATATTGGCTATACCAGTTTCAACAGTAGCTTCTGAGTCTGCTTTTAGTATGGGGGGAAGAATCATCGATCAATATCGTAGCTCATTGACTCCTAAGATGGTAGAAGCCCTTGTATGTACTGAAGATTGGCTTAAAGGAGACTTTTTCTCTTCTCTTGCACCTGAGAATTTCGAAGAGCTTGAAAAGGTCGAGCAAGGTAAATTGAATATTAAATGTTTCTTAAATATATCATATGATTTACTTAGAAAATGTTTTAGTTTAACTTATAATTATAATTTTTTAAAAGTTATAATTATAGTTTTTTTGTGTGTACAGATTTGATTTTATCAGAGGACATTACTTGTTCAGTGGGTCCAGTTTCAATTGCGCTTGAGGATGACTAGAAAGTCTTGATTGTTTATTTTCTTTAGTTGTTCTAAACACTTAGGTGGTAAAGAGATTAGACTTGGTTTTTCATATATGATTAGACTTGTATATGTTTATGTTTATGTTTATGTTTGGTGACAGATCAAAGAAATTCAATACTCCTTGGATGGGAATATTGGTGTCAACAATTATAGTAGTTGCAATGTCATTTTTTGCTATTAGAATTTGCATTGTTTCTTTGGCTTAGGAGAAAATTTTCATCGTTGAAGAGGCCTTTTGAAGTGCCATTGTGAATGAAGGGTTTGATCCCAATGTGCCTTATACCTTCTTTGCTCTTGGTGTATGTGATAAGTATTGTCACCAAAAATTTAGAAAAGTAATTATTATTTACAATGGAAGGGTTTTCATTATTTATAAATGTTATTTGTATTATTTAGAAAGAAAAAAATAATTTTTAGATTAAAAAAATCAATTTAAAAGAAAAAAGGTAAAAATTTTGGATTTTTGTATGTAAAAATTGGTTTTTGGGTATAAAAACTAATTTTTTGGTGTAAAAATCGGTTTTTTAGTGTAAAAAGGATTTTCATTATTTATAAATGTTACTTGTATTATTTAGAAAGAAAAAAAATTAATTCTTAGATTAAAAAAATCAATTTAAAAGAAAAAAGTAAAAAATTTGGATTTTTATATGTAAAAATATTAATTTTGATGTAAAAATTGGTTTTTGGGTATAAAAATCGGTTTTTTAGTGTAAAAACCGGTTAATTTTTTAAAACCGGTTTTTGTTTTAATAATCGGTTAAAAATCGGTTTTAATTTTTACTAACCGGTTAATAACCGGTTTTATAATATGAAACCAATTTGGTTAATTAACCAATACTATATTTTTGGTTAACCAAAAAACTGGTTTGGTTTTTGGATTAACCAAACCATGAACACCCCGACGATCATATCACATTCGTCCAGATTGCTTCAGATCATATAAAGATCTTTGCAATTTGACTGAGTATAACCCTTGCGAATATTCATTGGATGGTTTAGATATCTTTAGTCTTTTAGAGACTTTCATATAGATATCACGATCTAATGAGCCGTATAAGTAGGCTGTTACCACATCCATCAAATGCATATACAGATAAACTGACCAAATAACGCAATGTTATCGCATCCACTACAGGGGAATACGTTTCTTCATAATCTATACGGGGCCTTTGTGAAAAACCTTATGCCACCAGTCGGGTTTTGTAGCGCACAACTTCATTTTTCTCATTTTGTTTTCTCACAAATACCCATCGGTGTCTAACAGTTTTACACCTTCAGGTGTACGGACTACAGATCCAAAGACTTCACGTTTTGCCAGTGAGTCTAATTCAGCCTTCATGGATTCTTCCCATTTTGGCCAATCATTTCTTTGTCTACATTCTTGGACTGATATTAGCTCAAGATCCTTACTTTCATGCATGATATTTAATGCCACATTATATGCAAATATTTCATTGACAATTGTCTTATTTCGGTCACATTTCTCTCTTATAAAGACATAATTTATCGAGATCTCGTCATTTTCACAATTTTCAGGTACCTGAACGTCTTTTGGCGTTAAAATTATATCAGAATTTTGGACAACTACAGGTGTCTTTACTATGTCTTTTTCAACAGGAATAATATTCACCTCTTTTCGCTTTCGAGAATTTTTGTCTTTGGAACCGACAGGCCTGCTACGCTTTTGGCATGTCTTTACATCGGTGGCAATTTTTCCAACTGGGACATCAATTCGAATTGGGACATTTTTCGCTGGTATATAAGATTTGGTTATCCTCTTTGTATCAGAAAATGCATCAGACAATTCATTTGCTATTCTTTGCAAATGTATAATCTTTTGAACTTCTAGTTCACATTGCCCTGCTTGAGGATCTAAATTCATCAATGATGATGCATTCCAATTAAGTTCCTTTCCAAGAAGCTTATTCTCTCCCTCTAATGTTGGAAATTTTGATTCATCAAAATGACAATCCGTAAATCGGGCTTTAAATACATCCCCAGTTTGTATCTCAAGATACCTTACTATAGAGGGAGAATCATATCCAACATATATTCCCAATTTTCTTTGGGGTCCCATTTTGGTGCGATTAGGTGGTACAATGAGAACATATATCGCACACCTGAATATTCTTAAATGGGAAACATTTGGCTGCTGGCCAAAGGATAATTGCATAGGAGAGAACTGATGGTAACTCATTGGCCTCAAATGAATAAGTGTTGCAGTATGTAAAATAGCATGCCCCCAAACCGAGGTTGGGAGATTTGTTTTCATAAGTAAGGGTCTAGCAATTAATTGGAGTTTGTGTGTGAACATGAGCTACTGGATGTTCAACACTTATTCCATTAGCTAAATTCATCTGCATTATCAAGACGAATTACTTTGATTGGATTTTTTGGAAATTGTGCTTTTAATCAAATCATTTGAGCCAGTAATCTCGCAAATGCCATGTTGCGAGAAGACAATAAGCACACATACGACCATCTCGAAGATGCGTCTATCAGGACCATAAAATATCTAAAAGATCCACATAGTGGATGAATAGGTCCACATATATCACCTTGAATCCTTTCTAAGAATTTAGGAGACTCAAATCCAATCTTTACTGGTGATGGTCTTAAAATTAACTTCCCTTGAGAACATGCAGCACAACAAAATTTACTAGATTTAAGAATCTCCTAATTCTTTAGTGAATGTCCATGGGAGTTTTCAATAATTCTCCACATCATGGTTGTTCCCAGATGATCCAATCGGTCGTGCCAAGTTATGAATTCATTTGGGTTAGTAAACTTCTGGTTTACAGTGGCATGTGATTCAGTTGCACTAATCTTGGTATAATATAACCCAGATGAAAATGAGGGCAACTTTTCTAATATAACCTTTTTATTAGACTCATGAGTTGTGATACATAAGTACTCATGATTTCCCTCATTCATAGTCTCAATATGATATCCATTTCGGCGAATATCTTTAAAGCTCAATAAGTTTCTTAGAGACTTGGTAGACAATAGTGCATTATTTATTATGAATTTTATTCCTCCAGGAAACAAAATTATAGCTCTTCTGGAGCCTTCAATCACATTGCCTGAGCCAATAATAGTATTAACATATTCTTCTTTTGGTACAAGATGGGTAAAATATATATCACTTTTGAGAATGGTGTGCAAACTTGCACTATCCGCAAGGCATACATCTTCATTATATATCCTTGCCATTTTCTTCAAAGATAAATAATAATAAAATGAGTAGTAATACATTCACAGTTAAATTGAATTCTTGATTGGAATTATTTTTCTAAGAAACACTGTACATAATGTCATATACTAAAATTTTATTTTAAAACTTGACACATTTGATGATTTCAAAATTCATAAACATTAATATTTCATTACTTATATACATCATATTTGAAACTTAAATACATAGAAAATAAAACTTAACAATAAGTTCTTTACATTATTTATTTACATGAATACTTAGCAATCTCCCACATTAAACTATTCCATCATTGATCAAATGACCAATATTTCCTTCAGGATCCTCAAAGAAATCGGATACATCATAATGAGTGGTGGAATTTTCAGCATCATTTGAAATGAAATTTGTTTCCTTTCCTTGATCATCCTTTTTCAAAGATGCTTGATAAAGATCGACTAGGTGCCTTGGTGTACGACAGGTACGCGAGCAATGGCACTTTCCACCACAACGAAAATACTTATCCTCTGTTAATTTATTTTGCCCAATATTTCTTTTTTTATCCCACTTCTAGTGAGATTCTCTCTTTTGAACATAATTCCTTTTCCTTTCATAATTTTTCTTGTTATTAAACCTTGCCATTTACCTCTTCCGGGGTAATGATTTGCCGCATTTACTTCAGGAAATGGGGCGGCGCCAGCTGGGCGTGCTTCGTAATTCTTTAAAAGAAACTCATTGTTGCGTTCAACAATAAGAAGGCAAGAAATTAACTCAGAATATTTTTTAAACCCTTTTTCTCGATACTGCTGCTGCAGGAGCACAGTCGAGGCATGGAAGGTTGAGAAAGTTTTCTCCAACATATCATTGTCAGTTATCTTTTTCCCACATAATTTCATTCGTGAGGTGATTCAAAATATTACAGAATTATATTCATTTATGGATTTAAAATCCTACAGATGTAAGTGCGTCCATTCATATCGGGCTTGAGGAAGTATCACCATTTTTTTATGATTATACTTTTCTTCAAGGTCTTTCCAAAAATCTGCAGGATCTTTTAATGTGAGATATTCATTTTTCAATCCTTCGTCAAGATGACGACGAAGAAAAATCATGGCTTTGGATTTATCCTTCTGAGATGCATTATTTTCATCCTTAATGGTATCTCCAAGATCCATTGAATCAAGATGAATTTTAGTATCTAATATCCATGATAAATAATTGTTTTCACATATATTAAGAGCATTGAATTCAAGATGAGAGAGCTTTAACATAATAAAAATTTGTTACCTGAGTCTTCCTAAAAGTTTGATCAGAGTCTCGTGCTGATAACGTGTTGTAAAATAAATAGGGAAAAGGTAATAAAATAAAGTATAAATAAAAAAACACTACTATCAGTATTTACAATACTATTATACTACTATAAAGATAATATATTAATATTATATTAGTAGTATATGAAAAGAGAAAATAAAGAAGTGCTTTGTAGTGTAAGAAAGAGAGAGAGAGAGAGTAATTGTTTTATTATTGTTGTGTATTGTAAGTAAGGCTATGAAGTCTTATTTATAGCTGTACAAGATTAGCTTTTTCAAGCTTTGGAAAGGATGGCACCGTCTACATTAAAGGTTTGTATTATATAAGCACCTTTTAATTGGATAAAGGGTTGGTGGTCATCCATACTGTAACAGGTGTTTTTTTTAAAAAAAATCAAAACTACACCATTTATCAAGAACCGGCTGTTCACCGGTCCGGTCCAACGTGCCAGTTCTCGACCAGTTCAACAATTTTTAAACGGTTCAAAATGGACAGTTATTAGCAGTGGATTGGACTTGTTTTCATGTTGGTTTTCGGTTGGATCGATTCGACCGGCAAATCCAATCCAATTTTCAAAACTATGCTAAAACCACATCCATGACCCAAATATTCAAATCTTTCATAGCTGTAGCAATCTTGGAGACCAAAGAATAGTTATAAAACAAAGATAGTGACAACAACAGTATATATGATCATTTTCTAGTATACTAAAAGAGTAATTGATAAAGATCATTTTTTAGTATATATGATCTTTTATAATAATAAAATAAAAATAAAAGGAATAAATTTTTTATTTTTATATTAGAAATAGAATTTGATATTTATCCTAATAAAATTAAATAATTAATTAGTTATAATTAATATATTTAAATAAATAAACAAATTAAATAAAAATATTTTTAAGAATTAATTAAATTAATTAGTTGATTCAAATAATTAGTATAATTAATTTGATTTAATTTATTGAATTCAAAAAAGTAAATTAAGAAATAGTTAATTGAATTTAATGAATTAAAAAAACAAATAGAGAAACACTCTTTTAGAAGATAATGATTTTCTTAACTAAATTAATCTCTATTTATTATATTCAATTAGAATTAATAACAAATTATCTATTTTAATATGCACCTTATAAAATAATAAATCAAAATAATTGATATAATGAATTATAATTGATTAATTGATATAAATTATAATAAATTATTTTATATTTAAATATCTAATTAAATCAATTAGTTGATCTAATTAATTCATTGTAATGAATTGTATTTAATGAGTTAAAAAAATAAATTAGAAAACACTTTTAACAATTAATTGTTTGATATAAATTATAATAAATTATGTGACATTTAAATAGCTAATCAAATTAATTAATTACTATAATTAATTCACCGTAATGAATTGTGCTTAATAAGTTAAAAGAAATAAATCGAAAAATACTCTCAAAAGCATGTCACATCAGATCCATCATTAATTGTAGAAACTCAATTTTTATATAATAGAATAAATGAGTTGATTAGATTGGTGTCGAGCATAGTAACTTGTGGGGGTTTACTGCAGGGTAAACTGGCCCGTGGGGAGACGACAAGTGACAATACAGTAGATGCTGCTTTGACTGATGGTTAGTATTAACGAGTTGATTAAATTGGTGTCGAGCACAGTAACTTGTGGTAGTTTATCACAGGATAGACTTGTAACTACGTTGCCCAAAAAATGTCGTCTGTATATGGGCTTTGTAGGTAAGTGAACAAACTTTAACAAATTGTTTTGGTTTTTAATTTTCTAATACTAGTCCAATATAAGTGGTTATAGATTGAAACAAAATATTTTTTCAACTTACTAAAGTCAGATATCTCTCATGTCCAAAAAAAGAGAAAAGAAAAAATTAAGTTATTTGTTTAGACTTTAGAGAAAACTTTATAATTTGATTTTGGAAAGCTCATCCTAAAAATGCAAAAAGGAGCAAAGTGATGTGGTCGGAAACGTCAATTATCATTTATTATTACGTGAGAAATATTGGCAAGTTATTTGTGTTATATGAGTCAAAATGTGAAGAAATTAAATATTAAACAACAATTTTTTATTAGATATATAAGATGTTGTTAGGAAAAGTCTTTTATTCCACAAATAATCTCAATGTACGAAAGATTATATTAATAGAAAAAACTCTATTCACTGGCTAAATCGTAAACCTTGGTCACTAATTGACTATAAAATTGCGAAAGAGAAAACATTGTTCATATACTAAATATCATACTGAATTTTCCGATTCCAAATATAACTTTGTCACTCTTGTCGTGCTAGGATGATCACCAGCAGAGCATACACCAGCCCCCTTGGCAATGTCAGTTTTCCCTACCTTTACTTTCGGCATGTCTGGTCCGCTTGAGTCCTCCTTATCCAATAATTTCGTTGTTCCACAAAAAATCAGAACTTGTTTTGGTATTGCTTTCCATTCCAAAACAAAATATACCTAGCATAACCAGACCACGAGTACATCAGACAACACAGTTTAGCAGCACCTCAGCCTAAATAAGTAGCTTCGATTTTATTCATGTTGTAAATCCATGGTAGATTACACAATTTTCCCACTTTGCCTAAATTTGATCTTCAACCTCATTATAGGTCATATGGACACAGAAATTAATAACCCTAACTACTATTTACATGCGTACCACAATAACGAAATAAAATTAATGATGTTACACAATTCCAACAGTTATCTTGCATTCAACCACTGTCAGATCCGCCATGGATACTCGCTTCTCCACTTATGAAGTTTTCCCTTGCATGGTACAAGTGACCGCCTCTTCTCTAGACTTTCCAGGTCCGCCGCCATGGCTGCCGTTATTCCAAACCTCAAACTATCCCCCGACAATAATGCCACCCGTAGACCTTTTCTCCTTTTTTGTCGTTAGCAATTACAATTAGCAGCACATAAACATTTTCTGCACCACTATTAATGCATTTACAGTAGTTACGCAGGGTCAAACTATCGCTTCTACAACAACGCATTTGACACATGTTATTTCTCTATTGGTTGTGGCGCCTTGGCCAGCATAGACACTTGAAATGCGATGCCACCATAGAACTCACCATATATATATATATATATATATAGAAAATCATCTTTCTTTTTTAGAGATTCTTACCAGACTAGCATCGGAAGAAGTGAACACACGATATTAGATTTTTTCTGTGGACATGGTAAGAAGGGTGATTGATGAAATAGGTGAAGAGCTTTGATCTTGTGAATATGTAGCATATACTCATAAAACTTAGTTGATAGAAATGTGTTAGGATTAATATTGGGCCTATAGCTTACTTAGAAAATTATGCTCTAAATAGGAGTATGGTGTAATAGTGTGGGTATACACGATGAAATTGGAAACTCTAACTCCTCTTTTGGCCCTAATTCTAAGGATATCTATCCTATTTCCTCTAATTTTTACCTAATTCTCTCAATCTCTTTATACATTATTGTATCAAATGGTGCTTTCATTGAACATCATGCCAGCAACGATTACTGCTTCCCATGGTGGTTCGAATTCAAGTCACATTCCTTGGCATGATGATGTTCCAATATTCAATGGTGAGAACGAGGCTATTGGTGGATTATCTGTGCTTGGAAACGGTGGCATGCCAAAGAAACATCAGAGTTCAACGTTTTTGAGAGTTCATCGGGGGACTAATCAGACACAATCTGATGTGGTTTCGGCTCTGGCGGCAATGCAATTTGGTGGCAGATTGGCAAACCTTTGATATAGCATTCCTACATTGTTACTAACCAGATTTTCAACCAGTATTACCATAAATTGCTTAAAATAACATTTCAGATTGGGATATTGATTTAAAAGAAGCAATATCCCAATTCAGATATCAAGCACACAGCAATTCCAAAATAGTAGGACATTGATTTAAAGCTTTAATTCCAAAGATTCCAATCATATCAAATTCATCACTTTCAAAAGCAAACGATTATAGTGAAGTTCCAAAAATTACGAACAAGAACAATGAAGAAGTTACAAACAAATTTGGTGGTAGCGATACTATGCAGAATGCAAAAGATCGGTAGTAGCTTGAATCTGTGATGGCAAATAGAGGAGTTCTGAGGACAGATCTCAACGAATGATAGGAGGAAGAATGGCGGGTTGCACCATCGGAGCTGCTGAAACCATGGACAATCGTCATGGATGACGAAGAGAGGTAGCATGGTGGAGTTGCCATCGGCACCGAGGATGGTGCCTTCATGATGAGTGATAACCTCCATTTTGTGGCTTATCTTGTGCTTAATGTGGGGCTTTTTGTCAATATTTCTCGCACTTATTCACAAGAAATGCATGGTTTTGTGTTCACCTCCTAATATTGCTCTATGATGGAAAACATGCTTATTTTGCCTTAGAATTGCTATATTTTGATCCTCTTTTATTGCCATTCGATGCCGTGATGTATTTGTTGAGTGATTTCAGAATTAATAGGGTAAGAATGGCCTAGAAGAGAGAAAGAAAGCATGCACAAGAGGAAGGAACATGAAGATTTGGATTTTGGAAACTTCAGCACCGACGCGCACGCGCACGTGTGGATGAGGATAGCTGGAAGCGGCGCACAAGGATGGACGCATCCATGCGGGCCAGAGAATTCCAACCGACGCGCACGTGCACTTGGCGCGCACGCGTGGATCACAAAAGCAATCGACGCGCGTGCACACATGGCGCGCATGTGCGGAAAGCTGCACGTGACCTCATTAAAGAAAATCGTTCCTGGCAATTTCTGAGGCTCATTAGGCCCAAATTCAAGCTGTTTCTGCATGGAAAAGACCCAAGGATGCTAGGGAGAAGGGGGATCATTCATTTTGACACAAGACACATTTTCTAGCTAGTTTTTGGTTTTTTGTTCTTCTAGAGAGAGCAACTCTTGTTCCTC
Source organism: Arachis hypogaea (assembly GCF_003086295.3). NCBI lineage: Eukaryota > Viridiplantae > Streptophyta > Magnoliopsida > Fabales > Fabaceae > Arachis > Arachis hypogaea. The sequence goes on from NC_092045.1 coordinate 13,887,756, forward strand.
TCTAGATCTAGCTTTAATTTGATCTTCCTTTGTTAAATTCTGAATTGGATCTTGTTAATTACTAGTTTTGATTGTTTAATTTGAATTCTTTAGTATAATTTTGCTTAGATCTTGTGTTAGTTTTATGGATTCTTGTCAATTGTTACTTTATACCCATTGCATGAATGTTGTGAATCTTGATTTGTTGATGTTACATTGATGATTTCTATGATTAATTATGTTGTTTGAGTGTTTGTATGTTGATACTTGTTAGTGGATATTTGTTAATTTCAATCCAATTGCAATTTGAACATGTCTTTTGTTAATGCTTACCATGTGTTTGATGAATTGTTTACCTTGATTATGGAGTAATAGATTTGATGATTTGGGAACCCTTAGTGGTCAATTTGATAGCCATTGACACTAGCCTACTACTTAGTTAATTAGTAGTAAGGTTAGACCTTATGGGTGGATGTTGACCAAACTATTTAACATACTTCAAGTATAGAAGTAGACTTAATGAGTTTGGTTCCTCATAATTGTCAAGATATGGTTATTAGACAAGGATAGTGACCCCAATTCCCATGTCTAGCCAAGAGTTACTTTTATCATTCTTATTTGAAAACCCAAAAATCTTGATTGCTTTATCTTAGTTATAGTTACTTGTTTAGTTTAGAATAGAATCCTATTGGATGTTATCTTACTAGTTTGGAATTGCTCACTTCTTGCTTTAGTTATTTTAATTAATTTCTTGCATTTCAAGATTACTTACGTATTAAGATCCCTAGTTTAATTTCTTGCTCATGACTTGCAACCCCAGAATTTGAACCAATGTTGAAGCACATGTTTGTCCATTCTTTGTGAGACGACCCGAGGTTTGAATACTTCGGTTACTTTATTGGGGTTGAACTTGTGACAACCAATTCCTTTCTAAATTTGATCATCGAGGATTGTTGTTGGTAGAGCTATACTTGCAACACAACTTTATTGAGAAATTCTCTCCCGACATAGTCCATGAGCGCGCAATCTAATTTTTGGCGCCGTTGCCAGGGAATGGTTGCAACATATGCCTTGATATTGGTTATGTGAATATGTGAATATTGTAGATAGTTTGTTTTCTTTCAATACTTAGCTATAGTTTACCCTCTTTTATTTTTGTGTTATGACTCTCAAGTTTGATGACTCGGTCTCAACCGAATTCTAGCTTAGCTGATTTTGATCCCGAGATTGAAAGAACTTTGTTACACACTCGGCAAGCTAGACGGCGGTTGGATTATACGACAAGTACTTTGGCCTCTCTTGAGGAACATAACGAATCACTAGACGGTACCGAGAGTGACTTGGAATCCGCTACTTCCTATTCTTCTGTTGACACTACTAATACATCTTTGCATCCTACAGGTGAGCCGTGCATGGCAGAGCCACGCCAGATCACTTTGCATGAGCAAGGAGCTCCGGATATCATACTTCAACCGTTGCAAGCAAGGTATCCTAACCTTGATCCAAACTTTGAATTGAAGAGTAGCTTGATAAATCTACTACCTAAGTATCATGGTTTGCCAGGTCAAGACCCCATCCGACATCTAAAGGATTTTCAAGTTGCTTGTTCTACGGCTCGAAGGCATGGAGCCGGTGAGGTGGCTATCATGGTTTTTGCCTTCCCTTTCTCTCTTGAAGGGCAAGCAAAGACATAGTTTTATTCGCTACTGGATAAGATTGCGACCAATTGGGATTTCTTGAGAAGAGAGTTTCTAGTTAAATTCTTCCCACCGGAGAAAACTGACTACATCCGAAAGGAGATTTCGGGTATAATGCAAAAAGACCAAGAGAGTTTGTACGAGTATTGGTCTCGGTTCAAGAGGCTATTGGAATATTGTCCACACCATGGAATGAACACTCACTTGCTCATTAGCTACTTCACCGGAGGTCTTTGTGTGGAAGATAGAAGATTGCTCACCGCTTCTAGCGGTGGTTCCCTTTCAAAAAACAAGATGGAGGGAGAAGCTTAGAATTTGATAAAGGATGTTGCCGAAGCTACACAACATACAAGGGTGAGAAGTAATCCTCTCAAGGGTGTGGTAGAACCATCCCCTTCCAAATCAAGCCTAACCAAAGCACTTGGGGATATGATCACCATCCTCATGCAAATAGAAAAGGATCAAAAGGAATACTACTCCGTCCAAGCCATCCAAGCTCCACCTCCAGTTGCTCAACTTGAAGGCCCTCCTAGGATTTGTGGTTTGTACTCTAGCACTACACATTACACCGATCAATGCCATAAAATTCAAGAGGAACATGCCCTTGTAGTGGCCAATATGAATTACAACAACAGTCCACCATATCCTTCTCAAGGCCAAAACAACTACCCTCACAGTAGTAATCAACATCAAGGGTGGAGGGATAATGCACAAGGGAGCAATTAAAACCAAAGATGGAACAACTCTTCTTCTCATTACAACAACAACCAATCTTCATCTCAATACCACCACCACAACAACAACCACCAAGCCAACCAAAATCACCACAACCAAAACCAAAACAACTACACCAAATACCAAGCACCACACCATAGACAACAATCCAACCAATTCTCTTCATCTTCCACTAATCAAGTTGATTAGCTCAGAGCCACTATGGATAAACAGGATGAGGGCTATAAGGCTCAATTCGAGGCCATGAGTGCTCAATTGGCCAATCTTACCGACATGATTTCGAAGATGTTCATGTCCTCCTCCAACAACACCAACTAACCCTCAAGCTCTTCTAGCCTTCCTTCCCAACCCCAACCAAACCCAAAGGACAGTCTCAATGCCATCACTCTACGGTCGGGGACTATGTTGGAGGAGATACCTCCTAGGGTCATGGAAGACATTCATGAGGAAGAGGTGATCGTTGAAGCTCCACATGAAGAGGGAGAGGTAGACAAAAGGCATGAAGAAGAAGGAGTAAACCTCAAGGAACCCAAGAGGAAAGCTATAGTGGATGAGTCCATTCCTATTCCATTCCCTTCCATGGTGAAGAAAGCAAAGAAAACACCGGAATAAATTCCAAAGTATGTAAAATTTTTGAAAGACTTGTGTACATACAAGGATAGGATAGGAGAATTAGAGACATTATCCTTGGGTAGTTCAATTTCTTCCTTGATGGAACCTATTCCAAAGAAATGTGGTGACCCTGGGCCTTGTTTGGTGTCTTGTTGTATTGGTGGACGCACTTTTCATGATTATATGTGTGACCTTGGAGCTTGTGTAAGCATCATGCTGTAACACCCTACCATACAGAGTCTTATGCTTAAGTCATAATTTAGAGATGGCAAGGTATTATGACCTCTAAATAAAAATTTAGTACGTATAGTAGTATGAATGATTGATTATAACTAGGAGCCTTTGTAGAAAAAGGGGTAAACAAAAATCGCAACACAAAGCGCAACACTCCGATCGATAACGTAACGAACAAGGATAACCAACGCGTGATTATATATATACAAAGGAGTGTCAAAAACAGGAATATCAAGACTCAAGTTCCGGCTGCGAAGATAACCGGTCCGAGCATAGCAATATATACATATGATAAAAATAAGGAAAACCCCAAAGGAAACCCAAAGGGACACAAATACATAAAACCTATTCTCCAAAATCTCCCATAAGAGGAGTCATCACAGTTTGTATTATTTAATGGAGATAAAAGTATCTAAGCAAAACATATAAACCAAAACTAAGCCCCGAGAACAAAGAATCTTCGCAAATCTAGAAGTCTCCAGCATGCCTCAGCGGGAAACCTCACGTCCTGCATCTGAAAACCACAAAATCCGCATGGGTGAGAACCAGAGGTCCCAGCATGGTAACAGCTTCCACATATATAATACATAATAATGGAGGAAAGCCAAAGGCAATCCTAGGACTTCCTCCAGATAATATCAAAGCTTATAAACAAGCTAAACCATAAAGGGCATCTGACTAAAGATTCTTCAGTCTAACTAATACTTCCCTTTCCAATTCCTTCAGACCTCCCAACCACCAGCAGGAGTATAAGGTAGCAAACACAATTATATCAAACAAGAAATATACAAATAGGAGCAATTAAGGCAGTTAGACAATTAGCAAATAGTATGCAGTCAAGTAGGCAATCTCAAACAATTCACATAGTATGCATATGATGAATGCCTGTCCCTAGTGGCTGATGATATCATCTTGTCGGTTATAGAGCCAACCCGACAAGTCCTGGTCGCTAACCATTGGACTGTCCCTCTGTCACGCATCCCCAACTCGAGTTATACTCGTTATAAACTTGATCATAATCATGATCTATATCCATCACCCTCACTGGTGAATATTTACGGGGGCGAGCTCATCCGGGTCTTTCACAGTGCCCGGCCACACTTATGACATAGGGTCAACAGAGTATCAAGTCTCAACCTGGAGCACGTGGTGGCTAGCCACTGCTACTACCCAAGGAAACTCGTATCTCAGATAGTGGAAGTGCAAATCACAATTATCAATAATTCAGCATAAACATGCATGAATTCTCATCCATGGATCAACATCCATATCAGCCATCCGGCTCACGGTTCAGTCCAGAACCAGCCAATATTCATATCATACACAGCCATTCCGGCTCACGGTTAAATCCATAACCAGCCCATTGGCATCACGGTTAAATCCATAACCAGCCATCTCATTAACAATTACGGCCTTTCGGCACATGGCATAACAAGCACTTCCACCACCATCCTCCGCATCTCACATAATCATCTTTGATCCTCATTGATCATTCATTTTTCCCTTGCTTCACTCGCAAGTTACCTCATTCGCTAGCCTTCTTCTCATAGCTAGACATATCATAATGATTTAAGATATAAGTGGTGAGATCGGAGGCTTAGAAGTATGAGATTTGGCTTTTAAAACTCAAAAATCAACTTTGGGATGAAAACAGGGCCACGCGTACGCGCACTCCACGCGCACGCGTGGATGGCCTCGAAAACTCTTCGACGCGCAAGCGTCATGCACGCTAACGCGTGGATTTAAAAATTTGCCAATCGGCGCGCACGCGTCAACCACGCGTACGCGTGGGTACTCTCGTGCCCCAGGCACAAAACTGGCACAGTTCTGGCATAACTCTCTGGAAAATGGCTGGGCATTTGGTGCAGCACAATCGGCGCGCCCGCGCACATCACGCGCACGCGTGGATGGCATTTTCTGGAAGAACGGCGCGTACGCGCCAAGTGCGCCTATGCGCGGGGGGTTATTCTGCTAAAAATTTTCTAAGTTAAAAGCTGCAGAATTCACAGATTTAAACCCCGATCTTCCAACGGACATAACTTCTTCATTTTAAATCATTTTTCACCCGTTCTTCAAACGGCATGGACATCCTAGATCCAATTTCATTTCTAAACGGATTTGTCACAAAACAGAGATCCATAGTCCAAGTTATGTCCTGTCAAAGTATGCCCAAAAACCATGTTTTTCATAAAAACCACAAAGTGCCATTTTTAAACAGGCCATTTTCAACTCTTTTCAAAATCAATCAAAACATGCCAATTTCATTCCTTTTCTTTGAAATCAATCAATATATATCAAATTCAACATCAAGCCTCCTCAACTCACACATTGACACATTACCACAATTTACAAAATCAATATCTCATCATTTTAACCCACTTCACCCAACTGGCTCAAACTCAAACATATTGACATATCATATACTCTTCCTCATGCCAATTCTCAACAACACCAATTCCAATAAATCATCATTGTACACAATCAATATCATACTCACCATCAACATGGTTCAACCCACAATTCAACCATAACCAATCATCAAGCATATATCGCAACATGCATATTTCTCATACATCATACCATCAAGGCATCATTAATCATCATCACATATATGACCACATCATATATATCAACAATTCAACAACATCAACAATTCAATGCCTATCTTAGGGCCTCTAGCCTAAGTATTTCCTACCACATTACATATTAGATACGGGAAACTGAAACCATACCTTAGCCGATTTCCCAAGCTCAACCGGAGCACTTCCAAATCACTTATCCACAAGCTCTCAAGGCCTCAACACCTCCAAGAACAGATTTTTCACCACCAAATCCCTTTTTCAAGCTTTTCAAAATCACCACTCAAGCTCCAAAATTCACATATACACAACCTAAGCCACAATCATCATACCCATACACAACATCTCAATACCCAAACATCATAGAACAACAAATTACACTAGGGTTGAGAATCTTACCACACCCAAGGTCCAAGGAGACAAGATTAACCTTCTCCTTCAAGAGAGTTGGGTCCTATAACATCAAAGAGCCCAAAATCTCAACATTTTTGCTCATAAAACTCGAAAACAAGGCTGGAATTTTGAAGAGCAAAATGTGGCTTACCTCAAGATTAATTGTATAGGTTTTGTAGAGCTCTCCGCGGTGAACGCGTGGCCGCAAACAGAGCGGCAATCGGAGCTCTAGATCAAAAGTTATGGTGGTTTGAAGATCAAGTGAAAGAAAGAACTTGAGAGAGTGTTCTTCCCTCCATGGCCTCCATTTTCAGCATGTGAGTGTGTTTAGTGAGGAGAGAAAATGCTGAAAACTAGGGTTTTGGTCTAGTTATGTTGGGCCAAGGGCCCACTTTGGGTCTGGTTGGCCCGGTTTGGCCCGTTCGGTCTAATCTTGGCCCGAATTCTATAAAATTGGTACCGAAATTCTCGTCTCAATCTCCTCTATCATATTTAGCCATAAAAATCAAATTTTGGGCTTTCTAGAATAAATTCTCATTTATGGGTTAATTAGCCGTTAATTAACCGGGTTTTACACATGCTGCTTTCTATCTTTGTGCGGTTGAATTTAGATCCATTAAAGAAGTCGGTTGCGAGGTTTGCCTTAGCCGATAAAAGTGTGATCACGGTAACAGGAATAGCCAAAGATGTACTTGTGGTGATCAAGGATTTGGTTTTTTGGTTGACTTTTACATCCTTGACCGTTTGATACTAGTATCATCAATCCTGACTGGAGCCACTGGAAGCGTCAAATCTTCCCTTAACTGAACCGACTCAGGTTCCAACACATGGCTAGCATCAGGAGTGTACTTCTGAAGCTGCGACACGTGAAACACGTCGTGCAGATTCGAAAGATGAGGTGGTAGAGCCATCCGATACACCACCGGTCCAATCCTCTCCCGGATCTGAAATGGACCAATGTATCGAGGATTCAACTTCTTTGCCTTAATCGCCCTGCCTACTCCCGTAGTCGGAGTAACCTTAAGGAAAACATGATCTCCTTCCTCAAATTCTAAGGGCTTTCGCCTCTGATCGGCGTAACTCTTTTGACGACTCTGCGCCGTAAGCATCCTATCACGGATTTTCTTGACTTGTTCAGTAGTCTCAGCTATCATTTCTGGCCCTAACAAGCTTTTCTCTCCAGCTTCATACCAACATAGCGGAGATTGACATTTCCTCCCATACAAGGCCTCATACGGAGCCATTCCGATGCTCGCATGATAACTATTATTGTATGCAAACTCCACTAATGGCATATACCGATCCCAACTCGCCGGTTGGTCCAAAACACAAGCTCTCAACATATCCTCTAGTGTTTGGATCGTCCTTTCAGATTGACCATCTGTTTGAGGATGGTAAGCCGTGCTCAAGCTTAATCGGGTTCCAAAAGCTTTCTGAAATGCACCCCAAAACCTTGAAGTGAAGCGAGGATCTCTATCAGAGATTATAGTAGCAGGTACACCATAAAGCCTCACAATCTCCTTTATGTATAACCGTGCTAGCTCCTCAAGGGTGTAAGTCATCCGAATGGGTAAAAAGTGAGCTGACTTCGTCAGTCGGTCCACAATCACCCAGATAGCATCAAAACCAGCCCTAGTCCTTGGCAATCCCGACACAAAGTCCATTGCAGTACTTTCCCACTTCCATTGTGGAATCTCTAAAGGTTGCAACATCCCGGAAGGTCTTTGATGTTCAATCTTTACCTTTTGACAAGTTAAGCACTTTGAAACATATTCCGCCACATCATTCTTCATACCCGGCTACCAGAACATTGCCTTTAAATCATGGTACATCTTAGTACTTCCCGGGTGAATGGAGAATCCGCTTTTGTGTGCCTCCTTTAAAATATCTTGTCTCAAAGTGCCAACATCCGGCACAATGATCCTACCCTTGAATCTCCATAACCCATCTTTTTCTTCCGACACTCTCCACTGTTTTCCTTGCTCAATGGCCGGTAACACCTTCCTTAAAGCTTCATCATTCTGATGAGTGATGAGCGGATAATTTATACGCTTTTTGGCATTGTTTTTAGGTAGTTTTTAGTAAGTTTAAGCTACTTTTAGGGATGTTTTCATTAGTTTTTATGTTAAATTCACATTTCTGGACTTTACTATGAGTTTGTATGTTTTTCTGTGATTCCAGGTAATTTCTGGCCGAAATTGAGGGACTTGAGCAAAACTCTGAAAAAGGCTGACAAAAGGACTGCTGATGCTGTTGGAATCTGACCTCTCTGCACTCGAAATGGATTTTCTGGAGCTACAAAACTCCAATTGGTGCGCTCTCAACGGCGTTGGAAAGTAGACATCCAGAGCTTTCCAGCAATATAAAATAGTTCATACTTTATTCGGAAATTGACGACGTAACTTGGCGTTGAACGCCAAGTACATGCTGCTGTCTGGAGTTAAACGCCAGAAAAACGTCATGATCCGGAGTTGTACGCCCAAAACACGTTATAACTTGGAGTTCAACTCCAAGAAAAGCCTCAGCTCGTGGATAGATCAAGCTCAGCCCAAACATACACCAAGTGGGCCCCGGATGTGAATTTATGCATCAAATACTTACTCCTGTAAACCCTAGTAGCTAGTTTAGTATAAATAAGACTTTTTACTAGTGTATTAGTCGTATTTTGACCACGTTTCATCTTTGGTCTCAGTTTTGTTTTATTCTTCATCTTAGGAGGCCATTGAGCACGTTTTAGGGGGCTGGCCATTCGGCCATGCCTGAACCTTTCACTTATGTATTTTCAACGGTGGAGTTTCTGCACACCATAGATTAAGGGTGTGGAGCTCTGCTGTACCTCAAGTTTCAATACAATTATTAATACTTTCTATTCAATTATCTTCTATCCTTATTCCAAGATATACGTTACACTTAACTTGATGAATGTGATGATCCGTGACACTCATCATCATTCTCACCTATGAACGCGCGTGATTGACAACCACTTCCGTTCTACTTTAGGCCGGGCGCATATCTCTTAGATTCCCCAACAGAATCTTCGTGGTATAAGCTAGATAGATGGCGGCATTCATGAGGATCCAGAAAGTCTAAACCTTGTCTATGGTATTCCGAGTAGGATTCTGGGATTGAATGACTGTGACGAGCTTCAAACTCCTGAAGGCTGGGCGTGATGACAAGCGCAAAAGAATCAAGGGATTCTATTCCAACCTGATTGAGAACCGACAGATGATTAGTCGTGCTGTGACAGAGCATAGGAACGTTTTCACTGAGAGGATGGGATGTAGCCATTGACAACGGTGATGCCCTACATACAGCTTGCCATGGAAAGGAGTAGGAAGGATTGGGTGAATGTCATAAGAAAATAGAGATATGAGAGGAGCACAGCATCTTCACACACTTATCTGAAATTCTCACCATTGCTTTACATAAGTATTTCTATCCCTTTTTATTTTCTATTTATTATTAATTTTCGAAACCCAAAACCGTTTAATCTGCCTAACTGAGATTTACAAGGTAACCATAGCTTGCTTCATACCAACAATCTCTATGGGATTGACCCTTACTCACGTAAGGTTTATTACTTGGACGACCCAGTACACTTGCTGGTTAGTTGAACGAGATTGTGGAAAGAAAGTGTTGAGTTAATGTTTTTGTGCACATACTAAAGAGCTATTATTGTTGATCACAATTTCGTCCACCAAGTTTTTGGCGCCGTTGCCGGGGATTGTTCGAGTATGGACAACTGACGGTTCATCTTGTTGCTCAAATTAGGTAATTTTCTTTTCAAAAACTTTTTCAAAATTTTTCTTTTCTTTTTCGTTTTTCCAAACTTTATTTTCGAAAAAAATTAATAAAAATCCAAAAAAAATTGACAAAATCTTAAAAATAAAAAATATTTTGTGTTCCTGTTTGAGTCTTGAGTCAATTTTTAAGTTTGGTGTCAATTGCATGCTTTTAAAATTTTTCTTGCATTTTTTTTCGAAAATCTCATGCATTCATAGTGTTCTTCATGATCTTCAAGTTGTTCTTGACAAGTCTTCTTGTTTGATCTTGATGATTTCTTGTTTTGTGTTGTTTGTTGTTTTTCATGTGCACTTTTGCATTCATATTTTCCATGCATTAAAGATTTCTAAGTTTGGTGTCTTGCATGTTTTCTTTGCATCAAAAATTTTTCAAAATTATGTTCTTGATGTTCATCATGATCTTCAAAGTGTTCTTGGTGTTCATCTTGACATTCATAGCATTCTTGCATGCATTCATTGTTTTGATCTAAAAATTTCATGCATTGAGTATTTTTGTTGTTTTTCTCTCTCATCTTTAAAAATTCAAAAATAAAAAAATATCTTTTCCTTATTTTTCTCATAATTTTCGAAAATTTGAGTTGACTTAGTCAAAAAATTTTCAAAATTAGTTGTTTCTTACAAGTCAAGTCAAATTTTCAATTTTAAAAAAATCTTATCTTTTCAAAATCTTTTTCAAAAATTATATCTTTTTCATTTTTTCTATTTTTTTCGAAAATTTCAAAAATATTTTTCAAAATATTTTCAAAATATTTTTCTTATCTTTATATCATATTTTCAAAAATTCACTAATAATTAATGTGATTGATTCAAAAATTTGAAGTTTGTTACTTTCTTGTTAAGAAAGGTTCAATCTTTAAGTTCTAGAATCTTATCTTGTAGTTTCTTGTTAGTGAAGTAAGTAATTTTAAAATTTTTAAATTAAATCTTTTTATCTTTTATCTTATCTTTTTCAAAAATTTTATCTTTTTCAAAATTTGATTTCAAAATATCTTATATAACCTCCTATCTTCTTATCTTTTCAAATTTTGATTTTAATATCTTTTTTAACTAACTCTTTGACTTTTTGTTTGTTTCTTATCTTTTTCAAAACCACCTAACTATTTTTCCCTCTCTAATTTTCGAAAATATCTCATCTCTTTTTCAAAAATTCTTTTAAATTTTAATCTTATCTTATCTCTAATTTTCGAAAATTACTAACCCCTTTTTCAAAATTGTTTTCGAAATTCTCCCTCTCTTTTCTTATTCTATTTATTTATTTAATTACTAACACTTCTCTTCACCCCTCTCCACCTAATATCCGAATACCTCTTCTACTTTCTTCTCTCTTTTCTTTTTCTACTAACATAAAGGAATCTCTATACTGTGACATAGAGGATTCCTCTTTCTTTTATTGTTTTCTTCTCTCTTTCATATGAGCAGGAGCAAGGATAAAGGCACTCTTGTTGAAATTGATCCAGAACCTGAAATGACTCTGAAGAGAAAATTAAAAGAAGCTAAGTTACAACAATCTAAAGGTAACCTTTCAGAAATATTAGAACAAGAGAAGGAGATGGCAGCCGAAAATAATAATAATGCAAGGAGAATGCTTGGTGACTTTACAAAGACAACGTCCAAGTTTGATGGAAGAAGCATCTCCATTCCTGCCATTGGAGCCAACAACTTTGAGCTGAAACCTCAGTTAGTTGCCTTAATGCAACAAAACTGCAAGTTTTATGGACTTCCATCTGAAGATCCCTACCAGTTTTTAACTGAGTTCTTGCAGATCTGTGAGACTGTAAAGACGAATGGAGTTGATCCTGAAGTCTACAGACTCATGCTTTTCCCTTTTGCTGTAAGAGACAGAGCTAGAATATGGTTGGATTCACAACCCAAAGATAGCCTAGACTCCTGGGATAAGCTGGTCACTACCTTCTTGGATAAATTCTTTCCTCCTCAAAAGCTGAGCAAGCTGAGAGTGGATGTTCAAACCTTCAAACAAAAAGATGGTGAATCCCTCTATGAAGCTTGGGAAAGATACAAGCAGCTGACCAAAAGATGTCCATCTGACATGTTTTCAGAATGGACCATATTAGATATATTCTATTATGGCCTATCTGAATTTTCGAAAATGTCATTGGACCATTCTGCAGGTGGATCTATTCACCTAAAGAAAACGCCTGAAGAGGCTCAAGAACTCATTGACATGGTTGCAAATAACCAATTCATGTACACTTCTGAGAGGAATTCTGTGAATAATGGAACGCCCCAGAAGAAAGGAGTTCTTGAAATTGATGCTCTGAATGCCATATTGGCTCAGAACAAAGTGTTGACTCAGCAGGTCAACATGATCTCTCAAAGTCTGAATGGATGGCAACATGCATCCAACAGTACTAAAGAGGCAGCTTCTGAAGAAGCTTATGATCCTGAGAACCCTGCCATGGCAGAGGTTAATTACATGGGTGAATCTTATGGAAACACCTATAACTCATCATGGAGAAATCATCCAAATTTCTCATGGAAGGATCAACAAAAGCCTCAACAAGGCTTTAACAATGGTGGACGCAATAGGCTGAGCAATAGCAAGCCATATCAATCATCTTCTCAGCAACAGACAGAGAATCCTGAACAAAACACTTCTAATTTAGCCAATCTAGTCTCTGATCTGTCAAAGGCCACTTTCAGTTTCATGAATGAAACAAGATCCTCCATCAGAAATCTGGAGGCACAAGTGGGCCAGCTGAGTAAGAAAGTCATTGAAACTCCTCTCAGTATTCTCCCAAGCAATACAGAAGAAAATCCAAAAGGAGAGTGCAAGGCCATTGATATAATCAATATGGCCGAATGCACAAGGGAGGAGGAGGACGAAAATCCTAGTGAGGAAGACCTCCTGGGACGTCCCTCAAGCAAGAAAGAGTTTCCTATCAAGGATCCTAAGGAATCTGAGGCTCATATAGAGACCATAGAGATTCTATTAAATCTCCTTCTGCCATTCATGAGCTCTGAAGACTATTCTTCCTCTGAAGAGGATGAAGATGTGACTGAAGAGCAAGTTGCTCAATATTTAGGAGCTATCATGAAGCTGAATGCCAAGTTGTTTGGTAATGAGACTTAGGAAAGTGAACCTCCCTTGCTCATTAATGACCTAGATACCTGGATTCAGCAAACTTTACCTCAAAAGAAACAAGATCCTGGCAAGTTCTTAATACCTTGTACCATAGGCACCATGACCTTTGAAAAGGCTCTATGTGATCTGGGGTCAGGGATAAATCTTATGCTACTCTTTGTAATGGAGAAGCTGGGGATCATTGAGGTACAACCTGCCTTGTTCTCATTACAATTGGCAGACAAGTCATTGAGACAAGCTTATGGAATAGTGGAGGACGTGTTAGTAAAGGTTGAAGGCCTTTACATCCCTGCTGATTTCATAATCCTAGACACTAGGAAGGAAGAGGATGAATGCATCATCCTTGGAAGACCTTTCCTAGCCACAGCAGGAGCTGTGATAGATGTCAATAGAGGTGAATTAGTCCTTCAATTGAATGGGGACTACCTTGTGTTTAAGGCATAAAGCCATCCCTCTGTGACAAAAGAGAGTAAGCATGAAGAGCTTCTCTCAGTTCAGAGTCAAGAAGAACCCCCACAGTCAAACTCTAAGTTTGGTGTTGTGAGGCCACAACCAAACTCTAAGTTTGGTGTTAAGATCCCATATCCAAACTCTAAGTTTGGTGTTGGGACTATACAACATTGACTTCATCACCATTGTGGCTCCATGAGAGCCACTGTCAAGCTATTGACATTAAAGAAACGCTTGTTGGGAGGCAACCCAATTTTATCTAATTTTTATTTTATATTATTTTATTTTTATTTTGTGTTTTATTAGGTACATGATCATGAGGAGTCACGAAAAAATCATAAAAATTAAAAACAGAATCAAAAACAGCAGAAGAAAAAAATCACACCCTGGAGGAAGCACAGGCTGGCGTTCAACGCCAGTAAGATGCATCTGGCCGGCGTTCAACGCCAGAACAGAGCATCAACCTGGCGCTGAACGCCAGAAACAAGCAACATTCTGGCGCTGAATGCCAGGAATGTGCCTAGAGAAGAAAAGCTGGCGTTGAACGCTAGTAACAAGCATGAAACTGGCGTTCAACGCCAGAAACATGCTTTACATGGGCGTTGAACGCCCAGAACGTGCACCACTCGGCGTTTAAACGCCAGAATGATGTGCAAAGGCAATTTACATGCCTTTTTGGTGCAGGGATGGAATTCCTTGACACCTCAGGATCTGTGGACCCCACAGGATCACCTCAGGATCTGTGGACCCCACAGGATCCCCACCTACTATATTCCCACCTTACCTCCTAATCCTATTTTTGTGATTTGTATTCCCCATGTCACACTTCCCAACACTCTTCACCAATCACCTCAATTCCTCTTCCCAATCACCCCCTTCACCAATCAAATCCATCCACTCTTCCCCATAAACCCCACCTACCTTCCAAAATTCAAAACCATTTTCCCACCCATTCCCACCCAAAATGGCCAAACATACACTCCCCCTCTCCCTATATATACCCTTCCATTCTACTTCATTTTCACACAACACAACCCCCTCTTCTTTACCTTGGCCGAACCCACATCTCTCCCTCTCTACGATATTCTCTTCTTCTTCTTCTTCTTCTCTTCTTTCTTCTATTGCTCGAGGACGAGCAATATTTTAAGTTTGGTGTGGTCAAAGCACAATCTTTTTTGTTTTCCACTACCATCAATGGCACCTAAGGCCGGAAAAGGAAAAGGGAAGACAAAAGCTTCCACCTCCGAGTCATGGGAGATGGAAAGATTAATCTCCAAGAGCCATCAAGACCACTTCTATGATGTTGTGGCAAAGAAGAAGGTGATCCCTGAGATCCCTTTCAAGCTCAAGAAAAATGAGTATCCGCAGATCCGACATGAAATCCGAAGAAGAGGTTGGGAAGTCCTAACCAACCCCATGCAACAAGTCAGAATCTTAATGGTTCAAGAGTTCTATGCCAATGCATGGATCACTAGGAACCATGATCAAAGTATGAACTCGAATCCAAAGAATTATCTCACAATGGTTCGGGGGAAATACTTAGATTTTAGTCCGGAAAATGTGAGGTTGGCGTTTCACTTGCCCATGATGCAAGGAGATGAACGCCCCTACACTAGAAGGGTCAACTTTAATCAAAGGTTGGACCAAGTCCTAATGGACATATGTGTGGAAGGAGCTCAATGGAAGAGAGACTCCAAAGGCAAGCCAGTTCAACTAAGAAGACTGGACCTCAAGCTTGTGGCTAGAGGATGGTTGGAGTTCATTCAACGCTCTATCATTCCCACTAGCAACCGATCTGAAGTTACTGTGGATCGGGCCATCATGATTCATAGCATCATGATTGGAGAGGAAGTAGAAGTTCATGAGGTCATCTCCAATGAATTCTACAAAATAGCCGACAAGTCCTCCACCATGGCAAGGCTAGCTTTTCCTCACCTTATTTGCCATCTATGTTACTCAACTGGAGTTATCATAGAAGGAGACATCTCCATAGAGGAGGATAAGCCCATCACCAAGAAGAGGATGGAGCAAGCAAGAGAAACCCTTCACGTTTCTCAAGAGATGCATGAGGAAGCTCATCATCAAGAAATCCCTGAGATGCCTCAAGGGATGCACTTTCCTCCCAACAACTATTGGGAGCAACTCAACACTTCCTTAGAAGATTTGAGCCACAATGTGGAACAATTAAGGGTGGAACATCATGAGCACTCCATCATTCTCCATGAAATAAGAGAAGATCAAAGAGCAATGAGGGAGGAGCAACAAAGGCAAGGAAGGGACATAAAAGAGCTTAAGGACATTGTTGGTCCTTCAAGAAGAAGACGCCACTAAAGGTGGATTCATTCCTTGTTCTTATTTCTTTCTGTTTTTCGGTTTCTAATGTTGTGTTTACCTATGTTTTTTTGTCTCTACTTCATGATCATTAGTATGTAGTAACCATGTCTTAAAGCTATGAATAAATTCCATTAATCCTTCACCTCTCTTAAATGAAAAATGTTTTAATTCAAAAGAACAAGAAGTACATGAATTTCGAATTTATCCTTGACTTTAGTTTAATTATATTGATGTGGTGACAATACATTTTGTTTTCTGAATGAATGCTTGAACAGTGCATAATTTTGATCTTGTTGTTTATGAATGTTAAAATTGTTGGCTCTTGAAAGAATGATGAACAAAGAGAAATGTTATTGATGATCTGAAAAATCATGAAATTGATTCTTGAAGCAAGAAAAAGCAGTGAAAATAAAAAAAAAGCTTGCGAGAAAAAAAATGGCGAAAAAATATAGAAAGAAAAAGAAAAAGCAAGCAGAAAAAGCCAATAGCCCTTAAAACCAAAAGGCAAGGGTAAAAAAGGGATCCAAGGCTTTGAGCATCAATGGATAGGAGGGCCCAAGGAAATAAAATCCAGGCCTAAGCGGCTAAATCAAGTTGTCCCTAACCATGTGCTTGTGTCATGAAGGTCCAAGTGAAAAGCTTGAGACTGAGTGGTTAAAGTCGTGATCCAAAACAAAAAGAGTGTGCTTAAGAGCTCTGGACACCTCTAACTGGGGACTCTAGCAAAGCTGAGTCACAATCTGAAAAGGTTCACCCAGTTATGTGTCTGTGGTATTTATGTATCCGGTGGTAATACTGGAAAACAAAATGCTTAGGGCCACGGCCAAGACTCATAAGTAGCTGTGTTCAAGAATCAACATGCTTAACTAGGAAAGTCAATAACACTATCCAAAATTCTAAGTTCCTAGAGAAGCCAATCATTCTAAACTTCAAAGGAAAAAGTGAGATGCCAAAACTGTTCAGAAGCAAAAAGCTACAAGTCCTGCTCATCTAATTATAATTAATATTCATTGATATTTTGAAATTTATAGTATATTCTCTTCTTTTTATCCTAATTGATTTTCAGTTGCTTGGGGACAAGCAACAATTTAAGTTTGGTGTTGTGATGAGCGGATAATTTATACGCTTTTTGGCATTGTTTTTAGGTAGTTTTTAGTAAGTTCAAGCTACTTTTAGGGATGTTTTCATTAGTTTTTATGTTAAATTCAAATTTCTGGACTTTACTATGAGTTTGTATGTTTTTCTGTGATTCCAGGTAATTTCTGGCCGAAATTGAGGGACTTGAGCAAAACTCTGAAAAAGGCTGACAAAAGGACTGCTGATGCTGTTGGAATCTGACCTCTCTGCACTCGAAATGGATTTTCTGGAGCTACGAAACTCCAATTGGCGCCCTCTCGATGGCGTTGGAAAGTAGACATCCAGAGCTTTCCAGCAATATATAATAGTTCATACTTTATTTGGAAATTGATGACGTAACTTGGCGTTGAACGCCAAGTACATGCTGCTGTCTGGAGTTAAACGCCAGAAAAACGTCATGATCCGGAGTTGAACGCCCAAAACACGTTATAACTTGGAGTTCAACTCCAAGAAAAGCCTCAGCTCGTGGATAGATCAAGCTCAGCCCAAACATACACCAAGTGGGCCCCGGAAGTGAATTTATGCATCAAATACTTACTCATGTAAACCCTAGTAGCTAGTTTAGTATAAATAAGACTTTTTACTAGTGTATTAGTCGTATTTTGACCACGTTTCATCTTTGGTCTCAGTTTTGTTTTATTCTTCATCTTAGGAGGCCATTGAGCACATTTTAGGGGGCTGGCCATTCGGCCATGCCTGAACCTTTCACTTATGTATTTTCAACGGTGGAGTTTCTGCACACCATAGATTAAGGGTGTGGAGCTCTGCTGTACCTCAAGTTTCAATACAATTATTATTACTTTCTATTCAATTCTCTTCTATCCTTATTCCAAGATATACGTTACACTTAACTTGATGAATGTGATGATCCGTGACACTCATCATCATTCTCACCTATGAACGCGCGTGATTGACAACCACTTCTGTTCTACTTTAGGCCGGGCGCATATCTCTTAGATTCCCCAACAGAATCTTCGTGGTATAAGCTAGATAGATGGTGGCATTCATGAGGATCCGAAAAGTCTAAACCTTGTCTATGGTATTCCGAGTAGGATTCTGGGATTGAATGACTGTGACGAGCTTCAAACTCCTGAAGGCTGGGCGTGATGACAAGCGCAAAAGAATCAAGGGATTTTATTCCAACCTGATTGAGAACCGACAGATGATTAGCCGTGCTGTGACAGAGCATAGGAACGTTTTCACTGAGAGGATGGGATGTAGCCATTGACAACGGTGATGCCCTACATACAGCTTGCCATGGAAAGGAGTAGGAAGGATTGGGTGAATGTAATAAGAAAATAGAGATACGAGAGGAGCACAGCATCTTCACATACTTATCTGAAATTCTCACCATTGCTTTACATAAGTATTTCTATCCCTTTTTATTTTATATTTATTATTAATTTTCGAAACCCAAAACCATTTAATCTGCCTAACTGAGATTTACAAGGTAACCATAGCTTGCTTCATACCAACAATCTCTGTGGGATCAACCCTTACTCACGTAAGGTTTATTACTTGGACGACCCAGTACACTTGCTGGTTAGTTGAACGAGATTGTGGAAAGAAAGTGCTGAGTTAATGTTTTTGTGCACATACTAAAGAGCTATTATTGTTGATCACAATTTCGTCCACCAATGAGCCTTTAGGAGTTCGGACTTAAAGTCACTTGAGATTTCTAATCGGCTCAAACACAAAGTTCCGGATACTTCTTGAGCACCAATTTTTTAGACTCTCGAATCCCTTGAGCAACGTCTCCTCTTGAAGCATCATCCAAGCCGCATATAATGACTTTCGACTTAACGCATTCGCCACTACGTTTGCCTTTCCCGGATGGTAATGCAACTCAAAGTCGTAGTCCTTCAACAATTCCATCCACCTTCTCTGCCTCATATTAAGCTCTTTCTGATCAAAGAGGTACTTCAAGCTCTTATGATCAGAAAAAACTTGGAACTTAACCCTATATAGGTAATGCCTCCACACCTTCAAGGCAAACACAACCGCAGCGAGTTCCAAATCGTGCGTAGGGTAACTAACTTCATGAGGTCTGAACTGTCGTGAGGCATACGCCACCACATTATGATGCTGCATCAGCACGCACCCTAGACCCTTCAATGAGGCATCACAATACACCTTAAATAGCTCATTCGGCTCGGGTAACACTAACACAGGTACAGTGGTCAACTTTTTCTTCAATGTCTGAAAGCTCTCCTCGCACTCAGGAGTCCAAACAAATGGAGTGTCTTTGCGGGTTAACTCTGTCATTGGCAAAGCTATCTGTGAAAAGCCCTTGATAAACCTTCGGTAATAGCCAGCTAAACCCAGAAAACTCCTTATCTCCGTCACGGTGGTTGGTTGCTTCCAATCCATCACCGCCTCCACCTTAGTTGGATCTACGGCTATTCCCTTCTTACTCACCACGTGACCCAAAAACTTCACCTCACTCTTCCAAAACTCGCACTTAGACAGTTTTGCATAAAGTTTCTTCTCCTTTAGAATCTGCAACACGGTCCTCAAGTGTTCTGCATGCTCTTCTTCGGTCTTGGAATAAATCAATATGTCATCAATGAAGACAACAACGAATTTATCCAAAAACGGACGGAAAACTCTATTCATGTAGTCCATAAACACTGCAGGAGCGTTCGTCAACCCGAAAGATATTACAGTGTACTCGTAATGACCATAACGAGTCCTGAAAGCGGTCTTAGGGATATCCTCACCCCTCACCCTTATCTGGTGATAACCGGATTGCAAATCGATCTTGGAGAAAACTCCAGCTCCTTGTAACTGATCCATGAGATCATCAATTCTCGGTAATGGGTACTTATTCTTTATTGTAACCTTGTTCAGCTGCCTGTAATCCACACGCATACTCCCATCCTTCTTCTTCACCATTAACACTGGAGCACCCCAAGGAGAGACACTTGGTCGTATAAAATTCTTTCCCAACAAATCCTCTTACTGAGACTTTAGCTCGTTCATCTCTAACGGTGACATCTTATAAGGAGCACTTGAGATTGGTCCCGCCCCGGGCACCAATTCAATAGCAAACTCAACCTCTCGGTTAGGTGGAAACTCATCAATATCATCGGAAAACACTTCCGGAAACTCACACACAACTGGAATCTATTCCAATCTTTGATCATCACCCGAAACACCCGCGGTTAACAACATGATACCCTGACATTCGGTTCCAGAACAATTCACCATCATCGAATTCAAGTAATAATTATTCACCACGACCGGCCCTTCAGTATCTTCCGGCATAAAGTACACCGACTTTGTAGAACAATCTAGCAGAACATGGTTCTTAGATAACCAGTCCAATCCCAAGATAAGATCAAGACCGATCATCGGCAAGCAGACTAAATTATGAATAAAATCACGCTGCTTGAACCTAAAGGAAACTTCTGGGCATCCTAGCCTAGTTACCATGGCTTCATGGGTAGCATTGTACACTCTTAGATCATAACCTAAAGTTACAATCTTCAGTCCTAACTCATGAGCTTTCTCAAATGCAATGAATGAATGTGATGCTCCCGAATCAAATAAAGCATTTAAAGTTTGACCAGCCATTTCACAGTTACCTCGAATGAGTGTCTCAGATCCCTTGGCACCTATAGCTGAGGTGGTGAACACCCGACCAGTCTGTTGTGCTTTCCCAGCACCTTGTTTCTGTTTCTCCGGACAACTTGCGGCTTTATGCCCCGCCTTTCCATAAGTGTAGCACAAACCCCATCCGGCCTTGCATGGTGCTCCCGGATGGTGACTCCCACATCTAGTACAAGCTTGATCATTCTGAGGCTGCTTCCCAAACTTCTTTCCTTGGGAGTTGTTGTTGTTGTTGTTGGACCTCCTAAAAGAGCTTCCCCTCTTGAAAGATGGACCTCTAGGTGCAAAGCTCTTCCCTCGGTTCTGTGGGAATGATCCTTTGTGACTCCCTTTCTCAGCGGTTGCCCTCTTCACACACTCTTCAGCAACCCTACACTTGTTTACCAACTCGGAGAAAGTCCTAATCTCCATTGGTCCCACTGAACTGAAAATATCGCTCCAGAGTCCTCCTTCATACTTAACACACTTCCATTCCTCATATTCCACCGGAGTCCCTTGGCACATACGAGAGAACCTGAACAGCTCCTCAAACTTGTCAGTGTACTCTGATATGGACATAGTACCCTGCTTCAGCTGTAACAATTCAAGTTCCTTGGCCGTCCTAGCAGAAGTCGGAAAGTACTTCTTATAAAACTCCTCTTGGAAAACATTCCAAGTGATATAGTCATCACCCTGCTGCAGAAAACGTCGAATACCTTGCCACCAATGCGACGCTTCACCTGTGAGCATATAGGTAGCAAACTCGACACGTTGCCCTTCAGGTACCACTTGTGCTTGTAGTGCTCGCTCTATAGCCTGAAACCATGTATCAGCCTCAGTCGGACTAGTAGTTCCCTTGAACTTAGGTGGATTAACCTTCAAAAAGTTTGCCAGTGTCATCGGGCCCTGAACTCCACCTCCATCATTACCATGGTTGTTCATCTGTTGACCAAGAGCCTCAGTAGTGGCTTGCATAGCAGCAACCATGTTCTCCAACGCAGTCATAAAGTTCACCGGGTCATTAGGGTTATTCTCCGATGCACGAGCATTCGTACGACCTCTCGCACTACCTCTACCGTGTCCACGAGGCGCCATCTGGTTCCTATACATACCAAACAATCGATATTAAGTTGATCAGTCTCAATATCAGAAGTCTAGTACTTCAAAGTCCCAAATGCATGCTCATGAACGTTTATGCCAATTATATCAAGTAGATATACTAATAGCACATAACACACACACAGAGAATGCACAGAAGCATAGTCAGTCCATCCCTCAGGCTCTACAAGAACGAACTGCTCTGATACCATAATGTAACACCCTACCATACAGAGTCTTATGCTTAAGTCATAATTCAGAGATGGCAAGGTATTACGACCTCTAAAATAAAAATTTAGTACGTATAGTAGTATGAATGATTGATTATAACTAGGAGCCTTTGTAGAAAAAGGGGTAAACAAAAATCGCAACTCAAAGCGCAACACTCCGATCGATAACGTAACGAACAAGGATAACCAACGCGTGATTATATATATACAAAGGAGTGTCAAAAACAGGAATATCAAGACTCAAGTTCCGGCTGCGAAGATAACCGGTCCGAGCATAGCAATATATACATATGATAAAAATAAGGAAAACCCCAAAGGAAACCCAAAGGGACACAAATACATAAAACCTATTCTCCAAAATCTCCCATAGGAGGAGTCATCACAGTTTGTATTATTTAATGGAGATAAAAGTATCTAAGCAAAACATATAAACCAAAACATAGCCCCGAGAACAAAGGATCTTCGCAAATCTAGAAGTCTCCAGCATGCCTCAGCGGGAAACCTCACGTCTTGCATCTGAAAACCACAAAATCCGCATGGGTGAGAACCAGGGGTCCCCAGCATGGTAACAGCTTCCACATATATAATACATAATAATGGAGGAAAGCCAAAGGCAATCCTAGGACTTCCTCCAGATAATATCAAAGCTTATAAACAAGCTAAACCATAAAGGGCATCTGACTAAAGATTCTTCAGTCTAACTAATACTTCTCTTTCCAATTCCTTCAGACCTCCCAACCACCAGCAGGAGTATAAGGTAGCAAACACAATTATATCAAACAAGAAATATACAAATAGGAGCAATTAAGGCAGTTAGACAATTAGCAAATAGTATGCAGTCAAGTAGGCAATCTCAAACAATTCACATAGTATGCATATGATGAATGCCTGTCCCTAGTGGCTGATGATATCATCTTGTCGGTTATAGAGCCAACCCGACAAGTCCTGGTCGCTAACCATTGGACTGTCCCTCTGTCACGCATCCCCAACTCGAGTTATACTCGTTATAAACTTGATCATAATCATGATCTATATCCATCACCCTCACTGGTGAATATTTACGGGGGCGAGCTCATCTGGGTCTTTCACAGTGCCCGGCCACACTTATGACATAGGGTCAATAGAGTATCAAGTCTCAACCTGGAGCACGTGGTGGCTAGCCACTGCTACTACCCAGGGAAACTCGTATCTCAGATAGTGGAAGTGCAAATCACAATTATCAATAATTCAGCATAAACATGCATGAATTCTCATCCATGGATCAACATCCATATCAGCCATCCGGCTCACGGTTCAGTCCAGAACCAGCCAATATTCATATCATACACAGCCATTCCGGCTCACGGTTAAATCCATAACCAGCCCATTGGCATCACGGTTAAATCCATAACCAGCCATCTCATTAACAATTACGGCCTTTTGGCACATGGCATAACAAGCACTTCCACCACCATCCTCCGCATCTCACATAATCATCTTTGATCCTCATTGATCATTCATTTTTCCCTTGCTTCACTCGCAAGTTACCTCATTCGCTAGCCTTCTTCTCATAGCTAGACATATCATAATGATTTAAGATATAAGTGGTGAGATCAGAGGCTTAGAAGTATGAGATTTGGCTTTTAAAACTCAAAAATCCACTTTGGGATGAAAACAGGGCCACGCGAACGCGCACTCCACGCGCACGCGTGGATGGCCTCGAAAACTCTTCGACGCGCAAGCGTCATGCACGCTAACGCGTGGATTTAAAAATTTGCCAATCGACGGGCACGTGTCAACCACGCGTATGCGTGGATACTCTCGTGCCCCAGGCACAAAACTGGCACAGTTCTGGCATAACTCTCTGGAAAATGGCTGGGCATTGGGTGCAGCACAATCGGCGCGCCCGCGCACATCACGCGCACACGTGGATGGCATTTTCTGGAAGAACGGCGCGTACGCGCCAAGTGCGCCTACGCGCGGGGGGGTCATTCTGCTAAAAATTTTCTAAATTAAAAGCTACAGAATTCACAGATTTAAACCCCAATCTTCCAATGGACATAACTTCCTCATTTTAAATCATTTTTCACCCGTTCTTCGAACGGCATGGACATCCCGGATCCAATTTCATTTCTAAACGGATTTGGCACAAAACAGAGATCCATAGTCCAAGTTATGTCCCGTCAAAGTATGTCCAAAAACCATGTTTTTCATAAAAACCACAAAGTGCCATTTTTAAACAGGTCATTTTCAACTCTTTTCAAAATCAATCAAAACATGCCAATTTCATCCCTTTTCTTTGAAATCAATCAATATATATCAAATTCAACATCAAGCCTCCTCAACTCACACATTGACACATTACCACAGTTTACAAAATCACTATCTCATCATTTTAACCCACTTCACCCAACTGGCTCAAACTCAAACATATTGACATATCATATACTCTTCCTCATGCCAATTCTCAACAACACCAATTCTAATAAATCATCATTGTACACAATCAATATCATACTCACCATCAACATGGTTCAACCCACAATTCAACCATAACCAATCATCAAGCATATATCGCAACATGCATATTTCTCATACATCATACCATCAAGGCATCATTAATCATCATCACATATATGACCACATCATATATATCAACAATTCAACAACATCAACAATTCAATGCCTATCTTAGGGCCTCTAGCCTAAGTATTTCCTACCACATTACATATTAGATACGGGAAACTGAAACCATACCTTAGCCGATTTCCCAAGCTCAACTGGAGCACTTCCAAATCACTTATCCACAAGCTCTCAAGGCCTCAACACCTCCAAGAACAGATTTTTCACCACCAAATTCCTTTTTCAAGCTTTTCAAAATCACCACTCAAGCTCCAAAATTCACATATACACAACCTAAGCCACAATCATCATACCCATACACAACATCTCAATACCCAAACATCATAGAACAACAAATTACACTAGGGTTGAGAATCTTACCACACCCAAGGTCCAAGGAGACAAGATTAACCTTCTCCTTCAAGAGAGTTGGGTCCTATAACATCAAAGAGCCCAAAATCTCAACATTTTTGCTCATAAAACTCGAAAACAAGGCTGGAATTTCGAAGAGCAAAACGTGGCTTACCTCAAGATTAATTGTATGGGTTTTGTAGAGCTCTCCGCGGTGAACGCGTGGCCGCAAATGGAGCAGCAATCGGAGCTCTAGATCAAAAGTTATGGTGGTTTGAAGATCAAGTGAGAGAAAGAACTTGAGAGAGTGTTCTTCCCTCCATGGCCTCCATTTTCAGCATGTGAGTGTGTTTAGTGAGGAGAGAGAATGCTGAAAACTAGGGTTTTGGTCTAGTTATATTGAGCCAAGGGCCCACTTTGGGTCCGGTTGGTCCGGTTTGGCCCGTTCGGTCCAATCTTGGCCCGAATTCTATAAAATTGGTACCGAAATTCTCGTCTCAATCTCCTCTATCATATTTAGCCATAAAAATCACATTTTGGGCTTTCTAGAATAAATTCTCATTTATGGGTTAATTAGCCGTTAATTAACCGGGTTTTACACGTGCTGCTTTCTATCTTTGTGCGGTTGAATTTAGATCCATTAAAGAAGTCGGTTGCGAGGTTTGCCTTAGCCGATAAAAGTGTGATCACGGTAACAAGAATAGCCGAAGATGTACTTGTGGTGATCAAGGATTTGGTTTTTTCGGTTGACTTTTACATCCTTGAAATGCCTCCAACAGAAAATAGAAGCTCATCCTCCGTTCTACTTGGTAGACCCTTCCTTAAGACCTCTAAATTTAAGTTAGATGCCTTCACCGACACATATTCCTTTGAGGTTGGAGACAAGACTATCAAGTTCAATTTGGAAGAAGCCATGAAACATCCTCCCGAAGAGCATTCTATTCTCTGATGTGATGTAATCGATGAAGTGGTAGCGGAAGTGCAAGAAGAAGACCATAACAAGTTGTGCTACCATATTGTTGAAGAGACGGATGACCAAGAGGGTGAACATGAGAAAGTTGTTGAGAATGAACTCTGTGAGCTTGATGAAAAGGAACCTCAGCTTGAGGCAAAGAGTGAATTAAAGCCTCTTCCATCTCATTTGAAGTATGCTTTCTTAGAGGACAACCAAAAGTTTCCGGTCATTATTGCTAGTGAGCTCTCTAGCAAAGAAGAAGAAAAGCTCCTAGATGTTCTCAGAAAGTACAAGAAGGCAATTGGTTGGAGCCTAGCCGATATTGTGAGGATTGACCCTCGTAAGTGCATGCATCGTGTATTTCTCCAAGAGGGAGCTAGGCCGGTTAAGCAACCGCAAAGGAGGCTCAACCCAACCATCCTCGATGTGGTAAAGAAGGAGGTCACTAGTCTACTTGATGCGGGTATCATATACCCAATTTCTGACAATGAGTGGTGACGAGTGAATTCTTTGATGGTCTAGAATTTCACAAATGAAATCTTTGTTGCAAGTATAGTTCTAAACCAACAAACAATCCTCCCAATCAAAAATTTGGTTGTCACAAAGTACAAACCCCAAATAAGAATTAACCAGAGTATTTGGACTCCGGGTCATCTCACGAGGATTGCAATGAAGTGGTCAATTATTGGCTATGAAGGAATATTTTGGGGTTTTTGGAATAAGAGACATGAAAAGTAAATAATAAGGAAATTCAAATAACAAAAAGGCCTTGGCAAGGGTTGGTGGTCAAGGATCTCTATCCTTATCACTAACCACAACATGATAATTGGCAACGATCAACCCCATTAAGTCTTCCTCTAATTGATAAAGGAAAGTCAAATAAGCTATGTCAATCCAAGTCCATAAGTCCTAGTTCTCCACAAATTCAATTAGTGAGATCTAAGGTCAATGGATCCCAATCATCAATCACTTGGACATTAGCAACTCAAGAGTTCCTAAGTTACCTTCCCAAGCCAAGAGCATAAAATTCTACTCTAAAGCCCAACCAAGCATTTTGTCAAACACTTGGTGGATACAAATGGAAAGCATGGTAAATTGCAAGAAATGTAAATCTACCAACTACCAATTGCAAGAAAAGTAAAATCACAACTCAAATCAACAATAAAAGAACATCAAACATTAAATTGCATTAAAAATAAACCAAATCCATCATGAGTGCATGATTACAAAAGAGAGTAAAGAGGAAAATTAACACTACAAACCATGAGAATGAAATAGTAGAAGCAAGAAATCATAAAGGAAATGAGATGGAAACATGAAATTAGACCTAGATCTAAAAGAGATTAACCTAACCTAACCTAATTCTAGAGAGAAGAGGGAGCTTCTCTCTCTAGAAATTACACTACATGATGCTAATGCTACTATCAATTGCTCCCCCCCTTTGCTTGGGCTTCAATTTTGCATGAAATACACTCAGAAACAAGTTGGAATTGGGCCTGGGCTGCTCAGAAATCGCCCCCAGCGTTTTGCCTTTAAGTGAGTCACATGCGAGTATCGGCGCGTACGTGCAATGTGCGCGTGTGCGTCGATTGGCTAATTCTTCATTCGTGCGGACGCGGCAGGTACGCATGCGCGTCCTTCGGCGAACTCACTTTTGTGCGCGCACGCCTTGTACGTGTGCGCGCCCATTGATGCATTCCCAATTCTTGGTTTCTTCATGCATTCTCCACTTTGTATGCTTTTCTTCTCATTTCTTCCATCCAATACTTGCCCTATGAACCTGAAATCACTCAACAAACATATCAAGGCATCGGATGGAATTAAAGTGAGTTAAAATCACCAATTTAAGGGCCTAAAAAGCATGTTTTTACACTTAAACACAGTTCAAGGGAGAATTACAAAACCATGCTATTTCATTGAATAAATGTGGAAAAAGGTGATAAAATCCCCCAAATTAAACACAAAATAAACCACGAAATCGGGGTTTATCAAATCTCCCCACACTTAGACTAAGCATGTCCTCATGCTAAAATTAAGAAAGAAGCAAAGGGGTATCAACATTTATTCAATGTAAACTACCTAAATGCAATCTATCTACATGCAATCTATCTAAATGAATGCAATTACTTGGTCAAAATAGGTCAACTTCCAAGAACACATATATGAGTACAAGGGCTAAAGCCATAACAGTCAAATCAAACCCACAATTGCATTGAATTATTGAAAGATTTTACAAACTTGCAAGAATAAATGATCATGGGTGGAAACATGTAATTAAGCGATCGAACCCTCACCGGATGTGTATCTGCTCTAGGCACTCAAGTGTATGGGGTTGATTCACTCAATTCTCCCCTAATCATGCTTTCCAAGATTTGTTTTTCATTTAACAATCAACAATTATTTCATGCATGCATACAAATATCAAGAGGTCTTTCCATAGGTTGTAATGGGGTTAGGGTTAAGGTAAGGATGCATATGGTCAAGTGGACTAGAATTTGAATCTTTGATTAATCTAAGCTTCCCACCTAACCTATATAACAACCTATACAATTCAAAGCTAACCTAACTATCCATTCTTCACTTTTTCACACACTCATGCATTCTATTTTTGGTCACTACACATACGCATTGATTTTTTTATTGAGCTTTACTTGGGGCATTTTGTCCCCCTTTTTATTACTTGTATTTTTCTTTCTTTTTCTATATATTTTTTTCTTTTGATATATACATATATATTTTTTCTTTATTTTGTATTATTTTTTTTGGCAATAAAGTATATACAAGAGTATCAATTCATATGGTTTTACATTCAATGCATAAGTATGTACCCAATTTCCCAAAATATTGACAAGAATACAAAAATACACTTTCATCCCAACCAATGTTCCCAACTCTCCCAAAATTAATTGATAAACACTATCACTAGCCTAAGCTAATCAAAGATCCAAATAAGGACATTTATTGTTTTTCGCTTTAGGCTTGTAATGTGCTAAAATTAAGAATAATTGGGTTAAGCATTGGCTCAAAATTAGCTAACAATGGAGGATAAAAAGTAGACTATTTGGGTAAGTGAGCTACTTGAACAATGACCTCAATCATATAAGTGCATCTATACATAAAATAATAGACATAAAGAATCAAATAACCCAAAGATCACAATCATAGGAAGAGAATAATGCACACAAGAATGAAAATAAGTGGTTATGTATGATGTAACCACACAATTGCGGCTCAAGTCTCGCATGCTTGTGTTCTTAGCTCAAAAATCATGTTCCACAAAGTATATAGTTCAAGCAAGTTCTAAAAAAAACAATTTCAACCAATTGGGGGTGCCCTATAGATAAAATTCTTGAAAAATTTCATTATTTTGACTAAGTTTAATATATACATATGCAATGCAACCAAAAATCCTAAGAGACCTAAAAGTGAAATACAAAAGTGTTGGGATTAGAAACTTGTTACCCAAAAATGCCAAGTGGTCGGATGACCTCCCCACACTTAAAAGTTTGCACCGTCCTCAGTGCACTAAATGAGCAAGGGGGTAAGGCGACTCTCCGAGTTGCCACCTTCATCTGGTAGGTCAACCGGTGCTGCGTGTTCTTCCTTCCGCTTTCATTTTTGCTTATGATGACTTATCCTGAAAATAGAAAACAGGAGATAATGAGACAAGTAAATGCACAAGCAAGGAAGCATGGATTGTTGGAATGAGGTAATTCACTAGAATTGAGTGAGTGAATTGGTGTGATATTAATGAAAAATAAGTGTGTGGGTCCTAACTTGCATGCGGTTTAGAACTCACACCCTAGTATTTAGAAACCATGTCATAATTATACAAAAGAAAACACACATTTTACTCATTCTACTGTGCTTGAAATACTTCAAAAGACTTGTAGGTTAAGTCAACCAACAAGTAGTGAAGAGGCATGAAAGCATTCAAGCAATTACTCAAGCAATTGTGAGATTAGATAATGCATAGACATTGATTGACGTGTAAGTAGACTTAGTGAACAAAATGGTATATAAAACTTACACAACAATCAATGACATATATTGAAGTTGTTGCAACACCTAAGTGACATAGAGGTGAAACACATGAGTGCTATGGAACTTAGGAAAAAGAAGATAGAAATGGAAATCCATCACATAGCAAGCATGGTCCACAAAGCTAAGAAAGCTCAAAAATATGTTACTAGGTAAGCTTTCGATCCAATTTCACAATTCTACAATCTCAATGCATGAAACAAGTGATGTGCATAAAGGTAAACCACAAACAAGCATCACCTAAAAAAATGCAATGACAATATAAAATTGCCTAGCAATGGATGATGAATGCATGGTGGCCAAAACATGCAATTCAAAAGAGTTAAGAAGCTTAAAGGCAATGTAACATTCACTTGGTGTTCACAAATGTTAAACATGAAAACTTAAAACTAAGTGACAAAATATAACCTCAACAAAAAAATCCAACAATGAAAATTAAAAACAATGATGTTAAAATAACATCTCATCAATAATCAGCAGCAAGAAATAGTAAACAAGATTAATAATCTAACACTTAAAAAGAAAATAGAAAACAAAATGAAAATGTACTAATTAAACAATTAACTAACTAACTAAAAGAAGTGGTTATGGATGGTGTTTGGTAGTGTTGGATGATGATTGAAGGGTGGAAAGAGAAGAGAAGAAGGAAAGAAATGGAAGGAGGAGAAGAAAAGAAGGTGGGTGAAACAGGGCAATCCACGCGTACGCGTCATGTACGCGTAAGCGTGGAATGGTGAAATGGAGTGACGCGTACGCGCAAGGTATGCGTGCACATCGATGGGTTATTTGGAGTGGCGACGCGTACGTGTACGCGTACCTTGGGCACAAAGTTGGCACACTTCAGGCTCAACTCTCGGGTGAATGTATGGGAAGTGGAAAACTTCAATCCACGCGTGCGCGTGCATGACGCGTGTGCATGGATGGTTGAAATTACTTGGGTCACGTGTACGCGTGGAGTGCACGTGCACGTGGATGGTGCTCTGTTTTTCAAAAATTTTCTATGTTTTTGTACCAAACCTCCAAATAACTACCAAAACATCATAAAACCTTATTTAACATACTAAACTCCCGAATGAACATATCTAACCAAACAAAACATAAAATTAAACCTTATTTACTGATATGTACAAAAGATAAAAAGGAAAGATGTTACCATGGTGGGGTGTCTCCCACCTACCACTTTTGTTTATTGTCCTTAAGTTGGACTTATGGGGAGCTATCCATCAAGGTGGCTTATGTTTGAATCCATCCTTGAACATCTACCAATGCTTGGACTTCCATTGTGCTTCATCATTCAAAGTTACTATCTCTAAGCTTTGATGGAGTTCTTCACAAACCATGGGCTCCCAAAGTTGATCTTCCTTGTGTGATCCGGGATCCCACACTTTGTTTTCACACCTGTCCTTGAGTTGATCATGGTGATTTCCTCCGAGTGGCAAGAGGGATGAATTTTCATGGAAGCACCAAATTACCCTCTTAGACCCATCCAATTGAGCACTAGTCCAACCCTTGCTCCTTGAAGCTTCAACCATAATGAGCCTAGACTTATAACGCCAACCACTAAACATCATCCTCTTATGCTTAATTCCACAAAGTGCCCTAAGCTGGCCATCCGTCTCAAGCAAACCAAATTCAAGTGGGATAATAGAGCTAAGAGTTAGAAGTTTTACCCACTCAAATGAAGGATTAGATGACAACCCAGGTGGAGGAATTCCCAATGATCTTGACAAGGCACGCTCTACTCTCGTCCATCCTCTCCTAGAGGCTTCCACCACTTGGCAAGATTCTTCAAGCTTTACCTCTTGCCAAACTTCCTCAAGTTCCCGTTCTTCTTCACCAATGCCTTCAATCTCTTCCCCATCACTCAAATCATAGATAGGAGGTTTAGTAAAATCTACCTCATCATCAATTCCAAGTATAGTGGGGAAGGACTCTTCAAACTCAAAAGGATCATATATTGATGCGAAATCATCATAAATAGGAGGACATATTTCTTGGGTCACTTCTTCCAATTCTTCAGTCACATTGTGCCTTGGAGGTTGTGCACTCTCCTCCTCAACATCAACTTCAAATTCCATGGAAGAAGGCTCTTCAACTTGTGATTCCTCTATGTACTCAACATATCCTAAGGTGTCAACCACTACTTCCTTTGGTTCAATCATCTCTACCTTCTCCTCTTGTTGCACTTCTTGCTTTAACTCCTCTTCTTCACCTTGGAGCTTCAAGTTCACTCCCTCACTAAACTCTTTGGTTGCTTCTCCACATTCAACAATGGGAGTGCCTTGATCGCATAGGCTTAGACGAGATGAGACTATGTTACCAATGGCTTCTACCATGATAACCATCTTAGCTTTTAGCTCCTTAAACTTCTTTTCATCCTCCTCTTGTCACCTTAAGAGATGAGATTCAAGATCTCTCAATTCTAGCATGAGGGCTTCATTGGGAGGTGGTGGTGGAAGAGAGGGTTCATCGTTTGAGGGAAAGGTATTGTAGTTGGAAGGTGGTCCATATTGGTGAAATTCTTGAGGTGGTGTGTATGGACTTTGTGGTTCATGGGATTATGGGTGTTGGAGTGGTAGTGGCTCTATGTATGGTTCATATGGTGGTTGGTATGGTGGATATGAGTTGGGATTATACGGAGGTGAATGGTGGTATGAGGCTTGTGAGTATGGTTGTGGAGGGCTATGTTGAGGAGGGGGTACATATGCATATGATGATTGTGGTTGACGATCACAATGAGGGTCATCACATACATTAGATTGGTATGCATCAAGATTTGAATTGTACCCATAAGAAGCCAGAGGTGGTTGTTGCCAAGAAGGTTGTCCATAAGCTTGGGGCTCCTCCCACATTTGGTCTCCAAATCCTTGATGCACATCCCCATTGAAGCTTTCATTTCCTACAACATAGTTGTAACCATGCTTATAGCCAAAAGGGTGAGAATTCATAGTAAAGTAGAAAATAAAAACAAAAGATAACAAGAAACAAAGAGAACAAAAATCCTACAACTAGAAAGAACTAACAAACAAACCAAAAATCAAGCTATTCACAATATATACAATAGCCAATAACATAACACCATTGCGATCCCCGGCAACGGCGCCATTATGACAAGTGAATTCTTTGATGGTCTAGAATTTCACAAATGAAATCTTCGTTACAAGTATAGTTCTAAACCAACAAACAATCCTCCCAATAAAAAATTTGGTTGTCACAAAGTACAAACCCCAAATAAGAATTAACCGGAGTATTTGGACTCCGAGTCGTCTCACGAAGATTGCAATGAAGTGGTCAATTATTGGTTATGAAGGAATATTTTGGGGTTTTTGGAATAAGAGACATGAAAAGTAAATAATAAGGAAATTCAAATAACAAAAAGGCCTTGGCAAGGGTTTGTGGTCAAGGATCTCTATCCTTATAACTAACCACAACATGAGAATTGCCAAGGATCAACCCCATTAAGTCATCCTCTAACTGATAAAGGAAAGTCAAATGAGCTATGTCAATCCAAGTTCATAAGTCCTAGTTCTCCACAAATTCAATTAGTGAGATCTAAGGTCAATGGCTCCCAATCATCAATCACTTGGACATTAGCAACTCAAGAGTTCCTAAGTTACCTTCCCAAGCCAAGAGCATAAAATTCTACTCTAAAGCCCAACCAAGCATTTTGTCAAACACTTGGTGGATACAAATGGAAAGCATGGTAAATTGCAAGAAATGTAAATCTACCAACTACCAATTGCAAGAAAAGTAAAATCACAACTCAAATCAACAATAAAAGAACATCAAACATTAAATTGCATTAAAAATAAACCAAATCCATCATGAGTGCATGATTACAAAAGAGAGTAAAGAGGAAAATTAACACTACAAACCATGAGAATGAAATAGTAGAAGCAAGAAATCATAAAGGAAATGAGATGGAAACATGAAATTAGACCTAGATCTAAAAGAGATTAACCTAACCTAACCTAATTCTAGAGAGAAGAGGAGCTTCTCTCTCTAGAAATTACACTACATGATGCTAATGCTACTATCAATTGCTCCCCCCTTTGCTTGGGCTTCAATTTTGCATGAAATACACTCAGAAATAAGTTGAAATTGGGCCTGGGCTGCTCAGAAATCGCCCCCAGCGTTTTGCCTTTAAGTGAGTCACGTGTGAGTATCGGCGCGTATGCGCCATGTGCGCGTGCGCGTTGATTAGCTAATTCTTCATTCGCGCGGACGCGGCAGGTACGCATGCGCATCCTTAGGCGAACTCACTTTTGTGCGCGCGCGCCTTGTACGCGTGCGCGCCCATTGTTGCATTCCCAATTCTTGGTTTCTTCATGCATTTTCCACTTTGTATGCTTTTCTTCTCATTTCTTCCATCCAATACTTGTCCTATGAACCTGAAATCACTCAACAAACATATCAAGGCATCGGATGGAATTAAAGTGAGTTAAAATCACCAATTTAAGGGCCTAAAAAGTATGTTTTTACACTTAAGTACAGTTCAAGGGAGAATTACAAAACCATGCTATTTCATTGAATAAATATGGGAAAAGGCGATAAAATCTCCCAAATTAAGCACAAAATAAACCATGAAATCGGGGTTTATCAAGTGGGTGAGCCCGGTCCAGGTTGTTTCCAAGAAATCATGCATCGCTGCGGTTAAAAAGGATGATGGTGAAGTGTTCACCAAGAGAGTACAAAATGCATGGCGAGTGTGCATCGATTATAGAAGGTTGAATGCCGCTACAAGGAAGGACCACTACCCTTTGCCCTTTATCGATCAGATGTTAGACCGTTTGGCGGGTAAATCCCATTATTGCTTTCTTGATGGATTCACTGGTTACTTCCTGATTCACATTGATCCTGAAGATCAAGAAAAGACCACATTCACTTGCCCTTTTGGCACCTTTGCCTACAAAAGGATGCCATTTGGACTATGTAATGCACTTGCTACTTTTCAGCGGTACATGACCAGTGTCTTTTTCGATCTAATGGAGAATTGTCTGGAAGTCTTTATGGATGACTTCATTGCTTATGGAACTTCATTTGATTGTTGCTTAGAGAAATTGGCCAAGGTCTTAGCTAGATGTGTTGACACTAACCTTGTCTTGAATTTTGAGAAATGTCACTTTATGGTAAGACAAGGTATAGTGTTAGGACATGTAGTATCTCATGAAGGAATTTCTGTAGACCTAGCCAAGGTCGATGTTATCACCACTTTACCTCACCCCTCATCTGTGAGGGAGGTCCGTTCATTTTTAGGACATGCAGGATTTTATAGGTGCTTTATCAAAGATTTCAGCAAGATTTCTTTGCCATTGTCGCGCCTACTCCAAAAAGATGTGGACTTTGAGTTTGACAGTGAATGTGTGAAAGCTTTTGAAGAGCTAAGGAGAGTTCTTACCACGGCACCGATTGTGCGAGGCCCCAACTGGACATTGCCATTTGAGATAATGTGCGATGCGTCAAACCATGCTATAGGTGCCGCACTTGCACAGCGCGCTGATATACTCCCTTATGTCATTGCATACTCTTCTAAAACACATGATGCAACACAATCCAACTATACCACTACTGAAAAGAAACTCCTAGCTATTGTTCATGCTTTATATAAATTCAGATCTTATTTGCTAGGATCAAAGATAGTGGTATACACGGATCATGCAGCTTTAAAATACTTATTGACAAAGAATGAGTCAAAACCTAGACTCATACGTTGGATCTTGCTTTTGCAAGAATTCGACATTGAGATTAGGGATTGGAGTGGATCTCAAAACTTGGTTGCGGATCATTTAAGCAGCCTTGAGAATTTAAAATTTGATCCATTTCCGATCAATGACTCATTCCCATTGGATAGCTTGCATGCTATGTCGGATAGCTTTCCTTGGTTTGCCCCAATGGCGAACTACTTGGTAGCGAAACTCTTCCCTCTCAACTTTTCTAAACACTAAAGGGATAAGTTGATAAGTGATTCCAAATACTACATTTGGGATGACCCTCACTTGTGGAAGAGGGGAGTGGACCAAGTAATTCGAAGATGTGTCCCAGAGTCTGAAATCCAACCCATTCTTGAAGCTTGCCATTCGTCCGAATGTGGTGGCCACTTTGGCCCACAAAGGACCGCTAAAAAAGTGTTTGATTGTGGATTCTGGTAGCCAACCTTATTAAAGGATACTAACCGGTTATGTGTGTCTTGCTATCAGTGTCAGAAGTCGGGAAACACATTCCAAAGGGATGAAATGCCTCAGCAACCTATGCTGTTTTGTGAGATATTTGATGTATGGGACATTGATTTTGTGGGACCATTTCCCAACTCCAGTGGGTATCTGTATATTCTGTTAGCGGTTGGCTACGTGTCAAAGTGGGTGGAAGCAATAACTACCCCGCCTTGACGACGCCAATACCGTCGTTTCTTTCATTAGGAATAACATTGTATGCCATTATGGGTTGCCACGAGTAATCGTGAGCGACCAAGGATCTCACTTTTGTAACAGGAAAGTAGAGGCACTACTCAAGCGCTATGGGGTAGTGCATAAGGTTGCCACTGCTTATCATCCGCAAACTAACGGACAAGCGGAAGTATCCAACTGGGAGATTAAGAGAATCTTGAAGAAAGTGTCAATCCACAAAGGAAGGATTGGAGCCATCGGTTAGGAGATGCACTATGGGCGTATAGAACGGCCTACAAGACTCCGTTAGGGATGAGTCCTTTCTGGATCGTCTATGGTAAGGCATGCCACTTTCCGGTGGAGATTGAGCACAAAGC
Organism: Arachis hypogaea; assembly: GCF_003086295.3. Taxonomy (NCBI): domain Eukaryota; kingdom Viridiplantae; phylum Streptophyta; class Magnoliopsida; order Fabales; family Fabaceae; genus Arachis; species Arachis hypogaea. Next base: position 13,924,439 of record NC_092045.1, read on the forward strand.
CTATTGGGCAGTAAAGCGGTGCAACATGGATTTCACCCAGGCAGGAGTAGCCAGAAAATTGCAGCTAGAGGAGCTCGAGTGTTTGAGGAACAAAGCGTATGAGAATGCCCGGATTTACAAGGAAAAGACTAAAGCATTCCATGATCATCACATCCGGAAGAAGGACTTCCAAGAAGGTGATGAGGTTCTCCTCTACAATTCGAGGCTTCGTTTCATGCCTGGCAAGCTCCGCTCTAGATGGGAAGGCCCTTTCAAGGTGAAGGAGATAAAGTCCTATGGAGTGGTGGAGTTGTTTGATCCTAAAAGTGAAGCAACTTTCAAGGTGAATGGACATAGAGTGAAGAAGTACCATGGCTACAAGCTCCCAAAAGAGCTATAGGTGTTCCTATTGGCGGATGCACCTAGAGAAGGAGAAGCTTAAGCGACTGACCGTCCAACTTAAGGACGTTAAAGAAAAGTGCTTGGTGGGAGGCACCCCACCGTGGTAAGATCTTCCTTGTGTATACCATCTTGCTTTTAGCTTTAGATTCTTGTGAATTTTGTGACTTCTTGATGTTGTTGATTTCTTAGGAATGCTAGTTTTATTGATCTTGTTGGATAACTAGGATATTTTGATAGATTTCATCATTTTGGTATGAAAGAATTGTTGAAGTGGAGAGAATGCTATGTGATGAGCGGATAAATTATACGCTTTTTGGCATTGTTTTTATATAGTTTTTAGTAAGTTTGAGCTACTTTTAGGGATGTTTTCATTAGTTTTTATGTTAAATTCACATTTCTGGACTTTACTATGAGTTTGTGTGTTTTTCTGTGATTTCAGGTAAATTCTGGCTGAAATTGAGGGACTTGAGCAAAACTCTGAAGAAGGCTGACAAAAGGACTGCTGATGCTGTTGGAATCTGACCTCCCTGCACTCGAAATGGATTTTCTGGAGCTACAGAACTCCAAATGGTGCGCTCTCAACGGCGTTGGAAAGTAGACATCCAGGGCTTTCCAGCAATATATAATAGTCTATGCTTTATTCGAAGAAAGACGACGTAACTTGGCGTTGAACGCCAAGTTCATGCTGCTGTCTGGAGTTAAACGCCAGAAAAACGTCATGATCCGGAGTTGAACGCCCAAAACACGTCATAACTCAGAGTTCAACTCCAAGAGAAGCCTCAGCTCGTGGATTAATCAAGCTCAGCCGAAACATACACCAAGTGGGCCCCGGAAGTGGATTTATGCATCAATTACTTACTCATGTAAACCCTAGGAGCTAGTTTATTATAAATAGAACTTTTTACTATCATATTATCATCCTGGATTGTATTTTGAATCCTGTGATCACGTTTTGGGGGCTGGCCATTCGGCCATGCTTGAACCTTTTACTTATGTATTTTTAACGGTGGAGTTTCTGCACACCATAGATTAAGGGTGTGGAGCTCTGCTGTACCTCAAGTATTAATGCAATTCTATTGTCTTTTATTCAAATCTCTCTTATTCTTATTCCAAGATATTCATTCGTACCCAAGAACATGATGAATGTGATGATAAGTAACCCTCATTATCATTCTCACTTATGAACGCACGTGATTGACAACCACTTCCGTTCTACATGCAACCGAGCTTGAATGTGTATCTCTTAGATTCCCCCAACAGAATCTTCGTGGTATAAGCTAGATAGATGGCGGCATTTATGAGGATCCAGAAAGTCTCACCTTGTCTGTGGTATTCCGAGTAGGATCCTGGGAATCCGGAAAGTCTAACATTGTCTGTGGTATTCCGAGTAGGATTCCGGTAATGAATGACTGTGACGTACTTCAAACTTGCAAGTGCTGGGCGTTAGTGACAGACGCAAAAGAATCAAGGGATTCTATTCCAGTAGGCGCGGGAACCAACCAGTGATTAGCCGTGCTGTGACAGAGCGCGTGAGCGTAGTTTTCACTGCGAGGATGGGATGTAACCATCAACCATGGGTGATGCCTCCAGACGATTAGCCATGCGAGTGACAGCCGCAGAGGATCATTTTCCCGAGAGGATTGAAAGTAGCCACCGCTGATGGTGAACCCCTATACACAGCTTGCCATGGAAAGGAGTAAGAAGGATTGAGTTGAAAAAGTGGGAAAACAGGCGTCCTTGAGCCATACAGTATCTCCATTCGCTTATCTGAAATTCCCACCAATGAATCTGCATAAGTATTCTATCCCTTTTATTATTTATTTTCTTATTTCTATTTTCGAAACCATCAATCAATTTAATCTGCCTAACTGAGATTTACAAGGTGACCATAGCTTGCTTCATACCAACAATCTCTGTGGGATCGACCCTTACTCACGTAAGGTTTATTACTTGGACGACCCAGTACACTTGCTGGTTAGTTGAACGGAGTTGTGAGCTTCTCTAACAGTGCCTGAAACTCTTTTATCACAATTTCGTCCACCAAGTTTTTGGCGCCGTTGCCGGGGATTGTTCGAGTATGGACAACTGACGGTTCATCTTGTTGCTCAGATTAGGTAACTTTCTTTCCAAAAATCTTTTTCAAAAATTTTTTTCTTTTATTTTTCGTTTTCCAAAAATGTATTCGGAAAAAAAAATTTTATTAAATAAAAATACAAAAAAATTAGAAAATCATAAAAATCAAAAATATTTTGTGTTTCTTGTTTGAGTCTTGTGTTAATTTTTAAGTTTGGTGTCAATTGCATGCTTTTAAAATTTTTCTGGCATTTTTTCGAAAATCTCATGCATTCATAGTGTTCTTCATGATCTTCAAGTTGTTCTTAACAAGTATTCTTGTTTGATCTTGATGATTTCTTGTTTTGTGTCTTTTCATGTTTTTCATGTGCATCTTTGCATTCACAGCTTTCATGCATTAAAGATTTCTAAGTTTGGTGTCTTGCATGTTTTCTTTGCATCAAAAATTTTTCAAAATTATGTTCTTGATGTTCATCATGATCTTCAAAGTGTTCTTGGTGTTCATCTTGACATTCATAGCATTCTTGCATGCATTCATTGTTTTGATCTAAAAATTTCATGCATTGAGTATTTTTGTTGTTTTTCTCTCTCATAATTAAAAATTCAAAAATCAAAAAAATATCTTTTCCTTATTTTCCTCCAAATTTTCGAAATTTTGGGTTGACTTGGTCAAAAATTTTTAAAATTAGTTGTTTCTTACAAGTCAAGTCAAAATTTCAATTTTAAAAATCTTATCTTTTCAAAATCTTTTTCAAAAATCATATCTTTTTCATTTTTTTTATAAATTTCGAAAATTTCAAAAATCTTTTTCAAAATATTTTCAAAATCTTTTTCTTATCTTTATATCAAATTTTTGAAAATTAGCTAACAATTAATGTGATTGGTTCAAAAATTTGAAGTTTGTTACTTTCTTATTAAGAAATGTTCAATCTTTAAGTTCTAGAATCTTATCTTGTAGTTTCTTGTTAGTTGAGTCTTTTTAAAAATTAAATCTTTTTCAAAATATCTTTTTTATTAAAATTTTTATCTTATCTTTTTCAAAATTTGATTTCAAAATATCTTATCTAACTTCTTATCCTCTTATCTTTTTCAAAATTTGATTTCAAATCTTTTTCAATCAACTAACTAACTTTTTGTTTGTTTCTTATCTTTTTCAAAACCACCTAACTACTTTTCCCTCTCTAAATTTCGAAAATTCTCCCTCTCTTTTTCAAAAATTCTTTTTGTTTTAAATTTTAATTTTAATTATATTTTGTCTTTGATTTTCGAAAATTACTAACCTCTTTTTCAAAAATTATTTTCGAAATCTTCCTTCTCTTTTCTTCTTCTATTTAATTATTTAATTACTAACACTTCTCTTCACCTCTCTTCATCCAAAAATCCGAATCCCCATCTCCATTCTTCTAACTCCTTTCTTCTTCTACTAACATAAGGGAATCTCTATACTGTGACATAGAGGATTCCTCTTTCTTTTCTTGTTTTCTTCTCTTTCATATGAGCAAGAACAGGGAAAAGGGCACTCTTGTTGAAATTGATCCAGAACCTGAAAGGACTCTGAAGAGAAAATTAAGAGAAGCTAAATTACAACAATCCAGAAACAACCTTTCAGAAATTTTCGAACAAGAGAAGGACATGGCAGCCGAAAATAATAATAATAATGCAAGGAGAATGCTTGGTGACTTCACAAAGCCAACGTCCAAGTTTGATGGAAGAAGCATCTCCATTCCTGCCATTGGAGCCAATAACTTTGAGCTTAAGCCTCAACTAGTTGCATTAATGCAACAAAACTGCAAGTTTTATGGACTTCCATCTGAAGATCCTTATCAGTTTTTAACTGAGTTCTTGCAGATCTGTGAGATTGTAAAGACGAATGGAGTTGATCCTGAAGTCTACAGACTCATGCTTTTCCCTTTTGCTGTAAGAGACAGAGCTAGAATATGGTTGGATTCACAACCTAAGGATAGCCTGGACTCCTGGGATAAGCTGGTCACTGCCTTCTTGGATAAATTCTTTCCTCCTCAAAAGCTGAGCAAGCTGAGAGTGGATGTTCAAACCTTCAAACAAAAAGATGGTGAATCCCTCTATGAAGCTTGGGAAAGATACAAGCAGCTGACCAAAAGATGTCCATCTGACATGTTTTCAGAATGGACCCTATTAGATATATTCTATTATGGTCTATCTGAATTTTCGAAAATGTCATTGGACCATTCTGCAGGTGGATCTATTCACCTGAAGAAAACGCCTGAAGAGGCTCAAGAACTCATTGACATGGTTGCAAACAACCAGTTCATGTATACCTCTGAGAGGAATTCCGTGAATAATGGGATACCTCAGAAGAAAGGAGTTCTTGAAATTGATGCTCTGAATGCCATATTAGCTCAGAACAAAATGTTGACTCAACAGGTCAACATAATCTCTCAAAATCTGAATGGATTGCAACATGCATCCAACAGTACTAGAGAGGTAGCTTCTGAAGAAGCTTATGATCCTGAGAACCCTGCCATGGCAGAGGTTAATTATATGGGTGAACCTTATGGAAACACCTATAATCCATCATGGAGAAATCATCCAAATTTCTCCTGGAAGGATCAACAAAAGCCTCAACAAGGCTTTAACAATGGTGGACGCAATAGGCTAAGCAATAACAAGCCATATCCATCATCTTCTCAGCAACAGACAGAGAATTCTGAACAAAACACTTCTAATTTGGCCAATATTGTCTCTGATCTGTCAAAGGCCACTTTCAGTTTCATGAATGAAACAAGATCCTCCATCAGAAATTTGGAGGCACAAGTGGGCCAGCTGAGTAAGAAAGTCATTGAAACTCCTCCCAGTATTCTCCCAAGCAATACAGAAAAAAATCCAAAAGGAGAGTGCAAGGCCATTGATGTGATCAATGTGGCCGAATGCACAAGGGAGGAGGAGGACGAAAATCCTAGTGAGGAAGACCTCCTGGGACGTCCCTCAAGCAAGAAGGAGTTTCCCATTAAGGATCCAAGGGAATCTGAGGCCCATACAGAGACCATAGAGATTCTATTAAATCTCCTTCTGCCATTCATGAGCTCTGAAGACTATTCTTCCTCTGAAGAGGATGAAGATGTGACTGGAGAGCAAGTTGCTCAATATTTAGGAGCTATCATGAAGCTGAATGCCAAGCTGTTTGGTAATGAGACTTGAGAAAGTGAACCTCCCTTGCTCATTAGTGAACTAGATACTTGGATTCAGAAAACTCTACCTCAAAAGAAACAAGATCCTGGCAAGTTCTTAATACCTTGTACCATTGGCACCATGAGCTTTTTCAAAGCTCTATGTGATCTAGGGTCAGGGATAAATCTTATGCCACTCTCTGTAATGGAGAAGTTAGGGATCATTGAGGTACAACCTGCCTTGTTCTCATTGCAATTGGCAGATAAGTCATTGAGACAAGCTTATGGAATAGTAGAGGACGTGCTAGTAAAGGTTGAAGGCCTTTACATCCCTGCTGATTTCATAATCTTAGACACTAGGAAGGAAAAGGATGATTGCATCATCCTTGGAAGACCTTTCCTAGCCACAGCAGAAGCTGTGATAGATGTCAACAGAGGTGAATTAGTCCTTCAATTGAATGGGGACTACCTTGTGTTTAAGGCACATGGCCATCCCTCTGTGACAAAAGAGAGTAAGCAGGAAGAGCTTCTCTCAGTTCAGAGTCAAGAAGAGCCCACACAGTCAAACTCTAAGTTTGGTGTTGTGAGGCCACAACCAAACTCTAAGTTTGGTGTTCAAACCCCATATCCAAACTCTAAGTTTGGTGTTGGGACTACACACTAACATTGACCTGATCATCTTGTGGCTCCATGAGAGCCACTGTCAAGCTATTGACATTAAAGAAGCGCTTGTTGGGAGGCAACCCAATTTTATTTATCTAATTTTATTTTATTTTGTTTCTTTGTTATTTTTGTGTTTAATTAGGTACATGATCATGAGGAGTCACGAAAAAAATCAAAAAAATTAAAAACAGAGTCAAAAACAGAAGAAAAAAATTGTTCACCCTGGAGGTAGCGCAGACTGGCGTTCAACGCCAGTAAGATGCATCTGGCTGGCGTTCAACGCCAGAACAGAGCACCATTCTGGCGCTGAACGCCAGAAACAAGCAACATCCTGGCGCTGAACGCCAGGAATGTGCCTGGAGGAGACAAGCTGGCGTTAAACGCCAGCAACAAGCATGAAACTGGCGTTCAACACCAGAAACATGCATTACATGGGCGTTGAACGCCCAGAACGTGCACCAATGGGCGTTTGAACGCCAGAATGGTGCACAAAGGCAATTTACATGCCTATATGGTGAAGGAATGGTATTTCTTTTCACCTCAGGATCTGTGGACCTCACAGGATCACCTCAGGATCTGTGGACCCCACAGGATCCCCACCTACCATATTCCCACCTTTTTCTTTTAATCCTAATCACACTCTCCTAATCCAAATCTCATCTCACTCTTTCCCATATCACATTTCCCAAAAACCTTCACCATTCACATCAACCCACTCTTCCCCATAAACCCCACCTACCTTCATAAAATTCAAATTCAATTTCCCACCCATTCCCACCCAATATGGCCGAATACCCCCCCTCCTTCTCCCTATAAATACCCTTCATTTCTACTTCATCTTCACACAACATAAACCCCATCTTCTCCCACATAGTCGAACCTACTTCTTCCCCTTTCTCCCATATTCTCTTCTTCTTCTTCTACTCTTCTTTTCTTTCTTGCTCGAGGGCGAGCAAAATTTTAAGTTTGGTGTGGTAAAAGCATAAGCTTTTTTTGTTTTTCCATTACCATCAATGGCACCTAAGGCCGGAGAATCCTCTAGAAAAGGGAAAGGGAAGACAAAAGCTTCCACCTCCGAGTCATGGGAGATGGAAAGATTCATCTCCAAGAGCCATCAAGACCACTTCTATGATGTTGTGGCAAAGAAGAAGGTGATCTCCGAGGTCCCTTTCAAGCTCAAAAAGAATGAGTATCCGGAAATCCGACATGAAATCCAAAGAAGAGGTTGGGAAGTCCTAACCAACCCCATGCAACAAGTCGGAATATTGATGGTTCAAGAGTTCTATGCCAATGCATGGATCACTAGAAACCATGATCAAAGTATGAACCCGAATCCAAAGAACTATCTCACAATGGTTCGGGGGAAATACTTAGATTTTAGTCCGGAAAATGTGAGGTTGGCGTTTCACTTGCCTATGATGCAAGGAGATGAACGCCCCTACACTAGAAGGGTCAACTTTAATCAAAGGTTGGACCAAGTCCTTACGGACATATGTGTGGAAGGAGCTCAATGGAGAATAGACTCCAAAGGCAAGCCAGTTTAACTAAGAAGACTGGATCTCAAGCCTGTGGCTAGAGGATGGTTGGAGTTCATCCAAAGATCCATCATTCCTACTAGCAACCGATCTGAAGTTACTGTGGATCGGGCCATCATGATCCATTGCATCATGATTGGAGAGGAAGTGGAAGTTCATGAGGTCATCTCCAATGAACTCTACAAAATAGCCGATAAGTCCTCCACCATGGCAAGGCTAGCTTTTCCTCACCTTATTTGCCATCTGTGCTACTCAGCTGGAGTCATCATAGAAGGAGATACCCCCATTGAAGAAGACAAGCCCATCACCAAGAAAAGGATGGAGCAAGCAAAAGAAGCTCCTCACGGCCCTCAAGAAGTGCATGAGGAAGCTCATCATCAACAAATTCCTGAGATGCCTCAAGGAATGCACTTTCCTCCCAACAACTATTGGGAGCAACTCAACACCTCCTTAGAAGATTTGAGCCATTATGTGGAACAATTAAGGGTGGAACATCATGAGCACTCCATCATTCTCCAAGAAATAAGAGAAGATCAAAAAGCAATGAGGGAGGAGCAACAAAGGCAAGAAAGGGACATAGAAGAGCTTAAGAACATCATTGGTCCTTCAAGAAGAAGACGCCACTAGAGGTGGATTCATTCCTTGTTCTTTATTTCTTTCTGTTTTCGGTTTTTAGTATTGTGTTTATTTATGTTTTGTGTCTTCATTTCATGATCATTAGTATGTAACCATGCCTTAAAGCTATGAATAAAATCCATTAATCCCTCACCTCTCTTAAATGAAAAATGTTTTAATTCAAAAGAACAAGAAGTACATGAATTTCGAATTTATCCTTGAATTTAATTTAATTATATTGATGTGGTGGCAATACTTTTTGTTTTCTGAATGAATGCTTGAACAGTGCATATTTTTGATCTTGTTGTTTATGAGTGTTAAAATTGTTGGCTCTTGAAAGAATGATGAACAAAGAGAAATGTTATTGAGGAACTGAAAAATTCATGAATTGATTCTTGAAGCAAGAAAAAGCAGTGAAGAAAAAGCTTGCGAAAAAAAAAGTGGCAAAAAAAATAGAAAGAAAAAGAAGGAGTAGTAGAAAAAGCCAATAGCCCTTAAAACCAAAAGGCAAGGGTAAAAAGGATCCAAGGCTTTGAGCATCAATGGATAGGAGGGCCCAAGGAAATAAAATCCAGGCCTAAGTGGCTAAATCAAGCTGTCCCTAACCATGTTCTTGTGTCATGAAGGTCCAAGTGAAAAGCTTGAGACTAAGTGGTTAAAGTCGTGATCCAAGGCAAAAGAGTGTGCTTAAGAGCTCTGGACACCACTAACTGGGGACTCTAGCAAAGCTGAGTCACAATCTGAAAAGGTTCACCCAGTTATGTGTCTGTGGCATTGATGTATCCGGTGGTAATACTGGAAAACAAAATGCTTAGGGCCACGGCCAAGACTCATAAGTAGCTGTGTTCAAGAATCAACATGCTTAACTAGGAAAGTCAATAACACTATCCGAAATTCTGAGTTCCCAGAGACGCCAATCACTCTGAACTTCAAAGGAAAAAGTGAGATGCCAAAACTATTCAGAAGCAAAAAGCTACAAGTCCCGCTCATCTAATTAAATTAATATTCATTGATATTCTGGAATTTATAGTATGTTCTCTTCTTTTTATCCTAATTGATTTTCAGTTGCTTGGGGACAAGCAACAATTTAAGTTTGGTGTTGTGATGAGCGGATAAATTATACGCTTTTTGGCATTGTTTTTATATAGTTTTTAGTAAGTTTGAGCTACTTTTAGGGATGTTTTCATTAGTTTTTATGTTAAATTCATATTTCTGGACTTTACTATGAGTTTGTGTGTTTTTTTGTGATTTCAGGTAAATTCTGGCTGAAATTGAGGGACTTGAGCAAAACTCTGAAGAAGGCTGACAAAAGGACTGTTGATGCTGTTGGAATCTGACCTCCCTGCACTCGAAATGGATTTTCTGGAGCTACAGAACTCCAAATGGCGCGCTCTCAACGGCGTTGGAAAGTAGACATCCAGGGCTTTCCAGCAATATATAATAGTCTATGCTTTATTCGAAGAAAGACGACGTAACTTGGCGTTGAACGCCAAGTTCATGCTGCTGTCTGGAGTTAAACGCCAGAAAAACGTCATGATCCGGAGTTGAACGCCCAAAACACGTCATAACTCAGAGTTCAACTCCAAGAGAAGCCTCAGCTCGTGGATTAATCAAGCTCAGCCCAAACATACACCAAGTGGGCCCCGGAAGTGGATTTATGCATCAATTACTTACTCATGTAAACCCTAGGAGCTAGTTTATTATAAATAGAACTTTTTACTATCATATTATCATCCTGGATTGTATTTTGAATCCTGTGATCACGTTTTGGGGGCTAGCCATTCGGCCATGCTTGAACCTTTTACTTATGTATTTTCAACGGTGGAGTTTCTACACACCATAGATTAAGGGTGTGGAGCTCTGCTGTACCTCAAGTATTAATGCAATTCTATTGTCTTTTATTCAAATCTCTCTTATTCTTATTCCAAGATATTCATTCGTACCCAAGAACATGATGAATGTGATGATAAGTAACCCTCATTATCATTCTCACTTATGAACGCACGTGATTGACAACCACTTCCGTTCTACATGCAACCGAGCTTGAATGTGTATCTATTAGATTCCCCAACAGAATCTTCGTGGTATAAGCTAGATAGATGGCGGCATTTGTGAGGATCCGGAAAGTCTCACCTTGTCTGTGGTATTCCGAGTAGGATCCTGGGAATCCGGAAAGTCTAACCTTGTCTGTGGTATTCCGAGTAGGATTCCGGTAATGAATGACTGTGACGTACTTCAAACTTGCAAGTGCTGGGCGTTAGTGACAGACACAAAAGGGATTCTATTCCAGTAGGCGCGGGAACCAACCAGTGATTAGCCGTGCTGTGACAGAGTGCGTGAGCGTAGTTTTCACTGCGAGGATGGGATGTAACCATCAACCATGGGTGATGCCTCCAGACGATTAGCCATGCGAGTGACAGCCGCAGAGGATCATTTTCCCGAGAGGATTGAAAGTAGCCACCGCTGATGGTGAACCCCTATACACAGCTTGCCATGGAAAGGAGTAAGAAGGATTGAGTTGAAGAAGTGGGAAAACAGGCGTCCTTGAGCCATACAGTATCTCCATTCGCTTATCTGAAATTCCCACCAATGAATCTGCATAAGTATTCTATCCCTTTTATTATTTATTTTCTTATTTCTATTTTCGAAACCATCAATCAATTTAATCTGCCTAAATGAGATTTACAAGGTGACCATAGCTTGCTTCATACCAACAATCTCTGTGGGATTGACCCTTACTCACGTAAGGTTTATTACTTGGACGACCCAGTACACTTGCTGGTTAGTTGAACGGAGTTGTGGGCTTCTCTAACAGTGCCTGAAACTCTTTTATCACAATTTCGTCCACCACTATGTTTTGAATAGTGCATGAATTTGAGTGTATTCTCTTGACTACTAGCTTGAACACCTGCCAAAAATGTGTTAGAATAGCTCTTGTTATGTTGAAAAAAAAGCAAAGAAAAAGGGCATATGCGTGCGAGCGCACTGTGCGCGCGTGCGCCGGTGGTGCATTTCTTACTCCTGGGCCAAAAAACCCGAGAGTTGTGCCCACCTTGTGCCCACTTTGTGTCCACTTCATGTCAGGCACCCACGCGCCAGCATGCATGCCGCCTGCGTGCCCCCTTGCAACTTGGCCATCAACGCGCAAGCACACTGTGCGCGCGCACGCCGATGGTGCACTATGAACTCCCTAGTACAAAAATCTGAGAGTTGTGTCATACTTGTGCCATACTTGTGCCTAGTTTTTGCCCACACTGACGTGTCCACCCACTGCGCGCGTCCGTGCCAGTAGCCAACCCCATCAGGCACGCGTCAGCGCAATGTGCGCGTCCGCGCGCCTGTGCTGCATGCCAACTCTGGTATAAAAACCAGAGATTTAGGCCAACTTTGTGCCAGTCCTGTGCCAGGGGCACAACTGTACTCGTGCGTACACGCTAATGACGCGCATGCGTCCTTCGCTCAACTCTCACTGACGTGCCAGTGCACCGTGTGCGCGCGCGTTAGTCGTGCGAACTAGTTTTAAAGCTACGCGCCCTGCTTCTCTCATCCTCTTTCTTGTTTCTTTCTTCTTCTTCCTCCATCCCTTCTCTTCTCTTCTCATCTCTTCTCTTCCATACTCCACCACCACTGTCTCTGGCTACTCACCGGCGACCACCACCTTTTCCGGTGGCACTACATCTCTTCCATCTCTTTCTCATCTTCAAAAAGAAAATTCACCTTGTTCTTTTACACTTCTCAAGGTTCTACTTCCTCCATATCTTATCTATTACTTTCTTTGCATCACTTTTTTTACTAGTTAGATTTTTCTTGTTGATTTACTTATTTTCTTTTTTAGTTGCATAATTATGCCACTTGCTTTTCGCTTGTTTACTTTTTCTTTTCTTTGTTTTTCCATGGATGTTGAACTTGAACTTTGATTTATTTTGATGGATCTTCTTGATTATTTTTCATTATCTTTGTCAGTGGATGATGTTGTGTGATGATTGGTACTTCATTTTGGGCTTCTAATTGGTTGAGTACCTCATAATTGCTCATTGCTTATTAAATGCACACCAAGTGTTCGAGAAAATGCACATATACCATCTTGGTTTATTCTAGTCATATATCTCAATTTGGTGCTTCCTCCTCATTCACTTGCTCTCTTCTAAGTGCATTGAACCCATTTCTCTTATTACTTGCTAATTAGATACTCGTTGAACATGACTTGCTCTTTGTTTTGGATGCTTGAGATCATTCCTCTCATACCATATTGCATGTTTTACTCCCTCTTGCATCCCATGCCAAGTGTTGTGACCCATGCTCCTATGACTACTTTGTTGCACTATTTCTTTTGGGCACTACCTCTCACTTGCGTGTTTGTTGAGTTGATCCTTTGGGTTTAACACTTTCCTTCTTTTCCCTCCTTTTTCAGAATGGCCACCAAGAAAGGCAAAGAGAACGCTTCAAGGAAACCAGCCACAAAGAGGGCACCCCCAAAGTCATGCTCTAAGGTGCACTCTTCATTAGGAGCCAAACATCTATCTAAGAAGGCAAAGGCACCCGCTCCCAATGATGACAATGAGAAGAGCAAACCGGCAAAGGATTCTTCAAGATTCTCCAACCGCTTCTGTGAACTTGTGTTCCCCGCCATGGTTGAGAGGAACTATCATGCTGAGCATCTACTCGCTCTGCCGGACAAAGTTGCTCCTTGTATTCTACCCCACATTGAACAGCGAGGATGGGAGTTTCTTCTGAGAAAACCACAAGAGGTCAACCTCTCATGGGTGGTAGAATTCTACACTAACTACCATCTTCCCTCTCTTCAATCGGTATACGTGTGTCGGAAGCAAGTCTCAGTGTCAGAAGAGACTATTCAGCAAGTGCTTAATGTCTTACCAGTACCAAGTGACATGGATGGCTACCAAGAGGTCTTACGTCAGCGAGAAAAGTTTGGATTTGACTGTGACTTGGTCTTCCGAGTCATTGCTGAACCAGAGGCATTTTGGACCCATGGTCAACTCTGGATGAGACCTAAGTGCATTGACGCACGTTTCCTCACTGTAGAAGCTAGAGCTTAGGCCCAGATCCTATCCTACTATGTCCTACCTAGCACCCATAAGTCGTCATTCACGGCGGATCTCGCTTTGCTTGTTTGGTGTGTTCTCACGGGGAGACCAGTGAACATTCCGCTTCTTGTCAAGCAAGCGATGGGTTAAGTCCACGCCCGGGGCAATTTGCCATTTCCAGCATTGGTATCTGATTTAGTTGCTGCTGCGGGTGTTCTTTGGGAAGCCATGGACACGAAAGCTATAATTCCAGCTAAGGGCGATGTGGTCCCAAGTGGAAACTACTTACATCTTCCCATGAACAAACCAAGCCTTGACGTACCCCTACCAACTATTATTCCTTCCACCTCACCGTCACCACCACAGCAAAGATCCACCATCAAAGGATAGAAGATCTACACCGGAAGATTGATAGATATGAGCGGCGCAACCAACGCCGATACATTTACATCAAGAAGCTTCTGCATTGTGTTACCCCTAGCATGGAGGAACCCGAGATATCTACGTCCACCTCAACCCCAAGTGATGGGAGCTCTGATGAAGGGGATAGTGAAGGGTCCGGTCCCGACCGTCCTTTGCGCATTATTGGTAGCACGGAGGACCGTGCTAAATTCTAAGTGTGGGGAGGTCATTCGACTGATCTCCATGGGTAACAATCTCTTCCCTTCAACACCCATGGATTTATCTTTTGCTTAATAGTTAGTACACTGCATGTGTAGTTAGTCTTGTTTGTAAATATCCTTTGCATGATAGTTAGTCTCTATAGAGTTGCTTGGTCAAATAATAACTTCTTCCCCAAGAATCTGTGTTTTGGGGTACCCTACCAATTTTGGAATTTTTTTGCGGAAAACTTGCTTCAAGAATGTATTTTGGAACATAGTGATTAAGCTGAGAACACAAGCATGTAAGTTTTGAGCCTATTGTGTGGTTATATCTTCTAACCACTATTTTCCATTCTTGTGTGCATTATTCTCTCTCTATGATTGCAATCATTGCTTTGTCTGATTCTATATGTCCATTACTTGTGTATGAATGCATTTACATGATTGAGGTCGTCGTTTCAATAGTCACTTCTCCCAAATGGCCTTAACCCTTTTATCTACCATTGCTAACCAATTTTGAGCCCATGATACACACTTCTTGTTCTTAAATAGAGCACATCAACAACCCTAAGTGAAAAACCATGAATGTCCCTAAATTTTTATCTTTGATTAGCCTAGGTAAGTTAGGATGTGTATCATTCAATTGGGAGGGTATACTTGGGAACTTGGGTAGATATAGAGGTGTATTGTAACTGTAATTAAAAATTCTGGGATTTGGGAACATACTCATGTATTGAATGATTGAACCTTATGTATTGAAACTTTTGTACATGAACCCCAAGGAAAAGGGGACCGAAAAAAAAGAGAAGAAATTCATATGTGTATATATGAGAATGTATGAAAAAAAATATGGAAAGGAAAAGAAAAGCAATGAAAGGGGACAAAAATGCCCCAAGATAAAGTAATAGAAAAACAATGCATATAGGATGTGAATTGAAAAGAATGCATGAGAATGCAAAAAGTAAAACTCAATGGTAGCTAGGTAATGTATTATAGTTGTATAGGTTGTCCTATGTGTCTAGTGGGATTCTAGGTTAATCAATGACTCAAATTTTAAGCTCACTTGACCATATGCATCCTTACCTTCACCCTAGCCACGTTACACCCCATGATAAGACCTCATGATACTTGTAAGCATGCATCACGTAATTGTTGATTGTTAGATGAAAGACAAATCTTGGAAAGCATGATTAGGAGAGGATTGAGTGACGAACCCTATACACATCCGGCAAGGGTTCGATGCTCAACTCCTTGTTCTCGGCTTTCACAAGCGTTCATTTAGCAAGTTATATGCACTTCATAGTGATATTCAGTTTGGTAGGATTCATGAACTACATATCATTTTCACCCTATATGCTCACATGTGTTCTTGGAGGATGGATTTACCCTCGACCAAGTAGATAGACGATTTTACATTAGTTGCATGCATTCACTTAGGTAGTTTGCATTTCATAAACCCTTTCTCACCATGATCTTTGGTCTTTTTATTTTAAGCATGAGGACATGCTTGGTTTAAGTGTGGGGAGATTTGATAAACTCCAATTTTGTGGTTTATCTTGTGCTTAATTTGGGGGGTTTTGTCAATATTTCTCGCACTTATTCACAAGAAATGCATGGTTTTGTGTTCACCTCCTAATATTGCTCCATGATGAAAAACATGCTTATTTTGCCTTAGAATTGCTATATTTTGATCCTCTTTTATTGCCGTTCGATGTCGTGATGTATTTGTTGAGTGATTTCAGAATTAATAGGGTAAGAATGGCCTAGAAGAGAGAAAGAAAGCATGCACAAGAGGAAGGAACATGAAGATTTGGATTTTGGGAACTTCAGCACCGACGCGCATGCGTGGATGAGGATAGCTGGAAGCGGCGCGCAAGGATGGACGCATTTGCGCGGGCCAGAGAATTCCAACCGACGCACATGCGCACTTGGCGCGCACGCGTGGATCACAAAAGCAATCGACGCGCGCGCACGCATGGCGTGCACGCATGGGAAGCTGCATGTGACCTCATTAAAGAAAATCGTGCCTGGCGATTTCTGAGGCTCATTAGGCCCAAATTCAAGCTGTTTCTGCATGAAAAAGACCCAAGGATGCTAGGGAGAAGGGGGGATCATTCATTTTGACACAAGACACATTTTCTAGCTAGTTTTTGGTTTTTTTGTTCTTCTAGAGAGAGCAACTCTTGTTCCTCTCTAGATCTAGATTTAATTTGATCTTCCCTTGTTAAATTCTAAATTGGATCTTGTTAATTACTAGTTTTGATTGTTTAATTTGAATTCCTTAGTATAATTTTGCTTAGATCTTGTGTTAGTTTTATGGATTCTTGTCAATTGTTACTTTATACCCATTGCATGAATGTTGTGAATCTTGATTTGTTGATGTTACATTGATGATTTCTATGATTAATTGTGTTGTTTGAGTGTTTGTATGTTGATACTTGTTAGTGGGTATTTGTTAATTTCAATCCAATTGCAATTTGAACATGTCTTTTGTTAATGCTTACCATGTGTTTGATGAATTGTTTACCTTGATTATGGAGTAGTTCTTTTTACTCTTGGCTTAGGCCAAAGGAATTGGATAAACTTAAGTCATTGGGTCTAATGAATTTGATGATTTGGGAACCCTTAGGGGTCAATTTGATAGCCATTGACACTAGCCTACTACTAGGTTAATTAGTAGTGAGGTTAGACCTTACGGGTGGATGTTGACCAAACCATTTAACATACTTCAAGTATAGAAGTAGACTTAATGAGTTTGGTTCCTCAAAATTGTCAAGATATGGTTATTAGACAAGGATAGTGACCCCTATTCGCATGTCTAGCCAAGAGTTGCTTTTATCATTCTTATTTGAAAACCCAAAAATATTGATTGCTTTGTCTTAGTTATAGTTACTTGTTTAGTTTAGAGTAGAATTTTATTGGATGTTATCTTACTAGTTTGGAATTGCTCACTTCTTGCTTTAGTTATTTTAATTAATTTCTTGCATTTCAAGATTACTTGCGTATTAAGATCCCTAGTTTAATTTCTTGCTCATGACTTGCAATCCCGGAATTCTAACCAATGTTGAAGCACATGTTTGCCTATTCCTTGTGAGACGACCCGAGGTTTGAATACTTCGGTTACTTTATTGGGGTTGAACTTGTGACAACCAATTCCTTTCTAAATTTGATCCTCGAGGATATTTGTTGGTAGAGCTATACTTGCAACACAACTTTATTGAGAAATTCTCTCCCGACATAGTCCACGAGCAGGCAATCAATAGGGAGGGGTGAGAACGACCGAGATCTAAGGCAATTCTGCAACGATGATGATGCCAAGAGAAGTGCCGAGGTTGGTGCTTTCGTGAAGCGAAAGGGAGAAGCACAGGGTGCTCTAGTAGCATTGATGAGTGCTCACGCTATTGCAACCACCATCAGCGACAGAGATTTCCAAGCTTTTGGGTTTCGTTGAGTCTCTCTGATCGTGGCTAAAGCACCACCAATCATAATGGTTGTCTTCCCTTGGGATCACGATAGAAGACGAAACAGTAATGGCTTGCAACGGCTAGCGGTGGCTTCGGTAGGTGGCAAAACAAATGCCACAACAAATAGCGCAGAAGGAAGATGGAGAAGGAAGGATGGAGGATGGATAGCGGTGCTGATTAGATCGCCAGATCCTCCATGCAAGCTTACAATGGCCGACGGTGTGCTTGTTGAAGCTGCGGTGGCTCGTTCTTTCCTAATTTTCACCTGAAAAATGAAAAGAAGGAGAAGGTATTGCTCCCCCTCAAGGGTTGGGCCTCTAATTGGTATGCTCACTCCAACTTCAATTTCTGCAGAATAGGTCTAGGCCAACTTTTAAAGAATTATTTTCATATTTTCATAGGCCTAATTTTTTTAAACAATGGGATCTTGATGGTAAATTTTTTATTTTGAGTAGTAGCATAGAAAATATTATTATTTTAGGATTAATTGTTTCTTTTATTATTTGTAATTCACATTTACATTTTTAATTAGGATTTTTTTTCCACAAGCTTGAGGACAAGGTTGTTTTAAAAAAGAAAGGTAATGTTAGGATTAGTATTGGACCTATAGCTCACTTAGAGAATTATGTTATATATAAATAACAATATGAAATAATAGTGTGGATATACACGATGTAACTAAAAACTCTAATTTCCCTTTTGACCTTCATTCTAGGAATATGTATCCTATTTCCTTTGATTTCTATCTGAATCTCAATCTCTTGATACATTATTGTATCGCAGTAGAAGTAATAGTATAAATATATAATGTAATTAGAAATTATAATTTCCCTCTTGGCCCTAATTCTAGGATCTGTATTCTATTCTCTTTGATTTCCATCTGATTTTCAGTCTCTTGATACATTGTTGTATCACAGTGGATGTAAGTTAGTCATATAAATTAAAAAAGATTCTTTGTTATACGTGATCCGACACATCCAGCGAAGTGAAGTAACATTCCAGTCTTACCGCGCACCGCACTTAATTCAATGATCAAGCAAGACGCGAAATCATAGTTGTAAGAAATGGAGCAGACCAATCGATTTGACCGAAAAATTGGTGAACTGATAGTTTGGCCGGTTCGACTGATAATTTGGATCAAAGGTACAATTAAACCACAAAAAATCAAACGGTTCGTCACAAATCAGCCAAAAACTAGCCAATTTGTTACAAATTTGTGAACCGGCCGATTTTACGATACTCCAGCGTTCCACAGGTCTTCGGTGCTCCAGCGCCTCTTGGTAGCAACATTTGAATATTAGATCCAATATTAAAAAATGCATGCAGAGAGAGGCTTAAACTCATAAACTCATGTTCTCTTGCTGCATTCCATCAAGGCATGCCACCAGGCTATTTTGTTCATTTACTACTTTATGTGTTAGTTATTATATATTATATGCATACACAATTGAATTATTTTATATTTAATTTAATTTTAATTTTATACTCACTTTTTTAGTTTATAATTATTTAGGATTTATATAATTATTAAAATAAATATTAAATATTTTAATATTTATATATTAAAATATTAGTAAAGATATTTATTTTAAATTTTTTAGAGTATTAAGTTAAGTAGTAAGTTTTTGAGAATTTTGACTTAAGACTAATTAGTAGGGACATGTAAGTATTACCATTAAATTTCACGTGATAAATTGGTAGAGAGACTATCTCGGACCAAATCGACACTTTAGTTTTTTCAAGAGCTAATTAATTCGAAATCAAAAATTTCATAGACCTAATTATAATTTTATTTAATTTTTTATTATTTTTTATTTTTTATTTACGTAGGACCAATTTTACCAATTCAACTAGTAATTTATTGATTAAATCAATAAACCAATAAAACAGTAATTTAATCGATTCGATGATCGATTTAATTCGGACAATTATGCACGGAATTGATTCCGATCCATGAGGATCAAATCAGAGAATGCTCCAAGGCTCGCTTCTTCCCTTCTATACAACAACCCTTGCGCTAAGGCGTAATAGTTTTCTAACATGGGCAAAGCACAATGGATTTCGTTCTCCCAAAACTTGACTGATGATCAAATAGTCATCTTCTATCAATTAATCATGGGAGCTAGTTCCATTACGAGTTTAGTCCTCTCTTTTTATTAAGTCATAGATCCAGGAAAGGATCTAAGTAAAAGCTACGCTCAAGCCACTTCTACTTTACCTAAAGTGTGATGTGAAGATAATTCTTTCAATAAGTTTCAGTCTCTTCCAGGAGTGATTTCTTTTCGAACATAGGAACGTGCAAGGATGTATGCATATGATTTTGTTTGTTTTGCGTGTTTCTTGTATATGGCCTCGGTCACATCTTTATCAATATTCTCTCATTTGAATGGAGTAATAATTTATATGATTTGAGTACATATTTAAATTAATTTTTAAAAAATTTTAAATTAGATATTTATTAATTAATAACTTTTTATTATTTTAAAATATTTTTAGACAAATTGGTTATACTGTAAAAGAAAATTAATTTAACTTATAATTATAATTTTTTAAATTTAATTATTTTATAATAAAATTTTTTAAAGATTTATTTTTTAATATGCATATTAGAAATTTAATTGAAAGTAAGGTAATTTGTATAACAAGAGCAATTCTTAAAAAATTTAAAATAATAAAATTTTATTAAAAATCAAATTAACTAATTTAAAGTTTTTTACGGACTATTTTAGTATATTTATTGTTATAATTTTTAATTATTAAAAAAATAAATTAGTGATGTCAAAAATATTTTACTTATGTTATTTTTATATCTTTTTATATTATTTTTCTCGCTATCAAATGCTTAATTTACTTTTTTTTTTTTCCTTCATATCACTTAAGTTCTGTTTATTTATATATATTATACATATTTATTTATTTTTAACATAGATGTTTACTTTTTCATAAAAAATATTTTAACAATAATGTAGATACAAGATGTAAAGAAAAATAGACAATGGGAGAGCATTTTTTCTTTTAAAAAACAAAAAAATTAACCCTCCCAAAGCACCTCTCTACTAGTCCATCGAGTTCCTGGAAAAAAGTTTTGTTGGAAAGAGTTAGCCAAGGCATTTTCAGTTATGGCGTAAATTCACGTCTACTTATTTTAATTTTATACAAAGATAATAATTATTAATTACTAAAAGATAATTTAGTTAAATATATCAAAATATTTGATAATAATCAATTATAATCTTCAGATAAAAATAATTACACGTAAATAGTCCGCTTCACTTATATACTGAATTCAAAATGTGTTCATCAAAGTATTATCCTCGTGTTCACATTTCTGATTCGGATATCCGAATCTTGAATTTTTGGTCATTTAAACAATAAAACCTTGAGAATATCTATTATCCTCTGAATCATTTTTTATAGAACAACTTTAACTCTTACAACCCGAATATTCAAACTGGTTCAAAGATCGGTTGGTGTTGGACTAGTGCGGCTTCAAAGGTTTATAACGCTCGTAGTGGTTATTTATGGCTCAGTAAGAAAATGTTTAGTTGGGAGGATAGGAGAATTGGCTTTGGCTTTGGCATCAATATGTTTCGCAAAAGCACAAATTTTTAGCTTGATTACATCTTCGAGAGGCTCTTCCTACTGCTGCATTTCGTTTTAAGAGGAGTATTTCGCACACGGATAATTGTCCATAATATTTCTCAGGTCAAGAATCGGTTTTATATTGCATTCGTGATTTTGTCCAAAAGTCTAGCTAATTTAGCAAGTTTTGGAGATCTCCGGTCAACCACTGGATTTGATGAGTTAGTACTTATATAATAGCAAATAACGCCCCTTTAGATTCTTTTCTAGTCTCTGGTGGATTTGGTGTTCGAAGAATAACGAGATCTTTTATGTCCACGAGCCTTGGACCACGGACAAGATAACTGGTATGGCTTTGTCCTTGGAAAAGGAGTTTCAGAATATTTTATTTTGAGTTGCAGCGAGTGTCTATACCCTCTACCATTAGTGGCTTATGGATTCCCCAATCGGTGGGTACCTTTAAGATTATGTGATGCTAGCTATTCTACCAATGGTGTTCAGGTTGGTTTTGCATGTGTCAGCAAGGAGTGATAGTATTCTACAAGGAGAGTTATTTGCTACTTGAAAATGCTTTCTTTTAACTTGGGACTCAGGACAAAGAGATATTATATATGAGACAGATTGTGTGGAGACCTTTTATTATTGTTATTTATAGGATTGCTCTGATTTTTTGATCCTTTGGGGTTGAAAATTCGAGTATCATGTCTTGGCAATGGCGTGCTAATCTCTAGTTGATCTTGAGAGATGCAAACACAGTAGTAGACATCATGATAAAGACTGCGCAATGAGAATCCTTTTTCTTCAAGTAGAGCTTCCGATGCCTTAAAAAGAGTTTTAAGAGTAGTATTTAGTGGACCTATCTTTATTAAACAATTATTTATTTATTTATTTGGTTTTTTTTTTTATCACGAACAAAAAAAATTATTATCCTCCAAAATATACATGCGGTGATTAATTTGATTTGGTTTAAGGCGATAAAATAAGAATAGGAAACTTATACAACAACCCATCATTCGAAAGCCACAACTAAGTGACCTTATTAATACAAACAAATGAATCAAAACTTAAAAAGTAACTAAATAGGAAACAAATAATAATAAAGCATATAGCTAGATACTTAAACTTAATTAGAAATAGATGAAAAAATCCTTCTTATTAGCTTTAGTTATTATTCTAATATTAATGCACATAAACTCAAATCAAGAACATATAGCTGCTAATAGTAGTTCATCATCAGAATCAAACATCTGAGAAGTAGTATTTGAGGAGTTGTTGGCACTGAGGCAATGCCTCATCCTTCAAGAAACCAAGGTTATTAGCATAGTGGACATGGTTGAGTAGGCCATTTTTATAGTGGGACAGCACCAAGGTGGCCTTGCTACGCCCTGGGTCTGCTTTGTTGCACCCCAACACTGGGCTGTGAACAAGAACACTCTCACAATTGTGCTCATTGAACTCTTTGTCAACCTCAATTCCGTATGTTCCAGTGTTGTCTGTTTTAACTTCCGTGTAATACTCTACTTTCATTGTCTTCTTGTTTTTGCACTGAATTGCCACCGTTGCACCTAATTAATTAACCACCAATTCAATAAAATCACATTAGTTAAAGTAGTCACCTCCTCAGAAAGACCCATATATACATGCAAATAGTTTTAGTTGAGTGAAAAATAATAATAGTTTTACCAAATTTATAATTAGGTTTTTATGTATTTTTTAATTAAATTTTATATTATTTTTAACTTTTTAATTAGGTTTTTTTAATATAAAAATTATTAGAATAAACTAAATATTTTTTTTATAAATTAAAAATATTCATAATTAAGAATATAATTAAATTTTTTATTATATATTTTTTATGAAAAATATTCAGTTAATTTTAATATTTTTATATAAAAAATATTTAATTATAAAATTAAAAATAATATAAAAATTTAATTAAAAATTTAATAAAATTAGAGAGATTAACAGAGTAATTAAATGATAATGATAATGTACCTGGAATGTAGAAGGTGGCCTTAGTTTCAAAACCAAAACGGCAGGTATCACAATAAACTCTGCCTTTGACATGGCAAGCTTCTGTTGCAAAAGCGAAAGAGAGGGATACCAACACCAACACCACCAACTTATTCATTCCCATCATCATGGTTATGACTTACTCTAATTTGATGAGTATATATATAGTTAGTAATGTACCAAAATGGGAGTGAAAATTATATATAGAGAGGAATTGGAGGAACAATATAGTTAATTATTATTATTAATTTTATATGTGTATGCTAATTCTAAATATTCTCACTATGTATACTTATCTCGTGTGTTTTTCAGAGACCGCGCCTAATGCGCCATAAGAAGTGAATCATGTCTCAAAGTCTAAAGTTTATAACTTCGGGATTGGTGCCATTAATTCCTTCCACATGCGACCTAACATGCTCCTTCTTCTTCCTTCTCCGTCTCTTCCGTTCTTGATTCTTACTTTCTTAATTAGTTCTAAGTAATTAATTAATATATATCCACGATTATTTTGTTAAATTATGATTGATTTTAGATTTGTTTGTTTATTGGGATAAGTTATTTTGACACCATTTTACTTTATTTTTGTATGCGTGCTTTTAGTAATTTATCTTTTTTACAAAACTGAATAGCTCAAATATATAATTATATAATATAAATTGTATAGTTTTAAAAAATATTATAACATTATTATGTCTATATAATAAATTCATAGTTTGATAAATACATACACAAGAGTATTTAATTTATTTTCATTTGAGAAGTTTAAACAACTAAATGTGTATTTGGATTACAGTTTGCAAACTAGAGTTTGTATAAAATTGATTTTGTAAAATTGATTTTGATGATAAGTTAGTTTGAGTTAACGTGATTTATGTTTGGTAATCTTTATATCAAAATTGATTATAGTAAAATAAATGTTGTTTGTATTATACTACTCAAAATCACTTTTAGATGAAAAATTATTAAAATAGACATCAATTTTATATACCTGCAAAATCAGAATACTATAAAAAATAATATAAAAAATATTTATCATATAAATAAAATAAATACAATAAAAAATAAAAATATAAAAGAGAGTACTATAGATTTTATAATGTCACACAAAAAGAAAATATTCTATAATTTTTTTAGTATCGTCAGTACTCTTTAATTTAGTATTGTTTTAGACTATAAATTTTTATTATTTATGACTCTATTATTACTTATAATTAATTTTTTATTTATTTTGTCCTTTTTTTATAGGATCATAATTTATATTATTCAAAATTTTGATAATAAACGTAGTATATAATAATTACAATTACAATTACAAATTTTACAAATTCAGAATAAAAAAAATTAATACAAAACAAAAATAGAGTACATCAAAGAATAGAAAAAAATTATACAGATAAGAAATAATAAAAATCCCATAAAACCAACAACATATATCGTATGAACAAAAAAAATACTATAAAACGTACATAAAATTCATATGAATAAAATCAAATAAAAATAAAAAATTTCAATTTGTTAGTGATTGAAATAAATCTGAACGATTTTGATGAAAAAAATAGAACTAAAAAATTATGAAGAAGTAGGAAGAACTACAAAGAATGACTGTGAAGATAATAGTTAATAGTATCATTTTTATAGAAGAAAATGAAGGGTAGGATTGGTAAAACAGAAATATTTTAGCTTCTCTTAAACATGAAACGTGAAACGTGAAACGCAGAAGCTACAAATTTGAGCTTCTCCTAAACGTGGGTTCAAAGGCAGAATCAATTCTGCGTTCACAAAGATAAAAATTATCAAACATCAAAGTGAAACTTTCAAGAAGCTCAAACGGGCTTCTCTCCTTCCCAACGTGTTTGCCAAACACACCCTAAATCATTAGTGAATTCATTTTTAATATTAGTAAGATTAAATGAATATTTATACAGTAGTATAGTAACTAATAATGACTCCATAATAATATACAACAAAAATTAAACAAAATGGTGTGGCAATACCACAATAGTCATTTTGGGTGTGGTAAATAATAAGTTAATAATCTGTCTCTACAAAGTTGGAGGTATGAATTTTAAGCTTTTATTATAGAAAGTTGACTATGGATATTAGATAAAATAGCCCTATCTAAAAGGAGACTACGGGTAAGCTTCTCTAAAATAATTACAAAAGGAGCTCTGATTTTATTCATCTGAAATTCAAAAAGTTCCCCTCCTTTTTATTATTTTCTTTTTAATCCACTTTTACCCTAAACACAATAACTGTGAAGGAAAGTTCCACTAATTGTCTCTTGCCCAAAAAAGAACAAGAAATACTTCTCCTTGAACGGACTAAGGCTATAAAGTAAGGGTACTTTGTTGACTAGTGATATCTGTGTTGGGATAAATTTTGGACATGACATTAGTTTGATATCTTTTATCTAACCGTATATTAATTAATGAAAATTAAAAAATATTTTTTCAGATGTACTTAACACACATGGAAAAAAAATTGTCTAGATAGATAGAATAATTTTTATTGATTATTAAAAAGACATTAAAAAAATTAATCCGTATCAAAAAAGTTATTGATATTATGGATACCATCTGTCTACTTGGTTATGAAATTGTATTTAAATATATTCTGGGACAGATTTAAAAATTTTAATTTGGAAGGGCCGAATTTTATATAATTCTTTTATTCTATAAAAATAATTAACATATAATTATTAGAGTTAGTCTTTTAAAAGATTTATCAAAAAATATATATAATTATAAATTTTTTTTACAATTTTATTTTTAATATGATAATTACATCATAAAAATATAACAATATCAATATTACATTATAAAATTATAAAATACCAATAATTTATAGCGTGTTTAGGTAAAATTTATCACATATCTTATTAATTAAAATTAATTCTTTCAAAAATTTTAAAAATTTAAAAATAAATTATAAATTATTAATTATTTGAAAGACACAATACCCTTATAGAATACAAGATATAAGATATCTTTATAAAATTTTTCTTTTAATAACGTAAATTTAGAAGAAAAATGAGTATTTTTTACAAGAAAATAATATCTAAAATACATAATGTTATTACCAAAATATAACTACGTAAATTATTATTAATATAGTAATATGAATGTTAAATATATTAATATAATAAATAAAATATTTTTTTAAAAATAAATATAGAAATTATTATATAAAAATTAATTTGAAAGGTGCAAAGACTTGAGGGTATGATATTAAATTAGTTAAGTAAAAAATATTAATAAATTAAACAATTAAGACATAAATTCATTACATAGTGAAAAATAAAACATATTAAACTATTAAATTACATAATATTTTTTATTTTTTAAACACATATCTTATATATAAATATAGTTCTTTTAAATTTTGGGGGCCGAGTGTAATACTCTAACACACAAAACTTTACACCTAGAATGTAAAACAGAGGTGGCGAGGTGCTACGACTTTTAAAATTAAAATACATATATATAATGGTAGAAAGAATATAATAAACTAGGAGTCTTGAAGAATGTGTAAAACAAAACCACGAAACGAAAAGCACAACGCTCCGGAAACGGAATAACTTGCGTGTGAAGAAAACTATAACTATCAAACATAAGATAATAAAAGTAGGAATAGATAGCCAATGATACAAAATAACAAGCTCCCTACTCAGCTCGCGAAGTCAAAGCTGGTAAGAGAATATTTACACGTATATATATACATATCCCAAACCTAAATGTACATAAACAAAATTTTGCCTCTCCATAAACCTCTAAAAGGATCAAAAGAACAAGTTATGCGGAGAGAAAGCTAAGTAATATACATATATATATACGACAAAATAATTCAGTAACTACTTCGCTTCAAGAGCCCAGACGCCTAACGAGACGCCTCTCGACCTGCATCTGAAAAAAATAACAACATAGTATGGAATGAGAACCGGAGGTTCTCAGTATGGTAAAGGTGCCACACACATAATATATAAGGCCCTGGGAATGCCAGAGGCAATCCTAGAATGCCGACTCTCAGATTATAGAGCTTAAAATATTAAACAGAAGTCATAAAAAGGTGGTTTTCTAAGAGTATCTAAACCTGACTTAGTTTAATCTTAAATCTAAGTCTCGTACTACCATTCCTCCATACCTCCATCTTCGTCAGCATTTTACAGACAAACAAACAGATAAAGGCAAGCACAAGAAGGTTACAAATACTGCAAGTAACAAATATACATTTAGCATGGCAAGTACACTTAGGCACACCCAGTTAATGCACAAACAAGTAATTCAAGTAGTATACAAATGATGCATGCCTGTCCTTTGGCTGATGAGGCTCATCTGTCGGTTAACCAGCCAACCCGACAAGTCCGAAAACCTTAGACTGTCCCTCGACGTGCATCCCCAAGAGTCTATGCATAGCTTTTTCTCAAATAATCAATATTACTCAATGGGGGTTAACATTCCCGAGAATTTATAAGTGCCCGATCACCCTTACGTCGTAAGATCAACAGAGTATCGAGCTTTCAACCTGGTACACGTGGTGGCAAGCCACGACACTTTATCCAGGAAATCTCGTATCTCAGATCATTTAATCATTCAAGCCAAGTTTCATACATGATCATTCATTTGATTATCAAGTCAAGTATCATACATGATCATCCGTAACATTTCATAATCAATTCATCACTTTTCAGCTTTACTTTACCTCCAAGTCATCCCCATTTCCTAACTTCATCTGATTATCAGGTGTAATACTACTATTCATGACTAAAGAAATGAAAATAGAGGTTTAGAAGTTTGAACTACAGTTTAAAACTTTGAAAACCATATTTTCTGAAATAGGGGCCACGCGTACGCGTGGGAGTGTAAAAGTGCAGCTCGCGCGTGCGTCCCTTGTCATGCGTACGCGTGGGTGAAAACTTCATGTCACGCGTGTGCGTGGGTCATGCGTACGTGTGGACATGCTTACTACCCCTTACACATGTGCATGGCATCAGTCGCGTACGCATCGCCAAAATCCTATGACACGTGTACGCGTGGACGTACGTTCTTTCAAAAATACCAGAATCAGTTGTAAGATGCAAATTTGAAAAAGCAAATCAGTTTCAGTTCAGATCTTCCAACGCCCATAATTTCTTCGATTTAAAATATTTTTCATTCGTTTTTCAAATGGCATAAACCTCATGAACCCAATTCTCATTTTAAAACAAGTTGGAAACAAATTGAGGATCCGAGAGCCAAATTATGCTGTGCCGAAGTTCGACCAAAAACCAACTTTTGCAAATTCTTCCAAGCCTTCATTTCATTCAAAAACTCCATCCTCCTCACCATCAAACCTGCATTTTCTTCTATTCAACATACCCCTTCTCATCAACATAACAATCATCACAATAAACCTACCTCAAATCAACAATTATACTCATACAATTTTCAAGTCATTCAACCAATACCAATCCAAACCAAAGCTCACAAATCTTAAGCTTTTAACACAAAATGCCCCTTTTCCATCATCATAAACAACTTTCCAAGCTACAAAATCGTACACCGTTTCATCAAACAATATACAACAATGGTTCACAGTTTCACCCTTCAACATTTTCATATATACACGTAAACAATATATACATATTCATATCATCATCAACTCAATATTTATCACCCTAATATCTCTACAACAACAATTACCACCACAAAACTCATTTACATCATAAATGTTAATGACACTAAGCATTGTACACCTCCACACCTTCCAACTTATCCTAAGGTCACCTAACCTAAGTTTTCACAGAACATTATATATTAAATGCAAGAAACCTAAACCATACCTTGGCCGATTCCCACGTAACGATCAAGGCAATTTATTTAAAACCAATCACAGTCCCAAAACCTCAACTACACAGCTTCTTCTAAGTTTCGGTATTCAAAATTTCAAACTCCAATTATTTATTCACAACCTAATACACATTTATAACACATATATGCCCAAATTAATACTCAAAGCTTAAATTCAATGAAATAAAAAAAGAATCATGGTATCTTCACCTTACCCAAGCTTTACATAAGTAAGAGTGAATGTTTTTCTCAAGCTAATTGGATCCTAAAACATCAGAAATCAAAGAAATTCAACATTCCTACTCAATTTTCGAAAATTTGGAGGAAGAGGAGACTAAGAGTGATTAAAAAAGTTACCGATAAAATTATTCTAATAGAAATGTGGAGCTCGACGTACTGGACGCATGGCTGCAAACGGTGCGACAATCGAAGTTCGGACGGAGGAGCTACGACGTTTTGAAATCACCGTAAGGGTTTCGGTGAGTTTCTCTTCTCCTTCCCCTAATGCGTTTCTGCTTCTGCTGTCTTTGAAGAGATAAATGAGTTTTAAGCTCATTTAATGGGTTGGTCCGGTTGGGTCCACGGGTCTTAGTTGGGTTCGGTTCAACCGGTTCGCCCCGTTCGGTCCAATTTTAGATCGTTTTTTTTAAAGTAGTGTTAAAATTCTCGTTTTGATGAGATCTATCATAATTTAATATAATATTCGCATTTCTAATCTTCTTTATTAAAAATTAATTTATTAACTAATTATCTACTAATTTAACGGAATTTACACCGAGGCCACTACTCGCTCCTTCTAAGTTCGTCCTTGAGTATATGCACACCCGATTTTTAAATTCTTTGTTTAGAGGTCTTTACATATACATTCAAAGATATTATTTTTACATTTGGTATATATTGAATACTGTATTGATCCACTTTCGAATACATGTTTATCTAATAATGCTTAAAAATACCTCGTTACATTTTCTCCTCAAGTGGGAATGAAACATTTTAGTACAGAGAACCAAGTTTAACCACCCAAAAATTAAACAATTTAATTAATTATAATTATTTTAATTTTTTTTCGATTATAATTATAAATATTAGATATTAATTACTTGATATGCCAAAATAAAATTATTGTGATACGTTCATCCATCACACAACGAGAATAACGAAAGAGGACTTTCAGCTCCCTTTTCTTCACCTTCTCTCTCCATGGCTGCATGCATTGTCTCACTCTTCAACACAGCTGCGGCGTTAACATTCTGCATCCAACCATCCTTTCCGTTGCTCCCTGTTCGATTTTTCGCCGTCCGTGCTGCTATTAGTAATGCCGTTCGTGAGAGTGGTGCAAATGTTGTTCACAGTTACGGTGTATCCTTGTTTTGTCGACGACGCCGTCTACCGTCTCGACGTATTTATACCGCCACGGCTCCCATTTGCAACGCGCGATCAACTATTTCGATCCATGGCGATTCCTCTATTCGCGATGCGCAGGTTCTGTGGCTTCTTTCTCGCAACGCGCCACCGCAAGTTCTCCATCGTATACGCAATGTCGTCCACGATGTCGTCGTCAGTCACCCTACGGCTCTTCTTCTTCTCCTACTCCTATTTGGTTTTGAATGATTCTTTTAACTAGTTTTTTTATGTTTTTTTTCTTAAATTTCGGATGATTCTTTTTATTAGTTTTGAATGATTTTTCTATGTTTTGTATTTTTTTTCTTAGGATTTGGATAATTCTTTTTTCTATATTTTGTATGTTTTTTTTAGGATTTGAATAATTCTTTATTTTATGCTTTGGTGTTTTTTTTCTTGAAGTTTGAACTTTTTTTTAAGAGAAATTAAGATTTGCTTAATAAATAATAAAAAGGTGAATTAAATAAGAAAAAATAATTATTAATTATTAATTTTATATTTGTTAGAAAATAAATTTTAAATAATTAATAATTAATGACAATTAATTAATATAAAATATAATTTAAATATATTTATTAGCTTATTATTGACTATACCTTTATTGGTTTCCCGGTGGGATTTAACATTTTATTGCATGTTACTATAATATGTGGTCCAGAAAAGTAGCCAAGGTACAACTATATACATAAATACCTCGGGACTTTGGATTGGATAATATAGTTGTGATAAATCGAAGTCATGGATCCCAAAGGAAAGATCAAAATCCAACTATATAACTGAATATATTAGTAGTCGGCAATGGCATAATAATTTGTGTTAGAGGAACACAAGTTTTCACGGCCAAGCAAACATGTGCGTAAGCTTCTTTGCATGCAATTTCCTAGTGGAGTTTATGAGCTGTTTGCCAATGCTGTTTGACAATTCACATATGTATTATATTATATATACGAGGTATTGACTTTTGATATATATATTTATTGCATAATAAAAAAGTTTAAATTTTTAGATAAATATAAAAAGACTATATCATTTAAATTATAATTCGTTGACTTGTTTAATATATTCGTTAATAATTTATAGATTTGATTTTAAGTTTTTACACATCTAATAATCTTTTTTGGATAATTTTCAAGTCAATGCTCAAAACCAAAGGAGCATGACCACGAAGTACAAACACATAAGGTTATTAGCAACAAGAAAAGAAAACAAATGCAATAGTAAATATGGAGATTAGTAGTCACCAAAAAAAAAAATATGGAGATTAGTACAACTATCTAACAAGAATGATCTGTCATCTTTCATCTATTCATTCTCCCCTGGAGCCAATAATTAAATATTTTAGTTTTTAACTTTAACAAAATAATTAATTGAAATTTCTTATATATAAAAAAATTTTAATTAAAAATTACAATTAAGATTTAAGACTTATTCACTTATAATTGTATATCATAACAGATATTCTAAAAGTAATCTCAAACATTAAAAAAGTAGACTGTTGCATTTAAAATTTATAAATACTAATAATTATTTTTAGACGTTTTCTAGACTACAAATTAAAATTAAAAAAAATTTATAAACTAATTTGAAATACAATTATAATTTATGCAGTAGAAATTAAAACATGATGACAATATTACAAATTTAAAATAAATCAAAATTTGTAATTTATATAGATAATTATGCTCAATGTTTTTTATTTGATTTAAAATAATTTATTATTAAATTAAATATATACTAAAAGTAACTATAATTTTTTTTTAAAGTAAATTATTAAATTAACTGCAAAAAAATTATCTGCCATTTTATTTTAAAACCTTGTTTCAACATTTTTTATTAGCAAATTTTTTTTCTGTGATTGCTAGAATAGAGTCAAGCTATTATAAATTAATCTATCAACCAAATGATAAGTTCTTAATTCTTATATTTCTTTCAATCTTTAACATAACACAAAAAAGAGTCCCAATATTTTTTAAATAATTTAGTATATTAAATTTATAATGTTGTAATTGAACATTTAAAAAAAATCTTTTATGATTAGAAAAATCAAAATGATAATTTTTTTAGCTAACTTGCATATATTCTAAATATTAAACAACTAACCTAAAATTGTCCTTAAGATTTAAAGCAGTACTTAAAGTAAAAGTTCCATGAATTTGTGTGTGTTTGGATTGGTTTTTGTTAAGCTGGAGTTTGAATAAATTAAAAGTAATTTTATAGATAGAATTAATTTTAGACAGAAGTGAGTCTATGTCAACATAATTTATGTTTAGTAACTCTATACCAAAATTGATTTTGATAGAATAAATATTGGTTAGATAATATTAGTTAAATTCACTTTTAGATAGATAATTATTAGAAAAGACATGCCATTAAATTATAATATTATTTTTTAAGTATATTTAATTTTCTTATACTTTTTTTCTAGTATGTTTTTTATATAATATTTTTTTCTAGTACTCTTAGTACTCTTTTTTAGTACCCTATAATTTTCACTACTACTATTATTTATGGTTAATTTTTTTTAATTTATTCTATCAGATGAGATCAATAAATTATATTATAAAAAGATAATAATAAAAATAATACACAAGAATCACAATTATAAAAATATACTATGTTAAATAAAAAAAATCAACAAAAAATAACAAAAGAAAATTCATAAAGAAAAACAATAAAATTTTCATAAATAAAACAATAACATGTATGAAGGGTGGGGTTGTTAGAAGGGAATTAAAGAAACGTATAAGTTAGTTAGTGAAATACAGAAGTTAGGATTTGTTGCTTTTTGTAATCGTGGGTTTGAGTACAAAATCACTTTTGCGTTCACAGAAAGAAAAGGTAGCCAAACAAAAAATTGGAGGTTCAAAAAACTTGAACGTGATTTTCACCTTTCAAATGCAAAAACAAATACATGTACTTGAACATGGCCATTTATCGTTGAATTTACTGTTTAACGCTTGTATTTGAGAGTAAATTACTAAAAAAATAGATCTATTCAATAATGATGCTCAACTCTTATTTTTGGATGACGAGATCAACCTCTTTTAACTATGTATTGTGTACTAATGTCAAAGATGTCGATTTCATGTTTTTCATGAAATTTTTCAATAGTCTCAAATAAATTGCACCATATATTATCTCTTAATTTTTAAAGAAGTAGTTTTGATACTGTTCAAAATATTTTAAAATTTTTGTTGTAATATTTGATATAAAATATTAGTAGTTTTCATTATTTCCTTCATAAAATATCATGAAAAAAACCAATTTAAATGAAAATAGCACTTTATTATCACCATAAGTCTCTCCTCTTTAATTAAGCAGAAGTTGCACATTCATCAATGATATTATTTTGCAAATATTGTTAGCAAACTACAAATAGAATGAAATTGAAAATTTCATCTTGTATCTCCAATTCTTTTCAAAGTAACCCTTTAGTTTCCATATAGATCTATTTTTAACTTATCATTGGAAATCAATTTTGCACTTTCAATTTAGTTAATCATATCGTTTGCAAGATGCACCAACAATATTATTGACAATAGTAGTCAATTATAAAAACTTCATAAACTTAAAGTACTTCTCTTGAGGTAACCAATGTTGTTAACTGCAATCTCATTATAAGAAAAACGATGAGTATCATTGGATTTACTGTTGGATCTATAAAATAAATCTGCTACTAAATAGAATACCAACGAATTTATCGTCGTCTTGGGGTTGACAGTATAAACATCGCTGGAAACTGCTTACCATCAAATTTATTTTGTCCGAAACTAATTACCAGCAGATTTTCGTCAGTCTTTTCAATAGATTTAGTGAGATTGTGTTGTTGATTACCGTTGGATTAATTCAATGGTAGCTTTAGCGACGTTTCACGTGTTTAGGCACTATATTACCATCGGATAAATCCAACAATAAATCTGATGGTAATTTTAATTTTATAAACCCTAAATTTTTTGGCACAGTTGAGCCATAAATAGAACAAATGTTAATTTTATAAACCCTAAATTTAACGTCGCCAGAAATCAAAAAATTATTTTATTAAAACATAAATGGTCTGAATGAAATAAAATGTCACAAATGTAGAATACAATGAAGTAGACAAAGAAAAATACATACAACCCTAAATCCTATAGATCCCGGTAATCCTCGTCGTCGTCAGTGGCGGCGTCGTGGTCCTCCTACTGCGGCGGTAGAGGAGGTGCTACCGTCGGTGCCCTACCAG
This sequence comes from Arachis hypogaea, assembly GCF_003086295.3. NCBI lineage: Eukaryota > Viridiplantae > Streptophyta > Magnoliopsida > Fabales > Fabaceae > Arachis > Arachis hypogaea. The sequence goes on from NC_092045.1 coordinate 13,959,006, forward strand.
CCATGTCACCGCTGCTCTAGTGCGCATCTGCTGACTGTACTCCTCCATCTATTGTCGCAACCAATCGAGTTGCTCCAACTTCTCCGTCAGGTCGGAGCTGACGGCAACGCGTGCAAGAAATTTCTCGATACTTCTGCTTAGACTGCTCCACTTGCTGGTGAAGCTCCTATGTTAGCTTTTACACCTCCTTCTTCAGGTCGACAATTTCCTGGGGATCAGCGGGATTGGTGGCAGAGGCAGACTTAGAGGAAGCCACCAACGTGGAGGATTGGATGCCACAGGTGAAAAACGAGCCCAACCCAAAGTGGTGATTCTTGTAGGGTTCAGTGGTGGTCTTGCGCCAAATCTTATCGGGATCAACCACGGAGGTCTCAGAACCAAATTTTTCAGCCCTACCAGGCGGCTAAGATTGTTGGGTCACAGCCTCCAACTTCTGCGTGTAATCCTCCTGCGTCACACACGTTAGTTGTGATTAGGATAATAGTTAAATAATTGGCTTTAAACCGAATAAAGTTGAAACTTAGGATTAATTTAAACTCGCATAATGGGCCGCAGACCACTTGTCAGCAATTCTCTCCTTATTTGCCTTCAAAAAATGGGTATACTTGAAGGCTTCTGCCAGTGTTGCCTCACGATTTAACGACTTAAACTACAAATTAATATATCAACTAACCAATAAAATAAATGAACAAATTAAACAATCACAAACAAATATAAGCATGAACCAAAATCTTAATTGTAATTTCGAAAACATAATTTTAATTTTTTCAATTTCACTGAAAATGTTATGAAAATTTTGACAGAGTTTCCCCTAAAATTTGGATTTAGCCACTCTTGAAGGGTTTCATCCAACATTTTCCAACAATCTCAAAGCCTAATCTAACCTATTCTAACCTATTCTAACCACCTAAATCCAGTAAAATAGAAAATTAAACTAACATTTACTCTACTAACTAATTAATTAAATTGATAATAAAAAAGGAAAGTAAAAACTAATTCAAGTAGCTACTAAAACATTAAACAATGCCAAAATTCTTACCAATCTGGTCTTTGTCTTCATGAAGGTCACTGACCCACCCGTATACCACGACGACCTGGACGAAGCCTTGTTAGAGACGTTCGTCAGATGGCGATGCTTAAACTACTCATTATCTCTAAAATGAGCCTCCAAGTCATGCTTGATGTTTGGACGGATCCACGATGTCAGGTGGTCTTTTCCCCGACGAGCGTCGCTCATCATTTGCTGAAACCGCTTGGCAGCGCGGTGGTCATATGTATTCTTGATCCTGACTTGTACTCTGCATCCCATATGAATTTAAATTGCACAAAATGTTTCAAAATGAAATACAGTTTCTATACAGTTAAGTAATTCAAATGAAATTGTGTTCTTACCGCCTATTTCTGAAATCACCGCTCTCTCGTATCAGTCGGGATCTGCGTATAGGTCAGCCACTGTTGGTTGTACATGGACTTAATGATCTCGGATATCTCCTGTGTGCATGCATTGGGGTTTGGTGCAAACCTGTTAGAGTAAAAACATCACATTAACAAACACATAAAATAAACAAACTTAATATTAAAAAATTGAACTCACGACTGCATGTCAGCGGGTCAAATCCTCTAACGAATGATGGTGGAGGGGCATCCTACTTGGGGCATTGGAGGCATCACCCATCGCGGGGTCTGTCGACGTCGTCGCTGCATCTACAAGGAGCGTAGCAAAAGGAGGCACCCAGTTCAGGTTTGGAACCAAGATGAATTATTGGTTTGGTGGACCCGCTTGTGATGTTACAGGGGTTAACGGGGTAGCCGGGATAGAGAGTGATGGCTTGGCAGCCCTGGGGAATTTGGTGGAAGCCTACCATCTACCACGACCACGGGACCCACTTGACCTACCTCTACTATATATCGTCATGTCTGCACAGTGAATACATTATTAACACCAATCAAAACACAGTTAAATTCACCAACTCTAAACATATGAATACACTCAATAAAGTAAACATACTAATAACATAACAAACACCAATAAATAATAACATTAAAAAAAATTCAAAAAATAACAAATAGTTGTACCAAATATGAGAAAAAGTATGAATAACAAATAACCCAAAATACAAATATCTATCAACCCTAAACATAATTCCAAGACTTTTGAAAACATAATTTTACTTCAATTTCACTAAAAAATCTTATAAAATTTCGACAGAGTTTCTCATAAAATTCGGATTTCTCCACCACTCAAGGGTTTCATCCAAAGAAAATATCCATCTAAACTAACATACAAGGGTTGAAATCCTAATCTATCCACCAAGAAGCTTCAATCATTTTTACTAATAAACTCAAATGCACAGTATATTTAATAGATATTCAAAGCAATCTAATTTTGTAAAATAAACAAATACTAAATCATATAATTTATTTTAATTTCTTTATCATCAAACAAATTTTAATAACTAGAATAATCAACATAAATATAACATAATAAAAATAAATCCTATTTTATAATAACTAATAACAAATACAAATAAAACCTAAATTACCATATGATAACCAAAATGCAAATCCTACATTAAGTTAACCCTAAACCCTAAATTATCATATAAAAATCAAATTCTAAATTTCTAAATTAACATATAACTAATCTCTAAATTAACGTGTAAATAAATTTTAAATTATAATTTATATAAAAGGGAGATGCAAGAAACCTGACGGCAACGGAGGGAGATGCAGCGGCAGCGGTGCTAGACGGCGATGGCGGCAGTGCGTTGTTGGACGGCGACGATGACGGCGCGGTACGGTGTGGCAATGGAGAACTGGCTGGTTTTCGTGAGAGGGAGAGGCGACGGTGAGAGACCGGGGCTGGAGCAGCGGCAGAAACGGAGAAGAGGGATTTAGAAAGAGAGGCCTTTCAAATGGAAGGGGGAGAGCATTCATGCTCTCAATTTTAAGTTTAATTCTTGCGTATCTCCAAAATGCAACGTTTAGTTAAAATGGCTTACCATCAGATTTTAGTGATGGTAAATCCAACGCTAAAGTTCGCGCTTATTCCTACCCATTTTTCGCCAAGTATTACTCACGAATTTACCATCGAAAAAGTTAATCTGCCGGTAACTATTTATTATAATGAATTCTATCACAAAACCCTCCATAAATTCGTCAGTAAATCCGACGGTAATTCGAGACACTAAATTCGACGGTAAATTTGATGGTACTTGGCGTATTTCTTGTAGTGTCTATGAGCAAAACAATGAATATAATATGCTTGTCGGTAATCATTGAGAAATAAAAATTACAAACCATTCCATTCATCTTGAATATTGCTAGCTCTATCATACCCTTAATCTTGAATATTTTCAATTTAGAGATTATAAATTCCTTCTTTAAAGCCATGGTATTGGAGTCACTAACATGAATAAGATCAATGAAGATTTCATGAATAAACCATCCAAATCAACAAATCTCAAACTAATAGTCATTTGCTCTTTTTGAGACTCATCATGAGTTTTATCAATAATAATACAAAATTTGGCATTTTTAAAATCTTTCTAATGGGGTTTCTCACTATTGTAACAAGAACATGTAGAATTTTCTTTTGAACATCACTTAAAGTATATTTAGCAAACCTAGGAGTATTTTTTAAAACAAGTTTTTGAACATACTATTGTAATACCCTAAAAACTTTAACATTTCAATAAATTTACCTCAATTATTTGAACTCGAACTTTTATCATGGCTTCTATACGCACAACCTTAAAAAGTCAACCATCTAATACAATAAATAAATGCCCTAAGTCTATATTAATTATTCTCATTATTTTCTTCCCATGTTTATCGGTTTGTAAGTGTATCAAAATGTTGTGATTACTTTGTCAAATCATCACATAGTTTTTTTGTCTTATGATGGAATGAATTTTGGCATTTGCATGTGATTTAAAAGAGGATCATCTTTTTTACTATTAATTTTCTTTCTTTCAATTTTTGAAGTCATTTTCAATTAAGGTATTTGAACTTGTGTTGATTAAAAATTTCTTAGTAAATAAGTAGCACTGTAAATAATATAAAACTTTATCTTTAATAAAATATTCTAACTATGAAAGATATAATTTAAACCAAGAAGCTTAAAAATGAAAATGATGACTTATATTAGGGATAAGTATGATTTTGGTCCCCAACGTAGAGGCTGAAAATTTATTTCGTCCCTCGTCTTTTTTTCGCTCCAAAATGGTCCCCAAGGTTTCAATTTGTTTTAAAATCGTTCTTTTTACCAATTATATTTTTTTATTACCAAATTACCTTTTATTAAAAAAATTATAAAATAAAATAAATATAAAATAAATAAAAAAAGAAAAAAAAGAAAGGGGGATACAGAGAAGCGGGGTGGGTGGGGAGAGAAAGGGGGGGAGGACGAGAAAGGTGGGGCGGGGGGAGGGTGGAGGGGAGAGAGAAGGGGGATGCTATGCCGCCGCACTGCCGCCCGCCGCTTCTTCTTCTTCTTCTTCCTCCCACCGCCGCACTGCCGCCTGTTTCTTCTTCTTCTTCTTATTCTTCTTCTTCTTCTTCTTCTTCTTCTTCTTCTTCTGTGAATTCTGTGAATTAGATTTTTTGTAATTTTTTTGTAAAATTTGTTGTGGAATATGGTTGTTGCTGAAATTTAAATTTGGAGTATTGTTGCTGAATCTGCGTTCTTGATGATGATGATAATTTTCTGAGTTATATTTTTGTTTGTCTGAGTTTGAGTTCTGGATCTGAGTTCTGGGTTCTGATGAGGATAACGATGATGATGTTGATTTTCTGAGTTTTGGTTGGTGATGATGGAGTGGCAGTGGGTGGAGGTGGTGGTGGTAGTTCTGGTTCTGAGTTCCTATGATTCTATTATGATGATGATGATGATGATGATGATGATAATGGTGGTGGTGGTGGTGGTGGTAGGTGGTGGGTGGTGGTGGATGTGGTGGTGGTGGTGCTTATGCTTTTGTTTCTGCTGGACATGATTTTGGGGAAGAAGAGATAGGGGTATTTTAGTCTGAAGGACGACTTTAAAACAAACTGAAACATTTGAGACCATTTTGGAGCGAAAAAAGGCAATGGACGAAATAAATTTTCGGCCCCTACGTTGGGGACCAAAATCATACTTATCCCCTTATATTATTAGAAAACAAATAGTGGTCAAGTATTGGTTGATACAGTTTAGTTTTTAGATAAGCTCCATGAATTTGAGGATCTCTTATCAAGTGACATACATCCATTTATTTTAGGATTAAGTCATGGACATTTGACTTTGAACTATCTTGTTGATTGAACTAAAAGTTGATGTTTGATGATTCAAATATTGAAAAAAGGTTGGTAGTAATATGATAATAATGGAAACATCTTCACTCCTTTTGCTAATTTTTTTAAGTGTCTATTGTTTTTGCTTTTTCAATACTATTTTTCTAAAAATAAAAATTTACATAAATAAATATTATACAAGTTAACTAACTCGATATGGCATAATTACACTAAAGTAAGAAAAATTTGCATTTCAATTTAACATAAAAATGACACCAAAAAATATGTCATAAATGCATAACAAATACTATTTTCATTTTCTTTGAGCATATATTTTCTTGAATATTTTTTCTTTCTAATTTATATAACTAATATTTGTAAATATCATCATCTTTAATTTCTTAAGAAATTGATAAAATCTATATTAACACAAAGCTTTGCTAGGTAAATAAATAAATAAGATAACCAAAGAAAAAATTAAAGAAAAATTATAAATTGATTAAAGAAATAAAAACCTACTTGTGTTTCAATGTCACAAATTGATTATGGAGGAAAGACCAAGAGTGGAAGAGTGTGCACTGACAAGGGCAAAAAATTGGAGAAGAAAAGGATCTTCAAATTTTAAAATAAAAAAATAGAAAAGTAAATCATATGAAGAAAATATCCGTAGTGTTAGGAGGCCAACATTTTTTTAAATTTTTGGCCATCAATTAATTAGCATTAATAATTTTGCATATCATTATAAAAGAAAAGCCCAAATGCATATAAGAGAGTGTGAATACACACTTTTTTACCTCACACGCTCCTTTACTTTTCGTTACACACGCTTTTCAAATCCATCCAACACAATTTTCTTCGCAAAATTTCACTTTTTCTTCGTCATTTTTCTCATTCAATCAGATATAATTTCACTTTCTCCTATAATTTCCTCTTCTCGTACTAAAACTCACTACGCATTTACTGAAACACCGATCTCCATGTCGATATCTGTTACACCAAGTGGTAATTGGTACTTATATATCCAATTCAATTTTAAACAATTCATATTCAGAATTTGGATGCTACGTTGCTTCTCTTTCTTCAGTTAGTGTCATCCCTTCACTTATTAGTATTTTTTCCCACCGAATTTAGTTGCTTCAGGAAATTTTTGTCCCTTCCTTGTGAATTTTGGATTCCATCGTCACTTCCATCAAATGTTTCTATAATTTGGATGATGTTTATATTTTATACTCTTTCTGATTCTAATTTGTTAAGATTTTGGAAGTGGTTTGTTGTGATTTTGTGCACTTCATCGTATGCACACATTCAAAAAGTTGACAAGGCGAAACTAGTGGAGGAGATAGGGTTACAACTGAAGCAAATCAACAACTGGTTCATCAACCAAAGGAAACCCAATTAGCACAACAACTCTGAATTAGTACCAATATCAAGTCCAAGCACAAAAGATAGGTTTATATTTGTAATGCATAATCAATAAGTATATATATTGAATTATGTGCTTATTGATGATTATTGGTGATATAGAATGTAAGAATTCAACAAAAGTTATCGGATTTAGTTTAGTTCATATAGCTAGCATCTTATTTTCTTTTTCAGATTTTTCGTGCAATTCAATTTTTGTTTTCATTTCTTTTTTGAACTTGAGTTTCTTGTAGTTGTTGGGTAAATTAAGGGGTTTATGATTACTTAATCTTTAGATGACAGTGACGCTTTTCGATACATTTACTCATATTTGATATACATTTTCTATAATCTTTTTTTGCACCCAATCAATTGACTTATGTGCTTTCATAAAACATGATTAATATGTAGTGAATATTTAAAATGGAAAAAGATCCAGATATTAAGATGTCAGGAAGAAGCACAAATACAAATTAATGAAATTTGAAACAGGAACAAGAAGGAAAATGTACCATAAAACTATTGTCATCACACCTTTGTTTTCTTCAAAGTAAACAAATTCTAAGTTTTAAACTGCATAGAGAGAAAGCAACAAGTTTGCTAAAACTTAAAAATTGAACCCACTCTCCACAAATAATGACTACTTTTTTTAACATCTAAAAGGTGAATCAAAATACATGTCAAAGCACTCCTTGCGAGAAGGACAATTCAATTAAGAGGAGAATAAACATGACGAAAATAGAGATAAAAGAGACACATTGACATATTATTAGGACTGGACATAGATCAGATATTATCCACATATCCGCAGTAATTATTCGTATCTGATCCATATTTTGCAGATATTATCCGATCCACAGAGTTTTCGAGTTGGATCAGATCCGATCTACAGTCTAGTAGGATCGGATAACAGATATTACACTGATATTTGCAGATCTGCACTTTAATAAATAAATAAATATAAATATATATATATATAATTGGAAAATATAAATACCTATACTTATGAAACCCTAATCTAGTAACCCCCTCTTCCTCTAAACGACGCTGTTCCCCTCTCCTTCTCCCATGCTCGCCTCTCTTATTCTCTTAGACTTAGAGCTCACCTCATTACCGCCACTGTTCATTGTCTCCATCATCACATCTTCGTCTCCTCCATAGGTGGGTTCTTTGTCTCCTTCATTGTTGCGTCGTCGTCTCCTCCGCAGTGGATCCTTCATCTCCTTCGTTGGTGTGTTTGACTATTCGTCATCTCCTCCATCGGCGAGTTCATCATCTCCCCTGTCGTGTTTGTCTCCTCAATCGCATTTGTCATCTCTTCCTCTAGCGTTCGTCGTCCTCTCCATGGGCTCTGTCAGACTGTGTCTCCTCCATCGGCTCTGTTAGACCACATCTCCTTCATCATCTCCATCGTCTTCATCATTGATTTGGTATTTAATTTTAACGTTTTGATATCAATTAGTTATTTTTTACTTTAATCCTTCATTGGGTAATATTTTGAGATCAATGATAAAGAATCATGAATCGAGTTACAGAACTGCAAAGAGAGTGATATATTGAGAATAAAAAATATTATTGATGTGCAAAGTGATATGGTTTGTTTAATTGTAGAATTATTTAAAAATTGGAGAAGAGATATGTCAAATTGGAGCTTGCTATTTTAGTTTATTCATTTAGTGTGTTGTTTTAGTGTGCTATTTTATGAATTTTTATGAGATGTTAAAAATTATCTTAGCTTTGGTTGTTTTTAATTTTTTATGTTGTAATGAACTTGTAGTTACTCTCAGATCTTTCGTTGTTTTTCAAGAAAACTTTGATTGTTAATATTTTAGGAATAAATAGATTTAAAAAGAGAAAAAATGGCTTTTATTGACATTTTTTTATAGAAAAAAAGCTTTAACCATTTTCTGCTGATCAGATATATCCGATATCCGATCCGCACTAAACTTTAAACATTTTTTGTTGATAAGATATATTCGATCCGATCCTATCCGCATAGTATTAAAAGTTTAGTATTAAATCCGATGAACAGAGTGTGGATTGAATTGAATTTTAGGCCATTTCCAATCCGATCGTGTGCAGCCCTACATATTATTTTCATGAATATGTATATATATATATATATATATATATATATATATATATATATATATATATATATATATATATATATATATATATATATATAATGCCGAGAAGATATGTAAAGACTTTAACTGGGCTTGTTTTTTGGATATTTTATCTGTTGCAGCAAAGCTTCAACTCTAATCAAGTAACTTATTGTTATTTTTGTTAGTTTCTAAAAATTTTAGTCATGCTGGTATTTTATAATTTATTTGAATAATGCACAGTGATAGCTTTTTCTTTTATATATATAAAGAATAATCAGTTGGTTAATATTGGAGATAGTCAAAGTAGCCAGGTTGATTTAATAGTTTGTGATTTATAAACATATAAATTTTATACACATAATCAAATAATTTTGTTTTATTTTTTAAATTATTTCAGCTTCAAAATGCTAACTACCATGTTAATGAGGGATTTAAATCTGAGCCAAATGGAGGATTCGTGTTTTTATTGAACTCGATCCATTCATACCAATTCTCAAATGTCGATTAATAGCAAAAGAATGTAAAACCAAAAAGAATGTTCAAGGAAAGTTTTTGTTTGACCTTAGTTACAACCAAATAACTAATAGCATTGGAGATTTGATACAAGACTTTACAAGTTTAGAGTTGAGCATTCTTTTTTTTTAATGATAATCATTTTGGTGGATAAATATCAAAGCAAAGAGAAGTTCAACAATTATTATTTTTGCATAATTTGATTAATTTCAAATTTTTTATTATATTTTATTGTAGTAGTCAAAGTTGGCCATAATTGATATGTTTTAGTATCACAATAATTTATAATATGTAAGGTGCAACTACATGAATTAAAATAAAATAGTAATAATAAATATTTTACAATTCATGATGTACAACTACATGAATTAAAATTATTTGAAGAAGAAATTTAAAATATTTTATTATCTATTTGGGTACAAAATTAAGTAAACATGGGTGTAAATTAAACTTGTTTATAGGTATAAAATTAGCTTGTAATATGAATAACAACAAAAATTTAAAATTACTATATCTATTAAATTAAGTTGCTCTACCAAAACCTCAATCACTATTAAGTTGAGAGCTCAATTAGAAACATGTACTCATGATAAATTTAATCGAGTATATATGTCCATAGTATTAAAAGTTTAGTAGTAGTCTACACTTTAACCTATATGTGAGATTGTTTGATAATAAATTTGGAATTAAGTACTTCAATTAAAAAAAATAGATTAATGAACTAATTCTGCAAAAGAGAAAAAAAAGTGAATATTACTATATTACTCTCAAAATCAGTTATACATGGGAGACAATCTCAAATCTTATTATATACAAAATAAGTGTAACACCCTACCACACAGAGTCTTATGCTTAAGTCATAAAACAGAGGTGGGGAGATATTACGACCTCTAAAAATAAAATTTAGTATATATAGTAGTGCAAAAGATGTTTATAACTAGGAGCCTTTGAAGAAAAGGGGCAAATCAAAATCGTTAAATCGAAAAGTGCAACACTCCGATCGATAACGTAAACAAACATATAAAGAATGAGTTAATGGGAGAAGATATACAAGAGAGTGCCAAAATACAGATATCAAGACTCGAGACTCGATTGCGAAGATAACCGATCCGAGCATAGTAGTATACATACATATATAGAGTAGGAAATCCCAAAAGAACCTAAAAAACAAGATATAAAACCTATTTCTCCAAAATAACCTCTAAGAGGAGTTAATACGAAATATATATATACAATGGAGAATATAAGTATCTAAGCAAGTATATAAGATCAAAATAAAGTCCCGAGAGCTAGGGATCTCCGCAAAAATAGAAGTCTCCAGCATGGCTAAGCGAGAAGCCTCACGTCCTGCATCTGAAAACCACAAAATCCGCATGGGTGAGAACTGGAGGTTATCTGCATGGTAATAGTGCCCAAATATCTAACATGTAATGTCTTGGAAAGGCCGAAGGCAATCCTAGAACTCCCAATTCAAAACCAAAGCATATGAATATACTAAACCATGAGAAATGAAAATAGGCAACTAACTTAAGGATCTTCAGTCTAACTAATATCCCCTTTCCAAATCCTTCGAACCTCCCAACTGCCAACAGTAACTTGATATACAAACACAATTATTCCACACAAGAAAATGCACAAATAGGAAGCAGATATGACAATTAGGCAATTAGTAAGTAATAATACAATCAATTAGGCATTCCAAACAAATCACATATAATGCAAATGATGTATACCTGTCTTAGTGGCTAATTAGTCTCATATATCGGTTATAAAGCCAACCCGACAAGTCCTGGTAGCTAACCATTGGACTGTCCCTCTGTCGTGCATCCCCAACTCGAGTTATCCACAACATAATCATAATTCACATCCAACACCCTCACTGGTGTATATTCATGGGGGCGAGCTCATCCGGAACTTTCACAGTATCAAGCCACACGTACGACATAGGGTCAGCAGAGTATCGAGTCTCCACCTGGAGCACGTGGTGGCTAGCCACTGCTTTCACCCAGGAAAACTCGTATCTCAGATAGGTGGAGTGCAACAATCACAATATCAATAATTCAGCATATATGCATTCATTCTCAGCCATACTTTAACATTCATCTCAGCCATCTGACTTAAAAATCATAATTCATTATCAGCCATAAACCATCATCATACATAGCTATTCGGCTCATATCATACTCAGTCATTCGCCTCATACCATACACAGCACTCTACCATCCTTCTCAACATCTCATATCCTCATCATTAGTCATAACTCCCCATTATATCCGCTTTCTTCATCTCCAAGTTACCCCTTTCTCTAGCTTTGTCTCAATCAATATGCATTTCATATTGATTTAATATTTAAAGGATGAAAATGAGGGTTTGTAAACTTGAAACAGTGTTTCGGAAGGCCACAAGCTTGTTGGGAAGGTGAAATACTTGAAAACAAGGGTTTTATAAGAAAACAAGGTCGTGTGCGTACGCATAAATCTGTGTGTGCGCACGCCCCAAAGAATTTTCAAAAAGTGTGCGTGTGCACAGGGCTATACGTATGCACAGAAAGCAAAATTTCATTTGTTGAGGGCACGCACAGGACATGCAAATGCCATCAACAGAATGCTCCTCCCAACGTGTGCGTGTGCACAAGGCTGTGCGTACGCACAGCTTGCAAAACTTCGTTGGTTATGTGTGCGCACAGAGCGTGCTAGCACTCTCAGCAGTAGCCCTGTCCCCATGTGTGCGTTCACATATGCACAGCTTCAAAAATCCACGGGGTGTGCGTGCGCACAGGTCTGTGCGTGCGTACATAAACCAAAAACCACAAATTTTGCAGAATTTACAGAATTCAGATTTTAGACCCCAACTTTCAACGATCGTATCTCCTTCCACAAAATTCAGATTTCCACCAAATTTAAACCATTTTAAAGCTTGTGAAATTATCTTTTCTTTGATATAAAAAGCATCCAATTCCAAAAAAAAATAGCTTGAGATATGATTCGTTGAAGTTCATCAAATTTTCATTTTTACCAAAGTTCATAAATTTCAAACTTCCAAGACATACACTTCCAAATTCATTAAAACCAACCAAAACTCAACCATTCCAACATCAAGCATCCCTAACCTCTCATTCAATCATCATCCCACCAATTCTTTCACATTTAACCAAATCTCAATTCAACAATTCAATTCATAATCTACATTCCATATCTCAATTTCCCAAACAAATATTCAAGTTCATTAATCCCCACATACATACACATATCAATATCACACACCCAAGCATGCTTACCAACAAGAGCATCAATCTCACCAACATTTAAGCATATCAATCCATGTCACATACAACTTCACATGCCTTACCAATAATTATCACCATTCACAATCATTCAACCATTATTCATATATTCAACTCAATCCAAATCATCCAACAACTACATCAACATTTTAAAATCATATCCTAAGGTCACTAGCTTACGTTTTCACAACCACATTACATTTTAGATACAGGAAACCGAAATCATACCTTGGCCGATTCCCGTTCCACCCGGAACACGTCAAATTGCACTCTTTCTCACTTTTCAAGGCTCCAACACTTCCAAGATCAAATTTCTAAACATTAAAGCTCCCTCCCAAGCTTTCCAAGATTTCAATCAAGCTTCAATATTCACATACACACAACCTAAACCACAATTATCACATCCAAACACAATAACTCAATACCCAAATACTTTGATTTAGAATTTTTACTAGGGTTTGAAATCTCTTACCTTACCCAAGGTTCAAGGAGGCAAGAATAAGCCTTTCTTTCAAGTTAATTGGATCCTATAACACAAAAGAGCTTACAATTTCAACATTTTTGCCTAAGAAATTCGAAATCAAGGGCTGGAAGAACAGAGGTAAAAATGTGGCTTACCTCTTGTACAACCTTATGGGTTTTGTAAAATTCGACGCCACGGTCGTGTGCCGTAAACGGTGCGTCAATCAGAGTTCAGAGCAAAGAATTATGATCAATTGAAGGTTGAAATAATTTGGAACAAGGATTTCATGTTTCCCCCCTCCCTTTTAGCATGTGTGTGTTGTTTGAGAGGGGAGAGAGAGTGCTGAGCTCTCTAAAAAAAGGGGCTTGGCTGGGCCCTGGGTCCAATATGGGTCCAGTTGGCCTGATTTAGTCCATTCGGCCAAATCTTGTGCCAATTTCTTTAAAAGTGGTGTCAAAATTCTTGTTTTAATTTTCTCTATCATATTAAACCATAAAAATCTCATTTTTTATTTTCTAAAATATATTTTAATTTATGGATTAATTAGTCATTAATTAACCGGATTTTACAACAAGTAGATACAATAATCCTAAAAATCAAAGTGTTGGTAGTTCCATATCAAATTAAAAAAAAAAGAACTAGTAATTCTAACTCTAAGTTTCAACTGAGATAGAATTTTTTTAGAAATTAGTCCAATTTTACTAACATCAGGACCTTAATTACTAACCTCAATAAAATTGAATTGGTATTGAATACTTCAATTTCAGTTTGTTGCATCTATAAGTTAAAGTAACATATATATTAAAAAAACACACACAAACATTAATTGTATCTTAGTTACATTTTTGCACTTCTTAGTAACCTACTTCTTTCTAAATCTTTTCCAGCCGAACTATGATATTTTATCATTTTCTCATTATTGCATACTAAGTAAGGACTTCATTGAGTCGGAGTTGGCTTTACCATTCTATATTTTTTGACTCTTTATAACATCCTCAAGAACGCCATTTAAAAGTGATGTAAAAACTTGTATGACCAATTCCTTTCTTAGATTAATACACTTAAACTGCAATAACAATATACACAGATCATAATTATAAAAAATTTATTTAAAGTAAACAAATACAATATTTACCAAAATATGAAATATATAGATAATTTACCATTTTAAATATGCGTGCACATACGAGTACAAAAACAAACAAAACTCATTAAAATCACAAATTGGATATTGTATACTCGAGATATGATAGAAGTAATATATATATATATATATATATATATATATATATATATATATATATATATATATATATATATATATATATATATTTTGGGTGCACCCAAGATATGACACAATTATAAAATTGTGTATAAATCGGTACTGAATACCCGTGATATAAGCATAATGACTTTAATCATAGTGTATCTGGATACTTATATTATTGGACTAATTTAACTACAATATTATGTATTCATATGGTAAATTAAACATTGAATTTGGAAACAAAGTAATGATTTAAATTTTTAAATTAAAAAATTAATATTTTAAAATCATCAAATTATCAAATATAGGTTAGAAATTTCTTGTACATCGATGTAATATTTTGGATAGAGTTGCATTTGATATAATATTTTGGATTAAATTAAGTCGTAATTTTAATTATATCTATCTAAAATATTAACACAATAATACGAGTACAATAATATTAGTATATTTTTAAAAATTAGTTAGACAGTACTTATGATTAACTATACTTATACAATAAAACGAGTACTTTTTCTTTTATTGGATTAAATTAAATAGTTAATTTAATTATATCCATCTGAATTTTAATTGTATCCATCTACAATATTAGTAAAAATAATTTAGTACAATAATACTAGTGTATATTTAAAAATTAATTAGGTAGTACTCATAAATAACCATACTTATACAATAATACGAGTATATTTGTTCTTATTGGATTAAATTAAGTCGTTAATTTTAATTATATTTATCTGAATTTTAATTATATCTATTTAAAATATTCGTACAATAATATTTGTGTATTTTTAAAAATTAATTAAGTAATACTCATAATTAACCATACTTGTACAATAATACGAGTATATTTACTTTTATTAGATTAAATTTAGTAGTTGATCTTAATTATATTCATCTAAATTTTAATTATATATATTTAAATTTTAATTATATCCATATAAAGTATTAGTACAATTTTAATTATATCTATTTGAATTATAAATGATCAATTTTTTAATTTAAAAAATTTAAATCGTTAATTTTTTTGTGTCGGATATTTAATTAATCATACGAGTACAATATACATAATATTGTAGTTAAATTGACCAAATAATATATGTATTCCGGATACACTATGATCAAAACTACTATGCTTTTATTCCAGGTATTCAATATTCGACTTATATTCCTAAATATATTTTTTTACTTCTATCAAATTTCAAGTACACAATTTTTAATTTGTGGTTTTAATAAATTTTTTTGTCTCTATACTCGGAATGTGCATGCATATTTAAAAGGGTAAATTATCTTATATTATAGATAAATATTATATTTATTTCGAAAATCTAATTATAAAAAAACAAAATAATAAAAAGCAAAAAAAGTTATACAAAAAAATATTTACTTCCTCTCATTTTAACATGTTGCACAAATCAGTCTCGATACCACTAGGATCCCATATTTCTATCTATTTTATTACAAACAATTCACAATCAAGGATGAAAAAATAATTGAAATAGAACATAATTAATATTATAACTTTTTTATCTAAATTAGTTAAATATATTATTTACTGAAATTCATAACGCACAAAATATTTATTGATATACACATCTCGAATATTGTGATCCAAGACATATTAAACACATATCCCGTATACTCAGTATATAATTTAACAAAATTTATTTATTTATAAAAAATTATATTACTTTAAGCGTAAAATTATAAAAAAATTAATTTATTTAAAATGAAAATAAGGTGATTAAGTGTAAATATGATTAAAAATAATTAATACTATGTACAGTAAAAAATTGATATTATTGAAGAATAAAATTAAAATTTATTTCTATGTATCGTTTTTGTCCTCAACGTTTTAGTCCTATTTACGTCCCTAACGTTTAAAAATCGTCTCAATTTTGTCCCGCCGTTAATTTTATTAACGGATCCCTAACGACAGGACAACATTGAGTCAATTTAAAAACGTTAGGGACGTAAATAGGACGATTAAAACGTTAGGGACAATTTTGAGATTTACCCCAAACGTTGGGGACAAAAACAATACTTTACTCTATAATAAATCATAAACAAATTTATTATTTAATTTTGTAAAAATTCGGGGTCTTATAATAATTACCTTAATTCATCCTAATTCAAGAGTTACCATTGACTTTTGACCTACCCCAATTTTCAACAGTTTGCAGTTCATTTTCACCTCCCACCCACGACGGCCGTGCCACTAAGCAACCTCCTTTGGATGCTGTTTTTATCACCATTAACAACCCTGA
Source organism: Arachis hypogaea (assembly GCF_003086295.3). Taxonomy (NCBI): domain Eukaryota; kingdom Viridiplantae; phylum Streptophyta; class Magnoliopsida; order Fabales; family Fabaceae; genus Arachis; species Arachis hypogaea. The sequence continues at coordinate 13,975,579 of NC_092045.1, forward strand.
TCAGTGTTGTCATCGCTTCAGTTTACGAGCAAACGCGCAACTTCAGAACCATAGACGCTGCTACTTCTTATGTAAGTCACCCTCGTCGCGCCGAGTCATCCTCTCTAGAAACCATTAACGTCACGTTACCATCTCCAATCGACCATCCGACCGCACTTTCCCTTGCTCTGTCTCCACGCACACCGCGTCGGGTTTATTCCTTTCTCGTCACATGTAGCTGCTCCTAATTTAACTCATTGGTTAGTAACTTTTTATGTGTGTTCCTTGATTTTAGTATAATTAGTGGTTCATATGGATGTTATTTGATGAAAGTAGATTTTTTTATTAGAAATTTTTTAGGGTTTAGGTTAAAGTTGATTTTTTTCCTCCATTCCATGGTTTAGAATCTATTTATAGTTGTTAGTAACTAATGTTAACTGATTTTTTCAAGTTAGTTATATTTTTTATGGATGTTCTATGATTTTTGCTTGATTAATTGATGTTGCTTTTGAATGATTTTAGGTCTTCTTATTATTGTACCTTGATTTTTGTTGAATTAGTGGTTCAGATTTTCGTTGCTACTGGTTCTGATTGCTTTGAAAATGGATGTTATTTAATGCTTATTTGTTTTAATTGGTTTTATGTTTCTTTTTTACTAGATGATTCTTTTAAGCCATTTTATATGATTGATTATATAATATGTTCTAAATTCTCCCATGTTCATGTTAGTTGATGCTTTCTCAATAGTTTTGAGTTTTTGAAAAAAGATTAGTTGTAATTTAGATTATTTTTTTGTTGAATTGATGTTGGTTTATAATTTAGTGATTTATAGGTTCAATGGTTTGAATTATGTAAATTTGTGTGATGTTTCTCTGGATACTGATTTTATGTTCTTTATGTTGAGTTTTTTTTTTACTGTGCGTGTAGTTGAATGGTTATTAATGAATAATCCGATTTCTCTAAACTACATGTGGGTTGTTGTTCTTTGAGCTGTGATGTATGTTTAATTTAGTATTAATTAGATGTTTATTTCAAATTGCATTTTTTCGGATTCTCTTATTTATTCTCAACCATCGTCAAAAGTTGACTGGTTATAAACCTACCTATTTATGTGTTGCTGAAATTGCCTAGCAAAATGGAAAAAAAGGTACTCTATTGGTTACTGTTATGTGCTTGCCTTTTAATTAGTGATTATATTTTCTTCTTACAGTTGCTTCCTATGTTGACAGAAATTATTGGAGTCAAGGTGCTCACCCTGTTACATGGCTGATATGATGAGCAATCTAGAAAGAAACTAAGCCGAAGCAAAGCTAGCAGAAATAGAATCAATTGGATTTAGGTTCTTGAGGCTAATCCCAAAGTGGCCTGTGAAGCAAAGCATCATGGTTTCATTGGTAAGGTCCTATAGTCATGATACAAGCACACTGCAGATAGATGCTGGATACATCTGCATTAATGCCGAGCTATTTGAGTATGTTTTCGGGATCCCTTCCGGTGGTGAGTACCACTTTCTATATTGAGTAGCATTTTATGGACCAATTCGTTCAATTTCCATGATTTTTTCTCTGTCGTTAAATATATGCATCTCCTTTACCAAGCCTAAACATATCAATGTTTATAAATTGACGAACCTCTATATTGTAGTTGACAACTTCCCCTCTTTTGACAACAAGAATGCTGTCCATGTAAACCGAAGTAGACAGGATGGAGTTCAGGCAATATTTCATCCTAGTTGTCCTGAATATATTCTTGTGCCCAACAGTATAACATGTAATTTTGCCATGACACATCCCAACAATACTAGATGTTTCTGAACAAAAGAGATTCCGTTGGCCGTTGCAGATATTCAAGTGGTTAGAACAGATGATCGATAAATGTCAACGTAAAAATAACAAAACCTGTGAGGGTTGCATGTTCGCCCTGTTGGTAATTTTCTTAATATAAACTACCACTTAATTGGACTCGACATTTATGTCCCAATAGATATCTTGTGTCTGTGTTCTTTCCAGATTAAGGATGTCAATGGAGCGGGACAGGATGGGGTAGGAGATGCCTCCCTGCTCCCCGTCTTCGCTCCGATCCCTGCCATGGAGGATAATTGCCCCCATCCCGTTCCCCGCGGGCCCCATTCTCTATCTCATTATATTGAACATTTATATAGAAATTATAGTGAAAAATTAAAAAAATAAAAAAATCACAAAACAATATTACAACACACAAACATATCTTATTCAAGATTACAACTTACAAGTCCAGAAATATAAAATAACAAATCATAGTCCATAAAACAAAATCTTAAAATACAACTTCCATTCTAAAAAAACTATAAAATAAAGTCTTCAACATCAAATATATATATATATATATATATATATATATATATATATATATATATATATATATATATATATATTCCATTGTCAAAATACAACTTCTAACAAAGATATCCATGTTCTCTGTTAAAATACAACACAAACATGAATATGTTAACATACATTATAAACAAGAATACCATATATTAAATAAAAATTTGACATAATAAAAACATAATTACCTAAACTCCTAAATCCCCCATATCCATCTCATAGTCTCAAGAAATTGGAATTTTTGACCCTGATTTACCTATATTATATCAATCAACAATTTACGAGAGTTAAATTTAACATAAAATTAAACTTTAATGCCAAATAAAACTTGAGTTATTAGTATTTTTACCTAAAGAGTATATTCAATACTGAGTACAAATTAATGCATCAACAAGTTCACATACTTAAAAGCAAACTCTGAGGCAACAGTAGAAATGATAGTGGCTAAAAAATCTCTTACAATCCTTTGTAAGGTTGGATATTTCACTTCAATATTTTTTCAGTAGCCCAAAATGTCAATTTTTTTTCAAATTTATTTTATCTACCATAACACTCTCTTTCAAATAGAAATCTAACTCAGTTTTCGCACCATAGTCCTCAGATGTATCTGCCACAAATTGCAAGTAGATAGAGTTAAATTTTCTCTTTGAAGATCCTTCATCATGTCTAACATTCAAAGTAGAAGCTGAACTATCATCATTTGGAGTTCTTTTTTTAACCCTAGCCTTAAGTTGATATTCACATACTACTTCTTTCATCATATTCTTAACCTTGCTCTGATGATTCTTGCTTTGAGATCCATATATTTTAGGGAGAAAAAATTTCAACAACTTCATCTTATATCTAGAGTCTATGATAGCTCCTACAGCGTTGACTTCATTTATTCGATCCTGATACTTTTCAAACTTACTAATCATATTTATTGCCATTCTATGAATCATGTTATTGGGACTAAGCATCCACTCATTCAATGTCAATCTCATTTCACACACCTTGGAAAAGTACAAATTTGTGGTTAGATATAAAGTCTCAGAGAACAATTCAGTCACACTCTCAAAGACTTCTAATTTATCAACAAGTTCATTTGTCATTCCCCCCTCATCATCAGATGGTACAACTTTATACAAAGATTCATGGTATCTTAAATGCTCAAGAACTTCTCTATATGGCAATGCAGAAGCAAGAATTAGATAAGTTAAATTCTATTTAGTTTTACAATCAAGTGCAAGCTTTCTCCTATAATTAATATTCAATTGCCTACAAGTCTCTTCAAATTTTTCTTCGCTCTTTTGTGTTGCAACCCAAAAAGAAACACTCTCTCTGAGTTTTTCAATGGGACCATATATTGTATTCATGTCATATTTCACAATCGAATTAACAATACGAGTACAACAACGTATGTGAAAAAATTTCCCTCCCTTAATAATGTTAGATGGTGAAGCACAAAATGAATCATGCCATTATTTGTACTATAATTATCAACCCTTAAAGTTGACAATTTTCTATCTATGTTCCAATCATACAAGAAATTCACCAAAGCATCTCTAAGAACTTTAGCAGTATGAGGTGTAGGCACGTATGCAAACCTAAAGTAATGTAAATATAATAAACAATCATGACATTAAAAATTCAAATATTTAAAAGATATTAAAAGCACAAATGAATTAGAATAATACCTCACAAATTGACATTACAAGTTCCAATCATTATCAATAAAGTGAACTGTAATCGACATATAACCTTTGTTTTGACAATCAACACTCCACGTGTAAGTAGTTATAGCAATGCGGCTTGAATTTTTTCTTAACAATTTCAGAAGCTTTGCCTTTTCAGCTTCATACATCTTCTCAATATCACTTCCCAGTGTATTTCTTGTATGAAATTTGAACAAAAATTGACACCCAACCATAAATTCAAATGACATAGGGTGTTCATTCCTAATAACCCATATTGAAAGTGCTCGTCGTGCTGCCTCTTGACTAAATATGAAGTTTCTAACCAAAAGTGAATCCGTTGAACTTCCCTTTCCTGTCAAGCCTGATGATTATTGCACTGTTTTTAATATTAATTGCTTTGGTCCCCTAACAGTATGAATCGGGCAAATTATAATGTGATTATGCAAGTTCTTAGTTCTTTACTTTGTGTCACCTATGATCTTTCTTTCGTAATATTTACATATTGCCTGCCACTTTTCATCTATTTGCTCCCTCCTAAAATGCTTTCAAGTCTCGGAAGTTAATCCTTTTTTGTTAGGACTACTTTGCACACTATGGCTAACTTCTTGTCCTTCCTCTTGTGTTTCTTCTTATCCTTCCTCTTGTATTTCTTGAAGATTTGCTTCAACTATTTGACCATCATCACCTTGTGTTGGTTCTGTCTTATTATTATTTTTAATAGGAGTTGAGCTAAAACTATCCATCCTGTATATAAATAGTAAGATTTAATACAGAAACACAAAATTATGATTTAATACAGAAACCCTAAATTAGATTATAGCTTAACTTTAGATACAAAGAAAAAATTCATAAAACAAAAAAAGATTAAATCAAATACAAAAGAATACATAATAAAACGACAAAAAACATATAAGGATAAACTATAAATTGCAATAAATCAGCAAAAAAACACATAACAGAAGAGATTATATAAAGGAGATTTTGAACTGCAATAAATCAGCAAAAAAAGATACATAACAGAGGAGATTATACAAAGAATACATAATAGAGATTATAAAAAGGAGATTTTAAACTGCAATAAATAAGCAAAAATGACAACAAAACACAACAAAGGGATAAATTATAAACTGCAATAAATCAACAAAAAAAACATAATAGAGCAGAGTATTCAGAGAACATATAACAAAGATTATACAAAGGAGGAGTATCAAACCCTAACTATTTAATAATTAATTAATTATAAGCCCCATGTGTCAAAAAATGGCAAAACAATAGAGGAAAAAGGAGCATCAAACTTGAAATCAGGTGAAAGTGGAAGAGGAGGAGGATGGACAACTGGCGGCTGCGGTGGGGGAATACGATGGCGACTTTATTGGAGGAGTTGGGGGACGCGACGGTGAGTTCTTTCCATAAATTGGGGGGACACTTTGGCAGCTGCTTTCCACAAGTTGTGGGGATGCCACAACGAGACAGGAAATAGTGCGATGCGGAGGGGAATGGCGCGGTGCGGTGATGGCGCCGTGCTTGATAGAGAAAAAGGCCGGGAGAGAGAACACCGCGATTCACGGTGATGGCGCAGTGGGTTGGACGACAAAGTGAGATGGAAAGTGGCGAGGGAAGTGTTCGGAGGTAACTCGCCAGGTGCAGAGAGGATAGAGAGAAGGCAGAAATGGGGTGTCGCGAGGAGGTGAGGGTAACTGGGTGAGCGGCGCTAGTGAGTGAAAAAAGGGATTAGGGTTTTCAACTTTTCAATATATATATGGAAGGGGAAATGACTAAAAAATAAAAGTAAAAAATAAACTACTAAGGGTGTTTAAGTAATTTAATATATTCGAAGAATGCGAAAAATGCGGGGACGGGGATCCTCGCTCGGGTCCCTGCACCTACTTCAGGGAAATTTTGTCCCCCATCCCCATCTCCGTAGGAAAAATTTTCCACCATCAGGGCTCTATTCGAGGAAGTCCCTGCGGGAATCTCCGCCTCCCAAAAATTTTTGACACCCCTGCTCCAGATATTGTACTTACAAAGACTAAAGCATGGTCAACTGAAGCAGTGTCGAAAACCGGGGCTATGACTTTCTACATGGACTGCCAAGGATCTCGAGAATAGGGTAACAAATTTTTTTTTCCGAGGTATTCACTTAAATGGGCCTTTATTTTTATTATATATGGAACTTTCTTGCTACATGACTAATATCCTTAGGTAACTACCTAATAATTATTTGCTTGGACTAACTGATCTTTACTTCAGAATAAACTAGAGTTTTTGGATTCATAGTTTGATGTTTCTTTTAGGGATATATGGATGTTCGACTCTTTATTTCAAAATATCCATGTATGGATGTTTCTTTTCTAAATAATTGGTGTTTCCAAACAGGGGTACGTCAGCACCAGCGAGAACAAGGGAGGAGTCATGAAAGGCCGCGCACGTAAGGCCACAATGAAACAATCTTCCAAAAAATAAGACTCACTTGGTGTAGGAAAACATTTAGGGTCCCTAAAAATGAGTGTAAAATACCGTGTGAACAATTTTCGCTCTTTATCTTTTAAGTTAGCAGAAGATGCCATGTTGTTATAAGTGTATGATGACATGTTACCGATGATCGTATTATTGGATTAATGTATCTTTCATTAGTTTATTTTAAAAGAAATTTGATGTTTTATTTTCTGATTCTTTGGGTGTTTCCAATACAGGGATGCGATAAATAGAGAAGGGGGAGTTATCAAAAGCTTAGTGCGCACAGAGGCATCTTCAGCGGCATCCAACGAGGATGACGAGGACAATGAACCCATTGTCATGAGAATACGCCGAAATTTTCACCAAACGGGAACACCTAAACATCATAGGCCGGGGAGTGACGGGGGCCAAATCCATCAGGAAAAAACACCAGAGAAACCAAGCGACCCCCAAATTTCCAAACTCAAGACTACATCAACAGCACTAGTGTAATATTCAGGATGGGATGACTATTCTCGTGAATTTGAAAGGCAAGTATCTGATGCAAAAATCTATTTGTGGCTATTATGCATATATTTTTATCTCTGTTCCTTTAAATGCATAATGATTACCCACATCTAATACTAGTTCCTTTCGACGCAATAATTCGTACATCTTGTCTCAACGAGATTTAGAGTGCCAAAAACTATGGGCATATAGGTAATGTTTATTTTGAGGTACTGAGACAGAGACTGGAAGATTGAGACTCAGTATCATGTTTGTTAGTTCAGAGACTGGTGCTAAAATTTCTATCTCTGTCTCCAAAATTTCAATATTTCAATACTTCCAAAAAGTGGGGACACGGGGGACTAAAATTTTTAGAGATGGAGACCGAAACTTTAATAACATTTTATACTTAAAATACCTTCATTTCAATTCATTAATTCCAATTTTATCCTTTGTACAAATTAAATTAGAATTTTATTGTTGTTTCAATTTCTGTCTCCCACTTTACACCAAATAGAATACTGAGATTTATTTCAATCTATGTCTCTTAGTCTCTATCTCTCAGTCTCAGCTTTTCCGTCTCTGTCTCTCCACTAAACATTACCATATTGAACGATATTACAACACCAAGCCCATTAGCATGGATTCCATCCAAACTATTATTCCAAAATGTTCATCTTGCCACACACTGAGTCCACAGCTCCCCACCTTCTTTCTTCGAATGACTCAGCTGGCAAAAATACCCACATCGTCACCTCCTCGCATCGTGCATCCGTTATTTCGAGAAAGAAAACACATAGAGCGTGATGAGCAACAAATTCGAGGATGGATTGTAAACACGTCTTTCGGGAAACAACAGACATTGGCGTTGTATGGTGGTAGACCACATCCAGTGCTGTTAAGGGAGGACTTGTGCACATTGCAAGCCTGTCGCCGAGTCAATAACAACATATGTAGTCAAATTAACAGTTTGATTTATTTTTTCAGATTTTGGCACCATTTGTATTTGAAAACTTGATTATGCAGGTCTTGTAATGGATGTGTTTCACGTTCAACAACTTAGTATCATCAAGATTCATGCATGACTTTACTACGTGCAACTGGGGATATTGGTATTGATACTTACATAGTAATCTTAGCAAAACTCACTAGTTTTGTTTAAACAGAAAATGGTAATGCACCCGAAAAATTTGAAGGACTTTAAGGACGGACCAACTCCCGTATATGTAGATTTGAGTGAACAATTCGGTGCCGGCACCAAGTACAGTGACAAGGCAACAACCGCAAAGAAAAGTAGGGTAAGTCTATTTGCTAGATGAAAAAATACTATCATTAATGTAAAGGGAAAATGGATGTGTCGTTTTTTTAAATCTTTGCACGTAATTTGTCTAATTAGATATGTATATTATTGTAGTAGTTTTTTTCCTATCTATATGTCCAATCATTGGTGGGTGTATGCATTCGATGTCTCAGGAAAAAGGTTATTCGTACTAGATAGTTTACACTCTAAACTACCTGATATATCACAGATGGCGATAGATGCATATGCAGTAAAAAAAGATCTCCAGTATCCCTTGTCATCTATTTAACCCATCAAATTTTATAACAATATAACTGTATCTAATTTTTAGGAGAGATTCATTGAAGACATAACTAAAAGGGCCATCCCCTTGTATGAGCCCACTCAAAGCAGTTTGCCTCGTATATATGCCACTGTCCCCATACAACCAAACAGGTGACTTCCTTCAAAACCTATCAATACCTTAATTTGTATTTCACTTGAAATTTATGCATAGTATCATATTAAAACCCATTATTTCCATTACGTAGTTCGGATTGTGGTATCTACACCATAAAATTCATGGAATACTGGACTGAAGGTGGTAAACTACATGAATGGGATATGTGAGCTTCCCAATCCTATCTCTGAATAACTAATTTTCACTAAATATACATGATTATTTGTAACTAACGATGTTATCTAACGTTGATTTTTACAAGCTGAAGGAATTCAGGAAGGAAATAATGCTCGATATCATCCTGGATCCTAATAATTCGGCCATTGAGCAAGCACTGAAGACCCATGAAAGTCGTCCTCAACCTGTTGTACACCACAATCATCCCAAAAACAAACGTAAAGAGGTTAGGACACCATTCAAAGCACCAAGCATGAAGTACATGTTTCGGCGGGTTGACAGATTATCCAAGAAAAAGACCTACAAGGGAAAAAGACAAGAGAAGAAGAAAGTTGCATAGAACATTATTGCATAACTAGACTTATGATACCATTTCCATTTGAGCTACATTTAACTCATAGTGATGTTCTCCTTTTGTTACACATTTTGAATGTTTCTTTTGGATTTATATAATCATATTAGTGGGTATTTTTATTAAGACTCTTGTGGAATTTCTTTTGGTTAAGTGTTGGAAGCTTCGTCTAGTGTGGATGTATCTTCTCTGTTAAGACATCAATGTATCTTTTTGCTTTTGTTAAACATTTATTTTGTTTTATCCGATTAATGGTTGGATGTCTCTTTAATGGATGTGTATTCTTTTTAAAACTTAGTTATGGTCTTTGAGACTTTTGGATGTGTCTTTTGGTTAAGACCTGGATTTTTCTTCTCCGTTAAACTTATTAGTGGGTGTTTCTATTGAGACTCCTGTGAAATTTCTTTTGGTTAAGTCCTGGAAGTTTCACCTAGTGTGGATAAGTCTCTTTAATGGATGTGTATTCTTTTTAAAACCTAAATGTTGCTTTTCGAGACTTGTGGATGTATCTTCTGGTTTGCACTTAGATGTTTCTTTTGTTATACTAAATGGATGTTAGTTTCATTATGGATTGTAAATGCTTACCTCATATGAGTAATAAGAAATCCAAGAACACAAAAAATCAAATACTTATTCTTCGAAATTCACCACGCCCAACTAAGTAAAGCACCAACACAAAAGCTTGTACAAAACAAAATTAGAGTCGTCTAACTATTCCTAAAAAAGTTTAGTAGAGACATGAATCCGTCGAGATCCTGCGATTCATTTTACCTAACAAGAGCATTGAAATCTTCGTTTACAGTAGTATCTACACCATTGTCTACCCAAGATTCATCAACTTCCTAAAGAAAACACAGCACGAATAAATCAAATATATAAGTACCCATAACCATACCTCAACAAATGTTAAAATTTAAACAAGTCTAACACATACTAGGGATGAACTTCTCTTTCTTTTCCGCATTGATTTTTTGATTGACTTGTCCATATCAGCTCCAACCCTCTTAGTTTTCGGCCGACCCTTAGTTGCCACCCTAGAAGGTCCTCGTACGTTATCTACACCAGCAACAAATTCATTCTATGTGGACATGCTGCTCTGGGTAGCAGAAACACTCTTGGACTGCTTGTTGGCACGATACTCAATCAGCTTGGTCCTTGGATTGTCAATCGTTGAATGCAGCATGGCGGCTTCCTCATCACAAAACATGAATTCTTGAGCCATAATATAGAACTATGAACATAATCCTCTAAATAGGTTTTGACTTTCATCCGATCGATTCGTGTCATGAGTACTCTTAATGTAGGTGTGCTTGTGCTTTACGTTTTTGCTCCAACAAGGGAGAACATACGATGATTGTACTATATCTACTCTGTAAAATGATAACATAGAAAGGCAATGGTAACACAGTATACCTCTTGATTTAAAACTGTTGCACTCGTATCAAACCTTCTGAGTCAGAGGATCAAAATCAACACAGTAGGTGCGATACAGAGTCTTCTCCTCAAAAACCCTTACTTGCTCATCCACTTTCACAGAAACTAAATCACCCTCCCGTGCTACACCATGGACTAAACAATCGCCTTTCCTACTGAATCGCCGCTAGATTTCCCTAAACATAATGCTGGTATACCCTGTTGAAATTGTTTCTTAATGGCAGAGCTAGATGCACAAGGGATAACTCCTTTAGAGTCTGTAGCATTGTCCTCCAATTTGTTTTGCTCTTTGTTTCTAAATACGTCATACTTATGCACGAACTGAATTAATCCATTCTTGCAATGTAAAAATCCTCCATAAAATGCGTGCATGGTTTCACTCCTTTGCATGCTCCTCATACAAGCCCAAAATTCACTATTGAAAAAGACTAGAACCCACATTCGTCAATTTTCATAAAGGTCTAAAAAAAATAAAACATAAAAAAGGCATTATTTAACCTGAACCATGCAACTTTCAAAATCATAAAAACTTTCAAATTATAAATTATTTCTACCAAAACATACAAAAAGATCGCAATTGTAAAACACAAATTGAATTTGATGTAAGTCAATGGTAATGAACTTCATAGCCATTTGTTGTGACCTAAAATATACTTTTCAATGAATTCAGCCCAACTGGTCTCGAATGAGTCAATGGATAGAGCATTCCACACAATGTCACTCATGTTAGCATGCAAATCTCTATACCGAGCATAACCAGAGAGCTTATTCAGTATATTCTTCATTATGTGCCATATGCACCATCGGTGGCGAGTGTTTGGTAAGACCTTCCTAATAGCACCAAACATCACCTTGCACTGGTTCGTAATAATACCCTATGACACAGTTCCCATGCATTTCACCTATTACGTGAACACCCACTCAAAGCTAAGGATCTCCTCATTCCCAAGCAAAGCACAGCCAAGTAGAAGACTTCTTATGGTGGTTAACACCTACAAATGCTACAAACGATAGTCCATACTTGTAACAATAATAGCCACAAGCAAAGAATGAGAACCAATACAAAACAGAAAAGGTTTAAACGAGCGACACTTAAACACATATACTTATTTCTCCTATATGTTGTATCAAATGACACCATATCTCCATAATATTCGTACGATGCCCTGCACCTTGCATCTACGCAGAGTGTATTCCTGAATTTGTTACCGTCGTCAACATCTATTGTATACAAGAAGTTTGGGTTGATCTCTTTCATTCGAAGATAGTAGTTCAACATTTCCTTAACATATGTATTATCATCAGTACAACGGAGTTTGCTTGTGATGTAATTCCTCATATCCTTTTCTGAGTAACCTAAGTTTGACGACCTACTAACCTTATTAGACAGTGCAAGGTAGGTTTTGTTGGGTCGTATGTCAACCTCATCGTTATTCTCAATCACACACTTTGCTTGCATGGTCAGCTCTCTGTATTCGTGATAATAGATTGATTTCTTAGCAGAACAGGGGTGGGAATACCGCAATTCTAACCTTAACACCATCCAATCATTCTTCTCCCTATCTAACATCTCATACATCCTTACTCTGCATCTCATGGTTGTTATCCTGTTTGCCCAAGATGTTGCCTTCGCTTGAGACTCCTAATACCCTACCCGATTGCAATGAATCGATTGGTTAATGGGTGTCTTTAACTCCTTCATCGTCTTGTCAAAATTTGTTTTCCTAATCTTAGTTACAAACCCAACTTTCTTTGTGTAGTTCGAATAAAATTCCTATGTCCACTGCAATGAATCAAAACGCAATCCTACGCTTGGGATCTCCTCTACACGAATGAAACTATGAACCGGCAACTGTAAATCAATTCAAAAAGAAAGCATTCAATGTCACTCACGCTATTAAATTCATTTCTAATAACTCATTAGTAATATCAAAGCAGTAAATTACAGTTTATACCTCATGACGCAAGCCCGTTTCATTATTTTCCAACTCAGTGATGTCTGTATCTTCTTTCACCTACAATCGAAAACACCCAATACAGCTAATCGAACCAAATACATAACCCATAAATATGATAAGGCGAAAAAATCCACAAGAAAAAAATCCAAAAAAACTTTTTCAACATGAACATATTCATAGAGAAATAACCTTATGTATAAAAAGACACATCCAATGAACCAAGAAAGAAACATCCACTTATTCATATGAAAAAATTCACTAATTTAACAGATACATCCAAAAATGTAAAAACAACTATTCACGAATGCAATGAATAAGAAAACGATATATTAAAAAAATTTATAAATCCACCTACTTAAAAGGAAAGGTCCAATAATGCAAACAATACAAATCTGAGAGGAATATCACTAATCAATCTTGCAATTTACAATACAAACATAACAACATGCTTGCAATGAAGCATGCAACATGCATACAAAGATGCCCGCAATACATGACATATATAAAAAAAGAAAGAAACATCCTACTTGCATGAAAAACAAAAACAATCGGAATTAATACAAACTAAACTACTATGTACCTTGTGAACACGTTGATTATTGTCACCACTCAAACATGCAACAAAGCCTTCAGTACAATCAGAATGGTCACTCAAACCAACAAATGGGCCATGTGATCCTTCTTCACCAATTAATGGCTCCATCGACGAAGCGGCCAGGTATGTAGGAAGGGATTCGTGGGTTGGGATGCTGTCGGACTTGCGGTCAACGCTTAATGCGGGGATATAGGTGGAGGTGCGTGTGATCTTGACGGAAGCATTGTGCGCAACTATCTGGCAGACTGAGGAGGGGTGGGTCACATTTCGGAGGGAGTTGGGGTGGCTTTCCGGGCGTACATCCTAGCGGAGATGCGGACGGGTTGATGTTGGTGTCCAGGCAGCAGCGATCTAGCAGTCTGAGGAGTGGGGTCAGTGTTCGGGGGGAGGAGGATTGATGGAAAACACATTCGCGTGAAAAGGGAAGGGGGAGACGTGGTCAATTGGAAATCCTAATTTTTTAAATTTTTATTAATTAGTGACTATCGAAATTTCATTTTTTAAAATACAAAATCAATTATTATTAGTTATATTTGTTTAAAATTGGTTGATTTAGAGTTGTTTACCTATACTTTTCCATTCTTTTAAGATTTATCACAAAGTGCGTATGCAAATAAAATAAAACAGAGGATGTAATGTTTGTGTTTCTCTCATTTGAGTTTTGTTGATTTATGTCATGCATTGCGCCTTTGTAATTTTGCTTTTAAGATTCTAATATTTTCACCATTAAGTTGAGATCTGAATCGTGATGTTCATTATGTGTTGGCATAAGAAAAGTGCAAGTAACATTTTAGAAAATAAAAGTTGCAATTGCTTCCGTTTATAGAGGCATTGGAGTTGAGCAAAGAGCAAGAAATGCATGCTGGAGGCTAGAGCAGTGCTTTAACAACTGTTATTTATCGTAATAGGTTGTATGAACTAGAAATCAAAAGCAAAATAATGCTAGAGATTTATATAGAAAAATAATGACTTAATATTTAACTTTTTTATCATAAATTTTTTTTATTTTATATCTTGAAATTATTTATTGTAAAAGTTTAAACGAATAAAATAAAAATAGATAAATAATTACAATATTTTTCTGGCATATATCAAAATCTCTCAACTCTAAAACTATAAGCCAAAAGTTAAAATCATTTTGCAATGCAAGAACTAAAACTAAGCTACACCCTAAAACTAAAACTAAACCTTAACACTAATACTAATGTATTAAGGAATTACGACTAATTTATGAGAGAAATAAAGAAAAAGATGTAAGTTATTTCTCACTGTAGAAATGACACATTCAAAATGCTAATTATACATGTGTGATAAATTTGTCCATGTGAAGTTTAAACCATAATATTTGTATAAAGTATCACAATACCATGTTAAATATTTGATGAGACAAATTACTTATTTTATAAAAAAATTTTTATTTTTATTTTTTACAAGTTTGTTCCTGTTACTTTTTACTATATATTATATTAACGAATTTTGTTATTAGTCATTAAATATGAATATAAGTTACATTTTGTGTTTTATAGTGGTATATATTTCTATTCATAAAAGTATTATTCTTTCTAGTGCATATAATTTAAAGTCGGTTTGAATTGGTTTTTGAAGAAGTATTTATTTTTTCATCTTTTAAAAAAAAATTTAACAGACAAAAATTATTTCACATTTAAATATATAGACTTTTTAAAAAGAATTTTTAAGTATTAAAAATGTCTTTTATTTTTGTTTTTTTTAACAAGGTATTGCTAGCTTTTAGAAAAAACAAATAATTTACTTTTTTTAATAACTAAAAGATGTATCTAAATAAGTTTTAAATGAAATAAAATTATTTTATTTAAAAAAATATTTTTTCTATTAAAAAGATAATTCAAACTGGCACTAAATCATTTTTTTAATGAAACATTGTTGATTTAGCAAATAACATAAGTAACATATATGGTTACATTAAGCATTTTAATTATTCATTAAAATCTAATTCATACAATTAAAAATGTTAATACTAATTTATTCGAAAATTCATACATTTAATAAGTTATTCATGACACAAGTAGGCTAATTTTCTGGTAGCATAGTTAGTGGTATCTAGTGGTGGCTAAGTGTTGACCCATCAGTAGTTATGTGACACTTAGTTGAAGGATTATGAAAGGTAATTAGTGATGAGAATAATAAGTACGGTAACTCTTAGAATGTTACTGTGAGGCTAAATTGGGAAATTGAGCACCAAAAATTAGGTCTTATATTATTGGCTGATCAGGCCAACAAAAATATAAAAAATAATTAGTAAAAACCAGAGAAAAAAAAGGCTTGGGTTGTTTTGCTTTTTTTTTTAATGAAGATAGTAAATAATCAAATTTACAATACATTACTTCAAAGAAAAAAAATCCAATTGATAAGTAAGAAGACAAAAATAAAAAGAAAAAAGAGAGGAAAATATTCCATGACATTTCTTCTCTCTCTCTAAATCTTTCCTTTCTTTAATGATTGTTGAATGTTTTTTTTTGTTTTTTTGACAAAATTATAAAATTTATATTAGTATTCTTGAATACTATCATATCTTACAAATCAAGGTCGTTTAATTTAAATGATAATTTTTAAAATTGTAAATTTTAATTATGTAATATATTTTTAAAATATTATCCAATAATATGTTCAAAATTTTTAATATTAAATATTTGAGTCTCTTAAGTTTTAAAATACACAAAAGAATCCATAATTTTTAGGTTTGATTTGGTAAAATTTTTTGAAGAGGTGTCTGTTCTTTTTTAAAATACAAGCTGCTCATTCTGTGCTTAGTGAATCAAAAAGACCATGAATTTGTACTTACAGATTTTAAAAGATCGCGGTACATTTAAAAGCAAATAAGGTAAAGATTTTTAAAGTTGGCTTGTACTTGTCAAATTTTAAAAGTATACTTTAACCTCATATATTAACTAATTTTCAAATTTAATGCTTAAAGTTATGTCTTTTAAAGTATTATTATATTTTAAAAACTATTTTACGAAATGTAATTGTTATTAACCTCATATATTATTGTTATTGCTTGGGTTTATTAAAAGTTATTTTTAATTTGATTTGTCAAATATAAATTCTACACCTTTTAAAAAGCTGTCTTTTAATAATTAGCCCTTATAAACTAATGTTACGAAGTAAAAATTTTATGAAACTAAGCCTTATGTTAGACAATATAGGCCCAATTTGGATAAACAACCTAAATAAGTTTTTTTGAAAAACGAGGACTTTTATTAATAGTAACTTATAAATAAGTTATTCTGTATTTGGATTTTTAGTTATAGAAGTACTTATTTTAAAGTTGTAACGTTTGGATAAATAACTCAAAAGATACCATTTTTTCCACAAGAAAATAAAAATTAAAATAATGATGATAACAAATACTTTTTAATATTGAATGTTTACATAACCTAATCACTAAGATTACAATCGTTTAGGCAATTGATTCTTTATTTGTTCTCCTATTAGTTCCGTTTTTTAGACAATTGGTTTTTACCACGTAATATCATTAGAAATTAGTTGTTCTACTTCATCTTCACTCATAGCGGTGTTTTTGTATGTGGTGAATAGTAATAAAATTTTATTTCACAATAATCTTGATGACAATGCCAAAAAAATTATTATGTAGTTAGTATTTGCTGTTTTATTGTGTATGATATGATAGGTGAACATAAAAAATAAATATAAAATGTATGTCAATGTATATTTTGTTATTTTTTTTCTCCTATTAGCCTCCTCCTTTATTGGGGTCAAACTCTTATTAATTTGTTATAACTAACTATAAAAATAATAACAAGCTATATAAAAATAAAATCACATGTGAAACAAATAAAATTAAAATTGAGATTTCATACTACACACAATTAAATACAAATTTAATAATAAAAAAAGAGTGATAAAATGATAAAAAAATAACTGTTTATAAACCAAAGCTCTCAACCATCTCCGCCCAATAATTCTCAAACTCTTCAACTACAAAATTTCCATACACTGCAGTCTTAAATGCACTAGAGAAATTAGCATCCTTAATGTTAGAGACAGCATTCCGAGTAAGATGCCAATTACATAGTCTGTGTGTTGCATTAGAAACTCGCTCCGGATAGCCTCCTTCATTAATTCGTCTCTATCGGTAACCATAACCATCGGCTCCTTTTGCCTCATTACATCCAAAATTTAAAAAGACTATTATTATTATTATTATTATTATTATTATTATTATTATTATTATTATTATTATTATTATTATTCAATCTAAAGTAACAAATAGTATGGCAACGTCTCAACGTAGAAATATGTTATTCATTTTTATATTATTCATTAGTATTGACTCTTTTAAATCAAAATTGTGTTATTTTTTATTTTTTTTACATTTTCCTCTAAAAATCATATTAAAGGATCTAAAAATAAAAAAAAACCTTCTACTTATTTAATTTAATACATTCATAAATATTAGATTTTTATTGTTTCTTAGGTTCTATTAGGTAGCGTTTGGAAGAGGGACAAAGCCAAAAATACTAAGAGATAGAGAATGAGAGACAAAAACTGAAATAATTGTTAGTATTGTGTTTAGTGTAAAGTGAGATACAGTGACAGAAATAAATATGTATATGTAATATTTTCACTTTGTATCAATTTTAGATTTCTAAATTCTTAACTCTATAAAAAGTAGTAATAATGAGTAGAAAATATTACAATTATGTAAGTACTCAACATAAAAAACTGAAGTTGAAAGTATAATGAGAGTTTCAAATAAGTTAAAATGTTTATACACATCTGCATAACGATTAGTTTTGTATTTCATTTTATACGTATATGTACAACTTTTGCTACAAAATATGAGTACCGATAATAGAAGAATATCATAATCTCTAGGACGAGGAGTGTACAAAATATGAAATATTTTATGTTAATCAAATCTCAAAAGTATAAAAAGTGTTAAACAAAAAAATGCAAAATCTAAAAGTATATTGAATCGATAACCATAGATTCATATGGATTATGCCATTCAAGTAAATTGAATCCAAATGATTCGATATTTCAAACGTTTCCATATGTAAATCAAAGCTAGGTGAAAATTATAAACCTTAAAGACTTTATTCGATTTAGTATTATGATGGCTAATCCGAACTAAATGAATTTGATTTATATGAAATTATAAACGAACGTAACGTTAGTTGGTTTGGGACTTTTATGTAAAATTATTATGTGTTTAATTTATGGATATATTTTACTCATATTTTAATGTTATATAATTTTTATGTTTTTTTGCACATTTTTTGAAATTTTTATCAGCTAAATTTTATTGACGGCAGAACCCGCGACATCCTATGAGCCAACATAGGGAACGTTAAGGGGTGGCGTGTGGTTATGACCTTCTACTTAAAGTATCTCTAATAGTCGTGGATCATGTCAACTCAGTTGTATTTTTCATTTGCGATTGTCACATCTACTCCTCAACGCCTTTTGGAAGGATCATGCCACTGACCGGAAGTTTTTAGGCTGACATGGATGACCGTTGGTTTTCTATTCTTAAAGAACTTCGTTCTTCTTTTAGTGATAAGAAGACAAAAGAAGAATAACTCATCCATAGTGTTTCATTCTCTAAGTGGTGGCTATGGAGTCTCAGAAGACATAATCCCTCTACAACTACCACAAGAACTACTGCCGTGAGGTTCAGACATTGTTACCGCACAACTCCCGCCACTGAAACAGGTGCATTTATCCATTTCATCTGCCATATTTTTTTGTTATAATTTATCATGCGTGTATTGACACCTAAATGGACACCTCATGAAAAAAATGAGGTTACTTTATAAGTGTGTTTATTCTCACGCCCTCTTTTTACATTGTGGGGAAAAGTACAAGTCAAAGTCCTTACCTTCATTCCTGTTTTAAGTCTCATGGGTATGTCTTCATTTATTATGTTGGAAGCAGTTGGTGAGAAAATGTCTATCAGATCCTTGTCTCTTTAACCCTTTTTCTCGAACAAACATTAAATGGTTCACCTGATCTCTAAAAAATTAAATCATTTTATGTGCATTTTATCATTGTCTAGTACTTAAGCTATTTATTTTCCTTAGACCAGCTTTATTTCAGTGTTGGTGTTCATAACCTCCAATTAATAATATAAATTTCTGTACTTATGTGGCCAAAGACGCAACAGACTAAATACATGAGACCACTTCCGAACAATATTTTAATAAAATTTGTTTTTGTTTTTAGAATCTGAACGAAATCTTTTCACGATTTAGAATTTTTTAATATTTCAATATGAAGAATATTTGTCACCTTGTGCACAAAGGTACGTAATCACATATGTAACTATTTTTTTATTTTAAGCGGAAAAAAAAAACCAGTGGTAATTTTATAGTGAAAAATTTAATTAAAATATATGAGATCTTAAGTTTAAATCTTAGGTTATTCAAGGGTTTATCCTATATGTTATATGTTATTCGTATCTCGAATTACTTGAAAACTAAACGAAATGAAATATAGATGTTTAATGTTTCAATATTTTATTCTCATCTGATTTCTTTCACAGTCTTTTATATTAATATATAATCTGAGTCAAACACTTGTATACCCCCTCTGCGTATTGATGAGAATCTTAAGAAATAATACAAGTTATCACTAAAATTGGTAAAACTTTTGGATCCAGCATGACAAAAAAATATAACAATGAAAATTTGTATTCTGTTCGCATAAATTTGTTTATTACATGGCTGGACTGAGAAAAAAACCTTAAAAACCTATAGGCAAGTGTCTAGTTTATAAGAAGAGAATGGATGATGGAAAGGGGACGGCTAAGGCTGGTCGGGTTTCCCGGCCCAAAAAACTTCAAAAAAATAAACAAGCATTTCTCTGTAGCTCCAATTTAAAACTTAGCATTCCTTAGTGACTTAGGCCCACAAGATAAACCCAAATGTAAGTGCAGTGAGGTCTGAATATGTTACTTGGCCCAATTTACATGAGTGGGGGTCTGGTTACGCGAATAAATATAACCGCAGTTCTGAATCTCATCATCCCCTTCGACGTATCTTGTTTCAACCCTAGTTGCATACCGTTCATCCATTCATTGTTTTCAGGGGTTACTGCACCGTGTGTGAGACCATCGCCGGCAAAGACATCTTCATCTTGTCATATCGATCTGTTAATCATTATTTTTCAGTAAAAGTTTTGTTTCCCGACATTGTAATACCCGGTCTAATAGAAATTAATTAAATAATGAGTTAAGTAGGAGCGAATATGGTTGAAAGATTTGGCAATTGGAATTTGATGATTTAAATATGATATTTGGATTCAGTGAATTTTTCCGAGTCGGAAGACATAGTTTTCTGCGTAAAAGCGTGTAGTGGAATTTTGATCGGCAGTACCGGCTGAGACCTGTCTGGTACTGCAGCTGAGAAAATTGATTATAAGTAAATAAGATTAAGAAATGAGGAATTATAATTAGGGGAGGTAGAAATATTTGAAGTGTGATTTAGAGCGCTAATCTTAAAGGTTTTGGTCCAAAATTGGGCCAACGGACAAAAATAAGTGAATCGGGCCTAAGTGGGCCCAAGACCCAACATATATAAACATTAGTTACGAGCATTTCAGCTCATTTTACCCTAAAAGAGAGGTTGAGGCGCTGAAATAGAGAAGAGAGAAGAGAAGAGAGAAAACCTAACTCTCTTTGATCTTCAAATTACCATAACTTGAGCTACGGAGCTCCGATTGACGAGCCGTTTGCAGCCACGCGTCGCTCTTCTCATCCTCTACAATTTTATCTAAGTTTTGTGGTGAGTAATTCACTGTCCTCTGCCCAGTTTTCATTTTTCTCTTCAAATTTGAATTTGGTTTGGGTTTTGAGAAAACCTTGTGATTTTGGTTGTTTAGGAGTGCTCTAGTATGAGCCATGGGTGATATTCATCACAAACTTCAGTAGGTTAAGATAAGAAACCCTCCAACCCTTATTGTCATTTTTATGAGCCATAGGTTGATGTATGTATGTGATATTGGTTATGTTAGTGCATTTGATGGTTTTGGTGCACAATTGGAAGATTGGTATTGCTTGAGGAGCTTTGGTGAGGCTTGGGGCTAAGGTTGGTGGAGACTTCCAAAGAAGAGGCTCAATTGATTTGGCTACAAGAGGTACGGTTTAAGTTTCATTTATGTACCGCGTGGTGTGATGAGAATTCCTAGGCTAGATGCCCCTAGGATTAAGTTTGGATTGTGTAAATGGTTGGTGCTAATATGCATAGTTGGTATGTAATGTGAATTAATGATTGGGTTGAGAATTGTGTGGCCTTGTATGCTTGGTGTATTGAAAATTTGATGTATTGGGTAATGAGTATTGATTTGTGGTTTATGCATTTAAATTGTGAAATTGGGCCAGAGGCCGTAAATTTTGGGCCGGAGGCCGGAAAGAGGTAAGGAAGGTAAGTTGATGTGTGCATTGTATGATGACACAAGTGATTGGATGAATTTCAGATAATGAATATATGAATGATTGGGTTGGTTATTGGATAATGAGGTTTGAGGAGTTGAAGTGTGAAAATTGGTAATTTTGGGTGAAATTATATAGATGAGGTATGTTTAGTTTTGGTTGAGGTATGTTATGTGGTCATATATGTGATCATGATTATTGATGCCTTGATGGTATGATGATGCATAAGAGATATGTATGTTGTGATATATATACTTGAGAAATGATTAAGGTTGATTTGTGGGTGAAACCATGTGACAGTGAGTATAATATTGATTATGTATAATGATGATTGATTGGAAATAGTATTGTTGGAAATTGGGATGAGGAAAGATGTATGACATGTTAATGTGTTTGTAATTTAGCCATTTGTTTGAAATGGATAAAAATGGTTATATGGCGGTTTTGTGAATCGTGGCAAAGCGTTAATGTATGAGTTGAGGAGGCTTGATGTTGATTTTGGTATATTTTGATTGATTTCAAAAAGGGTTGAAACTAGCATGTTTTGGTTGATTTTAAAAAGGGTTGAAAATTGCTTGTTTTGAAAAGGGCACCTTGTAGTTTTGTATGAAAATATGGTTTTTTGGGCATACTTTGATGGGACATAACTTGGACTCTGGATCTCCGTTTTGTGCCAAACTTGTTTAGAAGTGAAATTGGATCCGGGATGTCCATGCCGTTCGAAGAACGGGCGAAAAACGATTTAAACTGAGGAAGTTATGTCCGTCGGAAGATTGGGGGTTGAATCTGTGAATTCTGCAGCTTTTAACTTAGAAAATTTTTAGCAGAATGACCCTCCACGCGTAGGCACACTTGGCGCGTACGCGTCGTTCTTCAAGAAGGCACCATCCACGCATGCGCGTGGTGTGCGCATGTGCGTCGATGCGCTGCACCCAATGCCCAGCCATTTTTCCCAAGAGTTGTGCCAGAGTTGTGCCAGTTTTGTGCCTGGGGTGCAAATGCACCCACGCGTACGCGTGGCTGACGCGTACGCATCGTCTGGCTGTGTTTCAATCTGTGCGTTCGCGTGTATGATGCATACGCGTCGATGAGCTTTGTAGCCATCCACGCGTGCGCATGGAGTACGCGTACGTGTGGCCCTGTTTTCATCCCAAAGTTGATTTTTGAGTTTTAAAAGCCAAATCTCATACTTTTAAGCCTCCGATCTCACCCCTTATGTATTAAATCATTATGATATGCCTAGCAATAAGAAAGGAGCTAGGGGATGTGGTAACTTGCGAGTGAAGCAAGGGAAAAAGTTATGATCAATGATGATCAACGATGATTATATGAGATATGGACGATGACGGTAGAAGTACCGTGTATGCCACGAGCCGAAGGGCTATATCTAGTGATAAATGGCTGGTTCTTGATTGAACCATGAGCCGGATGACTGAGTTATTGCCGGGTCACGGCAAAGTCATTATTGATTATGGCTGAGTATAAATGCATATATGATTAATGAATGAATGTGTTAAATGGATAATAATGGAAAATATTGAAATGTGATGTGTAACCCCGGGTTGTAGGCAGTGGCGTTGTCCACTTGCTCCGGGTATGAGACGGAAAAGGATGTTTATGATAAATGAGTTAATTATGGAGTTTTGAATGAATGTAGCTCTAATACCTGGGTAGTAGTAAGGGTTGGGGTTCGTCCCACTTGCTCCAGGTTAATGTTTGAGATTTGATAACAATGAGGATTGATAATATGAATTGAAATTGAATGAATATATGTTTGAGATACCTGGGCAGTAGCAAGGGTTGTGGTTTGTCCCGCTTTCTCTGGGTTAATGCTTAAGATACCTGGGCAGTAGCAAGGGTTGTGGTTCGTCTCACTTGCTCCATGTCAGAGATTGTGACGCCTGGGTAGTAGCGGCAGTAGTGGTGAATCCACTCGCTCCAGGTTGAGCTTTTAAACACCCGCATGGGTAGTAGCCGCAGTAGTGGTTTTTCCACTGGCTCTGGGTTGAGCGGGTAGTAGCAAGGGGGTTGTAGCTCAAACCTACTTGCTCCGCAAGGTGTGTTTCTATCCAATGGTTAGCTACCAGGACATGTCGGGTTGGCTATATAACCGACAGATGATATCATCAGTCATAGGGCAGGCATACATCATTTGCATATGTTTGAATTGTTTGGGTTTGCCTATTTGTTTTGGATTTCTATATCATATATGCTATGTTACCTGATTACGTGCTACTTGTTCTACTTGTACCTTATTTGTGTATTACTTGTCTGTATTGCTTGTGTTTGTACAACTGAGAGATCCCTCATGTTGGTGTCGGTGGATGTTGGGGGTTGTTCTTGATGAGATGAATTGATGATGCGATTGCATGATGATGATGATTTTTGAATGAGATAATTTGAGCCCCCTGGGTAGACGCAGTGATGTGATTTCACTAGCTCCAGGCGAGGGTATGATGTATTGATATAGAGTTGCTGAGGCAGAATAACTGGTGATGGTTTGTTTATGATTTTGAGTCTGATTCGTGGAAGAATCAGCGAGTTGGGAAACATGCGTGACATGAACTAGATTTAGTATCCCCTTACGACAGATGCCTATTTATGGATTAGTGAGAATCTAGGCTGGATACTTGGTGAAAAGGAGTTTAGGATGCTTAGTGAGTTTTTATTGCAGTGCATTGTATTTATTTGGCACTTTTACCATACTAGGAACCCATGGGCCCGGGGTTCTCATTCTGTATATATCTCTTGTTTTTCAGATACAGGTTCAGGTGCTCAGAAGTGAGCTGCGGTTCGTCTGAGAGACGGTGAAGATATTTATTTTCTCTACTGTGTTTTGCTTAGAATCTCTCCACCTTTGTTTTAAAAAGATTATATTATGTGTTGAACTCTTTTGGAACTTACCTATAGAGGCTCTTATGTTTCCTTTGGGAGAGATTAGGACGTACTGTTGTCAGTTACTTTCATATTGTACCCTAGCCGGCCTAAACTTCGCGGGTCGCGACTAGTGGCTATTTACTTATGTTATATATATATCCATCTGTTATTTATCTCTTAATCTCCTTTATGCCTTGTCCGTATATCGCTTTCGGCTTCACAACTTAACTTTTCGTTGTCGAAACGTGAGTGATACGTCTTCGTGATTTTATTTCTACTCTTTTCAGGCTTCTCGATTAATACTCCTTTCGAAATTACCTATATTTATATATTAAAAATCCACCTGTGAGTCGTACCACCGTAATATCATTGACTTATGACTCGAGCATAAGGATTTGAATTTTAGGGTGTTACATTATGGTATCAAAGCAGTTCGTCCTCGTGAGTCTGAGGGATGGAACTGCTTATGCTTCAATGCATAGTCTGAGTCTGTGCCTGTGCTAGTTAGGGTATCTCACCGATACATCTAGCATGAAGTCCATGAGTGTACCTTTGGAACTTTGAAGCACTATACTTCCGATATTGAGACTGATCAACTTGATATCGATTGTTTGGTGTGTATAGGAACCAGATGGCACCTCGTGGACCCGGTCGGGGACGTGAGAGAGATCGTACTAGCACGCCAGAATCGGAAGTCAACCCGAATAACCCGGTAAACCTTATGACAGCATTGGAGAATATGGCTGCTACTATGCAAGCCACTGCGGAGGCTCTTGGGCAACAGATAAACAATAATGGCAATGGCGGAAAGGAAGCTCAGGACCCGATGATACTGGCAACTTTCTTAAAGGTTAATCCACCTAAGTTCAAGGGAACCACCAATCCGACTGAAGCTGATACTTGGTTTCAGGCCATGGAGCGAGCACTGCAAGCGCAGTTGGTGCCTGAAGAGCAGCGTGTTGAATTTGCTACCTATCTGCTCACGGGGGAAGCATCGCATTGGTGGCAAGGGGCTCGACGTCTCCTACAACAGGGGAATGATCCTATCACTTGGGATGCCTTCCAGGTGGAATTCTATAAGAAGTACTTTCCAAATTCCGCCAGGACAGCCAAGGAATTGGAGTTACTACAGTTGAAGCAAGGTGCTATGTCCGTATCTGAGTATACAGACAAATTTGAGGAGCTATTCAGGTTTTCCCGCATGTGTTAGGGAGCTCCGGGAGACTTCGAGGAATGGAAATGCATTAAGTATGAAGGAGGGCTCCGGAGCGACATCTTAAGTTCAGTGGGACCAATGGAGATCTGAACTTTTTCAGAGTTGGTGAATAAGAGCAGAATTGCTGAAGAGTGTGTGAAAAAGATGGTTGCAGAAAAAGTAAGTCATAGAGAGCACAACCAAGGATTCGCACCAAGGGGTCGAGAGTTTAAGGGGAGAGGATACATACAACACTTACCCCAAGGACGGAATAACTTTGCGACGAGTGAGGAGTCCCAAAGGAACAGTAAGGGAAAACGGGCAGCGGCTACTTCTGATGTTTTGAGCTACCAGAGGTGTAGAAGTCATCACCTAAATAGGCCGTGCCAATTGGGGTTAGGTGTATGTTACAAGTGCGGGTTACCAGGGCATGTATCAAAAAATTGCCAACGAGGAGAGAGTCAAGATGCGGGCCGATTGAGACAGTAAGATTGAGGTAATTGCAATAACCAGTCTTAAAGGACAGTGCGTGATTTTATAATACCGCATGTACAGTAGAACTGGGAATGTCGAGCTTAATATTAGACTGAGAAGCAAACCGGATGGTCTAAGTAAGGATTTACCTTAATACAAATGGATAAATGCCTGTGATGTAAATGATTTTCTGTTGAGAATGATGTGTTGTGTTTGTTATGTAGTTGGTTGATTTCTAGATTTTTGGTGAAAACGGAGTGAACCCGTGACTTTTAGTTCCTTTGATTTAAATATATAAGGGATGGTCCTAAATGATGGATTTGGAAACGTTGATTTGAAATACCAGTCATGCTAAGTTGTGGTTGGGTACTTGAGGAAATAAGTGATGGAGCTAATACTTGACGAGAAATTAAAGTGGCATAGTGGAAGCTTGCTAAAGCGTTAGCATAGTATGGTAATAATAAGAAAAAGTGGGGTATGATTAGAAATGCTTTATGCTTTGAGTACTTAAAAGTTTAGTGAGCTTATGCAGATAATGATTCTAGATAATTGGAATTAATTGCGGCTGTGAGCCTTGATGGTTCTGAAACGGATGAGAAAATTATCATCGATGCGTAATCGGATTTAGATGATGATTGAGTGCAAGTTGTCGTGTTCGAGAGATGAGTACTATGATGTTTGGTCATAGTGACCTTGGATTTAGTTTGGGATTTATAATGATTGGTTTTGAAAGACGAATGTGAAAACCATTAAATTGAAATGTTGATGCGGTATTGAGATTGGTTTGAGGGAACCCGTGACGGGTGGTAAACTCCAATTTTTAGGGAGGTGCTGTTGAAAATTTTCCCAAGAATTTGAAGGAGTGTTGGTTATATTTTTGAAGATGATTTTGATCTGAGTAACTTCAACAAAAGAGATGTGTCTCGAAAGCTTTTATAGATTAGTAAAGGAAAGCGGATTCTTAAGAGTTTGTCAGCTTGTTAGTCCAAACTCATTGAATTCTAAAAATGAAGAAAGCTTTGATTGATTATAGTGATGTGGGATGATGGCTATGATTAACGATGATGGCAATATTATTGATGACATGATTTGAGATTTAATAGGGTGTGGGTTGATGAGATGGTAAAAGTAAGGAACGAGGCTGTTGGTCGGCGTTGAATGAACGACTGAGACCCTCAGGAATAGAGAAATCAGAGCGCGGCAACGTAAGCGCATAGAGTAAAAGGACCTTGGAACTGTTATGCGTTTGATATAAAGGCAGACTATGCTCGCGTACTCATAGGGACGGATGGAATTTTCGAGGGCGAAAATTTCTGTTAGGGGGTAGAATGTAATACCCGGTCTAACCGGAATTAATTAAATAATGAGTTAAGTAGGAGCGAATATGGTTGGAAGATTTGGCAATAGGAATTTGATGATTTAAATATGATATTTGGATTGAGTGAATTTTTTCGAGTCGGAAGACATAATTTTCTGCGTAAAAGCGCGCAGTAGAATTTTGATCGGCAGTACCAGCTGAGACCTGTCTGGTACTGCAGCTGAGAAAATTGATTATGAGTAAATAAGATTAAGAAATGAGGAATTATAATTAGGGGAGGTAGAAATATTTGAAGTGCGATTTAGAGCGCTAATCTTAAAGGTTTTGGTCCAAAATTGGGCCAACGGACAAAAATAAGTTAACTGGGCCTAAGTGGGCCCAAGATCCAACATATATAAACATTAGTTATGAGCATTTCAGCTCATTTTACCCTAAAAGAGAGGTTGGGGAGCTGAAATAGAGAAGAGAGAAGAGAAGAGAGAAAACCTAACTCTCTTTGATCTTCAAATCACCATAACTTGAGCTACGGAGCTCCGACTGATGAGCCGTTTGCAGCCACGCGTCGCTCTTCTCATCCTCTACACGTCTATCTAAGTTTTGTGGTGAGTAATTCACTGTCCTCTGCCCAGTTTTCATTTTTCTCTTCAAATTCGAATTTGGTTTGGGTTTTGAGGAAACCTTGTGATTTTGGTTGTTTAGGAGTGCTCTAGTATGAGCCATGGGTGATATTCATCACAAACTTCAGTGGGTTAAGGTAAGAAACCCTCCAACCCTTGTGAATTGTCATTTTTATGAGTCCTAGGTTGATGTATATATGTGATATTGGTTATGTTAGTACATTTGATGATTTTGGTGCACAATTGGGAGATTGGTATTGCTTGAGGAGCTTTGGTGAGGCTTGGGACTAAGGTTGGTGGAGACTTCCAAAGAAGAGGCTCGATTGATTTGGCTACAAGAGGTACGGTTTAAGTTTCATTTAAGTACCGTGTGGTGTGATGAGAATTCCTAGGCTAGATGCCCCTAGGATTAAGTTTGGATTGTGTAAATGGTTGGTGTTAATATGCATAGTTGGTATGTAATGTGAATTAATGATTGGGTTGAGAATTGTGTGGCCTTGTATGCTTGGTATATTGAAAATTTGATGTATTGGGTAATGAGTATTGATTTGTGGTTTATGCATTTAAATTGTGAAATTGGGCCAGAGGCCGTAAATTTTGGGCCGGAGGCCGGAAAGAGGTAAGGAAGGTAAGTTGATATGTGCATTGTATGATGACACAAGTGATTGGATGAATTTCAGATAATGAATATATGAATGATTGGGTTGGTTATTGGATAATGAGGTTTGAAGAGTTGAAGTGTGAAAATTGGTAATTTTGGGTGAAATTGTATAGATGAGGTATGTTTGGTTTTGGTTGAGGTATGTTATGTGGTCATATATGTGATCATGATTATTGATGCCTTGATGGTATGATGATGCATAAGAAATATGTATGTTGTGATATATATACTTGAGAAATGATTAAGGTTGATTTGTGGGTGAAACCATGTGACAGTGAGTATAATATTGATTATGTGTAATGATGATTGATTGGAAATAGTATTGTTGGAAATTGGGATGAGGAAAGATGTATGACATGTTAATGTGTTTGTAATTTAGCCATTTGTTTGAAATGGATAAAAATGGTTATATGGCGGTTTTGTGAATCGTGGCAAAGCATTAATGTATGAGTTGAGGAAGCTTGATGTTAATTTTGGTATATTTTGATTGATTTCAAAAAGGGTTGAAACTAGCATGTTTTGGTTGATTTTAAAAAGGGTTGAAAATGGCTTGTTTTGAAAAGGGCACCTTGTGGTTTTGTATGAAAATATGGTTTTTTGGGTATACTTTGATGGGACATAACTTGGACTCTGGATCTCCGTTTTGTGCCAAACATGTTTAGAAGTGAAATTGGATCCGGGATGTCCATGCCGTTCGAAGAACGGGCGAAAAACAATTTAAAATGAGGAAGTTATGTCCGTCGGAAGTTTGGGGGTTGAATCTGTGAATTCTGCAGCTTTTAACTTAGAAAATTTTTAGCAGAATGACCCTCCACGTGTAGGCGCACTTGGCGCGTACGCGTCGTTCTTCAAGAAGGCACCATCCACCCGTGCGCGTGGTGTGCGCGTGCGCGTCGATGCGCTGCACCCAATGCCCAGCCATTTTTTCCGAGAGTTGTGCCAGAGTTGTGCTAGTTTTGTGCCTGGGGCGCAAATGCACCCACGCGTACGCGTCGTCTGGCTGTGTTTCAATCTGCGCGTTCGCGTGTATGATGCATACGCGTCGATGAGCTTTGTAGCCATCCACGTGTGCGCGTGGAGTACGCGTATGTGTGGCCTTGTTTTCATCCTAAAGTTGATTTTTGAGTTTTAAAAGCCAAATCTCATACTTTTAAGCCTCCAATCTCACCTCTTATGTATTAAATCATTATGATATGCCTAGCAATGAGAAAGGAGCTAGGGGATGTGGTAACTTGCGAGTGAAGCAAGGGAAAAAGTTATGATCAATGATGATCAACGATGATTAAATGAGATATGGAGGATGACGGTAGAAGTACCGTGTATGCCACGAGCCGAAGGGCTATATCTAGTGATAAATGGCTGGTTCTTGATTGAACCATGAGCCGGATGACTGAGTTATTTCCGGGTCACGGCAAAGTCATTATTGATTATGGCTGAGTATAAATGCATATATGATTAATAAATGAATGTGTTAAATGGATAATAATGGAAAATGTTGAAATGTGATGTGTAACCCCGGGTAGTAGGCAGTGGCGTTGTCCACTTGCTCCGGGTATGAGACGGAAAAGGATGTTTATAATAATGAATGTAGCTCTGATACCTGTGTAGTAGTAAGGGTTGGGGTTCGTCCCACTTGCTCCAGGTTAATGTTTGAGATTTGATAACAAAGAGGATTGATAATATGAATTGAGATTGAATGAATATATGTTTGAGATACCTGGGCAGTAGCAAGGGTTGTGGTTCGTCCCGCTTTCTCCGGGTTAATGCTTAAGATACCTGGGCAGTAGCAAGGGTTGTGGTTCGTCTCACTTGCTCCATGTCAGAGATTGTGACGCCTGGTTAGTAGCGGCAGTAGTGGTGAATCCACTCGCTCCAGGTTGAGCTTTTAAACACCCGACTAGGTAGTAGCCGCAGTACTGGTTGTTCCACTGGCTCTGGGTTGAGCGGGTAGTAGCAAGGGGGTTGTAGCTCAAATCTACTTGCTCCGCAAGGGGTGTTTCTGTCCAATGGTTAGCTACCAGGACATGTCGGGTTGGCTATATAACCAACAGATGATATCATCAGCCATAGGACAGGCATACATCATTTGCATATGTTTGAATTGTTTGGGTTTGCCTATTTGTTTTGGATTTCTATATCATATATGCTATGTTACCTGATTACGTGCTACTTGTTCTACTTGTACCTTATTTGTGTATTACTTGTCTGTATTGCTTGTGTTTGTACAACTGAGAGATCCCTCATGTTGGTGTCGGTGGATGTTGGGGGCTGTTCTTGATGAGATGAATTGATGATGCGATTGCATGATGATGATGATTTTTGAATGAGATAATTTGAGCCCCGTGGGTAGACGCAGTGATGTGATTTCACTAGCTCCAGGCAAGGGTATGATGTATTGATATAGAGTTGCTGAGGCAGAATAACTGGTGATGGTTTTGCTTATGATTCTGAGTCTGATTCGTGGAAGAATCAGTGAGTTGGAAAATATGTGTGACATGAACTAGATTTAGTATCCCCTTATGACAGATGCCTATTTATGGATTAGTGAGAATCTAGGCTGGATACTTGGTGAAAAGGAGTTTAAGATGCTTAGTGAGTTTTTATTGCAGTGCATTGTATTTATTTGGCACTTTTACCGTACTGGAAACCCATGGGCCCGGGGTTCTCATTCCGTATATATCCCTTGTTTTTCAGATACAGGTTCAGGTGCTCAGAAGTGAGCTGCGATTCGTCTGAGAGACGGCGAAGATATTTATTTTCTCTACTTTGTGTTTTGCTTAGAATCTCTCCACCTTTGTTTTAAAAAGATTATATTATGTGTTGAACTCTTTTGGAACTTGCCTATAGAGGCTCTTATGTTTCCTTTGGGAGAGATTAGGATGTACTGTTGTCAGTTACTTTCATACTGTACCCTAGCCGGCCTAAACTTCGCGGGTTGCGACTAGTGGCTATTTACTTATATATATATATATATATATATATCCATCTGTTATCTATCTCTTAATCTCCTTTATGCCTTGTCCGTATATCGCTTTCGGCTTCACAGCTTAACTTTTCGTTGTCAAAACGTGAGTGATACGTCTTCGCGATTTTATTTCTACTCTTTTCAGGCTTCTCGATTAATACTCCTTTCGAAATTACCTATATTTATATATTAAAAATCCACCTGTGAGTCGTAACACTGTAATATCATGGAGTTATGACTCGAGCATAAGGATTTGAATATTAGGGTGTTACAGACATAGTATGTGTGAGCAGGTTTTCGAGTGTAAGACGTTGCAGCAATGGACAAAGAACAGATCAAGGAACCGCCGTCGTTGGTGACCAATGGAGCTTTATCCACACCTTCTGCGCCTACGGGATCGCACTCGGAGTTGCCGCCCAACCTCGCTAACGGGTTGGAACACAAGTAGGCATCCATTGATTATTCATATTTACACTAACTTAGCGCTCTCTTACTTTTGATCAAGATTCTTTCAGATATAGCTTTGTAAAACTGGTTTTGTTGCTGGAGGAGCGATTCGCAGGAAACTATACACACTATGACAACCTCCTCTTTGGTAGAACGTCTAAACCAAATTGAAGCTGACATTATTGAAGTTAAATTCATTATCCGAAACCAAAAACTCCTCAATGAGGAGTATGTGGAACTGGTGAAAGAGATTATAAATCAGCAAGCTGTATCACCCCACATTGGAAGTAACTCTCCAAAACCAGGTAAGACCAACATGACCGAAGGCACCATTGAAAAAAGTGGACCAACCTTACGTACATATAAGCGAAAGAAAAATGCAAATCCCACCACAACTGGAAACGACCCTGACTATCTCCCAATTCCCACACCACCATCTAGTACATAAGGCAGTACGTTCTGCTTCAAGCGCAGAAACAAACAAAGGCGTTATGGATCGATCCCTGCCCTAAAGGGAGAAACCACAAGGGGAAGGAGGAAATTGTTTCTCTCCGGAAGCATTTCTGGGGTGGGTCGGAGCAAGGGAGAAAAGATATATATCACTAGCAGTTCCATCCCAGCAGTCCAATATGCCGAGCAACAAAATTTCCTGCAAATTCGGCATGTCAATAGGAGCCAGTGGGGGAGAGAGAGTGGGAAAAATATTCTTCATGTAAGTTCTTACATACGTTTCAGCCTTATGCTAAGTGAATGGGCTATAAACCATAATGTTTTGGACTACAATTCTTATCAACTGTACATGATATTCTCCTTATAGGGTATGCCGTTAACTTTCTTCCCCACTAAGGACATAAAGATTGTAAGCCTTGATCTATTCGCTGCTGCGTACATATTCAACACGAAACTTGACCAAGAGTAAGTTTAACCACTGATTGTTGTAGTTCTCGGTAGGACAATACACTGCGTAGATTATTTGAAACGTTAGTTAACCACGTTGTTTCCCACACTACGTTCTATTGCTATATCAGCAACAATTTTCATTCCACCATTCATACTAATACATGTTATGTTGGGACATCTGTATAAATGATATGCGTTTCTCATAGCCAATGATGATCACCTACATTCTTGACCTCATGTTATAACTAATTCAAAATAAATAATGTTTGCTAATACTGATTCCTACAGCGAGCTTCTTGTCAAGAGCCCGCACTGTGCTGTTACCAGGGGTGCTCTAAGATCTCTGGAGCCTAGGAAGCCCGTGGTCGACGACGTGATTACGAAATGAATAAAAGATCTATGTACATGATCCCCCCCATCTCGAGTTGCATGATTTTCCTGAGGCGCATGACTAAGTATTTGGCATTGTGTGTTTTTACAGGTGCTGATCCTTTTTGCTTGCATGCTAGCTAGAAACTCCACTAGGATACATTGGTTCTTGCCTACAACCTTCTCAGTGAGTGAAAATACTAATTTAACTTGAAAACAATAACAAAAAACATTACCCTTAATTTGAACGGATAATTGAGTGCGTTAGTATTTCACCCGTTTAGCCTAATTTAATTTATTGTAAGACCTCACATGGTGGGGTTTTTTTACTCCGAAACCTATAAATTACTTCGAACTTATAGCAATTGATTTGTTTCATTATGAACCTCATGAAAATTTTTTACGTTCATCGTTTAACTTTGTCGTTACAGCAAATTGCAACCGAAAGGGGATCTGTTCCGCATGCCACACTGAAGGCGATCCGGGAGGATTTAATGGGCAAAGCCAACCGAGTTTGCAAGGTTAGATCTGATAATATTAGTAATGTCGTCGTGGACACCAAATTTATGCAGCATGTGAATATTCCATAATGAGTTTCCGCTGGTAGATTTACTGTCCCATTTGGTGCGATAGACATTGGTTTCTACTGGTGATTGATGTTATTCGGAGGGAGCTTGTGTACCCGGACTCCCTTCCGTCAGTAGATGACAGACCCATGCGGCTCAGGCAGCTTAAAAAAGTGGTAAGCTCTATCGAACATATCCCTTAAAAAATAATGAAGTCATCACATTTTATTCAAAAAGCATCTGAACATATGCTTCTTAATGTTGTGCACGCCATGATACACCACCAGGCTATCTTCCTAGGGGAAATGTTGGACAGTGATGATTGGTATGACGACCAGAAAAATCCTAGGATTTTGTGCAGTGACTATGAGATAAAGGAGCCTAAGGTGACCAGGCAGGACCTTGGAAGGTACCCCAAAACTCCATCTACTTCTGTTACCTTAGTTTGTATATGAACATGAGTGAAATGTGACTATTTGATCCATGATGATCAATTATATGATAAACGTTCTCAACGTCTACTGTGTTTGGAATTATGAAGTCATTCATAACCTGGAAGTCCTTTTGCTTTAACTTATGTCACTTAAATTAGAATGTTGTGTTACCAGCCATAAAAAATATAATATAAGCAAACCATCTTTTGTTCCAGCAATGACTGCGGCATGTATGTTGTGCAATGGATGATAATGTACCACCTATGGAACTCATATGAGGTAGAGGTATACCAACACACCATAGACCTGAATATTTTGGTTGTAGTATTATTAGAAAACGTGTTAACTGAAATTCCTTTTGGCTGCAGAAAATTACAGAGTACAGTCGTATGAGGCTTGCTGTTGACATGGTGCTAAAGTATCATAATGACAAGTGCATGGAGGTTATCCAAGCTGTGTTGGAATACTGAAGGAACTTAACCACCAATTCCCCAGCAACAAACTGACCCACATGTTCACCTAAATTCCTTTTGAGAATGCTTGCTTGAATGCTTAATGGTAGAGAGACAATTGACCTTTTGTCTAATATTATGTAATCCAGCTACTTATTTAATTGTGCAATGCTTCCTGGGATCTATGTTCGGCAATATTCTGTGGTTATTCTGATGCAACTCCTTTTGTAACCCATGACACGTTTGACCTACACAGGTAAAATACTCACTCAGGTAACATACTCACTCATGATTCATTTATCAATATGTCGGTGGAAATTTTATTAATTAGCATATCAAACACTACAGTAATTTATAAGCATAAATTAACATGTTCTCTCATGTTCAAACTCGACATAGGTGTGCTGTTAGGTGTTACAGATGAGGTGCGACTGGATAAGCAACTTACTCAGGAATGGGCATAAACCAACAATAGTCTCCAAAGAGTGTGCAGCAGATACACTCGACTTTTGTAAAATGGTGTTTTGTAAAACTAACTATACTTATGGATGGTTATATTACAAGTCAAATATGTCTTTCGGACCTGTCTAAAGTCATCAAGCATGTTGCAGTAAACGTTCATTTTCAATTTTTAAGATGCAATTTTATGTCTGTTCCATTGGTTCCGTGATTTTCACTGCACTTTATATTTCTCATTGTTAGACCATATCTATAGGTCTTGTATATATGACCCACCCCCAAAGGCAAGGGTGCATGGGAGAGTGGAATATAATTAGATCAATTTGAAACAATGACCAATGTTTAAAGTTAAGTAATGTACATGGATTACTTCACCAACATATGGGAAATGAACAATTACAAGCACCTTCATGTTACGTAACCATTGCCATTGATATAACTACCAATGTTTCAGATAAAAGAAAACCGAGAAAAAGAGGCGACCGAAAAATCTACCATTGACATAACTACTGATGTTTCAGGTAGAAGAAAAAATATATGACTACAGGCTACTAGAAATGGTAGAGTCAAATGTTACTATGAAAGTTACCTGAAAAATATTTAAAACATACTAGGTTGGTTTTAACTTAACAAACAAAACTCAAACTGAACATGCATTCCATGCGATAAGTAGAATTGAAGAACATTAGTGGCTAACATTTTAAAAAGACCGTAAACCCAAAGTGAAAGTTGCAATCCAGGACCCCAGCATGTTTCGTAAATGTTAGAAGCTACCGCCACATGCTTCTTTTGTATGATGCGAGGTATTTCTCACAACTAGAGAAGCTACAAAACTCAAACCTGTAACAGTAAAGAAGCTAGCAAGACAATACATGGAGCCTCCCAATTTCTTATATTATATGATGAGAATTATGTGAGAGTGAAGCTACAAATCTCGAACATGTTGTAACTGTCAAGAAGCAAGCAATGCAATACATGTAGCCATCCATTTTCCAAATGACCATACAAGCTAACTAATGCAAGTTCATAACATAAAATCCTCATCTGTTACAATCTCCATTTATAAATATCAATAAAACAAAACTTCCTAGCGAAGGTGAGGCAAATTTCTCAAGGTGAGGCAAATCCAAAGATGCTTCATTCAACAGATGACTTGAACTTCAACCCCCACAAGCCATTTCATCACCAAATGCCTAACTTCGATGAACCCTTTTACAAGAAGTTTGAGACTGGCTATTGATGCGTGAGCATCTTTTCTATCTTTTCCTAGTGAATTTGCATCTAATTTATTGAGTTTAATAAAGAATTAATTATCTTTTAGCCAATGTGGATGCTACTTTGAGTTTTTTGCAATTTTGTTTATTTTAGGTAATATTCGGCAGGATTTGGTGGAGTTTCTACAGTACAAGAATCAAAGGAGATGGCAGCGAGGAGCGACGCGTGCGCGTGATTTGGAGATTTCCATGGCGACGCGTGCACGTGACTGACGCGTACGTGTAATTTGAAGAATTGCACAGCGACGTGTGCGCGTGACTGACGCGTCCGCGTGATGTGCGAAAAAGACCATCGACGCGTATGCATGACTGACGCATACGCGTGACATGCGCCACGTGCAGAAAACGCAGAAAAACGCTGGAGCGCTTTCTGGGCTATTTTGACCCAATTTTCAGCCCAGAAACACACAAATTAGAAGCTGCAGAATGGACAAAACATGTGGTCCCCACCCATCAACTGAAGACCTGCTGATTATTCTTATTTAAATTCAAATCTTATTTTTAGGAAAAGATATTATTTTTAATTTTAGATAATTAGATTTTAAATTAATTAGGATTAGTTATAAAAGGAATTCCATTAGTTAACTTTGGAGGCCATCAGATTGGAACTCAATACATTTTACCTGAATCCTTATTTTCTCTCTGAACCATGTGCAACTAAACCTCCACTGTTAAGGTTAGGAGCTCTGTCTATTTGTATGGATTGATTTTATTGCTTTTTCTATTTTAATTCATGTATGGATTTATAATTTAAGAATTGTTTTCGCTCTTTATCTTATGAATTTGGGTGGAACGGAATTATGACCCTCTTTCTATTTGAGTTCTTGTAAAACTTGGAAAAGCTCTTTATTTGAACAACAGCTTGAAAACATATTCTCCTAAATTTTAATTATCTGGATTTAACGGGATACGTGACATATAATTCTTTTATTTTTGGGTAATTAGAGTTTTTGTGGCATATAAACTGGAATTTGATCATTCAGCTTCTAATTGGAATTAATCGACCAAGGAATTGGCAGTTAATGAATTTTAGAGGAGACTAGAAAGGTCTAAGGAATTAGGGTCTAGTCACATATAGTTTGCCATAAATTAAATCCTACATGATTAAAATAGTTAGTAAGAGAAGTTAATCCAAAAGAATAGATAACTCTGAAACCTTAACTATTTTCTCCATATTTTCTTCCCAATTTTTTTACTTGCCTTCCTTCAATATTCTTTATATTGTTTAATATCTTTTATATTGCCCACACATTACTTTCTGTTTGCCTGACTAAGTCTATCACTCAACCATTGTTGTTTGATCCATCAATTCTCGTGGGATCGACCCTCACTCACCTGAGGTATTACTTGGTACGACCCGATGTACTTGCCGGTTAGTCTGTGGTTGTTAAATCACCGCACCAAGTTTTTAGCGCCGTTGCCGGGAATTGATAGTGATTAACAACTATTAGTTATTTGATTGCTTAGATTAGGCATTTTATTTTTAGTTTTATTAAAATCTAATTTTTTTATAAATTTCGAAAAAAAATTAATAAATAAATAGCACCAATATTTTTTTAATTTATGAAATTAAGTTTGGTGTTTCCTAGTTAGTTTTATTTTAATTCTTAGAATTCTATTCTTTCTTCTTTGCTTTCCTATTTACCACATGGTGCGTTTAATCCTTTTTGGTGTTTTGTGCTAAGAAAAAATAATGGAGAGAGATTACATGGGTTACTACTCACACCCGAGTAGTGATTCATATTATGGTGGATGGAGGAACTATCCAAACTTTGGTTGGTAAAATCAAAACCAAAGAAACTTCAATGCTCCATGTTCCAACTATCAAGAGCCACCACCTCCATATTCATATCAAGAACCATCATCTCCATATTCATACCAAGAACCACCACCTCTCTATCCATATCAAGAACCATCATCCTTCTACCCATATCAAGAGCCACCATCTCTCTATTCATACCAAGAACCATCATCTCCTTCTTATGCATATCAAGAGCCACCATCTCCTTATTC
Source organism: Arachis hypogaea (assembly GCF_003086295.3). NCBI lineage: Eukaryota > Viridiplantae > Streptophyta > Magnoliopsida > Fabales > Fabaceae > Arachis > Arachis hypogaea. The sequence goes on from NC_092045.1 coordinate 14,014,253, forward strand.
GTCTCAAATACCATCAGATCTTGAGCTTCTCATGAAAGAATTCATACATGATATAAAGACGAGTGTCAAAAATATAGAGAATTATGTGAGCTGATTATCAAGTCCCAGGAAGAAGAACAAGCAAATTCTTTTCCAAGAGATATAATGCAAGATCCTATGGAAGAAAGTGAGGAAATCAATCAAAGGAGTTTATACTCCAGTGAATTAGAGAACTTTTCACCCTCACACATGAAAGAAGAGGAAGATGCAAAAACAAAGAAGGAAGATGCACTAACAAAGAAGGAAGATACACAAACAAAGGAGGTTGTAAGGGATGAAAACAATTATGAGAATCTACATTCCAATGAAGTAAGAGTGGCATAGAGGGTGAGTTTATTGAACCACCAATTCAAGAAGTTCTTAATGAAGGGTACACTCTAACCATCACACAACACCCAAATCTTTAAATAAAAAAAGTGAAGGCAATCAAGGAAAGTACTGAAAAGGGGATTGTGACCAAGAAACAGAAGAAAAATATCTATGAAGAAGAAAAGGTCAGCAAGAAACAATCCAACCTCTACCCCAACAAGCAAGGTGAATCAAGCTAATCACAATAAAAATAGCTTGTTAGGAGGACTTTATATCAGGGGGCACTAATCTTCATCTCTCCTCCCTTGGAGACACTTCTTTTAACCAACTGGAAGAAGAGGAAGAAAATTCAACAATCAAGTGTCAAGCTAGTGACGTTAAAGAAGCACTTGTCGGGAGGCAACCCGATAATTTTGTATCTTTAGCTATTTTTTGTAATAGTAGTTTTCTTCCTTATTTGATTTTTACTAAGTTTTTACTGTTTTTCAGATCATGCAGCTATCTTAGAACATGAGCTGGACACGATAAAAAAAAAAGAGAGCACATGACGCGCAAGCGTCGCTGACGCGCAAGCATCGCTGACGCGTATGCATCAGATGGGTGTGCGTGAAAAATAAAAATGAATAGAGAGTTGTGTGGGAGTGACGCGAGAATGAAGTCTTTCGCACAAACAAGCTCACGCGTACCCGTCCATGACGCGTGCGCGTCATCGGTGATTTTGGCATTCCATGCGTGCGCGTCAATGACGCGTATGCGTGACCTTAAAAGTCGACGTAAATACGTGTTTGGGTAGAGAGTTGTGCTAGCTTGGGGCTGGAAGTATGTTAGAAGCACAAAACTTGATCACGCGTACGCATCCCTGATGCGTGTGCGTCATTTGCACAAATGGCCATCCACGCGTGCGCGTGATTGAAAATCTGGGTTCCCAAGCCACGCGAACAGAGAGTTGTGCATGCGCGCGGCTGCCTTTGCGCGAATCGTACAAAACCAAGGGCACGCGTACGTGTGCCTGACGCTTACGCGTCATTAAGAAAATTTCGCGACCCACGCGTACGCGTGCTGCACGCGTACGCGTCGCCTGCGCCGCACAACTACACTAGTTCGCTGCCCAGTTTTAATTTTCTTTTCCCCTCTCCCAATCCTAATTCTCTTTTGTTCTTTTATCCTTTTCTTTTTCTTTCATAATAATATTTGTCTCTTTCTATTTTCAGTTCTTCTTTGCTTGAGGACAAGCAAACCTTTAAGTTTGGTGTTGACGCTTCGCTTAAGGGTTTTTTGTTTATTTTTTATGGCACTAATAGGGAGGCGAATCATCTTCACGAAGGAGCACAACCTAAAGAATAAAACGACCGCTGGGATAACTAAGGTGGTTGAGTTTCTTTCATTCTATATTCCTTCCCGTTTTTACTATATTAAGTTCCGGTTTTCTACTATTTTTCTTTGTTTGTTGCATGATCCTTTATTAGTTAGAATCCTATGTCTAGTTTAGTTTTCTCCTAATTGCTTTAATTCCAAAAAGATATCTCATGTATTACTCACTGAGCTTGAATTCAAATAAAAAATACAGAAGTGATGTATTGCACGAGAAAGTGATTTTATATTGAAGAATAGTCTTATTTACTTAAATATGGTGGTATTAATTGTAATTCTGAATGCATGACATGAACAGTGCATATTTAAATTTGAATAAAAAATGGTTGATGTACAAGGAACAGGAATTTAGAGAATTATTATGATTTCTCTGAAATAATGAAAGTTTAATCCTTGAAGCAAAAGAAACAGCAAAATAAAAATAAAAGCAAAGTCCAAGGCTCTGAGCATCAATGACTAGGGAGGTTAGACATGATTTAAAGCTCAAAGAGTTGTTTTCCTAGTCACATACTTGTGGTGTTCTTGTGTCAAGTAATCCTTGAGACAAAACATTTAGAGTCGAGATCAATTGTAGAGTACGCCAAAGGCTTTGAGCACCACTGTCTGGGGATAATAATAAAAAAATATTTAGAACTTAAAGAGAGTTCCCCAATTAAGTGCTTGTGGTGTTTCTGTGTCAAGTAAAGCTTGAGACAAAACATTTAAAGTCACGGCTAGGCTCAAGGTGCAAAGCACCAAAGAAATATTGCTATGTTCAAGGATTAAATTGAGTTACAAAAGATCAGAGAATTCATAATATTATCTGGATTCTAATTCCAGATGACAATAACATTCTTCTGATTCAAAGGAGAGTGAGATGCCAAAATTATTCAGGATTGCAGTTGTAAACCCCACTATAAGAAAAGACATGAGCGTAATCGAATTCTCATTCTCATGCAAATTCACATCCTAAGCTTATATTAGTTTTGGTTGCTTGAGGACAAGCAACAATTCAAGTTTGGTGTTGTGATGCGTGAGCATCTTTTCTATCTTTTCCTAGTGAATTTGTATCTAATTTGTTGAGTTTAATAAAGAATTAATTATCTTTTAGGTAACATTCGGCTGGATTTAGTGAAGTTTCTGCAGCACAAGAATCAAAGGAGATGGCAGCGAGGAGCGACACATACGCGTGACTAACGCGTGCGCGTGACTGACGCATACGCGTGATTTGAAGAATTGCACAGCGATGCGTGCGCGTGACCGACGCGTCTGCGTGACTTGCGAAAAAGACCACCGACGCATACGCGTGACATGCGCCACGTGCAGAAAACACAGAAAAACGCTGGGGGCGATTTCTGGGCTGTTTTGACCTAGTTTTCAGCCCAGAAACACACAAATTAGAAGCTGCAGAATGGACAAAACTTGTGGTCCCCACCCATCAACTGAAGACCTGCTGATTATTCTTATTTAAATTCAAATCTTATCTTTAGGAAAAGATATTATTTCTAATTTTAGATAATTAGATTTTAAATTAATTAGGATTAGTTATAAAAAGGGATTCCATTAGTTAACTTTGGAGGCCATCAGATTGGAACTCAATACATTTTATGTTAAGGTTAGGAGCTCTGTCTATTTGTATGGATTGATTTTATTGCTTTTCTATTTTAATTCATGTATGGATTTATAATTTAAGAATTGTTTTCGCTCTTTATCTTATGAATTTAGGTGGAATGGAAGCATGACCCTCTTTCTATTTGAGTTCTTATAAAACTTGAAAAAGCTCTTTATTTGAAGAACAGCTTGAAAACATATTCTCCTAAATTTTAATTATCTGGATTTAACGGGATACGTGACATATAATCCTTTTATTTTTGGGTAATTAGAGTTTTTGTGGCATATAAACTGGAATTTGATCATGCAGCTTCTAATTGGAATTAATTATCCAAGGAATTGACAGTTAATGAATTTTAGAGGAGACTAGAAAGGTCTAAGGAATTAGGGTCTAGTCACATATAGTTTGCCATAAATTAAATCCTACATGATTAAAATAGTTAGTAAGAAAAGTTAATCCGGAAGAATAGATAACTCTGAAACATTAACTATTTTCTCCATATTTTCTTCCCAATTTATTTACTTGCCTTCCTTCAATATTCTTTATATTGTTTAATATCTTTTATATTGCCCAAACATTACTTTCTGTTTATCTGACTAAGTCTATCACTCAACCATTGTTGCTTGATCCATCAATCCTCGTGGGATCGACCCTCACTCACCTGAGGTATTACTTGATACGACCCGGTGCACTTGCCGGTTAGTCTGTGGTTGTTAAATCACCGCACCAGCTATTAATAGTTCCTGCTCCCTACCATTATATAAAAAAAAGACAAGATAACACTTCTCAATCAAAATAATAACGCAAAAGTTTCGAATAAACAACACACAACATCCAACATACTCACACATTAAGAAATGAATTTCTGACCTGCAGATCGTTCAGATGCCTACCTCATCTTCTGGTCCTTCATTCCTCGCATTACAATTCCTACGATCGTGTCTGAGCCCATGGCACCTTCTGCATCGCCTCCCCATCCTTGCGTTCGTGCTGCCCATGGGAGCACCCTTCGACTTTACAATAGTTGGGTCCAGGATGTCCACATGGACGTCGCATGCTCTTCCAAATCGGTTCCTTCCACCCTGCGAACCCGTTGCCTCAGTTTCCTTTGTTAGTTTTGCCACTTCAGAAAGAACATTCTCATGTGTCTCCATTCTGGGCGGCTAAAAAACACATACACATACATGCACTCCACAAGGACCCATAACGAATCTGAAACACCTTCTCGGGATCCGCCACTGGGACCGCACCAAATGACACCAATGACTTTGCATCTTTACACCACCTACGAAGCACTAGTCGGGTCGGCAGCACCTCTATCTCAAGCTCTTTCATTGCACAAAATATATGACTACAAGGGACCCTAGACTGTTCCACAATTTGCACGAACATTCATAATTTTCAGAACTACTATCGTACAACACAGTATAAACTCGACAGGGCCTTCGAAACTTTCTTAGCATGAATTTTTGAATGGTACCATAACTCTCACTTTGAAGCACAATCAACGCAGCAACTGACTCTATTTGTTTCTTAACCTCAAAGAATATCTCTCGCGTGTACACTTTGCTTACAACCTTCTCAATACTTTCCAACTCAGTTGTCATCACCAGTTCCGAATACAAACATTTGAAGTCAGTCATGAACTCGTTATTCCGATAATCCTTCACCACACGATCCAGGTTCTCCACGAGCTCAAGAAGACAATTTCCAGATCTAATAAACTTCTTAAGTGTTGAATTGATTCCCTCATATCTTGATGTTGTTCTCACTCCAGCACAAAACTTATCACAAAGATAAGCATTCGCCCAATGCTCCCTCTTTTCGTAGGTTTTTCCAATCCATTCATTATTCTCTAAACCGAAGCTCTCAACCATCTCCGCCTAATAGTTCTCAAACTCTTCAACTACAAAGTTTCCATAAACCGCATGCTTAAATGCACTACAAAAATTAGCATCCTTAATGTTAGAGACAACATTCCGAGCAAGGTGCCAACTGCATAATCAGTGTGTTGCATTAGGAAACTCGTTCTGGATAGCCTTCTTCATTGATTCATCTCCATCTGTAACCACAACCATCGGCTCCTTTTGCCTTATCACATCCAAGAAACACCATAGCAACCACTTATAAGAAGGAATCTTCTCATCCTCAAGCAACCCAAACACAAAAATAATGGTTTGTCTATGATGGTTAGTACCTAAAAAAATCATCGAAGGCCTATTGTATAAATTCTTTCTATAGGTTGAGTTAAAGGCCAAGACATCACCAAAACAATCATAGTCGTGCTGCATTTGACCATCACACCAAAACAGATTACCCAAGTGGTTCTCAGCACAATACGTGTATTGTACCACAGCTAGCGGATCAAGTTCGGTCTTCCCTTTAAGATAGCTAATAGCCGCAGCATCATCACCCTCCACAATGCGGAAATGTCAAACCTCATCGATATAGTTATAAAGATCCTTCTTTATAAAATGCAAGTTGCGATAACCACCTGCGAGATAGGCAAAGAATCCCATGATTTGAGTTGTCTGGAAACCTGCTTCGTGTAAGCTATGAACATGGGCCTTGTCGCCTTCCGACATGTGACGATGCGGTGCCATTACGTTTGTGTGGTCTGCCGGCGCTAGATCATGGTTATGATTCGCAACGAAAGACCTCATCTTTCACTTACCGCACCCCTTGGCTAGATGAACCACAAACCTCGCATTACAATTGGTTCGTGTAATTGGTTTGTGTGCACGCTGTCTATCAATCCTCTCAAAATGTTTCTTATCACGCAATCCTTCTCTATTGCAGAAGAAAAATTTCCTCACAATATTACCTTCTTTATCTTTTTCCGAATCTCCCTTTCGAATCGCAAACCCGGTAATTCGTGCATATTCCACATACCTTGCATGTGCCTCCTCAACTGAATCAAATTCAGCAAGTGCCAGATCTTCCACAGTTACCCCTGCCACGAAGCGATTAGAACTATTAGGTTCTACATTTGACCTCACCATCGACGGACTAGATTCCTGTGCTTTCGCATCATCTGCTACCCTACTAGTTTTTTCAGTATCCAATGATGTCATATTGACTTTCTCTGGTTGTCCTGACTCTGTCCTTATTCTCTCACATTCGTCATCCTCCGATCTTGTGCTCCATCCGTTAGTCCACTGCCCAGAGAACTCTGAGCTATCTTCCGAATCACTCTCCATCTCACCCCACCAAATACCTAAACAGGTAAAGAATTTGCATGTCAGCTGGCAAGTGAGGAAAAAAATAGCGTGCTAACTAAGCATAAGACCCAAAAACTTTAACTAGCAACCAGAAGAACCAACCAGAGGATCAAGGTATGCTGTGAGAATATCTATCCATCAAGACAATTATTCTTTTCTTTGGTTTGGAGTACAATAAAAATATAATTTTCAAATTAAATTAGACTAAAAATTATTCTCAAATTTGCAAGTTCATTATTACTAAATATTGACATGTTAAAATTATTCCTAATGAACAAATAAAGAAAAAACATATACATAACCACAAGGATGAAAACAGTAAAAATAAAAAATTTTACTATTAATCATACTATTAGTTGTTCCAAAGCATATTTATTCACTACTTGACAAAAATAGAATTCTTTTCCCAATTTAATGCTCTCCATCCACACTCAATAAGAATCATATGTGTATAAAAAAAAGTAAGAGTAATGCAAAAGGTTTTTGTTAGGATGAAAACAGAGACAAAATCCAGCTTTTTATAGGAATTTACTATGAATAAGAATGGCAAAAAAAAATCAACTCTAGACAAGCTTAATTCCTAAATGCCATTGTACCTAAAGTGTACTCATACTACGTAATAAAATTTGATACTTTACTATTAATTTATTTATGCCAACAAGACTACTTTGTTATTTCAGTTCTTTAATATCTCCTACATAAATTTCACTACAATAAATTGTCCATAAGAATTCAAGTATTTGCATTAACTATGCATTAATTATTTCAATTCTTTAATATTTCCTTTATAGCTTTTACAATGACATTTTTTACAAGAGTCCAAATAATTGCAATAACTAGGCATCAGAGAACCAAATACATGACACACTTGGAGACCTGAGACTCAATTACTATAGAAAAAAATTCATACAAATAATCCAGTTCCAAATCACCACATTTTGGTACACTACTTACTTCGCGAACAAATTTTGAACTTCAAGAAATTAGTAAATTTATAGTTACATTGAATAAATAAATTAAACACAAATATTAGGTCAAGTAAGGGTATCGGGTAAAAGGACTCTTCTATACAGTGTTTTCAAGAACAAATCTTTTAAAACAGTAACTATTGAAAACTATACCAGGTACAAGAATAATCTAACTGACACAAAACAAATGCATCTAAATACATCAACTCAAAACTTTTTCTACTGCGATAACATTCACATATACCCAAATTCTTTTGGCAGAAAATACATAGAGTCAGGTACAGATATAAATAAAACACACATTATCCTTAAAATTCTCTTACCCGGTCACAAGTTGTTCTTTCTTCGCCAGTTTCTGTTAGTCTGGCTCTGACATCTATTTTTTCCTACAACGAGAACCACCGACGGTTAGCTCATCGCCATCTTTCTGTACTCTCAACGCCGATTTTTTACTTTTTCTCTTCTCCGAATAGATAACAGACAATGCGATGTGAATAGCTAATAATTATATATTATAATGATCGGTGTTCCTAAACCCATGAACCGTAACTCATGTAATACTTCTGCATTCATAGATGATGTGCATGTTAACATCTATTTTTCTCCTAATTTTTTAACATTTTAAATTTATTTCCCCTAATTCTCATTTAGAATATTTACCTTAACTGTTAATATTTTTACCATGTTTAATACATAGTAACTCAAAGTCAAAATTTATTTACTTAAGTTAAATGTCTATATTCTATTGGCCAATTTTTTGTAGTCACTATAGTCATGGTACCATAATAGATACCACAAAACGCACCAAGTAAGTATTATAATATGTTATTTTTTATTTTTATTACTATAATATATTCATTTACAGGAATTTTTTTCATTCTCGCGCTTCGCACGGATTCCTGTACTAGTAAGATTGAAAAGACAATATGATGGTCAAGGGCCAAGGCGCCAAGCCATGGAGAAACCATTAGACTTTTAATTTATTACACTTTTTTTTCTTTACAAGTAAATTTATTATGTTTATGGTAGTAGCGGACGGGAGAGGGCACTGCTCCCATAAATTACACTAAGTTAACCCTAAATTTTGTTTAAAAATTATATATTTTGCTAGCCAACTAGATTTTTCAACAAGAGTGGATTATACCGTTGGCTAGCTACCTATTTAATATTTACCGTTCTAAATCTTATAATTCCATGTTAGAATGTAATAAACTTTTTTTATTAGCTTAAACTTTTATTTATTCCTTTTCATTTTAATATAATCACAAATAGTTATCGGTGTTTTTGGTCATTAGAAATCATCTATTCATTTTGTACTATGCCTACAAGTGTGCGCATTTTTTCTTGGTAATTCAAGTGTGCGCATTTTATTTTATTGAAAAAGATAATCCGATAGGCTAATTAATTTTTGGGCTTTTGACCCATCATGTTCATATACTTCCTCCTAGACTCTTAGTATGGGCTTTTGACCCATCATGATCATGTGACATTCATAGCCTGGTAGCTAGGGCACAAAAGAGTTTCATGATTAATTGGCAATTAAATTTCGGTAAAAAAACAGAAATGCCCATATCATTATGGGATCCATTTAGTTGCATTTGGAAGATAAATTAAAACAGAAAGACGGAAAGACAGAGACTAAATTAAGTCTTTATTTTGTATTTATTATAAAATATATAAAATTGAGTTATGTTTTATCATCGTATTTAGTTTAAGATAAATATAAAAATTATTGAAGGATAAATTTAAAATTTAAAAAATTAAATAATAATATTTTTTAAAAAAATATTGTTAAAATTATAGTTTTTATCTCTAAAAATTTCAATTTCTATATCTTTATTTTCTAAAGGTACTAGGATTTAAAACTTTATATCCCACAATTAAATTTTTAATTCCAGTATTTAATCACTAAATATAATACTTGGTTTATAATATAAAATTACAAAATTGTCAGTATCAACAAATGCAAATGTCCACATTCCAAAAAATTGTTCCTAGACGTAAAACAAAATATTATAAATTCTATGTTTCTCAAAAATAGTTTCTAGATCATTTATAAGTGTAGGGCAATATTTATTTCTTAAGGTAGTTTTTAAAATTAAATTAAAATAACTTATTCTCAAGGATTTGGTTCTTCTAAAACTATTCACTTACTTTAGAAAAAAAATAATGTAATATAAACGCTTGATAATATAAATAGTTTTGATCATTTTAAATAAAAAAAAATAAATAAATACATTAAAAGAGAATCAAAACGTCAACTATTAAAAAAATTTTAAAGACAAAAACGTACCACTTTACAAAGATTAGGTACAAAGTTGAATTTTTACAAAACTGAATGTGTATAATAATACATTTGTATTGAGCAAAAAATAACAAAAAAAACCATACAAACATGGAAAACGATAGTGTCAACTAACCAAAAAAAATGGTAGTTACAGAAGAGATAACAAAGTTACCAAGTGAAATGAGTATGCTAGTTCCATCCATAGACACTACAATGATGGTGTCCCCAATAGAAATGAGCATTATGTTGTCCCCTACTAGAGTTACGACGATAGGATTGTCTAGCAAGTCAAACATAAAAAAGTGTTGTTTCTTAGAACTAAAACCATAGATTTATCAGAAGAAATAAATAAGTTGATGATTACAATGATAGCATTATAAAAAAATATTTTTTATTGAATAATTTCAAATTTTACTACAATATATTTGATAAAATTTATTCAATATATTATTTTTTTATATTTACAAAGATTATCAATTGATTTTTCAAAATATGGAAAAGACTCAAATTATACAACACAATTCTACATTAATTATTTTTTTCAAGTATGTTTATAACAATTATATTTAAGAACTCTTATTTTAGTACTCTTATTTTTGTATGTTTATAACAATTATATTTAGAATTTTATTATTTATTTTGTTCAGGCCAATTATAGTAAAAAAATAGCAAAATTAGGTATGAAATTTGACACGATACTAGAAGCTAAAGACTTTCGGAGAAATTATGATGAAATGATGGGTTTTGATGTTCGACAATTGTATACAAATAAATGCAAGGTTGATAATTCTGGGAGTGGTTTTAGGCTTGTTTGTGCAAAGGAAGACCAATAAAGACAAGATAAACCAGATCATTTAACAAAGCAACTTCGCTGTTGAGACTAGAACAAGTTGCCAAGTAAGAATGAGACTCAAGTTTGCTCAAGATATAAAAAAATATATAATTTATGACCTTGAGTTAAATTACAATCATATTTTGCAAATTCTAAAAACTAGTCATATGATGCCATCACAAAGAAAAATTTTAGAACTACAAGCATTGCAAATAGATTTGGGAGATGAAGCTGGCATAAGACCAAAAGAAACACATGAAGTAACAAGTTTACAAGCTGGTGGTAAAGATGTTCTTGGATATATCAAACAAGACCCAAAGAACTATCTTCAAGCAAACAAAAGCGAGAATTAGCCTATGATAAAGCAGGTAGTTTATGAAAGTATTTTCATTGACAACTACTTGATAATATCTCATTTCAATATGCTATACAGTTAGATAATAAAGAGAAAATAACAAATATTTTTGGGGTAATGCAAGAATAGTTATTGATTATGCTATCTTTGGTGATGTAATCACATTTGACACTACATATTGCACAAAAAAATAGACCATTGGATGTTTTTGTGGATTCAATCACTATCGAGAAATAGTAATATTTAGCGCTACTCTTTTGTACGATGAATCAAAAGAATCTTTTATATGGTTATTTGAATCATTTTTAGAAGCTGGCATGCAAAAAATGCCTAAAACTATTTTCACTGATCAAGATCCTGCTATGACAAGTGCTCTGGTAGAAAAAATGCCTAAAATCTATTATGGATTATGTGTCTAGCGTATTATGCAAAATGCTATTAGACATTTAAGGAATAAATTAAAAGATGGTTCTTGTATCTTGAAAGATTTCAAAACTTCTATGTATAATTTTAAAGATCAGTTTCAATTTCAAGAAGCATGGGATGCATTGCTTCAAAGATACAAAGTAAAAGACAATACTTGGTTGAAGAGTATTTATAAAATAAAGAAAAAATGGGCTCATTACTATTTGAAGAAGGTGTATACTATTGGGATGCAAAGTACTCAACTTAGTGAAAGTTTTAATAGTGTTTTGAAAGATTTTATGCAGTCAAATTTAGACATAATACGTTATCTCAAACAATTTGAGCGAGTTGTTGGTGTCAAGCAATATAAGGAGCGACAAAATGATTCACTCACCATTATTAAAGTATGCTGCACATGTATATACTCCTAGTGCATTTGATTTATTTCAAAATGAGTTTGATTGGAGTTTTGCTACTTATATTGTTTCTCATAAGAGATAACAATCAAATTTGTGAATATCAAATTGTCATTTTTGAAAAAGATAAAGAATACACTGTATCTGACAATGTAAAAGATATGATAATTACTTATAGTTGTGGAATATTTGAAACAATAGGATTCTTATGTGGTCATAGTTTGAAAGTTTTAAATGTTTGAGATGTGAAACAAATTCCAGATCAATACATTACGAAGAGATGGACTAGAGAAGCAAGAGAAATGATTGTTCATGACTCAGATGGAAAAGCTATTCAATGTGATACTAAAGTGGATTCTATAACACGGTATAAGAATATATATTCTAAAGCAATCAAATTAGCCGCTCAATCAATAAATTTTAAAGTAACACCTAATTTTGTTGAGCAAGTTATTGACGAGGCATATAAGAAGGTAGATTCTTTTTGTAGACGCAATCAAGATCATGGTATTTCAAATATTTTGAATACAAAAGAAATTGTCAATAATTGTTCAGATGGAAATGCGTTAAAAAAATTACTTAAAAATGTGAAATGGTTGAAAAAAAGGAAGGAAGAAAAGGCAGAAAAAGACTTAACAGTTGGGTTGAAAAATAATCAAACAAGAGAATGGCGTTAACAAAGAAACATTCCACCCAAAATTGTCAGATTTGTTACAATATGGATGTCCACTCAGTGTCTACTCAGCATGATTCATTTCTCCAATCAAATACTTTTGGGCGGTACAAATATAAAAAGATAAACGGTGCAAGATTTTTAAAACTTGAAGAAGTTAAACCTTGCACATGTATAAATAGGGGCATAGGCTGAGGCAATGGATATACACAATAAAATATAAAACATTCTTCTCTCTCCTTTAACGTGCAACATATATAATATATATGAATCATCTCTATTATAGTGAGATAATAATATTAGTCAATATTAATACTAGAGTCTTCTATTTGCACTTCTTTATTTTATATTTATTTTCTCTTCCTTATTTATTTATTCTAGAACACGTTATCAGCACGAGACTCTGATAAAAATTTAGAAAGACTCAGGTAATAAATTTTCATTATGTCAAAACTCTCTCATCTTGAATTTAATGCTTTTGATATATCTGAAAACAACTACTTATCATGGATACTAGATGCCAAAATCCATCTTGATTCAATGGATCTAGGAGATACTATTAAGACTAAAAATAATACATCTCAGAAGGATAAAGTCAAAGTCATGATCTTCCTTCGTCGTTATCTTGACAAAAGATTGAAAAATGAATATCTCACACTACAAGATCCTGCAAATATGTGAAAAAATCTTGAAGAAATGTATAATCATCAAAAGACAATGATACTTTCTCAAGGCTGATATGGGTGGACGCACTTACGTCTTCAGAATTTTAAATTTATAAATGAATACAATTCAGCAATATTCAGAATTACCTCATGAATGAAATTATGTGAAAAAAAGATAACTGATAATGACATGTTAGAGAAAACTTTTTCAACCTTCCATGTCTCGAATGTGCTCCTACAGTAGCAGTATCGAGAAAAAGAATTTAAAAAATATTTTGAGCTAATTTCTTACCTTCTTGTTTTTTAGCGTAATAATGAATTACTTTTAAGAAATCATGAAGCGTTCCCAGCTAGTGCCGCTCCATTTCCTGAAGCAAATGCGGCAAATCATAACCCTAGAAGAGGTAAATGGCAAGGTTTTGGTAACAAGAAAAATTATGGAAGGAAGAAAAATTATGTCCACAAGAAAGGATCTCACCAGAAGTAGGATAAAGAAAGAAATAATGGACAAAATAAATCAATAGAGGATAATTTTTTTCGTTGTGGTGGAAAGGGCCATTGTTCACGTACCTATGTACTCCAAGGCCTGTAATTGATCTTTATCATGTATCCTTGAAAAAGGATGACAAAGGAAAGGAGACGAATTTTGTTTCAAAGGATGTTGCTGAAAATTACACCACATTATGAAGTATCTGATTTCTTTGAAGATCCTGAAGGAAATAATGATCATTTGATCAATGATGGAAAAGTTTAATACGTGAATTTGTTAAGTACTTATGTAAATAAATAATGTAAGATATATTTTTAAGTTTTATTTTCTATGCATTTAAATTGCAAGTATGATGTATATAAATAATGTTTAATAAAATATTAACGTTGAAAAGGTTGAGAGAAGACTCAGTGTAATCATAGAAACAAAAGAATATGAAATTGAAAAGTGTATTAATCTTAGTTACAAGAGTACTGCATTATGCCATTTATAGCAATAACAACACAGTTGTAGTAACAAAATAACAGAATAACCAATTACGTTATTCAGTTCACAACCTAACTAACTATTATACACTAATACCTCTATACTCTATTAGCCCCCTCAAACTTAAAGTCACCGTCGAGGAGTTACTTTGAGTTTGTTTTTAAATTTGTCCAAGAATTCTAGATACAATGGCTTAGTAAAGATATCAGCCATTTGATTAGTGACACTGATATGAACAACACTAAGCTGCTTGTGGTTCACCCTTTCTCTCATAAAGTGAAAGTCTAACTCAAAATGCTTAGTCCTACTGTGGAGAATTAGATTTTGAGCTAACAAAACTGCACTAATATTGTCACAATATAGTATTGGAGTGGCTGAGATTTTGAGTCGAACCTCCTCAAGCAAGTGAAGCACCCAAATAAGCTCAGAATCACATGCTACAAGACCCCGATATTCTGCCTCTGTATTCTACTCACTAAAGTTTGCTTTCTACTAGACTAGGAGATCACATTTTAGTCAAGATAAATGCAAAAATCACAAATGGATTGTCGATCATCCAAGTCTAACCCCCAATCAGAATTTGAGAAAGCAAACAACCTTAAATCAATACTAGGATGAAATAGAAGCCCCTGATTTTCTGTTCTAACAAGGTACCTTAAGATCCTCTTTACACACTTCCAATGTTACATAAGAGGAGCTTGCATATATTGGCTAACCTTGTTTACTGAATAAGAAATATTAGGGCGTGTAATAGTAGCGTATTGTAGGGAACCAACAACAGATCGGTATAAAGTTGGGTTATAAAAATAATCAGTGCCTTGTTTTGTTAATTTCATTGTAGTTACCATAGGCGTTGGCACTCCTTTAGAGTTAACCATGCTATCCTTCAATAACACATCCTGAATGTATTTTGCTTGTGATAAATAATAAGAACCAGTCTGTGATTTATGAGCTTCAATGTCTAAAAAATAACTAAACTCACCAAGGTCCTTTAATGACAAAATCTGATTTAAATCTATTGTAGTACTTTGAATATCCTGAGAGTCATTTCCAGTTATCAATATATCATCAACATAGACTAATATGTAAAGTTTAAGATCACCTGAGTGTTTCATAAATAGACAATGATTAGACCGTGTCTTAGTGAACCCAAATTTGGCCAAAGTGGCAGCAAGCTTGAGAAACCAAGATCTAGGTGCTTGCTTTAAACCATAGAGTGATTTATGTAATTGACAAACCTGTAGATTATCACCTTGTTGAAAACTAGGGGGTTGCTTCATGTAAACAAGCTCAGTTAAGTCACCATTAAGAAATGCATTGTTAAAATCTAGTTGTTTAATTTGCCATTTATAAAATAGAACAAGGGTTAAAATAATTCGAATTGTAGGAAGCTTGATCACTGGTGCAAAAACTTGATCAAAATTGATACCTTCCATTTGATGATTACCTTTCGCCACAAGACGAACCTTATATTTCATAATCTCGCCAATAGGATGTATTTTGATGGTGAATATCCATCTACAACTAATGACCTTAGCATGAGATGGAGCTGGTACAACAAACCATGTTTTAGTGTTACATAGAGCTTGTAATTTGTCCAGCATTGCTTGTTTTCAATGGGTAGAACTCAAGGCTTGAAAAACAGTAGTAGGGGGTTGATTAATCAAGTCAATAGAAAAAGAGGTTGTACTGATAACAGAGAAAGAGGTAGGCTTTGATACACCATATTTTGATCTGGTAATCATAGGATGAGAATTAATGGTAGGAGTAACATTAGAATTAGCACCAAGTTGTATCTCAATCCCAGAAATAGGAATATTGTATGTATGTATATACAGTTGAAAAATCTTTTTAGGATGAAACATGATGAGTAGGTTGTGGAAATGTGGTAGTAGTTGAAACAAATTCTGGTGAAGAATTCGAGGGTAAAGCATTATTAGATGAAGGAACATTTTTAATTTGTACACGACCATAATTAGAAGAAGAAGATAATGATGGATCATGAGAAATAGAATCTAATGTACATGATGGGGAGGATGTTAAAATTGAAAAAGTAAAGACAGTATGAGGAAATTGGTTTTTAACAAGAGGATGATTGGTGTTAGAAAAGAGATCAATATATGGAAACTTATGTTCATCAAAGAGAACATGATGAGTAATTACCACCTTACCACTTTTTGTAAGACATTTGTATCCCTTGTGGTTTGGAGCATAAACTAAGAATACTGATAAATCAAATTTGAAATCAAATTTGTGAGAGGTATAAGGCTTTAAACAAGGATAACATGCATATCCAAACACTTTAAAAAAATAATCAGGGATATGATTGTGTAAAAGTTCATAAGGAGATAAGTTCTTAGTATTAGATGAGGGTAATCTATTGATTATGTAAGTGGCTGAGAGGAATGCATCATCCCAATGTAACAATGGGAGTGATGCAGCAGCCAATATGGCTAAACTAATTTCAGTGATATGCCTATGTTTTCTCTCAGCTCTTCGATTATATTGATGTGTATAAGAGCATGAAAAATTATGTGTAATGCCTTGAGAAGCTAGATATTGAGTGAAAGATGTAGAAAGGTATTCTCGGCCATGATCAGTTTGTAGTGCTTTGATTTTGAAACTAGTATGTCATTCTATATTTTCTTGAAATTGAAAGAAAGCCTGAGACTTCGAATTTAGAAGAAAAATAGATGTGTATCTGGTATATACATCAACGAAAGAAATGTAATAATTGAAACCATTAAAGGAAGTAATAAGAGAGGGTCCTCAAATATCAGAATATATCATATCTAATGGAGCATGAAAATTATAAGAATCATTAGAAAAAGGTAATAAATGCATCTTACCTTTGCAACAAGAGTCACACAAACCAGAATTCATTGAATTGATATTAGTAGGAACATGATATTTATTCATTATAGCCATAGTAGTTTTAGAAGCACAATGACCAAGCCTTTGATGTCGTAGATTATAAGAATCTGATTGAGCAAGAAAGGTACTTGGAGCACTCTTAATAGGAGAAGAAAAAGAAGTATCATTAGGGCTAGATTGAACTAATGCAACATTCTCAAATTCATAAATTCTATGATTAGATCTCCCTTTGAGAAGAATGTTCTTGGAGGCTTGAGATCTAACAAAGCATTCATTAGTATGAAATTTAAAATAACAAGCATTGTCACAAGCAAATTTGTGAACACTGATGAGATTTCTTGCAATATCAAGAGAATGAATTAAGTGATCAAGAATGAAACATTTTTTAGTCTCAAGATTAATTAAATAAGAGTGGCCAATAGAGGAAATTGCACTACCTGAACCATTACCTACTAGAATTTGGTTAGAACCTTGATATGCTGAGGCTGAAGAAGATTATTCGGATCAGGGGAGATGTGATGGCTTGCACCAGTGTTTGGGAGCCATGTAGAGTCAGACAGAACTAAAGGTGTGGCTAGGTAAACCTGAGGTTAATGATAAGTCGATGGAGGTGGTAGAGGAGAATGTGGAGCTGAGGATGATTGAGAAGGTGAGGAGGAAGCCTAGTATGCTTGAACCGATGAAAGCAATTCAGGGCAGTGTGTCCATGTGACCACACACCTGACATTGGGGTCAAAAATTGGAATTGAAGGTGCGACCTCCACGTGCTCCACGAAAACCTCCTCCTCTTCGGCCTCCATTGTTAAATGTAGCAGTAGATCTTCCTGGTGGATAAGAGGCTTGAGTGTAGTGAGCTTGAAATTGAGAGAGATCAGATTTTCTGAATCTTGTGAGCATATCTTCGTGACCCAGTAAAAGGGCTTCAGCTTCCATGAGTGTTAAAGAGTCAGATTTTGTCATGACACTAGAGAGATACAAAGCATAATTCTCAGTCAAACCATCAGTAATAGCTGAAATATGATATTCAACAGAGAGAACATATCCATTTGAGTTGTGCTTTCAGCTGTTGAATCTTTATCTTGGAGATATTGGCAAAGTATTCTTGAATATTATTCCAGACTTGATAAGTGTAGGTACAGTCCAACATGTGATTCTTAAAGGAATAATCAATGGAGGTGAGTAACCATGTGAACAAATAGTGATCCTTGGTGATCCAATCCTTGAATGCTTCAGATTCGGTATCGGCAAGGCACACAACATCATTTTCATATTGAGGAGGAATTTGATCTTGGATGAGATGAGAGCCCAACATGTTAGCATGAATAACGTGTAAAGCTAATTGATTTCACGTTTTGAATGTATCTTCAATAAGTTCTTTAAGAATGGGTGTAGAAAAAGTGTTGGTGGGAGGGTTTAATTGAACGGGAATGATAGAAGCCATGGATTCACATCCTGGCTCTATGATATCATGAAAGGGTTGAGAGAAGACTCGGTGTAATTATAGAAACAAAAGAATATGAAATTGAAAAGTGTATTAATCTTACTTACAAGAGTACTGCATTATGCCATTTATAGCAATAACAACACAGTTGCAATAACAAAATAACGGAATAACCAATTCTGTTATTCAGTTCACAACCTAACTAACTCACTATTATACACTAATACCTTTATACTCTATTAAACGTTTATGTTCACTAAATGTGTCAAATTCAATAATAATAAAAATAAATTTTTTGTATATGATACTATGTACAATACCTCTTAAAAAAATAATTCCAATAAGGAATATTTTACTACGCATGTACTTTTACTTATTTTGTTATTTGTCTTTGAAGAAAATAGCAAGGACATATGATGAAGATGTTTGCCTTGTAGATAGTGCAAATTCACATACCATTCTCAAAAGTGATATATATTTTATTCATTTTGCACCAAAAGAAAAATATGTTAATACTATTATTGGCTTAGACAATGTGATAGAAAGCTCTGAAAGAGCTATAATTTTATTTCCCGGAGGAACAAAATTCATAATAAATAATGCACTATTGTCTACTAAGTCTCTAAAGAACTTATTGAGTTTAATAGATATTCACCGAAATGGATATCATATTGAAATAATGAATGAGAGAAATCATGAGTATTCATGTATCACAATTCATGATTTAGATAAAAAGGTTATATTAGAAAAGTTACCTCACTTTCATCTGGGTTATATTATACTAAAACTAGTGCAATCGAATCACATGCCATTATAAATTTGAAGTTTACTAGGCCAAATGAATTCATAACTTGGCATTATTGATTAGGTCATTCTGGAACAAACATGATGTGAAAAAATATTGAAAATTTGCATGGACATTCACTAAAGAACCAGAAAATTCCCAAATCTAGTGAATTTTGTTGTGTTGCATGTTCTCAAGGAAAATTAATTTTAAGGTCATCACCAGTAAAGATTGAATTTGAGTCTCCTGAATT
Organism: Arachis hypogaea; assembly: GCF_003086295.3. Lineage (NCBI taxonomy): Eukaryota > Viridiplantae > Streptophyta > Magnoliopsida > Fabales > Fabaceae > Arachis > Arachis hypogaea. Next base: position 14,033,713 of record NC_092045.1, read on the forward strand.
TCTAGAAAGAATTCAAGGCGATATATGTGGATCTATTCATTCATCATGTGAATCTTTTAGATATTTTATAGTCCTATTAGACACATCTTCGAGATGGTCACATGTGTGCTTATTGTCTTCTCGTAACCTGGCATTTACGAGATTACTTGCTGAAATTATTCGATTAAAAGCACAATTTCCAAAAAATTCAATCAAAATAATACGCCTTGATAATGATGATGAATTCACTTCCCAAACCTTTGATGCTTATTGTATGGGTAACGAAATAAGTGTTGAACATCCAGTAGCTCATGTTCACACACAAAATGGGTTAGCATACTCACTTATTAAACGCCTCTAATTAATTGCTAAACCTTTACTTATGAGAACAAATCTTTCAACCTAAGTTTGGGGGCATGCAATTTTATACGCTGCATTACTTATTCGTTTGAGACCAACAAGTTGCCATTAATTCTCTCATCTACAATTAGCTTTTGGCCAGCAGCCAAATGTTTCCCATTTAAAAAAATTGGGTGTGCGATATATGTTCCAATTGCCCTGTCTTATCGCACTAAAATGGGACCTTAAAGAAAATTGAAAATATATGTTGGATATGATTCTCTCTCTATAGTGAGGTATCTTGAGATACAAACTGGAGATTTATTTAAAGTTTGATTTGCATATCGTCATTTTGATGAATCAAAATTTACAATATTAGGAAGAGAGAATAAGTTTCCTGAAAAGGAACTTAATTGGAATGCATCATCCTTGATGCATTTAGATCCTCGATCAAGGCAATGTGAACTAGAAGTTCAAAAGATTATACATTTGTAAAGATTAGCAAATGAATTGCTTGATACATTTTCTGATACGAAAAGAATAACTAAATCCTATATACTAGATGAAAATACTTCAATTCGAATTGATGTCTGAGTCAGTCAAATGGCCACCAAAACAAGTTCACGTCAGAAGTGTGGTAGGTCTGTTGGTTCCAAGGATAAAAATTCTCGAAAAAGAAAAGAGGTAAATACTATTCCTATTGAAAAAGATAAAGACATAGTAAAGGCACATGCAGTTGTCCAAAATTCTAATATAGTTTTGACACAAGAAGACGTTCAGGTACCTGAAAATTGTGAAAATGACGAGATCTCCATAAATTATGTCTTTACAGAAGAAAAATGGGACCAAAATAAGACTTTTATTATTGAAATATTTGCATATAATGTGGCATTAAATATCATGCATGAAAGTAAAGACCTTGAGCTAAGAATAGTCAAAGAATGTGAATAGAGGAATGATTGGCCAAAATGGTAAGAAGTTATGAAGGCTGAGTTAGACTCACTTGCAAAACGTGAAATCTTTGGACCTGTAGTCTGTACACCAGAAGATGTAAAACCTATTGGATACAGATGGGTATTTATGAGAAAACGAAATGAGAAAAATGAAGTTGTACGTTACAACGCTTGACTTGTGGTACAAGGTTTTTCACACAGGTCCAGTATAGATTATGAAGAAACATATTCCCCTGTAGTGGATGCAATAACATTACATTATTTGGTCAGTTTATCTGCATACCATAAACTATATATGCATTTAATGAATATGATAACAACTTACTTATACGGATCATTAGATCGTGATATCTATATGAAAGTCCTTGAAGGATTAAAGATATCTAAATCATCCAATGAATATTCACAAGGGTTATACTCAGTCAAATTACAAAGATCTTTATATAGTTTAAAGCAATCTGGACGAATGTAGTATAATTGTCTTACTGAGTATCTGGCAAAAAACGAATTCAAGAATGATAATATTTGCCCATGTATTTTTATAAAGAAATCTGCATCTAGATTCATTATAATTCCTCTGTACGTTGATGATTTAAATATCATTAGAACCCCTGAAGAGATTCCAACAATTATAAAAGCTGTAAAAGAAGTGTTTGAGATGAAAGATCTTGAAAAGACTAAATTTTGTCATACAAAAAATGGAATTTTTATTCATTAAATAACATACACAAAAAAGATCTTGAAGAGATTTTATATGGATAAGTCACATTGATTAAGTGCCCCAATGATTGTAAGGTCTTTGGATGTGGAAAATGATCAATTCCATCCTAAAAAAGAAAATAAAGACATCCTTGGTCCTGAAGTACCATATCTTAGTGTAATTGAAGCGCTAATGTATCTTGCTAATAATACACGACCTGACATATCATTTGCGGTGAATTTACTAGCAAGGTATAGTTCCTCTCCAACCAGAAGATATTAGAATGGAATCAAACAAATCTTTCTATATCTTTATGGAACAATTTATGGATTTGTTTTATCCATATGACTCCAAGTCATAATTAGTTGGCTATGTAGATGTTGGATACTTGTCTGATCTACAGAAAGGAAGATCTCAAACAGGATACCTATTCACATATGGTGATACAGCTATATCATGGAGGTCCACGAAAAAAAGATCTCAAACAGGATACATATTAACGGTGATGTTTATATATACTGTTAATTACTCTAATGTGTTAATTCTTATGAAAGATAAACATGCAGATAATAATTTTTGAAGTAAAACTTTATTTGTTTTAATAGAATTTGTGATAAATAAAAAGCGATTGATAAAAGATATATAAAAATTCAAAAAACAATAAATATTTTACTATCTAAAACTACATTGTTTTCATACTCATGTGACAATAACAAAATATGCACCACTATAACTAACGAAATATATGAATAATTTTATTTTATTTTATACTATTTATTAATAAAAAAATACATATCTATCGTTTATTATTTTAAAAGATCTAATTAATATTTTTTTAAAATAATTAATTAATTAAAATCAATATTTTTAAAGATTTAACCGTCACTTTATCCTTTAAATTATTTTGATGATTGTAGGAACTCTGGAAACCTAGAAAGTGGAAAGCGCGATGTTTGTAGCCACAGCTTTATTAATAATGGAACCAATGCAATCCAAATTGTCTAGAGCTTATGATAATTAATTAATTATTTAATTAATAGTATAATAATTAACAATACGGTGGAATCTTCCACAAACCTGTTTCACAAGTTACAACAATGATTGTTTTTCAAAACCCTACCAGTAGAATAAAATAAAATAAAACAAAGCAATAGTAATTAAAGACTTTTAATTAAAATAACACAACAACAGAGAGTCGATCTTTTTTTAACTAATATTATAATTAACTTTTTAAAAATTATTTTATTTATTTTAAATTCTTAACCATAAAAAACTTAAATTCTAAATTCTCAAAATTAAATATTTTTTAAATTTTAAAAAATTGACTAATATTAACTTACTAAAACTTAATTTTCTATACTTTCTCAAATAACACAGCTTTCTGTCCACTGAGACACGTGTTTTTAGTAGCAAATTAACTAAAGCATTGTATTTGTCCATGGTAAAACCTTTTCCTTCTTTTTTTTCACACACCAATAATGGAGCAATTTGTTAGAGGAAGAAATGCTTTTGTCTTTACAAGGTCTTATTGAATTTGTGGTCCAGAAGCTTTGTTTGTCCCAAAAATAAGAAAAAGGAGAAAGAAGAAAGCAACATTAGCCGAAAAAAGAACCTAATTTTGTGGTCGATACAATGTACGTCCATCTTCTAATTAAAATTTTGTAGCATTCTTTCTAATAATTGCAAATATGCTTGCATTGCTTGGAATCAAGAACCTTGCATGTCCAAAACAGTGAGAATCATTTCTTTTTTTAGGCTTGGTTTTGAAATGTTAAAATTCCATCAATATTAAGTATGTTTTACTATTAATAAATGGATAATTATATTGACTTCTCTTGAATCCTGATAGTCATTTTCATATCCGATTTTAATATGTAGATATTGTTCGATAGGACTTCCCAAATTTCTTGTAATGGAAAGTCTCAACTCTCAATTGTTGTTGTTAGTATACTTAATTTGCTTATTGAGATTCCTTATTTACGTTCACTAACTTCAATCCGCTCAATTTAGAATTGTGTGATATGTGTCGCTTAAAATTTCATCTTAAAAACAAAAAGATTTTGGTTTTAGTTGAATTGGACAAAATCAGATGGATCTCTTTGGTATCTAATCTTATTAGATTATTTTCCTTGAATGAATAATTCTTTCATTCAAACACTAGTTTCTTTTACTCAAAATGTGAATTTTGCACCACTAATTAATAATTAAAAGGCAACTATATTAAGTTGATAAAAAAAAGTCACTAATCAATCACTTAATATGAATGCGTAATTAGTGTTTATAAAAAAATTTTAATTATATTGTTGTAACAATTTGATCATTTAGTTGAAAAAAATATAAATCAATATTTATAAATATATCGATGACTTATTTTGATGTCTATGAAGCAATTTATTTTAATTAAAGACGGATCTAAAAAAGCACACAAGTCATTTACCTATTTTTTTTAAATAAAAGCACTACTTTCAATATATTTAATTATATTTACTCTCTGTTCAATCTATTTTAAAAAAATATATTTTTATAATTATATAAAAATTAATATTTAATATATTATTATGCTAATTGTATATCATTACATATCTTTAATCATTCTAATTATTATATTAATTTATATAATTCTAATTCTTAATCATTGTGCAACTTAATACATACGTTAATATAAATTGATACTAATTATTAAATTAATTATATAATACTAATTATCAATCATTAATATTTTTTAATTATTATTTTTTAATTATTATTTTTAATCAAACATAATTAGTAACAAATTAATACATACATTAATGATGATAAATAGATATTGATATCAATTAATAATAATAATAATAATAATAATAATAATAATAATAATAATAATAATAATAATAATAATAATAATAATAATAGAAAAGGTCTAAACAGCACACACGTTATATTTTGACAAAACAAAATATATTTTTAAAAGGGTTAAGATATCAATAATTAAAAATAAAAAATAAACATAAATTTATAATTTTAATTGCCATAAATATGACGTTAATAGTGATAAATTAATATTGATATCAATAATTAATTTTTATAATTATTTTTGTACTACTAAAGACTATATATATATAGTGTTTCTTTTGCGATTTGTGAGTCTAAAAATAAGAGGCAAAGCATTTTTTTTCTAATTTGTTATTCTTATTTGATTGAGCAATTGTTTCCAAGTTCAGTTTATAAATAGAGTTTAATTTTGATGCACTGACAGCGTAAAGCATTTTACACAGTCGTGCAATCATATCCGTTCTTTTGGATAACCATTCATGCGGTCAATGTGAAAAATAGTTATTTTTAGTGATATGTCATTGCGTAATTGGATGCATGTGTAAAACTATTTTATAACTGTTAGTGTATCAAAATTAAATTCTTATAAATTTTTGTAGTTCGTATTTTAAGTTAATTTTATAAGTACACCATTCCACATGTCAAAGACAATTCTTTTTAATAGCTTTGTAGATACTAATAGCTTTTATATTTAATTTGTTTTGCAATACGATAAAATTCATTGTTTAATTAAGAATTATTTGATAAAAATGTTTGAAAATGAATTGGTAAAAAAAAGGTCTATTTCTTCTCAAATTTATTTGAAATTGAGGAATCAAGTGGAATATATTTTCCGGCTACACACACGTGCAAAATATCTTTTATGTATAGTACATACGGTCGACGATTTTAAAATTTCGGATGATACATTTTAATTCGCTTGCCCATGCTAATATACTGAAACAAACAAATGAACGATTCTACTTATTTCGTACGTAGTTAATTTATAACCCGCATAAAATTGTTTTTCTTTTAATTTTAAGTTTCGTCAAGAAATTGTATAATAGTATCATTTTATTGATAACAAAAATTTTAACAGTATATTTATAAAAATATTTAAAATTGTATTATGACTTTTTTTAAAGGTATATCCTTTTATCAATATACTACTATTAGTTTTATCGTTTAACATAAAATAAATGAGTAAATTCTCTTTATTTTATATACATACAAAGTTATAATTTCTTATATTATTCACTCATTTGTCCTTAATTTGGTACTTTTAATTCAATTTTTTTGTTTAATTAGATGTTATTAGACTCTTGACTGAAAAAGAAAAATTTATATTATGGTTAAAAATAGAGAAAAATGACTAATACATTATGATTGATCTTCATGATTTGCGGTATGTAAAATTTTAATATTTTAATATAAAAAATATCTTTTGGTTATAATTATGTGTTGTGGTGCAAAATTTTTTTTTTATGTATTACTACTTATTTTTTTTTAATTCTCGCTTTCATTCAAAAATGAGAAAAAAAGAAGATGCCCGGTGTGGTATCAATTTATAATCTAATTACTTGATTATCTATATAATCACCAAATAACCGAATACATAATTATTCTCTAATTTACAAAATTTAACAAAAATATTGGTAAGCATATTGATTTAACATTTATTTATATATTTTATTTATTTATGTTATATTTAATTTATAATCATATTATATCTATTGTTATCAATATATTTTTTTAAAAATACCATTAATATTAGTACATGGTGTAATAAATAAATTGAATGATAGAAACACGTAATTATATTTTTTTCAGTCAAGATTTAGTAAGATACTGTAATTTAGACTTGCAATATTAGTATATTAATAGTGAAGTGGAGAAAAAAAAATATAATATCATATCAAAAAAATTTTAAATCATAATTATAATTTATGATTGAAATTATAATTTAAATATTTTGAACGGAATAATTTTATTTAGAGAATCCATAATTCAAACATAATTTTATACATTTAATAACTACATTCAAATTAATACACTTAATACCATATTAAAAAAATAACAATGCACATCATATTATTTATTTATTAACTAAATTATTATAATTTAAATTAATTTTAATAGATTAATTTAAAATTATAATTTTAATATTATCACGTAAATGGCATGAATTATTATACTTGTTAATAATTAAAAGGCAACTATATTAAGTTGATAAAAAAAAGTCACTAATCAATCACTTAATATGAATGCGTAATTAGTGTTTATAAAAATAATTTAATTATAGTATTGTAACAATTTGATCATTTAGTTGAAAAAAATATAAATCAATATTTATAAATATATGGATGACTTATTTTGATATCTATAAAACAATTCTTTTTAATTAAGGACGGATCTAGAAAAGCTATATAAAAAAAAGGTGGAACATGAGTTAAGTGTATAAATAAATATGATTAACGATTTATCACTAACTTGTAAGCACTTTAATAGGCAGTTAGTTTGGAGTTTTAAAACATAAAATATTTAAAGGACAATAAAAGTCAATCCAAATCAATTTTATTTTAATTTATTTTATGTTTATTAATTATTACTAAAATAAATAAATAATATAATAGCTATAATAAGTATTTAGTTATTAATTTTATATACATAAAATTATAAATATTAAATTAATTAAATAAACTAATTTTAAATTATTAATTTTCTAACATTACTATTTAAAATATATTTCTATGACTAAAATGAGAATTTAAACTCCATTACAACTAGCTATACTTTAAATTAGTTCTTTATTCAAATTTTTTATTACATTAATTTAAAAAACTAAAATAAATATATTTAAATAGATTTATTATTTTTTTAAAAAATTTAAATACAAATTTATAAAAATAGATTAATTAAAATTAAAATTTAAAATAAAAAAATTAAATCTTGCTAACACATCCCAAATAAAATTCTAAAATATTCAAAATCAATTTTTATAGTAAAACCTTTTTTCAATAAAAATTCAGAGTTATGTTCGTCTTCCCCTCCTCATTTGTTATCGCTTTTGTCTTATTCCGAGCCATGCACCTCCCCTGTGACGATATCCTTCATCGGAGAGCGCACCTCCGTGCGCCTCCTCTGTTGACCCACTTCCTCCTTTGTCTCTGGTCTTCTCGCCGTGCCTCCTTCATTGACCCACTGCCTCCCCCATCCTCGGTCTCCTCTCCTGCGGTGCGCGCCTCCTTCATCGACTCACTACCTCGTCCGTTAACGAATCTCAATAACCTCATCTCCTTTAAATTTTAGATGTGTGTATGCTCTGGTTAGTAGAATTTTTTTGTCTCATCTATTCTTTTTTTAGTTAATAAAATATCCTATTTTTTTTAGTTTATGTATAATTTTGGATGTATTTGTGGTATATATTATAGATGTGTTTATGTTAAGAATATTTTTTTTACTATCCTATTTGATTTAAAATTTATTACTTCCTTTACAATTACTGGATTAGCAGAATCCTTTTTTTTAATTTAAACATTTTATTTTTTTGATTTAAAATTTATTACTTCCTTTACAATTTCTGGATTAGCAGAATTCTTTTTTTTTTAATTTAAACATTTTATTTTTTTAATTTATGTATAATATTGGATGTGTCTAGTGTTTTTTTTATGTGTTTGTGTTGAAAATTTTTTTTACACTACTCTATTTATATACGTGGGTTTTATAATATTAATGTAATTTAGATTTATAAATATCTAATTTTAGATGTGTTTATATTATTTGTATTAATTTTAGAGAAAGTTGTCTGATGCCCAGCTTAATGAGAGAGAGTGTGCTAGAGAAAATATGGTAATAAACTGACCATAACCTTACAATAAAGAGAGGGAAAAAAATAAAAATAACTGCTTTATTATATTAATAGAAAATTAGAAAAATTTTAGTTGATAAAGTTTAAACTAAATCCAATTAATATCTTATTTATATGAAAAATAGAAGTGTATTTTAATTAAAAATAATTAAATAATATTATTTAAATTAAAAGACTAACCAAAAATTGAATTTTAAAGGATATGTAGTATTTTTTTTTAAACTTAATATGTGTAAATATAAAATTTAAATAAAGATCAATATTAATAAAGTATATGATTAAATAAACATGTAATATGTGTTAATAAAAGATTTAGAAGTTTTTTTTTTTACATTTTCTTTTGGATTTTTAACTTAATAAGGGCATGTAAGACAAATTTACAATTTATTAAGATATAAAATTGATAGATAAACCAATATTAAGAATTTTATTTTCTGTTACATTTGGTTTTTTTAGGTTTTTTATAAGTGTGTCTATATATATATATATATATATATATATATAATATAATATAATATAATTTTTAATTATGTTAAGTGTATATTAAAATTAAATTAGTCTAAAATTAGATATTAATATAAAATATATATTAAAAATAAATTAAATTATATACATACATAAAAACATATATTAGTTGATTTTGATTGTTAATTTTAATGTGTAAATAATATTTTTAATAATTTTATATTAGAGCCATCAAAACGAGTGGGTGAGTTATTCAAACAAATTAAACGTGTCGTCGCAAGTAATAATGAGTTAAAATTAAAAGAACGAGTAAGTTAATATTTTACATATAGCAGGTTTCGAAAGTTAATTATACATTTTCAAATATAAAACTAACTAATAAAATTGGAAAACTTAGTTAACAAATTACAATAACAAATCTTAAAGGAGAAACTAACCTCCCTTTTGGAAAATAAAACAGAAATTAAGTGATGGGGAGTGGTACTCTCTGGTACATACACAAAAGACGTAGGGACAGCAATGTTTGAGGACAATAGTGATTACTAATAACTAACCACAGGAAAGTCACATAAAGGGAAGTAATGGATAAAACTGGCCATATATAGAAGATTTGACTCAGAAAGGTTCAATTCAAAGGCTCCACGACTCTTTTAGAGTTTTAGTTATCTGATTTAATCCAAACATATATTCAATAATTACAAAATCGTGCTTCCAAGTTCCAATCCGTTGGAAATTATTTTTCTATGTATTAATTGTATTACTATTCTAAGTTTCAATTCCTATAGTAGCTATCGACCTAAATTTTGGCCCATCATTGCTATTGTAGAAGGAGGAGGTCAAATCAAAGTTTCAGTTGTTTGAGCAAAATGTGTAAAGGACTTTTATCATGTATCTCCAAAGATCGAGTTGTTTCGATGGTTTGTGTTATTGAGTACGCGGATCATGTATAGGCTAAACATGTTAGGCGTCGAGTAGTCTAACATTAAAAATTGGATCTAATTATATTATATTATAATATCAATATAATTTGTGTTTATATATATTTTTTATCAAATACTGTTGGATATTACTGTAATGCTATTATTATTTACTGTGAGTGGGTATTGTTATTTTTTTTATTCCTACAAATAAAAAATTATATGTTTTATTCTTATCATTTGATATTTACTGTGAGTGGGTATTGTTATTTTTTTTATTCTTACAAATAAAAAATTATATGTTTTATTCTTATCATTTGATATCAGAATTCAGTTTTAAATATTTGGTTATAATTTATTTAAAACATGGTTAAATAATTCTATTAGAATAATAAATTTGAATGAACTAATTATTATTTATGGAAGAAAAAATTAAAAAATTTATTTTTTGTCAAAAATCTACATTTATTCATATTTTTTACATAAAAATTGGAGTCTAAAATAGATGAAGAATGAAAGTTTGAACACCAACAAATTTGTGATTTTATTAAATAATGGGAATCTAAAATTTTGTGGAATCAAATTGAATCCGTGTATGCTTCCAAGTTTGGCAATAATAAATTGTACTTGTTGAATATGTTAATGAATTTGAGATACAAGATATCACAAAAATTAGATCACTTGAATAAATTTGAATGGATTCTTGATTAGTTGTCAATCATTGAAATTAAGTTTGAAGACCAAGTTTAAAGATTGTGGTTGCTAAATACTCTATCGGATTCTTAGGAGACATTTCGTATCTCTCTTACTATTTCTCCTCCAAATGGTAAAGTAAGCATACAACTTGTTAAAGGTGGCATTTTAAATGAAGAGATGAGAAGAAAGACACAAAATTTATCGTCACAATCTGAAATGTTAGTCATTGAAAATGGGGAGAAAAATCAAAGTAGAAGTAAAAAAGATAGAAATAAAAGTAGGAGTAAATTCAAGTCAAGATACAAGAATATTGAGTGTCAATACTGTCATAAAATGGATCATATAAAAAAATATTTCTTTCTTTGGAAAAAGAATAACAAAGGTAAGTAAGAAAAAAATATGATGGTGATAATGATCGTGTATCTACTATTTCAGATGATCTTCTTACTGTTGATATTGCTGATTATGAGTACAAGGTCAATCTTATTTCTGATGATGAGTTCAGTTGGATAATCGATAGTGGTGTCTTAATACATGTTACAACAAAGAAGGAGTTTTTCATTTCTTATATTCTATTAATTTTAGAGTGCTTAAAATGGGTAATGATGGCTTGGCCAAGGTGATTGGTGTAAGAGATGTATGTCTTGAGACTAATATGGGAATGAAGTTGCTATTCAAAGATGTTAGATATGCTTCAGATGTTCACTTGAATTTGTTTTCAGTTAAAAGGCTTGATAATGAAAGCTTTGTAAACATTTTCGGCTTTGGACAATAGAAGCTTACTAAAGGCAACTTAGTGGTGGCTCGAGAAAAAGGTACTTCAAATTTGTATGTGATGCATGCCATGATTACAAAAGGTAGTGTGAATGCGGTTGAAAGTAAAGAAGTTTGTACCTTTGTCATAGAAGACTTGGTCATATTAGTGAAAAATAACTTAATTGTTTGGCTCGAAAGGATGTTTTTTCCAGTTTAAAGAATGCAAAGTTGGAGAAATTTTCTCATTGCATGGTTGAAAAATAAAGAAGATTATCCTTCAAAAAGCATCAACCTTTAAGAAAATCAGACTTCTTAAAATTGGTGCACTCTGATATTTGCGGTCTTTTGAATGTACAATCTTTTAGTGAAACTATTTATGTTATTATTTTTATATATGATCATTCAAGAAAGCTTTAGACTTATGCTTTGAAGACAAAGAACCAAATTTTGGATAAATTTAAAAAATTTCAAGTTTTGGTTGAGAGACAAACAGATAAAAAATTGTAATGTATTTGTACTAATAATGGTAGTGAGTATCGTAGACCATTTAATGAGTATTGCAAGAAGCAAGGTATTAGGCATGAAAAGACACCTTCTAAAACACTTCAAGGTAGCGTTTGGTAGAGAGACAGAGACTGAGAGATTGAGATTAAGAGACAGAGACTGAAATAAATTTCAGTATTCTGTTTGGTGCAAAGTGAGAGATAGAAATTGAAACAAGAATAAAACTCTAATTTAATTTGGACAAAGGATAAAATTGAAATTAATTAATTGAAATGAAGGTATTTTAGGTATAAATGTTATAAAAATTTCAGTCTCCGTCTCTAAAAATTTCAGTCCCCTGTGTCCCTATTTTTTGGAGGTACTGAAATACTGAAATTTTAGGGACAGAGACAGAAATTTTAGTACCAGTTTATGAGCCAACAAACATGATATTGTGTCTCATCTCCCAGTCTCTGTCTTAGTACCTCAACACAAACGCTACCAATTGAACGGTTTAATAGAAAGGATGAATAGAACACTGATTGAAAAAGTTAAGTGTATGCTTCCTGAAGTTAAGCTACTTAAAGTCTTTTGGGATGAAGCGCTACTTACAGTGGCTCATGTGATTAATCTGAGTCCTACAATTACTTTGGACAATGATGTTCTGAATCATATTTAGTCGGCCAAAGATGTCTCGTATGGTCACTTGAGAGTCTTTGAATGTAAATTATTTGTTCATGTTTCAAAGGATGAGAGGTCCAAGTTGGATGTGAAGACAATGCAGTGCATTTTTATTAGGTACGGTCAAGATGAATTTGGTTACAGACTTTATGATCTAGATGAAAAGAAGCTTGTAAAAAGCCGTGATGTAGAATTTATTGAAGACCAGACCATTGAAGAGAGTAGTGACTTGACTGATATAGATTGAGTTTAGTTGCCTCCTTCACTAGAACTAGCAAAAAATCAAGACCAAGAGCATATGCAGCAAAATGTGCCTTTGGTTTTCGATGATCAGCATATGGGAGATCTAATTGATGCTCCAGCTAATAATGATGCTGATAATCAACCTGAGCTACCTGAAGATCCACCACTTTTCCATTTTAGAAGGTTTATTAGAGAGCGGCGACCTTCAACGAGGTATCCTTCGAAGGAGTATGTGATATTTACTGATGGGTATGTGTTTTTGACTGATGGGAGAGAACCTGAATGTTATGAGGAAGTTATGAAAGGTGATGACAATAAGAAATGGTTTGATGCAATGCAAGATGAAAAGTAATTCTTGCATGATAATTAAACATTTAAACTTATGAAGTTGCCAAAAGAAAAGAAACTTTTGCAGAACAGGTGTGTTTATAGGTTAAAACATGAAGAAAATTCTCAATCTTTGCGGTATAAAGTTAGATTGGTAGTCAAAGGTTACAGGTAGAAAAAGAGAGTTGATTATAATGAATCTTTTCACCAGTTGTGAGAAGATCTTCTGTTAAGATTGTTTTAAGTTTGGCTGCAAGTCTTGATTTAGAGATAGAACAGATGGATGTGAAAACTACTTTCTTTCATGGTAATCTTAAGGATGAAAATTGTATGGAACAACATAAATATTTCAGAGTAAAGGCAAAGAAGATTATATTTGCAAACTGAAGAAGAGCTTATATAGCTTGAAACAAGATCCGAGACAATGGTACAAGAAGTTCGAATCTGTTATGAAAGAACAAAGCTATAAGAAGACTACTTCTGATTATTGTGTATTTGTTAAACAATTTGCTAATACTGATTTTATAATCCTTTTGATATATGTTAATGAGATGCTTATTGTTGGTCAGAAGACTTCTAGAATTTACATATTGAAGAAGCAACTTGCAATGTCATTTATAATGGAGGACCATGGGCTAGTAAAGAAGATTCTTGGTATAAGAATCGAGCATGATAAAAAAGATAATAAATTTTGGTTATCACAGAAAAAATACATACATAGAGACAATGTTGCACAGGTTCCAAATGAAGAAAATAAAGACCATTAGTACTCCTCTTGCTACACACTTCAAATTGAGTTACAAGCAAAGTCCGTCAAGTGAAGAAGAGAAAAAAGACATGGAAAAAAATTCTATATGCACCAGTCATAGGTAGTTTAATGTATGCCAAGTGTGCACAAAATCAGATATAGCTCATGTTGTTGGTTGTGTTAGCCATTTTGTTTCAAACTCAGAAAGAGAACATTGAAATACTGTAAAATAGATAATGTGATATCTTCGTAGTACTTTTAGCATGAAGTTGTGTTATGAAAGTGAGATGCCTATTCTAGTTGGTTACACTGACTCAGATATAGCAGGAGATATTGATTCTAGGAGGTCCATTATTTTAGATTTCTTGATCAACTTTGTGGGTAGAGGTGTCTTGTCAATTGAAATTGCAAAAATATGTTGCTTTGTCCACTACCGAGACCGAATTTATTGTTATTACCGAAGCGTGCAAGAAAATACTTTGGATGAATAAATTCTTAAAGGAACTCGGATTTGCTCAAGAGAGGTACGTGTTTTTTTTTTATGTGATAGTCAAAGTGTTATACATCTTGGTAAAAACTCAATTTTTTCATTCTTGATCCAAACATATTGATGTGAGGTATCATTGGATACATAGTGTTTAGCATGTTAAGCTATTGGAACTTGAAAAAGTTCACACTGATGAGAATAGTTCTGATATGACGACTATAGCATTACCAAGGTGGAAGTTTGAAGTTTGTTGCTTGATCGTCGGATTGGCGGTTACCTCCACATGGTTGTAAGGGGGAGATTTGTTGGATTTTTGGGCTTCATTCCTATGTGGAGAAAAAGTCCATATGTTAGTATCCAAGCCCATGGTTCTCTTGAAGTGGATGAGTGAGTTAGAGCTGAGGAGGAGATGTTTTATTTGTAAGAGAACACCAAATACTAGAGAGCAGAGAAGAGACAAAGTTATTTTCGCACATATACAAAGCTGTCTCTGTAAATTGGTTGCTACAGATTCGTTAACCGTTGGATCAAGCTCACATTTGGATAATGTTTTCTAGAGACCTGGTTCTTCATTTTTACCATTCATATCTTCAATTCGATGTCTATAACTAGAGATATTGGCCACGCACAACAGCTCTATTTTTATATTATTTTTATGTTTTTGTTCTTGTTTTGCAAGTTTTGATGTTTGAATTTTTTGACTTGTTGTATGCATATTTTGTGCAGTAATTTGTGACTTTTTTGTATCCTATTTTTTTTATCATGATAGAATTATTTTTTAGTTTTGGTGATTCATGATTTTTATTTTTCATATCGAGGGTTTTCATGTTAAAAATTTTACTATATTAGTTTATCTTTAATTTTTCATATGTGAAAAATTGTTAAGTAACAAGTGTCACTAGTATAAAAATTAATTTTACATTAAAAAAATTATAAAATAAAAAATTCATTAATTTAAGATTTTAAAATTTTGAGATAGATATAATGTGTTCGCATCTTATATTTACCCAACAAATACAATACTAAGAAGGACAACTAAACCCATATCAATTTAATACTCGGATCCGATCCTCAACCCCTTAAAAAGAATGGTGTTTTGTTAACAGCACGGGGAAATATTTTGTCCTTATATAAAATAATTTATAAAATAATTATATAACTAAATACTCACGTGATTTCATTTCTTCAAATTATTACTTTTTAATTAAATATTTAGAAAAAAATATAGAATTAATTAAGTTGATAAATATTTAAAATTTTAACTAATGATCTTGAATTTAAATCTTGATCTTTTAAAAATAAAAAATTATTTAAATTTTTATTTTTTTTAAGTTGTGCAAAATAATTATTTTTTAGAGTCAAAATAGGTAGTCAAAATTTCAACGAGAATATATTATTGAAAAAGCAAAAATTTTTTGCTTTGCTTTCCAAGTATAGGATCCACGTTTGGTGATGATAAGTTGACAACTAATAAGGCCAGGGCAATCCAAATAGATACCTAGTCTTTCAGGAAAAAAATGTCAAGTGATAAACAACAGAGTAAGGATTATGTATTCTTAATTAATTTGGGCTAACCGAATGATTAATTAATTTATTTATTTAAATAAATATTAAAAATTTAAATTTTATCATGTACAATGTACTTACAATAAATTTTTAAATAAAATTTTATTCTTGTGAGGCCAAACAAAATTGGCGACAGTGATTCTGTAGGCCAGGTGAAGATGATTAATCACTCTATTTGATTTGGTGGTAATGTCTTAGGTCTCCAGGTGTCTTAGTTGAGGACAGTTGCCCAAAGAACTTCTTCTATGTCATGTTTGCTTTGTCTTGTTTATTTTATGGTATCTATTCTGATATAGAATAAAAATGTATAAAGAATATCGAAAGAATAAGATAGATGGCCTATGTCGTGGATTCCACCGTTTAAAAGTATTTAATAAAATATGATTATAGATTTGTTGTATTTTTTTCTGTATTTTATGTATATTATTATTTTGTATCTAAATAGTAGCCTGTTTTATTTGCTTTGTTGTCATGCTTTTGTACATGCTATTCAGATGTATTGGAATTTTATTCTCTGAAAAGAACAAAAGAAGTGTACATATTAAGTGAAAGGTAATAGATTAACCCTACTAACGTAGATTTAATTTGCTAACAAGTCTTACTTCAAAGATTTTTTTTTTTTGGGTGTACTTACTTCAAAGATATTTGCTTTAACATTAGAAAGGAGAAAGGTGTGTTTAACTTTTTTGAACGACTTTTTTTATGTTTGGTTATTTTTTTTCACATTCTAAATTCACATTCAACGTAAAATTAGAAGTTTTAATTAGGGTTAAGTATTTTTTTCGTCTTAAGATTTGAGGTGAAAATCGAAATTATTTTTGATCTTTTTTTATTATTAAAATCATTTTTAACGTTACAAAATATTATAAAATCGTCCTTTTCTATTTTAATTATATTTTTTTGATCAAATTACCCTTAACTATTAAAAATAATAATATTAAAAAAAGAAAAAGACTGAAGTCTGAATACTGAGCCACTTTCCTCTTCGACACAGACTCTCTGGTCACTTCCCAACCCTAATCTCTTCAACCTTCTTCCTACGAAGTACAAATGCCACCGTCAAACGAAGCCGTCACGGGTTGAAGCATCACCGTCGCGGATCAAAGTGTCACCGTCACTGAAGCGTTGGCGTTGTCTGGTCGTCAGCTTGGCGTCGTCGTGGTCATCAACTTGTTGTCGTCACTGTCACTGAAGTGTCGTCGTCTAGCTTTGGCCTTATGTGCTCTCCCGCGGTGAGTACTGACTACTGAGGAATTCTGTTCTTCAATCTTTTTGAGTTTTTGTTCTTCCATTAATTTTGAGTTTCTGTGCTCTGGCCTTCTGTCATCTTCAGGACCAAAAGCACGTTTCCCTCCCACAACAACTAACACATCAAGATCGGCCCAGCCATTCCATCGCATCGCCTGGATCTGTTTTCACCTTCTCTTCATCTTCCTCGCCTTTTTCTCGTCAATTTTGTTGCCGTCGTGCCTCCAGTGGCTGCTCGATTTTTTCGCTGTGGCAGTGAGTCCCTGTATTCCCTTCCCTGTTTCCCTGTTCTGGATATCCCGCTGTTTAATTTTCATTCTTGATTTTTCAGTATCTATTACAGACAATGCTTTCGACTTTCTTTGGATAATTGATTAATTGTAATAATGAATAATATAGGTTTTGAATTTTAGATAAGCAATCTTGATATTTGATGGAATGACTTATTGATTAGTTTTTAAATTTAGACCTTTTTATGGAATTGTTTTGGACAAATCTACCAATTCTATACACCTGGAGTGAGAAGTTTATGGATTAGCAATGACGATATGGTGTTTTTGTGCAGCAGCTTGGGAAAGAATCAGAGCGAAAAAGAGATGCTGGGGAGTGGGGTGGGGTGGTGTTTTTCTTTTTTTAATATTATTTTTATTAATAGTTAAGGGTAATTTGGTCAAAAAAATATAATTGAAGTAGTAAATGACGATTTTATAACATTTTGTAACGTTGGGGATGATTTTAATAACAAAAAAGGTCAGAGACGATTTTGATTTTTACCTCAAACTTTAAGGATGAAAAAAGTACTTAACCCTTTTAATTACCTTTCACTTAATAGATGCATAACAATGTTTAATAGAAAAGTATAGGTAGACAATAACATTACTGAACAATGTGAACAATGGGATTAAAAAAGTAAATTAATCCTAAATTTAATTAGTGGCATGAATAATTAATATCTAATAACAACCAAATTTCAAATTTTAAAAAAATAAGAGTTTTCACATTGGTGAATTGAGGTTTTGCAACTAGCCTCCGATATTATCTTCATCTCGCTGGACCCTCCCCCCGCTGGACGCCAGCCATCGCCGCACATCCGCAGCTGATGTCGCCTCCCTCTACGTAGACCTTCGAGTAGCCCGCCGTTCCCTGAATTTTTTTCCCTACAACTCCTAATCCCACGCACCATGTAGGCCCCGCAGCCCACCGCGTCCACCGTCACCGCTTCTTCGTCTCCGACTGATCCACCCAAATACAGGGGAGAGTTGCGGCTGCCGTTTCATACGTACGTAGCCTCTGACAGCCACTTCAATGGAGTCCAATTTTGATGAACCGATTTGTCATGCCCCAGCTTCCTTCACCGACGACAATACCACGCATTCAAGTGACGATCTTTTCAATTCTTGCAACGTTGAAGGTGAAAAGTCTAACAAGGTAAGTAATGTATGTTGGTGCAATGGGACATATGTTTATTTTCATATGAATGGGATGGTTATTCTAAGCCCAACATTCTTAAACATTGATGATATTCAATCAAAAATTTTTTTATGTTGTTTTGGTCCATCAATATAGTAATTAGTTAAAGGGTAATAAAGTATAGATCAAGTTCTAAAGAAGAGGATGATGAACATTTATTTACTTGATCCGATAAATTATTATGTTACCTTTTTAATGTTATACTGAAATTCGTTCAGTATATGTTTAGTGTTAATTGAGAAAACATTGCACATGGTTGCCATTAGAATGTTTAGAATCCCCATCCCTATGCTCCCATGCCATGCATTGGCTACATATGTAAGGAAAATATAACAGCTAATAATGAGCTTTTTGACTTTTCAAAGTAAAGAAGAGGACTTGGTTGTGGGTTGTGTAGGTATGCTTCAGATGTAGTGGACCCATGCATGCTCTATATAAATAATTAATATAAGGCTAACTAGTTAGGTGGGACTTTTTATGAGTACACGTCTCATTGTTATGATTTCTTTTAATTCATTTATAGTATTAAATTTTTAATGATATTCTTAGAAAAAGTATTAATAAAATCTTTTTTGTTGAAATTTGTTTAATAGTACGGTATGTAATTAGTTTGTTTGTTTGTGTTTGTTTATGTATCTTTGATTGTAGGCCATAAAATGTACGGACATTACTGAGTTTGAAAGTGATGACACGGATCTTGTTGATAAGATTTAGACTCTAGTATATTGCTATTTTTTGTGAACCGCATGTTTGAATTTACTATTAATCCTCATGTTCATCGAATGATGTCTGTTTTAAACTGATTCGCAGTTACCGGATCACAATTGCCTTGCCGAAGACGAAATACCAAGAGTTGGCATGCGTTTTGAGCATTTAAAGCTGGCCCAGGATTTTTATGCAACCTACGCAAAGAAAGTTAGTTTTGTAAGTAAAATACGGAACACAAATTTTGACAGGATGACAAAAGAACCAATTAACCAATCTATTCATTATAATCGGAAGGCTTTTGTGGATATCGTGTCCAAGCACCCACACGAAAGAACACGGTTGCAACTGTGGGATGCACAACAAGGATATATGCAAAGTTTGACAGGGAGAAGCAAGATTGGGTCTTGTTGAAGGTTGATTACAGGCACTCGCACCCATGTTCAACTAAAAAGGTGGTGCATTACCATGAGAATAGAGAGTTGACCATGCATACGAAATGCATGATTGAGGTTAATGATGAGGCGAGCATTAGACCCAACAAGATATTTCTAGCATTAGCTAATGAGGTTGGTGGGCCGTCGAACCTGGGCTTCTTAGAGAAGGATGTTAGGAATCACATCTCATCATGACTCCGATCCACTAATGTCAACACTGTTGTCAAGGAGATGTTGAATTACTTCATGCGAATGAAGGAGATAAATCCGAACTTCTTCGACGTGGTGAATGTGGACAATTATTACAAATTTAGGAGTGCAGTTTGGGTGGATGCAAGGTGCAGGGAGTCTTATGCATACGATAGAGACGTGGTGTCATTTGATACCACATACAGCACGAACCGGTAAAATTTGTTTACATTGACGTTTTTTACCTTTTTGTTATTTTATATTAGTTGGATGTTAATAAATGTGGTTGTTTTTACTTTAAGCATGGTTTACCGTTTGCCTCTTTCGTCGGTGTGAACCACCATGAAAAGTCTACTTTGTTAGGCTGTGCTCTACGAGGCAGCGAGAAGATCCCGAGTTTTAAGTGGGTGTTAACGCAATGGCTTAAGTGCATGGGAACTACACCGCAGGAAATCATCACAGACCATTGCAGGTTCATATTTGGTACAATTAGGAAGGTCCTACCCAATACACGCCAATGTTGGTGCATCTGGCATATAACGAAAAAGATACCGTATAAGCTCGATGGTTATGCTAGGTTCAAAGAGTTGAATGCTGAGTTGAATCACATTATATGGAACCCTCGGTCGATTGAGGCTTTTGAGGATGGTTGGGCTGAATTCATTGATGAGTTCAACTTACATCACAACACATGCCTTTCAGGTTCGTGTCTTTTAAGTTAAATCATGTATCATAATTGCGTAGATGTTGTAATGTTGTTGTATTTTGTTTTGAAATTCTATTCCTTATGCGGGGTTCTATTTTTGGGTGGTTTGTTTTGTGTAGACCTATTTGAGGACCGACGAATGTGGGTGCCGATCTTTTTCAAGGGTCAATTTTGGGCTACTATGAGGAGTACGCAAAGGAGTGAAAGTATGCACGCATTCTTTGGTGGATACTTATATTGCAAGATTAGCTTGGTTTAGTTCATCCACGAGTTTGACAATGTGCTTGGAAACATGGAGCATAAGAAACTGGAAGACGATATTGTAGACTCGAGAGGAATAATCCCATGTGCAACTAGCTCAGCCATTGAAAGACAATTTCAACAAGAGTACACCAACGACATGTTTAGGGATGTCCAAACGGACTTTGGCAAGAAGGCTGATTGCAATATTCATGCCGTTTATGAACAGGGTGACTCGGCTTGGGAAACAGTGGAAGAGAAAACACTAGCCTATGAGAAGACCCAGTATGTTATGTGTAACGTCTATTTTGACCATTCGACTCACGAGGTTCGATGTGAGTGCAACTTGTTCAAGAGTACAGGTATACTATGTTGCCATTGTCTTGTAGTACTTTCCTCTTACAAAGTGAATAAAGTGTCTTCCTTCTATGTTCTTTCTCATTGGAGCAAGAAAATAAAGTGCAAGCACACCTACATTAAGAGTAGCCACGACGTGAGACGTTCGGATGAGAGCCACAACTTATTTAGAGGGTTGTGTGCAGGAATTTATGAATGGTGACAATGAAGCAGACATGTTGTATGCTGCTTTGGACGATGCAAGGGTCAAGCTAGTTGATTATCGTGTCAAGTTGCGGAATAAGACTGTCGCTGATGCACACACTAACATCGCCACAGAGGACATTCAAGGCCTATCGAAGGTAACCACAAATGGTCGGCCAAAAGGTAAAAGGTTTGGATATGAGTTGGAAAAGTCGATCAAGAAATTCATGCAGAGAAAGCAGAAGAGTTCAGGCCAGGTAGGTATCGTAATTAATTTAAAGCTTCACCTTTAGTGCATAGTTGATTAATAAGATAATGAATTGTTTTCGTTTGAGTTTGTTTCTTTTAGGACAATCGTGTAGAATCTTGCAGAAACATAAATTTAGATGCTCCTGCTCAGTAGATTCGTCCACAAAGACTTGGTGGATTCATGTTCTTGTTAAACTCTTTCGGCAATACCTAGACTGTTTTGGACACAGAATCCGCTATGTTATATTAGAGGTCCTTTTTGTTAGTTGTTCTAACTCAATATGTATGTTTGATGGTTATTTTGTAGTGTGCGTTGTTGATGGTCAGATGTATATGAAACTGGTATTCTATGAGTTTGGCTTCTTGCTACTTGCGCGCGGCTGGCGTGTTTTTATTTTTTATGTGGTTTGACTGGTTATAGGCTAATGTTAAATGAATACATATTGTGTTCGAGTTATCGAAAGAATACAATAGTGAGTACTTTCTTCATTAAGGAATTACTTGATACATAATCCGGATGTTCAATGGAATAGGGTTGTAGATAGTTATTTTGATTCTGTATTGGACGGTTATTTTGTAGTAATACTTAACTACATTTAACAATGGTTGAAGACACCTGGATATTCATCTTCGTATGTGTTCACATGGTTACCGTAATATTATCTTTGGTAATTGTTTGATTGCTTTTGGTTTAACTAATTACCATTTGAGAGACTTTAAATGTTGAATTCACTAGGTACCCGGATGGTTATTTTGTAATGGCCTTGGTGTGGGGTGTATAATTAGTTACAAGTAGTCTTGGCTGGATGTTCGATTCAATAGGCCAGCGGATGGTTATTTCTATTGGTACCCAGATGGTTATTTTGAATAGTCATGCTGTAGTGTGTGTGATCAGTTACAAGTATTTTAATATGGATGCTTGATTCAATAGGCTTGCGGTTGTTTATTTCTATTAGTACCCAGATGGTTATTCTAAATAGTATGGGTGTAGTGTGTGTGATCAGTTACAAGTATTTCAATCTAGATGTTTGATGAGTGGATATTTGATACGCTTTTTGGCACTGTTTTCTTAGTGTTTTTAGTATATTTGTTAAGTTTTATTATGTTTTGATAAGTTTTAGAGCAAAATTCACATTTTGGATACTACTTTGAGCTTTTGTATTTTTCTTATAATTTTAGGTGATTTTTGAGTGAAATTGGCAAGTTTTGGCAAAGTCTGATTCAGAGGCGAAGAAAGGACAGTAGATGCTTTCAAATCCTAACCTCCATATATTCAAATGAGCATGTCTGGAGTTACAGAGGTCCAATTGATGCATTCTCAACGGTGTTGGAAATCTAACTGCCAGGACTTCCTAAAAATATATAATGATCTATACTTTTCTTTGGATTGGACTTCCCAAAATGGGCGTTGAATGCCCAAACTATCCCCTTTTTTGGCGTTCAACGCCCAAACAAGACCAACCTCCCAAGTTGAACGCCCAAACTGGCGTTCAACACCACCAAGGGAGCAAGAAAGCAGCATGGACACTCTCTAGTGGGTGTTCAACGCCCAATCAACCAAGTTGGACGCCAAGCTCAGTCTAAACACTCACCAAGTGGATTTTAGCACTTCTTAGCTTATTTTATTTCCTTTTTGTAATTTAGAACAATATCTTTTAGGTTTAGTCTTAGAGTTTTTATTATAAATAAGGGACTTCTTTCTTCCTGAGGATTATGCCTCCCGAGAGGGGAGAAGCACATACAAATTACTTTTTCTATTTTCTCTGTAAAGCATGAGCAACTAAACCTATTAAGTTAAGGTTAGGAGCTCTGCTGATTCCTATGGATTAATGCAATTACTTTTCTACTTCAATCTATGTTTGATTCTATTCTATGATGCATTGTTGTTCTTCATCCTTATGAAATTGGGATATTACCCCCTGTTCTACATGAGTTCTTTACGAGTCTTGGCCCGGATAGTATTGAGCTAAAGTTTGATAGTGCATCATGGGTTCCAACAAGTTACTTGGGCTAATTGGGATATGTAACATGAAATTCCGTTAGTCAGGGGTAATTGAGGTTCTTGTGGCTCTAAGGACTAGAATTATAGAGCGTCGTTCTCTGATCCAGAAGATCCAACCTTGTCTGTGGCGTTTTGAGTAGGATCATCAAGAAATTGAATTGCGCGCACTTCACCCTCTCCTAGATTGATCTAGCCTGTTCAGGTGTTTGGTTTGGACATGAGGAGATTAATGATCATGATCAATGGCTTAATCATTTAGAGCCTTGCTATTGAAGGAATCATTCATCGCTTGAGTAGTTAGTATGACGCGTTAATCCAGAAGAATAAGCATCTCCAAAGCCTTAACTGATTTCTCCGTATTATTTCTACCTTTTATTGTTATTGCTTGTTTTTGCGCCTACAACAAACAACAACTATCTTTCTATTTGCCATACTAAAATCTGTAGGATAACCACAGCTTGCTTAATCCAGTAATCCTCGTGGGATTCGACTCTCACTCATCTGAGGTATTACTTAGACGACCCAGTGTACTTGCCGGTTCAGTTGTGCGAGTCACCAATTCGCGCACCATTGTTCGATTCAAAAGGCTAGCGAATGGTTATTTCTATTGGTACCCAGATGGTTATTTGTAATAGTCTTGGTGTAGAGTGTGTGATCAGTTACAAGTAGTAGAGGCTGGATGTTCAATTCCATAGGCTAGCAGTTGGTTATTTCTATTGGTATCCAGATGGTTATTTGTAATAGTCTCGTTGTAGTGTGTGTGATTAGTTACAAGTAGTATGGGCTGGATGTTCGATTCAATAGGGTAGCGAATGGTTATTTCTCTTGATTACCCATATGGTTATTCTTAACTTTTAGCTTTTATGCGTCGCTAATATCTTGGAACAGAATTAGGGGAGTTCAAGAACTAAAGATGTTATTCGCTATGAAAAGTTATCCTATCAATTGTAACAAAACTCCACCACGAAAACACGTAAACAATGTCAAAAAGGACTAAATACCCATTTTGGTCCTTGAGATTCACGCGATTACTTATTTTGGTCCCTGAAATTCAAAATTATCTATACTGGTCTTTTAGATTCAAGTTTAGGCACCAATGCGGTCCCTCGACTCTTTTCGATGATGACTAGGCAAACGGAGTGCTCAGATGACACCCTTCCTGCCACGTTGGATGATGGGTAAACAACGTCGTTTATCCTTGGCACCCAAACAAGTAAGAAATGTCGTCGTTTTGTATATAAAGGGAGAAGAAACGATGGAGACCCAAAATAAAGTATTCGTCTTCTTCTCTACCTCTACTATTCTTCGTTTCTAACTTGTTTGGACGCCAAAGGTAAACAATGTCGTTTACTCATCATCCAGCGTGGCAGGGAGGGTGCAATCTCAATACTTCATTTGCCTAGTCATCGTTGGAAAGAATTGAGGGACCATATTGATGCCCAGACTAGAATCTGGAGGACTAACACAGGTAATTTTGAATTTCAGGGACCAAAATGAGTAATCGCATGAATCTCAGGGACCAAAATGGGAATTTAGTCGTCAAAAAGGTTTTTGTGGTATTAAAACTAAGTACAATTATTGCTTTCTCCCCTTCCGATTCTTCCTCTCCAG
The DNA here is from genome assembly GCF_003086295.3 of Arachis hypogaea. NCBI lineage: Eukaryota > Viridiplantae > Streptophyta > Magnoliopsida > Fabales > Fabaceae > Arachis > Arachis hypogaea. The sequence goes on from NC_092045.1 coordinate 14,059,108, forward strand.
TAATTTTCCGACTTGTTTCATTAATGTCCTAGTGCTTGGTGCTGTGAATGGTGATTTAACCTCCTTTTTCTTGTTTCTTGGATGGTTGTGGTGTACACGTTCATCATTTTGTTCCAACAAAGTTCACACCTATTGAATTGATTCATTGTGTGTTTCCTTGACAATATCTACTAGGAGCTCCACTCTCATTGCCCAAAGCATATCCTGTATGGTATTTTCATTGTGAGGTCGATGTTCGAAGTGTCAAAGTTACATGAAACGCAAATAACAAATGAAAAACAAAGCGACCGGGTAACTTACATCATTCCATTCCTCTAGTTTACAATCTTTAGTCCACGTCTCCATGAATTTAATGGCATAGATGCCATAATCCCAAATACATAATTAGGTAAGAATGGTCCAATTAGGATGATATCAATGTTACAGCAACTGTGAATGGATAAATTTGTTGGGTGTATTGCTTGGTTCTACTTACCCGTTCGGTTTCATAGAGACTTGGGCATATGCAAAACTTAGGCCATTCGTACTGTGTTCGTATGTCGGGATGGCCAATTTGGCCATGTCTTCAATTAGTCGCCCCTGTAAAATACTTAGCGATATTTTGTCAATTTTTGTTTTTTGGTATTGGTGTATACATAAACAACGCACACGGGGTTAGGGGGTGTCTTAGCTTACCGCATATGCATCTAGTTTCCTCTGTTCATCATTGGGTGCCTCATCATGTAGACTATCGATTACCAACACCCTTTTCCTTGCCACGTCAAATGCATATAGCCACCAATGTCTTTTCGAACACATTGGAATAAACCGCTGCAACAAGAACTCACACATAACAACTTGTTCAACTATTAACTGCATGGTGTAAGATGCACAACAAGTAGATCATACCCTTCACAAGTGAAACAATCTTCCCCATTCATGGTGAATTGAACAAACAAATCCCTTTCCAAATGATTTGAGTACGATGCAATAAGTCCATGAAGAAAACACACGAGACAATGTCTAACATATTCAATACACACATAACAAATTAGGTAGAATATATAACCCGGACAAATATGTTCTCATCTAAATATGGTATACCATGCACTACATATAATAGATTGATGTCTCACCCATTTTTTCTTGGCTACCTCCACTTTGTCAAAGAATCTGGTATCCTCTCCGAAGTTTGGACCCAAGCCCTCATACACCGGAACTGGCTTGTTATGAAATGAATCCAGGTTATGTTGTCGTGTCACTATTTCCTGTTGTCAAAGTAGCAGTCAGGTATGCAACAGGTATTGTAAGATTACAAAAAAAACTATAGTCTTCACACCAATATTCCTGGACACATGCAGTAGAAATCACGTTTGAATTGCATAGCTTGTGCATTATTAAATGTGTAGCACATCCCTTGAATGATCTACGTGTTAAAATTAAGAAGCATGATATCAGGTGTACGAAGAACAACATGAGTGTGACTACAACATGGAGTTCAATAACTTACGTTGCTATTGACCCAACCACATGCTTTTAAATTCCATAGATCCCTCCCCAACAGCTGAAGATGCGACCTACCTTCATAGATTTCTAATGGCACCTCTTTGTTGAAAGAAGAGTTTAAAATCCAACCTCGGACCTTATTCTCCTTATCCTCTCCTAACCTAACATTCTTAAGCCTCAGATGTACTGTTGTGATAGGGGGCATGGTTGGTGACTTCTCAAGCTGTGTTAATCCAAGGGAAAAGCTAGGCTTTCCAGGGCTAGGTGTGTGACAGTGTGACTTCTTAGGCATGACGGTCTGGAGGGGTTCCATGTTTATTGGCCTTGTGTTCCTATCCTGTTCAATGTTTACCAATATTTTCTTAATTTCTGAAAACTACACGAAGTTTAAGTCAAAGTCTCTGCATCGAATGCAACTATAGTTAGATAACACAATCAGTATGCGGATAAAAATCATAGAAAAAACAGGATACGACCAATTTACATACATATACAACAGATGTTAACCCATAAAACTTGCCAGTCAAAATCGTATTTAGTAACTTCCACAAGTGCTGTAGATGCTGTAACTGGATCCTTTTTCTGTGGAGCTGACGGATTTTCCTCCTTATTTAGCTGTTCACCATGTGGGTTCTAGTTGTCTTGAAACAGGCGGCGCCTTCTTCGACCTAGTGACTCATTGTCATCATCATTGGAGTTCGCAGTAACTACAGGTTTTTCCTTGCGCTTTGGGGCTTCAGGTGCTATTGTGTTGCCCTTACAAGATTTGCCTCTAACGACAGGTAGCTTTTTGCGCGTGCCTATTCTGGTCTCCTAGGTTGTAAACGAGCATGTTACAAATTTCATACACAAAATAAGGACAACAAGAGGAAATTCAATTAAAAATATAGGCCAGCCAAGTTCCAAGATGAACATATACATCACTATGTCAATATCCACCCACATACAATGAGATTTGAACATCTAATAAATCTAACATGGCACCAAAACATATTCAACATCCAACCCCAGCAAAATTGGTATTTAATTTGAGAAACTATGTTATGAAGTCAACCTATATCTACAACAAGATGCACTCACCTCTTGTGCCGCTATATGGCTTTCAGGTAGTTTTGTTTCAACTGGCCTAGATGGCGGTTTTTTTTATGACTTACGGTGCCCACTTTTAATGGATCCATCCTTGCTTTCCTGTGTACATCCATCGATAAATTCATATAACGACCTTACTATATTGGACATACAATTACACTTATGTTAATCGTACAAAACATCCAAAGGATTGGTGCGGTATTTATAATCCACACTTACTAATGGGCAAGTGCACCGGGTCGTACCAAGTAATACCTTACGTGAGTAAGGGTCGATCCCACGAGGATTGATGGATCAAGCAACAATGATTGATTGATTGGATTAGTTAGGCAAGCAAAAATTGGTTTTGAGATGTTCAAAAGGTTTAAGTTCGAACTTAGAATATCAAAAGGATAGACAAATAAATAAGTTGGGAATAAAATGTTGAGAAATCAGTTAAGGTTTCAGAGTTATCTATTTTCCAGATTTATTTTTATCACTAACTAATTTAATCATGCAAGATATAATTTCATGGCAAACTATATGTGACTAGGCCTTAATTCCTTAGACCTTCCTAGTCTCCTTTAAAATTCATTAATTGCCAATTCCTTGGTCAATTAATTCCAATTAGAGGGTGATGATCAATCTCTAGTTTATATGCCAAAAGAATTCTAATTATCCAAAAATAAGGGGATTATATGTCACATATTCCGTTAAATACAAACAATTAAAATTCATTATAATATGTTTTTAAGCTGTTGTTCAAGTAAAGAGCTTTTCCAAGTTTTACAAGAACTCAATTAGAACAAGGGTCATACTTCCGTTCCACCCATATTTCATAAAATTAAGAGCGAAAACAATTATTGAAATATAAATCAAAACATGAATAAATTAGAAAGATCAAACGAATAAATCCATACAAATAGACAGAGCTCCTAACCTTAACAATGAAGGATTAGTTGCTCATAGTTCAGAGAAGAAAAATAAGGGTTCTCGTAACAATCTGGTACCTGTCTAAATGTACAGAGTTTCTATTTATTACTAATCCTAATAGGTTTTAAAATAAAAAATTAAAAATAATATCTTTTTCTAAAAGATAAGATTTGAATTTAAATTCAAATTAATTAACAGATCTTTAGTTTATGGGTGGGGACCACTTGATTTGTCCATTCTGCAGCTTCTAATATGTGTTTTCTGGGCTGGAAACTGGGTCAAAAACAACCCAGAAATCGTAATCAGCATTTTCTGAATTATTGCAGATCGCGCATGTGACGCGTCCACGTCGTCCACGCGCTCGCGTCATTTGTGCAGATTCCAGTCCACGCGTTCGCGTCAGGCACGCGATCGCGTGATTGCGATTTCTCCATTCCGCGCGGTCGCGTGAGCCATGCGTCCGCGTCGGTCTTCGCTGGTCATCTCTTTGGTTTTTTCTTTTTCTCTGCAGAAACTTTATCAAATCCCTCCAAATGCTACCTAAAATAAATAAAATTGCACAAAACTCAAAATAGCATCCATAGTGGCTAAAATATAATTAATTCTTAATTAAACTCAACAAATTAGATGCAAATTTACTAGGAAAAGATAGACAAGATGCTCACGCATCACAACACCAAACTTAAACTGTTGCTTGTCCTCAAGCAACCAAAACTAATATAAGCTTATGATGTGAATTTGCATGAGAATGAGAGTTTGATTAAGCTCATGTCTCTTTTTATAGTGGGGTGTATAACTGTAATCATGAATAGGTTTGGCATCTCACTCTCCTTTGAATCAAGAATGTTATTGTCATTTAGAATTAGAATCCAGATGATATTATGAATTCTCTGATCTTTACATTTCAGTTTAATCCTTGAACACAGCAAAATTTACTTTAATTTATTTTTTCTTTGGTGCTTTGCACCTTGAGCCTAGCCGTAACTTTAAATGTTTTGTCTCAAGAGTTACTTGATACAAAAACACCACAAGCACTTAACTGGGGAACTCCCTTTGAGTTCTGATTTTTCTTTCAGTTACTCCCAGACAGTGGTGCTCAAAGCCTTTGGCATACTCTGTTAAACGCACATGGTCTCGACTCTAAGTGTTCTGTCTCAAGGATTACTTGACACAATCACACCACAAGCATATGATTAGGGAAACAACTCTTTGAGCTTTTGATCATGTCCGACCTTCCTAGTTATTGATGCTTAGAGCCTTAGACCCTGCTTTTATTATTATTTATTTATTTATATAATGATTTTTTCTTTTGCTTCAAAGATTAAATTTTTGTTTATTTCAAAGAAGTCATAATAATTCTCTAAATTCCTGTTCCTTATACATCAACATTACTTGATTCAAATTCAAATATGCACTGTTCATATCATGCATTCAAAAATCACAGAAAATACCACCACTTTTAAGTAAATGAGACTATTCTTAGAATTAAACTCAATTTCTCATGCAATACATCACTTCTTTGTCTTTTCTTTTTAGATTCAAGTTCAGTGAGTGGTACATGAAACACCTTTTCAGCATTAAAGAAATAAAAAAAACTAGTCCTAGAATTCTAACTAATAAAAGATCATGCAACAAACAAAGCAAAATAGCAGAAAGCCAGAACATAACATAGAAAAAAGAGGGGAGGAATAAAAATGAAAGGAACTCAACCACCTTAGTTATCCTAGCGGTCGCTTTATTCTTCAGGTTGTGCTCCTCAATGAAGATGATTCACTCCCTTTTGGTACCAGAAAACCAATAAGCGCAGCGTCAACACCAAACTTAAAGGTTTGCTTGTCTTCAAGCAAAGAAGTACTGAAAATAGAAGAAACAATTATTAAGAGGAGAGAAAAATAAGAGGAGAAAAGAATAAGAGAGAATTAGGATTGGGAGAGAGAGAAAAAGGGAACTGGGCGGCGCAAGCGACGCGGCCGCGTGGGGCACGCATTCGCGTGATTGCGTTTTAGTTAGTTGACACGGTCGTGTCGGTCATGCGGTCGCGTGACCCATGTTATGCTTCGGGCGCGAGTGCAGCCTCGCGCTGCACAACTCTCTGTTCGAATTTAAATATTTGCCAAATTTGGGTGACGCGATCGCGTGAGTGGCTTCAGAAGGGAATGACTCGGACGCATCGGCGACGCGATCGCGTGATAGGGATTATGCGTCTAGCACCAAGCCAGAACCACTCCAGCACAATATTTGGTTGTGCACCCTTTTTACATCGAAAATCAGGGCACGCGGCCGCGTGGGAGGCTAATATTCCCACATGACGCAGACGCGTAGGCGATGCGGTCACGTGGGGCGATTTGTGCCACTGGCACGCCTCCAGCCACGCTCCAGCGTGACTCTCTGTTCGTTTTTATTTTTTCCTCTCCTTGCAACGCGAACGCGTCGCTGATGCGGTCGCGTCGCATGGCATTTTTTTTTGAAATATAGCTTGAGGTGTTTGGTTCCTGGGAGAACATAGTTGCATGATCAAAAAATTAGTAAGAACTCAATAAAAATAAAATAACTAAGAAGAACTACTACGAAAAATAGTGAAGGATACGAAATTATCGGGTTGCCTCCCGACAAGCGCTTCTTTATCGTCACTAGCTTGACGGTCAGCTCCTCTAAGGAGGAGGATCATAGGTGCTCAGCTCTTCACCCCTTACTTTGAACTTCTTTCCTGTGTCTCCATAACGCAGCTCAATATGCTCTAGAGAGAGGATTCTGATTACTGTATAAACCCATGCTGAATTGCTGGTCAATACTACCTTCATTCCTGGGGAGAAACCTTCAGTGGGGATCTTTTTGTTTCTCCATCCTTTGGGTACTTTCTTCTTTTTGGGAACCTTTTCCTTGGTAGATGATGCATTCCCAACACCAAACATAGGTTTGATGTCAGGAGGAATTTTATTGACTGTTACCAAGGGAGGTTTGAGCTGCAGATTCTGCTGTATATCATCAGGCAGTTTTTGAAGGTTTGGATCAATAAGTTCAGCCTGCATGCACCTCTCTTCTTCACCTGTTGGATGTATATCTTTGAAGACATGAATGACCAGTTGCTCATTATGCACTCTAAGCACTAATTCACCCACTTCTACATCAATCAGAGCTCTTCCAGTGGCTAAGAATGGTCTTTCTAGAATTATAGAGGCATTCTCATCCTCCCCTATGTCCAGAATTACAAAGTCTGCTGGGAGGAAGAACTTACCCACTTTGACCAAGATATTCTCCACTAATCCGTATGCAGGCTTCATAGATTTATCTGCCATCTGCAATGCTATCTTTGTGGGTTGTGCCTCTTGGATTTGCAGCTTTTTCATCACAGATAAAGGCATTAGATTTATGCTTGCCCCCAGATCACATAGGGCTTTCTCAAAGGTTGTGCTCCCAATGGTGCATGGAATTTGAAAGCTCCCTGGATCTGGCATCTTCTTTGGCAAGTTATTCTGAATTACAGCACTACATTCCTTAGTCAGGACTACTGTCTCATCTCCCTTTAAACACTTTTTCTTTGACAACAGCTCCTTCATGAATTTGGCATAGATAGGCATTTGATCCAAAACCTCAGCAAAAGGAATATTGATTTGTAACTTTCTGAAGATTTCTAAGAACTTTGAGAATTGCTTGTCTTTGGTCTCCTTTTGAAGTCTCTGAGGATATGGCATCTTAGGCTTGTACTCAGGAGCCTTTGGCAGTGTAGGATAAGTGTCAAGAGAGTCTGGGAATGGGTTGTCTGCACGCTTTGGAGGGGCGTGCTCTACTTCTTCCTTCTTCTCCTCTGGAGCATCCTTTTCAACTAGCTCTTCATTGACCTTGGTCTCAGAACTAGCTACTTTACCACTTCTCAATTGAATAACCTTGCAATTTTCTCCTGGGTTCACCACTGTGTCACCTTGAAATGCACTTGCAGACCTCTCAAGTATTTGCTTGCTCAGTTGGTCTACTAGCACCTCTAAATTTCTAATGGAGGCTTTGGTTTCCTGCATAACTTATGCTTCTGCACTTGCCACTTGTCCACTTATCACAGTGATAGCCTTGCATTCCTCTCTTGGATTTGGAATTGTGTTACTAGGAAGGCTATTAGTGGTCCTCTGATCAATTTCATTAACTCTGGTGGCTATTTGACCTATTTGAATCTCCAGGTTCTTGATGGATGCTTTGGTTTCCTGTCTAAAACCTGTCAATATTGCTTCCAAATCATTGTTCTGTTGGAAACCTTCCTGAGAATTATTGTTGAAGTTCTGAGGTCTCTGAGGTTGATCCCTCCATCCAAAATTTGGGTGATTCCTCCATCCCGAGTTGTATGTCTTAGAATATGGGTCATTGTTGGGATTCCTAGGACCACTCCCCATGTAATTCACCTGTTCAAAAGAAGGTTGAGCATAATCATAATTATCATTTTGCACAAAATTACCTGCCATGTCATAGGAGACTTCCTGTGGTGGATTTTGGGTGTTGATAGCTGAGACTTGCATGCCACCCATCTGTTGAGTAAGTAGATTTATTTGCTGAGACATCAGCTTGTTCTGAGCAAGAAGAGCATTAATAGCATCTACTTCCAACACGCCTCTCTTCTGAGGGGTTTCAGAATTCACAGGATTCCTGTTAGAGGAGTATAAATATTGGTTGCTTGCAACCAATTCAATCAGCTCAATAGTCTCCTCTGGTGTCTTCTTCTTGTGCAATGAACCTCCTGTAGAATTGTCTAAGCACATTTTGGATATTTCATCCAAGCCTTCATAAAATATGTCTATTTGTGTCCATTTGGAGAACATGTCTGGAGGGCATTGCCTAGTCAGTAGCTTGTATCTCTCCCAAGCTTCATACAGAGTCTCACCATCCTTCTGTCTGAAGGTCTGAACCTCCATCCTAAGCTTAGTCAGCTTCTTTGGTGGGAAAAATTTTGTGAGAAACTCAGTAACCACCTTGTTCCAAGTATCCAAACTGTCCTTGGGTTGAGAATCTAGCCATAGTTTTGCTCCATCCTTTAGAGCAAACGGGAAGAGCATTAGTTTGTACACATCTGGGTTCACTCCATTTGTCTTCACAGCATCACAAATCTACAGAAAACTTGAAATGAATTGATTTGGATTTCGTGGGGGAGACCGTGATACTGGCAGTTTTGTTGCACCAGGGTGACCAGTTGAGGCTTCAACTCGATGTTGTTCGCAGCAATAGGAGGCACTACGATGCTTTTTCCATAAAGATCTGCGGTAGGAGAAGAGTAGGAGCCAAGCACTCTCCTTTGTTGCTCATTCCCATTCGGGTTTGCCGCATTGGGATTATCAGCATTGTTAGCATTCATAGTGGATTCTGTAGCCTTGTACAATTTTGCCTGTTGTAAATGTCGCCTGAAAGTCCTTTCAGGTTCAGGATCAAAGTCTAAGAGATGTTCTTTGTCTCTGTTTTTGCGCATAAACAAACAGAAAACAAGAAAGAATGGGAATCTCTACGTCAAAGTGCAGAGAATTCCTAGTGAGGTAACCTGTGTAAAGAGATAAATAATAAAAAAATACTAAATAAAATAAATAAATAAATAGAAAAAAGTAATAAATAGGTAAAACCAAACTTAATTTCAGAAATTAAGAAAAATATTAGTGTTATTTATTTATTTAAAAATTTTTTGAAATTTTATTTTATTTTTTTATTTTTTTATTTTTATTTATTTATTTATTTATTTATTTTTTTAATAAAAGGAAAAAAACAAAAAGAAAAGAAAGAAGGAAAACATGACAGGGGAGGGGGGAACAAAAGAAAAAAGAAGGAAGTGTAAAAAGAAAAAAATATTAACGTAAAAAAGAGTTTTTTTTGGAAAAATAATAAAACAATATTTAAATAAAAATTAAAACTAAAACGCCTAATCTAAGCAATCAAACAACTAATAGTTGTTAATCTCTATCAATCCCCGGCAACGGCGCTAAAAACTTGGTGCGGTATTTATAACCCACACTTACTAACCGGCAAGTGCACCGGGTCGTACCAAGTAATACCTTACATGAGTAAGGGTCGATCCCATGAGGATTGATGGATCAAGTAACAATGATTGATTGATTGGATTAGTTAGGCAAGCGAAAATTGGTTTTGAGATGTTCAAAAGGTTTAAGTTCGAACTTAGAATATCAAAAGGATAAACAAATAAATGAGTTGTGAATAAAATGTTGAGAAAGCAGTTAAGGTTTCAGAGTTATCTATTTTCCAGATTTATTTTTATCACTAACTAATTTAATCATGCAAGATATAATTTCATGGCAAACTATATGTGACTAGGCCCTAATTCCTTAGACATTCCTAGTCTCCTTTAAAATTCATTAATTGCCAATTCCTTGGTCAATTAATTCTAATTAGAGGGTGATGATCAATCTCTAGTTTATATGCCAAAAGAATTCTAATTATCCAAAAATAAGGGGATTATATGTCATGTATCTCGTTAAATACAAACAATTAAAATTCAGTATAATATGTTTTCAAGCTGTTGTTCAAGTAAAGAACTTTTCCAAGTTTTACAAGAACTCAATTAGAACATGGGTCATACTTCCGTTCCACCCATATTTCATAAAATTAAGAGCGAAAACAATTATTGAAATATAAATCAAAACATGAATAAATTAGAAAGATCAAACGAATAAATCCATACAAATAGACAGAGCTCCTAACCTTAACAATGAAGGATTAGTTGCTCATGGTTCAGAGAAGAAAAATAAGGGTTCTCGTAACAATCTGGTACCTGTCTAAATGTACAGAGTTTCTATTTATTACTAATCCTAATAGGTTTTAAAATCAAAAATTAAAAATAATATCTTTTCCTAAAAGATAAGATTTGAATTTAAATTCGAATTAATTAACAGATCTTCAGTTCATAGGTGGGGACCACTTGATTTGTCCATTCTGCAGCTTCTAATATGTGTTTTTTGTGCTGGAAACTGGGTCAAAAACAGCCCAGAAATCGTTATCAGCGTTTTCTGAATTATTGCAGATCGCGCATGTGACGCGTCCGCGTCGTGCACGCGCTCACGTCATTTGTACAGATTCCAATCCATGCGTTTGCGTCAGGCACACGATCACGTCGTTGCGATTTCTCCATTCCGCGCGGTCACGTGAGCCATGCGTCCGCATCTGTCTTCGCTGGTCATCTCTTTGGTTTCTTCTTTTTCTCTGCAGAAACTTTATCAAATCCCTCCGAATGCTACCTAAAATAAATAAAATTGCACAAAACTCAAAATAGCATCCATAGTGGCTAAAATATAACTAATTCTTAATTAAACTCAACAAATTAGATGCAAATTTACTAGGAAAAGATAGACAAGATGCTCACGCATCAAGGATATAGGAGCATGTATCCAGTTTTGCAATTACAAATAAACACATAAATTACCATATTATCTAACCACCAATAGCTTTATTGTTGTAAGCACTATAAATTCCAATAGACACATTACCTTGTGCACCGCTCTAGTCTTGCATTCCCTCTTTCGGCTTTGTTTTTTGGATGGGGATTCATCACGGTTCTTCTTGGTTCGAAGTTTGGGTTTGTCAACCACTTTTGCCTTATCTTCAATGGAACCCTAACAAGGAAAGGTCAATTGAGGTTAGAAAGTAATCATCCAAATTCTCCTGTTGGAACATTCTTCATGTTTCAAAAACTACTTATCGGTTAAGTGGATTAGCATATAACAAATAATAAATCGTCCGAGTTAGTACCTCGGCAAGGACATTAGTTGCCTTCTTGTCAAGTTCCACAGTAGTCCATGTAGTGACCCATGGCTCTGGTTCTAGACAGTGATCTAGCAGACCATGCTTCAGTCGCTGAAAGTATAACAACTGGATGGCAATGTTGAAAGGTTAAGTGGTGCTCCATAAAAGCAATTAAGATATATAAGCAATTAAACATTTAAAGATACCATCAGGGTGAACATGCAGCCCCCACAAGTTTCATGGTTCTTAGTTTTGAATTTTTCTATTGCTAGCACCAACCACTTGAATGTCTTATGTGCCCAATTAAATTTGCTAGGGTCGGAGACATCCAGAATTGGAGGTATGTGCCACAAAGATATGGTCTGTTGACTCGTTGGGTATAGGAACATCTTCAGGACCACCAATATAAAGTGCCTTCTAACATTTGCCCATTTCGCGTTAGTGTCCATGGGGTAGGCATACACAAAGTCGCGCAACAGGGTGGTTGTTTTTTTTTTTTAAATTGTTCTTTGAGGGCCCATAGGCAGGATTCTTCTTGTCTAGCTCGGGTATGTCAACACCTACATTTTGGATTTACCCAAGTATGTACAATAATTGATATAAAACGTAAAAAGAAACCAATCAAATTATATACAACAAAAACTGAAAAGGGAACATCAATAGCTTACCACCGGAGCATATCCCTAGCAACCTCCCTATCAACTCAGAATTAATGCGGATGTTTTTGACATCAACTATAAGTGTATTTGTCTCCACATCGTATGCCTTCGCTAGTTGTATCATTATACTCTGCTTTACTGCCTATTCTGGAATCCTCTTCACGAATCCGAATCTAATTGCGTCGATCTCTGCTAGCTTGGCGTCGGCATTAATGTTTTCTAGGTGGGTGATCATCCCGTTGATATAGCATGGAGAACAACGCATCTCGACTAATTTCTATTAACAAATAGAAAACACGTTATAAGCAAATAGAATCAAGACTGATTTTCGACGAAACGCGGATTACCTTTTCCCCATCTGAATGGTATTTAGCAAATCAACCTCAGAACACGTTCTCCCCTATCAGGAACCAGTGAATCATTAGTCTTGCCACTTACTACACGTTATCATATTACTAGAAGTACAAACCTACCTAACCACCCCAAGAGTTTGACACACACAACAGCATGGCACTAACATGAGTAATCAATAATTATGCACGCCTTGTCAGCTTAGCAGAGCAAGTAATGCTGGGCATTGTTAGACAAATCAACTATCAATCACAACGTAAAAAGTCAACCAATGACACAATCAACCACTATAACAAACAGGCAAACAATTAAACACCAGGTGAAATAATCATCCGGCTAAGTAAGCAGTACTGGTCGAACATCCACAGTCAAAATGTACCATACTAACAACGTAAAGGTGTGAATTATTAGCATAATACAGTTTTATTTTTTTATTTAAAAACACAAACAAATATTACCAACCGAATTCCATAATCTTATATGCATAATTTTTGCTGAAATTACAATTAGGCTTCTATAGCATTAATAACAGAAATAATACGTCATGAGATAAACAACCACAAAAGACCTTCTCATGTTTGTCTCACAGTGGCTTACATAATCAAATATCTCAAATGGATAGAATTTCAAAGTAAATCACATGAAACATAAACACATGAATTAAAGAATGCCAAAAAATGGTCCTTAAACTCAAATAGATTTCATACTGTTGGCTTTAATACAGGCATCCATGCACCATGTAATATTACCATACATGTTCTAAGGGAAAAAAATTGGAACTCAACAATGGTATAACAACAGTAGCGAGCAATGTGAGTAATCAGGCAAACAACCAAAAAGCAGGGATAATAATCTTCCTACAACGGAAGTAGTCAAAATTGAACATCCAATGTCAAGAGGTAACAAAATAAGCAAGTAATAATGTGTAGAAAAAGCATATTACACTTTCAACTGTGATTAAAAATCTAACAACCAACCCCAATCCAGCTCAAAAACTGTATATACAGATAGGTGTTGCCACATTATAATTTGGCTTGCAGATTATTCTGAAGCTAAACAAATGAAATCACTTAAACTATATTTTTACAAAATCAAACATACCTAACGGATAAATTGAATGACAATTCACATGTGACACAAAGGTAGGTGAACTAACAAAAGTAAAAATTTGGTCACCAGACTCAAACAAATTTCACTTTCTTGTTAAAAATTTCAACCATCCATTCACATATTGAAATAACCATCCCTTTTACAATGCATAAACAACTCATATTGCAGCAAATTTAAACGTGCGTGAAACCAATCGATGACATCCTACTACCTAGGGACAGAACATACCTAAATTCAGTCAGCCATTAAAAAACAAGACGACAAAAAGAAGCTATTCAACAACGTTAACCTATCACTATGCTCATAAACACTCCCGGAAGTCAAACAGATTCAGTAATGAGCACAAAAAGCACATCCGTTCAAAAAAACCATCACCTCAAGACTTTTATGAACATCTAATCAGTAAAAAAAAGCTAGCTTGGAACTGACCTTTGAAGGCTGCGAACAGGGACACAGAACGCTGGCGTCCGGGTTGTTGGCAGAAAACGAGCATGCAGCGTAGATAAGATCAGGCTGTCAAAATGCGTGGGTGCGGTGACTGTGAGCCGACACCATACGACGCGTGGGTGCAGCTTTGCGACGACCAGGGGACGATGACCCTCCTACACGACGAGGGACGCTCAACGGCTAGGGAGGCGCTCCGGATAACGGCAGCAGCGGAGAGACCAGATGGATGGAAGCTCGCGGCGGGAAGATGGTTGGTTTCGACATCTGTTCACATTGCAGCAGGCTTGGTGGGGGTTGGTAATGGAGCTATGCAGTAAGAGCTTTCCTCGGTCAGTTTTGGGGTTAGGGGAAGCATTTTGACTGTTAGGTTAAAAAGGGGGGTAGATTATTAGGATAGTAAAAAATTAGGATGGTTAAAATTAGGATTTGGAGACAAAATTAGGGTGTAGTATGTTTTAGTTGAATTGGGCCTATTTTAGGTCCCATTGTTCATCTTGTTCAAGAAAGTCATTAAGTACCTAGCATAACCCATGTTTAATTACCTAAAATAGTTTGAATGTTATGCTCGGATCGACGTTATAGCTTTACCCACATGACTAATATTCCTCTAAGAAATTATGTTAATGTTCAAGGGGCAGCTAAGACATATTTAAGAGCTGGGAGCCATAATTGCTACATACAGCAATATTTTCTTTAAGAGCTGGGAGCCATATTTAAGGTTAAATAATTAACTTTTTTGCTCAATATTATTTATTTTTTTAAAATTTATTTTATTTATTTTAAATTGACTAATATTAGTTTACTAAAAAATAATTTTTTATACTTTCATATAAAAAATGTGATAATCTTAAATTCTTAAATTAAGACGGTAAAATAATAAAGTTGAATTGCACATGTTTGATTTTACAACCTTTATCATTCTAACTAAATAACCAAAAAAAATCTTGGCAAAATTTCTTAAAATTTTTTTATTTAAATATTAATATTATCTCCATTAAATCAAATTTGCATATTAATCATTCCAAACATTTTTAATTTGTAAAATAGTTCAGTCTTTAATAATTTTGTAAAAAGATCTACTATTTGTTCTTTAGTTAAGATATACTTAATAATTTTTTTATTCACCAATTCTCTAATTTTATGAAATCAAATATTAATATGCTTCGACCTTTTATGAAATACTAGATTTCACTACAAAAAACACTGATTACCATCAGATTTACTGTTGGATTAATTAGATAAATTCGCCGCTAAATAAATTACCGTCGAATTTACCGTCGTTCTGTAGTTAATAGTATAAGCGACACCAGAAACTCTTTACTGGCGGATTTTTTTCATCTTACGCTAATTATCGGTGGATTTTCTGTTGGTGTTTTCAATAGATTATTGAGCCTGAGTTGATAATTACCATAAGATTAATCCGACGATACATCCGCCGGTAGTTTTTTTATTTTTTTATTTTTTGGCACAGTTTAGCCATAACTAACAGTCAAATCAAAATAAAATTCTTGTTAACGAAATTATTATTAGAAATCTAAAATTATCAGAAATCAGCAAATTATTTCATTAAAAATAAATGGTATAAATATAATAAAATGTCACAGAAATAGAGTAATATACCCTAAACAAACAAAAATGCATAAAACCTAACCTCTACAGATCCTGATAATCATCGTCATCGGTGCCCCACCGGCAGCACCGTTGCCTACAGCGCACATCTGCTGGCTGTACTCCTCTATCTGCCATCACAACCGATCGAGATGCTCCAACTTCTCTGTCAGGTCCAAGCTGGCGGCAACAGGTGCAAGAATCTCTCGATACCTCTGCTTAAACTGCTCCTGTTGCTGGTGAAGCTCCTATGTTAGTTTCTGTACCTCCTCCCTCAGGTCGATAACTTTCCAGAGATCAGTAGGGCTGGTGGCAGAGTCAAAGGTAGAGGAAGCCACCGACATAGAGGAGCAGAGTGATGAGTGGATATTTTATACCCTTTTTGGTACTATTTTCTTAGTGTTTTTAGTTATATTTTATTGAGTTTTATTATGTTTTAGTAGGTTTTAGTGAAAAATTCATATTTTGGATGCAACTTTGAGTTTTTGTATTTTCTTATGATTTTAGGTGATTTTGGGTGAATTTTGAAAGTTTTGGCAAAGTCTGATTCAGAGGCAAAGAAAGGATAGCAAATGCTGTAAAATCCTGACCTCCATGCATTTAAACAAAAATTTCTGGAGCTACAGAGGTCCAATTGACGCGCTCTCAATGGCGTTGAAAAGCTAATTTCCAGGGCTTTCCAGCAATATCTAATGGTCTATATACTTTTCTTTGGATACAATTGCCCAAAATGGGTGTTGAATGCTCAACTTACCCACTTTCTGGCGTTCAACGCCCACGAAGGATCATGGCCAGCGTTGAATGCCCCTACCAAGGGAGCACAAGGCAGCGCATTTATCCCCCTAGTAGGCGTTCAATGCCCACTCACTAAATTTGGACACCAAGCTCAACCCAAACACTCACCAAGTGAGCCCAAAAGTGGATTTTCGCACCTTTAGCTTAGTCTATTTCATTTTTGTAATTTCTAATTATTATTAATATCTTTTAGGTCTAGTTATTAGTATAAATAGAAGGAAGATCACCCTCGTTAAGCATCTTCATCTTCTTCCAACTTATCATACACTATTTTCTGTACAGTATGAGCGGTTGAACCTCCTAGGTTAAGGATAGTAGCTCTGCTCATTCCAACGGATTAATATTATTACTTTTCTACTTTAATACATGTTTGATTCTATTCTATGATGTATTGTTGTTCTTCATCTTTATGAATCTGAGGTGGAACAAGAGTATGACCCCTCATTCTACATGAGCTCTTGCGAAGCCTTAGCCGGATAGTATTGAGATACTGCTTGAGAATACATCACAGGTTTTAACAAGTTATATGGGCTAATTAAGATACGTGACATAAAATCCCATTAGTCATGGGTAATTGAGATCTCTGTGGCGTTAAGGCTAGAATACTAAGCATCATTCTCTGATCAGGAAGATCTGACCTTATCTATGGTATTTTTAGTAGGATGACTAGAGATTGAATTGCGTGAGCTTCACCCTTGTCCCAATTGAATGACCACTGTTGGTCTTTGGTTTGGATCAGAGGAGATTAATGACCACTAGCCCTGGCTTAATCACTTACAGCCTTGCCATTGAATGAATCACTCATTGCTAAAGTAGTCAATAAGAAGTATTACTTTGGAAGAATAAGCATCTCCGAGGCCTTAACTGATTTCTCACTATTATTTCTATGTCTTTTCTTTATTGTGTTGTTTATGTGCCTAAAACAACAACAATTATCTTTCTATTTGCCTGACTAAGATTTGCAAGATAACCACAGCTTGCTCAATCCAACAATCCTCGTGTGATCGACCTTCATAAAACAAAAACAATTAAAAAAAGACGTAGAAACAATAGTGAGAAATTAGTTAAGGCCTCGGAGATGCTTATTCTTCCGGAGTAATACTTCTTACTGACTACTTTAATAATGAGTAATTCATTCAATGGCAAGGCTGTAAGTGATTAAGCCAGGGCTAGTGATCATTAATCTCCTCTAATCCAAACCAAAGACCAGCAGTGGTCATTCAATCGGGATGAGGGTGAAGCTCACACAATTCAATCTCTGGTGATCCTACTCAAAATGCCATAGACAAGGTCAGATCTTCCAAATCGGAGAATGATGCTCAGTACTCTAGCCTTAACGCCACAGAGACTTCAATTACCCATGACTAACGGGATTTTATGTCATGTATCTCAATTAACCCAGATAACTTGTTGGAACCTTTGATGTATTCTCAAGCAGTAGCTCAATACTATCCGGCTAAGGCTTCACAAGAGCTCATGTAGAATGAGGGGCCATACTCTCGTTCCACCCCAGATTTATAAAGATGAAGAATGACAATACATCATAGAATAGAATCAAACATGTATTAAAGTAGAAAAGTAATAATATTAATCCATTGGAATGAGCAGAGCTCCTATCCTTAATCTAAGAGGTTCAGCCGCTCATACTATACAGAAAATAGTGTATGATAAGTTGGAAGAAGATGAAGATGCTTAACAAGACTGATCTTCCTTCTATTTATACTAATAACTAGACCTAAAAAGATATTAATAATAATTAGAAATTACAAAAGTGAAATAGACTAAGCTAAAGGTGCAAAAATCCATTTCTGGGCCCACTTGGTGAGTGTTTAGGTTGAGCTTGCCGTCCAACTTGGGTGAGTGGGTGTTGAACGCCCACTAGGGGGTTAAATGTGCTGCCTTGTGCTCCCTTGGTGGTGTTGAACACCAGTTTGGGGCATTTAATGCTGGCCTTGATCCTTCTTGGGAGTTGAACACCAGAAAGGGGGTAAGTTGAGCGTTCAACGCCCGTTTTGGGCAATTATATCCAAAGAAAAATATAAACTATTATATATTGCTGAAAAACCCTGGAAGTTTGCTTTTCAACGCCATTAAGAGTGCGTCAGTTGGACCTGTGTAGCTCTAGAAATGCTCGTTTGAATGCATGGAGGTCAAGATTTGACAACATCTACTCTTCTTTCTTTGCCTCTGAATCAGACTTTGCAAAAACTTGCCAAATTCACCTACAAATGACCTAAAATCATAAGAAAAATACAAAAACTTAAAGTAAAATCCAAAAATATAAATTTTGCACTAAAACCTACTAAAACATAATAAAACTCAACAAAATATAACTAAACACACTAAGAAAATAGTACCAAAAAGGGTATAAAATATCCACTCATCACGGAAGCCACTAGTGAAGAACGAGCCTAGCCCGAAGTGGAGATTATTATGGGATTTAGAGGCGGTCTCACACCAAATCTTGTTGGGATCCACGACTAACGTCTCGGATCCGGTTTAATCAGCTCCACTAGGCGGCTGAGATTATTAGGTCACGGCCTCTAACCTCTGCTGATACTCTTCCTGTGACACACACGTTAGTTAAATAATTGACTTTAAACCAAATGAAGCTAAAATTTAGGATTAATTTATACTTACATGTTCTCCTCCTCTACCAGCTCCTTAGTTGACCCTCCACATTCCTTAAGGGAAATGTCTTGATTGCTTGAGTTTAGTAAGGCTAAGCGGTTCACCGCTTCGGCTATGGTGGCCATGAACTTCCCTTGCTTCTTTCGAAATTCTTCTTGCTCTTGGAGAAAAGCTTGAAGGTCATGTTGTTCTTGGGATAAGGGTTGGAGAACTTCACATTCAGGTAAAAAAGAAGGTTCAATGGTTGGGAGAAATGTTGTATAGTTGGGAGGTATGTTATGTAGGTGAGTGTATTGAGGTGGTGTATAAAAAGGTGATGGTTCATATGGTTGGTGGCAAGGTATATAAACATTTGAATTCCATGGAGGTGGATGGTGTGGTGCTTGAAGGTTTGGTGGTTGAGGGTTGTGTAAGGTGTATCATTCATATCTTTGGGTTTGGTATGCACATTGGGGAGGGTTTGTCTCATTGTAACATGGGGTAGGTGGTTGCCATGAGTGTTGCTCATACGCACACGGTTCCTTCCTCAATTGATTCTCTCACTCCATGATGCAATCCCAATTTGAAGTCATCATACCCTACAAAATAATCACAACCAAACTCCAAGAAACAAGGGTGATATCTCATCGAGAAAGTAGAAAATAAAAGCAAAAGACATTAATAAACAAGAAAAACAAACACCTAAGTATTGACAAAAACAACCAAATAACCAAAAAGTAAGCTATTTACACTATTGACATATTTACAACAACCAAAAAATGTAACACCGATTGCATCATCTGCGGAAACGGCGCCAAAAACTTGGTGCGTGGTAATTATGCCGATTCGGATTTTCTCGACAAAATAACTTCCGTTGCGAGTATAGACCAAACCGACAAACAACTCCCACAATCAAAGTTTAAATTCAAAATATTGTCACAAAACAAATAAAAACTAGGAGTTTGAAGTCCTGGGTCGTCTTCTCTCGGACAATGCAAATTAAGTGTCCACTTTTAGTTGTGAAATCATGGGGGTTTTGAAGTTTAGAATGGAACGATTAAAATAACTAAGAAATAAAAGAACTAAGAAATTATCAAAAGGAAATTTATGCAAGTGAAAAGGAAATAAGATCAAAACTTAGTGAAAATGCGATAAAAGCATAAAAGAGCCTTGACTTGGAAATGAGAATTAAAGAATCCTATCATCGTCAAAACCACAACTATGGAAACTATGATGAGTCAATCTCGCTTTGTCAACCCCTAACATCGAGGAGTAAGTACAACAAGCATAATTGACCTTAATCCACAAGTCCTAGTAAACTTACTAATTTCTTAGTAAAAAGTTAGCGTCAATGGAAGCAAGAGCCAACTAACTACCCAATAATTACCACTAAATGTCGGATATTATGACTCTAGTGTCCTAGGAACTCATTTTCCAAGCCAAGGTGTGAAAATCTACTCAAAATCCATCATTGGCATTTTCACAAACACCTTGTGGGTATAAAAGTAAAACATGTAAAATTACAAAGGAAAGTGAAAACTATAACCAAACTATTCACAATATCAACAATAAACATTCAAGCAAGCAAATAGAAATCATAAAACATTAAATTCATCAACCAAAACTTCAAGAAATAAAAATTGTATATATTAACAAAGTAACTAGAACCATAGGAAAACGTAACAAGATTAGTGTAATTAAAGAGGAAATTAAAGAGTACTTACAAAAGTGATGAGCAAAATCCAAGACCAAGACATAACTAAAAAATGCTACAATGAAAATTTAAGAAAATCCTAAGAGAGAATTATCTAATCTACACTACTCCTACTCATAAATTATCTATGTATGAAGTTCCCTTGATATAACACTTCAATTGAGCCTCCAGCCTTCCAAAATTGGGCCAAAGAGCCCCAAAAACCGTGAGCCACCTGCTTTATTAATAAAGTCACGCTTGGGATCTGTGCATATGCACACTTGCTGATTTTTCCACTTGTGCGTACGCACAGAAGGTTGTGCTTACGCACACTTCAATGTGTACTTCTCCTTTGTTTTCTCATGTGTTATCCCTTCTTGCATGCTTCCTTCCACTTTGCCTAGCCATTCTTGCCTATTGGACCTGAAATCACTCACAAAACATATCACGACATCAAATGGGATAAAAGTAAAATTAAATTGCTCAATTTAAGCTAAAAAATGCATGTTTTCACATTTAGGTTCAATTTAGGGATAAAACACAAAAGTATACTATTTTAGTGGATAAGTGTGAGTTTATGTGATGGAATCCATCCAATTCAAGCCAAAAATTATCGTCAAATATGGACTCATCACTAACCACTCGTTAGCAAATCTATACTTGTTTTTCTTCAAGGTATGGGTATACCTGAAGGTCTCCGCCAATGTCGTCTCATGATCCAACAACTTTGACTACAAATTTATATATCAACCAAACAATAAAATAAACGAACAAATTAAACAATTATAGGCAAATATATATGAAGCATGAAATCTTAATTCTAATTTCGAAACCATAATTTTAATTTTTTCGATTTCACTGAAAATCTTATAAAACTTTCGACAGACTTTTTCCTGAAATTCGGATTTAGCCACCTTTGAAGGGTTCCATCCAAACCAAATTAACGCGATTATTTATACAGTTAAGAATTTTTCAAACAATTTCAGTAGTAAGAATCAGCAAACAGTTAAATTATCCAACATTTTCAGCAATCTCGAAGCCTAATTTAACCTATCTTAACCACCTAAATCCACTAAAACTGAAAATTAAATACCCTAAACTCTATTAACTACTTAAGTAACTCGATAATGAAAAAGGAAATTAAACACCCTAAACTCTACTAACTAATTCAAGTAACTACTATAACATAAAACAATGCCAAAATTCTTACCAGTCTCGTCTTCGTCTTCGTCTTCATGAATGTCGCCGATCCACCCGTATACCTCGACGACCTGGGCGAAGCCCTAGTTGGCGATGTTTGTCAGCCGGTGATGCTTGAACCCCTCGTTTTCTCTAAAATGAGCCTCTAGATCACGCTTGATATTTGGACCGATCCACGAGGTTAGGTGGTCTTTCTCCTGATGAACATTGCTCATCATCTGCTGAAAATGTTTGGCTGCTCAGTAGTCATAGATCTTCTGGATCATGAGGTTATGCTCCGCATCCCATATGAATTTCAACTGCACAAAGTGATTCACCAACATTATTTAGTTGGAATAAAATACAGTTCAAATATAGTAAATTAATTCTAACCAAATTGGGTTCTTACCGCCCACTTCTGAAACCAGCACTCTTTGGTCTCAACCGAAATCTGCATGTAGGTTGGCCACGGGTGGTCATACATGGACTTAATGACCTCGAATATCTCCTGCGTGCAAGTGATGTGCGAGCATCTTTCCTTCATTTTCTATTTATTTTAAGTTAGAATTCATTGAGTTTTAATTAAATTTTAGTGTTTGAAACCCCTTTGGATGCTACTTTGAGTTGCTTTGGTGTTTTAATTA
This sequence comes from Arachis hypogaea, assembly GCF_003086295.3. Classification (NCBI taxonomy): domain Eukaryota; kingdom Viridiplantae; phylum Streptophyta; class Magnoliopsida; order Fabales; family Fabaceae; genus Arachis; species Arachis hypogaea. The sequence continues at coordinate 14,081,409 of NC_092045.1, forward strand.
TTTCAGGTGAAGTTCAGATTAGTTTGGCAAAGTTTGTGTGCAAGAAAAGAACATAATTCAAATCTGCCAAGCTTGCGCTAAACGCGGACATAGGCGTTTAGCACTAGCAACTCAGCAGTGCTAAGGAGCTTTCTGCCCACTAGGGCGCTAAACGCTAAAGCCTGGTGTTTAGCAACAGCAAGCCAGAGACGAATGAGAGCTTCCTGCCCACAAGGGCGCTAAATGCTGGATCTGGCATTTAACGCCAATGATCTGGATCACATTCTCAGTAATAAAGCATCTTTAGTTGGATTTAGCTTTTAATTATTCTATTTTATTTTATTTTAGTTATTTTTAATTACAAACAAAATCTTTTAGTTTTATAATTTATTATTTTATTTTAGTTTCAAATCAGATTAGGTTAGATATAAAAGAGAAAAGATTCAGCCTTCAGGGGGGATCTTCTCTCTTCTGCACTTTCACATTTTTGGAGCCCTAGTTTTCTCTCAAAGTCATGAGCCACTAAACCTCCTTGGTTAAGGTTAGCAGCTCTGTTTATTTCTATGGATTAAGACTATTATTATTCTATTTTAATTAATGTATTGATTCAGTTTCAAGGATTACTTTTGTTCTTCATCTTATGAATCTGGATAGATCGGAAGAATAACTCTTGTTCTATATGCGTTCTTGTGATTCTTGGAAGAGTTATCTCACTTTAACACTAGTTTGAAAGTAAACTCCTCCTAAATTGCTAATTACTTGGACTTAACAGCATACGTGACATATAATCCTTTTATATAAGGGTAATTAGGATTTTTGTCGCCAATAAACTAGAATTAAATATAACCCTCTAATCAAAATTAAGTAACTAAGACATTGGCAGTTAACGATGTTAGAGGAGACTAAATCACTAAGGAATTAGTATTTAGTCACTACTCACAGTTTGTCATGAAATGAATATTGCATGATTGAAATAGTTGATAAGAAAACTCAATCCGGACGAATAAATAACTCTGAAACCTTAACTATTTTGTCATATATATTTCACACTAATTCCACTATTTGCATTCTCTACTCTCTGAATTATTTTTTAATGCTTTTGAACCTCAAAAGATCACTTTCTTCTTGCCGGACTAAGTAAGTCATTCGACTATTTTTGCTCAGTCCATCAATCCTCGTGGGATCGACCCTCACTCACCTGAGATATTACTTGGTATGATCCGGTGTACTTGCTGGTTAGTTTGTGGACTTTGAATTCCGCCACCAAGTTTTTAGCACATTGGGGTTGGGTGCAAACCTATCAGAGAACAAACTGCATATTAACAATCGAATAAGATAAGCAAACTTAACCTAAACAAACTTAAGATAAATAAACTTAATATTAAAAAATTGAATTCATGACTGCATGCCATCGGGCCAAATACTCAGCCAGATGATGGGCGATGGTGGAGGGACATCTTGCTTGGGGCATTGGAGGTATCACCCACTACAGGCTCTGTCGATGTCATCGCTACATCTGTAGGGGGCATAGTAGAAGGAGGCACCCAGTTTGGGTTTGGTACCATGATAAATTACTGGTCCAATGGACCCACCTGTGATGTCACAAGGGTCAATAGAGTAGCCGGGGTAGAGGGAATGACTAAGCAGCCCTGGGGGATTCGGTTGTAGCCCACCCTTTACCACGACCACGTGTCCTACTCGACCTACCTCTGCTCCCTGTCGTCATGTCTGTGCAGCAAATACATTAATAACATATTAATAACATAAAAAACACCAACAAATAATAAAAACAACAACAACAACAATAAAGCCTTATCCCACTAGGTGGGCTCATCTACATGGATCAAACGATACCATTGGGCTCTATCATCTATCAAGTCTACAAAGAGATCGTTTACATGTAGATCTTGTTTGACCACCTCATGGATGGTCTTCCTCTGCCTTTCACTCCTTGTCTATCTTCCATTTCATCTACCCTCCTGACTAGATGCTAAGTCGGTCTTCTTTTCACATGTCCAAACTACTTGAGACACGATTCTACTATCTTTTCCATGATAGGTGCTACTCCAACTCTCTCTCTTATATCTTCGTTCTTTATTCTTCCAATCGCGTATGACCACTCATCCATCTCAACATATTCATCTCTGCCACACTTAACTTATGTTCGTGCTCCCCTTTAGCCGCCCACCACTTTGTACCATAAAGCATAGCCAGTTTGATAGCAATACGATAGAATTTACCTTAAGTTTTAATGGCACATTTTTGTCACATATAAAACTGGATGCACTCCGCCATTTTAACTAACTTGCTTGGATCCTATGATTTATATCATGTTCAATCTCTCCATTATCCTTTATGATGCACCCAAGATACTTAAAATTTTTAATATTTCGTAGGATATTTTCTCTAATCTTCACCTCTATATTTAGGTTTTTCCTTCGGCGGCCGATCTTACATTCTATATATTCTGTCTTGCTATGACTTATGCACTGACCATACACTTCTAGAGCTTCTATCCATAAATCCAACTTCTTATTTAGGTCTTCCCTTGACTCTCCCACAAGAACGATATCATCGGCAAAAAGCATGCACCATGGCACAGGCTTTTGGATATACATTATAAGTACTTCCAAAACTAACATGAAAAGGTATAAACTTCAGGATGATCCCTGGTGTAATTCTATACCAATAGAAAATTTCTTTGTCACACCACCTTGAGTCTTCACACTAGTTGTACTCCCATCATAAATCTCTTTAATTGAACGAATATATGTAAACCCCGCTTAATTAATAAATAATTAACTAATATATTAAATATGAGGCAAAGGATTAAGAAATTAAATTTTGTAATTTAGAAAAGTGAAAATATTTAGGATACGATTAAAAATACTAATCTTAAAGATTTTTGCTCAAAATTGGACTAACGGGCTAAAACGATTGAACCGGGCCAAGTTAGGCCCAAGTCCAATCATTTAACCCTCACCCAATTAAGCCTTAAGCATAAATGGAAGCCCCCCTTTCATAGAGAGAGTGAAAAATGGTGAAGAAGAGAGAAGAGAGCAAAAACCTAATGTCACTATTCATTCTCCTCTTCAATTGCTCATATCTTTCAATCCGTAACTCCAATTGATGAGCCGTTTGTGGACACATGTTTGTATCATAATTCTCTTAAATTCTATTTGAATAAAATGGTAAGGATCTCTGAATTTCTTACCCCATTCTTCCATCTATATATTTTTGCATTTTGGGTATAGTTATTGAAAAAATTGTGATTTTGATTATTTAGGCGATATCTAGCATTGAGTTATTGTTGGGTCTCACCCCAATCATCAATGGATAAGATGAGAAATCACTAAACCTTTGTGAATCATTAAATTAATTAACTCTAGTATTGATTATGGTGAAATTGTATGAAATTAGAATTATTACATGTGAATTAGAGTTAAATTGGTGAATTGGAGTACTTGGAATAAAGCTTTGGCAGATGAAACTTATTGGATTTGATTTAAAGTCTTGGAAGCTTGAATTATGGTGTTTTAAGTTTGGGAAAAATCGGCCAAGGGGTTCATGCGTACGTATCGCATGATTATTCTATTTTTCAAGAAATGTTGATTTCAGTTGTTTTTGCCTATCCAGCCTGCTTTTTCACCTCTGTAACTCCTGTTTAAGTTCTGATAAATAGTTTAAGACTTTGGGATGAGCGAGAGTATAATGGGTGAACTAAAAAGGGTATTTTTGGTTATGAATTTAGAACTGGTGACTTAAGATTATAGATTACTGTTAATGGGTTAACTAGAGTGCTTTGTGGAGTGTACTGAGTGGATTAAAGATATCATATCGGAGTATAGTGGAGATAAGTTTGAAGAAATATATTTTTATTATGAAACTGATTGGGCATGATTGTTCATCTTAAGCTCTCCTTCTCGAAAGTGCGACCCCAGTGAGATGGTAGAAAGTGAGGATCCATTTTTTTTGTTCCCCTTGGTATTGTAAAATCGCCTCCAACGAGATGGTGGAAAGATAGGATCCCCTCCTTTGTTCCTCCTGGATATATGAGAATCTACTTCCTGAGTAGATGCAAGGATTGTGGTTTTGTCCCAATTGCTCCAAGTTGGTTATTGAGGCTCCCCGTGTTAATGCAAAGGTGTGGTTCGTACCACTTGCGCCGGATTCAGATGGTTTGAGCTTCTTGGGTAGATGCAAGGGTGTGGTTCACCCCACTTGCTCCAGATTAGTAATTATAATTTATCTGCATCTCACTGGGTAGACGCAATGACTCACCCCCACTTGCTCCAGTTTGAGATTTGAGATTCTCTTTACCATGCGTCGTAAATGTGGCCAGACACTTATACTTTTCTGGATGATTTCTCCCAATGTGACGATAAATGAATAAATATATATGCATAGACTCTTGGGTTTGTGTGCACGCATGGGCTGTCCATGGTTCGCTACCAGACATGTCGGGCTTGGCTGTATAACTGACAGATGAGCTCATCAGCCATAGGACAAACATACATCATGTACATTTGTATGATTTGTTTGAGTATCCACTTTGTATTTTGGCTTGCCTAATTGTTTATTTATATCTATATGTGAGTTAAATGCCTTATCTGTTTTCTTAATTGTGCATTACTTGTATGCGTTATATGTTTCTGCTTTGAGAGATCCCTTATGCTGGTGGAGGTGATGCTGAGGGTTGTTCCAAACTGACGATTGGGAGATTTGTAGAAAACTGGAATTAAAGAGATAAAGTAGAATCCCTAGGTAGAATTATCATATTTCTGGTTAGTGAGAACTCTAGGTTTTGATATGGCTTGTAAAAGTTTAGGATTGCCTTTGGCTTCCCGGAGCCTTATATTTTATCTATTGGGCATTGTTACCATACTGACAACCTCCAGTTCTCATTCCATATGTATTTGTTATTTTTTAGATGCAGGATGTGAGGCACCTCATGAAGCATGCTAGAGACTCTTTTAGAAGCGAAGATCTACTTTTTAGGATTTTTATATTATGTACTTAGTTTATGTATATATGTATTTTCTCTATTCTCCACTGTTGTATTAAAACTTATGTCGTCCTTCCTAGAGGTTGACTCAGAGAATCAGGATTGGTACTTTATCTTTTGGTTTATTTTTGGAGTCTAGAGCTTGATTATGTATCTCTGTTTTATATATATATATATATATATATATATATATGTGTGTGTGTGTGTGTGTGTGTGTGTGTGTGTGTGTGTGTGTGTGTGTGTGTGTGTGTGTGTGTGTGTGTGTGTGTGTGTGTGTGTGATTTTCTGTACAAGCCTTCTATCTTGACACCTTTCGAGTGTGACGCATTTTCGGTCTTGCTTTATTCATCTTTTTCTTTCAAGGCTCCTAGATACATTATCTTTACTATATATACATGTATGTATTTTATTTTTAGAGGTCGTAGCACCTCATCACCTTCGATTTACGACCTAGGCGTAAAGCTCTGTGTGGTAGAGTATACAATATATGTGATCCTTACTCTCTTCTTTTTCAAAACCTTTCATAAGACCTGCCTTGACACCTTATTATATGCTTTTTCCAAATCAATTAGAAGGTATGTAACTTCAGTGGTGGATCTTCCTAGAATTAAACTAAATTAGTTATCTATTACTTGTGTTTCTTGTCTCAGCCTCCATTCTATCACATTTTCCCATAACTTCATGGTATGGCTCATGAACTTGATCCCTCTGTAGTTTTTGCAACTCTGTATATCCCTCTTATTCTTGTAGATAGGTACGAAGGTTCTCTGTCTCCACTTGTCTAGAATCTTCTTTGACCATAAAATCTCATTACGAAGCTTGGTTAGCCCACTGATGTCTTTCTCTCCAAGGCCCTTCCAAACTTCAATCGGAATATAATCGGGTCCTACTATCCTACCATTTTTCATTTGCTTTAGAGCCTCTTTTACCTTAAAGTCTCAAATTATTTCATAGTAGTCAAAGTTTTTATCTTCTTCCCTCGTGTATAACTGACCAAGACTCGCAAGAGTCCTCTATCCTTCATTAAATAAATCATAGAAGTAGCTCTTCCACCTTTCACTAATCTTCTCATCTTGAGCCAAAACCTCTCCGTCTTTATCCTTTATGCAATTAACCTGATCCAAGTCTCTCGTTCTTCTTTCGTGACTCTTTGCGATTCTACATATACTTTTTCTCTTTTCTTTGTGCCTAAAGACTGGTAGAGACCCTCATATGCTCATGTTCTTGCTTCACTTACAGCCACTTTTGTCTTTTTCTTAGCCACCTTATATTTTTTCTAATTATCTGCATTACGGCACAAAGGTCACTCGTTAAAGCATTCTCTTTTTGCCTTAATATTTTCTTGTACACTCACATTTCACCACCAGGACTCCTTGTCTCTTGGCCCTATCCCTCTAGATTCACCAAAACTTTCTTTTATTGTTCTTCTAATAACTTCTACCATCTTCTTTCACATCTCCTCCACGCTTTCATCGCCTTCCCACTTTATCTCTTCTCCTATCAGTCTTAGGAAGCTTCTTTGTTCCTCACCTTTCATCCACCACCACCTCGTCCTTAGGTTCTTTGTATGATGTCTTTTCTTCAATGCAAAATTCCATGACGAACATCTTTCTCCCGAAATAATTTTATACTTAATACAAAATTTTCGATCGACTCTCCTCAACAAGAAGAAGTCGATTTGAGAGCTTGTCATGACACCTATAGGTTATAAGATGTTCGTCTCTCTTTTTAAAATATGTATTTGCAGTGAGATGGTCAAAGGTTGAGGAAAAGCCGAAAATAGTTTTACCCTCGGTGTTGACTATCCCGAAACCATGGCCTTTGTGAATACTTCCATGCCCAATCACTTTTCTTCCAACAGGGACATTTAAATCTCCTCCTAAGAAAATCTTGTCTCCCGAAGGTTTGTCTTGGACCAAATTCTCTAGATCCTTCCAAAATCTTATCTTGTGTTGCTCATTCAAACTCATATGTGGTGCATAGGCATTAATCACATGAAAAATAACTCCTTCCACCACAAGTTTGATAGAGATGATCTGATCACCCACCCTCTTAACATCCACTACGTCCTTCTTCCGCTGCTTATCCAAGATAATACCTACCCCATTCCTATTCTTCACCTTTCTTGTATACCAAAGTTTGGGCCCGGAGGTATCCAACTCCCTAGCCTTTGTGTCGACCTATTTTGTTTCTTGTAGGCATATGATGTTAATCTTCCTCCTTGTCATGGTATCAACCACCGCCATGTATTTTCTTATTAGAGTGCCTATGTTCCATGTCCCAAATCTCAACCTTCTATCGCTCCGGCCTTTATATTTGCCTTTTTTTTGTGAACTAACTTACTTACCCTCGTTTGTTCACGAAAATGCGGGAGCCCTTGCTCATTTAAGACTACACCTGGGAACCGATGTAGCGACTCTTGCTCATTTGACACTGTACGCGAGGAATACAGCGCGTTGCTTCCGGACAACGACCTAGCTTTATTTGATCCATGTCATGAAGATTTGACTATTATGTTGACTGTCAAAAGCCTAACACAACCCTCCTCCTTTATCCGAGTTTGGGACCAACTATGTACCGTAGGTGCAGCATAAGTGGAGTTACCAACAAATAATAACATAAGAAGAAACTTAAGAAATCACAAATAATTCAAAAAGTGCTCAAGTTCAGTAAATAAAAAAAAGAGAATTACATAATGTTTTAGTTTGAAAATACTTAAATTAGACTTTCAAACCATTCTAACTTTATTCTATCTTATTTAGGGGTGGCAATGGGGCGGGTAGGGGCGGGTTTCAGCCCTACCCGCACCCGCCCCGCCCTCCTTGCATTCCACTACTACCCGCCCCGCTCCTACCCGCGGGTAGTAGGCGCCTGTACCCTAACCCGCCTCCACGGGTACCCGCCCCGCCCCTACCCGTCCCTATAAAAAATTAAATGACATTTTATTTTTTACACATTTATTTATAAATTATGATACAAACTTAAAATTTATAATTAAATTAAAATACAAACATAAGATTCATATAATATCAAATAACTTGAAATTTAAAAAGGTCCATACAATGTCAAATAACTTAATTAAAATACAAACATAAAGAAATTACATCGTTAAAATATTAAAAAGTCTTCAATCCTTATTCTTGATCACTTTCCACATCTTCATCATCATTAAAGGTTTGAAGATCAAGATTTAAACCTAAAAATCAAAAGAGATAGCAATTAATAAAATAATTACTATAATGTAAAAAATTAACACAAATGAATATTAAGTAATATGTCACCTTTATTCCCTAAAGCTGCCCACAGCCAACTTTGGCCACACATTAAAGCTTCAATTATGCTTTCTTTGAGCTTTCCGCGATGAGGAGAAATCACACGACCACTTGTACTAAAAGCAGATTCAGAAGCAACAGTGGATACCGGAATGGCATATATATCCTTGGCGATTTTTGCCAAAACTTTAAATTTCATTTGATTGTTCTTCCACCATTTCAAAACATTAAAGTTAGGATCATTTGGAGGATGAATGTCCTCCTCAAGATAATGATCAAACTCAACATTCACACATGAACCCTTTGTCATCTTTCTTCTTTTAAGATACACCATATAATCATCACCCCCAAATACGCTTGTATTTCCACTTTCATCAACTTCTTTTGTACCAACATTTGACACATCAGAACTCATTTTTTGATTGTATTCATTAACCAACTCATTACACAACTGATGAATTCTGTCAACTTGCTTAGAACATTCTATTGGATCTGGATACATTTTTCCAAATTGAAATTCAACCCCAACCATCTTGTACCTAGGATCTAAAACAGCAGCAACACCCATAATGCCATGAATCTCATCCCAATACTTCTCAAATTTCTTCTTCATACTAGATGCCATATTAGCAATTAAAGAATTACTAGAAAGTTTCCATGCATCCAATGAGACTTTTATTTTACAAACAAGAGTAAAATAAAGATTGGCAGTCGGAAATTTAGAACCAGAAAACAGTTGAGTAACATCATAAAACAACTTCAATCTATCACATATTTCCTTGGCAAGTTCCCACTCCTCATTACTTGGCACAGTTTTATATTGGGGTTCCTTTTGCCTTAACCTAGGAAAGACAGCTCTATACAGCAATGCAGTGTCTAACATCAAATAAGTTGAGTTCCACCTAGTCGGACAGTCAAGAACCAATTTCTTAGTAAATGGAATCGCTGTTTTAGCACACCAACTCACAAAAGTTTCGTTCCTTTTCGGCGTTGCAGTCCAATACAATACACTACTACGAATCTTTTCAATACTTTCCTTAACTATACTCAAACCATCCTTCACAATCAAATTCAATATATGAGCACAACAACGCATATGCAACAATTTACCCCCCAACATCAAGAATGAAGAATCTAGCCGCCCCAACAATTCATCTATCATAGCATCATTAGTAGAACAATTATCCAATGTAACAGTAGACAGTTTTCTATCAACATTCCATTCTAACAATATTTTCATCAATGTTTGAGTAAGAACTTCACTTGTATGGGGACAAGGAACATAACAAAAGCTGAAAAATAAAACAAAGATGCATGCATTTTAGATGTCAACATACTAATACAACACAATATATAGAAGTTTATGAAGTTTATGAAGTACCTCAATAGGCGCATTTGCAACTTCCACGAACTATCGATATAGTGAGCTGTGACAACCATGTAACCTTTTTCTTGATTGGAAGTCCACATGTCGCTAGTTATTGCAACTCTGCTATCATTTTCATCTAGTTGAAGAGTTAGCTTCAGCTTCTCATCCCCAAACATCTTCAAGATGTCTTTCCTAACCGTGTTGATGGTAACCCATACATACCATAAATTGGCAAAAATTAAATGCTAACTAGGACATAGATATGGTCGCTAAGCCGATGGCCAAGCTCACAGCAAAGGGGAAGAAAACTATAAGACACAGCTTTCCAATCTCTCAACATATCTGACAGTTAGATGGAAACTTTATTCAATGCCATTCCATTCATCACATACCATCATAACAATCTTATCCAAACATAGATTTTGTTTCAAGATATACTTTGCCAAGACTAACCAAGCATAAAAACAAATGGTACAAAATTGATAGAGGAATTGAAACACAGACCAAACTTGTTTGTAAGAATTGAAGGATAAATAAAAACTTGCAACAGATAGCTGACCAGAAGATCCTTCTTTAGAAATAATGGTAGACTTCCACTCATTCAACTTTTCTAAAAGGGTAGGCACTTCCTCCTCAGGAGCAGCAACTCGGATTCTTAACGGACATCGTTTTACAGGGTAATGCTTTTGAAGCTCCTGAATGGCTGAATCAGCTCCAAAGCCTGTATAAACAACAGGTTCCACTTTTCACTAATTACCATAATTATAAAACGGAACCAGTTTGACAATTAAAAGGTGAAGATGTTGAATGAAACTGTGATGCAAAAGACCCCTGACCTGCTTAAGAGCATGAGCATTGAGCACAAAAAAAATGTTTTCTGAACAAAACAAAATCAGAGTAGCCAATTAAAATTAAAAACGAAGAACAAAACATGATTTCTGAACATTGAGGAATGAGGAGTGACCACTGACCAGTGAGCAATGAGCATTGAGGATTGTTAATATGATTTCTGAACAAAAAATTAAAAAAAACGAAAAACTACAGCAGTGTGCAGATCTAAAGCTAATCATTCAGGAATCAGGATTTCAATATGATTTCTGAAAAAAATGAAAAAAAAAATGAAGAAGCTTCGACGAAGGCGACGGACAAGAAGCCATTACCTTCGATGGACGAGCACGTCGGACGATGGGGACGAGCACGGCGGACGACGGCGACGAGCTCCACGAGAGACGACGGGCAAAGCACGACTGAGCAGCGAGAGCCGAGAAGAACGGACGAGGAACAGGGGAACGAGGAGAGGGGCTGGAGCACGACGAACAGACGAAGCTTTTGGACGCGACGGAAGGCGGCGGTGGAGGAGGCTAGGGTTTTTTTGGGGGAAACAGGAAGTGAAGAAGAGAAACTGAGGGTGAAGTGAAGAGAAACTGAGAAACTGAGAGTGAATGAGTGATGAGAGGACTCACTATGGTCTTGGTCTCTTGGAGAAGAGCTGAGGAACAGTCGAACAGAGGAGAGGAAGTGAATGAGACTGTGAGAGTGACGGTGAGAAGAAGCTGAAGGGCAAAGGGGTTCCTAACCCTAATTGGCTAACTGAGTGAGTGAGAGTGACGGTGAGAAGTGTTTCCAAACAAACCCTAATCATAAAAGGTATATATATACTCCGGGGCGGGTAGGGGCGGGTTTAGCCTGAACCCGACCCCGCCCCGCCCCGCTCATCAACCCGCCACGGTTCAGACCCGCCCCGCTCCGGGTCGGGTTCAAACCCGCCCCGACCGGGTAGGGTCGGGGCGGGTACCCGCGGGTACGGGTTCTGCTGCCATCCCTAATCTTATTTTCTTTTCAAAGTATTCTAACTTTCATAGCATTATAACAAATCATTCTAACTCTCAAAGCATTCTAACTTTATTAACAACTTTTTAAAACATTCTAACTTTCAAAGCATTCTAATTAATCAACATCAACCAGTAGTTCCAGCAGCAATATAAATCAGCAAAAACCAGCGAATCATCAAAATAGTTAAGCATTGCTGAAACAAATTCAGCAATAATTCTTTATCCAAATTAACATAAAACGTAGAATTAATGATTCAGACTAATTCAAATAATTCCAGCAACAAGAATCAGCAATATCAGATGACAATTCCAAACACATTGAGTAGAGATCAAAACCTATCAATCTAACTAAATTATCCTAACTTAACCACCTAAAATCAATTTACAATAGAAATTAATCTACTTATACTAATTACTAAAAATTAACTAACTAAACTGAAATTAAATAGCATAAAAAATAGATTCAATGAAAATTCCTAACCACTTAAAATTAACTAAAATAGAAATTAATATAAATAAATTAATAAGAAGAGAGAGAAATCTTGGAACGGAAAAGGGCAATTCGAGCAGCAGTGGTGGCGGCTTTTCCAGTGGCGGCAGGAATAGAGAACAGAAAAGAGGGTGTTTCGAGCAGCAGCGCGGCAGCCTTTGTAGTGGCGGCAGTGGCTAGAGAGAGACTGAGAAGTTAGAGAGAGGGAGAGGAAGGTGAGAGATTAGAGAGAGAAACCAATTTTGAAATGAAGGGGAAGAGGGTTCACGATTCGAATTTAGGACACGATTTTCGTCAGATTTACCAGTGGTTAATCCGACGGTAACATGGTGCGCGTAACCAAAATGCAGCATTTGACTAAACAAGGTTCAACGTCAGATTTACTCGCTGGTAAATCCAACGGTAGCTAGCTCACCAAAATTTATTTTTTCCCTCCAATTTTTATCGTCGACATTACAATCGGAACATCAACTCCGACAGTAGGGTGACGAATTTATTGTCAATTCTGACGATAAATCTGACAAAAAAAACTTGTCGCTAATGTCTGATGCTAAATTCGATGATTTTCATTGTTTCATGTAGTGTTTTGTAAGCTGCAATATGTAACACCCTAATTAGCCTAAGCTTTACCTCGCATCGTAAAGCAAAGGTTAATCAAAGGTTACGACAGTTCTAAACTCATACATATAATATATAGAAAAAATGAATATAATCTAGAAGCGTGATAAAGAATATAGCTCAAAACAGGATTTAAAAAGCGCAAAACGTACTAACGAAGCTTCTAACTTAAAGCACAAGAAACAGATATAATATAACAAAGGATAAGAGTATAATAGTATAGGAATCTAGCCACGGCTCGTGGAGTTTAAGCCGGCTAGCCATATATACCGACAAAACAGATTCTGAAGGTTAAAATAGCTTATACAAGTGTTTCTCTCTCAATACAAGCCTCTAGGCAAATCCAAAATACAAAAGATGAGAGACATATATAAAATAAATCAAAAGACTCCAAAAAGTATTATGATCCTCCGCTTCTGTCACTATCCAAATAACTCACCGAGGTGGGCTACGACCTGCATCTGAAAAACACAACAGAAATATGGTATGAGAACTGGCGGTTCTCAGTATAGTAACAGTGCCCAGTTATGTAAGATATAAGACCCCGGGACGCCAAAGGCAATCCTAGAACTTCATATCCATCACAAGATTCATCCTAAGGTATATATAAAACATTAAAGAATAATTTAAACCTCAACATAACTTAAAACCTTAGCAGTATAAAATGGGTAATTGATAAACCCCATTTGTAGGGTTTATCTTGTATTGATTTTAGGGGATTTTATAACCTTTTACCCACATTTATCCATTGAAATAGCATGGTTTTATAACTTCTCCCTTAATTGTGCTTAAGAGTGAAAACATGCTTTTTAGGACTTAAAATAGCTAAATCTAATTCTCCTTGATTCCATTAGATGCCTTGATATGTTTGTTAAGTGATTTAAGGTTTAGGAGGCAAAGATTGGATCAAGAGAATGAAGAGAGAAGCATGAAAAGTTGGAGAACTCATGAAGAAATGAAAGAACCGGAAAGCTGTCAAGCCGACCTCTTTGCACTTAAATGACCATAACTTGAGCTACAGAGGTCCAAATGATGCGGTTCTAGTTGAGTTAGAAAGCTAACATCCGGGGCTTCGAAACGATATAAGATTTGCCATAGTTGTTACACGTATGGTGGCGCGCACGCGCATAGTACGCGCATGCGCCGTTGGTGCACGTGATCACTTCATGCAAACTCGTGGCTAGCGAATTTACAAGCCTTGTGGGCCCAATCCAACACATTTCTAATGCTATTTAAGCCAAGAATTGAAGAGGGAATGAAGATACTCTCATACTTTAGATGTTAGTTACCATTAGTTTAGTTTAGTAGTTATAATTAGTTTCTAGAGAGAGAAGCTCTCACTTCTCTCTAGAATTAGGATTAGGATTAGGATTAGTTCTTAGATCTAGGTTTTAGTCTTTTCTTTCTTCTACTTCTACATATCAATTCCTTGTTGTTAGATTCATTCTTCTTCCATTCTTTGGTTATAATTTCCTTTATGTTGTTCTTGTATTTTGTTGTAGATCTAGTATTGTTCCTTCTACATTCTTCCAATTCAATAAGAGGTAATTCATAATAAATGTGTCTTCTTTGCTCTTCCATTGTTGATCTCTTGTTTTTGTAGTTATAGATTCCTTTAATTCTTGCATTTAATAATGTTTACTTCTATTGCACTTTATGTGTTTGTTGAAATGTCTCTTTTAGTTTTAGTGTAGATTTTGTTCCTCTTGGCCTAGGTAGAGTAATTAGTGACACTTGAGTTATCTAATTCCTTAGTTGATTGATAATTGGAGAGATTGCTAATTGGTTTGGAGTGCACTAAAGCTAGTCTTTCCTTGGGAGTTGGCTAGAACTTGTGGCTCAAGTCAATTCATCCACTTGACTTTCCTTTATTTAGTAAGGGTTAACTAAGTGGTAGCAATGAACAATTCTCATCACAATTGAGAAGGATAACTAGGATAGGACTTCTAATTTTCATACCTTGCCAAGAGCCTTTTATAGTTGTTAGTTTATTTTCATTGCCATTTACTTTCATGCCTCTTATCAAAACCCCAAAACAACTCAAACCAATAACAAGACACTTTATTGTAATTCCTAGGGAGAACGACCCGAGGTTTAAATACTTCGGTTATTAATTTTAGGGGTTTGTACTAGTGACAAACAATCTTTTGTATGAAATGATTTTTGATTGGTTTGGAAACTATACTTGCAACGAGAATTCATTTATGAAATTCTATACCGTCAAAAATCCAATCATCAAAATGGCGCCGTTGCCGGGGAATTGCAATGGTGTTATGTTATTGGTTATTGTATATATGTGAATATTGTGAATAGCTTGATTTTTTTTGGATTGCTTGCTAGTTAGGACTTTGTTTCATTATTTCTTAGTAGTTTTTGTTTTTATTTTCTCCTTTCACCATGAATTCTCATTTTGGCTATGAGTGTGATTACAACTATGTTGTAGGGAGTGGAGATTACAATGAAGATGTGTATCAAGGATGGAACAATCAAAGGTGGGAGGAACCATATGCATATGATCAATCTTCATGGCAACAACCTCTACCAATGCACCATGAAGAAGAGCCATTCTATGATGCATGTCAATCTAATGACTATGGTGAATCTCCTTGTGACTTTCAAGAACCACCACCATATGCCTATGATCCATACCTTCAACATAACTCTCAACCATACTCACAAGCCCCTTCTTACCAACCACCTTCATATGACCCTAGCCCATATCCATCCTACCAACAACCATATGAGCCATATGAACCACACATAGAGCCACCACCACTCCAACATCAACATTTTCAAGAGCCACCCCCTCCATATTATTACCAAGATGAACCACCTCCAATAAATGAAAATTTTCAACCACAAGATGAATACTACTTTCCACCACAACCTCTCATGGAAGAATACTCATATCCATTGATCCAAGAGTCACATGATCCTAATCATATTATCCAAGAGGAACAAGAGTCAAGGGATCATCTCAAGGAAGCATTGGATCAATTTCAAGCAACCATGGAGTGTGTTGTGCAACAAGTGGAAAGAGTGGAGAATATTGAACCACCACAACTCTACCAAGAAGAACCATCTTCCTACTATGAACCCTTCCCCCAAAATGATGAATCCTTCCATCCACCCCAATCTCTAATGGATGAAACCCTTGGTGTTCTTGTTCAAGGGCAAGAAGAGATGAAAAGGGATGTACAAAATTTCATGGCCGCCTTGGATGCGGTAACAAATCAATTAGCCTCCCAATGCTTGAACACTCAAGGAACTCCCATGGCTACATGTGGAGAATCAATTGAAGAACATAGCAAGAAGGAGAGATTGGAAACTCCGGTGGAAAATGAAGGAAGTTGCTTTGTATTGGAACAATTGGAGGAAGCTTTAATTGTTGAAGACAAGGAAAAAGTGGTAGAAGACTTAGGAGATGCGGAGCCTCCATGGGAACATAGAGTTGAAGAAAACCCCTCCAAGATGATTGAAATTGATGCTAGGGAGGAAAGTGCACACCTTCCAAGGCATATTCCATATGAAGACTTGGATGGGATAGAGTAAGAATTGAGTTCCCATGGCAATGAAGAGCAAGAATCAAGTCCTAGTGGTGGGGAATCCTTTGGACTTGAAGAACCTTCTCCCGGTGCATTTGAAAATATTGTGGAGGTAAACTTCTTTCTCCCTCCCAATTATAGTTTACTTAAGGGAAAAGGCTTAGATAGTATTAATGAACAAAGGATTGAATTAGAGAAATCTTGTGAAGAGGTGGAAGTCCCTAGAAATAGAAGAACGGGAGTGGAATACGCTTTGTTAAGATCGTTGGAAGCATCTTTGCCTAGGTTGCCATCTAAACCTTCATTTGAGTGGGTGAAATTCATTTCTATTAGTGTTATTATCCCACTTGAATATGGTTTGCTTGAAACGGATGGCCAACTTAGGGAAGTTTGTGGGATGAAGCATAAGCGGAAAAGGTTTTGTGGTGGGCGTTGCAAATCAAGGCTCATTATGGTTGATGCATCAAACATGAGATATAAAGGTTGGAGTAGTGCTCAAATAGATGGGTCTAGAAGGATTGTTGGCCACTATATAGAGAATTCACCTTACTCACCACCCGGTTGGACTAATAATGATGATCAACCTCAAGACGGGTGTGAAAACAAAGTGTGGGATCCCGGATTACAAGAAGAGGATCAACTTTGGGAGCCCCAAGCTTGTGAAGAACTCCATCAAGACTTGGCTCAATCCATGAAGAATCTTGGGACACAATGGAGAACCAAGCATTGGTGGGAGTTCCAAGATGAGTACAAGCACAAGCCACCTTGATGAGGAGCTCCCCATAAGTCCAACTTAAGGACAATAAACAACAGTGCTAGGTGGGAGACACCCCACCATGGTACCATCTTTTCATTTTCTCTTTTGTAAATAATGTAGAATTTGGTTGATTTCATATTTTGTTTAGTTAGTTGAGTATAGTTGATAGTTTAGTATGTTAAATAAGGTTTTAAGGTGTTTTGGTAGCTGTTTGGAGGTTTGGAATGCTTGGATTGGTGCAAAAACATAGCAAAAATTTTTGAAAAAAAAAAAAGAGCACCATCCACGCGTATGCGCACTGCGTGCGTACGCGTGCATCAAGCGTTTTGGACCGTCCACGCGAGCGCGCCATGCACGCGTACGCTTGGATTGAGAAGTTCCACATTCCATACATTTTCCAGAGAGTTATGCTTATGCCGCGCCAACGTTGTGCCTCTGGCACAAACACCACTTGCGCGCACGCACACATGACGCGTACGCGCCACTCTCGAAATAAGCCATCGACGCGCGCGCGCCATGCGTGCGTACGCGTGGATGTCCTTTCTTCCATCCATTTCTCTTCTTCTCCTCTTTCCGTTTCTTTCCTTCTCCTTTCTTCTTCCCTTCTTCTACCCCTCATCCAACACTTCCAAACACCATGGATAACCATTTATTTTAGTTAGTTAATTAGTTAGTTAGTTAGTTGATTAGTTAGTCTTAGTTTTGTTTTCATTTTATTTTCTCTCTTTTCATCATAAGTGTTGGATTATTGACTTTGTTTACTATGCATTGCTTCCCCCTTATTGCCTAAATGCTAATTTAGCATTAATGTTTTTAGATAACCTTTGTTGGATCCTATTATTGAGGTTATATTTTGCTACTTGGTTTTGAGTTTTTCATGCTTACCTTTTAAGAATACCAAGTGATGAGAATTGCCTTCGAGCTTGTAACTCTTTTTGAATTGCATGATTTGGCCACCATGTGATTTGAGCCTTATTTTGTGATTAGGCAACCTCTTGATAGATGATGTTGTGCATTTACCTTAATGCATTGTATTTCATGATCATATGCATCCATATGTTTTAGCTTGAATGCTTCCATGCTTCTCTAATGCTTGTTTTACCTTACAAGCTTACTTAAAGCATCTCAAGCACACTAGGATAAATGAAGTGCATGCTTCTTTTGTGACATAACTTTTAGGCTAATGTGTGTTCTAAACCGCGCAATTAGAATTCACACACCTAATATTTCTTAATGTCACACTAATTCACTCACTCAATTCTAGTGATTTACCTCATTCCAACAATTATGCTTCCTTGCTTTTGTATTACCCTACCTTATGGTGTTATATTTTTGTCTTTCATGACGAATGCACCACAAGCAAACATGGAAGCAAGACTAAGAACACGCAGCAATCCGGAGAGTCGCCGTACCCCCTTGCTCATCTTTGAGTGCACCGAGGACGGTGCAAACTTTTAAGTGTGGGGAGGTTGTCCGACCGGTCGGCGATTTTAGGTGACAAGTTTCTAATTCCAACACTTTTGCATTTCATTCTAAGATTTTAGGATTTTTACTTGCATTTTCTTAGTTTTGCATATATATACAAAATAAGCTTAGTCAAAATAATGAAAATTTTTTCAAGTATTTCTATCTATAGGGCACCAATTGATTTGAGTGAAAACTTTTTATTGAACTTGCTTGATTTATATATCTTGTGGATCATGGTTTTTGAGCTAAGAACACAAGCAAGTGAGTTTTGAGACTAATGGTGTGGTTACATCTTATAACCACTTATTTTCCTTCTTGTGTGCATTATTCTCTTTCTATGATTGTAATCTTTGATTTGTTTGATTCCTTATATCCATTATTTTGTGTATTTATGCATTTATATGATTGAGGCCATCATTTCATTTAGCTTACTTACCCAAATAGCCTTACTTTTTATATTCCTTTGTTAGCCAATTTGAGCCTACGATTAACCCACTTTGTTCTTAATTTAGCACGTTACAAGCCTTAAAGCGAAAAACAATAAATGTCCTTAATTTGGATCTTTGATTGGCTTAGGCTAGTGTGTGTGAGTATCATTCAAGTGTGGGAACCTTGGGACATTGGGTGAATAAAAGGGTAGTTTTGTATTATTATTGGAAATATTGGGAATTGGGTACATACTCATGTATTGATCAAATGTAAAACCTTATGCATTGAGGTTCTTGTATATAGAAAGAAAAAAATGAGAAAAACAAAGAAAAAGAAATAAAGTGAAAAAAAAAGAAAACAAAAGAAAAAAATGTATATAGAAAAATAAAAGAAAAACAAAAAGCAATAAAAAGGGGACAAAATGCCCCAAAGCAAAGTAAAGCTCAATAAGATCAATGCATAAGTGTTGTGAAATTAAAAAGGAATACATGAGTATGTGAAAAAGTGAGGAATGGGTAGTTAGATTAGAACTTAATTGTATAGGATGTCATAGACTAGGTGGGAAGTTTAAGCTTATCAAAGATTCAAATTCCAAGCTCACTTAACCAAATATGCATCCTACCTTGACCCTAGCCCCATTACAACCTATGAAAAGACCTCATGATATATGTATACATGCATGAAATATTTGTTGATTGTTAGAAGAAAAACAAATCTTAGAAAGCATGATTAGGAGAGAATTGAGAGAATCGACCCTAAACACTTGAGCGAATAGAGTGCAAACACTACCGCTGAGGGTTTGATGCTCAATTACATGTTTCCACCTATGATCATCTCTTTTCATGCAAGTTTGTAAAAATATTTAATAACTCAATTCAATTGTGGATTAGACTTGCTAGTCCTTAGCCCTTGTGCATATATGCTTCTTGGGAATTGATTTATTTTGACCAAGCAATTGCATTCATTTAGATAGTTGCATATAGGTAGATTGCATTTAGTTAGTTTCCATTGAATAAATGCCATACCCTTACTTCATTCTTGGTTTTAGCATGAGGACATGCTTGGTTTAAGTGTGGGGAGGTTGATAAACCCCATTTGTAGGGTTTATCTTGTATTGATTTTAGGGGATTTTATAACCTTTTACCCACATTTATCCATTGAAATAGCATGGTTTTATAACTTCTCCCTTAATTGTGCTTAAGAGTGAAAACATGCTTTTTAGGACTTAAAATAGCTAAATCTAATTCTCCTTGATTCCATTAGATGCCTTGATATGTTTGTTAAGTGATTTAAGGTTTAGGAGGCAAAGATTGGATCAAGAGAATGAAGAGAGAAGCATGAAAAGTTGGAGAACTCATGAAGAAATGAAAGAACCGGAAAGCTGTCAAGCCGACCTCTTCGCACTTAAATGACCATAACTTGAGCTACAGAGGTCCAAATGATTCGGTTCTAGTTGGGTTAGAAAGCTAACATCCGGGGCTTCGAAACGATATAATATTTGTCATAGTTGCTACACGTATGGTGGCGCGCACGCGCATAGTACGCGCACGCGCCGTTGGTGCACGTGATCACTTCATGCAAACTCGTGGCTAGCGAATTTACAAGCCTTGTGGGCCCAATCCAACTTATTTCTAATGCTATTTAAGCCAAGGATTGAAGGGGGAATGAAGATACTCTCATACTTTAGATGTTAGTTACCATTAGTTTAGTTTAGTAGTTATAATTAGTTTCTAGAGAGAGAAGCTCTCACTTCTCTCTAGAATTAGGATTAGGATTAGGATTAGTTCTTAGATCTAAGTTTTAGTCTTTGCTTTCTTCTACTTCTACATCTCAATTCCTTGTTGTTAGATTCATTCTTCTTCCATTCTTTGGTTGTAATTTCCTTTATGTTGTTCTTGTATTTTGTTGTAGATCTAGTATTGTTCCTTCTACATTCTTCCAATTCAATAAGAGGTAATTCATAATAAATGTGTCTTCTTTGCTCTTCCATTGTTGATCTCTTATTTTTGTAGTTATAGATTCCTTTAATTCTTGTATTTAATAATGTTTATTTCTATTGCACTTTATGTGTTTGTTGAAATGTCTCTTTTAGTTTTAGTGTAGATTTTGTTCCTCTTGGCCTAGGTAGAGTAATTAGTGACACTTGATTTATCTAATTCCTTAGTTGATTGATAATTGGAGAGATTGCTAATTGGTTTGGAGTGCACTAAAGCTAGTCTTTCCTTGGGAGTTGGCTAGAACTTGTGGCTCAAGTCAATTCATCCACTTGACTTTCCTTTATTTAGTAAGGGTTAACTAAGTGGTAGCAATGAACAATTCTCATCACAATTGAGAAGGATAACTAGGATAGGACTTCTAATTTTCATACCTTGCCAAGAGCCTTTTATAGTTGTTAGTTTATTTTCATTGCCATTTACTTTCATGCCTCTTATCAAAACCCCAAAACAACTCAAACCAATAACAAGACACTTTATTGTAATTCCTAGGGAGAACGACCCGAGGTTTAAATACTTCGGTTATTAATTTTAGGGGTTTGTACTAGTGACAAACAATCTTTTGTATGAAATGATTTTTGATTGGTTTGGAAACTATACTTGTAACGAGAATTCATTTATGAAATTCTATACCGTCAAAAATCCAATCATCAAAATGGCGCCGTTGCCGGGGAATTGCAATGGTGTTATGTTATTGGTTATTGTATATATGTGAATATTGTGAATAGCTTGATTTTTTTTGGATTGCTTGCTAGTTAGGACTTTTTTCATTATTTCTTAGTAGTTTTTGTTTTTATTTTCTCTTTTCACCATGAATTCTCATTTTGGCTATGAGTGTGATTACAACTATGTTGTAGGGAGTGGAGATTACAATGAAGATGTGTATCAAGGATGGAACAATCAAAGGTGGGAGGAACCATATGCATATGATCAATCTTCATGGCAACAACCTCCACCAATGCACCATGAAGAAGAGCCATTCTATGATGCATGTCAATCTAATGACTATGGTGAATCTCCTTGTGACTTTCAAGAACCACCACCATATGCCTATGATCCATACCTTCAACATAACTCTCAACCATACTCACAAGCCCCTTCTTACCAACCACCTTCATATGACCCTAGCCCATATCCATCCTACCAACAACCATATGAGCCATATGAACCACACATAGAGCCACCACCACTCCAACATCAACATTTTCAAGAGCCACCCTCTCCATATTATTACCAAGATGAACCACCTCCAATAAATGAAAATTTTCAACCACAAGATGAATACTACTTTCCACCACAACCTCTCATGGAAGAATACTCATATCCATTGATCCAAGAGTCACATGATCCTAATCATATTATCCAAGAGGAACAAGAGTCAAGGGATCATCTCAAGGAAGCATTGGATCAATTTCAAGCAACCATGGAGTGTGTTGTGCAACAAGTGGAAAGAGTGGAGAATATTGAACCACCACAACTCTACCAAGAAGAACCATCTTCCTACTATGAACCCTTCCCCCAAAATGATGAATCCTTCCATCCACCACAATCTCTAATGGATGAAACCCTTGGTGTTCTTGTTCAAGGGAAAGAAGAGATGAAAAGGGATGTACAAAATTTCATGGCCGCCTTGGATGCGGTAACAAATCAATTAGCCTCCCAATGCTTGAACACTCAAGGAACTCCCATGGCTACATGTGGAGAATCAATTGAAGAACATAGCAAGAAGGAGAGATTGGAAACTCCGGTGGAAAATGAAGGAAGTTGCTTTGTATTGGAACAATTGGAGGAAGCTTTAATTGTTGAAGACAAGGAAGAAGTGGTAGAAGACTTAGGAGATGCGGAGCCTCCATGGGAACATAGAGTTGAAGAAAACCCCTCCAAGATGATTGAAATTGATGCTAGGGAGGAAAGTGCACACCTTCCAAGGAATATTCCATATGAAGACTTGGATGGGATAGAGCAAGAATTGAGTTCCCATGGCAATGAAGAGCAAGCATCAAGTCCTAGTGGTGGGGAATCCTTTGGACTTGAAGAACCTTCTCCCGGTGCCTTTGAAAATATTGTGGAGGTAAACTTCTTTCTCCCTCCCAATTATAGTTTACTTAAGGGAAAAGGCTTAGATAGTATTAATGAACAAAGGATTGAATTAGAGAAATCTTGTGAAGAGGTGGAAGTCCCTAGAAATAGAAGAACGGGAGTGGAATACGCTTTGTTAAGATCGTTGGAAGCATCTTTGCCTAGGTTGCCATCTAAACCTTCATTTGAGTGGGTGAAATTCATTTCTATTAGTTTTATTATCCCACTTGAATATGGTTTGCTTGAAACGGATGGCCAACTTAGGGAAGTTTGTGGGATGAAGCGTAAGCGGAAAAGGTTTTGTGGTGGGCGTTGCAAATCAAGGCTCATTATGGTTGATGCATCAAACATGAGATATAAAGGTTGGAGTAGTGCTCAAATAGATGGGTCTAGAAGGATTGTTGGCCACTATATAGAGAATTCACCTTACTCACCACCCGGTTGGACTAATAATGATGATCAACCTCAAGACGGGTGTGAAAACAAAGTGTGGGATCCCGGATTACAAGAAGAGGATCAACTTTGGGAGCCCCAAGCTTGTGAAGAACTCCATCAAGACTTGGCTCAATCCATGAAGAATCTTGGGACACAATGGAGAACCAAGCATTGGTGGGAGTTCCAAGATGAGTACAAGCACAAGCCACCTTGATGAGGAGCTCCCCATAAGTCCAACTTAAGGACAATAAACAACAGTGCTAGGTGGGAGACACCCCACCATGGTACCATCTTTTCATTTTCTCTTTTGTAAATAATGTAGAATTTGGTTGATTTCATATTTTGTTTAGTTAGTTGAGTATAGTTGATAGTTTAGTATGTTAAATAAGGTTTTAAGGTGTTTTGGTAGCTGTTTGGAGGTTTGGAATGCTTGGATTGGTGCAAAAACATAGCAAAAATTTTTGAAAAAAAAAAAAAGAGCACCATCCACGCGTATGCGCACTGCGTGCGTACGCGTGCATCAAGCGTTTTGGACCGTCCACGCGAGCGCGCCATGCACGCGTACGCTTGGATTGAGAAGTTCCACATTCCATACATTTTCCAGAGAGTTATGCTTATGCCGCGCCAACGTTGTGCCTCTGGCACAAACACCACTTGCGCGCACGCACACATGACGCGTACGCGCCACTCTCGAAATAAGCCATCGACGCGCGCGCGCCATGCGTGCGTACGCGTGGATGTCCTTTCTTCCATCCATTTCTCTTCTTCTCCTCTTTCCGTTTCTTTCCTTCTCCTTTCTTCTTCCCTTCTTCTACCCCTCATCCAACACTTCCAAACACCATGGATAACCATTTATTTTAGTTAGTTAATTAGTTAGTTAGTTAGTTGATTAGTTAGTCTTAGTTTTGTTTTCATTTTATTTTCTCTCTTTTCATCATAAGTGTTGGATTATTGACTTTGTTTACTATGCATTGCTTCCCCCTTATTGCCTAAATGCTAATTTAGCATTAATGTTTTTAGATAACCTTTGTTGGATCCTATTATTGAGGTTATATTTTGCTACTTGGTTTTGAGTTTTTCATGCTTACCTTTTAAGAATACCAAGTGATGAGAATTGCCTTCGAGCTTGTAACTCTTTTTGAATTGCATGATTTGGCCACCATGTGATTTGAGCCTTATTTTGTGATTAGGCAACCTCTTGATAGATGATGTTGTGCATTTACCTTAATGCATTGTATTTCATGATCATATGCATCCATATGTTTTAGCTTGAATGCTTCCATGCTTCTCTAATGCTTGTTTTACCTTACAAGCTTACTTAAAGCATCTCAAGCACACTAGGATAAATGAAGTGCATGCTTCTTTTGTGACATAACTTTTAGGCTAATGTGTGTTCTAAACCGCGCAATTAGAATTCACACACCTAATATTTCTTAATGTCACACTAATTCACTCACTCAATTCTAGTGATTTACCTCATTCCAACAATTATGCTTCCTTGCTTTTGTATTACCCTACCTTATGGTGTTATATTTTTGTCTTTCATGACGAATGCACCACAAGCAAACATGGAAGCAAGACTAAGAACACGCAGCAATCCGGAGAGTCGCCGTACCCCCTTGCTCATCTTTGAGTGCACCGAGGACGGTGCAAACTTTTAAGTGTGGGGAGGTTGTCCGACCGGTCGGCGATTTTAGGTGACAAGTTTCTAATTCCAACACTTTTGCATTTCATTCTAAGATTTTAGGATTTTTACTTGCATTTTCTTAGTTTTGCATATATATACAAAATAAGCTTAGTCAAAATAATGAAAATTTTTTCAAGTATTTCTATCTATAGGGCACCAATTGATTTGAGTGAAAACTTTTTATTGAACTTGCTTGATTTATATATCTTGTGGATCATGGTTTTTGAGCTAAGAACACAAGCAAGTGAGTTTTGAGACTAATGGTGTGGTTACATCTTATAACCACTTATTTTCCTTCTTGTGTGCATTATTCTCTTTCTATGATTGTAATCTTTGATTTGTTTGATTCCTTATATCCATTATTTTGTGTATTTATGCATTTATATGATTGAGGCCATCATTTCATTTAGCTTACTTACCCAAATAGCCTTACTTTTTATATTCCTTTGTTAGCCAATTTGAGCCTACGATTAACCCACTTTGTTCTTAATTTAGCACGTTACAAGCCTTAAAGCGAAAAACAATAAATGTCCTTAATTTGGATCTTTGATTGGCTTAGGCTAGTGTGTGTGAGTATCATTCAAGTGTGGGAACCTTGGGACATTGGGTGAATAAAAGGGTAGTTTTGTATTATTATTGGAAATATTGGGAATTGGGTACATACTCATGTATTGATCAAATGTAAAACCTTATGCATTGAGGTTCTTGTATATAGAAAGAAAAAAATGAGAAAAACAAAGAAAAAGAAATAAAGTGAAAAAAAAAGAAAACAAAAGAAAAAAATGTATATAGAAAAATAAAAGAAAAACAAAAAGCAATAAAAAGGGGACAAAATGCCCCAAAGCAAAGTAAAGCTCAATAAGATCAATGCATAAGTGTTGTGAAATTAAAAAGGAATACATGAGTATGTGAAAAAGTGAGGAATGGGTAGTTAGATTAGAACTTAATTGTATAGGATGTCATAGACTAGGTGGGAAGTTTAAGCTTATCAAAGATTCAAATTCCAAGCTCACTTAACCAAATATGCATCCTACCTTGACCCTAGCCCCATTACAACCTATGAAAAGACCTCATGATATATGTATACATGCATGAAATATTTGTTGATTGTTAGAAGAAAAACAAATCTTAGAAAGCATGATTAGGAGAGAATTGAGAGAATCGACCCTAAACACTTGAGCGAATAGAGTGCAAACACTACCGCTGAGGGTTTGATGCTCAATTACATGTTTCCACCTATGATCATCTCTTTTCATGCAAGTTTGTAAAAATATTTAATAACTCAATTCAATTGTGGATTAGACTTGCTAGTCCTTAGCCCTTGTGCATATATGCTTCTTGGGAATTGATTTATTTTGACCAAGCAATTGCATTCATTTAGATAGTTGCATATAGGTAGATTGCATTTAGTTAGTTTCCATTGAATAAATGCCATACCCTTACTTCATTCTTGGTTTTAGCATGAGGACATGCTTGGTTTAAGTGTGGGGAGGTTGATAAACCCCATTTGTAGGGTTTATCTTGTATTGATTTTAGGGGATTTTATAACCTTTTACCCACATTTATCCATTGAAATAGCATGGTTTTATAACTTCTCCCTTAATTGTGCTTAAGAGTGAAAACATGCTTTTTAGGACTTAAAATAGCTAAATCTAATTCTCCTTGATTCCATTAGATGCCTTGATATGTTTGTTAAGTGATTTAAGGTTTAGGAGGCAAAGATTGGATCAAGAGAATGAAGAGAGAAGCATGAAAAGTTGGAGAACTCATGAAGAAATGAAAGAACCGGAAAGCTGTCAAGCCGACCTCTTCGCACTTAAATGACCATAACTTGAGCTACAGAGGTCCAAATAATGCGGTTCTAGTTGGGTTAGAAAGCTAACATCCGGGGCTTCGAAACGATATAATATTTGCCATAGTTGCTACACGTATGGTGGCGCGCACGCGCATAGTACGCGCACGCGCCGTTGGTGCACGTGATCACTTCATGCAAACTCGTGGCTAGCGAATTTACAAGCCTTGTGGGCCCAATCCAACTTATTTCTAATTCTATTTAAGCCAAGGATTGAAGGGGGAATGAAGATACTCTCATACTTTAGATGTTAGTTACCATTAGTTTAGTTTAGTAGTTATAATTAGTTTCTAGAGAGAGAAGCTCTCACTTCTCTCTAGAATTAGGATTATGATTAGGATTAGTTCTTAGATCTAGGTTTTAGTCTTTGCTTTCTTCTACTTCTACATCTCAATTCCTTGTTGTTAGATTCATTCTTCTTCCATTCTTTGGTTGTAATTTCCTTTATGTTGTTCTTGTATTTTGTTGTAGATCTAGTATTGTTCCTTCTACATTCTTCTAATTCAATAAGAGGTAATTCATAATAAATGTGTCTTCTTTGCTCTTCCATTGTTGATCTCTTGTTTTTGTAGTTATAGATTCCTTTAATTCTTGCATTTAATAATGTTTAATTCTATTGCACTTTATGTGTTTGTTGAAATGTCTCTTTTAGTTTTAGTGTAGATTTTGTTCCTCTTGGCCTAGGTAGAGTAATTAGTGACACTTGAGTTATCTAATTCCTTAGTTGATTGATAATTGGAGAGATTGCTAATTGGTTTGGAGTGCACTAAAGCTAGTCTTTCCTTGGGAGTTGGCTAGAACTTGTGGCTCAAGTCAATTCATCCACTTGACTTTCCTTTATTTAGTAAGGGTTAACTAAGTGGTAGCAATGAACAATTCTCATCACAATTGAGAAGGATAACTAGGATAGGACTTCTAATTTTCATACCTTGCCAAGAGCCTTTTATAGTTGTTAGTTTATTTTCATTGCCATTTACTTTCATGCCTCTTATCAAAACCCCAAAACAACTCAAACCAATAACAAGACACTTTATTGTAATTCCTAGGGAGAACGACCCGAGGTTTAAATACTTCGGTTATTAATTTTAGGGGTTTGTACTAGTGACAAATAATCTTTTGTATGAAATGATTTTTGATTGGTTTGGAAACTATACTTGCAACGAGAATTCATTTATGAAATTCTATACCGTCAAAAATCCAATCATCAGTAATCTAACTTAAAGGATTTTCTAGTCTAACAGTCTCCGCTGTCCCACAGCCTTCACCAACCTATCCTCCATGCGATTCCATCGCCACCGCCTTCCGAACCTCCTCAATCCCAGTAGAAAGCACAATTATATACAATGCAAGTAAATAACAAGTATAGGCATATATATATATATATATATATATATATATATATATATATATATATATATATATATATATATATATATATATATCAAATAATTCAAGTAGCAATTAGGCATGTTATACAAATAGGCAAGCAATTACAAGTCGGCAAAGCAAACAAATAGATAGAAAATGCACATGATGAATACATGTCCTACTAGCTGTGATATCACATTGTCGATTCAACTACCAACCCGACACATCTCCATGGAAATGTCGCCCTTCGGAATCATCATTGGGAACCCTCGAGATATGGTGCTCGGATCACCGTCCAAGATTTTGTGCCTGCACACTCTATTGATCCGAAGGGATGCGAGCAGGATACTCTCGCCACAGACCTCACATCTCAACGTAAGCGGGATTAACCACCGTCCTTACGCCGCCGCTGCTACCTCGACAGGCGGGATTAACCACCGTCCCAGCCAGGCGCATAGCGTCTCATCATTTCTTAGTATAAAACAGTAGTTCAGTGATTTTTCAAAAAAAAAAACATTTTCAATATATATGGATCCATCATTCCATTCCAAGTTCTCGACTCATCTCAACCACTGTCAAATCAACATTTCCATTCCGAGTCCTCGACTCATCTCAACTACTGTCAATTCACATTTCTATTCTGAACTCAGCAGTTCATTAGTTCTCAATTCACATACCAATTTACCTTCACACGCCATCAAACCCATCATCAGTACACCAGAAACCTAGCCTCCATTCTCTAACTTTTCA
Source organism: Arachis hypogaea (assembly GCF_003086295.3). Taxonomy (NCBI): domain Eukaryota; kingdom Viridiplantae; phylum Streptophyta; class Magnoliopsida; order Fabales; family Fabaceae; genus Arachis; species Arachis hypogaea. The sequence continues at coordinate 14,110,337 of NC_092045.1, forward strand.
AAGAAATACCACATAATTTCTCCTAAGACTTTTCCCATGTTTCAATGCCCAAAAATAAGTCCAAGAGTCTCAAAATGGTGTCATAGAAGCTTACAAGCTTGTTAGGAAGGTGAAATGGTTGAAAACAAAGTTTGAGTTTGAAAAACAGGGCATGTGAGTACTCACAGGGGTGTGCGTGCGCACGCCCAGAGAAAATTTCAAAACGTGTGCATATGCATAGAGGTGTGCGTATGCACGGTACTAAATTTCAGAATTTTGTTCGCTCGCACAAGGTGTGCTAGCAGCCTCAATAGATTGTCCTTCTCAACGTGTGCGTGCGCACATGTTGTAAAACTCCATTGGTCATGTGCGCGCACAGGTTGTGCTAGTGCTCTAAACAGAAAGCCTTCCCCTGCATGTGCGTACGCACAAGGCTCTGCATGCGCACAGGTTAAAATTTTCACAAGGGTGTGCGTACGCAAATACTAGAAATCACAAAATTTAGCAACTTTGTAGAATTTCAGATTTTGACACCAAACTTCCCACAATCATATATTCCTCTACCAAAATCAAATTTCCACAAAACTTAAACCATTTTAAAACTTGTTCAATCATCTTTCATTTGGTATAAAAAGCATTGAATTTCAAACAATGTAGCTCAAGATATGATTCATGGAAGTTCACCAAAATTTTCATTTTACCAAAAGCTCACAAAGTTCAATTTTCCTCAATCCTCAACCAAAATCAAACCAAAGCCCTTCCAAATTCCAAGTTACATTATAACTCACCCCTTTAGGTCACATTTCACCATTCTTACCAAATTTTCCTTCTCATTGCATTATTCTCAACCTCAACATCAAATGTATAAAACTATAATCAATCCTCATTCAAATTTTCCATTTCATCAACCTCAACATCACATATATCATATCAAACCACTTTTCAATCCACACAATCATTCATCATTATCATATCATTATCAATCATCATAATTAAACTCAAAATCATTAACCTATCATAAATCATCATACATCATCATTCAATAACTCAACAACCATTTTAATTCAAACCTATCCTATGGGTCACTAGCCTAAGTGTCCATGAATATTATATATTACATAGAGAAAATCGAAACCATACCTTGGCCGATTCTCAATATGCGCCAAAACCCCAAATTGAGTGTAAAATGAGCTTTCCACCACATGCAAGCCACCAATCAACTCCAATCAAGCACCAACAATTTTCAATAATCACAACTTCAAGCTATAAGACACATAATTTACAATAATTCAACCTAGGGCTCAACATAATCAAAATTTTACAAGGGTTCAAGAGCAACTCACCTTACCCAACAGTTTTTAATGCCAAATCCAATATCAATCAAAGGCTAGAGTGCACCTAAACACCCAAAGTCACAAAATTCTACTTAATCGAAAGCCCTAAATTTTCGAAATTTTGAAGGGAAGAATTGAGAAGATTTCATGGTTACCTCACCAGTTTCTTGGATGGGTTTTGTAGAGCTCTTCACGAGGAATGTGTGGCCGCAAATGGTGTGGCGATCGGAGCTCCGTAGCTCAAGTTATGAGCTTGAGAAGTTGGTGATGAATAGTGTTCATGGGGGTTTCTTCTTCTTCTCTTCTCAGCTGTGTGGGTGTTGTGTTTGTGGGAGTGTTATGCTGAAATGGGTTCATTAATGAACCTATTTATATGTTGGGCTTGGACCCAACTTGGGCCCGGTCTAACTAGGGGTGGCAAAGCAGGCCGGCCCGCCCTAACTTGCCCCGCTCCGCCTAGGCCCGCCCCATAAACAGGGCGGATCGGCTTGCCCCGCCAACTAAAATGGGTTCAAAATGCTAGCCCGTCCCGCTTTATGGCGGATTGGCCCGCCCCGCCCCGCCAGTTTGGCGGTGCGGGTTTGGCAGATTTTTTTTAATTTGGTGGGCTCCAAATCCTAGCCCGACCCGCCTTTTTTAGCGGGTTTAGCGGATTGGCCCCACGTGCTCGACCCGTTTTGCCACCCCTAGGTCCAACCCGTTAGCGTTTTTAGCCCGTTTGGCCCAACTTTGGGCCAAACCTTTAAAATTAACGCCCGATTTTCGACTTCTAATATTTTCTAAGGTTTTTGACTATTTTCACTTTTTCTTGCGCAGTATCGGGCAAACTTAAACCGGTTTGATCGGTTCGGCTGTTGGTTCGGCTATCGGTTTGACCGGGCAGACTTAATCCATTGAGTCCAAAAATCATATCTAAATCCTCAAATTCTCATTCTAATTTTTCTGGAACCTAATTTGAGCAATATTAATTAACTAATTAGGCGGTTAATTAATCGCAGTTCTTACACAATAGCTGCCTTGTTATCACAAAATATCATTGTGGAGTATTTTGTTTTTCCTACAATTCTTCAAGATTTCTTCTTAATCATATTACTTGTGTAGCATACCTTGCTATAGTTATATATTCTACTTCTGCTTTAGAGGGTGCTATTACTGGTTATTTTTTATGGTCATAAAATTACACTTAAACCAAGATGAAATACAGATTCTAAAGTACTTTTTTTGTTTCTATATCTCTAGTCAAGTCATTATTATTGTAGCACATAAGATTTATTTTAGTGCTATTTTCATAATAAATATCATCATCGAAAGTACTTTTGATATATTGAAGAATCATTTTTTTGCTTGTAAATGTTGGAATAAGGCTCTTCCATAAATTTAGATAGCAATCAAACTCCAAATACAATATCTGGTCTGGTTATAATTAAGTATCTTAAACTTCTAATCAAGATCTTGTAATAAGTGGGATCTATTGCATATTTCTTTTGAGAAATAAAAATTTCATCATCTTTCTAAAAAATTTCAATGTCGAGAAAATAGGGCATCAATCTCATATCTACCTTTTTAAAATGCTTTATCATAACCCTCCCCTAAATTTTACAATTATCTTCAAATTACTGTTGGTGAAAATCAAGTCATCAACATAAAGACACACGATTAAGCAATCACTAGATTTGATGAACTACTTGATGTAAAGACTATGATCAAGTGGACACCTTTTGAAACCATTCTCAATGAAATAAGAATTAATCTGCTTGTATTATATTTTTGGTGCTTATTTCAACCCATACAAAACTTTCTTTAACCTATAAACTGTCTTTTTCTCTAAGAATTTCATATCCTATAGGTTACTCAAGATACACATCTTTTTCTAAAGTACCATTTAAAAAATACTAGCTTAACATTCATTTGAGGTACCTTTCACTTATTTTAAGTTGAGAGAAAAATAAATATTCAAATAGTTTCTAATCTAGCAGCAAGACCAAATACATCAAAGTAATCAATATCCGATATTTGTTTGTATTCCTTAACAACTAATCTTTTGAAATGATCAACTTCACTATTAGGCTTATTCTTTGTCTTGTAAACCCACTTCACTCCAATCGGCTTCTTATTTACAGGTAAATCTATTAGATGAGTTATTTTTCTTAATGGAACGAATATCCTCATTCATTTCTTTCCTCCAATTATTGTCTCTAGAGGCTTCTTCAAAGTTGAAGTGGCTAGCAATATAAAAGTAATACAAAATTAATGAGTTCTTCATTAGACATCGGTTGAAAGTGAGTCAAGCCAGCTCATGAGCTAATTTGACACATTAAATGCTCAATAAGTTGAGCTCATGAGCTTGTAAGCTAATTTTGAGCCTGAGTTTGGGCTCATATATTAAAAGATCCGAGCTTGAGTTTGGATAAGTTTAGGTCATTAGCTCATGAGATAGCTCAATTATATATATATGACTTAGTATAATTATTTATATTAATATATATTTTGTATTTTATAGAAATATATACATATATGATTTTTATATATAATTATGATAGCTGACATAAATTATAATTGGGATAGAGATCTAAGTTTTATTTATATAGGATTATAGAATATATTTATGTTATTTGAGCCAGCTTGTGAGTTCAAATCAGCTCAACTCACTTGTAGCCCTAATTAGACGAATCATTATCATTGTCAATTTCATAATCTTTCAATCTAGCAGGTAGTCTTTGCTCTCTTTGAGGTTTTACAGATAGTTCTGGTTGATTGACATTGTCTGGTTATCTTTCTTTTTCATCAATATAAGTATTTAGAATAACTATTGGCTGCTTTTCTATTTTGCATTTCAGTCCCACATACCATTCTCATCAAATGTCATATCTCTGTTGATTAATACCTTCTTTGATTCTGAATTATATAGCTTGTATGTTTTTGAATATATGCTATAACCATTAAAGATACAATTCTCGACTTTGTGTCCTTACTTTTCACAATCAAAGCAATTGAAATTGGTTTTTTCTTGATAGACATTGTCTTGATCTCTTCCTTAGTTGGCAGGCTTGAAATTTGTTCCGTCTCTTCTTTGATTAGGTAGAGCAAAATTATTAGTACTCCTTGATTTTAATTTTTACGACATTTTCCTTTGAAATTTTCTCTACCTCTGCCTTAATAATTGAAACCATGTTTTCGTCCTTCGTGTACAATTTGATTATGCAATATTGTATAGATTCACCTGACTTTTTAGTGCTTCTTTATTTGATTTTTATGACTTTTCCAATATTTTACTGATATGACTTTCCATGGTTTCTTGCACTTCTGCCGTCTTCATGGCATGTTCATCAACAATGTCTAAAGAATTTTTTTTCCATCATTTTGCTATCAAACATATCTTTTTTATAAACTCTCATTTTATTGACAACGTTAGTAACACGAGTAAAATTTTGCTCAGCGATTTTTAAACTAGACATCTCATACCTTTCATATTCTCTTCTTGAAGGTTGTCGCTTTTTTTTTCTAGACCTTATTTATACCTTTGTATTATAGATTCAACATGTTGCATGCTTATTTCGAGTTTTTCTTATTTACTATTTTGCAAAACACCCTATAATATACAACTTGATGAATTTGAAATAAGGCCAACTGACCTTTCTTTTGTTGGGCAGCATTGGCTCCTTCTTTCAATCCTGATCTAATGAAGTTTCACAAATTCTGAAATTTCAAATGCGCAAACATCAAAGTCTTCTAGTAACTACAATCAAATTTTTTTTATCTAATTTAAAATCAGACCACACAATACTAAAAGTGTTTAACATACTAACTCTATAAATAAATAATTATGTAAAAATTTTCTTACACCTTATAAATTCTTAAATACTTAACATTGGATTAAAACAGTTCTGATATCAAATATAAGATTGATACCTACAATTAAGTGACCGAAGATCACTCACTTCATACGTAGCATTATCACATTTTTTTATCTAAACTCATTAATGCTTATAAAGAATAAAATAGTGAAGGCAATAAGCTTTCTTTGAAACATATAAATACATAGATTTAAGTATTTATAGGCAAATTTTTCTTAACAACTAAGACTCAAAATAAGGATGGTGTTGAGAAGCTTATAGTAATTGGTAGATTTATTCAAATATTATCTTCGACTAAGTTACTGATGCTAACTTTGGATGAGAAAAAGTACAACTTGATCAACTTGAATTTTCGATCATCTTAAATTCTTAGGTAGGAATGGTGAAATGATAAAAGCCAAATTTTACATGTTTGACTTTTCAAATTTTATCATTCTAGCTTAATAACCAAACAACCTAACTAAAAAAGTCTCTTAAAATTTCTTGATTTAATTATCATCAATATATAAATCAATTTCGTCAAGAACAACTCACGATTGTTGTTTTTATAGGGATGGTTAAGAGTGCAAAAATCATGATTTATATCCATGATTTAAGTGGATACCGTTCAAACAAAAAATCGTGGTTAAACCACGATTTAGGAGATAATTCGCATGTGTAAATTGTGATTGTGATCCACGATTTGTAGTCAACAACATTGTGTCATCATTCGTGATTGTTATCACAATTTAGGGTAGAAATTCATTGATGTATTCTAAGATTTATATTTGAGAAAATTGAACCAAATTCATAGTTTTGTTCTACGGTTTATATGCTTTATCCTAAATCGTGGTTTACTACCACAATTTTCATATAGTAAAAAGGGCATGCATATAATTAAATTTATTTTAAGAGATCTTTGCAATTTTGTATTTTTATTTTATTTATAAAAAAAATTCTTCAAATAAAATATTGTCTTTCTCAAATAACATTTAATTTTAACATTTTTTTATTACAATATTCATATAAAATATCTTTTATTTCAAAAGAGTTTTCTTATTCTTTGCCTATTATAATCTGTTCATGGGTCACTCTAGAAGGCTTCCCCACTAAATCTAAAAAGTGAACTAAGATTATACTATTTACCAAAAGTATTATATATAGTAACAATATATCTATTCATGAATTACAAATTATTGAGTAAATAATCATTTTTAACCATAAAAAATTTGAGTACTGACAAAATTTACTATGAAAAAAATTAAACTAATATTATACCTATAAAAAATTAGAATTATTTGACAAAAATATTCGACCGTTAAATTTTAAATTGATCCAATTATTTTTTTTAAATTCTCAAATTCACCTTTCTATCATCTTCTCCACCCAATTCCTTAAACCTATCCTCTTCAAAACTAAAATCAATTTTAATAACCCTCAGTTCCTCATCTTCAATATCCCTCATTCACATTTCTCATTTTCCTTGATCACTCACCTAACTCAAACCTTTATTCTCACACTCTCATTTTCCATTACTAATCGAATCACTTCCCTCATCCTCCTTCATTCACCACTCTCACCCCAGCTCAACCTCATTCACTCAATTATAAAGACAAATTCATCTTCTTTCACCTTAATTTTTTTAGATTGTCACCTCTAAATCTACTGTCTCACCAGCATTATCGTCTTGTTGTAACCACTAGATTGTCTGCTACTGTGCGCCGCTGATAGCTCCTCTCCGCCAACCTCTTCGCCGTTAGATCTGCTCCTTGTCGCCAACCTCTTTGTCTCGTCTTTACCACTGGACTGCTGGTGCGCGAAATTAGAACTCATACAACTTTACTGACAAGTGCACCGGGTCATCCAAGTAATACCTCATGTGAGTGAGTGTCGATCCCACGAGAATTTTTGGATTGAGCAAGCAATAGTTATCTTGTTGGGATTAGTCAGACGAACAGTAAAGAGAGTTGTTGTTGAAAATGCATAAAACAAGATAATAAAAAAAGTAGTAAAGATTTGTTATGAAATCAATATAAGAAAAACAGTTAAGGTCTCATAGATGTTTATCTTTTCGGATGAAAACTTCTTACTAACTATTTTAAGAATGAATGATTCATTCTATGGTAAACTATCTATAAGTGATTAAACCTTAATTCCTTAGCAATTTAATCTCCTCTGATCCTTATCAAACGCCATGGTCAGTGGTCATTCAATTCGAATTGGAAGGTGAAGTTCAGAAAACTAGTTTATACCACAAAGACCCTAATCACCCTAGATCCCGGCTGAACAAATGTTCCCATGTAGAAAAAGGATCATACTTCCGTTCCACCCAGTTTCATTAGAGTAAGAACGAGACACACCTTAGAATTGAATCAAACATATATTAAAATAGAAAAGTAATCATATTAATCCATAGAAATAAACAGAACTCCTAACCTTATGCAGGAGATTTAGTTGCTCATAACTTTACAAAGAAAATAGGTTTTCAGAAAAGATGTGGAAGAAGAAGATCTGATGTATTTTTAAACCTAAGTGATCTCCTCCTTAAATACTAACCTAGTAATAAATGCTAAACCTAAAAGATATTATTTTAAAATAAAAATTACAAAAATAAAATAAGATAAGCCTAAGAGGTGCTAAAATCCACTTTGGAGGCCCAATAGCATGTGAACCAAACTGCTTGCTAGCGTTTAGCGCCAATCTGGACGTTGAACGCCAGAGAGGAAGAGCAAATTCTGTTTTTATGCCCCCTGCTAGCGTTGAGCGCCAGGTTGGGCGTTCAGCGCCTAGGGGGGAGTTATCAGCATTTTCCTTTCTTACTTCCAGGCTTCTTCAAATTGTTCCAAATTTCACCTAAAACCATAAAAACTCAAAAAAAAACTCAAAGTAGCATTCAAAGGTAAATTTTGTACTAAAATATAATAAAACTTAATAAAATCTAACTAAAAACACTATAAAAACAACTAGAAAAAGGGTATAATATGCTCACGCACAACTGCTTAATAGCTACTCTTGCTACGGAAAACTCCTTCTCGTCGTACGCCTCGTCATTGCCAGAAGGAGGAGGAGCGCCACCTCTAATTCCGAGCATAAGTCCAATCTCCACTACCATGACACTACTGTCATGACAATAATAATAATCACTTCATCTGTAATAATTTCTAATTTTTTTAATATGAATCTGAATTTGATGAATATATGGAGTTTAAGAAGATGAAGGAGAAGCAGAAATGGATGTGTAGGGATCACGGTGAGGTAGAAATTAAGAGTGAAGATGAAGGGGATATTCTAGAGAGCCAAACAAAAGGATATTTCTTTTGTTTTAAAGAGTCAAGAATCACCATTTTTGTTTAAATTTAATTTGGTGGTACTAGTGGTGTTAGCAAAAGTGGGGTAATTTTTTTGTTGTGTTATGTTATTTTGATGTTGTTGTTGTTGGTAATGTTAGTAGTAAAGATGGTGATAGAAGAAGGCTTGGGAGATTTAGATTTTGGAAAAGAAAGGTGGTGATTTTGATTATTGATGAGTGTTTTAAAAGGTTGAAGATGAAGATTGGAATAATTTAAAAATTTAACATGCTGTTTTAACAAAATTAACTCAAAATTTTACGATTGAATATTTATGTTAAATAATATTAATCTTTTATGAATATAACATTAGTTTAACTATTTTTTTTTTGTCAATTTTGTCTTTCACTATTATAAATGACTATTTACTCATTTTCTTAATTAGAGTTCCAACGGTTACTTTAAATATATAGCACTAAATTTTTAGAATTTTTCTTTCCTTTATCAAATTATAATTTAAAATCCTTTCGAAACCAACTAAATTTGTTATAATAGAAAATCAATTAACTTTTTATCAACTCAATAGGTTTCAGAAAAATTTCTATTTTGTAAAATTTAGCTTTAATTAATTCTACTTATTCTTTTCGGTGGAGGAGGGTCATTAGATTGCTCCAAATAATTTTTTGTTAACGTTCGAATTTTTTATTATCATAATTGGCTGTTTACTCTTTTTCTTAATTAGGATTCCAAAGGATAGTTTAAATATATGACACTAATTTTTTAGAGCTTTTCTTTTCTTTGTCAAATTATAATTTAAAACTTTTTTGAAACTAGCTAAATTTGTTATAACAGAAAATTAACTGATGTTTTAGCCCAATAGATTTCAGAAATATTTTTATTTTGTAAAATTTAACTTTAATTAATTCTACTTATTCTTTTGGGTAGAAGAGGATTATTAGATTGTCCTAAACATTATTTTTGGTCATGAAACTGATGCGTAACATCTTTTTTTATATTTTTTTAGTAATTTAGATGTAGATTTTTGGAGTTTTTTATTTGATTTTGGTATTTTAGACCAGTTTAGATACTACTTTAATTTGCGCTGTTGTTCTGATAATTTCAGGTAAAGTTTAGGCAAGTTGACAGAGTTTGTATAGAAGAAAAAGAAAAAATTTGAATACTGTCACCTGACGCCAAACGTCACGACCCGATGTTTAGTGCCAAGAGTTTCGTAATGTGTGTCCAGAATGTATGTTAGTAGCGCTAAATGCCGCTACTTGACGTTTAACGCTAGGAGGCCAGTGACTCCAAGAATGCTTTCTATCCCAGCGGTGTTAAACGCCGAAACTGACATTTAGCGCCAGTAGCGTATTTTTGGTGCTCCTCGGAAGGCTTAGCTTTAGGTTTTTAATTAATTTTTAAATTAAGAAAAGATAATTTGTAGGGTTTAAAATTTTAATTTCAAATCAATTAGAATTAGATATAAAAGGAGAAAAGATTCAGCCACTCAGGCTCTCTTCTCTGCTCTCTTCTTCATTCCGTATTTTCAAACTTTTGAAAATTCTACATTTTTTTTGAGCCATGAGCAACTAAATCTTTTCTGTTAAGATTAGGAGCTCTTTTATTTTAATGGATTAATACTATTATCACTTTTCTCTTAATCAATGCACTGTTTTATTTTCAAGGATTGGTTTTGTTCTTCATCTTAGGAATTAACTTATATTGGAATATAACCCTTCTTCTACTTGAATTCTTGTTAAATTTTGAAAAGGTTAAATCACTTGAATAATAGCTTGAAATCAACTCCTCACAATTCTCTAATTACTTGGACTTAATGTGATACGTGACATATAATCATCTTGTCTTTGGGTATTTAGGATTTATGTGGCTCATAAACTAGAATTGGATTTAAACTTCTAATTTAAATTAAGTGACTAAGAAATTGGCGGTTGGTTTGGTTAGAAAAGATTAAATTACTAAGGAATTATATTGGAGTTTAATCAATTAAAGCTTGTCAAACCCTAAACCTTTGCATAATTAAAGTAATTGATAAGAACCATTAATCCGAAAATTTAACATCTCCAAAGTATTAACTGTTTTTTCATATTAAATTCACAACACATTCACTGTTTGCTTACTTGAATTCTCTAAATTTCTGTTTGATGCAATTTAGAACTCAAAACACTCTTATTTATTTGTCTAAACTAGCTTAATCACTCAACTATTGTTGCTTGATCTATTAATCTTTGTGGGATCGACACTCACTCACCTGAATTATTATTTAGTACGACCCAATGCACTTACTAATTTGTGATATTCGAAATCCGCAACAAAAAACACAATCAATAGATTGAGAAGGAAAGATGTTTTTTACCTTTAAATTTATAATTTTTATTTAACAGAAAAAATTCTCAATAAAATAACTAATTTATAAATGCTTAACTCCTAATTTTTTTTATAATTTTTTTCAATTTATAAGACTACATTTAATTCTAAAAATAAAATATAATAAGACACTAAAAATAAAATATAAAATATAAAAATATAAAAATAAATATTTTTTATATTTTATTTGATAATAAATTAAAATATATTATAAAAATTTAATTTATTTTTTTTTATATAAAAAATTAAAAAAATATATTAAAATAAAAAATTAATAAAAATAATAAAATATAAAATATAAATTATATTTTTTATTAATATTTTTATATTTTTATTAAAATACAAAATATTTTATTTTTGTTTTATTTATTAAATATAATTTTATATCTTTATATCTTATGTGTAATCTCGTACTTGTAGACAAACGCAAAAGTACAAACCACATTATTCATGGAATGCAGTCAGGGCCATGGGCCCATGGCACCCATTTTCCAAAGTTACTGCTACTTCGTCCTTTGGAAATCACATGATTCTGACACTATTTTTGGCGTCATGCATACGTAATGGTAACTCTATCCGAAATTTTCTTACTCTCCCATGGGTTCCCTTAAATCCACTTGGATTATGTATTTATTACTAACCAATATATTATCTAATCTAGAAATGAAATAATCTATTTCTCGCATTCACCCATAATAAATAGGTTATATTGCTCTATCACGACAATAATTAAGACATGTATTTGGAGTAGAATATCTTCCCATTTTAACATATTATGTTGAGAATGAAATCTCACACGTCAGATAGAATCGACTCTAGCTATTAGCAATTTTTTTATTTTAAAAAAAAGAGTAAAGTATTATTTTTGTCCCCAATGTTTGAAGTAAATCTCAAAATTGTTCTTAACGTTTCAATCGTCCTATTTACGTCCCTAACGTTTTAAAATTGACTCAATGTTGTCCTGCCGTTAGGGATCCGTTAATAAAATTAACGGCGGGACAAAATTGAGACGATTTTGAAACGTTAGAGACATAAATAGGACTAAAACGTTAGGGACAAAAACGATACATAGAAATAAATTTTAATTTATTCTTTAATAATATCAATTTTTTATTATATATAGTATTCAATTATTTTTAATCATATTTACACTTAATCATCTTATTTTCATTCTAAATAAATTAATTTTTTTTTGTAATTTTACGCTTAAAGTAATATAATTTTTTTATAAATAAATAAATTTTATACTTTTATTCTAAATAAATAATGTAATTTTACTTTCATTACTTAATCACATTACTTATATTTTTTTATAGTTTTACACTTTCATTCTAATCACATTACATTATTTATTTAGAATAAAAGTGTAAAATTTATTTTTTTATAAAAAATACATTACTTTAAGTGTAAAATTAAAAAACTAAATTTATTTAGAATGAAAAAAAGGTGATTAAATGTAAATATGATTAAAAATAATTGAATACTATGTACAGTTACAAATTGATATTATTGAAGAATAAAATTAAAATTTATTTCTATATATCGTTTTTGTCTCAATGTTTTAGTCCTATTTACGTCCCTAACGTTTCAAAATCGTCTCAATTTTGTCCCGCTGTTAATTTTATTAACGGATCCCTAACGGCAGGACAATATTGGGTCAATTTTAAAACGTTAAAGACGTAAATAGGACGATTGAAACGTTAGGGACAATTTTGAGATTTACCCCAAACGTTGAGGACAAAAACAATACTTTACTCTTAAAAAAATAACGAATTCAATAGTGATAGTTATATATACAATCATACTATATAAATACTAAATTCTAACAAAAATACTATTTATGAATAAGTATGATTATGTTACTTTCAAAAAGTTTAATTATGTTACTATAAATAATTTTATTGTTTTAATAATAAAACAATAAAATTTATTGAAAAATACATAAAGTAATATATATAAATACATAGTAATTAATTTAATAATTAAATGTATATATTTATATAACATTTATGTTATATATAATATATTAGTAATTTTATATAACTAAATTATTTCAATAATTAAATTTAACTAAATTGATTCAATAAACAATAAAAATTAATTAACGAAAAAAAAGATGTATATAAAAAAAGATGATTTCCATTGATTTTGGCTCGAGGATGTTTTGTTTTGAATCTCATGAAAATAAATTATTTCAATTGATTTTGTAAAGTGTTTCACACTGAATAAGATTTTAGTAGGATAAAAATAATCAACTATATTATATATATTTATAAAAAAATAATTATTAAATCATTCATTTATATAAAATATATATTTAAATATAAAATATATAAAAAAAACTATTATATAAAATAAGATTATACTTTATAACTTATAAGATTAATTAAAAAAGTTCATTCTCCTAATCTATCACTTATATAATAAAATTTATAATTTTCCTAATAAATATAAACAAATAAAACGTTATATATCAATCTTCAAAAAAGCTTCTAACGACAAGAACCAACATGTACAAAAAGGTGGCCCATGTTGGAGGTCCTACACTCCTCGTTGGTATTCTCCTCCTCATTCCTTTAGACATGTCAGCAGCTTCACACCCTCTCTCAAGTCTTGTCACGTGTCATTGAGGGACACTTGTTAAACCATACAGAACCAACAAGTTTTCAACGTGCAACTCACGTGCTATATGTTGCAGCGTTGGAGCATAGTAAATTAGTAATAGAGAAAGTCACCAAATTTTCTGCACTCACGGATCACTCTCAGTACTTGGTCCCAAGTAACGTTCTAGCGTCTTCCTCTCCTTTCACATCGTGCACACACTTGGCATTCTCATGCGTCAAAACACCTTTTTCTCCCTTGTGGAGAGCAAGATTTTGAAATCCAACCGCTCATTGAAGTGATCTGAGTATTGATTTATCGGTTTAATAGATTAATTCATTCAACTGTAGTTTAATTAAAATAATATATAAATCATATAAATATAAAAAATATAATTATATTTTAATATAAATTTAAAAATAAAAATATAATATCAGTTAAAGTATTTTTTTAAAATATGTAATATTCTTAAATTGATTTTGAAATAATTTTTTATATATATCTCTACTCAAATTGAATAAAGAAGAAAGGAGATATAGTTGAGAAGATACACATAAAAATTGCATATTGGTTAAACTAACAATCCTTAATAATTCTATCTTTAACTAACTTTTTTTTTAAGATAAATGTTATTTTATTAATATAAAATAAAAGTATTTTTATAAGAAAGTACTAAAGAATCGGGTATTTTTATTTATCACCAACTGTGACTGAAAGACTAAGAGTTTAAAAAAGAGTAAAGAAAATTAGCAGCATCTATCAGGTATGGCTCACGAGTTCACGCACTAAATTGCTGGCTTCTTTCACTATCTCTGGTGTCGGGCTTATTACCTTCTCAAAAACACATTGATTCCTCGCTTTTCAAGTGCTCCAACACAGCGCCGCTATGAGGAGAGTTTTTTGTCTACCGTCTAATTGAGCCGCTGCCCAAGATATGACTTGTTGCCACCAACTGAAAAATGTCTCTTCTTCTCTCATCCATAGGTCAGGGGTTATTAAGCTTAGTCTCCATATTATTGAAGATAGGGGGCATTGGAACAAAGCATGAGAAATTGATTCAGCCTTCAACATGCATCTTGGACAAGTGGCAGGAGTGGATACGAACTGGTTGTGGACTTGTTGCAACACTGGAAGCTTTTCATGAAGACTTCTCCATAGAAAAATCTTAATTTTATGTGGTAATTTCAACTCCCAAATGCTATTCCAGACTCTGTTGTGTATGTTCTGGGGCCTCAATGAAGTAGGAGAATGAAAGAATCCATAAGCAATTTTGTATCCTGACCCAACTTCATATATACCAGATTTTGTCCAGCACCAATTAACTTCATCCTCCTCCTCTGTTGTTTGATTGAAAAAATTTTATTGCATATATCAACTGAAAAAATCGACTCAATCAGATTTCTATTCCAACTTCTATCAGGATTTAGTAACGCACTAACGTAATACACTTGCAGATTTGGCGGGATTGTGAGTGCATTTTGAGAGACATTAAAGGGCACTGGTGGTGGGAGCCAGGGGTCATGGAAGATGCGAACATTAGTGTCAGAGCCTATTTTCCATAACAAGCCTTTCTCGATCACCTTGCGCCCTTCAAGAACACTTCTCCAGCCCCACGACGGTACACTTCCTATCTCTGCATGTAGGAAATCTGTATATCTGAAATATTTAGCTTTGAGCATTCTTGATAGAGTAGAATTAGGGTATTTCATTAGACACCAACATTGTTTTCCCAATAAATCCAAATTTTGCGCCCTTAGGTCCTTGATCCCCAGCCCGCCATCTTTCTTCGGTCTCGTCATTGTGTCCCATTTAATCCAAACCATTCTTCGTTCTGCGCCTTTTTGACCCCACTAAAATTGCGAGAGTATGCTATGAATCTCAGTCAACAGCGTGTCCGGGAGCTTGAAACAAGAGAGTGTATAAATAGGAATCGCCTCCCCCACCGCTCTCAATAGCGTGTGCCTACCACCTGATGACAATAGACTTCTTTTCCAACCCATAATCCTCTTCTGAACTTTATCCTTGATAGCTCCAAAGGTTGCTTTCTTGGATTTTTGAACTATAGAGGGCAGTCCCAGGTATTTGTCTTGTGCTCCGATATGTTCAATATTTAGTGTCTGAGCAATTGCTAGTCTTGTGTTCTGAGGTGTGTTGTGACTGAAAAAGATAGCTGACTTATTCAGATTGACTTTTTGCCCACTGAAACCCTCATGGATCTCTAGCAATTCTAGAATACTTTTGCTTGTATTAGGTGCACTCTTGCAAAAAAGGATTGAATCATCAGCAAACAAAAGGTGATTAACTGTTTGGCATCTCCGATTAACTTGAACTCCTTGAATTAATCTGTTTTGCTCTGCCTTGTGTAGCAAGAAGGAAAGCCCTTCTGCACAAAAAAGAAAGAGATATGGAGATAGGGGGTCACCCTGTCGGATGCCCCTATTTGGCCTAAAATAGCCAAAAGGTTGACCTTCCACAACGATAGAGTAAGAAACAATCGTTACCAATTCCTTAGTCTAGTTAATCCATTTAGCATCAAAGCCTAGCTTATCCTAATATGCCATAAAAAATGTCATTCGACCCTATCATAAGCCTTGCTCATGTCTAGTTTAATAGCCATCTTATGCTCTGCCCCACTTCTCTTATTTTTCAAATAGTGCATACATTCGTGGGCAATTAGGATATTATCTGAAATGAGTCTACCTTTGAGAAACGCACTCTGATTTGGGCTTATAATTTTATTCATAATACCTTGTAATCGATGCACCATAACTTTAGAAATAATTTTATACATAACTGAAGACAAGCTGATCGGTCGTACCTGAGTCATGTCATTGGCATCTGGCACCTTTGGAATCAAACAAATTTGATTATGATTGAAGCTTTTTAGAATTCTGCCACTGTGAAAGAAACTTCTTACTGCCTTAAAAACGTCACCTCCAACTATATCCCAGAAAAAGTGAAAAAACTTAGCTGTAAACCCATCATCACCAGGAGCACTCTGAGCGTGAACACTAAATGTAGCTCTTTTGACCTCGTCCATAGTTACTGGCCTTTGGAGCCTACGGTTCATGGAAGCTGTAACCTTTGGCTCCAAATCTTCTAAGTATGGATTCGGATCAGCCGAACAAGAAGAAGTAAAAATATCGCAAAAGTAGTCTTTAGCTATCTTTGCAATATCCTCCGGTTTCGATGCAATCTCATTGTCCCTCCCCACTAATCTCCAAATTCTGTTCCTTCGCATCCTTGATTGAAATTTCTGGTGAAAGAATCTAGTGTTCTAATCTCCTTCTTTTAGCCACTTAACTCTAGATTTTTCTCGCCAATAGCTCTCTTCTTTCAAATATGCCAGCTCTAACTTCTTCTCCAAACTGGTAACCTCCTCTCCCCTATTGATTCCAGCCACCCGCAACTCCTCTAGTTTAGCTTGAAGGTCCTCAATTTCTTTTTGAGAGTTTGCTTTGTGAGTTTTCTGCCATTGAACTAATCTATGTCTACAAGCTTTCGACTTTTGGGCCAAGGAGAACATAGCTGAGCCTACAACTTCCATTCTCCACACTTCACTGACAATTCTCTTGACATCCTCTTCTCCACACCAACGTTCCTGGTATTTAAACCGCCTTTTACTATGCCAGGATTGAGGTTTGGTTTCCATCAAAAGTGGAGCATGATCCGAGCCTGACTCTGTGAGCCTGTGCACCACTGCATTCGGAAACTTCAACTTCCATTCCATCCCAACTAAATAGCGGTCAAGCCTCTCCTTCACCAAATCCTCTCCTTGTCTTCGATTTGTCCACGTGAAAGGGTGTCCCACCATTCCAATATCTACTAATTCGTTACTGTCAATAAAATTAGTGAATGTTGCAATGGTGGTTGCTGATTTTTGGCCTCCACCCTCCTTTTCTGCTTGGCTTGTTATAGCATTAAAATCGCCTGCTATTACCACTTTTTCTTCAGGTATTGGCTCATTGTTGTAAGCTCCTCAAACTGCAAGGATCGAATTTGTTCCGAACAACTCAAATGGACACCAATGAACGCCCATACCTCACTGCTTCCGACTTCCTTAATTTCGGCTGCCACAAAGAATTCTCCACTGCTAATAATTTGAACACTGATGCTGTCCTTCCAAGCTAGCACAAGTCCTCCTGTCACTCCTGCCGGGTTAACAATATGCCAGTTTTCGTAGCCGCATACCCGAAGTTTTGCTTCCACCTGTCGAGATTGGTTCTTTGTTTCACTTATAAACACAATCTCGGGGGAGTGGGATTTACAGATCCCTTTTAAGGTGTGAATTGTCAGGGGTCTCCCCAAACCCCGACAATTCCAAACTATAGTTCTCATGGCGCCTTGGGTGCCATTTGTAGGCTGGCACCCTCCACCATCTCTTCAACTGCATTTTCATCCTCTATTCTTGCTTTCTTTGTAGATCCTTCTGCTATACCACTCATCAACCTTTTTTTGGGTTCACTTTTAGTATCTGACTCTGCAGCACCTTGTGTTGCTAACCTTTTCCACTTCCTACCTTTCTCTGTGGTGAGACACTGCCCAATAGCGAATTGCATAAGCTGCCATTCATCCTCCTTGGTATTGAACTGACCAGCTATGATAACCTCCATGCATTCTGTTCTAGAATTGGCTGATTGAGGTGACTCAGGTGCTGCCCTATTACCAGTGTCTTGTTCAAACTTTGTTTTCCTTCTTGCATTGATATCCCTGCAAATTCTTCCAATAAGCAGTTTAAGACCGGTTTTTTCTTACGTTGAGTGGCCTTATTCTGGTTTTGGGTTGAGTTGTTGAATGCTCTTTCTCCTTCAGAGTAGATTCGCGTTCCCACTTGGCTGGCTTTAACCCATTCGCCAATGTCATCCTCTTTTACCATATCACTCTCTGTGTCCTTCAGCAGATCATGGCAATATTTTCACCTCGTGCCCCAATTTTGTGCAATAGGTACAGAACTTTCCAAGTCTCTCGTAGCGCAATGCCACTTCTACCTCCTTTTTATTAGGTCCTGCCACTATTAACTGATCTCTCACTTGCCTGGCAGCATCAATATTAATTTTGGTCTTCACAATCCTAGTTTCTTTGCTTCGCATCTGAAATTTACCTACCTCCAACACTGTGCCAATTTTTCTCCCAATTGACGTCCAACTTCGAGGGTTTTAAATGATTCTGGCAAACCCCAAAATTGAACCCAAACTGGAAAATTGGAAATAATCTCTTCATCACAGTTCTGATCTTCCTTCCATCTCTTGACATGGAGCACATAATCTTTGAATAGCCATGGAGAACCACGTTCAACACGCAAGACATCCACTTATTTATTAAAAAAGAATTGGAAGGAATTATCCCCTTTATCACTCACGCTAAATCCTTCCAGGTTTCCCCATATAGCCTTTAAAGCATTCCCCATGGTTCCAATTGAGAAGGTTTTGGAAGCAAAGAGTCTGCCATAGAGACTATTGGAGCAAGCGTTAATACCTTCTGATATGTCTGTCTCTTCCAGTAGAATCACATTCCTACCTCCTTTCTAGTTGTCTTCCTCGGTCCGATCTTCATCCCTCGTTGTCTCAGCCATGCAGATTACAGAGACTTGTATTGAGATTTAATTGACGTTGACAATATAGCCTTGACGACAATAGGAACTCCGTTAAGAAACCCTAACAGAGCACTAAGAAACTCTAATAGAGCACTTTTAATATTTATTTTTTTATTTTGCCATCTTCATTCTATCTTCAACTAACTTGAGAATTTTACTATTTAAATAAATATTTACAAGTTATTCTTTTTTTAAGTCATCGTTTCAGATTAATATGATCCAAATTATAATAAACTATTACATATTATTGTTTTAAAATTTTTTAGATTGTATTAGAGTCAGATCACAACTGATCTAAGAACTAGCAGATATTATTATTTCAAATCTTGTCAGAATAAGCGCGACTCAAGTCATGTTCTAAGATGTTCTCGTATTAAATGCATTGTTCTTAGGATTTATTTATTTTTTATTTGAAACGAATTACTTAGAGCACATTCTTTAGCACTTCAAAAAAAAAAGCAACACCAGGAAAAGCTAAAGCCAAAGGATCTCGTCTTTCAGCTTTGTAGTGGGAGGCCAACCTTACTGTTGAAATTCGTGTAACTAAACTAAGGTAAAAAAAATGCACATAACAGAAAAAGGTTGAGAGAAGAAAATAAATATCAAATATAAAATTTATTATGAAAAAGTATAAAGAAACAATACAAAAACTAAACAATGTAAACAACAATCTAAAAAATTAATTAATTTTAAATTAAGTATAAAATCATATTTTCAATTAATTAGAATAATTAATTTTTGCTAATGAGTTATGACTCAAATGGCATAGTTTTCAACATAACTTTCTCCCAACACATCGTTACAACATGTCTCTGTTCAATCTCAACCTTCTTCCTCCTCCGCCACTCAAACCACTGTTCAGCCCGACACTCTTTTCTCTTTTCGTGTAACACTTTTACTTTCAAAATGTCACACTTTTGAATGCGTTACTCTAATAACAAGAAGTATTACGACGACTTCATATATTTACTAATATAATAGGAGCCTTTGATTCGAAATCATATCGCTGTTTTCTTTTTAAGAAAAATGAAAATACTTTTTAATTGAAAATAAATAAACATATACATATATACAAAACTTCTTACTCAAACAACTTACAAATATTATATGCGTACATGTAATTACAGTCACGACTCCTATTCCTCTTACTAGAATATAATAATAAAGGCGAGGGAAACTCTATAACATATGTATACAAACAAAAACAGTATATCTAAGAACTTAACAAAAATTCCGCAAGCTTCCACGTTCGTCCTGAAAAGATAAAACTGTAGAGGATGAGAACATCGTCCTCGAAAGAGTTCTTAGTAGAGGGTTTAAGAATTGTTATAAGAAGATACGCATAGAGAGAAGAATTGATTTCAAGGCAGTAATTATCGTTCATCCTATGAATCTTTTTAAAAAAAGCAACGGCTAATCATCCAAAACCTTTTCAAAAACTAATATTTAATTATCCAGAAATCCAAAACCTTTCTTTTCTTATAAGAAAATCTTAATCAATTTCCTAGACTGTATGAATGACTAACCTGTTCCAAACATACGTTCATTAAGTCTATGCTGAACCAGCTTGATTTTTCATACTTTACTAAAACCTCAATCAGAAACCAATCACAGCTCTTAGCCCAAGCCACTCAATCAAATCAACAATCAAATCATCATATCAGAAAAATAACACTCAGCTTCATCACCACAAGCATGAGAGATCTCTCAGTTGCACACATTTAAAATACAAACAAGGAAATCACAGGTAGGACTCAGGTAGAACAAGTAATACAAGTAGCAGATAAACATGGCTAAACAATTAGGCAAACCAAAACAAATGCACACTTAGTCAAACATACAAATGCATATGATGCATGCCTGTCCTATGGCTAATGAGTCTTATCTGTCGGTTATATAGTCAACCCGACATGTCCTGGTAGCTAACCATTAGACAGTCCCTCTGTGCGCGCATCCCCAAGCTAAAAAATAATATCCATGGAGTCAAACTCCAAGCTCAAATACAATATTCCATGGGAAAAACCCCAAGCTCATATATATATATATATATATATATATATATATATATATATATATATATATATATATATATATCCATGCCCGGGAGTTAATGTGCCCGATCATATCTTGCGACAGAGGATAAACAATTAGTCTCCATCATTCATAAAAAATTCATACTCAAAACTTAATTCATTCTTTTCTAAATAAATCAAACTCAAAATATAATCGTTTTCTTAATTACTCAAAATCAAATCATAAAATTTTTAAACCCAAATCTTTCTAAATAACCACTTCAAATGAAGCCTCCAATTTTCATAAAAATTTTGACAGCAACTCCTCTAAAACTCAGGCTTTTGCCACCCTTCAAGGGTCCCAACCACACATTCCTCAGCCCTTTCTCAATCCTTTCCAAATAGCAAATCATTTTCAATAATTAAACTGTTTCCAAGTATCAAATCTTTTTCACATTTGTTTTAAACCAAATTTCGATATCAAATCAGGAGGAGTTATAGCAAGCCCAAGTAGTTCTGGCAAGCACCAGTGGCAGAGACTTCCTCCGGGAATGACCCAACAGTGGTGACAGTGACAAGAGCTTCAACGACGGCTGCTGTGGCTCGGCGATGAAGGGAACATCCCCTTCCTTCCTCGGTTTTTCTCCCTCCACGCGTCTGTCACTCCTGCGCGTCCCGAGCGACATCCGTGATGGGAGATGCGACGGTGGTGGAAGCTGGCAGTGACACGCTCGCGATGAAGACGACGCCGGCGAGGACCTCTGCGAAGACGTCGACAGAGCAGAACGTGGCATCTCCTCTCTCCTTGGCTGCGTTCTCCATCAGTAGCAGCGACGACAGAACGGTGGCGGCTCCACCATCGACAGCGACTGGTAGCGAGCAGAGTGCGACGATGGCGCGGGTCCCTCATTCTTCCTCCCTTCTTCTCCATTTCCCTCTCTCTTCTCTTTTCCTTTCCCGTTTCTCCCTCTTCTTTCTTTCTTTCTTTCTTTCTTTCTTTCTCGAAGAATGACCAAGGTTTTTGGGGGATTGAATGGCGGTTAGTGGGTTAGGGTTAGGGATAGAGTTTTGATTTGGGAATTAGAGTTTGATTTGCGGCAAATGTGAAATTAGGAATTTTGCACAAATTGAAATTTGGTAATTTTAATAAATTAGGGTATTTTGTGTTAAAATTATTTTAAAATATTATTTAATTATCAATTTTCTAATTAACTTTTAAATCAAATATTCTAATTTAAAATTAGAAAAAATATAATTTATTTTCTCTGTTTATAAAATTAAAGTAACAAATTCCAAAATCTCAATTATTTAAATTAAGTCATATAAATTCTTATTCTTTTATAACTGTTAAGTTTTATAATTTAAATATAGAAAATTATTCAATAATTATAAGATTAAGTAAAATTTTTAATTTAACTATCAAAACTTGATTTAATTACTTTTAATAAAATAATTTTTAAAAATGAAGTCTGTAATGAATAAATAAATTGAAATTAACTCATAATAAGATTTTACGAAAATTCTGGGTCTTACATCCTACCTAACTTATAAAACTTTTCGTCCTAAAAAATTAAAGTAATACACAAGATACTTCTTAGTTTTAATACTTTACTTTTGAATACTTTAGAAAAGCAAGAAGTCTTGACATATATATAAATTTTTAAATACCAGATAAGCCATAAGACTTAGATATAAGGGAAGAATGTGGTATAAAGCAAAAGTTACAAGATAGGCTAAAAAAAAGGCATTTTCCAAAATTTGAAGAAGCTCAATAAGATGTAAATTTTTAAGATAGGTGTTTACAGAACTCACCATCATAACTCCCAACTGTACTTTATCGAAGGATTCACCCGAAATTTCTCAACCTCATCCATCGCTTTGCAAACCCACTACCGATCACAGGTCTAATATCAATAAAACTCTTCGCATAAAACAAAGCTCCACAACTTCCTATGGCATCCCATATTTACAAACTTCATCTCCCGCGTCCACTAACCATGTCCTAAGAACTAAAGTATCGCTTGCTATATCTAAAGGTCGCACGTGCCACTAAACAAATCTCGAGTTTACTCAAAAGGATACAATATTTTAGAAAGAAAGGACAAGCGGCAAGGACAGTACTCATAAGAATTCGAAAGGATAAATAAAATTGTAGGTAAATAAGGGTGCACAAGCAATGAAGTTTGTCGAAAAGGAATCATTTGGTAACTTCGAGGATAACTCTTGAATCAGAAAAATCCGATAAGATCAATAAGAAGAAAAATAATGCATTAGTTTAAAACAGATTCAAGCTGAGTTGAAGAAGTATGAGATTTTACAGAAGAGGAATAGTCAAAGCCAATAGTGATGAATCGCACCGGATCAACTTCAAATTATCACAAGGATTTTATAGCTCGTGGAGGAATATGAGATCAACAACTGTGTTACAAGAGTCTTAACATAGTCAAAAATATAAGCAGATCAAGATAGATGTAAAGTGCAGATTGTAAAGCAAGAAAATTTAAATTACATCTCAAGAAAAGGAAAGGATAAATGACACATCAAATTAAACAGCATGTTAAAAATGCATAAGCCAATACCGCCTATTGAAAAGGAGCACTTAACATTTTCAAAGATTTAAGGATCCATGTCGTACCAAAACAATTTTCAAAGAGATAAGAGCGAGTATGTTCAAAGAGGTACAAATCTCAGTAAGAGAAGAATAAGCGACAAAGATAAGATTCATATGAATTCGGAAGGAGTTATAAGATTGCAACTAAGCAACGATGTATAGGCATGAGAAAACATTCCAAAAATAGTCATTTCACATCTTAACAAGAAATATGAAGAAATGGTTCGAGTCACCAACAAACAAGAATGGTCAAAAGTCACGAAGTATGCTGGAAGAAAAAATCAAAATGCAATTAGAAAAGAATTTTGATTTCAAAGAACTCCAATAAAAATCATAAAGGAGAACAAGGCAATTGTTTACAAAATTCAAGAGAATCAATAAAAACGTAAATATGGTGTCATGTTAAAACAAATTCAAGTCGAACTAGATTATGAAAGATTTGTGAAATAAAAATTAGTTAGGATAAGGATAAAATATTTCAATGAAATCCTTAGTAGGAAATCGAGTTGTAATCCTAAGAAGGAATTTGAATCTAAGAACTTCGGTAGAAAAAATCAAGAGGAATAACGGTGCATTCATTTAAACCGAATTTGAGCTGAGTTGAAAAGAATACTAAAAGTCAATGGTAGCGTTTACAAAGCATGGATAATCTCAAGAAGGAATGAATTCACTTTCTCAAAAGAAATACGAAGAGTTTAAATAAGGTATTGCATCAAAACAACCAAAATTAAAATAAAATACACAGTTTGAAAAATAAAATTTAATTGGGCTTTGAGCAAAAATATTCTCTCAAGAGTCTTGAAAAATACTCAAGTGTAAAATCACATAAGAATATGTATAAAATTGTGATAAGGTTGGAAGGAAATCGAGTTGTAGTCAAATAAGGAAACCAAATGTAGAAATTGTTTTTACATATCTATAAGAAAAACAGGTGGAGTATTGCAGATAAACAGATTTAAACTATATAAAGAAATTTTAGAATCCATGTAGGAAAGTATATACTAAATTAAAAGTGATCTCATAAAAAATTCGAAGGATGATTGGGAAACACAATTAGGTAGGAAAATAGTCAATTTTAAACTTTTTCAATCCAAAACAAGAATTCTAGAAATAGACTGTAAGGAATGATGCATCATACCAAAACAAGCTCAGGTTACGTCAAGAAGTTACACAGATCACATAGGAAAATTCAAGGTCAGGAACTATGATGTCAAGAATTTAAGAGATAATCAAGAATATGGTCAGATTAAGATATACATTAGACATGAAGCAAAAGAATCAAATTACATAGTTAGCTTAATTCAAATTGTAACTTTTAAGGTTCAAACTGCTCAAGATTTAAGGATCATGCATCATGCCAAAATAGGTTCAAGATCAGATTAATGAGCACCGGATTCATGAAGAAGAGTATAATTAATGATAAAGACGGATATTTTTGAAAGACTCAAGCAAATTCTTAGGAATATAATCAAGCAAGGTTATGGACGAATAATCAAATATAGTCTGAGAATGGTCAAATCATTGTTCAAGGAACAAATCTGAATCAAGGAACTTCAATGAGGGTAGTAAAGAAGAAACGATATGCCAACTTAAGTGACACAAACAAGAATCATAAGTCAAAACCAAGCACGAAAAGCGAACTCTAGCATTCTCGAACAACGTGACTCGCATTACCCATTACTTATCAATTCCAATTCGTCTATAATAACCTATTAACTTCCCCATATGCATAAACCATCAATATTAAGTTGGCCAGACTTAACATCAATAGATATACAACGGTAAGCTAACAACATTAATCAATAGATAGTCATGTGCATAAAACTCTAATTCTTGTTACCTGGACAAGACCTACAATATGACAAACACTCAGAGAATGCAATGAAGCATAGCCAGTCCATTCCCAAGGTTCTAATCAGGATGAACTACTCTGATACCATAATGTAACACCCTTACTATTAGAATGTCACGCTTCCAGCTGTGTCACTTTGATAGCGAGAAGTATTACAACGACTTCATATAATTACTAATATAATAGGAGCTTTTGACTCAAAATCGTATCGCTGTTTTCTTTTTAAGAAAAATGAAAATACTTTTTAACTGAAAATAAATAAGCATATACATATATACAAAACTTCTTACTCAAGCAACTTACAAATATTATATACATACATGTAATTACAGTCATGACTCCTATTCCTCTTACAAGAATATAATAATAAAGGCGAGTAAAACTTTATAACATATGTATACAAAAAAAAATAGTATATCTAAGAACTTAACAAAAACTCTGCAAGCTTCCACGTCCGTCCTGAAAAGATAAAACTGTAGGGGGTGAGAATATCATTCTCAAAAGGGTTCTTAGTAGAGGGTTTAAGAATTGTTATAAGAAGATACGTATAAAGAGAAGAATTAATTTCAAGGCAGCGATTATCGTTTGTCCTATGAATCTTTTTAAAAAAATCAATGGCTAATTATCCAAAACCTTTTCAAAAACCTATATTTAATTATCTAGAATCCAAAACCTTTCTTTTCCTATAAGAAAATCTTAATCAATTTCCTAGACTGTATGAATGACCAACCTATTCCAAGCATAGGTTCATTAATTATATGTTGAACCTGTTTGATTTTTCATACTTTACTAAAACCTCAATCAGAAAACAATCACAGCTCCCAGCTCAAGCAACTCAATCAAATCAATAATCAAATCATCACATTAGGAAAACAACCCTCAACTTCACCACCACCAGCATGAGGGATCTCTCAGTTGTACACATATACAATACAAACAAGAAAATCACAGGTAGGATTCAGGTACAGCAAGTAATACAAGTAGCATATAAACATGGATAAACAATTAGGCAAACCAAAACAAATGCACACTCAGTCAAACATACAAATGCATATGATGCGTGCCTGTCCTATGGCTGATGAGTCTCATCTGTCGGTTATACAGCCAACCCGACATGTCTTGGTAGCTAACCATTGGACAGTCTCTCTGTGCATGCATTCCCAAGCTCAAAAATAATATCCATGGAGTCAAACTCCAAGCTCCAATATAATATTCTATAGAGTCAAACTCTAAGCTCAATAATATTCTATGGGAAAAACCCCAAGCTCAATATATATATGCCTATGGGGGAAGCTGGAGAGTTAAAGTGACCGATCGCATCTTGCGATAGAGGGGCAACAATTAGTCTCACTGTCATCATCATTCATAAAAAATTCGTACTCAAAACTTAATTCATTCTTTTCTAAATAAATCGAACACAAAATATAATTGTTTTCTAAATAACTCAAAATCAAATATAAAATCCTTAAACCCAAATCTTTCTAAATAACCACTTCAAACAAAGCTTCCAATTTTCATAAAAATTTTGATAGCAACTCCTCTAAAACTCGGACTTTTGCCACCCTTCAATTGTTCCCAACCAAACATTCCTCAAATCCTTCTCAATCCTTTCTAAATAGCAAATCATTTTCAATAATAAAACCGTTTCCAATTATCAAATCTTTTTCATATTTGTTTTAAACCAAATTCTGATATCAAATCAGGTTCAATATCAAACCAAATTTCAATATTAAATCTCTTCCAAATCAAACCAATTTTAATATTAAATCCTTTCTAAAATTGACTCATTTTCAATAACAAAACATTTTCAAATCTCAAGAAAACTAATTCGGCAACTGCTAAGTTAACAAAATCAATCACTCAAAATATTCAAACTTCTCAAACAGTCAACAATTCCACCAGACAAACAATCACAATCATCCAGAGAAACTTAGTTCGATCTATAACATAGTTGTCAGAATCGAACCGGTGAGGGTACTGCGTCATTGAGTTACTGGTTCAACCGGTAGGTCGCTGGTCGAACCGGTTAACCCTGTATAATTAAATAATTATATAAAATTTTATTATTTTTTATTATAAGTACTTTTATTTTGTTTTTATAAAAATAATTATCATTTTTAAATTTTAATACTTTATTAATTAATTTATATTTATTGTATTATTATAAGTAGAAACTTACATACAGTTAATTTTCATGTGAAGTTGATATTTAAAAACAGTTAGATGATTTGACAAGTTTAACTAAATATCATCTAACAATTTTCAACTATCAACTTTATATGAAGACAGCTACATGTGAGTCTTTACCTATTATTATATACTACAAGTATTTATTGAAAAAATAATATTAATAGATATCATATAATCATGAAAAAAAATAAATTATGATTAATATTTTTTATCTTTTTAATATATATATATATATATATATATATATATATATATATTAATAAAATCTATAGTTAAATAAAATATAATTGATTTAAAAATGAGTAACTTTAAAATTAAAATTAATTGAATATAAGTAAAATAAAAGATTGCTATATGAATTATAATTTGGATATATGTTAGTAAGGAACAATGTAGCTTGGTGGTATGATTGTCTTTCTTGCAACCCTGGAGTGAGAAGTTCGAAACCCATGACAGTTGGGACCGAACGGTTCGGTTCGATTTTCATCGAATTTGACCAGTTTTGGCCGGTTCATTACGGGTTCAATCGGTTTATTCTGGTTCTTTGCCTTGAATAGTCCTAACCTTGGACTGGGCCGGTATAAGGTTCGGTTTACCGATTTTTTGTCGAACCGGCCGGTCCGGTCCGGTTTTAATAACTATGATCCATAAGACTCACATAATCACCAAAAATATATTTTTGCATCAATATCAATTTATAACCATTCTCGAAAATAAATGAGTTAAAGAAAAGCGCCCCTACTTCTAATAGTCGAAACTCGAAAACTCTAAAATTTGTTACAAACTCGTTTTGATCCTAGCTCGCAACAGCGGTAGTTATAACCACAGCTCCATACCACTTTTGCAGCAACTACGGCAACTCTAATCGCAACATGTAATAACTGAAACTCGATCGTATAAAAAATAACTCCGCAAAACCTCATATAAGATAACAGAACAACGACAAAGGGACTTTTTGGAACGAAAAGGTTTACTGTAACTAAGAAGAAACATTGAACCAAAAATCAACGGCTCATACGGTTGTCCCGGCGGCCATGACGTCGTTCCCGACATCCAGAAATGTAGCGACGCGATCCAAACAGAACCAAGAGGAGTGACAGCAACCCTAAGCAGTTTCAGCGAGCTCCAGCGGCAGAGACATCCTCTGGTGATAACCCAACAGTGGCGATGCGACAGGAGCTTTGACGGCAACGACTGTGGCTCGGCATCGGAGGGAACGGCCCCTTCCTTCCTCGGTCTTCTTCCCTCGTACGCGTCCTCAACAGCATCCATGATGGGAGATGCGATGGCGGTGGAAGCTAGCAGCAACACGCTCGCGATGAAGATGACCCCGGCGAGGACCTCTGCAAAGACGTCGACGGAGCAGAATGTGGCGTCTCCTCTCTCCTTGTCGGCGTTCTCCATCAGTAGCAGCAACGACGGAATGGCGGCCGCTCTACCATCGATAGCGATGGCGACTGGTGGCAAGCTGGGCAACAATGGCGTGGCTTCCTCCTTCCTCCTCCCTTCTTCTCCATTTTCCCCTCTCTTCTCTTTTCCTTCTCCATTTTTCCCTCTTCTTTCTCCCTTTTCTTTCTTTCTTTCTTTCTTTCTCGAAGAATGGTCGAGGGTTTTGGGGGATTGAATGGCAGTTAGGTGGGTTAGGGTTAGGGATAGAGTTTTGATTTGGGAATAAGTGTTTGATTTGGGGAAAATGTGAAATTACGGATTTTAGACAAATTGGAATTTGCTACTTTTAATAAAATTAGGGTATTTTGTATTAATTTGAAATCTAATTTAATCCCTTTGGATTACTTTAAAATATTATTTAATTATCAATTTGCTAATTGACTTTTAAATAAAGTATTCTAATTTAAAATTAGAGATAATATAATTTATTTCTCTGTTTATAAAATTAAAGTATTAAATTCTAAAATCTCAATTATTTAAACTAAATTATATAAATTCTTATTATTTTACAACATTTAAGTTTTATAATTTAAATATAAAAAATTATTAAATAATTATGAGATTAAGTTATATTTTTAATTTAATTATCAAAACTTGATTTAATTACTTTTAATAAAATAATTTTTAAAAATGAAGTCTTTAATAAATAAATAAATTTAAATTAACGCATAATAAGATTTTCCAAAAATTTTGGGTCTTACATTTCGTGCCATTCTTCCTTGGTGGCGTTGCTGTGGTATCGCGCCACCCTCTTGTGGAGTTGCTGCTGCGTCATGCCAGTTTGTCATTTTGAGGTGCTGTAATTCCCAGTAAAAGTCACCGGAGAGTGAACCATCGAGGGATCCATTAATCCGTTCATCCTGTCGTCCAGGTTGCCGTCGTTGACTGCTGGCACGCGCGTTCCCCATGTGCCACTGCGGCTGTCTCGCGTTCCACGAGGGCCGCTGCTGTTGCCTTGAATCCTTGGGCGGCGCTTCTGCTGTCTCGTTGCCATCCTCCCTCCGACGTCGTGGTTCTCGTCTTTCTCTTCTTCCTGTTCTTCTTTCCCTTTTCCAGATGTGACTTTTATTCTTTAGGTTAACTAGGTGAATTGTTGTTCATTTTACTAGGTATGTAGATGGTTATTTTTATTCTAAAGTAGATGTTTATTTAATTTGGATTGGATTAAGTATATACAATGAATTTTGTTTGATGTTCATTTTAGTAGGGATGAGAATGGTTATTTTTATTCTAAAGTGGATGCTTATTTAATTTGGATTAGATTTAAGTAAATACAATGAAATCTGCTGGATGTTCATTTTACTAGGTATGTGATGGTTATTTTTATTCTAAAACGACGACTTGATGGAGAAGAAGCTCGGTGGCAATGAGGCTGGCTGGTGAGAGATGAACTGACAGTGCAATGAGAGATTGGGGAAGGGGTATGCGACGGTAAAAGGGTTAAAAGGTGGATGATTAAAGTGTAAAAAGTGAAAGTAGAGTTTTTGGAAGGGTAATTTGTTATGGATTGTGTTTTTTTTTTCACCTTCTGTGGGTCAGAAGTGCAGTCCATTGTTCACATTGTTTACAATCTCCGTTGTCTATCTAGCAAAATTGATTTATTATGCACAATGGAAAGTCACACCAATTTCAGCTTTTAGTGGTTGCACATACTCATATATCAGTTTATAATTAGCGTCTAACTAATTATGTTGAGTTTAGAAAACTTATATTTAATTAAATGATGATCAAACATTATTAAAATATAAATTAGGAAATTATTAAAATTAAGTGTCTTATTTAATGCTTCTAATGGTTTGTTTGATATGTTTATTAGTGTGCAGGAGGAAGAAATTAATTTCCTATTGGGTCAAAAAGATAGAGTAGCCCACTTTGATCAAAGAATTATTTTAGCTTTGTGCAAAACCAGTTCAAACATAAAGTGACTAAAATTTGAAATGAAGATAAGCCCAAATCATAAGCCCATATTGATAAAACAAATAAAAAAGGAAATGGCCCAAGGATGCCATACGTTGATCACAAAAACAAAGGCGCCCAATTTTGTTGAAGCATGTTTTGGTTACCAATTCACTTTGGTGGAATCCAAATTTTAATTAATTTGAAAGCATGCTTTCCATGGATGCCTTTTTAAATGGGTGATGGAATTCAAATTTTAATTAACTTGGATCTATTTCATACCTTGGAAACAGAAAAGAGAAAGTGCAATTAATTTGATGGCATTAATTGATTTCACACGTTACAAGGCATGGGGGAAAGAAATGGATAATTAACTCATTTCAATTTCCTTTTTTACTGTCATTGAAAGCTTTTCTTTTGTCTCTCTCTTCTCTCTCTTGCTTTCAGATTGTCACTTCCATCAGGGAAAAAAATGAAAGAAGTTATCAGAGATAGAAGCAGAGAAGCTATGTACAAGCAAGAGGACAAGGTGATGATGGCTCTTGCAAAAGGAAGATCTACAGTATGGTGTGGCTGAGATCTTTACCACTAATGGCAAGATATGGTGAAGAAGTCTCAAGATCACCGTACCTAAAAAAGTGGAAGATCCAATTCGGTCAGAGAAGAAGATCCCTGGTGATAAACCACTATTTTATGGTTTATCTTGTGCTCAATTGAGTGGTTTTTATCAACTCTTTATCCACTTATTCATACTATTTGCATGAGTTTACATTCTCCTTCCTGATTTTGTGCTATGATTGAAAACATGCTTCTTTGGCCTTATATTTGCTAATATTAATCCTCTCTTATTACCATTAGATGACTTGATATGTATGTTAAGTGATTTCAGAGATTACAGGGCAAGAATGACTCAGAGGATGGAAAGGAAGCATGCAAAAGTGGAAGGAATACAAGAAGTTGAAGAAATTGCTAAGCTGTCCAGCCTGACCTCTTTGCACTCAAACAGTCATAACTTGAGCTACAGAGGCCCAAATGATGCGTTTCTACTTGCATTGGAAAGCTAACATCCGGGGCTTCACAACGATATATAATTTGTGATAGCTGCCCTGAAGTTAGGCAATGCGAACACGTGAATGACGCGCCCGCGTCGCATCTGCAAATTGCATTCCCCGCGAACGCATGGACGACGCCTCCGCGTCACTTTCCCGCGACCTGTACGGACCAGAAAGCGCTGGGAGTGACTTCTGGGCTGTTTTTGACCCAGTTTTCGGCCCAGAAAGCACAGATTAGAGGCTATAAAGTGGGGGAATGCATCCATTCATATTCATGCTTTCATAATTCACAATTTTAGTTTTAGATGTAGTTTTTAGAGAGAGATGCTCTCTCCTCTCTCTTAGAATTTAGGATTAGAATTTTTAGAAATTAGGATTTATCTCATCTTCATATCAGGTTCAATATTTCTTTATTTTGACTTCTCTTCTATTTTGAGATACTTTAATGCTTTATTTGTATTTGATTTATGTTGCCCAATTGGCTTATGAACTTTTCCATGTTAGATTTTACTGCTTTGAATGAATGTTACTTGAGGTATTCCAGATATTTATGATTTTAATTTAGATTTTTATATTATTGGCTTTAATTGATTAACTGGAAGCTCTTGAGTTACCAACTATTCATGATTGATTGTTATGTCGGCTAATTAACTGGAATTCCACTAACTTTAGTCTTTCCTTAGGAGTTGGCTAGGACTTGGGAAGTCTAACCAATTGGTTCACTTGACTTTTCCTTGCTTACGCAAAGGTTAACTAAGTGGGATTAACTTCCATTCTTATAGGAGTAACTAGGATAGGACTTCCGAATTTTCATATCTTGCCAAGAGTTTATTTTATAGTTAATTATTTTATCTTATTTGTCATTTAATTTACTTGTTCCTCACTTTCAAAACCCCAATCTACAAAACTCATAACCAATAATAAGAACATACCTCCCTGCAATTCCTTAAGAAGACGACCCGAGGTTTAAATACTTCGGTTATCAATTTATTTAGGGGTTTGTTACTTGTGACAACCAAAACGTTTGTAAGAAAGGTTGATTGCTTGGTTTAGTAACTATACTTACAACTAGAGTTTACTATAACTTCTAAATCGTCAATCTTCAGTTCTTCAAAATGGCGCCATTGCCGGGGAATTGCAAACGTGTGTCTTATTATTGGTTATTGTAAATATTTTTCAAAAAAAAATTCAGATTTTTATTTTAAAATTTTTATCTTATCTTATCTTAGTTTTAAATTTCAAAATTCAAATCTTTTTCAAAATAAAAAAATCATATCTTTTTCAAAAATCTTATCTTTTTTTTTTCAAAAATCATATCTTTCTCAAAATCTTATCTTATTTTTTTCAAAAATCATATCTTTTTCAAAATATTTTCTTTTTGTTAGTTTTTGTTTTTATTTTCTCTTACTACTATGAACTCTCACCCCTTTGGTTATAAGTCTGGTTACAATTATGTTGTAGGAAGAGGAAATTACAATGAGAACAGGCATCAAGGTTAAAAGTATCAAAGATAGGAGGAGCCACAAGGATTTGATCAACCCTCATGGCAACAACCACCTCCAATGTACTATCAACAACCATTCTGTGATGCATACCAAGATAACGGCTATGGTGAGCACTCTTTTGATTATCAACAACCACCATCATACGCCTATGAACCCCCTCCTCAACATAGCTTTGGACCACCATACTCACAAGCCCCTTACCACCAAACACCCTCATATGATCCTAACCCTCAACCACCATACCAATCATCTTATGAGCCAAATGAACCATATATAGAACCACCACAATTCTACCCCAATTACTCCTAAGAACCACCACCTCAATATACACCATCTCCATATCCATCAATCCAAGAGCACTATGGTCTTACTTATGATACCCAAGCGAAACAAGAATCAACGGATCATCTCAAGGAAACAGTGGATCAATTTCACGCAACCCTTTCATCAATTGAATCAAGTGATAAATCAATTAGCTTCCCGACGTTCGGACACTCAAGGAACCCCCATGGCTTCATGTGGACAATCTAATGAAGAACGTAGCATGAAAGAGACACTAGAGACTCCAGTGGACAATAAGGAGCATGAATTTGTACTGGAACAAGTAGAGGAAGCTATAATAGTTGCAGAGGAAGAAGTGGTTGAAGATTTAGGAGATGCAGAACCTCCACGGGAACCTCAAGTCACAGAACCCTCTTCTAAGGAGTTTGAATTTGTTGTTGAGGAGGGTGTACAACCTCCAAGGCATGTCATGGTTGAAGACTTAGAAGAGGTTAATCAAGAGATAGAGTTTAAAAAAGAAAAAGCACAACCTCCCATGCCCTTGGTAAACAATGAAGAAGATGTTGAATTGGAAGAAAGCCACCAAGAGGAAGATGTTGAAATTGAAGAAGCTTACAAAGAGGTGGAAGTTGTCAGAGAAGAGCACAAGGGAGTGGAGCTTGCAAATTCATTAGAAATATCTCTCCCAAGACCATTACCGTCCAACACAACATTCAAGTGGGTAAAATTCCTATCCTTATCCTTTACTTTCCCACTTGAATATGGGCTACTAGAGACGGATGGTCAGCTTAGAGCTCTTTTTGGCATTAAGAGTAAGAGGAAGATGGTCAGTGGTGAGAATTGTCCTGCAAGGTTCATTATGGTTGGAAGCTTTAAGTTTAACTGCAAGGGTTGGTATAGAGCTCAATTGAATGGGTCAAGGAAGTTGTTTGGATGCTTCAGTGAGAATTCTAAAGCTGAACCACTCGAATGGAATCATGATAATCAACTTGAAGACGGGTGCAGAAACAAGATTTGGGATCCCGGAGGATATTGGATTTGCAAATATTGGTGGAGATTCCTGGATCAGTACAAGCATAAGCCACCATGACAAGGAGCTCACCAAATGTCCAACTTAAGGACTTTAACTAAAAGTGCTAGGTCGAAGACAACCCACCATGGTATGATCATCCCTTTTCAGTTTTAATTCTAGTATGTTTTGTTTGTTTTTGAATATTGATTGAACCTGGAATTTTTGCATAACATTCATTGCATTTTTCATTCTACACACTGCATAAAAAAAAGGGGGGAAAGCACGCACGCGACGCGGCAGCGTCGCTGACGCGTCCGCGTCATAGGTGCATTGGGAAGAAAATTAAAGTGGACAGAGAGTCACGCGAAAGCGTGGCTGGAGGCGTGCCTCTGGCACAATTTGACCGATGCAACCGCGTCGCTGATGCGTCCGCGTCATGTGGGAAAAATGCCTCCCACACGTCCGCGTCACCCACGCGAACGCGTGCCCTGAAATCAACGTAAAAAGGGTGTATGGCCGAAAGTTGAGCTAGAATTGGGCTGGACTCGTGCTAGAAGCACAAGCCCTGCCACGTGTACGCGTGCCCCACGCGTACGTGTGCCCCACGCATCCACGCCGTTTTCAAATTTAGGCCATCCACGCGATCGCGTCAACCACGTGACCGCGTCACCCAAAGATTTGGCAATATGTATTTCAAACAGAGAGTTGCGCGACCACGAGGCTGCACTCGTGCTAATGGCACAAATCGATCCACGTGACCGCGTGGATGACGCGTCCACGTGGATGACGCGTCCGCGTCATTTCATAGAAGCGCTATCCGCGCGAA
The DNA here is from genome assembly GCF_003086295.3 of Arachis hypogaea. NCBI lineage: Eukaryota > Viridiplantae > Streptophyta > Magnoliopsida > Fabales > Fabaceae > Arachis > Arachis hypogaea. The sequence goes on from NC_092045.1 coordinate 14,146,036, forward strand.
TGCGTCACTCACGCGTCCGCGTCACCTGCGCTGCACAGCTTATCCAAATCACTGCCAACTATCTTATCTTTTCTTCCCCAAATCTAAATATTTTCTTTCCCTTCTTTTTCTTTTTCTTTCTTTTTCTTTTAATTGATGTTGAAAATTTATTTGGGTCATTATTTTGCTTGTGGATTGTTAAGAAATTGTTTGACAATTATATATTATTTTTTTTAAGGGTGCTTGCATGTTCAATTTAATACTTTCTATACCTTATTTAATATGCATGCTTTGTGTTTGTGAAAAAGCCCGTATCGCATTGTGCATTCTTCATTATTCTATCCTTCTACTCTAATGCATGTTTTTCACAAAACCCTTTTCAATATTTTATTAATTAAACATAATTGTCAATACAAACGTTATTGTTAGTTTCTCACGACTAATAATACATTAAGGCTTTTAATGCTTGATTTACGCTACTCATGCCTTTTCCAGCATGCCAATAAACATCTTGCATTTAATTGCCCTAATTTTTCATGCCCTGTTTCCATTGTTGTCCTAATTTCATGGAGTCGCGACCATGTGTTAATGACATTCTTCTTTATTTTGGCATGATTATTACTCGTATTGCCCTCTCCCTTGCTCTATACCTTTGACTTCATGTCCCTTTTTCTTCTCCCTTTTCAGGATGGCCACCAAGAAGGGTAAAAAGAAAGACTCCAAAACAAGCACCGGCTGAGGAACCACAACCCCCGCCCACCTGCACATCGTTGCATGCACCGAGGACGGTGCAATCTTTAAGTATGGGGAGGTCGATACCGATCTCCACGGGTTAGTTATTCTCTTCTCAACACCAATATTCTATTCTCTTTATTTGTTCATTGTTGCATTGCATAATAAGATTGCATATATAGTTGATTGTTTGCATTTAAGTACTACTTGGTTGAAAAATAATAAGTTTCTTTTTAAGACCCTATTTTTGAAAATTTTCACTAATTTAAATTATAAAAAAAATTTAATTAAAAATTTTTATGTGTTAAATTTTTTTGAAGTTGTAATTGGAACATGGTTTTTGAGCTAAAGAACACACAACCTGTGAGATTTTGAGCTTATTTACATGGTTACATTATTTAACCATGAATTTTATTCTTGTGTGTTTCCTTCTCTATGACTGTAATCTTCACTTTGTTTCAATCTATATGCCCAATATAGAATGTAGATACATACCTGCATGTGATTGAGGCCATTATTTGAATTTTTGCTCACTTATCCTAAATAAGTCTACCTTTTACATCACCCTTGTTAGCCCCCTTGAGCCTTTTAATCCCCTTCTGTTTTATAACCACATTACTAGCCTTAAGCAGAAAAACAAATTAAAGTGTGAGAAATTTTATGGGAACATGGGATGATAGAAAAAAAAGTAGGAAATTAAATTGAATAAGTTATTTGAAAATTTGGGAAGCATGCTCATGTGAAATCAAAATAATTAAATTACCATGTGCATTGATAAAAAAAATAATAAAAAAGAAAAAAATGAAGTAATTAAATAAGGGGACAAAAATTATCCCAATACAAAAATTAAAGAATCAATGCACATGGGATAAAATCAAAAATAAAATTGGTGCATGAGTATGTAACACACAAGTGGGAAAATTGGGCAGCTAGGCAAGATTTCTAGATTATATAGAGTATGTAGATGTTAGGTGACATCTTAGACTAATCAAGGGTTCAATTATTAGCTCACTTAGCCTTATATATATATATATATATATATATATATATATATATATATATATATATATATATATACCATTATCCTCACCTTAGCTCCATTACAACCTTGAAGAAAGACCTCATGATATTTGTATGTATACATTAAATATTTGTTGATTGGTTAGATGAAGAACAAAGTTTAGAAAGCATGATTAGAGAAGAATAGAGTGATTACCCTATACACTAGAGAGACTAGAGTGATATACACTACCAGTGAGGGTTCAGTGCTTGATTCTATGTTCCCTGCTTTCATGAGCTATCTTCTTACAAGTTTACCTGCTTTTTATTGTACGATTTGAATTAGTGGAATTTGAATTATTTTTGTCTTGGAGAACTTATTTGCTTTTAACCAAGTAGGTAGAAACATTTTGCATGTAATTGCATCCGCATAGATAGGTTGCATTGCATACCCTCTATCATTCCTCTTCACTCCTTTATAGCTTCTCTTGAGCTTAGCATGAGGACATGCTAATGTTTAAGTGTGGGGATGTTGATAAACCACTATTTTATGGTTTATCTTGTGCTCAATTGAGTGGTTTTTATTAACTCTTTACCCACTTATTCATACTATTTGCATGAGTTTACATTCTCCTTCCTGATTTTGTGCTATGATTGAAAACATGCTTCTTTGGCCTTATATTTGCTAATATTAATCCTCTCTTATTACCATTAGATGTCTTGATATGTATGTTAAGTGGTTTCAGAGATTACAGGGCAAGAATGACTCAGAGGATGGAAAGGAAGCATGCAAAAGTGGAAGGAATACAAGAAGTTGAAGAAATTGCTAAGCTGTCCAGCCTGACCTCTTTGCACTCAAATGGTCATAACTTGAGCTACAGAGATCCAAATGATGCGGTTCTACTTGCATTGGAAATCTAACATCCGAAGCTTCGCAACGATATATAATTTACCATAGCTGCCCCAAATTTATGCAACGCGAACGCGTGAATGACGCGTCCACGTCGCCTCTACGAATTGCATTCCGCGCGAACGCGTGGACGACGCCTCCACGTCACTTTCCCGCGACCTGTACGGACCAGAAAGCGCTGGGAGTGACTTCTGGGCTGTTTTTGACCCAGTTTTCGGCCTAGAAAGCACATATTAGAGGCTATAAAGTGGGGGAATGTATCCATTCATATTCATGCTTTCATAATTCACAATTTTAGTTTTAGATGTAGTTTTTAGAGAGAGAGGCTCTCTCCTCTCTCTTAGGATTTAGGATTAGAATTTTTAGAAATTAGGATTTATCTCATCTTCATATCAGGTTCAATATTCCTTTATTTTGACTTTTCTTCTACTTTGAGATACTTTAATGCTTTATTTGTGTTTGATTTATGTTGCCCAATTGGCTTATGAACTTTTCCATGTTAGATTTTACTGCTTTGAATGAATGTTACTTAAGGTATTCCAGATATTTATGATTTTAATTTAGCTTTTTATATTATTGGCTTTAATTGATTAACTGGAAGCTCTTGAGTTACCAACTATTCATGATTGATTGTTATGTCGACTAATTAACTGGAATTCCACTAACTCTAGTTTTTCCTTAGGAGTTGGCTAGGACTTGGGAAATCTAACCAATTGGTTCACTTGACTTTCCCTTGCTTACGCAAAAGTTAACTAAGTGGGATTAACTTCCATTCTTGTAGGAGTAACTAGGATAGGACTTCCGAATTTTCATATCTTGCCAAGAGTTTATTTTATAGTTAATTATTTTATCTTATTTGTCATTTAATTTACTTGTTCCTTACTTTCAAAACCCCAATCTACAAAACTCGTAACCAATAATAAGAACATACCTCCCTGCAATTCCTTGAGAAGACGACCCGAGGTTTAAATACTTTGGTTATCAATTTATTTAGGGGTTTGTTACTTGTGACAACCAAAACGTTTGTACGAAGGGATTTCTGTTGGTTCAGAATTTATACTCACTACACGACTATATTTCTACAAATTCTTTACTAGCAAAAATCCTAACGTCACCTGGGGTATGGTTCGTCTCTATTTTCTGATCATTCATCACAGGAGGTAGCTACTGTAGCTACGTGGAAGAAGATGCAGAAGATAGAGCAGATGGAGCTGTCAAGGATCAAGGGTTCATCAAGGGTCAGAAATCCTTCTTGGGGACCAAGTCAAGATGGAAGGCTCAGATTGATGAAGCTTGATGAGAAGGGATGAGAGAGAGGTAATTGCATGTTGGTTTTAGCTTTTGATTCCCTCTCTTCTCTCTCTGTTCGAACCGGTTTGATGATTGAAGAAGAAGAAGTTGGCTTGGTTGAACCGTTTCAACCTTGGAAGCTTCCCCTTCTATAATAAGGGAGAACGGCCAAGGATTGAGACAAGGAGTGAGAGCACACGTTCGGCTTCCCATATCTCTTTGAGCTGTTTATTCTTCTCCTTCATGGCTTTCATTGAATATTTCTTTTTCTCAGTGAGTATGTCTGTGTTTCATTGGTAAAAGGCAAAATGTGAGGTTTTGTAAGAAAAAGCCAATGAGTGGAAAAAAGGCAGAGAGTTAAAGAAAAAGCCATTATTATCTTAGAAATTCTTTGTATGTATTTCTGTTTTGGTGTCATGATCCTGAGGGGATTCCCTTGCAAGTTGGGTTAGCACATTTCGCTGTTGAAAGCTAGATTGAAGTCTAGTCAAGTTCGGATTCGGGTAGAATCTGGACTTGTACCCTTGCAAGTTGGGTTAACACTTTGCAGTCAAAAGATTGGTAGGTGACCAAGTCAAGTTTAGTTTTAGGGATAGATTCTGGACTTGTCCTGGATAGGAATGGGTAATTCCTAGGGAAGAACTGGAGTCTGTAATAAGTTTGATTATAGTGAAATTCTATCACTGTTATGACGGAGACTAGATGTAGGCTGCATTGCACTTAGCAGCTGAACTAGGATACTTCTAGGTGTGATTCTCTCTTTCTCTTCTACTCCTTTACTATTTCTGTTCATGGGAGACAAAATTAAAAAATATCTCCTAACCGGTTATGAGACAAAAAGAAAATGTCTCTTGACCAATTATGAGACAAAAAGCAGAAATATCTCCTGAAACTATTCTAAAAAGTAGAAAGTAATATTCAGCAAAAAGAGGGCTAAGATTCAACTCCCCCTTCGCTTAGCCACTGATAACCATCAGATTAGTTCTAGCAAACTAATCATATCAATCCACAATTAGTTGCAATTACCTAGCTATCCTAATTAATCATTAGTTAGTGTGTTCTAATCAACTTTGACATGTAACACTTGTTGTATCCCTCTTGCGACCTCCGATCACAATTTCCAGGTTGGGTTGAGTGGCCACCAATCACTTTCTCAAAGCTGAAGTGTGAAAAAGATATTTAAAAGGTTAAAGAATATGATTTTTGGGAAACTAAATTCTTTTTAGCTTCATTCCAAATTGTAAAGAATAAGAGTCCGATATAAAAGTTCACTACAAAATACTCAGCCATTACTGTTTGATTCACTATAAAAATTCAACAATAATTTTACAATTGTCGAGTTTTTTGTCAGGTCAAATCTAATAAAAAATCTCACCAAAAAAAGTTACTATCAAATTTTCATAATCCAACGTTAATTACTATTAGATTAATCCGACAGAATAATAATTAGGGTGACGAAACTAGAAAAATGTTACCGTAAAAAAAATCCAATGATAAATTTCACACTATGTTTATTTTTTAGGCCACTTATTAGCCTTAGATTTTTCTACCACAAACTTTAAAGGTAATAAATGAACATAATTATAATTTAAAAATGAAATAAAAATTACCATAATTTTTTTTTAAATCCGACAGTAATAAATAGAACATTTTTTTTTGAGAATGCATATATTTAGTATTCTTATTATAACCTGCTATCAGAATATTCATTATCATTATTATTATCATTAATTTTTTATATCATAATTAATAGAAACTAAATATTATTTTCTATCGAACAATAAACAAAAATGTGAAATAACAAATGTAAGAAAAAAAGTGATGTCAAATAAATATACTTTAATGTCAAGCAAATGTGAAATAACAACCCGAAGAAAAAAAGTAAGGTCCAAACATAGCCTATGGATCCTGATAATCATTCGCATCTTTCTCCTGGCTTTCCCCCTAGTCTTGCATCGGCATCGGTAGAGGTGCCGTTGTCGATGTTAGTGCTGGTGCCGGTGCATATGATGAGGGGCTCTATCCAATAGCAATGCTGCCATCGCGCAAAATGGTCAAAGTAGACTGCCATTTGCTACTGTAGCTCTTACCTTAAGGGCTATGTGTAACACCCTACCAAATAGAGATTTACGCTTAAATTTGTAAAACAAAGGTAGTGAGGTATTACGACCTCTAAATATATATATATATATATATATATATATATATATATATATATATATATATATATATGTATAGATATAGTTGAAGAAAGTTATATCTAGGAGCCTTGAAGAAAAGAGTTAAGCAAAAACCGCAAAAGAAAAATGCATCACACTCGAAAACGTAAACCAGCAGATAGGTAAGGATAAGACATGAAATATATAAGGTAGCATTTATTTTCGGAGACAGGACACAGAGACATGGACAACGAAAATTTAAAAAGTGTTTTTGGTAAAGATATGGACACGGAACACATTGTCTCCGGGATAATTTTTTATATTTTTGTGTCCACTTCTTTATGAAGGACAATGATGGACACGAGATTTAATAAGGGGGACACGAATTTTTTAATAATTTTTTCTTCCTTTTTTACCTATAGATATTTTTATTATTCGACCATTACCCTTTTTTAAGCCTATCGAAAAATCCTAATTTGACATCTTCTCTACAACGCCGATCTCCTCCACAGTATTCTCTTCTCCCTGTTCTTTGTCTCCTATCTTCTTCTTCTTCTTCTTCTTCTTCTTCTTCTTCTTCTTCTTCTTCTTCTTCTTCTTCTTCTTCTTCTTCTTCTTCTTCTTTCTCTAGCAGGTTCTTTCTTCATCTTCCTGTTCTCTGTCTTCTCTCTTCTTTTTCTTCTTCATCTACCAATTCTCTTTTCGTCTTTCTCTAGCAGGTTCTATCTTTTTCCTGCTCTCTATAGTCTATAGTCTCTGTAACTGGCTCCAAAATCACCTTGTAGCAGCTAGAACCTCTTCACTTTGCATTTTCAGGTCAGTCTCTCTCTCTCTCTCTCTCTCTCTCTCTCTCTCTCTTAAATTCATTGTTGTAGTTTGTTCAATCAAAGAGACTTGCTATTTAATTAGTTTCTACATCTGTTGAATCTCGAAAACACTCTCTGGATTCCAAGAAGCTCAAATTCTTCGATTGTTTTCATCTGGGTATTATCTATTTGAGTCATTTTCAAATCCCTTATTTATGAAAGCATTTCAAGTTTTTACGCATGCCACCTATTCGACCATTTGCATAGCCCAACCTAAAGCTGAAAAGGAGGATCCTGCAAAGAAACCAAATAATGCTGAGTGAATTGAAAATCTGAAAATTAAATATGAACAAGAAAAATTGTATTTTGTATGACAAAATTGGTGATTTTTTTAACTATGCTATGAATGAATGAATAGACAAAATTATATGTGTGTTTTATTTGAATTGTATGTGTGACAAAATTGGTGATTTTTTTAATGATGCTTTGAATGAATGGACAAAGTTGTATGTATGTTGTTCTTAATGGAAGAATGAATAAAAAATATATACTAAACTTTTCTTATTTGTTTCAATTCAAAAATAAAATAATTAGTAGGTTATGTTACTATTATTCTTATTGCTGGTGATTATTTTTAGTATTTGTGAAAATTTTATAATAATTTATTATTTATATTTTTAACCTATTGATTAGGAAATAATGGAACCATTGGACCGCTCCGAGCAATTTAGACAATTTTTTATTTTTTATTTTATGATTCAGAGTGAGCTTGAGGCCGTTTTAATATTAGTTTTGATATTTGTATTTTTCTATTTGAGAAATAGGAGAAGAGACATTTGTTTATTAGGAATAGAGAAATTAATACTAATCCCTTAAGACGAGATGTGTTAAACCGCATAATAGGAGGAGGCGATAGAAATTGTATTTGGGAATTAAGGATGAGTATAGACGCATTAGGAAGATTATGTGAGTTACTTAAAGTTCAGGGTGGATTAAGTGATGAATGTCGTTTAAGTATACCTGGGCAAGTGATTACATTTTAATAATATTAGTTCATCATAAATGGAATTGCACACTTCAATTTAGATTTGTTATAGGTCAGGAGAAACAATAAGTAGGTATTTCAATAAGGTGTTGTACTTGGTTATACGTGTTCAAAGGTTATTGTTTGCAAAGGCTGTTCCTATTCCAGATGACTTCATAGATCCCCGATGGAAATGGTTCAAGGTAAATCTAGTGAATAACTATGATAGTGATTTTGTCTTATGTATAATTTTGTAGAGTTAGTGTTGACACTTAAATTTTTTTGGTTTAGAGTTGTCTAGGAGAATTAGATGGAACATATATAGATGTGACTGTTCCTAAAAAAGATAAATCAAGATACCGAGCAAGAAAGGGTAAAATATCAACCAATGTCCTAGGCGTATGCAATCGAGATATGTATTTTGTGTATGTACTTAGTGGATGAGAAGAATCCACATCAAATTCAAGAGTCCTTAAAGATGCTATTTCATGTCGTAATAACCTCAGGATACCAATTGGTATGTAATAGTTAATTTTTAAGTAACAAAAACACTTCATAATAGTAGTTCATACAAATTTTTTAATCCTCATAGGGTATCTCTTTTAATTTATAGGGAATTATTATGTAGTGGATGCTGATTATACTAATTGCAAGGGATTTCTTGCACCATATAGGAAAACGCGATATCATGTACAAGAATGGGCCCATGGAAGAAATGCACCTAGAAACTTTCGAGAATATTTTAACAAGAAGCACTCGTTAGCTAGGAATATTATTGAATGTTGTTTTGGTTTACTTAAGAAGAGATGGGCAATTTTGAGGAGTCCTTATTTCTACAAAATTAAGACACAAAATAGAATAATATTTGCTTGTTGTCTACTGCAAAACTTTATTTGGCTTAATATGGACTCCAATCTTGAAGAGGACATCTTACTTGAGGATGACCACGTACTTATTGAAGAGGAGCATGGTGGTAATGAAGATGGCAACGATGAGATGACTGACAGTGTAGCAGGCAACAATGAATGGATTGCTTAGCGAGACAACTTAGCGCATGAAATTTACATTGAGTGGATGCATAGCCATATAAATTAGTTAGTTTACTTGTTGTATGTGTGTTTCCTTTGAATTATTTTGATAATTTTTTGTCTTGGGTATTTATTGTAAAACCTAACAGTGAAACTCTAATTATTATTGATGTTGTGTTTTGACTACATATACCACCTGCTTTAAATGTATCGTATTCATAAGTTTATTTTTTGTATGTGTGTTTTTTTGAATTAGTATAGTATTTTGTTTACAATAATGTCATAATGTGTTTAGGATGCTCACTTGAATTTTGATTAAGTTAATCTAGATAGTAAAAACAAATGGGCAGACATGTCTGGACTGATGAAGGGACTGAGATATTTGTTAGTTTTATAAAGGAGCTTGTCAGTGAGGGAAGAATAGTTGATGCGGGTTAGTTTAAACCTGGATCTTTCAAGAAGCTTTCTGCGAAAATGAATGAGAGATTTTCAGGTGGTGGCTTTCAAATAAGTCATTGCAAGAACAAGGTTAAGAGGATAAAAGAAAAATATCAATTTGCTACTAACATGGCAGCCTGTATCGGTTTTAGATGGGATGATGTGAAGCAATGTGTGGTTGTAGACAACAAAAAGATTCTAGCTACATATATGAAGGTTAATTTTTGTGTTTGATTTGATCCACTTAATTTTATTCTACTTGACAATTAGTTCTATCCCTCTTTAATGATCTTTTATTTGTTTTCTAAAAACAAGGAATAAGATTGTATAATCCAGGAAAGCATTTTCCCCCTTATCCACGTTTGGAGAAATATTGTGTAAGGATAGGGCAAACGGAGTTGCTGTTGTATGCAGCAATGATGCTAAAGAAGAAGTACAACAGGATGGAGATGAAGAAGTGGATGCAGAAGATATGGATATGTTTAACTCAAACCATGATTTTAGTGAATCCCTACTCCAACAATCGAATTCTGTGGCTTCATTCTCTGAGAAGAAACAAGGAAAAAAGGCATACTCATCTAAAGGGGCAAAGGATACCAAGATGATGAAGGAGTTAACTGACACCCTGAAGTATGTGTTCGATGAACAGGAAAAGCGTTTGGATGCTTTTGCTCAAGCTATGGTAAAGACTCGTGAGGAAAAAAAGGCTGGTGATATCCTTAGCGAGCTTGGGTTCACTGATGATGAAATTATTTCTATTGCACTCAAGTTTTCCATAAATCCTCAATTGGAAAAAACCTTTTAGTCATTGGGAGATAGTCAAAAAACTAGATTTGTTAGAGCTATATTGCATACTTAGAGTTTATCTCTTTTCAAAAAACATAGTTGGAGGTTGGATTTATAGTACATTTGGTTTTTTAGACTTATCAATTTGGCACATGTTAATACATAATTGGTATTGTTGGTAGAATTTGGTATCTTAGACTTATAACAATTTGGTATTTTGTGCAGAATTAGTTTTCAATATGTGTAGAATTGTTTCTTTTGTTAATGTTAATGCAAATTTTTAGTTAAAATTAGTGCAGAATTTTGTTTAACATTACTGTAGATAAGTTATAATTAGTTTTGGATTTCAATTCAATTGTGCAGAAGTTTCTTTTGTATATTTAAATGCAGAAATTAATTTGAAAATTAGAGCAGGATTAGTTTCACATTTTTTTCAATATGATGAAGTTTCTTTTGTTAAGCTAATGCAAAAGTACCAATAAAAAATAGCAAAACAGCAATACAGAGAATAAGGGACACTATATATAGCAAAGGTCACCTAACATCCTAACGGCTAGTTATTAATTATAATAGCATAACAGCAACTAACCTATTGTTAACTACCATTTTCATTATGTTCTCTAATAAAGACATCACTGAATTCTTTGCTGTCGGTTCAAGAGTAAGACAGGCTGCTTTTGCCATGAAGTTGTGATATAATATTGATCCCATTCTCATAAGTTTATCATATACGCATGCATGTCAGTTAGTTAGTTAGTTAGTTAGTGGAAAGATATCTTGCTTGTAATTTGATTTCAAACATATCCAATGTACCATCCATCCTAAGGTGTAATGCAAGTTTATGAGTACATCGGAAGTGCATTATTAGTTTATTGTTGTGTTTAGTTAGTAGAGATGACAGCCAAATGATTTAAAGAAGCAATGATGTTGGTGGTTGCTGGAAGCTGGCATGGAATACAAATGCTTCAACAGGTAATGTATATATATGTTCATGTTGTTTCAGTTCTCTTTGAACACCATATGACAATGAAGTTCTAAACATTAACATTTGTATAGTTTGCAAGTATAAACTGGGTTCTATATTACACTCTAAATCCACATCATTCCTAATCAGTGTTGTCACAACCTTGTTGATTCTTCCTGGTATAGCTTTAAGCATGAAGTTCATAGATATCTCAAGAAGAAGGTACACTTGTTTTTTTTTTTGGCAGTTTAATACCTGTTTAGTTGTGTATTTCTGTTATCATTATGAAGACACTCTGGAGATCTCAAAATTTAACCTTTCACATTGGCCACCTGAGTTGGCTAAATACTTGCTTCATGAAACGAAAGGTTCAAATTATGTTTTAGGATAGTTTGAAAAAAGTACACATTTGCATCTTTGTATTTGCTTTTGTTTGTTGTCTACTTGTCAAAAACAGGTTCCTTAATATGCGGCAACTACTACTCTGCACTGAGATTTTTCTAACAAGGGTGTGCGGCCTCTGCATAGCTATATGCGCTCTAGTGTCATGGATTGGAAGCATAATTGTTACATACACACTGCCTGTGATGCTCAGCTCAATCGGACTCACAGGTTTCTTTGGCATAAATGTTGTTGCTTGTTCCAACTCTTGGATATTTTTGTTCTTGAAGGTTCCAGAAACAAAGGGCAAGCTTCTGCCAAGAACTAGTGACAAACTATTGATCTCATTCTCATGAATTTAGCATGTATACATGCATGTCATTTAGTCAGTTAAAAAAAGATATCTTGATTATAGTTCAATTTCAAACGTATATGTACCATCTTTCTTAAGGTGGAATGCAAGTTGATGATTACTTGATTAGCTTGATTTATATGCACCTCATCACAAAATGATGTCTCCATTTTTTCTACTAATTAAAGAAACCAATAATGCAACATTTACTAATATACACTTAAAATTAAATAAAAAATATAATTATAAAAATTTGATAGAAATAATGAAAAAAAATGAAAAAATAAATTATGTCTCTTGTTTAATTCATCCTCCTCCCAAGAACATTCAATTAATAATTGATTTTGAATGTTCTGCGTTTTATTTGGTCTAAATTCAAGCCCATATCAAAAATAATTCTAGTCTTTTTTTCCAGATCGAGCTCCAGAGAAGAGAAAACTTTTTTCTTTGTATCATATAAATAACGTTACATCAAAATCAATTCTAAACTAAATCAATTTTGTTATAATTGATTCTACCAGCAGATCGCAGACACACTTTAAAAACATTACGATAATACTAATATCTACCATGATTCACTCAATTGCACAAATTTCTAATCAACAAACCTAGGAATATAATAAACTAAAAATAATAAAGGATCCCCACAATGATGGTAAAGGAGTCAATTGAGCCTCTTTAAGCAACGTAGAAGTAGCTTGTGACAATCCAGATGCCTACAAGTGTTCATGAATTAGGAGCAAAAGTTCCCTACATAAGTAAAACATAATAGTGATATCAGAAAGGTCAGAAAGGGACACACAGGAGGAGAGGAGGAGAGAAGGTATTGCTAATTACATAATTTACTTGAGATTGCTAGAAACTGCCATATAGACACCATAGGCAGCACTGGTAGATAATATTAGAACATTTTTTATTTCTCTAGAGGAAGACTTATCAACAGCATTCTTTGCATTAATCAAGGCATTTGTCACAGCGGTCCCGACCTTAATATATATAGAACAGAATACGTGTCAATGTCTAGACTCATGAGCCCATTTTCCTTTAAAATGGTGAGGAGGAACATTTGGTTGTGTTAAATATTTGAGCGCAATGTTATGGATATATATCACATTATCACGGATCCTTTAAAGAAAATTGATCAGTGGTTTTCATATTCATATTTGAAGAACATTTATGACAGAATTTCATCAATATATTTGATTTATAATTCATGGAGTTAAAAACAAGTTCAACGACGGAAGAAGCACAAGCAAAAAACCACAATTTAGATTAGACTTGCATCATAGACAAACTTAACCATAGATACAAAAGCATAGAGCTAACTAAACCATACTCCCGAAACAAAAATATGAAAAAAGTTAATTAAATAACAACCATAATTATCAGGTGTCAAAAGGATCATTAACCACACTTAGGAGAAACATATATTAAAGTGAAGGAAACAGTAGATTCAGAACTTATTACAAGAAAGCATAAAATGTAAGAGGGTGAGAAAAATCGTAGAGGATGATGAGAACTAACCAGTGATAATGTAGTTCCAACAGCAAAAAGCTTAGCCCCATTACGCTGTACAGTGTAACCATTTTTATAACAATTAGTTGCATAAACTAAAATACTAAGAGAAGGCAACAAGAAGGAAGAAATTGAATTAGAATTATAAGGTGTAATAAGACAAAAGTTATGAAATTGTACACATTGCTATTGAACAAAAATAGCAATAATAATTGTAAAAGTAATCAACATCAATTAATAATCTACAAGATTATATAGAGACTTGGAATGCATTATCCCATCAGTTGTGGAAGAACTTAGTAATGGGGCCTGCATTGATTACAAGCTGCGGTCTAAGAGACACGGTAGGTGCAGGAAGATAAACCAGCATGAAATCTACAAGTATGGCCATCACTTAAGAACAACAGTATAGGGAAAGGGGGTGTTATGCCATTGAATTCCTAGCTTGACTATATCCTTAACAAATAGTATTAATAGTCAAATTAGGGATTTCAGATTTTTAGATTTTAGAAATTGACGAAGAAGAGAGACTGAGTTGGTGTTTAGGGAGGGGTTAGGGCAGAGAGAGAGAGAGAGAGAGAGAGAGAGAGAGAGAGAGAGAGAGAGAGAGAGAGAGAGAGAGAGAGAGAGAGAGAGAGAGAGAGAGAGAGAAGGAGATTTGGGTATTTTGGTCATTTTTGCATAATATTTTAGTTTTGTCCATGTCTATCCAAACATAATATTGAACATTATATTGATGCCTTGTACATTGTATCCAAACACAATACACAAAACATAAATTTTAGTGTCTCTATTTTATTGTCTCTCTCGGTGTCATGCTCTGTCCTGTCTACAAAAATAAACGCTACCTAAAGGATAGAACGCCAAAAATAATAGGATATCAACACTAGTACTGTTGATATAAGCTTCTTCAGAAGCTGCCTCTCTAGTACTGTTGGATGCATGTTGCAATCCATTCAGATTTTGAGAGATCATGTTGACCTGTTGAGTCAACACTTTGTTCTGAGCCAATATGGCATTCAGAGCATCAATTTCAAGAACTCCTTTCTTCTGAGGTATCCCATTATTCACGGAATTCCTCTCAGAGGTATACATGAACTGGTTGTTTGCAACCATGTCAATGAGTTCTTGAGCCTCTTCAGGCGTTTTCTTCAGGTGAATAGATCCACCTGCAGAATGGTCCAATGACATTTTCGAAAATTCAGAGAGACCATAATAGAATATATCTAATAGGGTCCATTCTGAAAACATGTCAGATGGACATCTTTTAGTCAGCTGCTTGTATCTTTCCCAAGCTTCATAGAGGGATTCACCATCTTTTTGTTTGAAGATTTGAACATCCACTCTCAGCTTGCTCAGCTTTTGAGGAGGAAAGAATTTATCCAAGAAGGCTGTGACCAGCTTATCCCAGGAGTCCAGGCTATCCTTAGGTTGTGAATCCAACCATATTCTAGCTCTGTCTCTTACAGCAAAAGGGAAAAGCATGAGTCTGTAGACTTCAGGATCAACTCCATTTGTCTTTACAGTCTCACAGATCTGCAAGAACTCAGTTAAAAACTGATAAGGATCTTCAGATGGAAGCCCATAAAACTTGCAGTTTTATTGCATTAAGGCAACTAGCTGAGGTTTCAGCTCAAAGTTATTGGCTCCAATGGCAGGAATAGAGATGCTTCTTCCATCAAACTTGGACGTTGGCTTTGTGAAGTCACCAAGCATTCTCCTTGCATTATTATTATTATTTTCGACTGCCATCTCCTTCTCTTGTTCGAAAATTTCTGAAAGGTTACCTTTAGAATAATTTAATTTAGCTTCTCTTAATTTCCTCTTCAGAGTCCTTTCAGGTTCTGGATCAATTTCAACAAGAGTGCCTTTTTCCCTGTTCCTGCTCATATGAAAGAGAAGAAAACAAGAAAAGAAAGAGGAATCCTCTATGTCACAGTATAGAGGTTCCTTTATGTTAGTAGAAGAAGAAGGGGGTAGAAGAATGAAGAAGAATGGTTCGGATTTTTAGATGAAGAATGGTGAAGAGAAGTGTTAGTAATTAAATAATTAAATAGAAGAAGAAAAGAGAGGGAAATTTCGAAAATAGTTTTGAAAAAGTGTTTAATGATTTTCGAAAATTAAAGATAATATATAATTAAAGTTAAAATTTAAAACAATTAAAAAGAATTTTTGAAAAAGAGATGAGATATTTCGAAAATTAGAGAGAGAAAAGTAGTTAGGTGGTTTTGAAAAAGATAAGAAACAAACAAAAAGTTAGTTAGTTGATTAAAAAAAGATATCAAATTTGAAAAGATAAGAAGATAAGAAGTTAGATAAGATATTTTGAAATCAAATTTTGAAAAAGATAAGATAAAAAGATAAGATTTTTAAGAAAAAGATATTTTGAAAAAGATTTAATTTTTAAAATTACTTAACTAACAAGAAACTACAAGATAAGATTCTGGAACTTAAAGATTGAACCTTTCTTAACAAGAAAGTAACAAACTTCAAATTTTTGAATCAATCACATTACTTGTTAGCTAATTTTTCGAAAATTTGATATAAAGATAAGAAAAAGATTTTTTGAAAATATTTTGAAAAATAATTTTGAAATTTTCGAAAATGATAAGAAAAATGAAAAAGATATGATTTTTTTGAAAAAGATTTTAAAAAGATAAGATTTTTAAAATTGAAATTTTGACTTGACTTGTAAGAAATAACTAATTTTAAAAAATTTTTGACCAAGTCAACCCAAAATTTCGAAATTTTGGAGGTAAATAAGGAAAAGATATTTTTTTGATTTTTGAATTTTTAAAGAAAAACACAAAAATGACCCAAAACATGAAAATTTTGGATCGAGACACAAGATGCATGCAAGAATGCTATGAATGTCAAGATGAACACCAAGAACACTTTGAAGATCAAGATGAACATCAAGAACATAATTTTGAAAAATTTTTTGATGCAAAGAAAACATGCAAGACACCAAACTTAGAAATCTTTAATGCATGGAAAATATGAATGCAAAAGTGCACATGAAAAACAACAAACAACACAAAACAAGAAATCATCAAGATCAAATAAGAAGACTTGTCAAGAACAACTTGAAGATCATGAAGAACACTATGAATGCATGAGATTTTCGAAAAAAATGCAAGAAAAATTTTAAAAGCATGCAATTGACACCAAACTTAAAAATTAACACAAGACTCAAACAAGAAACACAAAATATTCTTTATTTTTATGATTTTCTAATTTTTTTTGTATTTTTATTTTAATTTTTTTTTCGAAAAACATGGTTAGAAAAACGAAAAAGAAAAGAAAAATTTTGAAAAAGATTTTTGAAAAGAAAATTACCTAATCTGAGCAACAAGATGAACCGTCAGTTGTCCATACTCGAACAATCCCCGGCAACGGCGCCAAAAACTTGGTGGACGAAATTGTGATACAAGAATTCCAGGCACTGTTAGAGAAGCTCACAACTCCGTTCAACTAACCAGCAAGTGTACTGGGTCGTCCAAGTAATAAACCTTACGTGAGTAAGGGTCGATCCCACAGAGATTGTTGGTATGAAGCAAGCTATGGTTACCTTGTAAATCTCAGTTAGGCAGATTAAATTGGTTTATGGGTTTTCGAAATTTAATAAAAAAAGAAAATAAAAAGGGATAGAAATACTTATGTAAATCAATAGTGAGAATTTCAGATAGGTGTATGGAGATGTTGTGCTCCTCTTGAAACTCTGCTTCACTACTCACTCTTCCTTCAATCCTTATTACTCCTTTCCATGGCAAGCTGTATGTAGGGCATCACCATCAACGGTGGCTACTTTCAATCCTCTCGGGAAAATGATCCTATGCGCTGTCACTGCACGGCTAATCGTCTGGAGGCATCACCCATGGCTGATGGCTACATCCTGTCCTCTCAGTGAAAACGTTCCTATGCTCTGTCACAGCACGGCTAATCATCTGTCGGTTCTCAATCAGGTTGGAATAGAATCCATTGATTCTTTTGTGTCTGTCACTAATGCCCAGCCTTCAGGAGTTTGAAGCTCGTCACAGTCATTCAATACCGGAATCCTACTCGGAATACCACAGACAAGGTTAGACTTTCCGGATTCCCAGGATCCTACTCGGAATACCACAGACAAGGTTAGACTTTCCGGATCCTCATGAATGCCGCCATCTTTCTAGCTTATACCACGAAGATTCTATTGGGGAATCTAAGAGATATGCGTCCGGCCTAAGGTAGAACGGAAGTGGTTGTCAATCACGCGCGTTCATAGGTGAGAATGATGATGAGTGTCACGGATCATCACATTCATCAAGTTAAGTGCAACGTATATCTTGGAATAAGAATAAAAGGGAATTGAATAAAAAGTAATAGTGATTGTATTGAAACTTGAGGTACAGCAGAGCTCCACACCCTTAATCTATGGTGTGCAGAAACTCCACTGTTGAAAATACATAAGTAAAAGGTTCAGGCATGGCCGAATGGCCAGCCCCCTTGAGTGTGATCAATAGTCTCCTCAGATGAAGAATAAAACAAAACTGAGACCAAAGATTGTCTAATACAATAGTAACTTATCATATTTATACTAGACTAGCTACTAGGGTTTACATGAGTAAGTATTTGATGCATAAATCCACTTCCGGGGCCCACTTGGTGTATGTTTGGGCTGAGCTTGATCTATCCACGAGCTGAGGCTTTTCTTGGAGTTGAACTCCAAGTTATAACGTGTTTTGGGCGTTCAACTCCGGATCATGACGTTTTTCTGGCGTTTAACTCCAGACAGCAGCATGTACTTGGCGTTCAACGCCAAGTTACGTCGTCAATTTCCGAATAAAGTATGGACTATTATATATTGCTGGAAAGCTCTGGATGTCTACTTTCCAACGTCGTTGAGAGCGCGCCAATTGGAGTTCTGTAGCTCCAGAAAATCCATTTCGAGTGCAGGGAGATCAGATTCCAACAGCATCAGCAGTCCTTTTGTCAGCCTTTTTCAGAGTTTTGCTCAAGTCCCTCAATTTCAGCCAGAATTTACCTGAAATCACAGAAAAACACACAAACTCATAGCAAAGTCCAGAAATGTAAATTTAACATAAAAACTAATGAAAACATCCCTAAAAGTAGCTTGAACTTACTAAAAACTACCTAAAAACAATGCCAAAAAGCGTATAAATTATCCGCTCATCACAACACCAAACTTAAATTGTTGCTTGTCCCCAATCAACTGAAAATCAATTAGGATAAAAAGAAGAGAATATACTATAAATTCCAGAATATCAATGAATATTAATTATAATTAGATGAGCGGGACTTGTAGCTTTTTGCTTCTGAACAGTTTTGGCATCTCACTTTTTCCTTTGAAGTTCAGAATGATTGGCTTCTCTAGGAACTTAGAATTTCGGATAGTGTTATTGACTTTCCTAGTTAAGCATGTTGATTCTTGAACACAGCTACTTATGAGTCTTGGCCGTTGCCCTAAGCACTTTGTTTTCCAGTATTACCACCGGATACATAAATGCCACAGACACATAACTGGGTGAACCTTTTCAGATTGTGACTCAGCTTTGCTAGAGTCCCCAGTTAGTGGTGTCCAGAGCTCTTAGCACACTCTTTTTGCTTTGGATCACGACTTTAACCACTCAGTCTCAAGCTTTTCACTTGGACCTTCATGACACAAGCACATGGTTAGGGACAGCTTGATTTAGCCGCTTAGGCCTGGATTTTATTTCCTTGGGCCCTCCTATCCATTGATGCTCAAAGCCTTGGATCCTTTTTACCCTTGCCTTTTGGTTTTAAGGGCTATTGGCTTTTTCTGCTTGCTTTTTCTTTTTCTTTCTATTTTTTTCGCCACTTTTTTTTTCGCAAGCTTTCTTTTTCACTGCTTTTTCTTGCTTCAAGAATCAATTTCATGATTTTTCAGATCATCAATAACATTTCTCTTTGTTCATCATTCTTTCAAAAGCCAACAATTTTAACATTCATAAACAACAAGATCAAAAATATGCACTGTTCAAGCATTCATTCAGAAAACAAAAAGTGTTGTCACCACATCAATATAATTAAAATTAAATTCAAGGATAAATTCGAAAATTCATGTACTTATTGTTCTTTTGAATTAAAACATTTTTCATTTAAGAGAGGTGAAGGATTAATGGATTTTATTCATAGCTTTAAGGCATGGTTACATACTAATGATCATGAAGTAGAGACACAAAACATAGATAAACACAATATTAAAAACCGAAAACAGAAAGAAATAAAGAACAAGGAATGAATCCACCTTTAGCGGCGTCTTCTTCTTGAAGGACCAACAATGTCCTTAAGCTCTTCTATGTCCCTTCCTTGCCTTTGTTGCTCCTCCCTCATTGCTCTTTGTGATGGGCTTATCCTCTTCAATGGAGGTATCTCCTTCTATGATAACTCCGCTGAGTAACACAGATGGCAAATAAGGTGAGGAAAAGCTAGCCTTGCCATGGTGGAGGACTTATCGGCTATTTTGTAGAGTTCATTGGAGATGACCTCATGAACTTCTATTTCCTCTCCAATCATAATGCTATGGATCATGATAGCCCGATCCACAGTAACTTCAGATCGGTTGCTAGTAGGAATGATGGAGCGTTGAATGAACTCCAACCATCCTCTAGCCACAGGCTTGAGATCCAGTCTTCTTAGTTGGACTGGCTTGCCTTTGGAATCTATTCTCCACTGAGCTCCTTCCACACATATGTCCATAAGGACTTGGTCCAACCTTTGATTAAAGTTGACCCTTCTAGTGTAGGGGCGTTCATCTCCTTGCATCATGGGCAAGTGAAACGCCAACCTCACATTTTCCGGACTAAAATCTAAGTATTTCCCCCAAACCATTGTGAGATAATTCTTTGGATTCGGGTTCATACTTTGATCATGGTTCCTAGTGATCCATGCATTGGCATAGAACTCTTGAACCATCAATATTCCGACTTGTTGCATGGGGTTGGTTAGGACTTCCCAACCTCTTCTTTGGATTTCATGTCGGATTTCCGGATACTCATTCTTTTTGAGCTTGAAAGGGACCTCGGGGATCACCTTCTTCTTTGCCACAACATCATAGAAGTGGTCTTAATGGCTCTTGGAGATGAATCTTTCCATCTCCCATGACTCGGAGGTGGAAGCTTTTGTCTTCCCTTTCCCTTTTTTAGAGGATGCTCCGGCCTTAGGTGCCATTGATGGTAATGGAAAAACAAAAAGCTTATGCTTTTTACCACACCAAACTTAAAATATTGCTCGCCCTCGAGCAAGAAAGAAAAGAAGGGAAGAAGAAGAAGAAGAAAATATGGTAGAGAGGGAGAGAGGTAGGTTCGGCTAAGTGGGAGAAGATGGGTTTGTGTTGTGTGAAAATGAAGTAGAATGGAAGGGTATTTATAGGGAGAGGGGAGGGTGTATGTTCGGCCATTTTGGGTGGGAATGGGTGGGAAATTGAATTTGAATTTTATGAAGGTAGGTGGGGTTTATGGGGAAGAGTGGGTTGATGTGAATGGTGAATGGGGTAATTGGGAAGAGGAATTGAGGTGATTGGTGATGGGTGTTGGGAAGTGTGACATGGGGAGTAGGAGAGTGTGATTAGGATTAGGAGAGTGTGATTAGGGAATATGGTAGGTGGGGATCCTGTGGGGCCCACAGATCCTGAGGTGATCAAGGAATTCCATCCCTGCACCAAATAGGCATGTAAAATGCCTTTGCACACCAAACTGGCGTTTAAACGCCCATTGGTGCACGTTCTGGGCGTTCAACGCCCATGTAAAGCATGTTTCTGGTGTTGAACGCCAGTTTCATGCTTGTTACTGGCGTTCAGCGCCAGCTTTTCTCCTCTAGGCACATTCCTGGCGTTCAGCGCCAGGATGTTGCTTGTTTTTGGCGTTCAGCGCCAGAATGGTGCTCTGTTCTGGCGTTGAACGCCGGCCAGATGCATCTTACTGGCGTTGAACGCCAGCCTGTGCGTCCTCCAGGGTGAAAAATTTTTTCTTCTGTTTTTGACTCTGTTTTTAATAATTTTTTTTTGATTTTTTCGTGACTCCTCATGATCATGTACCTAATAAAACACAAAATAACAATAAAATAAAAATTAGATAATTAAAATTGGGTTGCCTCCCAACAAGTGCTTCTTTAATGTCAATAGCTTGACAGTGGCTCTCATGGAGCCAAAAGGTGATCAGGTCAATGTTAGTGTAGTCCCAACACCAAACTTAGAGTTTGGATATGGGATCTTAACACCAAACTTAGAGTTTGGTTGTGGCTTCACAACACCAAACTTAGAGTTTGACTGTGTGGGCTCTTCTTGACTCTGAACTGAGAGAAGCTCTTCATGCTTACTCTCTTTTGTCACAGAGGGATGGCCATGTGCCTTAAACACAAGGTAGTCCCCATTCATTTGAAGGACTAACTCACTTCTGTTGACATCTATCACAGCTTCTGCTGTGGCTAGGAAAGGTCTTCCAAGGATGATGCAATCATCCTCTTCCTTCCTAGTGTCTAAGATTATGAAATCAGCAGGGATGTAAAGGCCTTCAACCTTTACTAACACGTCCTCTACTATTCCATAAACTTGTCTCAATGACTTATCTGCCAATTGTAATGAGAACAAGGCAGGTTGTACCTCAATGATCCCTAGCTTCTCCATTACAGAGAGTGGCATAAGATTTATCCCTGACCCTAGATCACATAGAGCTTTTTCAAAGCTCATGGTGCCTATGGTACAAGGTATTAGGAACTTGCCAGGATCTTGTTTCTTTTGAGGTAGAGTTTTCTGAATCCAAGTATCTAGTTCACTAATGAGCAAGGGAGGTTCACTTTTCCAAGTCTCATTACCAAACAACTTGGCATTCAGCTTCATGATAGCTCCTAAGTATTGAGCAATTTGCTCTCCAGTCACATCTTCATCCTCTTCAGAGGATGAATAGTCTTCAGAGCTCATGAATGGCAGAAGGAGATTTAATGGAATCTCTATGGTCTCTATATGAGCCTCAGATTCCTTTGGATCCTTAATAGGAAACTCCCTCTTGCTTGAGGGATGTCCCAGGAGGTCTTCCTCACTAGGATTTTTGTCCTCCTCCTCCCTTGTGCATTCGGCCACATTGACTAAATCAATGGCCTTGCACTCTCCTTTTGGATTCTCTTCTGTATTGCTTGGGAGAATACTTGGAGGAGTTTCAATAACTTTCTTACTCAGCTGGCCCACTTGTGCCTCCAAATTTCTGATGGAGGATCTTGTTTCATTCATGAAACTGAAAGTGGCCTTTGACAGATTAGAGACTATATTGGCTAAATTAGAAGTGTTTTGTTCGGAATTCTCTGTCTGTTGCTGAGAAGATGATGGATATGGCTTGCTACTGCTCAGCCTATTGCATCCACCATTGTTAAAGCCTTGTTGAGGCTTTTGTTGATCCTTCCAGGAGAAATTTGGATGATTTCTCCATGATGGGTTATAGGTGTTTCCATATGGTTCACCCATGTAATTAACCTCTGCCATGGCAGGGTTCTCAGGATCATAAGCTTCTTCAGAAGCTGCCTCTCTAGTACTGTTGGATGCATGTTGCAATCCATTCAGATTTTGAGAGATCATGTTGACCTGTTGAGTCAACACTTTGTTCTGAGCCAATATGGCATTCAGAGCATCAATTTCAAGAACTCCTTTCTTCTGAGGTATCCCATTATTCACGGAATTCCTCTCAGAGGTATACATGAACTGGTTGTTTGCAACCATGTCAATGAGTTCTTGAGCCTCTTCAGGCATTTTCTTCAGGTGAATAGATCCACTTGCAGAATGGTCCAATGACATTTTCGAAAATTTAGAGAGACCATAATAGAATATATCTAATAGGGTCCATTCTGAAAACATGTCAGATGGACATCTTTTGGTCAGCTGCTTGTATCTTTCCCAAGCTTCATAGAGGGATTCACCATCTTTTTGTTTGAAGATTTGAACATCCACTCTCAGCTTGCTCAGCTTTTGAGGAGGAAAGAATTTATCCAAGAAGGCTGTGACCAGCTTATCCCAGGAGTCCAGGCTATCCTTAGGTTGTGAATCCAACCATATTCTAGCTCTGTCTCTTACAGCAAAAGGGAAAAGCATGAGTCTGTAGACTTCAGGATCAACTCCATTTGTCTTTACAGTCTCACAGATCTGCAAGAACTCAGTTAAAAACTGATAAGGATCTTCAGATGGAAGCCCATAAAACTTGCAGCTTTGTTGCATTAAGGCAACTAGCTGAGGTTTCAGCTCAAAGTTATTGGCTCCAATGGCAGGAATGGAGATGCTTCTTCCATCAAACTTGGGCGTTGGCTTTGTGAAGTCACCAAGCATTCTCCTTGCATTATTATTATTATTTTCGACTGCCATCTCCTTCTCTTGTTCGAAAATTTCTGAAAGGTTACCTTTAGAATAATTTAATTTAGCTTCTCTTAATTTCCTCTTCAGAGTCCTTTCAGGTTCTGGATCAATTTCAACAAGAGTGCCTTTTTCCCTGTTCCTGCTCATATGAAAGAGAAGAAAACAAGAAAAGAAAGAGGAATCCTCTATGTCACAGTATAGAGATTCCTTTATGTTAGTAGAAGAAGAAGGGGGTAGAAGAATGAAGAAGAATGGTTCGGATTTTTAGATGAAGAATGGTGAAGAGAAGTGTTAGTAATTAAATAATTAAATAGAAGAAGAAAAGAGAGGGAAATTTCAAAAATAGTTTTGAAAAAGTGTTTAATGATTTTCGAAAATTAAAGATAATATATAATTAAAGTTAAAATTTAAAACAATTAAAAAGAATTTTTGAAAAAGAGATGAGATATTTCGAAAATTAGAGAGAGAAAAGTAGTTAGGTGGTTTTGAAAAAGATAAGAAACAAACAAAAAGTTAGTTAGTTGATTAAAAAAAGATATCAAATTTGAAAAGATAAGAAGATAAGAAGTTAGATAAGATATTTTGAAATCAAATTTTGAAAAAGATAAGATAAAAAGATAAGATTTTTAAGAAAAAGATATTTTTAAAAAGATTTAATTTTTAAAATTACTTAACTAACAAGAAACTACAAGATAAGATTCTGGAACTTAAAGATTGAACCTTTCTTTACAAGAAAGTAACAAACTTCAAATTTTTGAATCAATCACATTACTTGTTAGCTAATTTTTCGAAAATTTGATATAAAGATAAGAAAAAGATTTTTTTGAAAATATTTTGAAAAATAATTTTGAAATTTTCGAAAATGATAAGAAAAATGAAAAAGATATGATTTTTTTGAAAAAGATTTTAAAAAGATAAGATTTTTAAAATTGAAATTTTGACTTGACTTGTAAGAAATAACTAATTTTAAAAAAATTTTGACCAAGTCAACCCAAAATTTCGAAATTTTGGAGGTAAATAAGGAAAAGATATTTTTTTGATTTTTGAATTTTTAAAGAAAAACACAAAAATGACCCAAAACATGAAAATTTTGGATCGAGACACAAGATGCATGCAAGAATGCTATGAATGTCAAGATGAACACCAAGAACACTTTGAAGATCAAGATGAACATCAAGAACATAATTTTGAAAAATTTTTTGATGCAAAGAAAACATGCAAGACACCAAACTTAGAAATCTTTAATGCATGGAAAATATGAATGCAAAAGTGCACATGAAAAACAACAAACAACACAAAACAAGAAATCATCAAGATCAAATAAGAAGACTTGTCAAGAACAACTTGAAGATCATGAAGAACACTATGAATGCATGAGATTTTCGAAAAAAAATGCAAGAAAAATTTTAAAAGCATGCAATTGACACCAAACTTAAAAATTAACACAAGACTCAAACAAGAAACACAAAATATTCTTTATTTTTATGATTTTCTAATTTTTTTTGTATTTTTATTTTAATTTTTCTTTTCGAAAAACATGGTTAGAAAAACGAAAAAGAAAAGAAAAATTTTGAAAAAGATTTTTGAAAAGAAAATTACCTAATTTGAGCAACAAGATGAACCGTCAGTTGTCCATACTCGAACAATCCCCGGCAACGGCGCCAAAAACTTGGTGGACGAAATTGTGATACAAGAATTCCAGGCACTGTTAGAGAAGCTCACAACTCCGTTCAACTAACCAGCAAGTGTACTTGGTCGTCCAAGTAATAAACCTTACGTGAGTAAGGGTCGATCCCACAGAGATTGTTGGTATGAAGCAAGCTATGGTTACTTTGTAAATCTCAGTTAGGCAGATTAAATTGGTTTATGGGTTTTCGAAATTTAATAAAAAAAGAAAATAAAAAGGGATAGAAATACTTATGTAAATCAATAGTGAGAATTTCAGATAGGTGTATGGAGATGCTGTGCTCCTCTTGAAACTCTGCTTCACTACTCACTCTTCCTTCAATCCTTCTTACTCCTTTCCATGGCAAGCTGTATGTAGGGCATCACCATCAACGGTGGCTACTTTCAATCCTCTCGGGAAAATGATCCTATGCGCTGTCACTGCACGGCTAATCGTCTGGAGGCATCACCTATGGCTGATGGCTACATCCCGTCCTCTCAGTGAAAACGTTCCTATGCTCTGTCAAAGCACGGCTAATCATCTGTCGGTTCTCAATCAGGTTGGAATAGAATCCATTGATTCTTTTGCATCTGTCACTAACGCCCAGCCTTCAGGAGTTTGAAGCTCGTCACAGTCATTCAATACCGGAATCCTACTCGGAATACCACAGACAAGGTTAGACTTTCCGGATTCCCAGGATCCTACTCGGAATACCACAGACAAGGTTAGACTTTCCGGATCCTCATGAATGCCGCCATCTTTCTAGCTTATACCACGAAGATTCTATTGGGGAATCTAAGAGATATGCGTCCGGCCTAAGGTAGAACGGAAGTGGTTGTCAATCACGCGCGTTCATAGGTGAGAATGATGATGAGTGTCACGGATCATCACATTCATCAAGTTAAGTGCAACGTATATCTTGGAATAAGAATAAAAGGGAATTGAATAAAAAGTAATAGTGATTGTATTGAAACTTGAGGTACAGCAGAGCTCCACACCCTTAATCTATGGTGTGCAGAAACTCCACTGTTGAAAATACATAAGTAAAAGGTTCAGGCATGGCCGAATGGCCAGCCCCCTTGAGTGTGATCAATAGTCTCCTCAGATGAAGAATAAAACAAAACTGAGACCAAAGATTGTCTAATACAATAGTAACTTATCATATTTATACTAGACTAGCTACTAGGGTTTACATGAGTAAGTATTTGATGCATAAATCCACTTCCGGGGCCCACTTGGTGTATGTTTGGGCTGAGCTTGATCTATCCACGAGCTGAGGCTTTTCTTGGAGTTGAACTCCAAGTTATAACGTGTTTTGGGCGTTCAACTCCGGATCATGACGTTTTTCTGGCGTTTAACTCCAGACAGCAGCATGTACTTGGCGTTCAACGCCAAGTTACGTCGTCAATTTCCGAATAAAGTATGAACTATTATATATTCCTGGAAAGCTCTGGATGTCTAATTTCCAACGACGTTGAGAGCGCGCCAATTGGAGTTCTGTAGCTCCAGAAAATCCATTTCGAGTGCAGGGAGGTCAGATTCCAATAGCATCAGCAGTCCTTTTGTCAGCCTTTTTCAGAGTTTTGCTCAAGTCCCTCAATTTCAGCCAGAATTTACCTGAAATCACAGAAAAACACACAAACTCATAGCAAAGTCCAGAAATGTGAATTTAACATAAAAACTAATGAAAATATCCCTAAAAGTAGCTTGAACTTACTAAAAACTACCTAAAAACAATGCCAAAAAGCGTATAAATTATCCGCTCATCACAACACCAAACTTAAATTATTGCTTGTCCCCAATCAACTGAAAATCAATTAGGATAAAAAGAAGAGAATATACTATAAATTCCAGAATATCAATGAATATTAATTATAATTAGATGAGCGGGACTTGTAGCTTTTTGCTTCTGAACAGTTTTGGCATCTCACTTTTTCCTTTGAAGTTCAGAATGATTGGCTTCTCTAGGAACTTAGAATTTCGGATAGTGTTATTGACTTTCCTAGTTAAGCATGTTAATTCTTGAACACAGCTACTTATGAGTCTTGGCCGTGGCCCTAAGCACTTTGTTTTCCAGTATTACCACCGGATACATAAATGCCACAGACACATAACTGGGTGAACCTTTTCAGATTGTGACTCAGCTTTGCTAGAGTCCCCAGTTAGTGGTGTCCAGAGCTCTTAGCACACTCTTTTTGCTTTGGATCACGACTTTAACCACTCAGTCTCAAGCTTTTCACTTGGACCTTCATGACACAAGCACATGGTTAGGGACAGCTTGATTTAGCCGCTTAGGCCTGGATTTTATTTCCTTGGGCCCTCCTATCCATTGATGCTCAAAGCCTTGGAACCTTTTTACCCTTGCCTTTTGGTTTTAAGGGCTATTGGCTTTTTCTGCTTGCTTTTTCTTTTTCTTTCTATTTTTTTTCGCCACTTTTTTTTTCGCAAGCTTTCTTTTTCACTGCTTTTTCTTGCTTCAAGAATCAATTTCATGATTTTTCAGATCATCAATAACATTTCTCTTTGTTCATCATTCTTTCAAAAGCCAACAATTTTAACATTCATAAACAACAAGATCAAAAATATGCACTGTTCAAGCATTCATTCAGAAAACAAAAAGTGTTGTCACCACATCAATATAATTAAAATTAAATTCAAGGATAAATTCGAAAATTCATGTACTTCTTGTTCTTTTGAATTAAAACATTTTTCATTTAAGAGAGGTGAAGGATTAATGGATTTTATTCATAGCTTTAAGGCATGGTTACATACTAATGATCATGAAGTAGAGACACAAAACATAGATAAACACAATATTAAAAACCGAAAATAGAAAGAAATAAAGAACAAGGAATGAATCCACCTTTATCGGCGTCTTCTTCTTGAAGGACCAACAATGTCCTTAAGCTCTTCTATGTCCCTTCCTTGCCTTTGTTGCTCCTCCCTCATTGCTCTTTGTGATGGGCTTATCCTCTTCAATGGAGGTATCTCCTTCTATGATAACTCCGCTGAGTAACACAGATGGCAAATAAGGTGAGGAAAAGCTAGCCTTGCCATGGTGGAGGACTTATCGGCTATTTTGTAGAGTTCATTGGAGATGACCTCATGAACTTCTATTTCCTCTCCAATCATAATGCTATGGATCATGATGGCCCGATCCACAGTAACTTCAGATCGGTTGCTAGTAGGAATGATGGAGCATTGAATGAACTCCAACCATCCTCTAGCCACAGGCTTGAGATCCAGTCTTCTTAGTTGGACTGGCTTGCCTTTGGAATCTATTCTCCACTGAGCTCCTTCCACACATATGTCCATAAGGACTTGGTCCAACCTTTGATTAAAGTTGACCCTTCTAGTGTAGGGGCGTTCATCTCCTTGCATCATGGGCAAGTGAAACGCCAACCTCACATTTTCCGGACTAAAATCTAAGTATTTCCCCCGAACCATTGTGAGATAATTCTTTGGATTCGGGTTCATACTTTGATCATGGTTCCTAGTGATCCATGCATTGGCATAGAACTCTTGAACCATCAATATTCCGACTTGTTGCATGGGGTTGGTTAGGACTTCCCAACCTCTTCTTTGGATTTCATGTCGGATTTCCGGATACTCATTCTTTTTGAGCTTGAAAGGGACCTCGGGGATCACCTTCATCTTTGCCACAACATCATAGAAGTGGTCTTGATGGCTCTTGGAGATGAATCTTTCCATCTCCCATGACTCGGAGGTGGAAGCTTTTGTCTTCCCTTTCCCTTTTTTAGAGGATGCTCCGGCCTTAGGTGCCATTGATGGTAATGGAAAAACAAAAAGCTTATGCTTTTTACCACACCAAACTTAAAATATTGCTCGCCCTCGAGCAAGAAAGAAAAGAAGGGAAGAAGAAGAAGAAGAAAATATGGTAGAGAGGGAGAGAGGTAGGTTCGGCTAAGTGGGAGAAGATGGGTTTGTGTTGTGTGAAAATGAAGTAGAATGGAAGGGTATTTATAGGGAGAGGGGAGGGTGTATGTTCGGCCATTTTGGGTGGGAATGGGTGGGAAATTGAATTTGAATTTTATGAAGGTAGGTGGGGTTTATGGGGAAGAGTAGGTTGATGTGAATGGTGAATGGGGTAATTGGGAAGAGGAATTGAGGTGATTGGTGATGGGTGTTGGGAAGTGTGACATGGGGAGTAGGAGAGTGTGATTAGGATTAGGAGAGTGTGATTAGGGAATATGGTAGGTGGGGATCCTGTGGGACCCACAGATCCTGAGGTGATCCTGTGGGGTCCACAGGATCCTGAGGTGTCAAGGAATTCCATCCCTGCACCAAATAGGCATGTAAAATGCCTTTGCACACCAAACTGGCGTTTAAACGCCCATTGGTGCACGTTCTGGGCGTTCAACGCCCATGTAAAGCATGTTTCTGGTGTTGAACGCCAGTTTCATGCTTGTTACTGGCGTTCAGCGCCAGCTTTTCTCCTCTAGGCACATTCCTGGCGTTCAGCGCCAGGATGTTGCTTGTTTCTGGCGTTCAGCGCCAGAATGGTGCTCTGTTCTGGCGTTGAACGCCGGCCAGATGCATCTTACTGGCGTTGAACGCCAGCCTGTGCGTCCTCCAGGGTGAAAAATTTTTTCTTCTGTTTTTGACTCAGTTTTTAATAATTTTTTTTTATTTTTTCGTGACTCCTCATGATCATGTACCTAATAAAACACAAAATAACAATAAAATAAAAATTAGATAATTAAAATTGGGTTGCCTCCCAACAAGCGCTTCTTTAATGTCAATAGCTTGACGGTGGCTCTCATGGAGCCAAAAGGTGATCAGGTCAATGTTAGTGTAGTCCCAACACCAAACTTAGAGTTTGGATATGGGATCTTAACACCAAACTTAGAGTTTGGTTGTGGCTTCACAACACCAAACTTAGAGTTTGACTGTGTGGGCTCTTCTTGACTCTGAACTGAGAGAAGCTCTTCATGCTTACTCTCTTTTGTCACAGAGGGATGGCCATGTGCCTTAAACACAAGGTAGTCCCCATTCATTTGAAGGACTAACTCACCTCTGTTGACATCTATCACAGCTTCTGCTGTGGCTAGGAAAGGTCTTCCAAGGATGATGCAATCATCCTCTTCCTTCCTAGTGTCTAAGATTATGAAATCAGCAGGGATGTAAAGGCCTTCAACCTTTACTAACACGTCCTCTACTATTCCATAAACTTGTCTCAATGACTTATCTGCCAATTGTAATGAGAACAAGGCAGGTTGTACCTCAATGATCCCTAGCTTCTCCATTACAGAGAGTGGCATAAGATTTATCCCTGACCCTAGATCACATAGAGCTTTTTCAAAGCTCATGGTGCCTATGGTACAAGGTATTAGGAACTTGCCAGGATCTTGTTTCTTTTGAGGTAGAGTTTTCTGAATCCAAGTATCTAGTTCACTAATGAGCAAGGGAGGTTCACTTTTCCAAGTCTCATTACCAAACAACTTGGCATTCAGCTTCATGATAGCTCCTAAGTATTGAGCAATTTGCTCTCCAGTCACATCTTCATCCTCTTCAGAGGATGAATAGTCTTCAGAGCTCATGAATGGCAGAAGGAGATTTAATGGAATCTCTATGGTCTCTATATGAGCCTCAGATTCCTTTGGATCCTTAATAGGAAACTCCCTCTTGCTTGAGGGACGTCCCAGGAGGTCTTCCTCACTAGGATTTTCGTCCTCCTCCTCCCTTGTGCATTCGGCCACATTGACTAAATCAATGGCCTTGCACTCTCCTTTTGGATTCTCTTCTGTATTGCTTGGGAGAATACTGGGAGGAGTTTCAATAACTTTCTTACTCAGCTGGCCCACTTGTGCCTCCAAATTTCTGATGGAGGATCTTGTTTCATTCATGAAACTGAAAGTGGCCTTTGACAGATCAGAGACTATATTGGCTAAATTAGAAGTGTTTTGTTCGGAATTCTCTGTCTGTTGCTGAGAAGATGATGGATATGGCTTGCTACTGCTCAGCCTATTGCATCCACCATTGTTAAAGCCTTGTTGAGGCTTTTGTTGATCCTTCCAGGAGAAATTTGGATGATTTCTCCATGATGGGTTATAGGTGTTTCCATATGGTTCACCCATGTAATTAACCTCTGCCATGGCAGGGTTCTCAGGATCATAAGCTTCTTCAGAAGCTGCCTCTCTAGTACTGTTGGATGCATGTTGCAATCCATTCAGATTTTGAGAGATCATGTTGACCTGTTGAGTCAACACTTTGTTCTGAGCCAATATGGCATTCAGAGCATCAATTTCAAGAACTCCTTTCTTCTGAGGTATCCCATTATTCACGGATTTCCTCTCAGAGGTATACATGAACTGGTTGTTTGCAACCATGTCAATGAGTTCTTGAGCCTCTTCAGGCATTTTCTTCAGGTGAATAGATCCACCTGCAGAATGGTCCAATGACATTTTCGAAAATTCAGAGAGACCATAATAGAATATATCTAATAGGGTCCATTCTGAAAACATGTCAGATGGACATCTTTTGGTCAGCTGCTTGTATCTTTCCCAAGCTTCATAGAGGGATTCACCATCTTTTTGTTTGAAGGTTTGAACATCCACTCTCAGCTTGCTCAACTTTTGAGGAGGAAAGAATTTATCCAAGAAGGCTGTGACCAGCTTATCCCAGGAGTCCAGGCTATCCTTAGGTTGTGAATCCAACCATATTCTAGCTCTGTCTCTTACAGCAAAAGGGAAAAGCATGAGTCTGTAGACTTCAGGATCAACTCCATTTGTCTTTACAGTCTCACAGATCTGCAAGAACTCAGTTAAAAACTGATAAGGATCTTCAGATGGAAGCCCATAAAACTTGCAGCTTTGTTGCATTAAGGCAACTAGCTGAGGTTTCAGCTCAAAGTTATTGGCTCCAATGGCAGGAATGGAGATGCTTCTTCCATCAAACTTGGACGTTGGCTTTGTGAAGTCACCAAGCATTCTCCTTGCATTATTATTATTATTTTCGACTGCCATCTCCTTCTCTTGTTCGAAAATTTCTGAAAGGTTACCTTTAGAATAATTTAATTTAGCTTCTCTTAATTTCCTCTTCAGAGTCCTTTCAGGTTCTGGATCAATTTCAACAAGAGTGCCTTTTTCCCTGTTCCTGCTCATATGAAAGAGAAGAAAACAAGAAAAGAAAGAAGAATCCTCTATGTCACAGTATAGAGATTCCTTTATGTTAGTAGAAGAAGAAGGGGGTAGAAGAATGAAGAAGAATGGTTCGGATTTTTAGATGAAGAATGGTGAAGAGAAGTGTTAGTAATTAAATAATTAAATAGAAGAAGAAAAGAGAGGGAAATTTCGAAAATAGTTTTGAAAAAGTGTTTAATGATTTTCGAAAATTAAAGATAATATATAATTAAAGTTAAAATTTAAAACAATTAAAAAGAATTTTTGAAAAAGAGATGAGATATTTCGAAAATTAGAGAGAGAAAAGTAGTTAGGTGGTTTTGAAAAAGATAAGAAACAAACAAAAAGTTAGTTAGTTGATTAAAAAAAGATATCAAATTTGAAAAGATAAGAAGATAAGAAGTTAGATAAGATATTTTGAAATCAAATTTTGAAAAAGATAAGATAAAAAGATAAGATTTTTAAGAAAAAGATATTTTGAAAAAGATTTAATTTTTAAAATTACTTAACTAACAAGAAACTACAAGATAAGATTCTGGAACTTAAAGATTGAACCTTTCTTAACAAGAAAGTAACAAACTTCAAATTTTTGAATCAATCACATTACTTGTTAGCTAATTTTTCGAAAATTTGATATAAAGATAAGAAAAAGATTTTTTTGAAAATATTTTGAAAAATAATTTTGAAATTTTCGAAAATGATAAGAAAAATGAAAAAGATATGATTTTTTTGAAAAAGATTTTAAAAAGATAAGATTTTTAAAATTGAAATTTTGACTTGACTTGTAAGAAATAACTAATTTTAAAAAATTTTTGACCAAGTCAACCCAAAATTTCGAAATTTTGGAGGGAAATAAGGAAAAGATATTTTTTTGATTTTTGAATTTTTAAAGAAAAACACAAAAATGACCCAAAACATGAAAATTTTGGATCGAGACACAAGATGCATGCAAGAATGCTATGAATGTCAAGATGAACACCAAGAACACTTTGAAGATCAAGATGAACATCAAGAACATAATTTTGAAAAATTTTTTAATGCAAAGAAAACATGCAAGACACCAAACTTAGAAATCTTTAATGCATGGAAAATATGAATGCAAAAGTGCACATGAAAAACAACAAACAACACAAAACAAGAAATCATCAAGATCAAATAAGAAGACTTGTCAAGAACAACTTGAAGATCATGAAGAACACTATGAATGCATGAGATTTTCGAAAAAAAATGCAAGAAAAATTTTAAAAGCATGCAATTGACACCAAACTTAAAAATTAACACAAGACTCAAACAAGAAACACAAAATACTTTATTTTTATGATTTTCTAATTTTTTTTGTATTTTTATTTTAATTTTTTTTTTTGAAAAACATTGTTAGAAAAACAAAAAAGAAAAGAAAAATTTTGAAAAAGATTTTTGAAAAGAAAATTACCTAATCTGAGCAACAAGATGAACCGTCAGTTGTCCATACTCGAACAATCCCCGGCAACGGCGCCAAAAACTTGGTGGACGAAATTGTGATACAAGAATTCCAGGCACTGTTAGAGAAGCTCACAACTCCGTTCAACTAACCAGCAAGTTTACTGGGTCGTCCAAGTAATAAACCTTACGTGAGTAAGGGTCGATCCCACAGAGATTGTTGGTATGAAGCAAGCTATGGTTACCTTGTAAATCTCAGTTAGGCAGATTAAATTGGTTTATGGGTTTTCGAAATTTAATAAAAAAAGAAAATAAAAAGGGATAGAAATACTTATGTAAATCAATAGTGAGAATTTCAGATAGGTGTATGGAGATGCTGTGCTCCTCTTAAAACTCTGCTTCACTACTCACTCTTCCTTCAATCCTTCTTACTCCTTTCCATGGCAAGCTGTATGTAGGGCATCACCATCAACGGTGGCTACTTTCAATCCTCTCGGGAAAATGATCCTATGCGCTGTCACTGCACGGCTAATCGTCTGGAGGCATCACCCATGGCTGATGGCTACATCCCGTCCTCTCAGTGAAAACGTTCCTATGCTCTGTCACAGCACGGCTAATCATCTGTCGGTTCTCAATCAGGTTGGAATAGAATCCATTGATTCTTTTGCGTCTGTCACTAACGCCCAGCCTTCAGGAGTTTGAAGCTCGTCACAGTCATTCAATACCGGAATCCTACTCGGAATACCACAGACAAGGTTAGACTTTCCGGATTCCCAGGATCCTACTCGGAATACCACAGACAAGGTTAGACTTTCCGGATCCTCATGAATGCCGCCATCTTTCTAGCTTATACCACGAAGATTCTATTGGGGAATCTAAGAGATATGCGTCCGGCCTAAGGTAGAACGGAAGTGGTTGTCAATCACGCGCGTTCATAGGTGAGAATGATGATGAGTGTCACGGATCATCAAATTCATCAAGTTAAGTGCAACGTATATCTTGGAATAAGAATAAAATGGAATTGAATAAAAAGTAATAGTGATTGTATTGAAACTTGAGGTACAGCAGAGCTCCACACCTTAATCTATGGTGTGCAGAAACTCCACTGTTGAAAATACATAAGTAAAAGGTTCAGGCATGGCCGAATGGCCAGCCCCCTTGAGTGTGATCAATAGTCTCCTCAGATGAAGAATAAAACAAAACTAAGACCAAAGATTGTCTAATACAATAGTAACTTATCATATTTATACTAGACTAGCTACTAGGGTTTACATGAGTAAGTATTTGATGCATAAATCCACTTCCGGGGCCCACTTGGTGTATGTTTGGGCTGAGCTTGATCTATCCACGAGCTGAGGCTTTTCTTGGAGTTGAACTCCAAGTTATAACGTGTTTTGGGCGTTCAACTCCGGATCATGACGTTTTTCTGGCGTTTAACTCCAGACAGCAGCATGTACTTGGCGTTCAACGCCAAGTTACGTCGTCAATTTCCGAATAAAGTATGGACTATTATATATTTCTGGAAAGCTCTGGATGTCTACTTTCCAACGTCGTTGAGAGCGCGCCAATTGGAGTTCTGTAGCTCCAGAAAATCTATTTCGAGTGCAGGGAGGTCAGATTCCAACAGCATCAGCAGTCCTTTTGTCAGCCTTTTTCAGAGTTTTGCTCAAGTCCCTCAATTTCAGCCAGAATTTACCTGAAATCACAGAAAAACACACAAACTCATAGCAAAGTCCAGAAATGTGAATTTAATATAAAAACTAATGAAAACATCCCTAAAAGTAGCTTGAACTTACTAAAAACTACCTAAAAACAATGCCAAAAAGCGTATAAATTATCCGCTCATCAGTTTGTTACTTGTGACAACCAAAACTTTTGCATGAAAGGATTCTCCGTTGGTTTAGAAACTATACTTACAACGCGAACTTATTTGTGAATTCTTTACCGATAGAAAATCCGATCGTCAATATAAAGCCCAAAATATATCAACCTAAAAGAGAGACTTTGCTTGCTTAGAACTCCAGATGCTCATCGAGGAATGTCTCGAGCTACATCTGAAAACAACAATATAGGTATGGAATAAGAACCGGAGGTTCTCAACATGGTAATTGTGCCCACATAAATAATATATAAGGTCTCGAAAAAGCCAGAGGCAATCCTAGAACTCCGACACTCAGGTTTAATACTTAGAGTTATAATTTAAAACCATAAACAAGGTAGGTTAGCTAAGGCATTTAGGCTCTTGGTGTACGAAATTGCAATCACACTTTTGCTACTCCACACAACTAACCAGCGAGTGCACTGGGTCGTCCAAGTAATAAAACCTTAGGCGAGTAAGGGTCGATCCCACAGAGATTGTTGGCTTGAAGCAAGTTGTAGTCATCCTGTAAATCTTAGTCAGGCGGATTCAAATGGTTATGAGGTTTGATAATTGAAAGATAAATAAAACGTAAATTAAAATAAAGATACTTATGTAAATCATTGGTGGAAATTTCAGATAAGCATTTGGAGATGCTTTGTTGCTTCTGAACCTCTGCTTTCCTATTGTCTTCATCCAATCATGTGTGCTCCTTTCCATGGCAAGCTGTATGATCCTCTCAATGAAAATGGTCCGGCTACGATTTCTGTACGGCTAATTAACTGTCAGATTTCTCGTCTCGGATGAAAAATACCAGGTACAGCTACCGCATGGCTAATCATCTGTCGGTTCTCACTTGTGTTGAAATAGGATCTCTCTATCCTTTTGCACACTGTCACTGTGTCCAACAGTCGTGAGTTTGAAGCTCGTCACAGTCATCCCGTCCCAGATCCTACTCGGAATACCACAGACAAGGTTTAGACTTTCCGGATCTCAGGAATGCTACCAATTGTTTCTAGCCTATACCACGAAGGTTCTAATCTCACGGAATCGGTCCGTGGATTAGAGACCCAAGAGAATATACTCCAGCTGTCATCCAATGACTACGTTGAACATCATGTAGACCGCTTGTGGTTGTCAGGCACGCGGATCTTGGCTAAGCGAGTAACGAAAATAGTAGGTGATTGTCACGGGTCACCCCTTCATTCTGACTTAACTGAATTAAGAACGAGAGTATATCTTGGAGAAGAAGTAGGCGTGAATTTGAAAGATAAACAATAGTACTTGCATTAATTCATGAAGAACAGCAGAGCTCCGCACTTTAATCTATGAGATGTAGAAACTCCACCGTTGGAAAATACATAAGAGAAAAAAGGTCTAGGCATGGCCAAATGGCCAGCCTCCCAAATGTGAAAAATGGCATAAGCTCCCTTGATACAATAGTAAAAAGTGTTATTTATACTAAACTAGTTACTAGGGTTTACAGAAAATAAGTAACTAAGTGCAAATAGTGTAGAAATCCACTTCCGGGGCGCACTTGGTGTGTGTTTGGGCTGAGCTTTGAAGCTTTCACGTGCATAGGCCATTCTTAGAGTTAAACGCCAGCTTGGATACTAGTTTGGGCGTTTAACTCCAGTTCTGGTGCCAGTTCCGGCGTTTTACGCCAGAAAATGGTCTCTGGTAGGCGTTTGGACGCCAGTTTGGGCCGTCAAATTTCAGGAAAAATATGGACTATTATACATTGCTGGAAAGCCCAAGAGGTCTACTTTTCAATGCAATTGAGAATGTGCCGATTGGGCTTTTGTAGCTCCAGAAAATCCACTTCGAGTGCAGGAGGGTCAGAATCCAACAGTATCTGCAGTCCTTTCTCAGCCTCTTAATCAGACTTTTGCTCAGGTCCCTCAATTTCAGCCAGAAAATACTTGAAATCATAGAAAAACACACAAACTCATATTAAAGTTCAGAAATGTGATTTTTGCATAAAAACTAATAAAAATATACTAAAATGTAACTAAAACATACTAAAAACTATGTAAAAACAATGCCAAAAAGCGTATAAATTATCCGCTCATCAGCTCTAATCTAATTTTAACTTAAATCCATCGTATCACCCGTTCCCCCAATCCTCCAAAACTCTGGTGAAACTGCCCTCATCACTCCTCCACTAGATAAGGGGCCTCTCAGTTGCATAGACATATACGGCATACAAAGAAATCACAAGTAAAATTCAGTTACAACAAACAGAGCATATAGCAGTTAAACATAGATTATCAAGTAGGCAAACCCAATTAATGCACAATCAAACAAGACAAACATATGTATATGATACATGCTTACCCTATGACTAATGAGTCTCATTTTTCGGTTATATAGCCAACCCGACATGTTCGGTAGCTAACCCGGACATTGTCCTCTTGAAAACTGGTGAGCGGTACAGTACTATGATCCTCACTTGGTGAGCAGTAAACCACCTCAATCCCTACCATCTGCGGGCAGTAAACCACATCGATCCCTACAGACATTTTCAATTGGAAAATAGCACACACGTGGACGGTAAATAACTACGATCTCCACAAAATAATTTTATATCAAATCTGGTGGGCAGTAAATGATCACGATCCCCATAAAACAATTTTAAATCAAGTTCATTCTCGTCATCATATAGTATTTTACCTCATTCAGAATTATTCATTGTCATTATCATCGTTAATTCATCTCCCATTTTACCTCAAATTCATTAAACATTGTCATCATTCATATATTTCCAACATTTCCACACTTCTCATCATAAATCATCACTTCAAAATCTTTCTTCACTTCCAAATTATCTCCCTCCCTATGTTCACCCTTTTTTCTATGATTAGAAACTAAATTAGGGACTTTAGAAGGTAACTATAGAGATTTGAAAGTTAGAATTTGAGTTAAAATCACAAAACAATTACATGTTTCCCAAAAACAGGGTCCCGCGTATGCATGCATGATCTCACGTACGCGGGGTGCAATTTGCCCCGCTCACGTATGCGACCCCTGTGCACGTACGTAAGCCCCCTAGACAAAAGGAAATGGCCGCGTCGCGTGTGTACTCGCGTACGCGAGTTCTGCAGAATGGTAAAAAAAGCTGCTAAGTGCTACAGAATCTACTTTTATACACCAAACTTCCAACGAGCAAAACTTTTTTGTTAAAATTTATTTTTTATCCGTTCTTCAAATGGTGTAAACTTCACAGACCTAATTTTATTTAAGATAAGTTTAGAAAAGTTTGAGAGTTCGGAAGCCGAGTTATAGCCCGTCAAAGTTCAGTCAAAAATCAATTTTTCATAAAAAGTTCCAAACCTCTATCTTACAATTTTTCATTCAAAACCCCAAATGTTTTAAATTCCAAACAGCACTAATTCAAATCATAACATGTCCACACAGTTTCATTCCTCCCATCAACACACAACCACCTCAAACCATTCAAGAATTCCTCCATTTCATACGTATTACTCAACAATTCTCATAACAAGTTCAACATTTTTATCAATTACTAACCATCAACATACTAACACATAATCAATTTCAATCATTCCATCACCATATCCACACAAGACCAATCAATTGATTCAATTAACTCTAACACCAACTTCCATCAAACCCAATCAAATTCAACACCAAACTCAACAAAAATCATCATTTATGAACTCATTCACAATATAATTCCACATTTTCGTCAAGGTTACTAGCATTAATATACTCCCACATTTTCAACCTATCCTATGGTCATCTAGCCTATGTTTTCACATGACATTATATATTATCTACAAGAAACCAAAACCATACCTTAGCCGATTCCTCTCTAAACCACAAAGCACTTTAAAAGTCCTTCTCACCACGAGTTCCAAGTTCCAATTCTCCACTCAACAAGTTCAATTCAGCATCCAGCACTACCAATCACTTTAAATCTTAAGCATTTAATCTAACAATATACAATTTCATCATAATTCAATATAAGGTTTACTAAATTAGAAATTCACCAAGTGTTAAGAGCTTCTTACCTTACCCACGGACTTATAGAACAACACCCAATAATTTTCACAAGCTAATTCGATCCCAAAACATCAAAACATCATAATTCTTAATTTCAAAACTCATGAATTTTGAAACTGATGGGAGGAACTTTGGGTGAGAAAAATTAGATTTCTTACCAAATTGGTTAGTGGACTTTACAAATAAAAAATA
Organism: Arachis hypogaea; assembly: GCF_003086295.3. Taxonomy (NCBI): domain Eukaryota; kingdom Viridiplantae; phylum Streptophyta; class Magnoliopsida; order Fabales; family Fabaceae; genus Arachis; species Arachis hypogaea. The sequence goes on from NC_092045.1 coordinate 14,186,056, forward strand.
TGTTTATAAATATTTAATAACTTAATACCAAAATAAAAAATAAAACTAAAATATGAACAAAAATTGAATGAAAATAGACTTGATGGAGATAGAGGCAGTCTCGTAATGGTAGTGGTCAAGGTAGCGAAAATTGAGATTTTACATAGACTCAGAAAAGTAATTAAAAATCGTAGAGTGTAAAATCGTAAAACGGAACGTAAGATTCTACCAATTATATAAATTTATCAATATCAATTATGAGAATAATAATATGATAAAATTAAGTAATTTAAATAAAAATGAGAATTTAAATTTGACAAAAGTATCATAAATAATAACATAATGACACTACTACATAATTGACTTTTACTAACATTTAAAAAATGTTACAAAATCATATTAAAATGTTAGGTATGTATATTAGTAACATTTTAACAAATATTAAATATACCTTATGTTACTAAAGAGTTTTACTAATATTTTTCAAAAGATTTAATAACATTTAGTAAACATATTACAATAAATCTTCTATAGTAATATTATGAGAAATGTTACAATAGACCTTTCTTAATAACACTTAAAAAAATGTTACAATAGATATATTTTGTAACACTTAGAAAAATATTACCATAGATATTTTTTGTAACATTTAAAAAATATTACAATAGATATTTTATGTAACACTTAAAAAAATGTTACCATAGATATTTTTTGTAGCACTTCAAAAAATGTTACCATAGATATTTTTTGTAACACTTAAAAAATGTTACAAAAGATCATTAGTAACATTTTTTTTAGTTATATTATGCTATTTTTTATTTTATATTATACATAATATAAATATACTAAAATTAATTACTACAACATAAAATATTTCATTAAATTCACAAATTCACAAAATGAAATTTTTATAGCCTCTTTCATTAATCAATAATCATTGTACAAGTTTGCTTCGTGATGCAAATAAAATGAAAAAAAATACTTATAGCACTTAAACTCTATGAAAATTCCATATAAAAAAGAAAAAGAAAAGTGATACACAGTACATAAAAAACTTAGTCCTTATATTAATCCTAGAAAAATGTATTTATCTTCTTGACTAGCTCACTGCTGCGACGACTTGTTACCATTCCCTTAAACCAGTCAACCCAGTTCATCTGATGCACATCAAACCAAAAAGCAATAAGAACTCATATAGTGGGCAGAAATAAAATCCGAAGAAAAATAATCATGGAATCACCTCTACAGGTGGTTTGGAATCCCAAGTAAAGTTTCCACCTTCAATTTCTACAGCATTGTTGTCACCAACTGAACTTTGCTTAACACTCCTTACAATTTTATGGCATTGTAAAAGTCTATGTTCTACATGCTTTTTGATGTAAAAGTTTCTAAATTTCAAACTTCAAATTTGCAAGTTATTTTTGTTATCCTAGTTTTCCTATTCCCTTTCTAAGAACATTACTAACATTTTATATTTGAT